>NC_139605.1:2664691-3864691 GCF_964270895.1 Podarcis filfolensis | reverse complement strand
CAGGTACACGTACGGGAAGCCTGTCACTGGGCAGGTGAAGGTCCGTGTTTGCCGGAAATATAATGAACACAGAGGCTGGCACGCTTATTCCAGTTCCGGAGGGGGCTGTCACAGAGAAGCGTTGGAAGGAATATGTGAAGAGTTCAGTGGAGAGGTGAGACCCAAAGCAGACGCTGAAAGTGAAGTTTAAAATACTTTTGGGGAGTTGGCCTTCCTGGGTGACCTGTTACAACTGGGCATTCATCCTGATTTACTCAAGGGGAGTCCCAAGGCTCTGGGAGAAACCCCGGAATGGCACCATCCCCCCAGACGAACCAAAATGATTGAATTGCTGGATATGGCTACAGGAATATATATTTGCTCATTTTGTTGGTGTCTGTTGTCCCTCTCTGAAGTCTCTTCAAAAACCTGAAGAACATTTGATCCCTTTGTCCAGAAAGTATCTGGGGGGCCTACACACCCATCTGGGGGGGATTTAAAAAAAGAAGAAGCAAATGTCCTAGTTTTGGGGGGTGTCAATTTTTTTAAAATTTTCCGTGCACGGGCAGCTCTGGCTCTGGCTTTCGATCTGCTGTGGGCTGCTTGGTGATGGCGGATAACTGGGGGGAGAGCGAGTGATCATCAACTTTTTTGGCGATCGCCCAAGGAAAGCTCAACAAATGTCCAGATTTTTCCTCTTGAAATATTGCTCGCCTTGTATAAACGGACAGATATAAATGAATGAGTGTGCCTAGATCAGTGGCTATTGTGTGAACCTGACTGTCTTGACCTCAAACACCTTGTTTTGTGTAATGACGCAATTCTCATTGGTAGCTGCTACAACTCTCTGTCTTCCGGTGCAGGCAAATGGGCATGGCTGCCTCTCTCAGGTGGTGAAAACCAAGATTTTTCATCTGAAGCGGGAGGGATATGAGATGAACCTCAAGGTGGAAGGCAAGATCGTAGAGGAAGGCACAGGTATTTTATTTTATTTATTAAATTCCTCTCCCGCCAGTCCTCCAAAGGAGTCCAGCATGTCAGTTTTAAAACCATTCAGCTAAGAAAAACCTTCTGGAAACGTTTCAAAACTCCTAAAAGCAATCACCCTGTTATGTACTGAGTTGAATAGGATCCAAAAGGCAGCAGTCTGATTGGCCCTTGAACAATAGGATTCAGAATGTAGCAATCTGATTGGTCCTAGAACAATAGGATTCAGAATGCAGCAGTCTGATTGGTCCTAGAACAATAGGGTCCAGAATCGAGCAGTCTGATTGGTCCACAGGAGCCATCCAATCCAGCTCCAGGTGGAAGTGAATCCGCAACCTGATTGGCCTACAGGTGAACCCCGGAATTAGCCAATCACGTGGGGCCCATTGTGTAAACAATGTATATAAAGCAGACATTCTGGGGGAACTTCCATTCCTCCTCACCACTATGAGCTGAATAAAGAGCATGAAATCCAGTCTCAATTCCGAGTACATTTCACACCCGCTCTGAAAACCTAACAGTTTCAGGGGCAGGTTTTTCAGCCGACAAATGCTTAGGAAAAACAGGGTTGGTCTTGCAATGTCTCCTATAAGTAGTGCTTTTTTCTGGGGGGATGCAGGGGGACGCGTACCCCTAAACATTTTGGGTTGCCCTGACTGACCGATGGACCAATCGACATGCCAGCTATCTTCGCAGTAGCAGGGCAGACTGGAGCTCTGTCATTCTCCCTGCTGGTGCCCAGGCAGGGGAGTCTGGGGCGGCCATGGTGTATGGGTTCTGAAGGCAAAGGAAGGACTGGACCCTGATTAATTTAATAGACACGAGGCTTGACCAGCAAGACTCTGGGAGCAAGTGCGATAGCCACTCCCTGGCCCAGGCCGTTTTTATTAACAAAAGAACTTTAACACAGCATTTGTAATAACCAATCAGCTTTCCTCTGAGCATTTCAAAAAATCCCCATGTGGGAACAAAGTCAGATCAGAGGAAGCTGAAAAGGAAAACAGGAAGACACAATGAGAGGTAAAGGAGGTGCTGTGGGATTGGTGAAAGTCAATGTTTGTTTTTCTTTTTAGTGTTTATATTATTAATTTGTAAGATATGGAATTTTTTTTTTTGAATGTCAGTTTTTGTGTTTTGTGTATTGTTATTTTTTGATATTGTTTTGTGTTGTTGTGTGGAAAATACTAATAAAATTTATAATAATAATAAGAAAATAAAAATACCAAATCATTTAAAAAAACAGATCAGAGGAAGCTTCTTAACTACAGAGAACTACTTGAGCATGCATACATGTTTAGGCTAAATAAAACAGGAACCAAGGAGGAATGCATTTAGCAAACCCCAGAGGTCATAAACAGGCAGAAAACAGGAAAGACAGGCATTTTTATCACCTGCATGTGAACTCTGTTTCCTGGCCCTAAGATTAACAAAAGCTACATCAAAGATACCTCCTATCTTTATGTACTCAGGATGCCTGGTGTATGTGACTGTCAGGCATAGAGAAAACGGGGCAGAGAGGCAGAGGCTTGGATTGATCAGAAATCATGTCACATGACTCAAACCCAGTCAAAACAATGGCTGACACAATGGCTTGCTTCATTTTTTCATAATTCCTCATAGCAACCCCACGTGACCATGACAGTGGTGGAGGCGACGCTACTACTGCTCCTCCTCCTCTTCCTCTTGCCAGGCTAGAGCCAGGAGGCGAGTTCTTGCCCCTCTTTGCTCAAGCAACCCTGCCGTTGCCGGGGGCCTTCCCGTCCTCTCAGTGCCATCGCTGCCGCCTCGAGTCCCTCGTCCAGGGGTTGGGGGCAGGAAGGGGGCGAGGGGGAGCAGCGAAAATGAGAGTACCCCTAAACATTTTTTAAAGAAAAAAAGCACTGCCTATAAGTTACTAATGAAGGAGACTGATACACCTCCCTAGGAAGGCATTTCATCATCAGGGAGCCACCACAGAGTGGACCCTGTCACAAGTCACCAAAAAACAGACACCCTCAGCGTTCGGCCTAACTCTTCTGCTCATAAGTAGGGCCCGAGATGGTTGATATTGGGAAAGGTGCTCTTTCATGTACTTTTAGGCACAGGTATGTGTGAACCAAGGAAGGACCAAGGTCCAGGGGCTTATTATGGTCCCTGGCCTCTCCCATTGAAAGGATCAGGCTCCTGCCACTATGGGTAGACAATGCTACTGGCCAAAAGGGAGGAATTGTCTAGCCTGACAAAAGAAGGGCAGCATTTTAAGCAAAGCAGAAGCCAGCAATGGAGCTTGTGAGGGCAGACAGGAGGGACAGAACATTCCCTCGCTTACCCACCTTCCTTTCCCCCCCCCCTTTTACTTTTTTATTGATTTGTTAACAAAATGAGTGCAAACATAACAAAAAGAAAGAAAACTAAGAATTGGTAACGCAAACCATGAAGCGTCACAGCCTAGAAGGGTGAAATGCAAAGATACAGCACATCTCCAAAAAGGATAACAAAGTTTTATCTCCTATACGGATACCCTTTACAATAATAAAGATTTATAAAAATAAAAGTATTCTCCACCTGTGAGTTCCATCTTTATTGAGAATAAAGGTTCCATATAGACCAGACATTTGCATATGCAAACGGCACCAACCATGTGCCTCAATATTTGTATAAGAATATTTGCATAAGAAAATCATGCCACATATCGAAAAGAAATTCGGAAAGAAATTATTGATTCAAGCTCTGCCCTTTGGGTACTTTTTCAAGATGGGCAATTTGTGAAACCCTTGAACACCAGCAATCCCAAATATTAAGATTAAGGATAGTCTAGGATTTGGCAACACAGCCCTGAGCTGCTCTTAAGAGATGAGAAATAAGTTATTTACTTTTCAAATCCCATTCTGTTTCCATATAGGTTCAAAATTGCCAGGTGGAAAGATAGAGTAACAGTTTGTTTGCTTTTTACCAAAGAGATCTCAGCAAATGCCTTATTCCACAATTCAGCCACCTTTGAGCAGTCCCACCATGTGTGCTTATATGTACCTACCTCTCTTTGACTATTTGGCAGGGGTGGAATTGACAGGCACGGCTTCCACCATGATCATTACGACTCTCAGCACAATCACCTTTGAGAATGTGGACTCTTACTACAAGCCTGGGATCCCCTTTACTGGGCAGGTAAGGCAGGCTGGGAGATCCCCACTGCGCATGACCCCACAGCTGAATGTTTGTTTTAAAGACAAATGTTCCCTGTACGCACTGGAACAGGAGGATGGATGGGCCAGGGTGGTTAGCAATTCACCCCCCACCCCTCATCTCCAGTTCCGACCTCTGAGGTGCCACCTCTGGAATCCTGATGCAATTTGTGTGTCCTCAACCTTCTCCATCCTCACCCACCTGAACTTATAGAACGCCCCCTACAGACAGTCATCTCCCTCAGAGGCGGAGTAAGGTGGGTGCGGTGGGTGTGCCCCCCCGGGTGTCATTCCTGAGGGGGGTGACATCACTGTGCCACCCCCCTGGGATGCTCACCCTGCCCCCGGGACGTTCACCTCGCCCACATGGGCAGCTAGCCCCGCCCCCAGGTGCACACCACTCTGGGCGCCGGAACAGCTAGCTTCGCCACTCATCTCCCTCCCAATTCATATGGGCTACTGCTAAAATGAGGCTGCATTTTAAGCTGTATTTTAAGCCGTATTTTAATTAACTGTTTGTTTGTTGTTGTGTTTTTTTCTGTTATGTTTTATTGAAATTCATATTTGGTGTTAGCTGCTCTGAGCCCGGCCCTGGCCAGGGAGGGCGGGGTATAAATAAAATTTTATACAGTCATACCTCTTCTTGGGACGCGGGTGGCACTGTGGGTTAAACCACAGAGCCTAGGACTTGCCAATCAGAAGGTTGGCGGTTCAAATCCCTGCGACGAGGTGAGCTCCCGTTGCTCGGTCCTGGCTCCTGCTAACCTAGCAGTTTGAAAGCACGTCAAAGTGCAAGTAGATAAATAGATACCGCTTCAGCGGGAAGGTAAACGGCGTTTCCATGCACTCCTCTGGTTCGCCAGAAGCGGCTTAGTCATGCTGGCCACATGACCCAGAAGCCATACTCTGGCTCCCTCGGCCAATAAAGCGAGATGAGCGCCGCAATCCCAGAGTCGGTCACGACTGGACCTAATGGTCAGCGGTCCCTTTACCTTTACCTTACCTCTTCTTACATTCGGTTCAGGTTATGTCTTTTCAGGTTGCGCCCCATAGCGACCCGGAAGTACTGGAAAGGGTTACTCCCGGGTTTTGCTGTTAGCGCATGCGCAGGCGCTCAAAATGACATCATGCGCATGCGTGGAAGCGGAGAATCGCAACCCATGCACGTGCAGACGCGGGTTGCGTTCTGCTCATGTTGCGAATGGGGCTCTGGAACAGATCCTGTTCGCAACCAGAGGTCCCACTGTAATCATCAACATCATCTTCTTCATCATCATCATCAGACCAAACTGCTATATGTATTGTTTTTGCCCTGCTAGGTGAAGCTTTTGGATGCTGCGCAAGTGCCAATTGCCAATCAAACAATTCAGATTAGGGTACATCTAACTGGAACCAGCACCAACTACGTAACTGATGACCAGGGACGAGCCCAGTTTTCCATAGACACTGATAACTTCACAGCTCCTGAACTCAGGATCCAGGTGAGTGTTCAAGGGGATTGAGAACTAAATAAGGCAATTTATTCTTTGCAAGCACAAAACACGGGAATATCATAGAATCGTAAGAGTCTTAAAGTTGGAAAGGGACCTGCAGGGGTCATCTAGTCCAACCCCCTGCAATGCAGGAATCTCAGCTAAAGCATCCATGACAGATGGCCGCCCAACCTCTCCAATATCAATTGGATCGGTTGAAATTTTAAAAAATGCTTTGAGATTCAGTTTCCTGTGGCTCCTACTTTTTTCTTTTCTCTTTCTCCTTCATCACCTTTTCTGGGTTTGTCATTTCCCGTTAATTTCATTTCCATTTCTGAATCCAGGAAATGTATTGGGACTAGAAAAAGACCCCCAAGGGCTGGGACTGTGTATGTGATAGCAGAAATGGCTGTTGGGTTGATACATCTGACTCTTATTGTCTCCTAAAGGTGTGTGTTGGTTGCTGGGCATGCAAATAGGTCTGAGATGAATCTCGAACTGGTGTAATATCACAAAGTTGATCTCATAGTCCCCAAGGCACCAATGATTCCCTAATACAGGAACAACAAGGATTTATTTCCTCCAGTCCCTGAGCACCTGCCATTTTCCTCTTTCTTTCTGTTTGCCAGGCAACTTATAAATCGAACTCTGCGTGTGAACAAGGCTGGATCAGTCCCCAACACCAGGGCGCATCTCATTCAGCGGGGCGTTTTTACTCACCAAGCCAAAGCTACCTCCACATTGAGCGTGTTCCTGGGACCTTAAGCTGTGGTCAGACTCAGGCGCTCCGGGTCCATTATATTCTGAATTCAGCTGTCGTAAAAGAGGAGGAGATGGTCTTTTACTATTTGGTAAGCCTGGACAGAAGTGGCCTTTCTTTGGTAGGGACTTGGGAGTGGGCCTTCTCAGTGGCTGCTCCCAAACTTTGGAACCCTATTTAGGGAAGTTTTTAATGTTTGATGTTTTATCGTATTTTTAATATTCTGTTGGAAGTCACCCAGAGTGGCTGGGGAAACCACTCTTGCTTGGGCCAGCCAAGCAAGGAAAGGGCTTGAGGATGCTGCTGAGAGTCCCAGCGCCTCACCTAGCCAGGCTGGGCAGGAGGGATGCAGGCCCCTTCCGTCGCCCAGCTTGCGCAGAGGGGTGAAACACAAAGAAGGGTGGCGGAGGCTTGGGGTACCGAAGTTCTTGTGCCGGGGGAGAAGCCAGAAGGGGCCACTCCCGGATTCTGCAAGTGACTAAGACGGACATGAACTTTGTGGTTCTGCATTGTAAATAGTTTGCACAATAAAACCTGTAAAAGACAGGTCAGAGTCCTGCCTGGTTACTCACGAGCAACCACCACCCGCACCTGACAGTTATTATTATTATTATGATTACTACTCTTCATAGAGAAGTTAGACTGGCTCCCTTGTCGTCCGTCTGCCAGCTGTTTTATTCTGACAGGCCTTTGTGAACTGACTGTTTCTTGTTTTTTTTAAGGAAAGGACTTTGAATAGTGCTCATTCAAATCCATTTTCAGCTGCCAAACTATGTTTGATTTCTAATTGCAAAGATAGGCTCAAGCGTAATGGCAATTCATGTTGTACTACCAGGAGAGAGATTGTTTCTGGAAGCCAAAACACTCCCTGTGTGTAAGAACTGCTGGCATATCAGTGTAACCATATATTTTGCCTCCTCCATCCTCATCCAGCTTATAGGCAAATGGGTGGCCACAGTGAGATTAGGATGCTGAACTAGATGGACCATTGGCCTGACCTAGCAGGCTGTTGTGTTCTTATGCTTTTATCAGGCATTTTCCGCCTTCCATGCAGGTGATGGCTAAGGGGGTCATTGTGCGATCAGGGACCCATGTTCTGCCTGTGGAGCACAGAGAAGGTACCGGTAAGTGGCACTCCATTCCCATTTCCTCCCTTCATTCTTGGTGACCTTTCCAATTTTTTATAAACCCAGGTGATAACGTAAACCAGGGGTCAGCAAAATTTTTCAGCAGGGGGCCACTCCATTGTCCCTCAGATCTTGTGGGGGGCCGGACTATATTTTGGAAAAAAATAATGAACGAATTCCTATGCCCCACAAATAACCCAGAGATGCAATTTAAATAAAAGGACACATTCTACTCATGTAAAAGCACGCTGATTCCTGGACCATCCACGGGCCAGATTTAGAAGGTGATTGGGCCGGATGCGGCCCCTGGGCCTTAGTTTGCCTACCCATGATGTAAACCCACACCTTAGTACAGTGCCACCACATATGCTTCCATGTGCTCTTGCGGTTCTTGCATGACATGTTTCAGAGTTTCCTCAATTTTATACTCACAGACAATATAATTTTACACTCATGAATTGTAATCGTTCTCTTCCTCCCTCTCTTCCTCCTTGGGAATTTTGTGTCAGCGCGCTATGCCAATCATTTGGGGTTCCCTTTTCAGTCAGCAATGTCACTCAGAAAGTCTCCCAGAATATACTTCCTCAGTTCAGCTCCCCTGTGGGAATAAACACATTCCAGTTCTGCTTTAAGTATCGATGGAAGAATTAACATTACAACTTATACAACTGCTGGCCTAAGGAAAATAAAGTAAAACTATGTAAAAGTGGTACCCCGGGTTACATACGCTTCAGGTTATTGACTCCGCTAACCCAGAAATAGTGCTTCAGGTTAAGAATTTTGCTTCAGGATGAGAACAGAAATCGTGCTCCGGCGGCGCGGCAGCAGCAGGAGGCCCCATTAGCTAAAGTGGTCTTCAGGTTAAGAACAGTTTCAGGTTAAGTACGGACCTCCGGAATGAATTAAGTACTTAACCCGAGGTACCACTGTACAGAGAATCATTCCTCCTCCCTGCTCTGCAGCCATCTGAGCAGAGTAGCAACCACACCTCCTCCTTCAGAGCCTGTCTAATAAAGAAGTCTGTTGCTAAGGAAACCCTGTTGCTGGGGAAGACCTGTTGCTAGCAGAAAGCTTGTTGCTAGGGGCAGATTTGTTGTTAGGGGCAAAACTATGCAAGGATCATTTCAAGTCTATTTTTAGACTTACACTAACATTTCGTTATCTACCAGCCAAAGGGGTGTTTTCTCTGGACCTCTCTGTTGACATGGACACTGCTCCATTGGCCCGTTTGCTTCTCTACACGATTTTGCCCAGTGGAGAACTAGTGGTCCATTCAGCAGATTTCACCGTGGAGAACTGCTTCGCAAACAAGGTAAGGTTGTGGGGACTCTCTGAGGCCCAGGGCAGACATGGCCATGAGGCTCTCTGTTCCCTCTCCGGCATAAACCTTTGCCAAAGTTCTCACTTGGTAGTCCATAGAGCACCATTTTTTCCAGCTGGACCAGCAGAATATTAACTTGTTGGCAGCTGAGGAGGGCAACCCAAGCTGAGAAAACAAATCCCAGAAGGGATTATCTGCTGTCATGTAATAGAATGAACTCTTCAAATGCCCTTTCTATAATAATTTTTATTAATTTTTTCAATTACAATCCAATAATAGCCTCATTATAACAATACCAAATTGCAATACAATTACTAAAAGCAATAATAGTAATAGTAATAGTAATAGTAATAATAATAATAATAATAATAATAATAATAATAATTAGTTTATTATTTGTACCCTGCCCATCTGGCTGGGTTTCCCCAGCCAATCATTCATATACCAAATTATATAATTTAGGTGGCCCCCTGCGTGCAAGATTTGATGGTTTGATGATTTTCTTTACTTATGCGTTCCAAAATCTTATTAATTTCAATTACATTCCGGTCAAAATAATAATCCCTTATCCATCAACTGGAATATTAATAACTTCCATTTGTGGTGACACATTAAATGATTTATAGATCTACAAGTGAGGCATCCCAACTATATCTTTGTTCTTCCTGTGTGTGGCAATTATTCTGTGGTGTTTCTTCCTGTCCTTGTAAAATGTTATGCCTGCCTTTTCCCAGTTGTTGCTGTTCTCCACCATGCCTTGGGCAGGGTTGATATCCCCTTGTTGTTTCAGAAATTATCCATTGCTCCGTCCCGTGCTTTGCTGTTTTGCAACTTTAACAACAGCTTCAAAAATCACTCCGTCCCAATAAATAACCTGTTTTCACAATTTTTTCAAATGCCCTTTATGCCTCCAGGTGAATCTGTGGTTCTCTGATGCTGAAGGCCTCCCTACCAGCAAAACTCACCTCCATCTTGCTGCCTCCAAAGGCTCCCTTTGTGCTGTCCATGCTGTTGATAAGAGTGTCTTTCTCTTGAAGCCTGAAGCTGAGATGTCCCCTAAGACTGTGAGTCAAATCTGCTTTTGAAGCTGCCTTCAGGTGTAACATTGCTGGAGCCACTTTTGTGCTTCCGTGCCGTGGGGTGTGCTGATGTCATGTACACAAGCCAGGTGGCATGTATGTCCGGTATGCTGACTGTTGGGATGCATCCAAGGGAACGGGGGCAATTGGCAGGCCCGCAGCTGGCTCCAGCCCACTGGCCGGCAGCCGGGCCATCTCCGGTCCTTGGTGCAGCATGAATCTGCGACCCAGAGCTTCAGAAGCTTCAGAAGCTGGGCACGCAACTCAGCAGAGATAAGAACTCTTCGCAACAGAAGGGCAGATCAGAGGCTGTGTAAAACATATTTACAGGCATTTTATTCAGCATCAGGACAAAAGGAAAAACATGTCTGCTCCCCTTCGTGTCCAAGCAAACAGCATAAGCAAAAGCTATACACAAACGGAAGTTCCCAGCAAGCTGTGCTGGAAAGTAAACAGACATGTGACACACAACAGCCTGTTCCTCTTAAGGTGGAACGGATTATCTTAACACTGACGTTGTATGGCCCTGGCCCCCTCAATCGCAGGGGCAAGGCCATATATCTCCAAAACACTTCCTTTCTCAAGGAAGCCAGACTCTGGATAACCACTAGAACCTCTGGAGTCTCTCGTTTTTCAGAGACTGGGGTGCATACAACAATTTTAAAAACTAAGTTTCATTCCAGTTATATGCCGGACTGATAAACTGAGGACCGGGGATGCATAGAACATCTGTATCCACTTTTGAAACGGTTTGGCAAAGTGTTGAATGGACCCATTCCTTTCTGTCCTAACTGTGTCCTGGAAACCAAGTCTCGTGAGGCACAGTTGAGTATGTTTAGCCTGGGGAAAGAGAAGGCTGAGAGGTGATCTGATGGCTACCTTCAAGGCTGAAGACAGGGCAAGCTTGTTTTCTGCTGTGCCAGAGGGTGGGACCCGAGTCAGTGGCTTCAAATTACAAGGAAAGAGATTCCAACTAAATATTGGGAATAACTTTCTGGTGGTCAGAGCTGTTCTGCAGTGGCCATGCAGGGACATTTTAGAGAAGAGGTGATTTAGAGGAGACATGGAAGGCGTTTGTAGAATTTGTACTGTTAAAACGGAAAGGGGTCAAACCATCACAAGAGGTGTTGAAATTGTGGGTGGTTGGATAGTAACAATGGAATGGTCTCCGTGGCGAGGTGCACATTTTTATTCTTACTTATTTATGATTATTACTTTGTAAAAATATATAGAAAAAATAAAAAATAGCAGGGGCATTTTAGGACATGCTTAATTGTGGCTACTTTTGTGGTCAGGTTTATGATCTGCTCCCTGTGAAGAACCTCCGAGGTTACGTCTACAGGCACCACCACCTGCTTGACCCGTACCTTGGTCGCTGCACGGTTAGGAAAAATATTGTTGTGGGAGGCATCAGCTACAGATATGAATCTTTTCAGCGGAGTGAAGGTGATGCCTATGACATTCTCAAGGTGAGTGCCAAAGGACCCGCTGCATTGGCATGAGACCCTTAATCTCAGGGTCCTGGGTATGTGCCCCATGTGGGCGAGAGAGTCCTTCATTGCAGGAGTTTGGGCTAGGTGATCCTTGTGGTCCACTCCAACTCTGCAATTCTATGATTCTGTGATTTGTCAGGGAGTGAAATGTCTGCCAGGAAGAGGAGGGCACATTGTAGGGACCCACCGCGTGACAGTGGCAGCTCAGCCACCCAAAATCTAGGGCTGTAAGGAAGCACGGTGTTGCATTCCATCCCGCATACGTCGCACGCAGCAATGTTTCCATTCCCCTGCAGTTCGTTTTCCACCAAAAGCTATTGTGCTCTGCAGAGAGATTATGTATTTTTTTAAAATATATATTTATTCAATTTTTTCAATTTTATACAAACACAAAAAGAAAAAGAAAAAGAAAAATATTAAAAACAAATCAATTTCGATATCAATTTTTCAAAAACATGTTTCTTTGACTTCCTCATACCTCCCCTTCTTGTTTTCTATTTCGAATTATTAATCCAGCAAATCCTAATCTCTTAATATTCCTTTTACCTAACACCTTTTTTTCCCAATCAACTTTTTAAAAAAAATCTTATGATTTAAACAATATTAATCCCAGTTCTTTTTATCATAACAGCTAGAGACCCCATAAATTCAATCCAACATCTTTCAAAATTCATTAATTTTGCAATGTTTCTGTAAATATTCCTTGAATTTCTTCCAATCTTCTTCTGCCGACTCTTCTCCCTGGTCGCGGATTCTGCCAGTCATTTCTGCCAGTCCCATACATTCAATCAGCTTCATCTGCCATTCTTCCAGAGTGGGTAGATCTTGAGTCTTCCAGTGCTTTGCTATAAGTATTCTTGCTGCTGTTGTAGCATACATAAAGAAAGTTCTGTCCTTCTTTGGCACCAAATGGCCGACTATGCCCAAGAGAAAGGCCTCCGGTTTCTTCAGAAATGTATACTTAAATACCTTTTTCATTTCATTATAAATCATTTCCCAGAAAGCCTTGATCTTTGGGCACGTCCACCAAAGGTGAAAGAATGTACCTTCAGTCTCTTTACATTTCCTGCAGAGAGATTATATAACCTAGTGTAAGCACATAAGAAGAGCCTGCTGGGTCGGGCCAATGCTTTTAGTCCATTGTTCTCACATTGCTCAACCAAATGCCTGTGGGAAACCTGCAAACAGGATCCGAGCACAAGAACCCTTTCCCCTCTCCTGTGGTTTCCAGCGACTGGTATTCAGAAGCATTACTGCCTCCAACTGGGGAGCCAAACCATCACCATCATGGCTCGTAGCCACTGATAGCCTTTCCCCCTAATTTGTCTGATCCTCTGAGCCATCCACATTGGCAGCCATCAGTCACTCCTGTGGAAGCGAGTTTCAAAGTTGAACTAGATAAAAGGTAAAGGTAAAGGATCCCTGGATGGTTAAGTCCAGTCGAAGGTGATTATGGGGTTGCGGCCCTCATCTCGCTTTCAGGCTGAGGGAGACGGTGTTTGTTCACAGACAGCTTTCCAGGTCATGTGGCCAGCAGGACTAAACCACTTCTGGCACAACGAGATGGAGGCCAGAGCACATGGAAATGCCGTTTTCCTTCCCGCCGGAGCGGGGGGGGGAGGAAAAATTTCATCCTTGTAGATCAGATTATCAACCAGCTACATAAAAGTAAAGGTAAAGGGACCCCTGACCGTTAGGCCTAGTCGTGACCGACTCTGGGGTTGTGGCACTCATCTCGCTCTATTGGCCGAGGGAGCCGGCGTACAGCTTCTGGGTCATGTGGCCAGCATGACTAAGCCGCTTCTGGCGAACCAGAGCAGTGCATGGAAATGCCGTTTACCTTCCCGCCGGAGCACTACCTATTTATCTACTTGCACTTTGACGTGCTTTCGAACTGCTAGGTTGGCAGGCGCTAGGACAGAGCAACGGGAGCTCACCCCGTCGCGGGGATTCAAACCGCCAACCTTCTGGTCGGCAAGTCCAAGAGGCTCTGTGGTTTAGACCACAGCGCCACCTGCTGTCAGAGGCTTAGTGCTGTCCAGCTGGCCATAGATAAGACTCCGGGCTCCCAGCCAGTTCCAAACAATTGATTTATTTGACAAAGTTCAAATGTACATCTCCAGCGTTTCCATTAACCTCCTTCCCCTTGTGCGCAGTTGCTCCCTCTTTTTTTTCACCCAGCATGCAAGTCTGCGAAAACTCCTCCCCTTACTTCCTCTGTGTACA
Organism: Podarcis filfolensis; assembly: GCF_964270895.1. Lineage (NCBI taxonomy): Eukaryota > Metazoa > Chordata > Lepidosauria > Squamata > Lacertidae > Podarcis > Podarcis filfolensis. The sequence goes on along the minus strand of NC_139605.1, from coordinate 3,851,086 downwards.
GCATGACTTGTCCCAGGCTCCCCCTCCTCCTCCCCCTCTTCGTCAGACTGACTGTCTGACGACACGCTGCTGATAATCTCTTTCGGCTCTCTATAACTGCTGGTTTCTGTCCTTTCATCTTTTCCCGTTTGCCTCTCCCTGACACCTGCATCCCTACAGTTGAACTAGGCACCATGTGAATAACTGCTTTTTGAATCCGCCCTGAATCTTTCAACATTCAGTTTCACTGGATGCCCACGAGTTCTAATGTCATGAGAGTACTGTGTCCAGTTCTGGGCACCACAATTTAAGAAGATGTCAACAAGCTAGAACATGTACAGAGGAGGGCAACCAAGATGATCAAGGGTCTAGAAACAGATAGGTAGCTGTGTTGGTCTGACACAGTCGAAATATGTGTGTGTATACACACACACACACACACACACACACACACACACACACACACAACAGGTTTACCATACCCATTGAGTCAGTCACCCATCTCCTACTACCTTCCTGAGAAAAACCCCACCCCACCCTCCCACTATATATAAGGGTATGGTTTCAGTGTATCTGAAGCTTATACCAAGAACAAACTTAGTTGGTCTCTAAGGTGCTACTAGACTATTTTTTTATTTTATTTTTTATATATATTTCAAGGGTCTGGAAACCAAGCCTTATGAGGAACGGTTGAAGGAGCTGGGCATGTTTAGCCTGGAAAAGAGGCTGTGGAGCCCTTCAAATATTTCAAGGGCTGTCACATGAAAGAGGGAACAGGCTTGTTTTCACCTGCTCTGGAGGGTAGGGGCTGGACCAATGGCTTCAAGTTACAAGAAAGGAGATTCCGACTAATCATTAGGAAGAACTTTCTGACAGTAAGACTGTTTGGCAGTGGAATGGACTCCCATAAGTGGTGGCGGACTCTTCTTCCTTGGAGGTTTTTAAGCAAAGTTTGGATGGCCACCTGTCCTGGATGCTTTAGCTGAGATTCCTGTGTTGCAGGTGGTTGGATGGCCCCTTGATGATCCTTGGGTTCCCTTAGGTAAAGGTAAAGGGACCCCTGACCATTAGGTCCAGTCATGGACAACTGGGGTTGCAGTGCTCATCTCGCTCTTTAGGCCAAGGGAGCCGGCGTTTGTCCACAGACAGCTTCCAGGTCATGTGGCCAGCATGACTAAGCTGCTTCTGGCAAACCAGAGCAGCGCACGGAAATGCCGTTTATCTTCCTGCCGGAGCGGAACCTATTTATCTACTTGCACTTTGATGTGCTGTCAAACTGCTAGGTGGGCAGGAGCTGGGACCATACAACAGGAGCTCACCCTGTCGCAGGGATTCAAACCGCACGCCCTTACAACTTTACAATTCTTTGATTCTATGAGAGAGGGAGAAAAATATTTCTCTATCCCCGTATCCTTCCAGACCACTCGGCAGTGGGAGGATGTTCAGCTCCTGAAGAGTTAATCCAGACTAGGTAGAGACTCTCCTGGTCAGGTATTCGGGAACAGAGACACATGCTGTTTGGGAAGGCATAACGCTCTAGAGAAGGGTTCATACTGGCTCATTTTCTCATTTGGCAGGACTTTGGCTTGAAAGTTTTTACCAGCACCGAGATAAAGAAGCCTAACCTTTGCAGAGAAGATATACCAGTATATGCCAGTAAGAACCTGGTGGCAATGTTGGTGGCAATTGTGGGAGTAGGGGTGGGATTTCCTCCAGCTAGCCTTCGTTCCATCTTCATAATGCCCTCAAAATCACAAGATTTATAAGCTCTGCAAATTTAAGAGGAATGATAACAGCTTAAGAAGAGCCAATGGCAAATCTTCTCTAGCATCCTGTTCTCACACTGGCTGAAGGGTTGCTTGTGGGAAACCAGCAAATGTACATCCAGCTACCCTCTACGTCCCTAAGGGCCTTGAAGCAATGACTAAAACTTTTGCTGAGTGCCTAGTTCTGCAGCCCTATATTTTTTTTTAAATATTAAGATACTTGGCAGAAGGGTTTTCAGGAAGAGTTTTAATTGCCTCATCCCTGCTGGCATTTGCATGCTGTAAATAGAAAGTTTACAGTGGAACCTCGGTTCCTGAATGAAATCCATTCCAGAAGCCCATTCAGCTTGCGAAATGTTCGAAAACCGAGGCATGGCTTCCCATTGGTTGCAAGAGCTTCTTGCACTCTGCAGAAGTTGTGTCGCACGTTCAAGTTCCGAAAAACATTTGAAAATGGAAGCATTTACTTCTGGGTTTTCAGCATTCGGGAACCAAAACATACAAGAACAGAGGCATTTGGGAACCGAGGTTCCAATGTACCAGTATTTGCCCAAAGATAGATTCAGAGTGTATTTTGTTCTATTGCGCGCTTATGAATTTGCCACCGTTATCGTTATGGTAAAATATCGTGCTATTTAAATGGCATAGATTAATTAGTCACTCAGCAGCAATAGAACATGGTTACAGTGGTACCTCGAGTTACATACGCTTCAGGTTACACACTCCACTAAGCCAGAAATAGTGCTTCAGGTTAAGAACTTTGCTTCAGGATAAGAACAGAAATCAGATTCTGGCAGCGCGGCGGCAGCAGGAGGCCCCATTAGCTAAAGTGGTGCTTCAGGTTAAGAACAGTTTCAGGTTAAGGTTAAAGCACATAGAGCATTTAAAAACCATATTGTCAGGAAAGCATTGTTCAATGTCTGGATAAGATACAAAGATTTATTGGAAAATAAAACCCCAAGGTGGTTGTCACCAATGGAAGCGAAGGCCCAGAAAAAGCTCAATATGGAGGCCAAATGGCCGAAATATTGGGAAATATTGGAACACGAAGGAGACAAATTGAAATTGCAGAGTTTTGAGAAATTAAAAGATAAAGTGCGAGACTGGCTTCATTATTATCAAATAAGACAGGCCTATAATTTGGATAAAAAAATTGGCTTCCAGGTGGAAAAATCAAAATTGGAAACAGAACTGTTAGATCCCAAAACTAAGATACTTTCAAGAATGTATAACTTGCTGTTAAAATGGAATACGCAGGATGAAACGGTTAAATCTGCTATGATCAAATGGGCACAATATATTGGTCACAACATTATGTTTGCTGACTGGGAACAGTTGTGGACCACCGGTATGAAATTTACGGCATGTAATGCCTTAAGAGAGAATATTATGAAAATGATATACAGGTGGTACATGACACCAGTCAAGCTTGCAAAAATATATCATTTGCCCGATAACAAATGTTGGAAATGTAAAGAAAATGAAGGTACATTCTTTCACCTTTGGTGGACGTGCCCAAAGATTAAGGCTTTCTGGGAGATGATCTATAATGAAATGAAAAAGGTATTTAAATATACCTTCCTGAAGAAACCAGAGGCCTTTCTCCTGGGCATAGTCGGCCAATTGGTGCCAAAGAAGGATAGAACTTTCTTCATGTATGCAACAACAGCAGCAAGAATACTTATTGCAAAGTATTGGAAGACACAAGAGTTACCCACCCTGGAAGAGTGGCAGATGAAGGTGATGGACTATATGGAATTGGCGGAAATGACTGGCAGAATCCGAGACCTGGGAGAAGAGTTGGTGGAAGAAGATTGGAAGAAATTTAAAGACTATCTGCAGAAACACTGTAAAATTAATGAATGTTAAAATGATGTTGGATTGAGAATAAGTGGTATTAGCAACAAATAAGAATATGCAAAAATGAATTGATAATGGATGAAAATATAGAGTTATAATATGTTAAGTTACAGAGTTAAGATAAACGAAAGAGGGTAACGATTTGCTGATTTGATTATTTAAATGGGAATACAAAAAGGGGAGGTGTGAGGAGGTCAAGGAAACAAGCTAATGAGTTTAAAGTTATTAAAAATGGTTTAGTTTTTAATTCTTTTTTATCTACTTGTTTTTTGTATTTTTATTTTTATTTTTTATTTTTTATGTATTTTTGTATGTTTTCTTTTTTTATCTTTTTCCTTCTATATGTTTTCTTTGTATTTTGTAAACCTATGTTTTTGTAAAATCTCAATAAATATTTTATATATATAAAAAAGAACAGTTTCAGGTTAAGTACGGACCTCCGGAACGAATTAAGTACTTAACCCGAGGTACCACTGTATAGGCCTTGGAGGACACATGGTGATTTGCAGAATTCTACCTTTTGTTTTAAAAAGTGAAATGGCTTAAAAGTTAAATGGAACCAAACAGAAATTGGGTGCTTCTATGCAGGTTGGGGGTTAGATTGTAAACACACACACATACACACAAGACAGCTGTGTATGAAACACAATTTATGACACACACGCACATACACAAAGAGAGAGAGATAGAGAGTACAAAGAAAAACAAAATGAAATTAAATAAATAAATTAGTTGGCATCTGTCTCAAGAGATAATGTAAGAGTGCGGCCTTAGGGGTAAAGTCAAACCGTTGGTGAGTTAGAGCACTTGCTGTGGCTGTATGGGAGAGACATGTTTAATTGCAGCTGGAGCAGAGGAAGGTCTCGGTTTTGCTGTTACAGATGCACTGTGGTGTTACCGTACTTATCTCTGCTCTCCTCCCAGTGGTCATTTCTCCTCTGGTCACCACTGTGGAAATAAAGTACATAATGCAGGCCAATATCCAACAGTCCCACTCAGAGTGTACCTACTGAAATCAAGAGGGCTTTCTGTTCATTGAGTCCGAATAACAATGGCTATCATCTATGCTCTGTCTTCCTTCAAGCTTCTGACCTACAGGTTCAAACTCTGAGTAGACTGCTAGGAGCTCCAGGCATTCCTGCACAAGAAGCTGCAAGAACAGAAAGACAGCAGGAGACTGTCAGGAGCTACTTTCCCGAGACGTGGCTCTGGAACACGTGGATAGTGAAGTAAGTAGTGGTTTTCAGACTTTGTGGGGTGCGCATATTGCAGATATTAATATTATGCAGTTTGAAGCGAGTGGATGCATAAAAACAGGCTCCTTTGGAAATGAAGCACTGTTTAACGAAAGCTTTGCTTGCGGAACTTTCTTCAAAACAAAACAAAAACATCCAAACAACTCCATAAGACATATGCCAGTCCAAGGCATAGGCTCAGCATCTTACAAAATGTCAAACAATTTCAACAGACCTAGAAACAGAGGTCTGTCTCTCCCCACAACCTGCATCCTTCCTGGGGCTGTTTATCTGGAAAGCTTCACCTACATCCTCACTCTCACAGAGCCCAGGAACAAAGGACTCCAGCCATCACCCTTCCATGATGGCGAAGTTGCAATTCAATTCAATACCTCTCATGTGATCTAAGGTTAAACACTCACATGTTAGATTGCAGAAAACAACATTCCATTATCAACTCAGTTAAGGCTCAGAGTCCCTTAGAGTACGGCAGTGGAATTTTCCAGCCTTAAACCCTTTCACCATTACACATAGGCATTCCCATTTCGGTGTCAATTAAAACCATTATAATCAATAGGGCAGTGCTGGTGCTGGGGGATACCATAGCGAAAATCCCTTGAAAGAAATGCTGAGAACCTGTGGCCCTCCAGGTGTTACTGCCATACAACCTCCATCATACCTGCTCACAGGTCATCCAGCCCGGGGCTGATGGGAGTTGGAGCTCAACAACAACGGGAAGGCCACACAGCCCCCACCCCGCAGCCTCTGCCCTATTACAAGCCATAACCCTAGGGAGAATTAGGCAAATTAATACAGGGCAAGGCTCTTGATAGCACCTCGAATATTTGGAAGTGATGTGCATTTTACAGGATTTCCCTGGTGATGGGAAATGAAGATACGGCTTGCAGGAGGGAGCTATGAAAATGTTCTTCACCCTGCACGGCCGTCTTCAGAAATCTAAAGGCCTGTCACATTGAAGATGGATCAAACATTGCTGGGTCTTTGTCAACATGCAGAGGATCGGAAGGCCAGCTGGCAAGCCCCAGCTCAACCGACTCCTTCCATCGACTTCCGCTCTGACGTAAATCAGCGACCCGGGCTTCAGAACCAGAGCACGCTATCAGCAGATAGAACTGCGCACACAGAATAGGCTTGAGGCTTGTGAAGTCATACTACAAACTACAGATTTATTAATCATAAATCAGGACAAAGAAACATGTCGTCTCTCATGCCGTCTCAGAGAGAACGGGAAAAAGCAAAAGCTATACACAAACGGAAGTTCCCAGCATACTGTGCTGGAATGTAAACAGACATGTGACATGCAACAATTCCACATGTCTGTTCCTTGAGGTGGAGTGGAATTCTCAGCAGGCTTGTACTAGATGACCCTTGGGGTCCCTTCCAACTATGATTCTATGAAACTTGTTTTCTGCTGCTCCGGAAGGCAGGGCCCAAATCAATGGATTCGAGTTAAAGGAGATTCTGACTAAACATTATGGTGGTCAGAGCTGTTTGGCAGTGGAACGGACTCCCTCAGAAAGTGGTGGACTCTCCTTCCCTGGAGACTTTTAAGCAGAGCTTGGATGGCCACCTGTCAGCGATTTGTTAGCTGGGATTTGTTCAGTGGACTAGATGATGCTTGGGGTCCTATCGATGGTATCAAACACCGAGTAAATTGGAAAAAACATACAAAACTAAATCAAATAAATGTTGGAAATGTAAAGAGAAAGAAGGTTATTTTTATCATAGGTGTGGTGCCAGTGTGATGTAGTGGTTAAGAATGGTAGACTTGTGATCTGGTGAACCGGGTTCACTTCCCCGCTCCTCCATATGCAGCTGCTGAGTGACCTTGGGCTAGTCTCACTTCTCTGAAGTCTCTCAGCCCCACTCACCTCACAGAGTGTTTGTTGTGGGGGAGGAAGGGAAAGGAGAATGTTAGCCACTTTGAGACTCCTTCGGGTAGTGATAAAGCGGGATATCAAATCCAAACTCATGTGGTAACCTTACTTACCTTGTGGTAAGGTTAAGGCTTACTGGGAAATGATATACAATGAAATGAAAAGGATGTTTAAAATAATGTTTGTAAAAAAAACACCAGAAGCCTTTCTCTTGGGAATTATAGGGACAGAACTACTTAAATTGTATAGAAATTTATTCATGTATACGACTACAGCAGCAAGAATGTTACTTGCCCCCAAATGGAAAGAAGCAGAAGTCCCAGCAAAGGAAGAATGGATATGAAAACGTATGGAATATGCAGAAATGGCAAAACTTACCAGAAGAATAAGAAATCAAGATAACAAACTTTTAATAAAAGAATGGAAATGGTTTAAAGAATATTTACAGAAAAATTGTAAACAGATAAAAACACTGGCAGGGTTATTGTAATAACCTGCAGTTATGTAAGAGTATATATTCAAAGAAGATAAATAAATAAGTTAATTTGGATATGCAGAAGACAGAAGAAAAACAAAGTTAAGGTACTGCAGAAAGAGGGGGAAGGAAGTCAAGTTTTAAAATGTCAAAATGACTGTAAAATCAATGGAATGTGTATATCTGAAAAGATGTATATGTATATACATATACATATATATAAAACCCTTGGAACACCTTCAAACGCTATGATTCTTTGATTCCTGTTCTTCTCTGTCCCTCAGCGGCGAGTCCCAAGGCGAGATTGACATCCCCGTGACCATTCCGGACACCATCACCGAGTGGAAGGCAGGAGCTTTCTGCTTGTCCCCGGATGTGGGCTTTGGCCTGGCCCAGACTGCCTCCCTCAAGGCCTTCCAGCCATTCTTCCTTGATCTGACCTTGCCCTACTCTGTGGTGCGGGGCGAAGCATTCACCCTGAAGGCCACTGTCTTCACCTACATGCAGCGCTGCGTCAGGGTGAGGAACGCCCTAGCTTGGCTCCCGATTCCCGAAAACTCCTCACCTCTTTAGAATTTGGATCACCTAGGCACAGAATCATATTTCTGCCGGCAAGAGACTTTTGTTTCCTCCCTGCTAACACCTTTCTGTTCACGGACAGGTCAGTATCTCGCTGGCTCCCTCTGCTGAGTTTGTGGCTTCCCCTGTGGAGAAGGAGGAGGAATCTTACTGCCTGTGTGCCAATGAAAGGAAAACGGTCTCTTGGACGGTAACTCCCAAATCTCTGGGTAAGCAGCAATACTAGGAACTGGGTAATCACCACTGCCTGAAAGCGAGATGAGCGCCGCAACCACATAGTCGCCTTTGACTGGACTTAACTGTCCAGGGGTCCTTTACCAAACTCTTAGATCAGGGGTATGTATAAATGCAAGGAGTCCTGATTCCTCCTACAGAGTTATCTCCCTTAGACTGCAGTGAAAGTGTGTGTGTGTGTGTGTGTGTGTGCGCGCATGTAAATACAATATATATATTTTTCAGATTAAATATTTACAGTCAGATATCCAACATACATACAACATAGAAACAAGATTCCAAAGAATCTCCTGGACTTCCCTCCTCCCCTTTGTCAGTCCTATCGTTAATCATTTCCTCCTGCATCTTTTATGATAATCCAAATCTTTTACATCACCATTGTGTCCAAAATTCACCATTAAACTACAAGTGTTATTCCAATCCTACTAACGATTTTAACTATTTACAACGGTTTTTAAGATAAACTATAAATTTCCCCCATTCCTTGTTAGAATTTTGGTCTTCCTGATTTCTGATTTTTTTAGTCATTTTAGCCATTTTGGCATAGTCGATCAACTTGATCAAATACAGTGGTACCTCTACTTACAGACGTGATCCATTCCAGGGTGCCGTTTGCACCCCAAAAAGTCCATAAGTAGAGTGCCGCACGTGCATGTGACGCGATAGAGTGCGCATGCGCAAAGTGTGCAGATCGCTCCTGTGCATGTCCAAAGCGGTGAACCTGGAAGTAAACACTTCCGGGTTTGCCGCGTTCGTAACCAGAAAAAATGCAACGTGAAGCAAACGCAACTCGAGGTATGACTGTACTGTATTTTTAGAGTCCATGGCAAATTTGGCTACTGCCTACATTTTGGGTATGCATAGATTTCTCTCCCAACTTTAAATAGCCTGATAGAAGAAGAAGAAGAGTTTGGATTTGATATCCCACTTTATCACTACCCTAAGGAGTCTCAAAGGGACGTGGGTGGCGCTGTGGGTTAAACCACAGAGCCTAGGACTTGCCAATCAGAAGGCTGGCGGTTCAAATCCCCGTGATGGCATGAGCTCCCGTTGCTCGGTCCCTGCTCCTGGTAACCTAGCAGTTCGAAAGCACGTCAAAGTGCAAGTAGATAAATAGGTACCACTCTGTCGGGAAGGTAAACGGCGTTTCCGTGCGCTGCTCTGGTTCGTCAGAAGCAGCTGTGTCATGCTGGCCACATGACCCAGAAGCTGTATGCTGGGTCCCTCGGCCAGTAAAGCGAGATGAGCACCACAACCCCAGAGTCGGTCACGACTGGACCTAATGGTCAGGGGTCCCTTTACCTTTAAGGAGTCTCAAAGCAGCTAACATTCTCCTTTCCCTTCCTCCCCCACAACAAACACTCTGTGAGGTGAGTGGGGCTGAGAGACTTCAGAGAAGTGTGACTAGCCCAAGGTCACCCAGTAGCTGCATGTGGAGGAGTGGAGACGCGAACCCGGTTCACCAGATTACGAGTCCACCGCTCTTAACCACTACACCACACTGGCTCTCTGATAACAATGGAAAGGATTGCAAGTGAATCATGCTATTAACAAAATAGAATGAGGGTGGCCCTTTTTTCTCTTCTAGGGGAAATAAACTTCACAGCGAGCGCTGAAGCCCTGAACTCTGAACAGCTCTGTGGGAACGAAATAGTGGAGACACCCCACAAAGGGCAGAAGGACACTATGATCAAATCCCTTTTGGTCGAGGTATGAATGATGGCAGAGCATATGCCTGCACTGCCCAGGGTGGGTGCGCTCCCGAAGGGGGCGTGGTGTGGAGGATGCCCTCCCAGGCACAGGATCGCTATTCGGGTGCCTGGAACAGCGTGTGTGCCCTGCAGCTGGGTGCAGAGCAAGCCGCTCATGGTGGACATTTGGCATTCCGCCCACCCGTGATTCCCAAGCCTCCCCCAAGTTGTTAAAACGAAGGGGGAAGGGGGGAATGCCACTGGCAAAGTGGCGCAACTTCCCCCTTACCCGAAGGCTCAGGGTAGGCTTGGGAGTCACAGGCGGGTGGCGCGCCGAATGTCAGCCCCCTCGGTGAGGGCACCCGGGGCAGTCTGCCCCCTTCCTATGCCCCTGGGTACGAGGGCTGCTTTAATCTTGATTTGGGGTTGCATAAGTGTGATTTTGTGGGGAGTAAAGCAGACCCTCCAAGTGTCCCTATTTTCCAAGGACAGTCCTGGATTTACAGAAGCATTTCCGGTTTCTGATTTGATTCTGGAATGTCCTGCTCCCCCCCCCCCTTATCATTGGAGGAATGCTGGAGGGCATGGCAGAGCAACATCTTTTGCAACAAGTTGCCTGAATCATTGGGGAATAAAGAGAGAACGGGAACTTGCTCTTCCTCCTCATTGGTTCCTTCTCTTTCATCAATTACTGTACTCTCCTGTGCATAAGACAATGATTTTACTAAAAAAAAATGTAGTCCAAAATTTGGGGTCGTTTTATACACTTGGCTTGGGCTCTTGAAATAAGGCAACCCAAAAAAGCTCAATAACTTTGGTCAGCTTCCCTCAAAAAAAGCTCAGAGTTGTTCTGTTTGATGTTTAAAATATTGATTTCTTAATAGTAAGGTAAACTACTTCCTTACAGGGTCTGTTTCCTGCTTCTTTTCCAAGTTTCAGTCAACGTGAGCTAGCATGTGCCAGTGTATTAAAAATTCATGTAAAATTCATATACAGGGACCTTAGGGTTTGTAATAACCAAATAACATTTAGAATGGCTTTGTTTGCCATGAGGAATACACATTAAGTTTTCTTTATCCTTCCAACCAGACTACAGTGGTACCTCGGGATGCGAACGGGATCTGTTCCGGAGCCCCGTTCGCATCCTGAATAGAACGTAAGATGTGACTGTGTGTCTGCACGTGCGCGGGTCGCGTTTTGCTGCTTCCGCGCATGCGTGTGATGTCATTTTGAGCGTCTGCGCATGTGCAAGTGGCATAACCCGGAAGTAACGCGCTTGTTTACTTTTGGGTTGCCGCGAATCACAACCCAAAAGAGCTCAACTTGAAGCACATTCAACCCGAGGTATGACTGTATTTCTTTCTGCACACTGCTAGAATGCAGAATTTATTTCATTCTCCCCTCTCCTTTTCTTTTCTCTCCTCTCATGAAGCCGGAAGGCGTTGAGAGGGACGTGGTCTTCAGCAACCTGCTATGTGCAGCTGGTAAGTGTCTGCTAATGGAGGCATCCCTACCCATTTCTCTGTATGAATCTCACAGAACTGGAAAGGGCACAACTGCACCATACAGAAACATCATCATCATCATCAGTTGCTTTTCTCTTATTTATTTATTTATACTTTTCTATTTATACATTTCACTGATTTTACAATCATTTTGACATTTCAAAACCTGACTTCCTTCCCCCTCTTTCTGCGGTTCCTTAAATTAAATTAGTTTTTAATAACTTCTGCATGTCCAGATTAACTTAATTTACTCATTTATTCATCTTCTTTAAATATATACTCTTATAAAACTGCAGGTTATTACAATAATCCTGGCAATGTTTTTATCTGTTTTATAATTTATCTGTAAATATTCAATAAACCATTTCCATTCGTTGGTTAAAAAAAATGTTAACAAAGTAGTTGCTTTTCTCACAGAGTGAAGCAAAGTGACAATTATTATTACTATTATTATTATTATTTATAGTAGTAATTACACACCCTTTGTTAGCTATTTTTCTGAGTCATGTAGAGTGATTCAGTGCTTTCACCCTCAAAGCCCTAGTGATGAAGTAGACTCCACACACAAGATTTTGAAGACGACTAGTTGCAGGATGGCAACTATTACAAGCAATAATATTTATGCATATCAAGTCAAATACAATGCATCCCTCTCCCTTGAGCCCAAGAGAGGGTCTTCTTGTTTCTTGCTTCCAAAACTCCTTTGAAGCCGACCATAAATTATCAGCCCATCGCTCCTCAAACCTGGAAGGGAACAAAGAGTAGGCTTGCAAATGTTCCCGCTAACTGGAAGAGAGGCTGTAATATCAGGCAACAGGAATGATCAAAACTCCCTCTGTTCTGCTTGCAGAGAAGTCGAAGTCATCAGGACCTGTTTCTTTAAAGCTGCCAGGCAACGTGGTGGAGGGCTCGACCAGGGCCTCCTTCTGTGTGCTGGGTAAGTCATGAAAACTTTCCGGGACTCGGGCTTCTCGGAGACCCTGTGTAAATGCTCTATATTCCACACCATCTGGCCCAGTCTTCACCCTTCCGCATGTGAATAGCTGTCTCCAGTTCCAACGTCCTGGGCTGAGTGCAGTCGCTTATGAAGTCAAGACAGCACCGACCACATAGATGTCAGTGTTAGGTTTCTGTTATGCCACTGTGCAGTTCTTGGAGTCACAAGACTCTGTTGACATTCCAGACTGTTGGAAGTCTCACGGGAGACGGATGTTGAAGTTTCTGGTTTCCTGTTTCTTTGTTCCTGTTGTTTTCTGTCTCTCACAGAGAGCAGATGCATATTCTTTTCTGTCCTGCATAGTCAGAAATAAAGCAGCAATGTAGCACATACTTCATGTCTCCTGCTGCTGCTGTCTGGGTACTCTGCTTAAAGGGGAGCGTGCCTGAAGTCTCATTCAAAGGCTTAGGTCGTTAATCACCGTCAGAGGAGAGCCGAAGGAGTAGCCTTTACAGCTGGGTCGTACAGAGGCTCCAACAGTCAGCAGGCTTGGAGGAGACCCAAGATTTGCAGAAGTAGCAAACAAAGTTGTGGAAGGAGAGCTAAGGGCTAGAGCTGGGGTGGAATGGAACAGCTCAATGAGGATTGAGCATGCACCATGGACATGGGATGCTAGCAAACTTTTGGGAAGGGAAATCAAGTGGAAGGGGTAATGAAATGGAGTATGCTGGAAAAGAATGTATCTTTCTGGAACTCAATGCTACATGCTGTAAATATTTGCACTTATTTTCTTCTTGTCTTTTCCCTTATTCTAGCACATTCTTTCTTGGCCTGGCCTCTCCTTGCCTCCTTAATTATGCCTCCATCTGAGCCCAGTCATTTCTCATGTAATCTGGCACTGATAATATGTGGGAATTAGACTCTAGTTCCCATTTACAGAACTATGTGAAGGGAGGAGACCGGGTTGTTTAACCCTTTAACTAGTTCCCTTTTCTGTTCTATAAAAATTATGCAAAACACACTCTCTTTTTAAAGTTTAAATAACAAATAGCTTTTAATCAGTGTACAGTCGTAACTCGGCTCCCGAATGCCTTGGGAGCCAAACATTCTGGCTCCCAAATGATCGAAAACCGGAAGTAAGTGATCCGGTTTTCAAATGTTCTTTTGGAAGCGGAATGTCCAATGGGGCGTCTGCGGTTTCAGATTGACTGCAGCTAAACAGAAGCCGCGCTTTGGAAGTCGAACATTTGGGAAGTCAAACGGACTTCCGGAATGGATTCTGTTCGACTTCTGAGGTACGGCTGTACTTGCACTTGTTAGATTAAACATACAAGGCAGGCAGGTGTTATGTTGCTAATACACATTGCATAAATTTGTATCTTATTAGCACTTAATATTTATCTGCTTCCATCTGGCCATTCTCTCCTCCACAGCATTTTCATTATGTACATTTCCACCTGAACTATTTCCCCCTCCCACTCCCTGATCTGTGATTTCCTGATCTGTGTTTATGGAAGTTTTTAATATTTAATGCTGTATTGTTTTTAACACTCAATTGGGAGCCGCCCAGAGTGGCTGGGGAAACCCAGCCAGATGGGGGAGTTATAAATAAATTATTATTATTATTATTATTATTATTATTATTATTATTATTATTCCTTATGGAAATTTGCATTGCTTTGATGTTTTCTTTTGTCATGCATTTCACTTGGTGGCTCTGCACCATCCCCTCATATTCCAACCAATCTTTTCCCTCTCCTCCTCTTCCCACATCCCAGGGGACATCCTCGGAACAGCTATAGAGAACCTCCACCAGCTTCTTCAGATGCCCTACGGCTGCGGGGAGCAGAACATGGCCCTCTTTGCCCCCAACATCTACATCCTGGAGTACCTGAATAAGACTGAGCAGCTGACGGAGGAGGTGAAGTCCAAGGCCATCGGATACTTAGTGGCTGGTGAGAAAAACTTGTGAGGAGAGGATGTACGGGGAGAATACTACATTTGTTGTTTCCTGCAGGGCGGGAGGAACAATGTGGATTCACTCAGAACATATTTATAAGCATGGCTGCCGGCTTTACTGGACTGAAAGCAATACATTAATTAACTACCACACTAGTTGTTGGATTGCTAGTAGGGACCAATTTTAATCACTGGGGCTTTGAGTTCAGGACACACTTTGAAACTATTGAGAAACTGAGGATGGCGTGTCTTCTCTTGATGCCCACATAGCCTCTGAGCATCCATCACTGCCCCCTTGGTTGTGTGGCTGAGTAACCTTTCCTCCCCTGAAAAGTAAAGGTAAAGGTAAAGGTACCCCTGACCGTTAGGTCCAGTCACAGACGACTCTGGAGTTGCGGCGCTCATCTCGCTTTATTGGCCGAGGGAGCCGGCGTACAGCTTCCGGGTCATGTGGCCAGCATGACTAAGCCGCTTCTGGCGAACCAGAGCAGCGCACGGAAACGCCGTTTACCTTCCCGCCAGAGAGGGACCTATTTATCTACTTGCACTTTGACATGCTTTCAAACTGCTAGGTTGGCAGGAGCAGGTAGCAAGTAGGGACCAAGCAACGGAAGCTCACCCCGTCGCGGGGATTTGAACCACCAACCTTCTGATCAGCAAGTCCTAGGCTCTGTGGTTTAACCCACAGCGCCACCCGCGTCCCTCCCCCTGAAAAGTACATAGAGCCAAAGGAGGAAGTTGGAAGAGTGTTGCTCTTTCTCACTTCCTCCTCCAACTCTATGTGCTTTACAAGGCTCGGATTAATTCTGCTGGCTCTACTCAGATCCCTTGAATGAACTAGGTGTGTGTTTGTGTACCCACTTCCTTTCTGCCTCTCTGTGGGGTGAGTGGATAGCAGCATTTATCAATGGGGTTATGAGTTTTGTTCTTGTTATTATCATGTATTTTGTGTCTTTATTTTGTATTTTTTTTTACTATGAACTGCCCTGAGATCTTTGGGTGAAGGGCGGTATACAAATTTATTTTTTTTAAAAATGGATACAAAATAAATGTTAAATGATATGCTATCTTACTACTTCCTTTCCCCAAAATGGCATATCTGACGAGTTTGGGGTAGCATTTAGGAAAACACTGAATGTAGCATTGCCATAAGGAGCACACTCCTCTCCTATTATTGCAGAAGTAGACATAATTCCTTAAGAATGGATTTCCTTAAGAATGGAGGAATTATTCTCCATTCTTAAGGAAATCAGCCCTGAGTGCTCACTGGAAGGACAGATCGTGAAGCTGAGGCTCCAATACTTTGGCCACCTGATGAGAAGAGAAGACTCCCTGGAAAAGACCCTGATGTTGGGAAAGATGGAGGGCACAAGGAGAAGGGGACGGCAGAGGACGAGATGGTTGGACAGTGTTCTCGAAGTTACCAGCATGAGTTTGACCAAACTGCAGGAGGCAGCAGAAGACAGGAGTGCCTGGCGTGCTCTGGTCCATGGGGTCACGAAGAGTCGGACACGACTAAACAACAACAACAGACATAATTCACAAAATGATAGGTGCAAAATAGAAAAGTAGTACTTGTTTATCAGGTTTCAGAATTGTAAGTCTCAAGAAAATATTCAACCTTGTGCTTTTTTGTTGCATTACTGCTTCTTTCCATAGAAGATGCCTCTGTTGAGTTTTGGGTCAGTTGCAAATTTTATCAAGAAGATTAAAAAAGGGCAAAAAACCCCACCCCAATTCTCCTTCCATTTCAGGCTACCAGAGGCAACTGAACTACAAGCACTCTGATGGCTCCTATAGCACCTTTGGACAAGATAACCGGAGCCCAGGGAACACCTGGTGAGATTGACAGAGGCTGCCTCATTTATGCAAGGCATATATATACATGTTGATCAGGGGGAGGTTACCTGGTTGAATTGCCTTGAAAGTCCAAATACACTATGTCAGATGGCTCACCCTTATCTATATGCTTGTTGACACTCTCATAGGGCTCTATAGGTTTGTGGGATAGGACTTGTCCTTGCAGAAGCCATGCTGGTTCTGCATCAACAAGGCTTGTTCTTCTATATGCTTGATAATTTTATCCTTGACAATTCTTTCCTGGGACAGATGTTAAGCTAACCAGCCTGTAATTTACACAATCCCTACCTCAGGATATATTCTATCTTAATACAATTCTGTATTCCTTAGCTTAAGCTGTTGATTTTTTGTCTCATACGTGAAAATGCTTTCCTGGTGTTGCATCCAATGTTATTCATTCTGAGGTCCTATCAAAGGGCACATTTCTGGGCTTCTACCTTTCAAATTTCCCCAAATGCATTGGCACTGGTGCCTGACTCTGCTGTGCTCGGTGGCTTTCTTGCAGGCTGACGGCATTTACGCTCAAGTCCTTTTCCCGAGCCAGACCCTACATCTTTGTGGAAGAAAAACACATCCAGGACGCTCAGGCGTATCTGGCTGCTAGGCAGAGAGAGAATGGCTGCTTCAGAAGCATTGGAACCCTGTGGAACAACGCTCTGAAGGTACAGAGAGAGGGAGAGAATGCAGTCAGAACCAGATGCTGGGGCAACCTCAGAAACAAAAATTCACCAGTGTGGTTTGTGTTGGCCTTTCGGGCTGAATTAAGTTGGAAATTGTCATGGTGTGATTATCTTACGCTGTTCTCTTGAGCTCTTTCTGAGGCCTCTGGACTGAGGAAGTTGTAGTGTGGAAGATACCATGAGAAGAGAAGATAGGTGGGAACATAGATCCCATCTCTGGGATCTATAATAATAATAGATCCCATAATAATAATAAAATAATAATAATAATAATAATAATAATAATAATAATAATAATAATATATTATTTATACCCTGCCCATCTGGTTGGGTTTCCCCAGCCACTCTGGGCGGCTCCCAACAGAATATTAAAAGCACGACAAAACATCAAGCATTAAAAACTTCCCTAAACAGGGCTGCCTTCAGATGTCTTCTAAAAGTCAGATAGTCCTTTATCTCCCTGACATCTGATGGAAGGGTGTTCCATAGGGCGGGCACCACTACTAAGAAGGCCCTCTGCCTGGTTCCTTGTAATCGCACTTCCTTCAGTGAGGGAACCGCCAGAAGGCCCTCAGCGCTGGACCTCAGTGTCCGGGCTGGACGATGGGGTGGAGATGCTCCTTCAGGTATACTGGGCCAAGGCCATTTAGGGCTTTAAAGGTAGCCCCACGTAGAGCACATTACAGTTGGGGTGCCCGGCCGGGTGACTCAATGCATTGCACGTGTGACATCACATGGTGTGACGAGGCCCAATGGGGTTCATCACAGCTGCGGGGGGACCAAATGGGGCCCATCACACCCTCCGGAAGGCCCGGCAATGTGTGACATCATACATGTGCGACAGGCGGGAACCTGGGCAGGAAGCAGTGCAGAACTGGAGTGGGGTGTAGGGATGGGACCATTTGCGTGGAAACCATCCATGAGAGGAGACCAATGTGGACCGGAGCTCTAAGTATGGTGGACAGCCAGAAGAAGTGCATCCTAGTATCAGGTGGGTTTTGGAGAAGGTGGATCTTGGGAGATGGACATTCACACACCCCATGGAGCTGAGGCCTTTTCCACTTTCTTTCCTACAGGGTGGAGTGGATGACGAGATCAGTCTCTCTGCCTACATCACAGCTGCTTTGCTGGAGAGCCATCTGCCTCTCGATGTAAGTATCTGTCTTCTCTTTCCCGAAGCCCATTGTGGAACAAACAGTCATGCAGGGCAGGCAGAAAGTGCCCCCACAATCGCAGCTGAATGTCTCTCGGCAAATTCCGAATAAACGAACAAGTGGGGTGCATGTTTCCTTCTCAAAGCAAAGCAACCAGCCTTCTTTCTCATGCAGAGGGCAGGAGAACCCATGACCCTCCAGATATTGTCGGACTACAACTTCCATCTGCCCCAGCCAACATGGCTAATGCTCAGGGATGATGGGATCTGTAGTCAACCACAGATGTTCTCTAACTCAAGTCTAGCAAGTGGCCTTCATGCGTTCTGTGGCGGGAATTTCTTTCACTATCCTGGCAGAGCTGAGAATTTCCCTAGTTTGCTTAAGATGAGTTTTCTTCATTCCAGTGGGAGAAGATGCAGGACACATTCCTCAGATGAAGGGTGGTCTAGAAATTTAATAAATGAATAAAAATAAAAGGGGTTTTCCAGAGGCATCTGGTTGTGAGAACAGGGTGCCAGACTAGATGGGCCGTTTGTGTGATCTAAGGCGCTCTTCTGATATTCTTATGTAGTAGTTCAGAGTGGTGGACTCGTAATCTGGTGAACCGGGTTCGCTTCCCTGCTCCTCCACATGCAGCTGCTGGGTGACTTGGGCCAGTCACACTTCTCTGAAGTCTCTCAGCCCCACTCACCTCACAGAGTGTTTGTTGTTGGGGAGGAAGGGAAAGGAGAATGTTAGACGCTTTGAGACTCCTTAGGGTAGTGATAAAGCGGGATATCAAATCCAAACTCATGTGGTAACCTTACTTACCTTGTAGTAAGGTTAAGGCTTATTGGGAAACACCCACGTTCCTTGAGACTCCTTAGGGTAGTGATAAAGCGGGATATCAAATCCAAACTCTTTTTCTTCTTCTTCTTTGCTCTGCCCAGCTTCCTGCAGCGGGTGGGCCTGACTCTGCTATTCCAGCCACCACCTACGGGTTCCCCCCAGGCCTTCTGAAACAGCTACAATGGCTTGGGCTAAGCCTCTCCTCCCTCCCTTCTCTCCACAGCATCCCACCGTGCGTAATGCCCTCTTCTGCCTGGAGACGGCGGCTCAGGCGAAAGAGATCCACGTTTACAGCCTGGCCTTGCTGGCTTATTCCTTTGCCCTGGCAGGGAAGGAGGAGCAGAGGCAGAAAATGCTGCAGTTACTCCACGAGGAAGCCGTGCAAGAAGGTGAGAACGGATCTCTGGGTGGAAGGGAAGGGTGTAGTACTCAACTCTTCTTCAGCTCCGAGGGCCTTCATTAATATTTAATGCTGTATTGTTTTTAACACTCGATTGGGAGCTGCCCAGAGTGGCTGGGGAAACAGCCAGATGGGCGGGGTATAAATAATAAATTATTATTATTATTATTATTATTATTATTATTATTATTCTCCCCTTGAAAATCTGGCTCCTCATTCCCTGGTGGGAATGAATAGTTGGCAATGCAGACAAAACCACCAGTCCAAAGATCCGCCTTCTTCTCAGGATCCAAACAGTTTGCTGGCCCTCTTCCCACATTCCACAGCACCGAATTTGTTAGTGGTGCCTGGGTTGCTCGACCCAAACATTAACGACTCCCTCCCTCCCTGAAGAGGATGGCTCCCTTCACTGGCAGCGGCCTGGAAAGAAAGAGGTGGACACGCACCTTTCATTCTTTGGTCCTCCCCGGGCTCCGTCTGCGGAGGTGGAGATGACAGCCTACGTCCTCCTGAGTTACCTGACCAAACAGCCAGCGCCATCCCAGGAAGAGCTGGGGACAGCCACCCGCATTGTCAAGTGGCTCAGCCGGCAACAGAACCCCACTGGGGGCTTCTCCTCCACTCAGGTAAGCCTCCTTCCTTCCTTCCTTCCTTCCCTGCCATTCTCTCCTTCCAGGGATCCAGACCAAAGTTTGCAAGGAGTGATGGGAAGGCACAGCAAGCTGTCAGGGCTGCTGCAAACCCCTGAAATCCAATCAAAAATTCCAAGCAAAAATTCTATACAGAATGGGAATGCATAGGAGAATACACGAAGAAATTGTTGGGATACTGCCAGGGAGACAGGGGGGCAGAGATCCACCAGGCAGATGGAAAGAAGAAAAGCGTTGGTCAAAACAAAGAAAACATGACTGCCTGCTTCAATGTCTCAGGCACACAGAGAGAAAACGAAAGCATAGACACAACAGATCCTGTGAACAGGAAATACGCAGGCTGTGACACAAACATCCTGCTCCCTTTTAAGGTGGAATGGAAATATCCTAACAGAAATATGGTGTTAAAGCAGAACTCTTAATAGGCAATTGTTAAGCGAGTAAGGACAAAAGAAGTAATTATAATTTAACAGTTTTCAAGTTACTCTATTTTATCAAAGCAACTAGAAAAAAATATATTATGATGGGAAGATCTCACACAGGTGAAGGGAAGCAGCGGGGAGAAGGGGAGGGTTAGGTTGAAATTGGGAAATAAAATAATATATGGGACAGCAAAGGATATAATAGATTCTTATAGAATAGTAATATATTGTAACCAGAATAGAAGTTTAAAAGTGGAAGTAAATGTACTTTTTGTTTTTTCATTATTGTAATAGTTATTATTATTTCTTATCGGTAGAAGGCAATGTTAATTTAGACTTCTTTGTTTTGCTGTCTGTATAATTTTTTTTTAAGTAAAAAAAAAAAAAGATCTCTCAATCATAGGAAATTGGGGTATGGTAATGGAAAGTCCAGGGCCCATTGAGGATGTTGCCAAAGTTTGGATGCCTTGGCTGAGAATGCAAACCCCAAGGAACCCAAATTCTCACAATAACTTTGAGGTGACCATTGATGTCCCCCTCGGTCAGCTTCTTCCCTAGCAGATTGGGGTATACCATATGATGTCCACATCCCTAGGGAAAACTCCCTTGCTCATTGGGGCCACTTATACATCCTCCATGTGGGGCTACCTTTGAAGGTGACTCGTAAACTGCAATTAATCCAGAATGCGGCAGCTAGACTGGTGACTGGGAGTGGCCGCCAAGACCATATAACACCGGTCCTGAAAGATCTTCATTGGCTCCCAGTACGTTTCCGAGCACAATTCAAATTGTTGGTGCTGACCTTTAAAGTCCTAAATGACCTCGGTCCTGTATACCAGAAGGAGCATCTCCACCTCCATCATCCAGCCCGGACACTGTGATCCAGCTCTGACGGCCTCCTGGCAGTTCCCTTGCTGTGAGGTTACAGGAAAGCAGGCAGAGGGCCTTCTCGGTAGTGGCACCTGCCCTGTGGAACGCCCTCCCAGCAGATGTCAAAGCAACAAACAACTATTTTACTTTTAAAAGACACCCGAAGGCGGCCCTGTTTAGGGAGGTTTTTAATGTCTGACTCTGTATTGTTTTTGATATTTGGTTGGAAGCCGCCCGGAAAGGCTGGGGAGATCCAGTCAGATGGGCGGGGTATAAATTATTATTATTATTATTATTATTATTATTATTATTATTATTACTCCACAAAGTGGAAATGCATTCCCAACAAAAGAGGACAACAGACTTGTGCAGAGAAAGAGATGGAAATGTGGAAATGATTACTGTAATGTATAGAAATGCAAGACTAGAGCAAGGAGGACTGTGACCTCTGTGCCTGCCTATGCTGTCCGGAGGGGCAACTCTTGTGTGCCAAGGCCCGGTGACCCGCAGTTCCCTAGTGGATAGTAACCTCCCTCCATCCAAACAAAGGCTTACTCAACGCCTAACCTCACAAAGTTGTGACGATTGCTACAAGGTAGGTGTATACCAAATGGCTGGTGTGAAGGGCGTGAGAGGAGGGCTCTCTGGCCATGCCACGATTTAAATTTCCCATGGCCACGCCTCCTGCTGACACTAATTGGTCGGTGGAGCTACCCCTGGGCGGGGCCCTGCCCAGCGGCGCAACCTAGATGGCCAAAGTGGCAACGTGTTTAAGTTGCTAACTATACATTGGAATCTGCTCTGGATCAAAAGGAGTAGAATTCATGACAAGATGGGTGACAATTAGGGTGCCCTTCCAACTCTGCAGTTCTACTAGTCTATGATAACTGGACTTCAACCAGGGGACAACTTCAAACTGAGGACTGTCCTCTCTACAACAAGGTCCATGCCCACCTTCTCCTTGGTCTGTGTTGCAGGACACTGTGGTTGCCCTCCAGGCCCTCTCCCTCTACGGTGCCTTTACCTACTCCAAGAGCAGCACGGGCACAGAAGTGACCCTGAGCTCCACAGGGGGTGTCCTGAGGCAGTTCCAGGTGGACAGCACCAACCGCCTGCTTCTCCAGTGCCAGGCTCTGCCCAGAGTGCCAGGGGACTACGACAGCACGGCCACGGGGGAAGGCTGTGTCCACGTCCAGGTGAGTGAGTGTCCCACCCAGGATGGGTGCCTGGGAAAGAGAAAGTGTGACATGTGGTGTTCTGGATCACAGCAACACAACTGCTTGGGCCAGCACTGCCTGGCGCAAAGATCGGGTGGCCCACGAGACTGTTGGGGTTGCACAAGGTGGTGACAGCTTTGCTTTGGAAGACATTGCCCTGCTCTAGAAATTATAAGCTCCTTCTGGTGGAGTATGGAGAAACCAAGTTGGGGCAGTTGCAAGAACAAAAGGATAGGAGGACCCCGATCTTGGCAGCAGTACGTTTGGAAATGATCTAGGGGTCAACATTGTGTTAGCCAAGAAGCTAATGCAGTTCGAGACTGCATCAATGGTAGTATTGTGTCCAGATCAAGAGAAGTAATAGTACCAATGCCTGGAGTATTGTGTCCAATTATGGGCACAAAGTTTAAGAAAGGTATTGAAAAGCTGGAATGTGTGCAGAGGAGGGCAACCAAGATGATCAAGGGTCTGGAGACCAAGCCTTATGAGGAACAATTGAGGGAGTTGGGTATGTTTGGTCTGGAGAAGAGAAGACTGAGAGGTGACATGAGAGTCAACTTCAAACAAACTGAAGGGCTGTCACATGGAGGATGGAGCAAGCTTGTTTTCTGCTGCTCCAGTGGGTAGGACTAATGGGTTCAAAATACAATAAAAGAGATTCCAACTAATCATTGGGAAGAACTTTCTGACAGTAAGAGCTCTTTGGAGGGTAGTGGGCAGTCCTTCACTGGAGATTTTAAATGGAGTTGGGGTGGTCATCCGTTAGGGATTCCTTAGCTAGGGTTCCTGCATTTCATGGGGTTGGACAAATGATCCTTGGGATCCCTTCCAACTCTACTATGGTTCTATAACCAGTAAGCAAGGGCTGTATGGCAACTTAGCAAGCCAGGGAGTGGAAATAGGTCATTCAGAATCCTAGAGATGTGCCAAGGAAGGGATAAGTTGTTCCAGCAAAGGCTAGATGCTAACCGAACCATTATATTGTCTCTAAGACCCTCCACCCTTAAAGGGGCAGACCTCCAGCCTGAAGCTGGGCCCTGTGTCGTCTCTCTGCTAACTCCGAGGATCAAGAAGTAAGGAGTCACAAAGTCAAGGTTCAAGGATCAGGAAGCAAAAACCCAAACGCAGCAAGGCAGGAAGCGTGTCGCTGTGGCAAAGAGCCGAAGGGAAATGCTGACCTTATATCCCTTCCCAGCTCTTGCCACCAGGTGCTGTGAGTTACCAGTCGGCCTCACCTGTGCGGCCGCGCCTTGCCTCTTCAGAACAAGTCCTGCAAAGTCCTATTGGTTACAGGGCCTGGCTCCTGCACGCACACCTGACACCTTGGTTGGCTGTGCTACTGCCCTCCTGGTTCCAGGGGCCTCTTACCCTCTGAGATGGTGTCCAAGTCACTGTTGGAAACCTAGGACATGCCTGATGCAGAGAGAGAGAGAGAGAGAGAGAGAGAGAGAGAGAGAGAGACCCTCCCATCAGATGTCAAGGAGATAAAAGAACTACACAACTTTTAGAAGACATCTGAAGGCAGCCCTGTATCGGGAATTTTTTTAATGTTTGATGTTTTACTATGTTTTTATGTCTGCTGGAAGCCACCCAGAGTGGATGGGGAAGCCCAGCCCTGATGGGTGGGGTATAAATAATAAAATTACTAATTATTATTAGAGCCCTGTTTCCTTTCCAGACCACTTTGAAATACAACGTGCAGCCACACCAGGAAGAGGCACCGTTCATGCTGGAGGTGCGCACAGTTCCAGAGGCCTGCGCTGGACCCAAAGCCCACCAAACCTTTGACGTTGCCATCAATGTCAGGTAGTCCCCTTCATTGGCCAAGGCTATTTGGGAATCTGGACCATCCCACAATCAGGATGTATTAGAACAGCAGTTCTCATCCTGTGGGTCCCCAGTTGTTGGACTACAACTCCCATCATCCCTGAGCTCTGGCCTCGCTAGCTAGGGGTGATGGGAGTTGTGGGGGACCCACAAAGGCTGTATTAGAAGATGGATAGATGGTTACGGGGTGGGCTGTCAGGGGAGAAGAGTCGTGCGATTCTTTCCCCTCTCTCTTTGGCTTCTCAGTTACACCGGCAACCGACCGGCCTCCAACATGGCCATCATCGATGTTAAGATGCTCTCGGGATTCATCCCGCTGAAACCATCCGTAAAGCAGGTAAGAGCTTCGTTTGTGTGTGAAGGCCCCGCCACAAACTACAGCCTACTTCCTTGGCTGTAGGAGACTTGAGAAGAAAAGAGCTGCCTTTGCCATATTGCCTACCTACCCCAGGCTTCCTCTCTCCAAAAACAGCCACGAGGATCCCTCTGGGTGTCTCACAAGCGGGACTTCTCCTTGTGTTTGTTAGTCTATCTCCAAATTTTGCTACTCTGAGGCCTGCAACCTTTGTTCACAAAGGCGCCAGTGAGCTTTCGCAGCTGATGGATACAGTAATTGGCCATGGGATTGTCCAATCCCGTCTTGGTTTTAAAGTCAGGTGACCTAACGGGCATAATCATATCTTGGGGCTGCGAATGTTGTACTAGCTTGCAATGTCCACTAGCCACTAGTTAAGTCACTTGGAGACCTTCTGGTGACAAGTGACTAATAAGTCTAATAAATGAATGAATGAATGAATGAATGAATGAATGAATATAAGCCAAGGACACCACACAGCTCAACCTCATCTGCCAGTACTACAGAGAAGGCTCTCCTTGCCCTCACCTTAAGGTAGACTATGCTGCACTCCCTGAGGCTTCAGAGATCACATTTCCCCATATATGCCCACTCAACCCCTTCGATTGGCAGAACTGGCACTGTTACATTTGCCGCATAATACCTGTTCCGCATTTGTAAGAACTCGATCTTCTAGTGCACTGTGGAACTCCCTGCCTCTTGACACCAGCCAACTGTTAAAAACATTCTTGTTTAGACAAGCCAACCCAGGTATTTAGGAAGCTAATGCGAGTTTTAATCTGTTTTAGCTTTAATCTGTTTTAATCTGTTATAGCAGTCTACTGCTATATTAACTTTTTGAAAGTTTCAAATTATTGTTGTGGATGTTTCTTATTCAGAGATTTATAATTTTATTTTTTTCATGAACCACTTTGAGGTTGCTTTTTTACAGTCAATAAGTGTACGAATTTTATGAAATAAAGAAACAACAACAATCTTCATTTTGCGCCCACCAGCTGGAAAGACACAATCTGGTCCAGCGCACGGAAGTGAGCACCAGTCACGTCCTGCTGTATTTGGAGAAGGTGAGCAAAGATGTCAGGCTTGGGCAATTCTCTCCTCCCCCAGTAGCACCAAGGAAGAAACAAGAAAGTTCATATTTATGGTTTTATTCAGTCATTGTGTTGCAAGACAAAGAACCCAGCCCTGAACTCCACTGTGACGTTGCTCACTTTGAGCTCCTCCCCGTCTTTCCCCCCGCAACAGTACCTGGCTCCATGGAGGGCCTCAGAAGACAAATGTCGTTGAGCCCTTTGCTCTTGAATTCTAACTGAGCGGAGAGTCCGTGGGGATGGTGGTGCTTCTATGCTCTGTCTCTGTTGCGAGTTCTCCCCCTCCTTCTCCTAACACCTCATAACTTGGCAGCTCTGCGTTCTGCTGTAATTCAATCCTGTTTCTCTCTTCTCCTGAAACTGCTGGAGAAAGGGGGGGCAATCCCCCCACCCCCTCCTCCTCCAATGGATGCAGAGGAGAAAGAGGAGGCGATCCCTAGCCCTCCTCGTCTGTCCAGTCCCTGACAAAAGAGGGCAGAGACAGGAGGCAGGAGAATCTCTCCTTTGGTCCAGTATATCTTAAGGAGCATCTCCACCCCCATCGTTCCGCCCAGACACTGAGGTCCAGCTCCTTCAGGTATACTCGGCCGAGGCCGTTTAGCTTTAAAGGTCAGCACCAACACTTTGAATTGTGCTCGGAAACGTACTGGGAGCCAAGGAAGGTCTTCCAGGACTGGTGTTATATGGTCTCGGCTGCCACTCTCAGTCACCAGTCTAGCTGCCACATTCTGGATTAGTTGTAGTTTCTGGATCACCTAAAAGGCAGCCCCACATAGAGCGCATTGCAGTAGTCCAAGTGGGAGATAACCAGAGCATACACCACTTTGGCGAGTCATTCTGTGGGCAGGGCAGGTCTCAGCCTGCATACCAGATGGAGCGAGTAGACAGCTGCCCTGGACACAGAATCTCAGCAGTCTTGTGATTCTGTATCTCAAGTGATGATCCCACCTGCTTGTCCACAGGTGACCAACATGACCCAGAGCTACACCTTCACTGTGGAGCAGGATGTGCCTGTCCAGAACTTAAAGCCGGCTGTGGCAAGAGTCTATGATTACTATGAAACAGGTAAGAAACGCCCCCACAAATGAAGACCATTAAGGTTCACATATCCCACTTCTTAGTTAACTCCCAAAGCAAAATTTAGAACCACCATGCAGTAGATGCGTTTATGAGCATTCTGCAACCAACCCCTTAAAAACCACCCACTAGTCTAAAAGTGGTGATGGAGAAAGCTCTGGGGGGCAGAGGCTGGCCTGACCACCTTTCTCTCTTGCTTCCCTCTCTTTCCAGATGATGGTGCTGATGCAGAGTACAGCGCCCCCTGCAGTACAGGTAGAGTATGAACAGAGATTGCCTTGTGCAAATCTGAACTGGCTCGAAACTACCAAAGGCCATCCCAGACCATAATCCAGCTTTCTTCGGGGGGCAGGACATGATATAGGGGAGTGGTTTCCAAACCTTTTAGGGCCTCTGCCCCCTTGGTTCCCCAAAAATCATCCTCCCCTCATAGTTGTCAATGTTTCCCTTTTTAAAAGGAAAATTGCCTTATTCCAAATAGGATTCCTCGCAAGAAAAGTTGACAGCTGTCCTACCCTACCCTATAAAAAGCATTATTCAAAACAGCAGTTTTCACGACCCACGAATGAAGGCAATAACACAATAAAATTCGAAACAGTGGCAATGAATTGCATGTTTATTCAAAACCCAATTCAACTCTTTCATTGATTCAACAAAACGGATGAGTTTGATGCAGTGCTGCCAGATTTTTAAAGCCTGATAGTCATTTACACTTCCAGCACCGCGCCCCCCCTTGCTGCCCACTTGCCTCTTAGCACCACCCCAAGTCATCCCACTGCCCCCCAGGGCATGGTACTGCCCATTTTGGGAACCACTGATTTAGCGTCCTGGATTAAAGCGACTTGAATGGAGGCCAGGCCTCCTGTTGGGCAGGTTGAGGGGCCCCACCTGGGCTGCCAGGTTTGGAGAAGGGCATGAAATGGCAGTAGTTGGGCATATGGGGGTGGGGTTGGAGGGGGGTTGCGATCTGGATCTCCTGCCTCTGTTTCCCCAGAGCATATTGGGACACTTGTGGGTGAATGCTTGGCCAAAGGAGATTCTTATGCTCTTTCCTCCACTGCAGCCGAAACTAAACAGGGGAATGCATGATGAAGAATGCAGCCCATCGCTTCCCAGGCGGACTCTGCTGGCATCTGGTCTCATCGCTGACCCAAATAGGACTAATTTAGCCAGCTAGCCCTGGTGATCGTCTAATGTTTATTGGATGGATTTCCCCCCTAAATTGATTTTTTAATTCTGAATTTATTGTTACTCACGTTTTATACTGCATTTTATGCTGTTTTTTGTTGCATCAATTAAGTGTTTTAAATTTGTTGTTAGCTGCCCTGAGCCCAGTTTTCTGAACCGGGAAGGGCGGGGTATAAATAAAAAATTATTATTATTATTATTATTATTATTATTATTATTATTATTATTATCTTCCTTCCACCGGATAAGGAGGGGGGACAGAGCAGCTGGGACAGAGCAGTGGCTGTGAAGAGGGAAGAAGGATTTCTCCAAATGCAAGGCTCATCCACATCTCTGCTTTCCCCTGGGAAAAAGCCACGGGGTTTTCTTCATATTGAGGTTTGCTCTGATTTAGCGCTCAAGAGGGGGTTATCCAAGGGAAAGTATTAGGGTAAAGGAATTTTTTTCTAGAAATGGGACAAGCGGAAGTGTGTGGCCCAATTTGCTTATTCCACCCCTTGATAGTCCCAAAGGTCTGAACTGCAGCCTGCTCTGGCAAAACCCAGAATAACAAAAGGAAGAAGAGGGGATCGCTACAAACTCATTTTGAGATCCGTCTGTATGGCTTCAATTTCCCTTTATAGGGTTAAAATATAAGAGAACTATATTTTTGATTCCAGTCATGTCTCAAGCATTCTCTCTGTGGGCATTTCTGGGGTGGGATGTGGTGCGAATCCAACCATTTATTTTTGGTGTTTTATATTCTCTGATGCATTTTAGTTTTCCAACTGGCCAAAATCAAAACAGCATTAGGGCTGAGCAGCCAGTTTAGCAGCAAACTCAGAAAGCAGGTTGCTGCTGAAGGGTGACTGCGGTTTGTGTATGTATGTAGCTGCAGATGGAGCAGATGAAAGAACATAAGAAGAGTCCTGGTGGATCAGGCCCATGGCCCTTATAGTCCAGCATCCTGATCTCACAGTGGCCAACCAGATGCCTTTACGAAACCCACATGCAGGACCTGGGCATTATAGATTTTCTTCTCCTGGTCCACCCCCTCCAGGAGATGATGGGAAGAACAATGCGGATTATATGAAGCATCTGATGATGTCGTCAGAAACGGGCAAGAAGGAAGCAGGAAGAAAGATGTTTGGAAATCAAAGAAAACCAGACAGGCATGAGAGGAAACAGTCAAAGAATGGGAAGAAGAAATCCTCTACTTCTCAGGGTGTGGATGACAGAAACAGAACAAAAATGAGTCCAGTGTATATTAAAACACTTAGACACAACCCCGACTAAAGAACTACGGCAAGAGAAACTGATGGACTACGCGGAACTGGCAAAATTGACGCATAAACTATGGGACAAGGACAACTGTGACTTTAAAGATGAATGGGAGCCTTTTACAAAGTACTTAAAGGAACAACAAAGTGAATCTGACTCCTTGGCAGGTTTTGAATAAACACTCACAAACTTTTTATTGACAATAACCAGTCAGATAAATTGCTAGCTATGGTTCTAGTCTAGATATCAGTGGGGACAGAACTTGTCTCCATTTCTAGTTCCTATTGTCAGATGTTTGCATCATTAGATGCTCTTTTGTATTCAGTTCAGGTCTGAATACAATAATGTAGCATTTGGGCATGAAGATGCAGCCCAGGAGCCCAGCACTGGAAGCGAAGATAGAGAAGATCTGCACAGCCACCATGTATTTCCCCTTGGTGCTCAGGTAGGTGGGAACAAAGGACACCCAAACACTGCAGAAGACCAGCATGCTGAAGGTGATCAGCTTGGCTTCATTGAAGGCCCCAGGCAGCTTCCTGGCAAAAAAAGCTACTGTGAAGCTGATGGCAGCCAGGAAGCCCATGTAGCCAAGGGCAATGTAAAACATGGCAACAGACCCTTCATTGCACTGCAGGGTGATCTCTCCAGGCTGGGAGTGCATGTCAGAATCTGGGAATGGTGGAAACATTCCAAGCCAGATGGTGCAGATGAGAACTTGGACAGTGGAACAGGAAATGACAATGGAGTTGGCCAAACTCTTCCCCAGCCATCTCCTCACCCTGTTCCCTGGCTTTGTGGCTAGGAAAGCCAAGACCACAGTGATGGTTTTGGCCAACACAGAAGAGACGGCAACTGAGAAGATGATGCTGAAGGCAGATTGTCGGAGAAGGCAGGTCATCTTCCTTGGCTGTCCAATGAACAGGAAAGAGGACAAAAAGGAAAACAGGAGGGAGACAAGAAGGATATAGGAGAGGTCCCTGTTGTTTGCTTTGACTATGGGAGTGTCTAGGAATTTAATGAAGATTCCTAACACAATCCCTGTGGTTAAGGACAAGAATAGGGTGAAGCAGGTCAGGAGGGTCCCCAAAGACTCTTCATAGGACAGGAAGGTGATAATCTTCGGGACACATTGATCTTGATCTTTGTTTGGATACTGATCTTCTGGACATTTGGTGCAGTGGTCTGCATCTGAAAAGAAAAGCAGTGAGTTCAGCATCATTCATATATCACTATTATTTCTGTTCTGTATTACATTCTATTATGTTAAGAAGTCCTACATGCAACAGGAGAAGGAGTGAGAAGATGTGACGAACTATTTAGTGTCCAGTAGGAGTTAGAATAATAGATTCATATAACTGAAGAGTTGGAAGGCGCCCAGGTATCAATTGAGTCACACCCCTGCAATGCAGGAACCACAGCTAAAGAACCTCTGGCAGATAGCCGTCCAACCTCACTTCAAGGGGCAGAAGGAGGCATCCCGACCCCATCAGTGTGTACATAATCAGAAATGCTGGCGCTGACATACAAATCCCTTCTCTTTGCCTTCTCCAAGGGCTCCTCTCTTACCTTCCAGAGCAGAGATTGTCCCTTTCATGCACCGTGAGCAACTGTAGCAGCAAAAGGGTTGGCCTTCATGAATTACCTTAGTGTATCCCTGGCGACAGCTTTCGCTGCACCTTGAATGAGGCGGGGTCTGTTCATAAAAGGAAAATTTAAAATTTAAAATTTAAAATAATTTAAAATTTAAAATCTTATACCAGTACAAATTTACACATCCAATTAAAATCACCAAATATTAATATTGACCCCATCCGCCCCCTTTCCGCGATTGCTTATGTCATATCTCTTATCACTGCATATCCAATTTAAATACATTTGCATTTTATACTCAAATTGTTTCACTGCTCGTTTTTAATTCAAGCCTGCTAGTGTTTTAAGTGGTTTGCAATAGTTCTTCAAATAGTCCTGAAATATTCCCCATTCTAAATTAAGAATTCTCTCTTCGACTCCCGGAACTGTTCGAAAACCAAGGCGCGGCTTCCAATTGGCTGCAGGGGCTTCCTGCACTAAAGCGGAAGCTGTGGAAGCCGTGCTGGACGTCTGGCTTCCGAAAAACGCTCACAAACCAGAGCACTCACTTCTTGGTTTGCGGTGTTCAGGAGCCAACTTGTTCGGGAGCCAAGCCGTTCAACAACCAAGGTACCACTGCATGGCTAAGACTATGGGAATGCTTAGGTTGGCCAGTCAGTCTCTCTGTACATGAGTCAAGAGGCTGAAAGGAGATCCAATTGTTTGTTTGTACTGCTATTACTTGTCAGGAATGTCCTACACATGAGTAGGAATCTGATAGAGACACATGCACGGCTAGCGGGCTCTCTCCCTCCTAGTCAGTCGTTCGGGAGCTTCAAAAGCTTTCTCCAGCCCGAGCATCACAGCAACCAAGAGGCATCAGCAAACGTTAGGATCAGCAGAGTGTTAGCAGTCCGCGTGACAGACTCAGCAGCACAGCAATATTGGCTAAGCTACTTTATTTACACATAATACACTCGGAGCATTCTGACTTAGCTCCTTCCCCTTTCTCATCAGACAAGAAAGCGAAAGGACAAAGGACAATAGTCCCACATCACAGAACACAGTAATATAAACATCCTGTCTCCGTCACTTCCCACAATGTGGAATGAAAACATACACTGTCATGTGATAAAACAATCCCATGACTGCAACACGGGGCAAGAATCCTAACATTACTATGCTACTATATCTTTGTTTATACCCTGCCTTTTGCCCCGACAGGAACTCAAGGCGGCTTATGAAAAGATAAAATTGGGGATGTTCTATTCCATGATGATGGTGGTGGTGGTAGTACTAACAATACTATTTATATCCCACCCATCTAACTGGGCTGCCCAACATATATTAAAACATAATAAAACATCAAACATTAAAGATCTTCCCTATACAGGGCTGCCTTCAAATGGCTTCCAAAGGCTGTCTAGTTATCTCACTGGCTCAGGGGTTGGATAACTCAATACCCTCCAAAATTTCCCCAAGGAAAATAGGGGCATCCTAAGGAAGAGTGAGACATTCTGAGATCAAATCAGAAACCGGGATGGCTTCTGTAAATCCAGGACTGTCCCTGGGAAATAGGGACACTATTGTGTCTATCATTGTCCCCTTCACTTGTTGGCTTTGAGTTTCTAGTAAAAAAAGAAAGAAAATTAAGTAGGTCTCTCACCTGGTTACACCACCCAGGCCACACAATGGCATCTGGATCTATAGCAAACGTTATTGTTGAGGGGTTGTGTCTCTCTGCACTCCCAACCTTCACTTTCTCAATTGATTTATTGGGGAGCACTAACACGTTCATAATATCGAAGGCGGCCACCAGGCGTCCGTTCTCATCCAAGTGCAGCCCGTCTACGGAAGTATTGTCAAAGTGGAAGTTTCTCAGGAAAGGGTGAAGCTATTATGGCAAAGAAAACAGCAGCATTTAGAAATGGAAGTCGGATATTGCAAACTTGCTTTGTTGGACCTCCAAAATTTCTGAGCATAGATAAGCAAGCATGTTCTGGAACAGCGTTTCCCAAACTTGGGCCTCCAGATGCTTTTGGACTACAATGCCCATCGCCCATGACCACTGGTCCTGCTAGTTAGGGATGATGGGTGTTGTAGTCCAACAAAAGCTGGAGGCCTGAGTTTGGGAAACACTGTCCTAGAATATGAATGGCCGAGCATCTTGTTCTCCCATTGGCCAAACCAATGCCTGTAGGAAACCCATAAACAGTGTGAAGTAATGAGGTCCAGTATGCTTCCACTTTTGTCTTTGTCCATGGAGTTTTCTTGGCAGGGATACTGGAGTGGCTTGCCGGTTCCTGCTCCAGGTGGATCACGTTTGGTGAGAGATTTTACTTTCTTGGGCTCCATGATCACTGCAGATGGTGACAGCAGTCACGAAATTAAAAGACGACTGCTCCTTGGGAGAAAGGCGATGGCAAACCTAGACAGCATCTTAAAAAGCAGAGACATCACCTTGCCAACAAAGGTCCATATAGTTAAAGCTATGGTTTTCCCAGTAGTGATGTATGGAAGTGAGAGCTGGACCATAAAGAAGGCTGATCGCCGAAGAATGGATGCTTTTGAATTATGGTGCTGGAGGAGACTCTTGAGAGTCCCATGGACTGCAAGAAGATCAAACCTATCCATTCTGAAGGAAATCAGCCCTGAGTGCTCACTGGAAGGACAGATCCTGAAGCTGAGGCTCCAATACTTTGACCACCTCATGAGAAGAGAAGACTCCCTGGAAAAGACCCTGATGTTGGGAAAGATTGAGGGCACAAGGAGAAGGGGACAACAGAGGACAAGATGGTTGGATAGTGTTCTCGAAGCTACCAGCATGAGTTTGACCAAACTGCGGGAGGCAGTGGAAGACAGGAGTGCCTTACTCTGAGCTGTTTAACCCTGTAAGCTCTGATTCTCCTGACAAACAGGACTGGAGCACACCTGTGGTGCTCTCCGCAGCAGGTATTTAGAAGCAGAACAGGGTCATCATGGCTTAGTGGCCATTGATAGACTTCTCTATCATTTTGGACTCACAGCTGTCCATGGAGGCGCAGGTTAATTCTGTGTCCAGGGCAGCTGTCTACCAGCTCTATCTGGTCTGCAGGCTGAGACACTACCTGCCTGCGGACTGTCTTGCCAGAGTGGTGCATGCTCTAGTTATCTCCCTCTTGGACTACTGCAATGCGCTCTACGAGGGGCTACCTTTGAAGGTGACCCAGAAACTGCAATTAAACCAGAATGCGGCAGCTAGACTGGTGACTGGGAGTAGCCACCAGGACCATATAACACCGGTCCTGAGAGATCTGCATTGGCTCCCAGTACGTTTCCGAGCACAATTCAAAGTGTTGGTGCTGATCTTTAAAGCCCTAAACGGCCTCGGTCCTGTATACCTGAAGGAGCATCTCCACCTCCATCGTTCTGCCCAGACACTGAGGTCCAGCACCGAGGGCCTTCTGGCGGTTCCCTCATTGCGAGAAGTGAGGTTACAGGGAACCAGACAGAGGGCCTTCTCAGTAGTGGCGTCTGCCTTGTGGAACGCCCTCCCTTCAGATGTGAAGGAAATAAGCAGCTATCCTATCTTTAAAAGACATCTGAAGGCAGCCCTGTTTAGGGAAGTTTTTAATATTTAATGCTGTATTGTTTTTAACACTTGATTGGAAGCAGCCCAGAGTGGCTGGGGAAACTCAGCCAGATGGGCGGGGTATAAATAAATTATTATTATTATTATTATTATTATTATTATTATTATTATTATTGCCATTGGTAGACTTCTCTGTGGATTTGTGTATTTTTCTTTTGAAGCCATTCCAATTGGTGGCCATCACTGCCTTCTGTGGGAGTGAGTTCCATAGATTAACTATTTGTTGCATGAAGGAGCGCTTTCTTTTGTCTGTCCTGACTCTCCCAGCGTGGCCCGTGGCCCTTCCCATCATGCAGAGAAGGGCAGAGTGAACTGGTGAGAACTCCTTGGTCCAGCCAAGCATCCAAGGGGCAGCCTTTGGAATGCACTGCTGCAGACAGCAATGGAGGCTGGTAAGTTAGGGCAAATGGGGCTGCAGCCCACCAACCTTCGGCCAGGCTCCCTGCCCGCCTTCTTACTTTTAACCAATCCAATGGCTGACATTGCCTCTCAGCTTCCTCCTCTTTGGAATGTTGCATTCGTAGAACTCATCGAGGAAGAGGATGGGGACGAAACATTCATTTACCTCCCTGCCTCCTGCCCTATGAGGTCCAATGACCACAGCTAAGGAAGAAATGATACTCATTGGAAGAACTTTGGACCCCCACTATCTCTCAGCCTATTGGGGATGGAGGAGAAATTCAATTTCAGTTTGTGATCAAAGCTGAATTTATCAAATTTGCACGTTCCAAAACAATAAGAGAACTGGAGCAGAGCCAGCCTTCCAAATCTGCACTAAGCCCAATTTCGCAATGCAGTTCCTCCAACCAAACAACATTCATGAACATTTTTATATTAGGGGGAAATGTGCCATATCCATGAAAATAGCATACAGCATGTTATTTTAGGAGCTCTTGCTTCCAAATACGTGTACATTAATCAAAACCGCATACAAAAAAATGTGTTAATTAGAAGAAATTCACACTAAATTGCTGAAGAATTTTCATGAGGTTTTCATGAGGTTTCATGAGCAACAACAACAACAACTGTTGCCCAGCCTCTTCTGGGAAAGAAAAAAAACTTAAACACGTAGCAGAACTCCCAAAAAATAGACCAGAGGCAATTGTAGTTCATTCAGCAGAGCTTTTACTTGCTTTTGAAGGCAAATGAGCATAATGGTCACAAATCCAGTACATTCAGGACTGGCACAGTACATAAAAATCCGGTTGCAGCACTTACAAAAACTTATAAACTTTTAACAAGACTAAATCTTAACACTAAGCATACAAAGTACAGAACATCACACCAGGAGGAAGAGAGACAGAAGGGGAAAGCTTTCTGTTTAAGGAAGCTTTTAATGTTTAATAGGTTATTGTATTTTAATATTCTGTTGAAAGCCACCCAGAGTGGCTGGGGAGGCCAGGCAGATGGGTGGGGTATAAACAAATAAATTATTATTATTATTATTATTATTATTATTATTATTATTATTATTATTATTTAAGACCCAGGCTCCTTCTGGCCCATATTTATAGTCAACATGACCTTAATTGGAAGAGATAAGAAAACCAGTTCAAGCCAGCTGTACTCAGATTCTCTGAAGGTAGAACCCAAACAATCACGAAGCTTCTTTCGTACAGAGAAGCTTCCAGAAACTTCCAGAAACCTCTTGAATGAATTAGAATAGGAAAGATCACTACACATCAGATCAATACTTTCTGCACTAAGAAATGCAAACTGACAATAACAACAACATTTTTATTATTTGGACCCTGCCCATCTGTCTGAGTTGTCCCAGCCACTCTGCGCAGTTTCCAGCATATACAAAAACATAAAACATTAAACACTGAAAACTTCCCTATAGAGGGCTGCTAAATGTTGCTAAAGAAAGGCAGAGAACCTAACTTGTGAGGAACAGAAATGGAAGAAGAAGAAGAAGAAGAAGAAGAAGAAGAAGAAGAAGAAGAAGAAGAAGAAGGGGAGGAGGAGGAGGAGGAGGAGTTTGGATTTGATATCCCGCTTTATCACTACCCTAAGAAGTCTCAAAGCGGCTAACAATCTCCTTTCCCTTCCTCCCCCACAACAAACACTCTGTGAGGTGAGTGGGGCTGAGAGACATCAGAGAAGTGTGACTAGCCCAAGGTCACCCAGCAGCTGCATGTGGAGGAGCGGAGACGCGAACCCGGTTCTCCAGATTACAAGACTACCGCTCTTAACCACTGCACCACACTGGCTCCCATAGAATCAAGGTATTAAATGAACTGGCAATAATGTTAGCAGTGAAGGAGAAAAGAATACCTGCCATGGCTGTACCCTTTGGAAGTCCAAGTCGCTTCCACCTCCCCTCACTATCCGCCGGGATCTGGATGCAAATGTAGCCCTTAAGGCAAGCACCAGAGCCCGGACCAAACTGTAAGTCATGTAGCTGTCCAGGGTCAAGCTGCCTCCATCAACCTCCTGATAAATGCTCTCCTTCTTCTCGACGCATCTCATTTGACCTCTCGCCGTCAACGCATGCTTCAAATGAAAGCAATGAAATCCTTTCTTATCGAACCGCGGTTTGACGTTTTCATACGTCGTCCCCTTTTTGAATTGCATTAGGAAGGCCAATGAAGTGTGGATGTTTTGCATATCAAACATGCGGTAAAGAGCACTCAGGTTGATGTCCTGCAAAGCCGTCATGATCCAAACTTTACCTGCTGTGGGCTGCTTGCTCCTCACAGCCCGGAATATGACGTAAGCTAAACCGAAAACAGATTGAGAGTCCCCAGAGAAAATGGCGACGTTGACTTTCCTCTGCACGAGGAACGCAATCATGGGGGAAATGTTTCTGTACAAAACGAGTGCTGGGATTTTTTCTGAGAAGGCCACGCAGATCCCCTCCCTCGCCAGCACTTCTGTCAAAGTCCTCATGAGCCTCTCTCCATTGTCATTTTCTGGAACGACGAGGCCAACCCACCTCCACCTAAAATGCTGCAGGAGTTTGGCAATGCCCAAGTATTTGGTCTCAGCGCTTGGGACCATCCTGTAGACAAAAGGGAGCTGAGATTTGTCTTTCAGAGCAGGAGAAACAAAATCGTAGCTGACCTGTGGAGAAAAGGAAGGTTTTGAATCTCAGGATAAAGCCGAGGTGTTTGCAAACCTAAAATATCACAGCCAGCTATTGAAATGGCTGTTGTCATTTATTGTGTGTGTGTGATTTTGCAATCAAAATCCTACACTATGCATTAACATCTGCTTCACATGTGGTTATACTTCTTAAAAAAGCAGCCTTAGAAATACAGAATATCAGTACATAATCTGCTCAATCCGGTCTGGAAGTCCGTTCGACTTCCAAAACGTTCGCAAACCAAGGTGTGGCTTCTGATTGGATGATTGGCCCCAGAAACAATGGCAGCAGCCAAAACGGACGTACAGCTTCCGAAAAACGTTCTCAAACCGGAACACTTACTTCCAGTTTTGCTGTGTTTGGGAGCTGATTTGTTCGTCAACTAAGCCGTTCAGGAACCAAGGTATCAGTGTACCAGCCACACTTCCCATTTCCTACCTGTGGGGTTTTGTAGATGCTCAACATATTTGAAATCTGGCCAGAGATTTCAGAGTCAGCCCCTTCGAGGACAGCCAAGAGGTTATTCCGCCTTCCGCAGGAGTAGTTTGGGATGTTTGCTTGCCCAGTAGAGAGAAGGTCTATTGTAGCATCATAAGTCGCCCTTGCATCAAAATAGTTTTCGTAGATGTTGTAGCCCAGAGTGACGTTGAGCAGGAGCCCAGGATCACTGCTGACTCTCTGAGTGGCAAATATGAAGGGCAGGAGCTGCCTGAACTGCACGTTTGATAACCTGCAACAAAATTTGTGTCCCACGTTTAACGACCATCCAGCTAGGCGAATACCCACAGCATTAAGCCTGGCTCTGACTGTTAACTGTCTCTCACTTTGCTGGTGTTTGAAGCTCATTCTGTGTGTGACATCATACACTGATGTCACAATGATACATCTGCATACATCCAGGGAATGTCACTGGCCAATAAACTCTTGCAACTAGGTCACCAGCAGCCTGGCTCTCCAGCAAACTTAATGTTTTAGTTCATAGCCTGAGCATGAAGAAGAATATGTAGATCATCAGGGGGGTTCGGCTGAGTGTTCACCAATGTGCGGATGATACACAGCTCTACCTCTCTTTTAAATCGGAACCAGTGAAGGCGGTAAATTTCCTGTGTGAGTATCTGGAGGCGGTTGGAGGATGGATGGTGGCTAACGGGTTAAGGTTGAATCCTGACAATCCTGTTTTGTTTCCAGTAGCACCTTAAAGACCAACTAAGTTAGTTCTTGGTATGAGCTTTCGTGTGCATGCACACTTCGTCAGATACACCCAGATGTGTATCTGACGAAGTGTGCATGCACACGAAAGCTCATACCAAGAACTAACTTAGTTGGTCTTTAAGGTGCTACTGGAAAGAAAAAATTTTTTTTTTTTTTTTGTTTTGACTATGGCAGACCAACACGGCTACCTATCTGTAACTAATCCTGTTTTGGAGGGACAGGAGGTGGGCTGGTATGGAGGACTCCCTGGTCCTGAACAGGATAAAGGTGCCCCTGAAGGACCAGATGTGCAGCCTGGGAGTCATACTGGACTCACAGTTACCCATGGAGACGCAGGTCAATTCTGATCTGGTACACAGGTTGAGACCCTACCTGCCTGAAGACTGTCTTGCCAGAGTAGTGCATGCTCTAGTTATCTCCCACTTGGACTACTGCAATGCACTCTACATGGAGCTACCTTTGAAGGTGACCTGGCAACTACAACTAATCCAGAATGTGGCAGCTAGACTGGCGACTGGGAGTGGCCGCCAAGACCACATAAGACCTACATTGGCTCCCAGTACGTTTCTGGGCAAAATTCAAAGTGTTGGTGCTGACCTTTAAAGCCCTAAATGGCCTTGGCCCAGTATACCTGAAGGAGCGTCTCCACCCCCATCGTTCAGCGCGGACACTGAGATCCAGCTCCGAGGGCCTTCTGGGGGTTCCCTCCCTGCGAGAAGTGAGGTTACAGGGAACCAGGCAGAGGGCCTTCTCGGTAGTAGCGCCCGCCCTGTGGAAAGCCCTCCCACCAGATGTCAAAGCAACAAACAACTATTTTACTTTTAGAAGACATCTGAAGGCGGCCCTTTTAGGGAATCTTTTAATCTTTTAAATCTTTTAATATTTAATTATTGTATTTTAATATTTTGCTGGAAGCCGCCTAGAGTGGCTGGGGATGTTGGAATCCATGGTTTACGTGCAGCTTTGCAAGTTAGCAATTAGTGTCTCCACAGCCTGGGAAGACAGAGCATGAAAGGAATCTGCCTAGAGATAAGGAGACCCAGCAACAGCTCTGTGATTGGCTGAGGTCCCTCAGATAGGCAGCATGACCTATGACACTGCTTGCTACAGTGGTTAGTGTTGGTGAGTGTTGAGTTGGTGAGTGTTGAGGAGTTGCTGAGAGTGAAGAAGTCGTGTTGTAAATAGTAACTTGTAGATAGACTTGTATGTTTGCTGCTGTATATAATAAACGACAAGAATCAAGTTACTAGTCATCAGCTTTGTTCCTGATTGTTGTCTTGCCTGAGAAATCTCAAGAGTTGCCTAAGAAACGCTGCAGTGCTCTGCTATACTCTGCTAAGCTGTGCAACAGGCAAAAGCACTTCAAAAGTTCACCAGGGGAAACCCAGCCAGCTGGGAGGGGTATAAATAATATACAGTAGTACCTCAGGTTAAGTACTTAATTCGTTCCGGAGGTCCGTTCTTAACCTGAAACTGTTCTTAACCTGAAGCACCACTTTAGCTAATGGGGCCTCCTGCTGCCGCTGCACCGCCGGAGCACGATTTCTGATCTTATCCTGAAGCAAAGTTCTTAACCTGAAGCACTATTTCTGGGTTAGCGGAGTGTGTAACCTGAAGCGTATGTAACCTGAAGCGTATGTAGCCCGAGGTACCACTGTATCATCATCATCATCATTATTATTCAATGACAACACCAGTCAGTGAAGCGACATATATTGTATGCCATATGAGTTTGATTGATCGATTGAGTTTACTTCTGCACTGCTATTTTTCTAGAAAAAGAGGTGTCATCAGTCACCATGAACGCCTCCCTCATTCTCTTATAATGGCAATGGCACCCACTTGAGAGGAGCCGTGACTGAGTTCCGGCAAGTTCCGGCTGATTAAAATGCCATGTTTATATGTCATTTTCCCACAGTGAGCTGTGCCCAAAGCTGCTTACAGCCAACATTCAAAACATCAAAATACAAATATATACAAAATACAGAGCATGCCAGCAAATTCAAAAACTGCCAAAAAATTTGAAGGATTTTGAAGAGATAAGAGATTTATTAACTGATTGGCGACAATTTCATCAATTAAATGATATTTTCAAGACAGATAAAAAGAGGGGTTTCAGTCATGAGACCTCAAGATTTGAAAAAGATTTGTTAGGGGGGGTGGGAAATACTGTTGAAAATGTATGAATTGCTTTTGGAATGGCATACAAAGGATGAACAAGTTAAATCTGTAATGGTACACTGAGTAAGGGATTTGGGACACAATATCCAACTTTCGGATTGGGAAAGGTTATGGAAAACTGATTTGAAATTCTCGGCATGTTGTACACTGAAAGAAAACCACATGAAAATGATGTACAGATGATATTTGACTCCCAGTAGGTTAGGAAAATTGTGTAAGACAGGTACAAATATCTGTTGGAAATGTAAAGAAAAAGAAGGCACCTTTTATCATATGTGGGGGTCTTGTGAGGTAATAAAGGCATTCTGGGAAATGATATAGTTCAACCCCTTGCCATGCAATTTTTACAATTTTTACATTTTTAAATTTTTGCTTTGTGTTTTTTAAAGCTGTGAACCATCCTGAAATCTTCAGGTGAAGGCTGGGCATGCAAATTTAAGTAAAAGTAACGATGATGATGATGATATTTTAATTTAGGTATTTTGTGGTTTTAGTATATTCTGATTTTAACCTGTGAACCGCCCTGAGACCTGTGGGCATAGGGCGGTATATAAATCCTAATAATAATAATAAACAACTTTCTGCCAAAAGAGGGGATGTCGTTCAGTTTTAGGACTAGAAAAAGAGAGAGACTGGGGCACAATTGGGACATAAGAAATCAGAATCAGCAGGAATTGCAACAAATCCACCACTGCCCCTTAATTAAAGGTAAAGGTACCCCTGACCATTAGGTCCAGTCGCGGACGACTCTGGGGTTGTGCGCTCATCTCGCTCTATAGGCTGAGGGAGCCGGCGTTTGTCCGCAGACAGCTTCCGGGTCATGCGGCCAGCATGACTAAGCCGCTTCTGGAGAACCATTTACCTTTCCACTTGAGTGGTACCTATTTATCTACTTGCACTTTGACATGCTGTCGAACTGCTAGGTGGGCAGGAGCTGGGACCGAGCAATGGGAGCTCACCCCGTCACGGGGATTCGAACTGCCGACCTTCTGATCGGCAAGCCCTAGGCTCTGTGGTTCAAATCACAGCTCCACCCGCGTCCCTGCCATTACTTACGCCCCTTAATTACTTACGGGTAATATCTCGTAGAGGGAGTTTTGGAGAACTTGATCGGGAGTAGAATGACATTGGTGGCAGATACAACCCCACTAATGATGTAGTCTGCTGCTCTGTAATAATTCAAAGGGTCTGTCTGGTTGTTTATGAAATTCAAGGGGCATTTTGCCACAGGCATCTCACAGGTTGTCCGGGAAAAGAGTATCACCATCAGCACAATCTGGATATACCTGCCACAGCTGCTGCCTCTGGGGCTGTTCTCCATGCTCATGAAAAGCAGCCAAGACCCTCGGGCAAGGCTGAGACTGCAATGAATCACAGAGGGAATCTAGTCATGGCTACAGCGCCACATAGGACATCTCAACCTGACTCAGCCCCCTGCACCCCACCCCTTCCTAATTGTCACCCAAGGCTCTTGGTGGTGCAGGAGGTATTTATGCCGCAGGGTTGTTGCTGCAAGAAGTTTCACCTCCTTGCTGTCAATTCTGATGTTTCTGTTATTGCTCTAAATTGTGATCTTTGGGAATGCCCTTGAGCATTGGCAAGGCGATGGAAAATAAATCACTACAATTTTGATAACTGGCATGGGATGCATCACCTCTGCAGCCTCCTGGACTTTCTGGGCGGGTTCAGTTGTGGAACTGGTTGGGGGGTAGGAATCCTGCCCCCCAGAGGGGCAGGCTGGACCTTTAACCAAGAAATCTTCCAAAATCATCCATCTTCCATCATTATTTCAATGAATTATTATCCACGCCCCAGTGACATTACAAGAGAGGAATGGAATGAAACCTTCCCACTGGCAGAGTCCCTGCCTGCCCCAAATCACAGCCAAAGGTCTCAATGTGCAGTTGGCATTTCAGGCATGTGAAATGGAGTTGCGTCACGCTGCCTCATTTTTGACATTACTGTTATTTGTCTCCAAGTGAAGTTTTGACCAGAAGAAGAGTAACAAACAACTGTGATTTATTTACTTTTAATTATAATTAACAGCTCTGTACTTTCAGGGATTCTCCGTGTGGCTCTAGGAGCAGCTGCAAAGTTGGAGGAAAACACGTTGGTGGAAACACAGATTCTGAGAAGGGTCAGGGAGGGGAAAGGTGAGCTTGGTCTGACCTTTAGTGGAGAACCACCATAAGATGATGGTGGTTGTGGTGGTGATTTTATTATTTGTACCCTGCCCATCTGACTGCATTGCCCCAGCCACTCTGGGTGGCACCCAGCATACACTCGTACCTTGGAAGTCAAACAGAATCCATTCTGGAAGTCTGTTTGACTTCCAAAACATTCAGAAACCAAAGCGCGGCTTCTGATTGGCTGCAGAAAGCTAGCAAGCTCCAAGCAAGCTGCCGGCTAGCTCTGCCGTGGCTCCTTTTATTAGCAGAAGTCAACAATTGGAAAAAGTAGCGAAACCATCCTGAACTTAATCCCCACAGGATGTTTGGCTTCCGAAAATTGTTCGAAAACCGGAACACTCACTTCCGGGTTTCGCTCATTCGGGAGCCGATTTGTTTGGGAGCCAAGGCATTTGAGATCCAAGGTACGGCTGTGTTCAAAAACCTGATAAAAAATTAAACATTAAAAAGCTTCATCGTATGATATGCCAGGATCAATCTATTCATTCAGGGTGTATATGTGACCTACCACACAACAGGGCTGATTTACTGCTGAGCATCATTAAAATGCGAAACTGAGTCACCAAGAACAATATCGGTCTCCTCAGGAAAGCAGTGGTGGCTCAAGATCTGCAGCTGAGATCGCAAGATAGGGTAGCTGCAGAGGTGAGACGGCTTCGTCTGTAACCTGAGATGTGAGATGTTATTCCATGGGGATGGGGATACGGGCTGATGTAAGAACATAAGAATAGCCTGCTGGACCTTTAAAGCCCTATGTGGCCTAGGACTCACGTACCTACGGGACCGCCTCTCCTGGTACGCCCCGCGGAGGACCTTAAGGTCCACAAATGACAACATTTTGGAGGTCCCAGGTCACAAGGTGGTTAGATTGGTCTCAACTAGGGCCAGGGCCTTTTCAGTACTGGCCCCGACTTGATGGAACGCTCTGTCACAAGAGACTAGGGCCTTGCGGGACTTGACATCTTTCCGCAAGGCCTGTGAGACAGAGCTGTTCCGCCTGGCCTTCAGTTTGGACTCAGTCTGACCCTTACGTTTCCCTCCCCTTATGGTCTTGATTTATCAGCTACTTTTAAAATGAGGCTGCATTTTAAATTGCATTTTAACCTGTATTTTAAATTGGTTTTCCCCCCTCACTATGTTTTTATTGTAATTTTACCGGTGTTAGCCGCCCTGAGCCCTGCTCTGGCCGGGGAGGGTGGGGAATGAATGAATGAATGAATGAATGAATAAATAAATAAATAAATAAGTATCATTGAGTATTCTGTTCCCACACCTGTGGGAAGCAGGGACTGAGCCCAAAACCACCCTTGCCTCCTGCTGTCTGTCTCTGACCATGGAGGCAGAGCAGAGGAACTTAGCATAGGTGCCAACTGTAGGGGTCCGTGGTCCCTTGCCCCCTAATAAATTTCTTCTGGGGGGGTCAGACCCCTCAATATTTTCTCCCCCACCACCCACCCGCCTGCCTGACTTCCCACCTGCCTGTCTCCCTCGGT
The DNA here is from genome assembly GCF_964270895.1 of Podarcis filfolensis. Taxonomy (NCBI): domain Eukaryota; kingdom Metazoa; phylum Chordata; class Lepidosauria; order Squamata; family Lacertidae; genus Podarcis; species Podarcis filfolensis. The sequence continues at coordinate 3,806,726 of NC_139605.1, read as the reverse complement.
CTCAAGAGCACTACCTTGCCGCCACGATTAAGGGGGGTGATACTGCACAAAACATACACAAGGATCAAGCTTATGTTGCACAATCTGCTCTCGCTGTGAGCACATGTCGTCCAACCTGCTGACATGTCACCCGAATGCCACATGGGCTGCTCAGTTAAGGTGGGCATGTCTCATGGCATGTGCACACATCCACTGTGGATTTTGGGGGTGTTCTGGTCCCCTCTTTGAATTTTTTTTGGGGGCCTCAGCAAACGCTTACACAAAACAATGGCTTGGTACCTAAATACCAACTGACTGTTGTGGCGTTTGCCCGTTCTTTTGGAAATGTCTGTACAGGGGGAGAGAAAGGGTTAATAGGTAGACCAATAGAAAAGCCAGAGGCAGAGCCTACGTGTTTATAAAAGGGCTTAGCCCAAGGTTGAATTAGTTGGTTGGTTGGGAAAGGCAGTTGGGAAAGCAGTTGGCAGACAGTTGGAAACAAGAGAGACAGTTAGTGCAGTTGGTTCTTTTGTGAGGGGAGGTAGAAGCGTTAGAGACAGGATAAAATAAGACTAAGAAGATAAAGGGTAACAACATTTTGAATGCAGTTAAAGTTTATTTGTGTTTGCTTTAAAAAGTCAATCCTTTATTAGGCATAGCAAACCACACATTATCAAACAAACACCGTATACAAATTGTGCAAAATACGAGCTCAGCATAAGAAGGTTTGTCCCAGTCAGAGCTTTAACTCCAGAGAAAATCAATTTGCATAAATAATACAACACTACCATATCACCGATCAACTAAGAACCACTAAATCTCTTTATAGTGGCCCAATATTTGTGTTTGCAATAAACTACACTTTTCTTTGTTAACTTAAGAACCTGAATGAGACTAAGTGATTTACTGGGGAGGACCTTGTTGGTGGCAGCGGATTAGTGGTGTACAGGTCAATAGTCCGTGAGACAACCGGGGGCTCCGTACGAATGCCACAACTGTTGACATGCAAAGTCATAAAACATGTCTCTCACAGATACCATTGGTTTTCCAATAGGGGCCATGTAGCAGAGGTGGTTTTTCTCCATTATGATAAACCTGCATCACACAGTACACTGTTTTCCTTAACACCAGGGATGTCCAACAGGTCGATCGCGATCTACTGGTAGATCCCCAGGAGGTTTTGGTAGATTGCGTTTGATCGCTGGGTCCCTTTCCTTAGCGTTGCTAAAATCGAATCTGCCCCCGCCCCCTCATCCCACCCTCCATGGATATGCAGAACAGAAGATGGAGTGAGGCTTTTAGTTTTGCCAGTGAGTCAGTGAGTGGCTGTTCCTCTTTCTCCCCCCAAACCCTAAAAAAAGGTCAACAACTTTGACCTGAACCCCTCAAAAACGGGTAGATCACTGCCAGTTTTTAATTCTGTAAGTAGATTGCAGTCTCTTGGGAGTTGGCCACCCCTCTTTACACGAGTCCTCATCATGCCCTGATTTCTGGAAAGAATTGCATTTTGTGAAATAGTTTCTATGTTCACATTTAACTTCTTTATCAGAGGCCAACTATTAATATCTACTTAGACAGGCGAGAGATCTGCAACATACCACACAGTTTTTTGCATATTTGATACCTACAAAATATTAAATCAATAGAACCTCTGGGCATTCCATGATCACTATAGCCTCATCTTCATTGGCCATGACCTATAGCCTTTGGGACATCAGTAAAGGGAAGAGAAAATATTTAAAATAGCAGCTCATAACAATCACTCACAAGTGAAATAGCATTTTTTATTACTTCTTTGCTGAACACAGGTGTGTAAGATGGGGGGGAAATCTACTAAGAATCAGATGCCATCTTTAGTTTTGTTGTCAGATTATCCTTTATGTTCAAGTTAGGCCTGAGAATAATAATGTAGCACTTAGGAATAAAGATGCAGCCCAGGAGCCCAGCACTGGAGGCCAACATAGAGAAGACCTGCACGGCTACCATGTATTTCCCCTTGGTGCTCAGGTAAGTAGGCACAAAGGACACCCAAACATTGCAGAAGACCAGCATGCTGAAGGTGATCAGCTTGGCTTCATTGAAGGCCCCAGGAAGTTTCCTGGCCAGGAAAGCCACTGTGAAGCAGATGGCAGCCAGGAAGCCCATATAGCCAAGGGCAGTATAAAACATGGCAACAGACCCTTCATTGCATTGCAAGATAATCTCTCCAGGCTGAGAGTTCATGTCAGAATCTGGGAATGGGGGAAAGAACCCCAGCCAGATAGTGCTGATGAGAACTTGGACACTGGAACAGGAAATGACAATAGAGTTGGCCAAACTCTTCCCCAGCCATCTCCTCACCTTGTTCCCTGGCTTTGTGGCCAGGAAGGCCAGCACCACAGTGATGGTTTTTGCCAAGACGGAAGAGATGGCAACAGAGAAGATGATGCTGAAGGCCATTTGTTGAAAGAGGCAGGTCTCTTTCCTTGGCCGGCCGATGAAGAGGAAGGAGGTTAAATAGGAGAGAAGGAGAGAGACAAGGAGGATGTAGGAGAGGTCCCGATTGTTGGCTTTGACTATGGGAGTTTCCTTGTATTTAATGAAAACTCCTAATACAAAAATGGTGGTTAAGCACAAGAATAGGGCAGAGGAAGTCAGGATTATTCCCAAGGGTTTTTCATAGGCCAGGAAGTTGATAATTTTGGGAACACATTTATCTTGATTCTTGTTTGGATGCTGGTCTTCTGGACATTTGGTGCAATGTTTTGCATCTGAAAAGAAGAACAATGACTTCAGCATCATTCATATGTGCGCAATTACTCTGTTACATTCCACAAAATACATGTTTTGTTGTGAAAATTTACATTCCAGCTACATTTGAAAAATAGACTAGTGTTCCAGTCACTGTAAGGCAGATTGATATGCTAATTGAATTGCAAAGGGCTAGTGGATGTTAGAATTCCTGCTCCATGATTGCAGTCATAGGATTGTTGTCTTTCACATGACGTGATATGTTTTGACTACACAGAGTGGGAAGTGATGGAGACAGGATGTTTGTGTTACTGTGTTCCGTGAAGTGGGACTATTGTCCTTTGTTCTTTTTCTCGCTGCTGTCTGATGCTAGAGACAGAGGAAGCCATGTTGCAGTGCTCCATGTGTGTTTATATGTAAATAAAGTAGATTAGTCAAAATGCTGAGTTGCTGAGGTCTGTCACGCAAGGTGCGCAAACTCTGCGGATCTCTAAGTGTGCTGGTGTCAGTTGGCATCGGTCGCTGTGATGTTTGGGTAGAAGAAAGCTTATGAAGCTCCTGAACGATCGACAAGGAGGGAGGGAACATGCCAGTCGGGCATGTGTCTCTGCCAGGGTCCTACTCGAGTGTAGGCTGAACTCCTGACAGTGGATACATCAAAATGGCAATCAATCACATGTAAAACACTTGGGGTATTGGTAATGGAAATGAAATGGATTTCTGGATCCTTAAACACCCACCAGTCCACACATAAGGCCATTTCTTTCAACTCCAAAAAGGTCTATTTCGCCAAAAATATTTAAATATAATTTACCCATTCCTTAAAGGCTGCCCTTTCCTCTGGAGACACTTACCTTCTTGGGTAGAGATTGTCCCTTCCTTGCAGGGAGCGCAATCATAGCAGCAAAGCTGCTCTCCTTCCCGGATCACCTTGACATACCCAGGCTGACAGCTCTTGCTACATCTGGAATGAGGCACCATCTACTCATAGACAAAGGATCATTAGTGAGGGCTATTGCTATCTATGCAAAGTCACTGGAAGTAATAGGAAGGGAAAGTAAGGGGATTATGGGAGGTATTTTCATCAGGACTGTGGTATCATAAGCAGTTTAGACCTTGATTTTGGCTAATTATATGTATAAAAATGCAGTTTAATGACTTCTCTGCAAACTGGTTCATTCAGTTTGCTGTTCTCAGCCTAACCTGCTCCATGGTATTCTGAATCTCCTGACCTCATGGATCCACTATGAGAGCAGATCTTACTTGATCCCTGCCTCATCTCTGTATTTGTTATTTCCTTCAAGTCTGTTAGGAACCTTAAGTAAAACTTAAGGTATTAGAAGATATCAGAAAGATCCATGTCGCTGATATGGAAACCACACTTTTGCAAAGCTCAAGGGTGACCTTCAAAGGGGTATCCATGAGACGCTCTCCAGGAACGAAATTCAGCTTGTAATCAGGAAAGAAATCCAGCCTGTGTTCTAAACTGAAGCAGATTAGCTGTCAAAGAATTTACGATCAGGTTCCTTCTTTAGCATTGCCTTTATAGGTCCATTGTATACTTATTTAATAATAATAATAATAATAATAATAATAATAATAATAATAATAATAATAATAATAAATAATTAAATAATACTTATTTAATAAGAAATTTTTTTTATTTGTACCCTGCCCATCTAACTGGGTTGCCCCAGCCACTCTAGGCAGCTTCCAGCATATGTAAAAACATAATAAAACACTAAACATTAAAAACTTCCCTAACAGTAGAACCTCTACTTACAACCGCATCAGGTTACAAACGCTTCAGGTTACAAACTCTGCCAACCTGGAAGAGTTACCTCGAGTTGAGAACTTTGCCCCAGGATGAGAACGGAAATTGTGTGCCGGAGGCGCAGCAGCAGCAAGAGGCCCCATTAGTGAAAGTACGCCTCTAGTTAAGAACAGTTTCAGGTTAAGAACGGACCTCCGGAATGAATTAACTTCGCAACCAGAGGTACCACTGTACAGGGCTGCCATCAAAACCAGTGGGCTTACTTCAGAACAGAGCTGCATAGGGAAATCTACTCGGATGTAACCATAGAAAAAATAATGAAGTCAGGCAATTTTTATTCCAGATTTGTTGATCCAAATTCTTTCGTGTTTTGCTCTGCCCACCTTCAATATCGATTCCACCCTCAGCCCTGCCTGCAGCTCCCTGAGAGATTCACCCTTCATTTCCCTCTGAGGGAATGTGACCCTTGGGAGAAAAAATGGTTGTCTGCCCATGATTTAACTTGTAGCTCAAAACAGAGGAGCTCTGATTTGGAATGGCTATGCTTTTTAGAGAATGTGTGAATATGGAAGAACCTTTCCTGACAAATAGTATTTTCAAAGCAATGATAGCTCTCTTTTTTTGAGGTCAAATCAGCAATACCAGAAGAATTGTTAGACTCAACAGATGATCAAAAGAATAACATTAATTGAACGGCTCAACCCACCTTGTTAAACCAAGGAGGCCACACAATGGCATCCTGGTCGATGGTGACTTGTACGCCTTGGGATCCCCGTTTCTCCACACGCCCAACTTTCCCTTCATGAAGGGAGTTATTGGGAAGAATCACAAAGTTCACAATATCAAAGTCAGCTGCCAGTTGCCCATTCTCATCCAAATAAACTCCGTCCACAGAAGCGTTATAAAATCTGACATTTCTCAGGAAAGGGTGAAGCTAGAAGGACAGAGAAAATCCTGGCATTTATCAAAGATGGTTCTTTTTCTTTTCTTTCTTTTTTGTTTGAATAAACTTTATTAGAATTTTAAAGAGAGATACAAAGATTATTATCAAATATCACTTGATCCAAACTAAAATGTTAATGTAGCTAAAAACACAGATCCAGACAAAAAGGAGAGAGAGAGAAAGAAAGAGAGAGAGAGAGAGAAGGAAAAAGAAAGAGAAAGAGAAAGAGGTAGGGTAATAATAATAATAATAATAATAATAATAATAATAATAATAATAATAATTTATTATTTATACCCCACCCATCCGGCTGGGTTTCCCCAGCCACTCTGGGTGGCTTCCAACAAAACACTAAAATATAATAACCTATTAAACATTAAAAGCTTCCCTAAACAGGGCTGCCTTCAGATGTCTTCTAAAAGTTTGGTAGTTATTTTTCTCTTTGACATCTGGTGGGAGGGCGTTCCACAGGGCGGGTGCCACTACTGAGAAGGCCCTCTGCCGGGTTCCCTGTAACTTGGCTTCTCACAGCGAGGGAACCGCCAGAAGGCCCTCAGCGCTGGACCTCAGTGTCCGAGCAGAACGATGGGGGTGGAGACGCTCCTTCAGAGGGTAGATAGAAAAAGGATTAACATAGACTCGTGCTCTAAGATTCATGGCTGTTGGTGTTGACCTTTAAAGCCCTAAATGGCCTCAGTCCAGTATATCTGAAGGAGCAGTGCAGAACCCCACATTTGTCCCTATTGAAATTCATTGTTATTTGTTATTTATTGTTATTGTTATTTATTTTTAATTATTATTTTATTTTTTTTACCAACAACCAAAACACAAACAGTGAAAACAAACAGTGAAAACCCCCAGGCGGCTGATACATTGGGTATACATAATCAATAATAACATCTTCAAATCAACCATATGTACAATTCTATATACCTTAACACTCCTCCCTCCACAAGGTTTATTTAACTTTTTACATTTTAATTGCCTCAAATTGTTCAAACCTGCCCAAATAATTCAATATTTTCTCAAACCAATCCTCCTCCTTCTCACTGACCTTAAACCCTTTCATTTTATGTATCTTCACAGTTAGATATTCTAATATTATAATATTTTTCAATTTTTCTCTCCATTGGTTCACCCCTAGCTATAACCTGTCTGGCTGCAATTACCATCAATTTTACTCATTTACATTCCTCTTTTGTTTCTAACTCGGTGCTACTCAGGCTAATAAGAACCATTAATTTAGATAATTCCACCTTCCTACCCACAATTCTAGATATTTCTATTCTGTTTCCAGAATTCATTACCTAATGGACAATCCCACCACATATGACTGTATGTTCCCATCACTCCACATTTCCTCCAACAATTCTTACTTCCATATTTTGTAATATGATATAACCTTACAGGTGTGTAATACCATTTTTGTACCAACTTCAACCCTTGTTCCTGGATTATCCTAGAGGTCGCAACAAAGGGTGGTTGCTGAAAGAGTCTTTCCCAATCTTCATCTAAAATCTGTTCCTGAATATCTGGCTTCCAATATTCTTTCAAACTTTCCTTTGGTGATTTCTCTTTGTCTAATAACACCTTACACAATTTTGAAACTATTTTGGCCCTATCTGTCCTATATCCTTTCACTAATCCTTCGAAGGGTGTAATAATTCTTTTCCCACATTTTTAAACTTCTTCTTCCTTTAGTAGAGAGGAAATTTGTCTTTTCTGTAACCAATTAATTTTATTCCATTTCGCCAATCTGTTAAGGTAATTTTGATTTCTGATTCTGACTTCTGTGACATTAGCTACCCCTCCCAGTTTGGTATCATCAGCAAATTTGATGAGCACCCCCTCAATTCCTTCATGCAAGTCATTTCTAAAGACGTTGAACAACAATGTTGTTCTTGGAGACCCCAAGGATTGAACCTGTTATATAAGTAAAATAACATTTGCAGAGTGGAACTGATTGTCAGTTCAAGAGGAACCATATACCGCCACGTCACTAGAATAAAAAGGAATACCTGTGATGACTGGATTCTTTCACCTTCCGATCTCTTTCTGCCCACCCTCTCCACCCACTTGGCTCTGCATGAGTCTGCAGCATTTAAGGCACGTGCCAGAGATCGAACAGTGTTGTAAATGCTGTAAGTGTCTTGAAAAAGGCTTCTTTCCAGGACATTTTGAGGGTAGCTCTTCAGGTTCTCCTTTGCAATACATCGGTTCTGGCCTTTCACAGATAACACATGCTTTGAATATAAGCAATGATATCCATTTTCCCAGATTGTATTCATATCGAGATTACCATGATATATAACTGGCAGGTTATGCTTTGATTTTTTTTTGGTCTGGATAAATAATGATAAATAACCATAGATGTGCTTGTTCATAAGCATTGTGGGAGATAGGTTGGAGTTGAAGTACGACAAAGCTATTGTGATCCAAATTTTCCCTGTAATTGGAGTCAGGGTTGCACCCACCACATCAACTGTCGTTAATACATCTACCAGAGACAGAGACTCCCCATAGTATAGGAATACATTGATTCTCCTGTCCATGGAAAACAAAATCTTGTGCAGGATCTTGTCAAGCAAATCGGGCACAATGAAATCCTCTCGTGACATTTTTTGTGAGAAGGCAACACAGACACTGCTCCTCATGAGAACAGGGGTCAAGGTGCTCAGAAACCTTTCTCCATTGTCCGTGTCAGGAGCAATGACCCCGATCCACGTCCACCTGAAATGCAGAAGTAGACGAACAATCCCTTGGCTTGGGGGTTCTTCATTTGGGATCACCCGGTAGATGAAAGGGAACTGTGCTTTGCCAAGAGCATGATTAACGGAAATGTAACTTACCTAGTAAGGAAAGGAGAGATTGAAGAGTTTCTTTTGCTTTCAGGGCAAGCGCTGATATTATCAATTAACTGGGAATTCTGTTCAGGAAGAGTCATGTCCTGCACATTTCTCTGTGTGCATAGGGTGCTCCTAAGCAGGTGTTAAATAGATATTTCACATCTTCTGTGCGAGGTCAGTTCTATAGATTTCTTTTCCTGCCCTATATTTATCAGCCTTCAGCATAAGGTCCTACCGCCTGCACTCATTTCACTTTCTGCTTCTCACCTGAGCACTGTGGAAGAAGCTACCTGGTGCATTACATTTATATATGCCATTTTGAACTGTGATGATATCTCACAGAGCAATTGGTGCTCACAATGGAAAAGGGATCCATTGGCAATATGAGAAAGCACCACACTTTTCTGGGTATTTGGAGCAGCTCTGAAGCAGGGATCGCAACACTGAGAGGTGATTTTGCAAGGAGAAAGTGCAAATGTGCCATCCCTCTATTTCTGCCATATCAAGAAGGAAAGAAGGAAAGAAGGAAGGAAGGAAGGAAGGAAGGAAGGAAGGAAGGGAAGGGAAGGGAAGGGAAGGGAAGGGAAGGGAGGGGAGGGGAAGGGAAGGAGAAAGGAGAAAGGAGAAAGGAGAAAGGAGAAAGGAGAAAGGAGAAAGGAGAAAGGAGAAAGGAGAGAGGAGAGAGGAAGGGGAAGGGGAAGGGGAAGGGGAAGGGGAAGGGGAAGGGAAAGGGAAAGGGAAAGGGAAAGGGAAGGAATAGATGCAGCTGGAAGAAGGCAGTAAACATATAACCTTAATGGATCTGAAGAACTCTTCTCGGAAAATCTACTCCAAAATTTTTGGTGCCAGACAAAAGGTTGCATTTTTATCATGCCTCATTTCCCCTTGTACTTCCCCACTAAGCTACTAAGCTACTAAGCAGTGTGGTTCTCATGAGTGTTCTGTTTATAGAAACATAGAATTGTAAGGGACTCCAAGGGTCATCTAGTCCAACCCCCATGCAATGCAGAAATCTCAACGCATGGTCTCCCATCCAATTTGAAACCATACTGGGCCCTGCTTAGCTTTGCAAATGTGCTAGCAATGTTACTGCTGCACCGCTAGGATTGTTTCCCTTCTTTCAAGGGTGCTCTGGTGAACTCTCCTTGTGGGACTTTTCTTCTCACAGCTGGACAAACCCTCCACTAAGGGTGGGACAGCTTCCCTAACCACATGCCTACTATTAACTGGAACAAGGGTCTGTGTGATTCCTCTGGTGGAAGGGGCAGCCCTTACTTCTCTGAACAATTCCTGGCATTTTCTCCAACAAAGCAGTGGTTTCCTGCAGGCTGCCTATGCTTTTGTTTTCATACCTGGGGGATTTTGTAAATTCCCAGCGAACTTGAAGTTTGGGCAGAGGTGTCTGAATCAAGCCCTTCAATGAAAACCAGGGGCTTGCTCTGTCTTCCGCAATTGTAGTTTGGAACATTTGCCCTGCCAGGAGAGAGCAGATCTATCATCGTGTCGTAAGCCATTCTTGAATTGAAATAGTTCTCATAGAGGTCGTAGCCCAGGGTGACATTGGGCAAGATCCCAGGATCCTGATTTATCTCATGAATAGCAATCTGCAAGGACAGGAGATACCAGTAGGAGACATCAGTCCTACCATAAAACAATGTATTATTCTCATGCCATTCTCCATTCACTGAAATCATATTGAATCCCTGCTTTCTTAATCTTCAGCCTCTGGATTTTACTCAAAGAATGACACCACAGCTTTCACACAGATCTAAGCATGAAGCAAATCGCCATCACATAATCTGCCATAAGTGTGTTTGATACAAGGCAAACAGCTGCTTGCCACCAAAGCAGAGACAGACAAAAATCATTGAACTGTAGAGATGGAAGGGACGCCGAGGGTCATCTAGTCCAACCCCCTAAAGTTCAGGAATCTAAACTAAAGCATCCATGACAGATGGCCAATACATTTGGGCACTAGAGCCCTGTAAAGAGGGAGTACGCAATATTCAAACATGTCAAGGAAATGTTTCTGGAGTGGTGGGGCATTGGACAAAATCATAGCTGAGTTTAACAGCCTTATTCTGATTGCTTTTCAAGTGCTTACCGTATAACCACATTTTGTGGGGGCATGCTAAAATTGTACGTTGACAGCATAGATTGCACTGTCGATATGAGCCCGCTTATGATGTGGTCTCCTGGCTTGTAATAGTTCAGCGCATCTGGATAGTCCCTCCTCAAGTTCAATGAGCATTCTGCCTTCAGCATCCCAGAGGCAGCACTGGGTAGCAGCAGAAGGAACAGCAACAGCAGAAAGAGCATCACTCTGGGTCTGACAGCTGTCGTGGCCGCTATTGCCACTGCTCTTAACTTCATAAGCAGCTAATGAGAAGAAGCCCAAAGTCTCCAGCAAGACCCCAGTGACATTTCAAAACAGAGGGGCGATATGGGACCTCCACATTGGCAGAGTCCCTGCCTGCCACAAAAGCCCCCAGTGACACACGAGAGACTTAAATACAAACTTGTTGCTTGAAGTTGCCTCATGCTGCTCTCCACTCTGAGGTCACTGTTATTGGTCTCAAAGGTGATGTTTGGCTGGTTGATCCTTTGGGTATTTGCAGGGGAAAGAGGAGTAAATCACTGTGATTCTGATAATTGCGAGGCGAAGCATCACCTCTGCCCTGTCAAGGACTATCTTGGTGGGGCTGGAGGAACAGGTGCAGAAGGAAAACATGTTTGCAGGATCTCACTGATGCCACTGCATCTTCTGACAAAGTTCAGGGAGGGGGAAGTGACCCTTTATTTGAGAACGGCCGTCTGATGAGCTGGGATCAAGCTATTCTTTTTGGATAGGCGCCACCAGCACTTTTGAATTCATAGGCCTCTTTGCAAACCAAAGAAACTGTCCCACCCCACAACTTGCTACCACATGATGCTTATTTCATTAGGTGAAAGATGAACATTAGAGTTTGTCCCTTATATTCCCAGAAAAATATCTTTAAACGAACCATAAGGGCAGTGGCAACTAAAAACGACCTATTCTCTATGTACACATCTACATGCGCCCCATTATATTTTAAACTTAGAGAGGCCTATGAACATACACCTTATTTTAATGAATTGACTTTTGCACAACTTTGGAAAGCTTTTACAGAGTTACGATTAATTACAATAAACTCTGCTTCTAGAAATGGGAGACACAGAGGCATACCAATAAATGAACATGTTTGCATTAGGGGGTGTCCTGAAGGTAGAGGACCTTATGCATTATATCTTGCGCTGCCCCTTATATAATAAAGCAAGAGAACGATTACGAGGCACTTGTTTAGCGAATGGCTGTGGGGCAAGTCTTGCCAGGCCACCAGAAAAGTGTTGGTGGTGCTAGGCGTTTTCTTAGCACCAAACTCTAATGGAAATGCTGTTGATGCTTCAAATGCGAGAGGGAAAACCGCAAGCCCCACATCCTGGCTCCCTCCAGTTTTGGACAAACTGTGACACCCCACCCCTACCAATAGTCTTTAAATACAGTAGTTTCCAATGACAAGACAGGATCAGGCCCGATGTAATTTGAGCTGAGTACTTTGAGAACGTTTCCTTCCCCTCCTAATCAAAGCTGCATTCTGCATATCAGAAGACAGAGCCCCCACAAATCTCTGGTAGTCTTTGTAGCTCTTTTCAGAAATGTAACGCTGTATTGTAGAATCCTCAGACTGATTTTATGATGATACTTTTCAAATGTGAGAGTATGGTAGGCCTTCAAGCTAGGAGACACCTTGATTTTGAGGGAAATAAAAAGACTTTGCTTTTCTGTCTTCTCCATACTTTTTGCCCTATTATGTCTTCTAACATCCCGGCAGTGACTGTGGTTTTCGAATAGAATTTGATATACTTTAATACTTAGTAAATGATAAAAAAATCAACAATTCTGTGGGTATTTCCAACTGGTTAGGTTGATACTATTCTTTGAACCGCCCTGAAAGCCCTGGTATATAAACTCAATTAATAATAATAGTAGTACTAGTAGTAATAATAAAGGTAAAGGTAAAGGGACCCATGGCCATTAGGTCCAGTCATGACCGACTCTGGGGTTGCAGCGCTCGTCTCGCTTTATTGGCCGAAGGAGCCGGCGTACAGCTTCCGAGTGCTGAAAGTGGACCGTCGGAGCGTGGCAAAGTACATCGGTGACCTGCTACGGCACCGCCGTGTGCTTCTACAGGCTGCCTTCCGCATCGTGGAGACGACGGAAGACCGTGACCTTTAAAACTCAGCAGCTGCACCACTGCAGCTAATCGATGAGAGCGCTGCAACAGTAGAAGAGGCCTCCCTTTCAGGAGAGAAGCAGAAGTTCAGCAAGCGGAAATCTTTGCTCCCACCCTGCGTCTTGAACCCGGCAAAGAGGCTACGAACTCCTGAGCTAAGCCTTGAAGATTCTGCTATCACTGGGGATGAGCCCATTTTAGACAGATACAGCAGTATATCTGGACTCCAGAAGAAAAGGAGATGTTTAGCAAGGCTCAAGCATGCCTGTGACCTCGAAGCCGCAAGTGATTCAGACAGGCTTGCAAGCAATAGCCTTCTGATACATATTTTGCTCTAGGAGGCTTAGTTTGGTAAGAATAAGAGTATACACTTCCAAAGTTAATGCTAAATACATTACTTCTGGTAAATGAGCCATCATAACCACTAGAGGATTGTGAAAATTTGTGTCCTGGGCTTTTTAGACTTGTCTACCTATGTACTGTCTGAAGCAAAGGGATTCATTGGTTCCCAGATGTGATTCCCGCCCCCCGCCCCTCCCCCAGCTCTCCTGTCCCACTAAGAATCTCCCCCATCCTTCAGGCATGGCTCCTTCCCCCCTACTGTGGTAATAATTAAAGACAGGTTTGGGTGGCCTGGATAACTTTGGTTACTGGTGGGGACCACTAGGAACCAGCTGGCGAGGTTGTCTGATTATTTTCCTTCAACTCTGAGAAGAGGTATAGGAAGTGGCCACATTGCAGTGGTTTGCATGCTGTTTGGGACAACTTTTGGTGTAAAGATTGGCGTATCTCTGGGTGAGAAGTAGTATCCACTCTTGAAGGGTTGGGTGGAGGCAGTCAGCCAGCCTGAGCAACAAATACCTCTTTGAGTTGGCGTTTGACTTGAATGAATGTTTTTCTGGTCTACTTATGGTCCTCATAGTTAGGCATGGGAGAGTGGAAGAGAAGTGTGAAAATCTAATTGTAGGTTGTTTCAGACATACATGCTTTAAACCTAGATCCAGAAGAAAAAGTTGTGGCTTTGCAAGCATCTCTTTATAGAACATGGTATGGTGGTTCCTGAACATCACACCCGTTTCACAAGATAGGTGGTGAGTCAGTCACTCTGATTAATGGAGCTGCTTAGTTAATTTTTGTCCCTACATGCACATGGTGAGGGGAGGGCGAGCGAGCGGGGGCCTCCCGCGGAGCTCCCGCTCCCAGAGGCAGTCAACATGCACGGAGGGAGGGAGAGGGGGCTGGTGCCGGGCGCCTAGAGAGGCCTCCTAAATATGACCCGTTGCATCTGATTTTCGCTCCTTCTTTATTTAGGGAGTCATAGCAGGACTTCTGAAGGAATGCGGATAAGGGTATGCTTTAACTTCGAAGGAGAGAGAGGAAATGTGCCAGAGTGTTGTGGTCAGTATAGGATTAGCTGGGTTCAGTACTTTGTCCAGTTCCGGTTGCTGCATTTTAAGGAGGAGATAGACAAACTGGAGCAGGAATCTTTCTGGCTGGGGGGGGGGGGGCGAAAAACGTTCGCAATCTAAAATGCGATTTTTATGACTTGGTGGAATGCAACCTTTGGATAAAACGTTGCTTTTGCATGGAAGCTGTGTGTCACAAAGGCTCCACTCTTTTTCCTGCCTGTCTCCCGTATGCTTGGTGCTTTGTATATTTCACTGTACTGCTAATACTATGATAATACTATAATGTAATTGGGATTAAAAAGGTGTTCTATTGAAAAGAGATGTTACTGATAGACTTTTTAAAATGTACAAAATACTTTCATTCAGGCAACGTGTTGTTTTCTTTTATAAGCATTTGCTGCTGTTAAAAGGTAAATTATAATATGAAGGTGGTTTGCTGTTATGGAAAAATCTAGGTGTGAGGCTGCTCAGTCACCCAGCTCGTCAGGGAGAGCCCGCGGGTCCCTGAGGAATAAAGGAAGGAGTCCAGCCAACAAGAGCAAATAGCTGTAGACCAAAGTTTATTGCGCAATAGGTTCAAAGAGGAAATTTGAACCCCGAGGATGGGGTGACAAAGACTTTTAAAACTTTCCCACCTTATCCCAGAATACAGTTCGTACAGCATCATTGCTACATCACTGACATGTCACAAAAGGGGAGGGGTAGACAGGGGTTACGCTAGTTCAACCTTGGCAAACATTTCCAGACAAGTCCTTGGTACAAGATTAGCATAAACAGACATGGCAGGGCAAGACTCAGGTATAAGATTAGCATAGTCAAATATGTCTTAAGTAGCCACCACCCAAAAGTACAATAGAAGTTCCTTTGCATGTCTGGAGCCTGAGGTGAGTCAGGTGATTAGATTTGGCTTCCCTTGGCTAACAATGAGCCCAGCAATTGTCACCTCTGAGAACTTCCTGGAGTCCTTTTTCAAGGGGAAAATAGCTTTGGAATGGGGGAACTGGGAAAGGAGATGAATTTATATTATTTTTAAAGCTAGGTGACTTCCCTGAGCTGTCAAGTTGAAAGGATACATTCAGGCATAATATTTGTAATATTTAACTTTAAAGATGTGCCCCCCCCGTAATTTCTGTAACATTTGCTAAAACCCTACACCTTTCCTATTCACTTAACATGCAGCAACCTTGTTAAACTTGTCTTCAAAATGTTTCTGCCTGTCTTACATTGCATCTGCAACTGACACGCAGGTTTTATTTTGTCCCTTTTTACAGACTGGGCGTGTCTTCAGAGAATGAAACCAAAGCCACTTCTGCTATTTCTGCACCTCCTTCCTATCACTCTAATAAAAACAACCCTTTTATCTCTAAATTTGATCCAGAAGAGCAACCTCGGGACACTGATAGGTTTGCTAGTGACAACAATCCGCTCACTACAAAATGGGGACAGAAATCCAAGCAAGATACTGAATGCTTTATAACTACTTCTTCTGCTTTTGGGAATGAAAACAAACCATTTGCTCCTAAAAGGGAACAAGAATCCCAGATAGAGGATTCCTCAAACTCTGCTAAGTCTCCCCTGCCTGTTCCTGCAACTTCTGTTCTTGAGTTGGATCCTTCTGCTTTTCAGCTTTCTGATATTGATAATCCTCCCGTGTCTAAAGTGGGAGAGGAAAGTTTTAACAGTCCTCCAGCATCTTTCTCTACTTCCTCCTTAGCAGGAAACCTTGATTCCAAGCAGGTTCATGTTGTGCCTTCAGAGTAACCCCAAAAGGAAGGTTTAACTAATCAGATAGATCCTGGCAATTTGATCCCTGGAGATGTGAATGTAAAACCCACCACCCTTTCTGTTATTCCAGAAGTGGGATTGGATGATGAGCAGCTGAGTGATTATCCCCAAGGTACTGAAAAGATTGCGGTTTCTGGAGATTTGTCCAGGAGTGGAGATGGTTCCTCAGAGTTACGGTCCTCCATTGAGGGGGGGGGAGCTGACAGCAAATAAAAAGGCGACTGGTGAGAGGCAGACTGTATCGCTTCTCATGAAGACAAGTGCTCCTGATGATGGATTTGAACTAAACAAACCATTAGTTGCACCTTCAGCACTAGCCCTTGAAAATGCAAGCCATGATGTAAAGGGATTGGAGCAGAAGAATGCTGACAGCTTAAAAGAAAATATACAGGGTGATAGTCCTGAGTTCTCTGTTAAGCCTGTTCATCTTTCCCCTCTGCCCAGCTCTTCTCACTCTATTAGTTCTTTCCAATCTGATGCTTCTGGCTGTAATAGAGCAGAACCTACGAAAAAAGCTACAGCAGAGGGCTTGGGTACCAAAGTGGATCCCTCTGGCAAGAAGAAGCTGCTCCAGGCATGGGTTTCACCCTCTGAAACACATCCCAATCAGAATCTGCAGAGTGACGGAACTTATCCTGCTAAGCTCAGGTGAGAGGAATTGGGGGTGGGGGGAGCAAAGATAAAGGCTCAAGTGCTATACTGTGCATGGCTTTGATTCTTCCCTCCCCTTTTTAATGCAGTAAGGGATTTTGTGTCTTATGGACAGGTGAAAATCTTTCCCTGTTGACCTGTATGTATCTATTTCTTGTAGCAATGTCAATGAAGGAATAAAACTGAGCAAAGGTTTGTTTTGCTTAGGCAGTAATCAGACTCTATTTTCACATTGTTGTGACATGACAATAAAGGTATCATAAACTGGAACCAGCACTTCATATTTTACCTGTTCTATATTTTTCATGTTCTGCCAAAATAAGTGAAAGCAGCAGTTGGATAAATGCTTAACTTTTTAAAAAAGCGGTGTTAGTTGTGATCATAAGTGAAGTGCAGTTTACTGCGGCACAGGTTTTGTGTTACCTAGATTTCTGAAGTGTTCCACGGGTGTAATTTAACTAAAAAAGAAATAAAGGCAAACTTTTGCAATAAACTTTGTTGAAAACTCTATTTTTTACACTTGCTAAACACCTGGGTAACTACACAAATATCCAAGGAACCAACCATATTTTATTGGGGGGGGGGGAGGAACAGATGTTTAGAACCATCAAGAGTGTCAGACTAGGATTCCACTCAGTGATGGGCCAGTCTCTTATCTCTATGTCTAACCTACTTCACAGGGTGGTAGTGAGGAAAATTGGGGGGGCATGTATTTAGGGTCCTTGAAGGGATATAAATAAATAGGTAAGTAAAACTTTTCATTTGAGACCTTCTAAATCAGTCTTGAAGTATAGAGAGGAGGGCAGAATAAATCTTCTGTTTTAACAGTAAATATAAAATCTAAACTTGCACTAATAGAGGTACGTAGAAGAGGAAAATGTACTTTATTCTTTTTAGAAGCCAAAGCAGGAACATGTGTGCATGCGGTGCTTCATG
This sequence comes from Podarcis filfolensis, assembly GCF_964270895.1. Lineage (NCBI taxonomy): Eukaryota > Metazoa > Chordata > Lepidosauria > Squamata > Lacertidae > Podarcis > Podarcis filfolensis. The sequence goes on along the minus strand of NC_139605.1, from coordinate 3,789,417 downwards.
CAAGACCAAAAGTAAAGATAAAGGTAAAGGGACCCCTGACCATTAGGTCCAATTGTGGCTGACTCTGGGGTTGCGGTGCTCATCTCACTTTATTGGCCAAGGGAGCTGGTGTACAGCTTCCGGGTCGTGGCCAGCATGACTAAGCCGCTTCTGGCGAAACCAGAGCAGCGCACGGAAATGCCGTTTACCTTCCCACCAGAATGGTACCTATTTATCTACTTACACTGTGTGCTTTCGAACTGCTAAGTTGACAGGAGCAGGGAGCAAGCACCGGGAGCTCACCCTTTTGCAGGGATTTGAACCGCCGACCTTCTGATCGGCAAGTCCTAGGTTCTGTGGTTTAACCCACAGCACCACCCTAGTCCCTTCAGACCAAAAGGACAAAATTGTTCAGGTACAAAGTACTATAGGATTGCCTGGACTAATTGTGTGTGCTTCTTTCAGACTTCATCATTGAAACCAATGCATACTACAACAAGCAAATCATCTGCAAAAAACCAGAGCATAACATCAAAGATCTTGGATAACCAAAATGAAGCCAATATAAAGGTAATTTAAGACATACTATATTTTAAAACCTAATTGGGTGGTCTGTGCCTTGAGTTAGGAAGCTTGTGAATTTATTGGCGGGATTAGACAAACTGCAAAGGGGTATAGTCGTTTGGAGACAGAAATGTGTTCAAGTTTTCTAGGTGTATGATTCCCCCTGCTCCTGCTATCCTACCGATCTGGGCAATTTTCTGAGCCTTTTACTGACACAAGTTTAGATCTGTGAGTGGGTATGAATTCCCCAGGCTCAAAATTTGCTATCTTCACCAAAGGACTTTGGCCTGAAAGGGATTTTTGTTTTCAGATAAGCAAGGTTTAGTGATTTAGTGCCTCCAACTAATGTTGCAAATGATCTGTTTGGTGTTTGAGAACAGAACCTGAATTATTATCACTTAACTGAAACAACCACTGCTGCTGCTGCTTTGTATTTATTTAGTACTTTTCGCATGTTATGAGGAGGGTCTTATCTCCACTTTTCCATGTTTATTACTGGGAAGAAATAGTTGAAGGCAGGTGTACAGAAACCTTGTATGCATATTTGTCTGCATGCCATAAAAGTTGTTGTTGTTGTTGTTGTTTAGTCGTTTAGTCGTGTCCGACTCTTTGTGACCCCATGGACCAGAGCACGCCAGGCACTCCTGTCTTCTACTGCCTCCCGTAGTTATCTAGTCCTTGCTTTAAAATGTTTACAAAAGGGGGAGACGGACTTCCTCTTTGCGCCTTCCCCGCTCGTGCCGAATCACAAAGGAGATTTTTAATATCCAATTTCCGTATTACTCACGGGTTGTTACTTTTAGTCCAAATGTTCAAAGGAAGAAGTCAGCGCTCTCCAACCATGGCATGCGGCTTTGCTTCGCGGAGACGGGTAAACAGCTCTCAGCTCCGCGCCGCTCACCCCCGGTCTGTTCCGGAGCCTTTAAAAAGGCTCCTTTGCAGCGGGGGGGGGGGGACGCAAATGGAGCCCGCCGAGCCTTCAGTTCACAGGCTTCCCCGCCTGTGATTTTTTTTCGGGTCCCCGCTTCGCCGTAGCGGTAGAACCCTAACTCCACGAAGCAGATTTCCTCCGGAGATCGGAGGAAATCCGCCATTACAGTTGCTGGCGCTGACTGGAAGTCCTTCCACTGCCTCCCGCAGTTTGGTCAGACTCATGTTTGTAGCTTCGAGAACACTGTCCAACCATCTCGTCCTCTGTCGTCCCCTTCTCCTTGTGCCCTCAATCTTTCCCAACATCAGTAATAAACATGGAAAAGTGAAGATAAGACCCTCCTCATAACATGCGAAAAGTACTAAATAAAAGTACTTACTGGCAAATCCTGAAATTCTAGTTTTTTGTGAATCTTCAGTAGCTTTTAAGATGCTTTGACAGATTACCTCTTTGCTCTGACATCATTCCTGGGATTCCCCAGTAATCCCTGGAACAAAAGGTTTCTATACCTTCCTTCTGATCCTTTGACGCCATCCTTGCAACAGTGCTTGATATCAAAATGACTTTAACCTGTTCATTCTTCCTTCCTAAAGGAATATGATCCTTCAGATCCCGCCTACGCTTATGGTCAGCTGACACACAGCGAGCTGATCCAGCTGGTCTTGAAGCAGGAAGATGCGATTGCAAAGCGAGATCAGCAGGTGCGGGAGCTGGAAGACTACATTGATAACTTGCTTGTCAGAGTTATGGAGGAAACCCCTAACATTCTTCGAGCTCAAGCTCATGTGAATAAGAAAGCTGGAAAGATGTGAAGGAACGAATTTAACCTAATCAGTGGCTTCCTTACTCAAACTTTGGAAGTAGTGAATGCGGAAAAGCTGCTTGTACCGAAAGAGATTATTATTTACTTGCCTTAGGATAGAGTATGGAAGCGAGAGCTGGACCATAAAGAAGGCAGATCGCCGAAGAATTGATGCTTTTGAATTATGGTGCTGGAGGAGACTCTTGAGAGTCCCATGGACTGCAAGAAGATCAAACGCATCTATTCTTAAGGAAATTAGCCCTGAATGCTCACTGGAAGGACAGATCCTGAAGCTGAGGCTCCAATACTTTGGCCACCTCATGAGAAGAGAAGACCCCCTGGAAAAGACCCTGATGTTGGGGAAGATGGAGGGCACAAGGAGAAGGGGACGACAGAGGACAAGATGGTGGGACAGTGTTCTCGAAGCTAGCAGCATGAGTTTGACCAAACTGTGGGAGGCAGTGGAAGACAGAAGTGCCTGGCGTGCTCTGGTCCATGGGGTCATGAAGAGTCGGACATGACTAAACGACTAAACAACAACAAAGGATAGAGATGACTTAGCTTGGAGACTGCCTTATATAATCTACAAAGTCAATAGTGTTAAAAAAACACCTTTTACCTTTTAGTACATTGTACATGTTTTGCTGCTCCGCAGGTGAAAGGCCTGAAATTATGGGACTGTGGAAGGAGCTGTGAGCCAGATTTTATCTGTGAATAAGCTCCAAGGGGCACATTTTTAGGGGTTTAGTCAAAAAATGAACACTTCTCTGTAGTTTTTCAACTCCTGATTTCTTTACTCTTTTAGGATATTAAGTTTTAGTGCAATATAAACAATCATATTTACATTAGATATACTGGATGAATAAATATTTATGAAGTACCTTGTTTGGATTTGAGTTCCTGGGAAATAAGCACTTCCACCTGAAAGCTGGCTGCCTCTCTGCCTACAAGCAGCTCAGTCTATTAGGAATTTCTGCTGTTCTAGCTCCACTGAATCAGTAATTATTAAGAAAACAGCTCATTCATTTGGGCGGGGCTTAAGCTGTGCAGGTTTACATAGCTACTCTCCCCTAGTGGGTAACTGATTCCCTATGTAAGCTCTCAGAATACTTAGAATTAGTCAAATTGACAGATATAATAAGACAAAAACCAAAAAGTGAAGTAAAAAAAGAATGGGAGTGCCTAAATGATTACCTCAAAAGTCAAGGTTCGAGGGCAGAAATCTGGCTGCGTCTGGAATAACCTTGTGAAGTGAAAGGACATGAAAGAGGGATTTATATCTAGATGTTAGGATAGAGAGGATAAAGAAAACAGGAAAACAGGAAGACAGAATGAGAGATAAAGGAGGTGCTGTGGGATTGGTGGAAGTCAATGTCTTGTGGTGGTTGTTTTAGTGTTTATAATATTAACTTGTAAGTTATGGATTTGTTTGTTTTTATGTTTTGTTTTGTTTTGTCTTTTTCGGTTTTCGAATGTTGATTTTTGTGTGTTGTATATTGTTATCTTTTGATATCTTTCGTGTTGTTGTTGTGTGGAAAATACTAATAAAATTCATTTTAAAAAAAATAAGTTGTGCAGGTTTCCTGCCAATTGTGCAAAATTGCCTGCATTTGCCCTGGGGAAGTGAGGAAGATCCATAGTTAAGAAATAAAAAGTGATGGTTGTTCGAGCAAACCCTGCTGGAGTGCCGTGATACCACTATCAAAATGAAATGTCATTTGAGTAAGAGGAGGTTAGCTTCTAAGCACTAAACTGACTTTATGGTGGTCAGTACAGGACGTATTAAACTTTTGAAATCAATACTGATTTAAACTAACTTTCTCGTCACCTCCTCTCCTCTCTTGACTCATATGTTGGGCCTCATCACTCCACAGCTTTTTGACATTTGAATATTTCATTTTATACCTGCAAGTTGCTGCATTTTGTTATTGCCATTCTGCTCAGATCCCTACAATGGAAAAGAATGTACAAAGATTCAGATGGCATCTTTACTTTTTTGTCGTCAGATGCTCCTTTGTATTCAGACCAGGCCTGAGTAAAATAATGTAGCACTTGGGCATGAAGATGCAGCCCAGAAGCCCAGCACTGGAGGCCAACATAGAGAAGACCTGCACGGCTACCACGTATTTCCCCTTTGTGCTCAGGTAGGTGGGCACAAAGGACACCCAAACACTGCAGAAGACCAGCATGCTGAAGGTGATCAGCTTGGCTTCATTGAAGGACCCAGGCAGTTTCCTGGCTAGGAAAGCCACCGTGAAGCAGAGCGCAGCCAGGAAGCCCATGTAGCCCAGGGCACCATAAAACATGGCGGAAGACCCTACATTACATTGCAGGATAATCTCTGCAGGTTGGGAATGCATATCAGTGTCTGGGAATGGGGGAGAGGTCCCCAGCCAGGTGATGCAGATGACAACTTGGACACTGGAACATGAAAGGACAACAGCATTGGCCAGAGTCTTGCCCAGCCATTTCTTCACCCTGTTCCCTGGCTTTGTGGCCAGGAAAGCCAGCACAACGGTAATGGTTTTGGCCAACAAAGAAGAGACAACAACTGAGAAGATGAGGACAAATGCAACTTGTTGGAGAAGACAGGTGGCTTTTCTTGGCTGGCCAATGAAGAGCAAGGAGGACAAAAAGGAGAGCAAGAGGGACACAAGGAGGATGTAGGAAAGGTCCCTGTTGTTGGCTTTGACTATGGGAGTTCTTGAGTATTTAATGAAAATTCCTAACACCAAGCATGTGATTAAGGAGAATAACAAGGTAAAGAAAGACAAGAGAATCCCCAAATAGTCTTCATAGGACAGGAAAGTGATAATCTTGGGAACACATTGATCTCGGTCCTTGTTTGAGTGCTGATCTTCCAGACATTTGGTGCAATGGTCTGCATCTGGAAGTAAGATGATTGATTTCAGTACCCAGGGTCTCAAGCAAGGGACATTGCCAGCCCTGACCTGAAGATACTATGACTTGAATTGGCAACCTTTTGCATGCAAATCAAATCCTGTGCTACTGAACTACAGCCTTTCAACCAGCAGAAGCAGACACATCTGAAGTTTTCCAGGAAATCCTCTGGCAAGGCTGGTGGAACAGGGTGGGCACCAAGCAGGCGAAAACACATACTGTTTCCTAGGAGGAAAGAATGGGTCCCACATGGGTCACCAGAAGAGAACTTTCAGAGAAACCAGATGTCCTATTTCTAAAGATTCTAAGAGAAAACCCAATTCAAAATCAAACCACAGGGAGTCTGTCATCACTACACATGATGATGATGATGATGATTTATTTATACCCTACCCATCAGATACACCAACCTTGGATAAAGGTCATTTTTTATGGGGGGGGGGCAGGGATAAAAAAAAGAAATAGCATTGTGTTGGACAGGATCACAAAAGTTGTCCCTCGCTTCCTGTTTCCGGTGGTGAGAAATAGCTGACTCCCACAAGATCGGACTCCAGCTGTGCCGATAATTCAGGGCTTATATGGGGGTAATTAGCCCTGGCAGACTCCCCAGGGTGGGGGAGGACTGTCTCGTAGACCCACAGATTGTCCGAGATTGTCAGTTTGCATCAAGGTGCAAGCGACAGGAAGCTGGGTCCCTGAGCACGACACGGCTGGCGTTCTCCGATGTCACTCTCATAGCCGGAAATATCTGTTCGATAAAATAATTGGATTTGGACAATAAACAGACATAGTCTGGACCAAAGAAGATTAAGAAAAAACCTGCAGAACTGTACAGTCCCTGGTGTCTCATCATGGCGTTTGGATTATGGAGGTATTTGGTATGTCTTTTTTGTCTTCTTAACATCTACAATTGGTTTTCTATGCCAAACCTCATTAAGAAACCTATTTTTTTTAAAAAAAGAGTACAGATGAGCTTCTATTTATAATTAAATATTCAACTGTGCAGCTTTACTCAGACTTGATAAACATAAAAGAAGAAACAAGATGGCATTTGTTAATATGATGCAGCACGGAAAGGTAAGAATTCCTCCCTTTTTCGAGGGGAGTAGGAAATATTTGCTGGCTGACTGTAATGTCTTGAGATAACAATTTGGGATAACGTATAGTGCAGCTGTTTGCAGAAATTTTTCACTATGAGAGAGAAGACTGAATGGATGTCTAGCAGCCCCCCCCCCCAGGGCCCAGAGGGGGGAGATTGTGTGGTCTCCAAGAAGGCTGATCGATCGCCAAATGACTTATACCTGTGGAACACAACTCATTTACATTGCAATATTGCAAACAGTCTCCCCAACAATCTATAGTAACAACTCAACAACGTGGAAGGCACTGCGTCACTAAATCTCAAAAGAAAGGTTTGGACAACAGCCTGGATTGGAGTGATTTAACAACTTGGGAGTTGCTGCGTCGTTAAACTTCAAATGATAAACTTGGACAACAGCCCAGATCGGAAGATTGGAATGAAGTCAGGAAAAGCTGTGCTGGTCAATAGTTAGAAAAAATATATTTACAAATAAAGCTGTGTTTATGAAAGGACATATGACTTTTGACATGACTGAGAATTGCATAGCCAGGGGCGGAGAACTTTAAAGTGTTAAAAGAAGAAGGCAGAAATATGAAAACAACGAGAAGAGGCAGGACTGAAGATTTGGAGATGTGCTTCAGAGGTCCAGACTATGGGGAACCCGGAAAAAATAATAATTACAATTTGGACTATAATTTGGTCTTTTTTTTAGTTTCTTGTTTTTAATTGGATTATGATGCGGATATGTTGATTGGCTGTTTTTATTGGAAAATAAATAAAAATGATTTCTAAAACACACACACCGAAGTTTCCCTATTCCTTCAAAGCTGTACTTCTCTCACTTGCCTTCCACAGTGGAGACTGTCCCATTTACACAGGGAGCACAATCATAGCAGCAAAGTGGCTCTCCTTCCCGGATGACCTTGACATCCCCAATATGACAGCTCTCAGCACATCTGGAATGAGGGACAGTCTGCCCATAAAGAAAGATGACCGGGAGTTAACGGTCTTTCTATCCATGCAATAATAGTGGAGCCAATAGTGCCAGCTCCTGCCAACCTTGCAGTTCTAAAGCTTACTTGTGCAAGTAGATAATTAGGTACTGCTGCTGTGGAAAGGTAAACAGCTTTTCCATGCATTCTGGCAGTCGTCACAGTGTCCACTTGCACCAGAAGCAGCTTAGTCATGCCAGCTCCCTCGACCTGAAAGCAGAGATGAGCTCCACACCCCATAGTTGGATTTGACTGGATTAAACTGGCTTTAACCTTACCTTTACTAAATTGTTCAGGGAATTTTAAACAAAAATAGATTGTGAAGACCTCCAACAGAACCTCTCCAAACCTCAATGACTGAGCAGTAAATTGGGAAATATAATTCAATAGAAACAAGTATGAGGTGATGCAAGTTGAGGCAAAAAATAGTACTTTCATAAATATGCTCATGGGAGTTGAAGTAGGGATGACTCTTCCTACAAAACTGAAATCCCTTTCAATCCAAAATCCTCTGTTTTCTTTTTCTTTTTTGGATCATAATCAAATGTATCTGAATGATTTAACCCACCTTATTAAACCAAAGGGGCCACACCATGGCATCCTGATCAATGGTGACTTTTACGCCTGCGGATCCCTCTCTCTCCATACTCCCAACTTTCCCTACATGAAGGGACTTATTGGCAAGCATCACAATGTTCAACACGTTAAATTCAGCTGTCAGGTCCCCATTCTCATCTAAATATACTCCACCCATAGAAGCATTGTAGAACTGAAAATCACTCAGGAAACGTTGAAACTAGAATGACAGAGAAGATCGCAGCATTTAAGAAAGTTGGCTATTTCTGCCCAGGTGTTTCACATATAATCGAGGCACCTAGTGGCCATGGAGGGTTTTTCTATTTAATGTGCCCCATATACCTGAGGTCTTTCAGAATGGGTTCTTCCTTCAGCTGAGTAGCCTAAGAAATAGGTTCCGTCCAAGATCCTGTGAGTTGGGGTTGGAGAGGGTATGGCAGCTCCTCTCAGAGTCCTGCTCCAAGTGGTGGCAGCTACCAGTCAGGCTATAGACTTGCAGACCAGGCATTTCATGAGGCAGGCTTCTGACCCTCAACCAGAGTTGGAGGCTGGTTGAAAGGGAACTTTGGTTTGGTGGAGTTCCCTCTCTGAATGAGAGGCAGTGGGGGGAAAGTAGCTAGGTGGGTAGGGGAGAGCCAGGTTGGAGTGGAGGGTGGGCTGGCCACCATCGGGAGGGGAGACCTAGGTGTTTGGTTTCTGTTCCTTCTTCCAGCCCTCTCACACCACCAGAGGTTACTAGTATCAGATCTACTGAGCCCTCTGGTCTGGTGCTGCTACTACTGAATGTCAGATCAGTCCATACTAAAAACATGCTGTTCCATGATTTGATTGCACATGAGTGGGCTGATTTGGCTTGCATTACCAAGAGTTTTTTGAAGCTAAGAGCCGCTTGACGGTGGATCTGTGGAACAGTCTCCCTCGGTAGGTTGTGAACGCTCCTTCATTGGCGGTTTTCCAAGAGAGGTTGGATGGACATCTGTAAAGGATGAATTACTTGAGATTCCTGCATTGCAGTATGTGGGGCTAGATGATTTTCAGGGTCCCTTCCAAATCTCCAGTTCCATGATTCTATGATTTGGGTGGGGGAGCTGGGTGGGCCTGACCTTACCTAGCTCTGCCCACCTGAATTTTTGATACTGCACGAGACTAGACTAGGGGGTCAAGCCAGGGGAGTTGCTATTGTCTACAGAGACACCATCTCCTTGACCAGGGAGCCTCTTGGAACTTGGAAAGGGTTTGTGGAGAAACTTTGGAAATAAAAGTCATGGAACTTCTTACATGCAGTAGAATTCTATCTTGCTTTAACTTTGGAATGCTTTGTTTGTCTTTGATAATTAGGAAAGTGAGATATGATTATTTTGATGAAAATAATTATGACGGTATACCTAGGAAAGTATATGAATGGAGATTTAAAATGAATGTGATACAGAAGGGTCTATCAGTTCTATATGAATCAATTTTCACCTACAGTATTTTATAACCTTATTTATCTTCTTTTTTTAATTCTTGCTTTGTTGTTGTTTAGTCATGTCCGACTCTTCGTGACCCCATGGACCAGAGCATGCCAGGCACTCCTGTCTTCCACTGCTTCCCGCAGTTTGGTCAGACTCATGTTTGTAGCTTCGAGAACACTGTCCAACCATCTCGTCCTCTGCCGTCCCCTTCTCCTTGTGCCCTCCATCTTTCCCAACATCAGGGTCTTTTCCAGGGAGTCTTCTCTTCTCATGAGGTGGCCAAAGTATTGGAGCCTCAGCTTCACGATCTGTCCTTCCAGTGAGCACTCAGGGCTGATTTCCTTCAGAATGGATAGGTTTGATCTTCTTGCAGTCCATGGGACTCTCAAGAGTCTCTCCAGCACCATAATTCAAAAGCACCAATTCTTCGGCGATCAGCCTTCTTTATGGTCCAGCTTAATTCTTGCTTAATTTCTGTTAATTAAAGGAAATGGACCTACAAATCCGTCATTGAACGAATCGTTATTTAAAATGGAACAATATCCATCCAGAGCATTAGGGAAGAAACATGAATACCTGTGATGCTTGGATTTTTTCATCTTCCAACCTGTTCTGACCCACCATCACCACCCTCTTGGATCTAGAGGAGTACGCAGCATTTAAGGCATGGGCCAGAGCTTGGACAGTGTTGTAAATGCTGTAGGTGTCCTGAAAGAGGCTCCTTTCAAGGACTTCTCGAGGGAAACCTGAAAGGTTCTCCTTCGCTCTGCATCGCCTCTGGCCTTTCACAGATAACACATGCTTTGAATATAAGCAATTATAGCCTTCAGGCCAACATGGATGGAAATTACTATAGGGGAAAGAAACTGGCAGATTACCATCATGTTTTGATCTTTTTTTGGTCTGGAAAAATAAAGATAAATATCCATGAATGTGTTTGTTCTCAAGTATTTCCGGAGACATGCTGCAGCTGACATATGAGAAAGCTATTGTGATCCAAACTTTCCCAGTAATGGGTTTCAGGGTTTCACCCACTATTTCTAGCGTACGTGCGGCTTCTAGGGCGGACTGAAAGTCCCCATAGTAAAGAAACACATTGATTCGCCTGTCCATGGAAAGTGAAATCTTCTGCCGGAGCTTTTTGTATGCATTGGCTATAAAAAAGAAGCCTCGTAAAATGGTTTGTGAGAATACAACACAGACACCGCCCTTAGCAAGCACAGGTGCGAAGGTGCTCAGAAACCTTTTTCCATTGTAAGTGTCAGCAGCTATGAGCCCGATCCAAGTCCACCTGAAATGCAGGAGTAGTCTGATAATCCCTAAGCTTGGGGGTGCTTCATCTGGGGTCATACGGTAGAACAAATGAGATTGTGTTTTGTCAAGCGCATGATGAACAGAAGCATAACTGACCTAGGAAGAAAAGGAAGATATAGGCGGTTTTATTGCTCAACTGGAAATTGTGGTCAGGGAGAGCAATATTCTCCAGTGCTACTCTGGAAAGGAGATGTAGGACACTTATAGGAAACAATACACTCTGGTCAGTGACCGAAATAAATCAATTCATTCATTATAGGCAACAATATAACATGTCTTCAACATCATTTCAACCCAGAATGCCCCCCCACCGATGTTTGAGGCTATGTAAAGATGTGTTGCATTTTCTACTTTTAACATTTGGTTCGGGGAAAGGGGTCGATTTTTAGCTCAATTGAGTGTTAGTTTCACATGAGTTTCGTTCCTTAGATTTGTTTTTCTGCCCAGTCTATATTATTCCCCCACCTTAAAGTACCAGGGCAGGTTACCAAAATAGGCTTGTGTGAAGCCATCCCAGAGATGTCTTCTGGAGGCTGCATTTCTGTCCCACCAAAGTATGATTCATGCCCTGTGTAAATTGCTATTTTCCTAGAAAAAGAGGTGCCAGAACTCACCATGAACCCTTGTCCTCTTATAAAGTGCCAGCTGAAAAAAGAGTCTGTTTCCCCCTTGTAAGTATAAAGTACTTAGCAGCTCACAGTACACATCTTGTGAGCTTCCTGTTGTAGCATCTGAGAGGCATCTCTCTTTCCAAAAGGCATGTCCCCCCCCTTAGTCGGCTCTGATGGTGATTCTCTTTTGAAAGCATTCTTCACCCAGCAGGACAAATCCTTCAACATAAGAAGAGCCTCCTGGATCAGGCCAATGGCCCATCTAGTCCAACATCCTGTTCTCACAGTGGCCAACAAGATGCTTGTAAGAAACCAGCAACTGGCACCCAAAAGCATTGGTGCCTCCAACTAGGAAGGTAGATCACAGTCATCATGCCTAGCATTCATCAATAGCCCTTGCCTTCATGAATTGGTTTAATCCTCTCTTAGAACCTTCACTGCCTCCTGATGGAGTGAGTTTCATAATTTGCTTCCTATTCAAAGAAATGGCTGTTCTCTGCATGTTGTCCATGCTAGTGTATTCATACCTGGGGGATTTTGTAGGTTCCTAGCATAGTTGAAATCTGGAGTGAGGTGTCATAGTTGACCCCTTCAATGAAAACCAAGGGCTTCTTCTGTCTTCCACAGTGGTAGTTTGGGACATTGGCCCTCCCAGGAGAGAGCAGATCTAGCGTGGCATCATAGGTCATCCTTGCATTGAAATGATTCTCATGGATGTCATAGCCCAGGGTGATGTTGGGTAAGATCCTGGGGTCCTGATTAATCTCATGGATGGCGATCATGAAGGACAGGAGATTCCAGTATGCTCTTGTCCCTCTTTCCCTGTAATAAACATGAAGCCTAATGTCAGTCTCCGTTCAGTGAAAAGTGTCAAGTCCCTGCTTTCTAAGTCCTGGAAGAAATAGCAGCCACAAGAATGAAGCAAAACAGAACATCCACATCACATAATCAGCCATCTGTGAGTTTGTTGGAAGGTGAACGGCTGCTTACCAGTTAAAGGGAGATAGAAGCATATTTGAACACTTAAGTGCTGGAAGCAGGGAGTAAATACCACCCTCAAATATATTGAGCAAAAGTTTGTAAAAGGACGGAGCACTAGTTCAAGGGGAGTGGTAGGTTATAAGAGTTCGCTTCCTTATTTTTAAAAAAGGTAGAGGAGATGTAAAATAGAGACCTTTACAAGTCATATAATTCCTGCTTCTAATTGTTACTGCTGTTCCTATCCTATTTAGTACCAAACTTTCACCCTAAGGTCCCAGGGCAGGAGAACTGTACTGGCTGCCAGTTAATTTCTAGACTCAATTCAATGTGATTATATGTTGACTTGATAGATAGATTGTGAAAGTTTAATAGCAATAGTCCTGCTCGTTTCAGAGGAGTGCGGATCAGGCCATCTTCACATTTCCCAAGTCAAGAACTTGGGGTTCAGATGATCTCTGGCTTTTCATGTTTCACCATCAATTTGGTTTTTTTTCCAGTGGAAAAAAAGAAAGGAGGGAAGCAATGCACATACATTTTGTGTCTTCACTGGGCAAGATCTAGAAAGCAGGACTTGTCCCTGGCATATAAGCATTAGAGGCTTGGACTATCACAGCTAAGCACAACAGTATTCAAGAATATGCTATGTATATATGCCTACCCATTAATCACAATCTTATCTGCTATGCTGAAATTGCAAGGGGAAAGTACAGGGGGAAGGGGTACCTTAGGGGACGCGGGTGGCGCTGTGGGTAAAACCTCAGTGCCTAGGACTTGCAGATCGCATGGTCGGCGGTTCGAATCCCCGCGGCGGGGTGAGCTCCCGTCTTTCGGTCCCAGCTCCTCCCCATCTAGCAGTTTGAAAGCACCCCTAAGTGCAAGTAGATAAATAGGTACCGCTTTATAGCAGGAAGGTAAACGGTGTTTCCGTGTGCTGCGCTGCTGCTGGCTTGCCAGAGTAGCTTCGTCACGCTGGCCACGTGACCCGGAAGTGTCTTCGGACAGCGCTGGCTCCCGGCCTCTTAAGTGAGATGAGCGCACAACCCTAGAGTCGGACACGACTGGCCCGTACGGGCAGGGGTACCTTATGTATATATGCCTACCCATTAATCACAATCTTATCTGCTATGCTGAAATTGCAAGGGGAAAGTACAGCTTACCTTACAATGTAATTGCAAGGGGGGATAAGGAAACTGTGTTCAGGATGAACTGTCTGTAATGTAGATATGACCCCGCTTATGAGGTGGTCTCCTGGCTTATAATAATTTGTTGCATCTGGATGGTCCCTTCTCAAGTTCAATGGGCATTTTGCTTTCCGCATCCTAGAAGCTGCACAGGGAAGCAGCAGCAGCAGCAACAACATCAATAAGAGCCTCACTCTGGGTCTGCCTCCTGTCATTACATCTGTTGTCACTGCTCTCAACTTAGCAAGAAGCGAATTAGATGAAGCCCAAAGTCTCCAACAAGACCGAAGCCCCAGAGAAAATGTGAGGAAAGGGAGGATACGAAGCTTTTACACTGGCAGAATCCCTGCCTGCCTGGAAGATAAGTCAAAGCCCTTGATGGCACAAGAGGTCTTTAAATATGCAGCAAGCATTTCAAGCTCTGATTTCTGAAATATCTGTTCTTTGTGTCAAAAGTGGGTACATTGCTTGAGTTTTGCCAAGGAATAAATCACTATGATTATGATAATTATGCAGGGAATATACATCTCTGGAATCAATGTGGAGCTTGAGCAGCAGCTGCAGAGCTGGAAGAAAACATCACGATCTGTTTTCTGATGCTCTAGAGGGTAGGACTTGAACCAATGGCTTCAAGTTAAGGGAAAGGAGACTCTAACTAAACTTCAGGAAAACGTTTCTGACAACAAGAGCTGATTGAATAGTCCTTCTTGGGAGGCTGTGGACTTTCCTTCCTTAGAGGTTTTTAATCAGAGTTTGGATGACCATCTGTCATGAATGCCTGGTTGAGATTCCTGCATTGCAGAGGGTTGAACTACATGCCCCTTGGGATCCCTCTTCAAACTTTACACTTCCATAATGCCATGATTCTATGTTCACCGGATAAGCCAGCATCAAGCTATTTTTTCAGGACATTTTGGGGCCTGATATGATGAACCTCTGCTGCTTGATGGACTTTTGTTATGCATATGGGGGGAAAACTTGAAGCCTCCTGTGCCAGTCGAATATTTTATTTCAGAGTATTTGTATCTCTCCCCATCACCTCATATCCTCTCCTGACAAAGTTTTTTGACATTTGAAGATTTCATTTTAGACCAGCAAGTGGCTGGTTTTTTTTATTGCCTTTCTGTTCACAGATCCCTACAATGGAAAGGAATGTACAAATAATCAAATGCCATCTTTACTTTTTGTCGTCAGATGCTCCTTTGTATTCAGACCAGGCCTGAGTAATATAATGTAACACTTGGGAATGAAGATGCAGCCCAGAAGCCCAGCACTGGAGGCCAACATAGAGAAGACCTGCACGGCTACCATGTATTTCCCCTTGGTGCTCAGGTATGTAGGCACAAAGGACACCCAAACACTGCAGAAGACCAGCATGCTGAAAGTGATCAGCTTGGCTTCATTGAAGGCCCCAGGCAGCTTCCTGGCTAGGAAAGCCACCGTGAAGCAGATGGCAGCCAGGAGGCCCATGTAGCCAAGGGCACCATAAAACATGGCAGCAGACCCTACATTACATTGCAGGATAATCTCTGCAGGTTGGGAGTGCATGTCGGAGTCTGGGAATGGGGGAGAAGTCCCCAGCCAGGTGGTGCAGATGACAATTTGGACACTGCAACATGAAAGGACAACAGCATTGGCCAGAGTCTTGCCCAGCCATTTCTTCACCCTGTTCCCTGGCTTTGTGGCCAGAAAAGCCAGCACAACGGTAATGGTTTTGGCCAACAAAGAAGAGACAGCAACTGAGAAGATGAGGACAAATGTCATTTGTTGGAGAAGACAGGTGGCTTGTCTTGGCTGGCCAATGAAGAGCAAGGAGGACAAAAAGGAGAGCAAGAGGGATACAAGGAGGATGTAGGACAGGTCTCTGTTGTTGGCTTTGACTATGGGAGTTCCTGAGTATTTAATGAAAATTCCTAACACAAAGCATGTGATTAAGGAGAATAACAAGGTAAAGAAAGACAAGAGAATCCCCAAATAGTCTTCATAGGACAGGAAAGTGATAATCTTGGGAACACATTGATCTCGGTCCTTGTTTGAGTGCTGATCTTCCGGACATTTGGTGCAATGGTTTGCATCTGAAAGTAAGATGAGTGATTTCAGTACCCAGGGTCTCAAGCAAGGGACATTGCCAGCCCTGACCCGCAGATACTATGACTTGAATCGGCAATCTGTTGCATGCAAAGCAGATGCCCCAACCTTGGGTAAAGGTTTTCGGGGGGGGGGGATAAAATGATACTGTTTTGGACAAGATTACAAAAGTTGCCCTATTCCTTCTCTCACTTGCCTTCCTCGGTGGAGATGGTCCCTTTTACACAGGGAGCACAATCATAGCAGCAAAGTGGCTCTCCTTCCCGGATGACCTTGACATCCCCAATATGACAGCTCTCAGCACATCTGGATTGAGGGACAGTCTGCCCATAAAGAAAGACGGTCAGGAGTTAGTGATATTGTGGGATGTAAAGTCAAGTGCAACCTTCCGACAGAGGACTAACGGCCTCCAGGTTCTAACCGGTTGCTGGGACAACCAGTTTGTCGGTTGCTGGAACCTTTGAAAGATAACTGCTGAGTTGCAGTCACCTTAGGACCAACTTCCCTCTGGTATAGTTCATTTGCTTGTTATGTAACCTAAGCCTTCCTTCAGATACACTTCTGTAAACCTGAATGAATCTGAGAGTAAAATGGTTTTATATTACATGAATCAGATTTGTGTGTGTATTCCATTATTAGTAGAACTTAGTCAAGTCAGCAACAAGCTGATCGCTGCATAAACTTATAAAGGGGATTGTTTAACTCTGCTAAAGTAAACCTTCCCACAGGTATGTCTATCTATGCAATAATACTGGAGCCAATACTCCCAGCTCCTGTCACCTAGCAGTTTGACAGCATACTAGTTCAAGTAGATAAATAGATACTGCTGCTGTGGGAAGGTAAACGGCATTTCCGTACGCTCTGGTGTCCTTTTGCGCCAGAAGCAGTTTAGTCAGTCTGGCCAAATGAGCCAGAAAATCTGTCTACAGACAAATGCCAGCTCCCTTGGCCTGAAAGCAGAGATGAGTGCCACACCCCATAGTTGGATTTGACTGGATTGCACTGGAATGAACTTTACATTTACTAAATTGTTCAGGGAATTTTAAATAAAAATAGATTGTGAAGACCTCCAAAAGAACCTCTCCAAACTTGAGTGATTAATAATAATAATAATAATTCATTATTTATACCCCACCCATCTGGGTTTCCCCAGCCACACTGGGTGGCTGCCAATAAAATATTAAAAAACAATAGTCAATCTGTAGATGGATTAAGCAATAAATTGGGAAATGTAATTCGAAACAAACAAGTGTGAAGTGATGCAGGTTGACGCAAAAAATATTACTTTCATCAATATGCTCCTGGGAGTTAAAGTGGTGGGGACTGTTCCTACAAAACTAAAAGCCCCTTTCAATCCAATATCCTCTGTTTTCTTTTTCTTTTTGGATCAAAGTCAAATGTATCTGAATGATTTAACCCACCTTATTAAACCAAAGGGGCCACACCATGGCATCCTGATCAATGGTGACTTTTACGCCTGCGGATCCCTCTCTCTCCATACTCCCAACTTTCCCTACGTGAAGGGAGTCATTGGCAAGCATCACAATGTTCACCAGGTCAAATTCAGCTGTCAGGTCCCCATTCTCATCTAAATATACTCCACCCATAGAAGCATTGTAGAACTGAAAATCACTCAGGAAACGTTGAAACTAGAATGACAGAGAAAATCACAGCATTTAGGAAAGTTGGCTGTTTCAGCCCAGGTGGTTCACATATTATCTAGGCACATAGTGGCCCTGGAGGGTTTTTCTATTTAATGTTCCCAATATACTTCTTTTTTAAAAAAAAATATTTTCAATGCAAATTTAGAACAAAAATTACAAACATAAAATCCTAAAAAAAGAACAAACCAACAAAAACAAATCAAAACAAACAGAAACCAGAAAAGAAAAAAACCACCCTTACCAAAAAAATCCCCTGCCATCATACTAATCTTTACGTACATATACACATATTGATTTCCTTCCTCTGTTTTGAGACCTCAAACATTTTAATCTTTCTGAATTGTTGTGTCTAATGTAAACTACCTCCATCTTTACACATTTCACACCCCTTTTCAACTTCTTTAACCCTGCAAAGCTTCATTCATTACATACCGTTATATTTACACCAGAACAATGTTTTTCATATATTCTTTAACACAATCCCATTCCTTTGCTAATTTTTGGTCCGATTGTCCCCTTAAGAATGCTGTGAATCTTGCCAAATTTATAAAATCACAAAGTTTAATTTGCCATTCTTTTATTGATGTGATTCCCCCCCCCCTTTCCAGTTTTTTGCTATGAGCATCCTGGCAGCTGTTGTTGCATAAAGGAATACTTTCCTTTAATTGACAGGAATATCTTTGGTAATTAGAATCGTACCTCAGGTTGAATATGCTTCATGTTGAGTGCATTCGAGTTGCGCTCCGCTGCAACTCGGAAGTAACGGAGCGTGTTACTTCCGGGTTTTGCTGCTCGTGCAGACACTCAAAATGTCGTCACGCGCATGCGCAGAAGTGGCGAAAAGCGATGTGCGGGTTCGCAGACGTGCTGCTGCTAGTTACGTTTGCTTCTGGATGCAAATGGGGCTCCGGAATGGATCCCTTTCGCATCCCAAGGTACCACTGTATACCTAAAAGGAATGCCTCCTGTTTTTTACTAAAAGATATTTTAAAGATCTTTTTGGTTTCTTCATATATTTCATTCCAAAATTGTTGAATAGGTCGGCATTCCCGCCACATGTGAAACATTGTTCCTATTTCTTTCTTGCATCTCCAACAGGTATTTGATTTTGATTTGTAAGTTTTTGCCAATTTTACCGGAGTTAAGGACCGTTGGTATATCATTTCCCCAATATACTTGAGGTCTTTCAGAATGGGCTCTTCCGTCAGCTAAGCAGCCTAAGAAATAGGTTCCGTCCAAGAGCCTCTGTGTTGGGGCTGGGGAGGGAATGGTACCTCTTCTCTGAGTCTTGCTCCAAGCTATAGCTGTGGATGTGGTTGTGGCAGCTACCAGACAGGCTGCAGACTTGCAGGCCTGGAACTGCATGAGGCAGGCTTGTGACCCTCAACCAGGGTGAGAGCCTAATTGAAAAGGAAGTTTGGTTTGGTGGAGTTCCCCCTCTGAATGAGAGTCAGTGGGAGGAAAGTAGCTAAGGGAACTAACATCTTCTTCCGACAGTGTGGTGCATGTCTAATAATGTGCCCTAGATTAGTATTCTGTGGCCTAATCCGCCAATTGTAAATGGGGTGAATGGAAATGCCTTTATGCTTCCAGGTGGGCAGGTAGCAGGGCGTGGTCAAGATGCTGCTCTAATTCCAGTGCTAATTATCTTGCTATAACTTTGGAATGCTTTGTTTGTCTTTGATATTAGGAAAGTGAGATATGATGATTGTGATGGAAATAATTACGATGGTATACCTAGGAATGCATATGAATGGAGATTTAACATGAATGTCCTTTTGAGGAATCTTTAGTCTTCTCTTTGAAAGGGTGACATGATTATTGCTAGCAGTCCATAGCCCTGCAGATCAAGGTAACTATTGAAGGGCCTATCAATTCTGTATCAATCATTTTGACTACAGTATTTTATAACCTCTTTTTTAATGTTTGGTAAATTTCTGTTCATTAAAGGAAATGTATCTAGGAATCTGTCACAGAACCGATTTTCATTTAAAATGGAACAATATCTATCCAGATCATTAGAGAATAAAAATGAATACCTGTGATTCTTGGACCTTTTCATCTTCCAACCTGTTCTGACCCATCATCACCACCCTCTTGGATCTAGAGGAGTACGCAGCATTTAAGGCATGGGCCAGAGCTCGGACAGTGTTGTAAATGCTGTAAGTGTCCTGAAACAGGCTCCTTTCAAGGACGTCCTGAGGGAAACCTGAAAAGTTCTCCTTCGCTCTGCATTGCTTCTGGCCTTTCACAGAGAACACATGCTTTGAATATAAGCAATTAAAGCCTTCAGGCCAAAATTGATGGACATTACTATAGGAGTAGAAAACTGGCAGATTTCCATCCTGATTTGCTCCTTTTTGGGTCTGGATAAATAAAGATAGATATCCATGAATGTGCTGGTTCTCAAGTAGTTCGGGAGACATGTTGGAGCTGGCATATGAGAGAGCTATTGTGATCCAAACTTTCCCAGTAATGGGTTCCAGGGTTTCACTCACTATTTCTATTGTCCTTGCAGCTTCTGAGGGGGAATTAGAGTCCCCATAGTAAAGAAACACATTGATTCGCCTGTCCATGGAAAGTGAAATCTTCTGCCGGAGCTTTCTGATCCATTGTCCTATAAACAGATTGTCTCGTGAAAAGGTTTGTGAGAAGGCAACGCAGACACCATCCTTAGCAAGCGCAGGTGCCAGGGTGCTCAGAAACCTTTCTCCATTGTCAGAGTCAGGAGCTATGAGCCCAATCCAAGTCCACCTGAAATGCAGGAGTAGTTTGATAATCCCTGAGCCTGGGGGTTCTTCATTTGGGGTCATTCGGTAGAGCAAAGGAGATTGTGTTTTGTCAAGGGCATGATGAACAGAAGCATAACTGACCTAGGAAGAAAAGGAAGATATAGAGGGTTTATTTGGTCAACTGGAATTGTGGTCCTATTATGCTGTGCTTCTCTGTAAAGGAGATGTAGGACACTTTGGGCAACAATACGCTCTGGTCAGTGACTGAAATAAATCAATTCATTCATTACACTGGGCAACAATTTTTTTACTTTTTGAATGTTGTCTAGATTTCTACAATTGATTTAGGGTATTTTTGCACTGCTGAATCAGGAAATGGCATCCGTTTCTCTCCATCAGGTCAGGTTTTTGTGCTATGTTGATTTGAAAAAAATCAGATCTTGTGGCAAAATCGATTACATTTTTGTGGCATTATGAGCTGATTTTTGTCAACACATATCATCCTAAATATGTTTTTAAGAGAAAAAAATGTTTTTCCAACAACATATATTGATTACCTGATAGAAACATCGATTACTGTAAACTGAATGGTGGGCATTGATAAAGGTAAGTACACGTAAATTGCATGTTGCTTCACCATTTTTCAAACTTCAGGGCTTGAACTTCCGTTTCTTGGAACTCTTGGAATGCTCAGCGGCAGGGAGGTCTCTCTTCAGAGTCCAACAGTAATCAGCCATCATGACTGCGTCCCAGCGACCCTGATACCTGGTCTCCATCTCTTTCATGTCCTGATGGAATCTCTCCCCCTGCTCGTCACTCATTGAACCCAGGATCTCAGGAAACCGGTCCATATGTGAAAATAGGTAGTGCATCTTGATGCTCATGTTGCAGCCCAGGTTTCTGAAAGCAGTCAGCATGTTGTTGACAAGTTCTGTGTAGTTTCTGGCCTTATTGTTGCCAAGAAAGTTCTTCACTACCAGAACAAATGCCTTCCACGCTTCCAGTTCCACTTCGTTCATTGAGTTTCCGAACTCTGGATCTCTGATGAGCTGACGGATCTGAGGACCGTCAAAGATGCCAGCTTTCAACTTCTCCATGATCAATCCTGGAAAAGTCTGGCACAAGTAAGTGAAGCAGCCACCATCCTTGTCCAGGGCCTTGGTGAACTGCTTGATTAAGCTGAGCTTGATGTGCAGCGGTGGGAAGAGTATTCTGTCTCTGTCGTTGATGACGTTCCTTTCTTTGCAAGGCACCAATTCCCCCCGCACAGGCCAGTCCTTCTTCGTGTAATGCTGCGCACGGTCCCTACTATCCCACATGCACAGAAAACATGGGTACTTGGTGAAGCCAGACTGTGGTCCCAACAAAAAGTTCACCATCTTCAGCTCAACACAAATAAACCACTTATGCTGATCATAACCAATTTTCTCCAGCACATACTTCACCACTTCATAGTTCTCCTTCAGTGTACTCGAGTGAGCCAGGGGTATAGAGGCAAACTGGTTGCCATTGTATAGCAGAACACATTTCAGTGATCGTTTGCTGCTGTCAATGAACAGTCTCCAATCCTTGGGTTCGTACTGTGGCTCTCCAAGCTTGAGCAGAAGCTGCGCAATATCTGCACAGTACACCAAGTCCTTCTCTTCCGAGAAAAAACAAAGGTACTCTTGATGCCTGTTGCGGAAGAAGCTGATATGAGCACTGTCAGAGGGGAGGTTTTTTTCCTTCAATCTGGATGCTAACAGTTCGGCAGAGTCCTTTGACAAGCTGAGGTCGCGAACTAGATCATTCAACTCCTTTTGGGAAAATGGATGTGGAGCATCAAGAACCACTTTTTCTTCTTCATGTCCTTCAACACTGGAGGCATCTTCGTCACTAATGTGAGGAAGTTCTCCAAAGGCAGGCACTGGAATTTCATCACAATGAGCTACAGGACGACGTGCTGATTGAAGATCAGGATACTTGAGGCTGCTCCGGTTCTTTCTGTTGATCCCAGTCACATCAACAGCACAGAGGTAGCAGTCAGTGACATGGTTTGTCGGCTCCCTCCAAACCATGGGAATTCCAAAGTTCAAACCCCTCTTGCCATTGGTCCACCCACGTAGAGTCTCGGTGCATGCCTTGCACACCATGTGTGGCGCCCAAGCTTAATCCTGGGTACCAAGTTTAATACCAAAATAAGCATGGTAAGCAACTTTATGTTTTGCCGCACCAATTTATGGAAGATTTTGAGGTTTTATGACTTCAAACTGATCCCTTTTCGACATAATCACCCAGAACTATTGGACCTGAATACTTCTTGTCATTAAAATAATCATTTCCAATCAAAACAATTATTCGACATAGCATTTTACCCCCACCAACTTCTTCTAAAATGCTCCACACAAGCGTACATGTGAACAAACACGTAAAAAAAGACATGTGGCCATAGCTCAAAAACTTGACCTGATTGAGCAAAACCAATGTGATTTTTGGATTCAGCGCATCAGATTCGTCCTAAATCAGCTGAAAAAATGCAGACAACAAATTTGTTGTTGACCAGTGTTATAGACAACAATTTAATATGTCTTCAACATCGTTCTCTTCCTGAATGTTGTCACCATGCCCAATGTTACAGACTATGTAGAGTAAAGATATGTTGTATTTTCTACTGTTATTCTTTTGTTTGGGGGAGGGTTCAATTTTTAATCACCTGCATGTTAGTTTCACATGAGTTTCGTTCCTTAGATTTGTTTTTCTGCCAGATATTTATTTATTCTCCATCACAGCAGGTTACCAAAATAGGCTTGTGTGAAGCCATCCCTGAGGTGTCTTCTGGAGGCTGCATTTCTGTCCCACCCCGTGATGTATGATTCAAGCCCCGTGTAAACTGCTATTTTCCTATACAAAGAGGTGCCGGAACTCACCATAAACACCTCCTTTGTCTACTTATAAAGTGACGGATGGAGAGAGAAAAAAGCCCCTTCTCCCTTTGTAAGTCTAAAGCAGCTCACAGTACTGAACTTCTTATTGCAGCTTCTGAGAGGCATCTGTCCTTGCAAAAGGCTTAACCCCACCTTAGACTACTCTGATGGTGACTTTCTTTGTGAAACCCTTCTTCACCCAGCAGGACAAATCCTTCAACATAAGGAGAACCTCCTGGATCAGGCCATTGGCCCATCTAGTCCAACATCCTGTTCTCACAGTGGCCAACCAGCTGCTTGTAGGAAACTAGCAAGCACAGCATGAGCACAAATGCACTCTGCCCTCATCTGATTCTCAGCAACTCAGCACCCAGAAGCATTGGTGCCTCCAACTAGGAAGGTAGATCACAGTCATCATGCCTAGCAGCCATTAATAGCCCTTGCCTTCATGAATTGGTTTAATCCTCTCTTAGAAGCTTCACTGCCTCCTCTGGGAGTGAGTTTCATAATTTGCTTCCTATTCAAAGAAGTGGCTGTTCTCTGCATGTTGCCCATGCTAGTGTATTCATACCTGGGGGATTTTGTAGGTTCCCAGCATAGTTGAAATCTGGAGTGAGGTGTCAGAGTTGACCCCTTCAATGAAAACCAAGGGCTTCTTCTGTCTTCCACAGTGGTAGTTTGGGACATTGGCCCTCCCAGGAGAGAGCAGATCTAGCGTGGCGTCATAGGTCGTCCTTGCATCGAAATAATTCTCATAGATTTCATAGCCCAGGGAGATGTTGGGTAAGATCCTGGGGTCCTGGTTAATCTCATGGATGGCAATCATGAAGGACAGGAGATTCCAGTATGCTACCATACCTGCTACCCTGCAACAAAGTATAAAGCCTCCAGTCAGTCTCCATTCAGTGAATAGTGTCAAGTCCCTGCTTTCTTAATCCTATAAGAAATTGCAGCCACAAGAATGAAGCAAAATAGAGCGTCCTCATCACATAATCAGTCATCTGTGGGTTTGTTGGAAGGTGAACGGCTGCTTGCCAGTTAAAGGGAGATAGAAGCAGGGCAGGTGTACTGTACTGGCTGCCAGTTGATTTCTAGACCCAATTCTACGTGATTACATGTTAACTTAATAAATAGATTGCTACAAGTTAATAGCTATAGTCCTGATCCTTTCAGGGGAGTGGAGATCATGCCATTTTCACATCTCCGGTGTCAAGAATTTGGGACACAGATAATCTCTGACTTTTCATGATTCACCTTCAAGTTGTTTTTTTTCAAGTGGAAAAAGTAAGGAGGGAAGCAATGCACATGCATTTTGTGTCTTCAGTGGGGAAGTTCTAGAAAGCAGGACTTGTCCCTGGCATATAAGCATTAGAGGCCTGGGCAGTCACAGGTGAGCATAATAGTATTAAACAAGGTGCTACACATATGCCTACCCATTAATCACAATTTTTGTCTGCTATGCAGAAATTGCACGGGGAAAGTACAGCTTACACATGAAAAAAAATGTAGGGGCTGTGAGGAAATTGTGTCCAGGATGAATTATTTGTAATGTAGATATGACCCCACTTATCAGGTGGTCTCCTGGCTCATAATAATTCGTTGCCCCTGGACTATCCCTTTCCAAGTTCAATGGGCATTTTTCTTTCCATATTCCAGAGGTTGCACAGGGAAGCAGCAGCAGCAGAAGCAGCAACATCAATAAGAGCATCCCTCTGGGTCTGCCTCCTGTCATTTCGTCTGTCCTCACTGCTCTCAACTTAGCAAGAAGATGAAGCCCAAGGTCTCCAGCAAAACTGAGACCCCTGTGACATTGAGAGGAAAGGGATGATATGACGCTTTCACACTGGCAGAATCCCTGCCTGCCTGGAAGATAAGTCAAAGCCCTCCATGGCACATGAGGTCTTTAAATATGCAGCAGGCATTTCAAGCTCTCATTTCTGAAATATCTGTTCTTTGTGTCAAAAGCGGGTATATTGCTTAAGTTTTGCGAGGAAGAAAAGGAATCAATCACTATGTTTAGGATAATTCTGCGGGGAATAATTGTCTCTGGAATCACTGTGGAGCTTGAGCAGCAGCTGCAGAGCTGGAAGAAAACATCACAATCTGTTTTCTGATGCTCTAGAGGGTAGGACTCGAACCAGTGGCTTCAAGTTAAGGGAAAGGAGACGCCAACTAAAAATCAGGCAAAACTTTCTGAAAGTAAGAGCTGTTTGAGAGTGGAATGGTCCCCCTTGGGAGGTTGTGGACTTTCCTTCCTTGGAGGTTTTTAAGCAGAGTTTGGATGGCTGAGATTCTGCATTGCAGGGAGTTGAACTAGATGACCCTTAGGGTCCCTTCCAACTCTATGATTCACAAGATCTCACTGATGTGGCAACATGTTGTGAAAAAGGTCATAGAGGGAAAAGGTGATCCTAGAATGACCTTTATACATCACCAGATAAGCCAGGATCAAGCTATTTTTTCAGGACATTTTTGCCCCTATGTGCACATCTGAAAACCCAAGAGGCAGCTCACACCCCACAACCTATTCTACTAGCTACTACATAATGCTTCTTTCACAAATAATGTCTAGGATGGGAGAAGGGATCCCTGTTGGCATCAGGGATGTGGTTTGGGGGCACATGGGCCTATGAACTGCTTTGATGGCATGATAATGGACTCTTATGGTTTTCTGGTAGCTAACATGTGAGTGTTTAACCTTAGATTAAGTGACAAAGGTATTGAATTGCAAATCGGCATTTTGAAAGAGAGTTGCCTTTAGTCTTTTTCCCAAGCTGTGAGAGTATGGATGTAAATGAAGTTCTCCAGGTGAACAGCCTCAGGCTAAATGGAGGCTGTAAGGAAAGGAGATATTTTCTTATAGGTCTGTTTGGAATTATCTTTTCTTCCTAAGAAAATGGACTTGCACAATATTCCATATTGCAGGGAATTATTTGGATGTATCTTGGATGTTTTTGTTCTGTTTTGAAGAAAGTTCTGCAAGTAATGTTTTGAACAATGGGTCCAGACAATGCCTTATTTCAAAAGGAGTCGGTTTTTTATGCAACCAGTCACTGCAGCTGGCCCCCGCCCACCTGGCTATGCCCATGATGAAGGGACTAGTGCAGTGCAGTGGTAGCTTTGCTTGAGTTTCCTTCTTTAAAAACAAATAGGGTGGAGGAAGAGATGAGATTCCACACAAAAGAGAGAACTTGGTCTCTGGATGTATATGAGCAAAGATTTTAGTTAGAAAACCCTCTTTCAGGCTGGCGCCCCCAAAATTTAAGGGTAGTGGAACTCTCAGGAGGTCTGCTTCTGCTGATCTTTGTAGAACATTTGTAGACGTCAGCGGGCCAATAACCTGCTAGACTTGTGCCCACCATCTGTTGTTCATACTACTGAAGGAATGGGTTTCCCAAACCCAAAATTGACTGTGCAGGCAGTTTGAAACTGCACCAAAATACCTATTTTTCCTTAGTTAAAATGCTTTAACTTGAGCTCTTGAACCGAAACCCAGCTGTATGAACAAGTGCTCAGAGCCCTCTCCTTTATCAGTTTGTGATGGCAAGTATGGCCTTGACTGTACCAGTAGAACAGGGAAGGCACATCTGTGCCTTATCTTCTATCCTGACCACAAAAGACGCACAGACCTAGTCTGCGAACAGCGCCAGAGGGTGTTCTTGGAGATGGTGACCTCTTGCTCCAAGATAAGAGTAGGAACAGGAAAATCCTTTTATGGTCAGAAGTACAGGAAGGAATACCCTTTTATGGTTAAGAGTGCCGGAGCAGGAACATCTGTGATGTCAACCTGCGTGTACTAGCTGACGTGGCTGAGGGGGGAGGGTGCCTGGAGGATATATATACTGCATGTAATCTCTCATTTCTTTGGACTTGCTGTGGACTGACCATGCAAGTGCCTTCTGCTATCCAGAGAGCAGAATAAAAGAACTCTTTCTCTGAACCAACCCTCAGTGTCATTTCACTTCCTTCCTCCCATCCGGGAGCAACGCAGAGCCCACCAATCGGTAAAATCTAATAAGGCTACACTACAGCATACTTTGAGCAGTGTGATCAGCAAAGTATGTCTAGCTCCAGTCTTTCCAGCAGAATATCAGAGTTTTCCTGCTTCCCCAGAGTTCCTGGTTAAGGAAACTCATTTGCCACTCAGTTCAGTTCAAAATATAGAGTGCTTCTTGTCTCATGGCACAAGTCAAGCATAAACACACTAAATGCATAAACTTTCAGAGATGCTGTTACTTTGAGAGATTTATTGCAAGCAAAGTGTGCTAATAAATCTTTTGCCCACACACTTCCTCTGGCGTGAGCTTTGCAGAGTACGCAATGTTGCTGGAAGCCGATTGAAGTCTGAATGCTGTCCTTTCGGACAATGAAGGAAAGAACGGCTTGAAAGCTACAACTAGTGTTTATTGTAGTAAACAGTAATAAACACACAGATACAGAGCGTTAACAGCATATACACTCTCTCAGCAAACTGCCATTAACCAATCCCTCATACTATAACCACCGCAGACAGACAGACTCACAGAACGCAGACATATAGATATAGCTGCTCTGTTACAGTATAACACTGATTGGTTGAGCTCAACCAATCCTTATCTTACACCTACTGTTAACCAATCAACAGGTTGTCTCTGGGCAGACTACTGTCTCTGAGGCAGATTGTACATTTCTGGGAAGGCTGCCAAGAATATCTCACAGTTTCATCATGAACTCATCTACTACGATATAGTTCTTCTGGTCTTAGAAGTAATCCTTGTAAAGATAGAAGTATGCAGAGGGTGGCAGGGGCAACCTAACCAGATGGGTGGGCTATAAATCATAAAATTATTAAAATTAGTATTATTATTATTATCCACTAGTACTTCCCCATGCTAGCTTACTATGCTGCACTGAAACACACAGTAAATAACCTTCAGCTTTTCTGCTGATACCTTGCACTCCTGCCAATAATAATAATAATAATAATAATTTATTATTTGTACCCCACCCATCTGGCTGGGTTTCCCCAGCTACTCTGGGCGGCTTCTAACAAAGATGAAAAATACATTAAAATGTCACACATTAAAAACTTCCCTGAACAGGGCTGCCTTCAGATGTCTTCTAAATGTTAGGTAGTTGTTTATCTCTTTGACATCTGATGGGAGGGCGTTCCAAAGGACAGGTGCCACTACCGAGAGGGCCCTCTGCCTGGTTCCTCTAGCTGTGGAATTGCTGTGGAATCCAACCTTGGCTTTATACCTCATGCACACGTTCCTTAGAGAAAGGGAGGGCGGATGAGTCAAGCTCCGGGCATCCAGCTAACTCTAACCATCATCCAGATGTGGAGGGAGGGCTGCTCAAGACATGGACCAAGAACTCTGTGCCATTTCACCCATTTCTCCAAATGACAACAATCATAACACTCAGGAGTATCTGTAGGGATAAAGATGACCTATGAAGATATTGGGGGCCCAAGTTGTTTAAGGGTTTTAAGCACTAATGTGAGCAATGAAATTTAAGATTCCAGTGACAATGTTGCTGGACTCCAAAGCTGTGGACCTCGTCCACCCAGAGGAGCGCAGCCCCTTTTAGCTCAGGCCATCTTCCCACTCAAGAACATGAAAGATAGAACATCTCTAAGTTTTCAGAATTCATCTTCAATTTCCTTTAGGAGCAGATTATTTTGCGGACCGACAAGAAACGGTTGGAAGCAATACATTTGTGCAGGTTTAAGGTTTAAAATGGTGAACGGCAAGACCTCCTGGGGAACTTCCCTATATATCAGGAGTCCAGGTTCTCATCTTGATAACACGGTATGCGAAGATAATTAAAAAGAGGATTTACTGCAAAAAACAACAACAGATAACTCCGGTGGTTGTAACGAGCCTCTGTCAGAATATACTGAACCGGCGCTGTTTGCACCCTTTGTTTTTCTTCCTGTCTAACAGACCTCCCATACAGAGATTGCACGAACTAATTGGCTCAGCTCCAACTTCCTCTTTTCCTGTCTATTTTCCCGGCTGTTCACTCTTTCGAAGAGTGTTGGCTCTGTTCCCCCTCTCTCGAGCTATCAGTCGTCCCCTTTGCCACTCTGCATTCCTAGGGCTGGAGGAGATGAAGCAAGCTGATGGTCTGCCTGATTAACCCCTAAGCTTCTCTGCTCCTGACTGCTTTCTGCAACCTGTGGCTGATCTTCACTGAGAGCTGTCTCATTCCTGACATTATCTATCAGGTAAGGGAATCCCTATGTTTCACACAGAGGCAGAAATAAGGAGAGGAATATTTACAAGAAGTGGTCACAAAAACAAAGTGAAATAATTTGAAACATATCCAGCTTTCCACTGGATATTCCAGTTGTGCAACCTTGTGCCAAATACACTTCCTTCTGCACAAAAGGAAGAAAATTTCAGACTCTGTGTGTGGCATATAAGTTACATATACAAATTTATTTGTGGAAAATAAGATCATGCAACACCGGTCAGGGTGACACAGATATAAAGATCACCCGGGCATATTAAGAGGATATATTTGAAGCATGTTCTGAAAAGGGTTCCTGTTTAGTGATACATTAAATCAAAAGCGCCTCTGACAGTCCTGGGATGACTGTGCATTCACTTTGGAAATGACATGTTAGGTTTTGGATAGATTAAAAAATAGTTACAAGAGCAGCTCATAATAAACACCTGAAAGGGAAATAGCTTCTTTTCATAAGTATTGTGCTGCACGCAGATTCCCTTGGTGGGAAAAGCGCATTAAGAATCAAATTCCATCTTTTGTTTTTGTTGTCAGGTGCTCCTTTGTGTTCAGACCAGGCCTCAGTACAATAATGTAGCACTTGGGCATGAAGATGCAGCCCAGAAGCCCAGCACTGGAGGCCAACATAGAGAAGACCTGCACGGCTACCATGTACTTCCCCTTGGTGCTCAGGTAGGTGGGCACAAAGGACACCCAAACACTGCAGAAGACCAGCATGCTGAAGGTGATCAGCTTGGCCTCATTGAAGGCCCCAGGCAGCTTCCTGGCTAGGAAAGCCACCGTGAAGCAGATGGCAGCCAGGAAACCCATGTAGCCAAGGGCACCATAAAACATGGCAGCAGACCCTACATTACATTGCAAGATAATCTCTGCAGATTGGGAGTGCATGTCTGAGTCTGGGAATGGGGGAGAGGTCCCCAGCCAGGGGATGCAGATGAGAACTTGGACACTGGAACAGGAAAGGACAACAGCATTGGCCAGAGTCTTCCCCAGCCATTTCTTCACCCTGTTCCCTGGCTTTGTGGCCAGGAAAGCCAGCACAACGGTAATGGTTTTGGCCAACAAAGAAGAGACAGCAACTGAGAAGATAAGGACAAATGTCATTTGTTGGAGAAGACAGGTGGCTTTTCTTGGCTGGCCAATGAAGAGCAAGGAGGACAAAAAGGAGAGCAAGAGGGATACAAGGAGGATGTAGGACAGGTCTCTGTTGTTGGCTTTGACTATGGGAGTTCCTGAGTATTTAATGAAAATTCCTAACACAAAGCATGTGATTAAGGAGAATAACAAGGTAAAGAAAGACAAGAGAATCCCCAAATAGTCTTCATAGGACAGGAAAGTGATAATCTTGGGAACACATTGATCTCGGTCCTTGTTTGAGTGCTGATCTTCCGGACATTTGGTGCAATGGTTTGCATCTGAAAGTAAGATGAGTGATTTCAGTACCCAGGGTCTCAAGCAAGGGGTATTCCCAGTACAACCTTGGCATATTATGGCTTAAATCGGCAATCTTTTGCATGCAAAACAAATGCCCCAACCTTGGGTAAAGGTTTTATTGGGGGGGGATAAAATGATACTGTTTTGAGCTATAAAGATGAATGTATTGCCTAAAATGTTATTTTTGTTTCAAACATTGCAAATTGTGGACAAGATGGATTGTTTTAAGAAGTGGCAGAAAGATATTTCTAAATTTGTCTGGCAGGGCAAGAAGCCCAGGATAAAATATAAGATTCTAACTGATGCAAAAGAAAGGGGTGGTTTTGCCCTGCCAGACTTCAAACTTTACTATGAATCAGCAGCATTCTGCTGGTTGAAAGACTGGCTGCTTCTTGAAAACACATACATTTTGGACTTAGAAGGTTTTAACAATGTTTTTGGATGGCATGCATATTTGTGGTATGACAAGGTTAAAGCACATAAAGCATTTAAAAATCACATTGTTAGGAGATCTTTGTTTAATGTCTGGATTAGATATAAGGATTTATTGGAAAATAAGACCCCAAGGTGGTTGTCACCAATGGAAGCGAAAGCCCAGAAAAAGCTCAATATGGAGGCCAAATGGCTGAAATATTGGGAAATTTTGGAACAAGAAGGAGACAGATTGAAATTGCAGAGCTTTGAGAAATTAAAAAACAAAGTGCGAGACTGGCGTCATTATTTTCAGATAATGGAGGCTTACAATTTGGACAAGAAAATTGGCTTCCAGGTGGAAAAATCTAAATTAGAAACAGAAGTGCTAGAACCTAAAACTAAGATTACTTGCTGCTGAAATGGAATACACAGGACGAAACGGTTAAATCAGCTATGATTAAATGGGCACAAGATGTTGGACATAACATTATGTTTGCTGACTGGGAACAGTTATGGACCACCGGTATGAAATTTACGGCATGTAATGCCTTGAAAGAAAATATTATGAAAATGATTTATAGGTGGTACATGACTCCAGTCAAGCTTGCAAAAATTTACCACTTGCCTGATAATAAGTGTTGGAAATGTAAAGAGACTGAAGGTACATTCTTTCACCTTTGGTGGACGTGCCCAAAGATTAAGGCTTTCTGGGAAATGATTTATAATGAAATGAAAAGGGTATTTATGTATACCTTCCTGAAGAAACCAGAGGCTTTTCTCTTGGGCATATTCGGCCAGTTGGTGCCAAAGAAGGACAGAACTTTCTTTATGTATGCTACAACGGCAGCAAGAATACTTATAGCAAAGCACTGGAAGACGCAAGATCTACCCACTCTGGAAGAATGGCAGATGAAGTTGATTGACTGTATGGGGCTGGCAGAAATGACCGGCAGAATCCGCGACCAGGGAGAAAAGTCAGCAGAAGAAGATTGGAAGAAATTTAAGGACTATTTACAGAAATATTGTAAAATTAATGAACTTTGAAAGATGCTGGATTGAACTTATGTGGTCTCTAGCCGTTATGATAAAAAGAACTGGGATTAATATTGTTTAAGTTATAAAATTTAAAAAGTTGATTGGGAAAAAAAAGGTGTTAGTTAAAAGGAATGTTAAGAGATTAGGATTTGCTGGATTAACAATTTGAACTAGAAAACAAGAAGGGGAGGTATGAGGAAGTCAAAGAAATATGTTATTGAAAAATTGATATTGAAATTGATTTGTTTTTAATAATTTTTTTTCTTTTTGTTTTTGTATAAAATTGGAAAAATTGAACAAATATTTATATAAAAAAAATGATACTGTTTTGGACAAGATTACAAAAGTTGCCCTATTCCTTCTCTCACTTGCCTTCCTCGGTGGAGATGGTCCCTTTTACACAGGGAGCGCAATCATAGCAGCAAAGTGGCTCTCCTTCCCGGATGACCTTGACATCCCCAATATGACAGCTCTCAGCACATCTGGATTGAGGGATAGTCTGCCCGTAAAGAAAGATGGTCAGGAGTTAGTGGTTTTGTGGGATGTAAAGGTGCAGTCAAGTGCAACCTTCTGACAGAGGACTAACGGCCTCCAGGTTCTAACCGGTTGCTGGGACAACCAGTTTGTAGGTTGCTGGTAGTTTTGAAAGATAACTGCTGAGTTGCAGTCACCTTAGGACCAACTTCCCTCTGGTGTAGTTCATTTGCTTGTTATGTAACCTAAGCCTGCCTTCAGATACGCTTCTGTAAACCTGAATGAATCTGAGAGTAAAATGGTTTTATATTACATCAATCAGATTCGTGTGTGTATTCCTTTATTAGTAGAACTTAGTCAAGTCAGCAACAAGCTGATCGCTGCATAAACTTATAAAGGGGATTGTTTAACTCTGCTAAAGTAAACCTTCCCACAGGTATGTCTATCTCTGCAATAATACTGGAGCCAATACTCCCAGCTCCTGTCACCTAGCAGTTTGAAAGCATACCAGTTCAAGTAGATAAATAGATACTGCTGCTGTGGGAAGGTAAATGGCATTTCCGTACGCTCTGGTGTCCTATTGCGCCAGAAGCGGTTTAGTCAGTCTGGCCAAATGAGCCAGAAAATCTGTCTACAGACAAATGCCAGCTCCCTTGGCCTGAAAGCAGAGATGAGTGTCACACCCCATAGTTGGATTTGACTGGATTGCACTGGATTGAACTTTACATTTACTAAATTGTTCAGGGAATTTTAAACAAAAATAGATTGTGAAGACCTCCAACAGAACCTCTCCAAAATTGAGTGATTAATAATAATAATAATAATAATAATAATAATAATAATAATAATAATTCATTAGTTATACCCCACCCATCTGGGTTTCCCCAGCCACACTAGGTGGCTGCCAATAAAATATTAAAAAACAATGGTCAATCTGTAGACGGATTAAGCAATAAATTGGGAAATGTAATTCAAAGCAAAGAAGTGTGAAGTGATGCAAGTTGAGGCAAAAAATATTACTTTCATCAATATGCTCCTGGGAGTTAAAGTGGCGGTGACTGTTCCTACAAAACTAAAAGCCCCTTTCAATCCAATATCCTCTGTTTTCTTTTTCTTTTTGGATCAAAGTCAAATGTATCTGAATGATTTAACCCACCTTATTAAACCAAAGGGGCCACACCATGGCATCCTGATCAATGGTGACTTTTACGTCTGTGGATCCCTCTCTCTCCATACTCCCAACTTTTCCTACGTGAAGGGAGGCATTGGCAAGCATCACAATGTTCACCAGGTCAAATTCAGCTGTCAGGTCCCCATTCTCATCTAAATATACTCCACCCATAGAAGCATTGTAGAACTGAAAATCACTCAGGAAACGGTGGAACTGGAATGACAGAGAAGATCACAGCGTTTAAGAAAGTTGGCTGTTTCAGCCCAGGTGGTTCACATATTATCTAGGCACGTAGTGACCCTGGAGGGTTTTTCTATTTAATGTTCCCAATATACTTCTTTTTTAGAAAAAATATTTTCAATGCAGTTACAAAAAAATTTACAAAGATAACATCCTAAAAAAAGAACAAACCAACAAAAACAAATCAAAGCAGACAGAAACCAAAAAAGAAAAAACCCACACCTCCCAAACAAACCCTGCCATCATACTAATCTTTACGTACATATACACATATTGACTTCCTTCCTCTGTTTTGAGACCTCAAAATTTTTAATCTTTTTGAATTGTTGTGTCTTATGTAAATTACCTCTGTCTTTACACATTTCGCACCGCTTTTCGATTTCTTTAACCCTGCAATGCTTCATTCGCTACATACCGATATACTTACTCCAGAACAATGTTTTTCCATATATTCTTTAACACAATCCCATTCCTTTGCTAATTTTTGGTCCGATTGTCTCCTTAAGAATGCTGTGAATCTTGCCAAATTTATAAAATCACAAAGTTTAATTTGCCATTGTTTTATTGATGGGATTTTCCCCCTTTCCAGTTTTTTGCTATGAGCATCCTGGCAGCTGTTGCTGCATAAAGGAATACTTTCCTTTGACTGCCAGGAATATCTTTTGTAATTATACCTAAAAGGAATGCCTCCTGTTTTTTACTAAAAGATATTTTAAAGATCTTTTTGGTTTCTTCATACCACATGTGAAACATTGTTCCTATTTCTTTCTTGCATCTCCAACAGGTATTTGATTTTGATTTATAAATTTTTGCCAATTTTACTGGAGTTAAGTACCGTTGGCATATCATTTTCCCAATATACTCGAGGTCTTTCAGAATGGGTTCTTCCATCAGTTGAGCAGCCTAAGAAATAGGTTCCTTTCAAGATTTGACTGAACATGAGTGGACTGATTTGGCTTGCATTATCAAGAACTTTCTGACGCTAAGAGCTGTTCGACAGAGGAACAGTCTCCCTCAAGAGGTCGTGGACTCTCCTTCATTGTAGGTTTTTCAAGAGAGATGGATGGCCGTCTGGCAAGAATGATTTATTCGAGATTCCTGCATTGCGGTATGTGGGACTAGATGACTTTCAGGGTCCCTTCCAATTCTACAATTCCATAATTCTATTATTCAGGTGAGGGGGCCTGAGCTTACCTAGCTCTGCCCACCTGAGTTTATGATACTGCGCCAGGCTAGACTAAGGGGTCAAGGCAGGTTTGTTGCTCTTGTCTTTAGAGACACCATCTCCTAGACCAGGGAACCATTTGGTCTTGGAATGGGTTTGTGGAGAAACTTTGAAAATACACTTTATTGAACTTCTTACTTGCAGTATAATGCTATCTTGCTATTATGATGGCATACCTAGGAATGTATATGAATGGAGATGCAATATGAATGTCATTTCCTTTTAAGGAATCTTTGGTCTTCTCTTTGAAAGGGTCACATGATCATTGCTAGCAGTCCATAGTCTTGCAGATCAAGGTAACTATTGAATGGTCTATTAATTCTGTATCAATCATTTTGACTCAGGTAGGTAGCTGTGTTGGTCTGACGCAGTAGATATATATATATATAAAATTTTAACAATTCTCCAGTAGCACCTTAGAGACCAACTAAGTTTGTTCTTGGTAGGTATGAGCTTTGTGTGCATGCACACTTCTTCAGATACCATGTGCATGCACACAAAGCTCATACCAAGAACAAACTTAGTTGGTCTCTAAGGTGCTACTGGAGAATTCTTTTATTTTTTAAATCATTTTGATGTACAGTATTTTATAACCTCATTTATCTCCTTTTTTAAATGCTTGGTTAATGTCTGTCAATTAAAGGTAATGGACCAACAAATCTGTCATTGAACCGGTCGTTATTTAAAATGAAACAAAATCCATCCAGATAATTAGAGAAGGAAAATGAATACCTGTGATGGTTGGCCTTTTTCATCTTCCAACCTGTTCTGACCCGCCATCACTACCCTCTTGGATCTAGAGGAGTACGCAGCATTTAAGGCATGGGCCAGAGCTCGGACCGTGTTGTAAATGCTGTAGGTGTCCTGAAACAGGCTCCTTTCAAGGATGTCCTGACGGAAACCTGAAAAGTTCTCCTTCACTCTGCATCGCTTCTGGCCTTTCACAGAGAACACATGCTTTGAATATAAGCAATTATAGCCCCGAGGCCAAAATGGATGGTAATTACTGTAGGCAGAGGAAACTGGCAGATTACCATCATGTTTTGATCTTTTTTTGGTCTGGATAAAGAAAGATAAATATCCATGAATGTGTTTGTTCTCAAGTAGTTCGGGAGACATGTTGGAGCTGGCATATGAGAGAGCTATTGTGATCCAAACTTTCCCAGTAATGGGTTCCAGGGTTTCACTCACTATTTCTATTGTCCTTGCAGCTTCTGAGGGGGAATTAGAGTCCCCATAGTAAAGAAACACATTGATTCTCCTGTCCATGGAAAGTGAAATCTTCTTCATGAGCTTTGTGTACTCATCTCCTTTATACAGAATGTCTCGTGGAATGGTTTGTGAGAAAGCAAGGCAAACACCTCCCTTAGCAAGCGTAGGTGCCAGGGTGCTCAGAAACCTTTATCCATTGTCAGAGTCAGGAGCTATGAGCCCAATCCAAGTCCACCTGAAATGCAGGAGTAGTTTGACAATCCCTGAGCCTGGGGGTTCTTCATTTGGGGTCATTCGGTAGAGCAAAGGAGATTGCGTTTTGTCAAGGGCATGATGAACAGAAGCATAACTGACCTAGGAAGAAAAGGAAGATATAGAGGGTTTTATTGGTCAACTGGAAATTGTGGTGTGATGTTCTGCTTCCTCCACAACTCTTTAAGAAAACATGGAGCAACATTGCTAGATTCAGACCCTAGATCTTATCTGCTGTCCTTTTAAAGTTGCACAATTAGAACAGCAACAACCCACATTCATAAGAACAAGTAAAGAAAAACAGCAGAATTTATTTTAAGAGAGATGGCTTCTGAGGGGCAGTTGTGTTACAGGGAGCCTCTGAAAATCTTGCGAAGCAGTTCCTCTTCCGGTGATGAGGAAAACCCCACCTCCAGTGGGGAAGAAGTGAAAGGACCAGAGGATGCTGGTGGGAGCCTCAGCACCACTGCTGGCAAAGCCGGCCAGCAGGGAAGCATGCCCCCTCCATTGCCCACCCTGCGCAGAAGTCTACAGCGCAAAGAGGGGAGGAAGAGGCTGGGCGTAACGAGGCTTTTATGCTGGAGGAGGTCCAGGAAACAGGCACTCCCGGATTCTGCTAGCGATTGAGGCAGACATGAACTTTGGGGTTCTGCGCTGTAAATAGTAAAAGACAGGTCGGAGTCCTGCCTGGTTACTCGTGAGCAGCCACCCTTGCCATCTGACAGTTGGGGCTGTTCTGGGATTAAGAAGTTTTAGGGCAATACTCAACCAGTGACAAGTGGTGTGGGAATCTGCCCCATTTCTCCTATCCTGTTTTCCAGATTTAAAATTCCCACCCATCTCACAAAGCTGTTTGCTCTTTGAAAGGAAACATTCCTTTACCATATAGGCCAGGGGTTCCCAAAGTGATGCCCTCCAGATGATATTCAACTCCAACTCCCATGTGCCAATGGGAGCACATGGGTGCTGGGAGTTGTAGTGCAACAATACTTGGAGGGCACCACATGGGCTACTGCTGATATAGGTAGAGAAGCTACTTAAGCCAGTGATTTTCAGAGAATGAGTCAGAGATTTGTGTGATTGGGTCAGAGCAGAGGGACCTCATATGTCCAGAAAGCTGTTCAACAGTGGAACAGACATCTTTGGGAGGTGAT
Organism: Podarcis filfolensis; assembly: GCF_964270895.1. Lineage (NCBI taxonomy): Eukaryota > Metazoa > Chordata > Lepidosauria > Squamata > Lacertidae > Podarcis > Podarcis filfolensis. The sequence continues at coordinate 3,751,818 of NC_139605.1, read as the reverse complement.
GGACTCTCTTTCCTTGGAGGTTTTTAAGCAGGGGTTGGATGGTCATCTGTCATGGATGCTTTAGTTGAGATTCCTGCATTGCAGGGGGTTGGACTAGATGACCCCCTGGGTCCCTTCCACACTGGCAGAGAAAGGGGGGCAGTGGGGGTGGACTGCCTCCCCCACCCGGGAGCGTGGGGCAACGGGACCACCAAAGTTCACCCAACCATATTTACAGCACCTAAGAGACTCTGCTGCCGCCGCTGCTGCTCTTGCAGCGACCAGCAATTCCTGGGGGGAGAAGGCGGCTCTCCAAGCCAGATGTTTCCTAGCTTATGCTTGCCCACCCACTGCCACCCACACACCTTCAAGGACCAGTCAGGAGTCCGACGCTGCCCTACCTGGACGCACCTGGATGCAAAGCAGGCATCCACTGAGCAAGGGGAGGGACAGAAGGTGCCTAGATAGAGGCCCCTAGGAAAGTTAGGAAAATAAAGATTTAAGTACTTATGCTCACAGGGTTAAGTAAATAAACCAGAAAATAACATTTGCAAGTGTATCTTATTTTTGCTTCTTTTAATAATTTCATTTTTTAAAAAAGATATTTATTGAGTTTTACAAACAAAGGAAAATTACAGAATAAAAAGAAAACAAGAGAAAAAAAGAGAAAAATACAAAAAAATACAAAAATACATAGAAAAAAAATACAAAATACAGAAAAAATGTATAGAAAAAATTAAAAACAAATCAATTTTTTCATGTCTTAAATTTCGTTTGCTTATTTCCCTGACCTCCTCACACCTCCCTTTTTTGTATTCCCGTTCACATGGTTAGTTCAGCAAATCCTTACCCTCTTTCATTTATCTTAACTCCATATTATAACTATATATTTTCATCCGTTATCAATCCATTTTTACATATTCTTATTAACCTTGTTACTAAGGCCGCTTAATTTCAATCCAACATCATTTTAACATTCATTAATTTTACAATGTTCCTGCAAATAGTCTTTAAATTTCTTCCAATCTTCTTCCACCAACTCTTGTCCCTGGTCTCGGATTCTGCCAGTCATTTCCGCCAGTTCCATATAGTCCATCACCTTCATCTGCCACTCTTCCAGGGTGGGTAAATCTTGTGTCTTCCAATACTTTGCAATAAGTATTCTTGCTGCTGTTGTAGCATACATGAAGAAAGTTCTATCCTTCTTTGGCACCAATTGGCTGACTTTTAATAATTTCAATGGGGGGGGGGGGACACAAAAACATGTCCGCACCGGGTACCATCTGACCTTGCTACGCCACTGATTGAGTGTTAGCTCACTTGAGTGTTAGTTTCACATGAGTTTTGTTTTTCTGCCCAATATTTATTTATCCTCCATCTTAAAGTCCCAGAGCAGGTTACAAAAATAGGCTCGTGTAAAGCCATCCCTGAGATGGCTTCTAGAGGCTGCATTTCTGAACCACCAAGATGCGATTCATGCCCCGTGTAAATTGCTATTTTCATATACATTTATTTTTTTAAAAAAGAGGTGCTGGAACTCAGCATGAACACCTTTCTTTTCCTCTTAGAAGGTGCCGGCTGGAAAAAAAGCCTGTTTCCCCTTTGTAAGTGTAAAGTACTTAGCAGCTCCTGTGAACCTCCTGTTGTAGCTTCTGTGATGTGTTTGTATTTCCGAAAGGTTTGTTCCCCCCTTAGACTGCTCTGATGGTGACTCTCTTTCTGGAAGAAATCTTCACCCAGCAGGACAAATCCTTCAACATAAGAAGAGGCTCCTGGATCAGGCCAAAGGCTCATCTAGCCCAGCATCCCGTTCACACAGTGGCCAGCCAGATGATTGTAGGAAACCAGCAAGCACAGCATGAGCACAAAAGCGCTCATGCCTCATCATAGCTGTCAACTTTACCCTTTTCTTGTGAGGAATCCTATTCGGAATAAGGGAATTTCCCTTAAAAAAAGGAAAAAGTTGACAGCTATGTGCCTCATATGATTCCAAGCAAGTGTATTCATACCTGGGGGATTTTGTAGCTTTCCAGCATATTTGAAATCTGGAGTGAGGTGTCAGAGTTGACCCCTTCAATGAAAACCAAGGGCTTCTTCTGTCTTCCGCAGTGGTAGTTTGGGACATTGGCCCTCCCAGGAGACAGCAGATCTAGCGTGGCGTCATAGGTCATCCTTGCATTGAAATAATTGTCATAGATGTCATAGCCCAGCGTGATGTTGGGTAAGATCCTGGGGTCCTGATTAATCTCATGGATGGCAATCATGAAGGACAGGAGATACCAGTATGCTACCATATCTGCTGCCCTGCAAAAAAGCATGAAGCCTAATGTCAGTCTCCGTTCAGCGAAAAGTGTCAAGTCCCTGCTTTCTTAATCCTATAAGAAATTGCAGCCACAAGAATGAAGCAAAACAGAACATCCACATCACATAATCAGCCATCTGTGAGTTTGTTGGAAGCTGAACGGCTGCTTGCCAGTCAAAGGGAGATAGAAGCATATTTGAGCACTTGAGTACTGGAAAGAGGGAGTGAATACAACTCTCAAATATATTGAGCAAAAGTTTGTAAAAGGACGGAGCACTAGTTCAAGGGGAGTGGTAGGTTATAAGAGTTTGTTTCCTTATTTTTAAAAAAGGAAGAGGAGATGTAAAATAGAGACCTTTACAAGTCATATAATTCCTGCTTCTAATTTTTATTGCTGTTCCTATCCTATTCGGCACCCTCCTTTCACGCTAAGGTCCCAGGGCAGGAGAACTGTACTGGCTGCCAGTTGATTTCTAGACTCAATTCAACGTGATTATATGTTAACTTTATAAATACATTGCGACAATTTAATAGCTATAGTCCTGCTCCTTTCAGAGGAGTGCAGATCAGGCCATCTTTACATGTCCCAAGTTAAGAAGTTGGGATGCAGATGATCTCTGGCTCTTCATGATTCACCATCAATTTGTTTCTTTCCAATGGAAAAAGGAAGGAGGGAAGCAATGCACATGCATTTTGTGTCTTCATTGTGCAAGATCTAGAAAGCACAAGTTATCCCTGGCATATAAGCATTAGAGGCTTAGACAATCACAGCTGAGCATAATACTATTAAACAAGGTTCAATGTAGATGCCTACCCATTAATCACAATTTTGTCTGCTGTGCAGAAATTGCATGGGGGAAATGCAGCATACCTTATAATGTAAATGAAAGGGGGGGCAAGGAAATGGTGTCCAATATGAACAATTTGTAATGTAGATATGACCCCGCTTATGAGGTGGTCTCCTGGCTCGTAATAATTCATTGCATCTGGATGGTCCCTTCTCAAGTTCAATGGGCATTTTGCTGTCCGCATCCTAGAAGCTGCACAGGGAAGCAGCAGCAGCAGCAGCAGCAGCAGCAACATCAATAAGAGCCTCACTCTGGGTCTGCCTCCTGTCATTACATCTGTTGCCACTGCTCTCAACTTAGCAAGAAACTGAGAGTCTCCAGCAAGACCGAGGCCCCGGTGACATTGAGAGGAAAGGGAGGATACGAAGCTTTCACACTGGCAGAATCCCTGCCTGCCTGGAAGATAAGTCAAAGCCCTCGATGGCACAAGAGGTCTTTAAATATGCAGCAAGCATTTCAAGCTCTGATTTCTGAAATATCTGTTCTTTGTGTCAAAAGTGGGTACATTGCTTGAGTTTTGCCAAGGAATAAATCACTATGATTATGATAAGTATGTGGGGAATAATCCTCTCTGGAATCACTGTGGAGCTTGGGCAGCAGCTGCAGAGCTGGAAGAAAATATCACAATCTGATTTCTCTTTGCTCTAGAGGGTAGGACTCGAACCAGTGGCTTCAAGTTAAAGTAATGGAGACTGCAACTAAAAATCAGGAAAACTTTCTGACAGTAAGAGCTGTTTGAAAGTGGAATGGTCCCGCTTGGGAGGTTGTGGGCTTTCCTTCCTTGGCATAGCTGTCAACTTACAGATTTGAAAATAAGGGACCAGGAGCCTTGAAATTAAGGGACCAGCTTGCATTAACTAGCCACACACAAGGCATGCAAGCTTCACCCCCCCCAGTCTTTCTTAGACTTCTTATTGGGTGAGCAACGCAGCCAAGCAACACAGTTGGAGCCTCCCTCCTCCCTGGCTGGCAGGGAGGGAGGGAGAGGAGCTGCTTCCTTTGAAATTTAAGGGACATCATTTAAGGGACATTTAAGGGACATCCATCAATAAGGGACAGCAGCGGGACATGGCGCTGGAATAAGGGACTGTCCCTTCAAATAAGGGACCCTTGACAGCTATGTTCCTTGGAGGTTTTTAAGCAGAGTTTGAATGGCCATCTGTCATGAATGCGTTAGTTGATATTCCTGCATTGCACGGGGTTAGACTGGATGCCCCTTGGGGTCCCTGCCAACTCTGCGCTTCCATAATGCTATGATTCTATGTTCACAATATCTCACTGATGTGGCAAAATGTGATCCTAGAATGACAATCATTTAAAATACATCACCAGATAAGCCGGGCTCAAACTATTCTTTCAGGACATGTTGGGGAACTTCTGTTGCCTGGCGGACAACATATGAAAAAACAACCATAGAAGCCCCCTGTGCCAGTCAAATATTTTATTTCAAAGTATTTGAAACTCTCCCCATCACCTCAAATCCTCTCCTGACGCATATGTTGGGCCTAGTCACTCCACAGCTTTTTGACATTTGAATATTTCATTTTATATCTGCAAGTGGCTGGATTTTGTTATTGCCGTTCTGTTCACAGATCCCTACAATGGAAAGGAATGTACAAAGAATCAAATGCCATCTTTACTTTTTGTCGTCAGATGCTCCTTTGTATTCAGACCAGGCCTGAGTAATATAATGTAGCACTTGGGCATGAAGATGCAGCCCAGAAGCCCAGCACTGGAGGCCAGCATAGAGAAGATCTGCACGGCTACCATGTATTTCCCCTTGGTGCTCAAGTAGGTGGGAACAAAGGACACCCAAACACTGCAGAAGACCAGCATGCTGAAGGTGATCAGCTTGGCTTCATTGAAGGCCCCAGGCAGCTTCCTGGCTAGGAAAGCCACCGTGAAGCAGATGGCAGCCAGGAAACCCATGTAGCCAAGGGCAACATAAAACATGGCAGAAGACCCTACATTACATTGCAAGATAATCTCTGCAGGTTGGGAGTGCATGTCTGAGTCTGGGAATGGGGGAGAGGTCCCCAGCCAGGGGATGCAGATGAGAACTTGGACACTGGAACAGGAAAGGACAACAGCATTGGCCAGAGTCTTGCCCAGCCATTTCTTCACCCTGTTCCCTGGCTTTGTGGCCAGGAAAGCCAGCACAACGGTAATGGTTTTGGCCAACAAAGAAGAGACAGCAACTGAGAAGATGAGGACAAATGTCATTTGTTGGAGAAGACAGGTGGCTTTTCTTGGCTGGCCAATGAAGAGCAAGGAGGACAAAAAGGAGAGCAAGAGGGATACAAGGAGGATGTAGGACAGGTCTCTGTTGTTGGCTTTGACTATGGGAGTTCCTGAGTATTTAATGAAAATTCCTAACACAAAGCATGTGATTAAGGAGAATACCAAGGTAAAGAAAGACAAGAGAATCCCCAAATAGTCTTCATAGGACAGGAAAGTGATAATCTTGGGAACACATTGATCTCGGTCCTTGTTTGAGTGCTGATCTTCCGGACATTTGGTGCAATGGTTTGCATCTGAAAGTAAGATGAGTGATTTCAGTACCCAGGGTCTCAAGCAAGGGACATTGCCAGCCCTGACCCGCAGATACTATGACTTGAATCGGCAATCTGTTGCATGCAAAGCAGATGCCCCAACCACGGGTGAACGTTTTCTGGGGCGGGGGGGGGATAAAATGATACTGTTTTGGACAAGATTACAAAAGTTGCCCTATTCCTTCTCTCACTTGCCTTCCTCGGTGGAGATGGTCCCTTTTACACAGGGAGCACAATCATAGCAGCAAAGTGGCTCTCCTTCCCGAATGACCTTGACATCCCCAATATGACAGCTCTCAGCACATCTGGATTGAGGGACAGTCTGCCCATAAAGAAAGACGGTCAGGAGTTAGTGATATTGTGGGATGTAAAGTCAAGTGCAACCTTCCGACAGAGGACTAACGGCCTCCAGGTTCTAACCGGTTGCTGGGACAACCAGTTTGTCGGTTGCTGGAACCTTTGAAAGATAACTGCTGAGTTGCAGTCACCTTAGGACCAACTTCCCTCTGGTATAGTACATTTGCTTGTTATGTAACCTAAGCCTGCCTTCAGATACGCTTCTGTAAACCTGAATGAATCTGAGAGTAAAATGGTTTTATATTACATGAATCAGATTTGTGTGTGTATTCCTTTATTAGTAGAACTCAGACAAGTCAGCAACAAGCTGATCGCTGCATAAACCTATAATGGGCATTGTTTAACTCTGCTAAAGTAAACCTTCCCACAAGTATGTCTATCTCTGCAATAATACTGGAGCCAATACTCCCAGCTCCTGCCACCTAGCAGTTTGAAAGCATACTAGTTCAAGTAGATAAATAGATACTGCTGCTGTGGGAAGGTAAACGGCATTTCCGTACGCTCTGGTGTCCTATTGCGCCAGAAGCGGTTTAGTCAGTCTGGCCAAATGAGCCAGAAAATCTCTCTACAGACAAATGCCAGCTCCCTTGGCCTGAAAGCAGAGATGAGTGCCACACCCCATAGTTGGATTTGACTGGATTGCACTGGATTGAACTTTACATTTACTAAATTGTTCAGGGAATTTTAAACAAAAATAGATTGTGAAGACCTCCAACAGAACCTCTCCAAAATTGAGTGATTAATAATAATAATAATAATAATAATAATAATAATAATAATAATAATAATTCATTATTTATACCCCACCCATCTGGGTTTCCCCAGCCACACTGGGTGGCTGCCAATAAAATATTAAAAAACAATGGTCAATCTGTAGACGGATTAAGCAATAAATTGGGAAATGTAATTCAAAGCAAACAAGTGTGAAGTGATGCAGGTTGACACAAAAAATATTACTTTCATAAATATGCTCCTGGGAGTTGAAGTGGTAGTTACTGTTCCTACAAAACTAAAAGCCCCTTTCAATCCAATATCCTCTGTTTTCTTTTTCTTTTTGGATCAAAGTCAAGTGTATCTGAATGATTTAACCCACCTTATTAAACCAAAGGGGCCACACCATGGCATCCTGATCAATGGTGACTTTTACGTCTGCGGATCCCTCTCTCTCCATACTCCCAACTTTCCCTACGTGAAGGGAGTCATTGGCAAGCATCACAATGTTCACCAGGTCAAATTCAGCTGTCAGGTCCCCATTCTCATCTAAATATACACCACCCATAGAAGCATTGTAGAACTGAAAATCACTCAGGAAACGGTGAAACTAGAATGACAGAGAAAATTGCAGCATTTATATATATGATTTTTATTAATTGTTCTGTTTTACCATTTAAAATACCCATTTAAACATCTTTTTTTAAAACCTCAACTACTTTTTCTTCTTCTTTATTTTATTTTTATTTATTTTATTTATTTTTTCATTTTTCCCATAAATTGTAGTGTCATGTGTATTGTGAGGTATACAAAGTATCTTTGCTTCAGTTGCCATCATATTCTTTTTTGTTACAAACAAAAACAGAGAGTGTTGTATAAATGTATGTTTTTTAAAAGGATAATAAAGATTGAATTGGGGGGAAAGCATCCTTAAGATATCAGTGACTTCCCTTCTTCTCTTTCCATGGTTCATTTTGCATATCATAAATCCCTGTATATATTACAGAAACTAAATCATTCAGTATTCCATTAAGAGCTGTTCGACAGTGGAACAGTCTCCCTCAGGAGATTGTGGACGCACCTTCCTTCTTCTTCTTTTTTATAATAATATTTATTAAAATACAAAAATGTAAAGAAGAAAAAAAGAAGAAGAAAAGGAGACAAAAAGATACAAAATACAGAAAAATAAAAAATAATAATGGTTAAAAACAAATCAGTCATTCCATATCCTATCTTTCATCTGCCTATTTCCCTGTCCCCGGTTGTTTACAACAGCAACACATGCAACAGCTAAATTAGCATACTCTTCTGAGTACCTTTTGGGTGGTTCACCCTTTGTGACTCTCTCAGACCTGCGTATGAGGTGCTGATCCTCTCTGCTCATTGGTTCTGTCTCAGGACTCTTAGGAGAACCAGTTCCAACAGCAAACAGTGGTTCATCCTTCACCCGTGAAGGCCTATCCATTGTGTGAGACTTCCTCTCAATGACTGTGACGACTGAGCTCTCTGAGCTATCACTGTCACTCTCAGTACCACTGTACTCTGTGAAATCATCATCATCATCTGAATCGTCCTCTGTGGGAAATGTGTGTGCTATCACTCTCTCCTTTTCAGGAGCACTCTCTAGAAATTTTGTGAGAATCACCTGACCAGATTCAGACAAAATTACTCTGTAGAGACCCTTTTCATATCCCACAAAAATGCCTCTGGCATTCTTTACTCCACCTGGAGCTTCTGTCCTCACATGAGACCCAAAAACCTTGAAATGGGCAACAGAAGGTTTTCTCTGGAACAGTTTCTCAAAAGGAGAACTTCCCAACTCTTTCGAAACCTTTCTCACCCACGCATGACAAAACGACATGAGTGACTCCGCCCAGAACTCATGTGGCAGATGTGAACTAAGCAATTGCGCATTCATTCCCTTTTGCAATTCTTTGTTCACTTTTACACAAACACCCCTGTTCCACGCTTCCGCTGAAACAGCAATCTTGTGTCTGATCCCCTTCTTCTGCAGGAACCTCTGGAAATCCTGTAAAAGAAAAATCTGCTTCTCATCTGTCAAAAGACAATCAATGTTAGCATCATGCATGTCTTTAACCTTGTCACAAAACTCTTGAAACCTTTCCAAGGCTTCCTGTGGTTTCTTTAACACATAAACCCAGACAAAGTTAGAGAAATGATCCACACACACAAGATAAAATCTTGCATTGCCTCTAGATGGTTCTAGAGGACCAATCACATCAGCATACACCCGCTGAAATGCTCTGTCGACCCTGGCTACCTTCTTGGCGCTCGTTTTGGTCACACCTGCAAGAGAAATCACGTTAGACTCAGAATTACATTCCATGTAATCACTTTGCTCAAAGTCCAACAAATACAGTCCACCTTTCTGTCTGGCAGAAAGATATAACTCTCCATCTTTGAAGATCTTGCAGCTCTTATCATCATAGGACAGTTTCAGTCCTTTCTTTGCAATCTGCGAAACACTCAGCAGATTGAACTTCAAATCAGGAACCAAGTAAACATTGTTTATTGTCAAGTTCAGACTCTTAAGATACACAGATCCAACCCCGGTCGCCTCCAGCTTCTGACCGTTGGCTTGTTCCACAGCGAAGCTTTGCTTCTTAAACGTCGAAAAGAGTCCTCTGTGCGGGGACATATGAAAATTACATCCAGTGTCAATTACAAACGAGTTCCCAACATCTGGCGTGGTTCCTTTCGCCATCAGAGCCCTTGCAGGTTCCACCATAGACTTGGTATGACCTTTGCCTGCTGCCTCAGGCTTTGCTGAGCGGCCCTTCGCTCCTTTCGGCTGGCGTGGCTTCTTGCAGCTCCGCTGAAGATGCCCAGCCTGTCCGCAATTGTAGCATCGGACAACGTTCAAAGCTACAGCATCCTCTCCAGTAGCAACATCAGTGGGGGAATTAGAACTCCGTTCTTCCCTCCCCCTGTCCTTCACTTCCAGTGCAGCATGCCGGCTGTGTTCATCCTGAACCACGGCACTCAGGGGCACTCCCCCCTTCTTGGCATCCATGCTGAACTCAAGTCTCAGCTCTCCACTCTCGAGCTAGTAAAAAATCCAAAAGCTCCTTTTTGAGCTGTCTTTCTGCCTGTCTCTCAGGCAGGCAAATTCCAAGCTGTCTCAAAGTCAAAACAACTTTCGCTTTCCCGGCTCTGACTGAGCCAGCCCCAGGTGTCAGTAGTTTTCCACTGCCCTGACTGTCGTTGCTTAGCAACCTTCCCCGGGACGGGAATCCTTATCTCACCACAGGAATTTCTGGTATGCAAGCCTTTCTTTCAGAGCTTGTTTTGCCAAACGCAGCTCTCTCGTGAACCAGAGAATAAATCAATCTGCATTCACACTTTTAGCCCGATATTCAGCATACCTTTATGGGGCTCCGTTGCTTGGAAAACACCCCCTCTTGGGGCCAGCCGTCTGTTCAGCTTCTGGCTGCAATTTCAGACGTTATCTTCTTTCCTTGGTGCAGAGGATGGCACACGATCCATCAACCTCTCACCTCTCATGCTGATTCCCATGGATCAGATAACCAGCAGCGTCTGCTACCATATGTTGAATCAAGCCCATCAATCAGAGGAATTTGGCACTCTCCAGGTGCCCGGCTTTGATTCCATGTTGACCTCCCCGTCAGCGACTCCCGGCAAGACAAGGCGAGGTCTTTATCGGCCGATTCTCCTCCACGTGAGAAGAACACAACCATCCCTCCTCCCTCACTCCCTGCCATCCCCAGGGAGGGGAAAGAGACAGACAGAAATGTATTTACATGCCTTTATTTCTGTCTTTCCTCAGTGCAGAGAACAACATGTCTGCACTCTCTGATACCCAGCTGCAGAGAGAGAATAACTCCACCCATGTACTTCCAGTACAGGGTCATGTGACACTCTGAGCTAACATCCGGTGCTCAGTGCACATAATAGACTGTCCCTTGTTCCCACGGTACAATCCAATAACATCAGCATCCTGTTTGGCTTTCCAGCCATCTGGAGCACTCAGCAGCATTGCTCCTTTTTCGTAACAACTTCCTCACACCTCCCTTTTTTGTATCCTAATTCAGTCATTGTTTCAGCAAATCCTTTCTTATATTCTAGCTTTTAACCAATTAATTAACTCTATACATCCTATCCATCTTTCACCATATTCTGGTATTCAATTTACCTTACTTTATTTAACCTTATCTTACCATAAAATACCCTAAAACTTAAAAAACTTAATACTTATTTATCCTTATATCATTTCTGCTAAAGCCAGACAATTTCATTCCAACATTCTCCCTAATATTCATTAAATTTACACTAATTCCCAAAATAAAAGTTTTTCTTTATAGACTCTTCCAATTTTCATCCAACGTCCCTTCTTCCTGGTCTCGGGTTATGTCAGTCCTTACTATCCATTCCATCTAGTCCATCAACCTGGAAGCCTGATATCCGAGGCTCTTAAATCTCTTCCATGCCCCTTCTGCAGATCTTTTTCTTCTTGTTTATACTTGCACTTTTCCTTGTCTTTTGTTGGTCTCTTTCTTAGTTTCTTTCCTTTCTCCTTAGGGAATAGGTCTCCGGGGAATTTCCACCCATACTCATGTCCATCTCCCCACATCAGACCAGCCCATTCCCCACAGTCCCACTCCCCACAGTCATCAATATAATCCAAAAGATCTTTAACAGCATATTTCAAAATCTCTCCAAAGTTAGAGCCTCCTCAGCTCCAGACTCCCTCTGGCCCAATCATTCTTCCAAAACAGCGGCTTATGCTCCTGCAGGGCCTCGGGTCTCTCCATTTGTGTTGCTTGAGGTAGCACCATAGCTTCCTCCATTATTATCTGCCCTTGCATTTGCCCAGTCGAACCAGTTTCCTGGATTGGTCCCTGTATGATTTCTATGTCAGTATTCCCTATTTGTCCACATTCACTGATTACAACAGTCATCAAATCCAACTTCTCGTTCATCAAATCCACCTTCTCATGCAACTGCTCCAACAAAGCACTTGTCTTGCAAAAAGCAAGCACCAGGACTTCTTCCAAACACATTTTTATTCAAGGTCACAGTCTGGTCCCACGATGTTAATCTCGCATGCTATCTGTCAAAATGTTCCATTCACAGTCAATGCATGTCTCCAATAATTTCTGTCTCTGACACCCCATTCCCAGGTTTGAGACGGTGGAAACTTATTTTCCTTTACTCCCTCTCCAGCAGGCTTGAACAGTTTAATTTCACCCCCTTTTCTCCTGCTTCCAAGGGGGTTTTAATGGTTATAAATGAAGGAAATTTCGACCTTTATAAAGCGACTTTCCAGGCTATTAGCTTACAAGATTTTTGCTTCAGTCTATTTACAGAAAGCGGAAGGCGGACTTCCTGTTTTGAACCTTCCCGCTTCAGTGCCAAATTAAGATGTTTCTTGATCCAATTTTTCATTTCTACTCACGGGTACTTGTTTAGAGTCCAATTGTCGACAAGAAAAAGTCAGCGCTCTCTGGCAATGGCAATGTGGCTTCCCTCCGTGAAAATAGCAGTCAGTTCGCAGCACCGCGCCGATCACCCTACTTCACTCCGGAGCCCCAAAATGGGGTTCCCCGCGAGTAGGGGAGGCGCTCCTGGTGCTCTGCCGAACCCCACGTTCCCAGGCTTCTTCCACCTGGGATTTCTAGCGGGTCCCCACCTTCGCCGTGGCGGGTAGACCCAGTTTCCACGGAGCCAGTTCCTCCGATCGGAGGAACTCCGCCATTTGGCCGATGGCGCTAACCCGGAAGTCCACTCCTTCCTTGGAGGTTTTTAAGCAGAAGTTGGATGGCCATCTGTCATGGATGATTTACTTGAGATTCCTGCATTGCAGTATGTGGGATTGGCTGACATTTTGAGTCCCTTTCAACTACAATTTCATGATTCTATGAATCGGGTGAGGGAAACTGACCTTACCTAGTTGGCCCTCCTGAGATTTTGATACTGCACAAGGCTAGACTAGGGGGTCAAGGGAGGGGTGTTGCTATTGTCTATAGAGACACCATCTCCTTGACCAGGGAGCCTCTTTGAAGTGAAGGACATGAGACAGGAGTTGATAATGCAGGTGAGCTGTGCATAAGCAAGCTGCCAGCTAGCTCTGCAGAGGCTCTTTTTATTAACACAATATGCAAAACCAGTCAGATACATTTTGGACTGTGCCCTTTACACATCTTCCAGTCAAGAGATCGTGGGGTGGTACAAAGTTATTTTGGCACCTGTTTCCACCGCGTCACTTTCCCCTTGAACAATGTATAACGAAGGAGACAAAGGTCACAGACAGGGCACGACAGACCACTAAGAGAGCAAAAGGTTAGACAGAGGGCATGATGTTCAGACAGCTGTGGCCCATCTGTGGGTGGAATTGTGCTCCACACCCGGTGGTCACTCCTTCACGCTTGACCTTAGAAAGTGTTTGTGGAGAAACTTTGGAAATAGAAGTTATTGAACTTATTACATGCAGTGGAAGGCTATCTTGCAATAACTTTGGATTGCTTTGTCTGTCTTCGATAATTAGGAAGGTGAAGTATGATGATTGTGCTGAAAATAACTATGATGGTATACCTAGGGATGTATATGAATGGAGATTTAATATGAATGTGATATTGAAGGGTCTATAAGTTTTGTATGAATCATTTTCACCTACAGTATTTTATAACCCTATTTATCTCATCTTTTTTAATGCTTGGTAAATTTCTGTTAATTAAAGGAAATGGATCTCTGAATCTGTCATAGAACCGATTTTCATTTAAAATGGAACAATATCTATCCAGATCATTAGAGAATAAAAATGAATACCTGTGATGGTTGGCCTTTTTCATCTTCCAACCTGTTCTGACCCATCATCACCACCCTCTTGGATCTAGAGGAGTACGCAGCATTTAAGGCATGAGCCAGAGCTCGGACCGTGTTGTAAATGCTGTAAGTGTCCTGAAACAGGCTCCTTTCAAGGACTTCTTGAGGGAAACCTGAAAGGTTCTCCTTCACTCTGCATTGCTTCTGGCCTTTCACAGAAAACACATGCTTTGAATATAAGCAATTAAAGCCTTCAGGCCAAAATGGATGGACATTACTATAGGAGTAGAAAACTGGCAGACTTCCATCCTGATTTGCTCTTTTTTGGGTCTGGATAAATAAAGATAGATATCCATGAATGTGCTTGTTCTCAAGTAGTTCGGGAGACATGTTGGAGCTGGCATATGAGAGAGCTATTGTGATCCAAACTTTCCCAGTAATGGGTTTCAAGGTTTCACCCACTATTTCTAGAGTAAGTGCGGCTTCTGAGGGGGAATTAGAGTCCCCATAGTAAAGAAACACATTGATTCTCCTGTCCATGGAAAGTGAAATCTTATTCTTGAGCTTTGTGTACTCATCTGCTTTAACCAGAATCTTTCGTGGAATGGTTTGTGAAAAGCCAACACAAACACTGCTCTTAGCGAGTGAGAGCTTCAAGGTGCTCAGAAACCTTTCTCCATTGTCAGAGTCAGGAGCTATGAGCCCGACCCAAGTCCATTTGAAATGCAGGAGTAGTCTGGTAATCCCTGAGCTTGGGGGTTCATCATTTGGGGTCAATCTGTAGGGCAAAGGAGATTGCGTTTTGTCAATGGCATGATGATCAGAAGCATAACTGACCTAGGAAGAAAAGGAAGATATAGAGGGTTTTATTGGTCAACTGGAAATTGTGGTCAGGGAGAGCAATATTCTGCAGTGCTTCTCTGGAATGGAGATGTAGGACACTTTTGGCAACAATACACTCTGGTCAGTGACTGAAATGAATCAATTCATTCATTATAGGCAACAGTTTAATATTTCTTCAACATCTCCCCCCCCCCCCTGAATGTTGTCCCATTTCCCCCTCCCCCATGTTTCAGACTATGTAAAGTAAAGATATGTTCCATTTTCTACTTTTACCATTTGGTTCAGGGGAGGGGTCAATTTTTAGCTCACTTGAGTGTTAGTTTCACATGAGTTTTGTTCCTTAAATCTTTCCCCTTGCCCAATATCTATTTATCCCCCATGTTAGAGTCCCAGGGCAGGTTACCAAAACAGGCTTGTGTGAAGTCATCGCTGAGGTGTCTTCTGGAGGCTGCATTTCTGTCCCACCAAAGTATGATTCATGCCCCATGTAAATTGCTATTTTCCTAGAAAAAGAGGTGCCAAAACTCACCATGAACCCTTGTCCTCTTATAAAGTGCCAGCTGAAAAAAAGAGTCTGTTTCCCCTTGTAAGTATAAAGGACTTAGCAGCTCACAGTATACATCTTGTGAGCTTCCTGTTGTAGCTTCTGAGAGGCATCTCTCTTTCCAAAAGGCATGCCCCCCCCAACTTAGTGGGCTCTGATGGTGATTCTCTTTTGAAACCCTTCTTCACTCAGCAGGACAAATCCTTCAACGCAAGGAGAACCTCCTGGATCAGGCCAGTGGCCCATCTAGTCCAACATCCTGTTCTCACAGTGGCCAACCAGCTGCTTGTAGGAAACCAGCAAGCACAGCATGAGCACAAATGCACTCTGCCCTCATGTGATTCCCAGCAACCAGCACCCAGAAGCACTGGTGCCTCCAACTAGGAAGGTAGATCACAGTCCTCATGCCTAGCAGCCATTGATAGCCCTTGCCTTCATGAATTGGTTTAATCCTCTCTTAAAACCTTCACTGCCTCCACTGGACGTGAGTTTCCTAGTTTGCTTCCTATTCAGAGAGGTTGCTGTTCTCTGCATGTTGCTAATGCTAGTGTGTTCATACCTGGGGGATTTTGTAGGTTCCCAGCACAGTTGAAATCTGGAGTGAGGTGTCAGAGTTGACCCCTTCAATGAAAACTAAAGGCTTCTTCTGTCTTCCACAGTGGTAGTTTGGGACATTGGCCCTCCCAGGAGACAGCAGATCTAGCGTGGTGTCATAGGTCATCCTTGCATTGAAATAATTCTCATAGATGTCATAGCCCAGGGAGATGTTGGGTAAGATCCTGGAGTCCTGATTAATCTCATGGATGGCAATCATGAAGGACAGGAGATACCAGTATGATATCACCCATACTACCCTGCAACAAAGCATGAAGCCTAATGTCAGTCTCCATTCAGTGAAAAGTCCCTGCTTTCTAAGTCCTGGAAGAAATTGCAGCCACAAGAATGAAGCAAAACAGAACATCCACATCCTATAATCAGCCATCTGTGAGTTTGTTGGAAGCTGAACGGCTGCTTGCCAGTCAAAGGGAGACAGAAGCATATTTGAACACTTAAGAGCGTTGTTTGTGTTGTACTTTTGTATTGTTTTATTGTTGTTAGCCGCCCTGAGCCCAGCTTCGGCTGGGGAGGGCGGGATATAAATAAAATTTATTTATTATTATTATTATTATTAAGTGCTGGAAGCAGGGAGTGAATACCACCCTCAAATACATTGAGCAAAAGTTTGTAAAAGGACAGGGCACTAGTTCAAGGGGACTGGTAGGTTGTAAGCTGTTTGTTTATTTTTTAAAAAAAGAAGAGGAGATGTAAAATAGAGATCTTTACCAGTTAAATAATTCCTGCTTCTCATTGTTATTGATAACATATTTAGTACCTACCATTCACCCTAAGGTCCCAGGGCAGGAGAACTGTACTGGCTGCCAGTTAATTTCTAGACTCAATTCAATGCGATTATATGTTGACTTGATAGATAGATTGTGAAAGTTTAATAGCTATAGTCCTGCTCCTTTCAGAGGAGTGCGGATCAGGCCATCTTCACATTTCCCAAGTCAAGAGGTTGGGATGCAGATGATCTCTGGCTTTTCATGTTTCACCATCAATTTGGTTTTTTTCCAGTGGAAAAAAAGAAAGGAGGGAAGCAATGCACATACATTTTGTGTCTTCACTGGGCAAGATCTAGAAAGCAGGACTTGTCCCTGGCATATAAGCATTAGAGGCTTGGGCAATCACAGCTAAGCACAACAGTATTCAAGAATATGCTATGTATATATGCCTACCCATTAATCACAATCTTATCTGCTATGCTGAAATTGCAAGGGGAAAGTACAGCTTACCCTTTAATGTAATTGCAAGGGGGGATAAGGAAATTGTGTTCAGGAAAAACTGTCTGTAATGTAGATATGACCCCGCTTATGAGGTGGTCTCCTGGCTCATAATAATTCATTGCATCTGGACGGTCCCTTCCCAAGTTCAATGGGCACTTTGCTTTCCGCATCCTAGAAGCTGCACAGGGAAGCAGCAGCAGCAGCAGCAGCAGCATCAATAAGAGCCTCACTCTGGGTCTGCCTCCTGTCATTTTGTCTGTTGTCACTGCTCTCAACTTAGCAAGAAACTAACTAGATGAAGCTCAGAGTCTCCAGCAAGACTGAAGCCCCAGTGACATTGAGAGGAAAGGGATGATACGACGCTTTCACACTGGCAGAAACCCTGCCTGCCTGCAAGATAAGCCAAAGCCCTCGATGGCATAGCAGGTCTTTAAATAAGCAGCAAGCACTTCAAGCTCTGATTTCTGAAATGTCTGTTCTTTGTGTCAAAAGTGGGTACTTTGCTTGAGTTTTGCCAAGGAATAAATCACTATGATTATGATAATTATGCAGGGAATATACATCTCTGGAATCAATGTGGAGCTTGAGCAGCAGCTGCAGAGCTGGAAGAAAACATTCCAATCTGTTTTCTGATGCTCTAGAGGGTAGGACTTGAACCAGTGGCTTCAAGTTAAGGGAAAGGAGACTACAACTAAAAATCAGGCAAAACTTTCTGAAAGTAAGAGCTGTTTGAGAGTGGAATGGTCCCCCTTGGGAGGTTGTGGACTTTCCTTCCTTGGAGGTTTTTAAGCAGAGTTTGGATGGCCATCCATCTTGGGTGCGTTAGCTGAGATTCTGCATTGCAGGGAGTTGAACTAGATGAACCTTAGGGTCCCTTCCAACTCTATGATTCACAAGATCTCACTGATGTGGCAACATGTTGTGAAAAAGGTCATAGAGGGGAAAGGTGATCCTAGAATGACCTTTATTTAAAATACATCACCAGATAAGCCAGGATCAAGCTATTTTTCTCAGGACATTTTTGGGCCTATGTGCACATCTGAAAACCCAAGAAGCAGCTCACACCCCACAACCTATTCTACTAGCTACAACATAATGCTTCTTTCACAAATAATGTCAAGGATGGGAGAAGGGATCCCTGCTGGCATCAGGGATGTGGTTTGGGGGCACATGGGCCTATGAACTGCTTTGATGGCATGATAATGGACTCTTATTGTTTTCTGGTAGCTAACACGTGAGTGTTTAACCTTAGATTAAGTGACAAAGGTATTGAATTGCAAATTTTGAATTTTGAATTTTGAATTTTGAAAGAGAGTTGCCTTTAGTCTTTTTCCCAAGCTGTGAGAGTATGGATGTAAATGCAGTTCTCCAGGTGAACAGCCTCAGGCTAAATGGAGGCTGTAAGGAAAGGAGATATTTTCTTATAGGTCTGTTTGGAATTATCTTTTCTTCCTAAGAAAATGGACTTGCACAATATACCGTATTGCAGGGAATTATTTGGATGTATCTTTGATGTTTTTGTTCTGTTTTGAAGAAAGTCCTGCAAGTAAAGTTTTAAACAATGGGTCCAGACAATGCCTTATTTCAAAAGGAGTCGGTTTTTTATGCAACCAGTCACTGCAGCTGGCCCCCGCCCACCTGGCTATGCCCATGATAGGGGGATTAGTGGTAGCTTTGCTGTCTAGCAGAATATCAAGAGTTTTCCTGCTTTCTATTGGTCAGCCTTTTCCAGAGTTTTTTACTTAAGAAAACTCATTTGCCCCTCCATTCAGTTCAAAGTATAGAGTGTTTATTGTCTCGTGGAAATCATAAACAGACTAGATGCAACAAGTTTAAGAGAAGCTGGTACATCATGAACTCATCTACTACAATACAGTTCTTCTGGTCGTAGAAGTAAACTTTGTAAAGATAAAAGTATACAGAGAGTGGCAGGGGCAACCCAGCCAGATGGGTGGGCTATAAATAATAAAATTATTAAAATTAGTATTATTATTATCCACTAGTACTTCCCCATGCTAGTTCACTATGCTGCACTGAAACACACAGTAAATAACCTTCAGCTTCTCTGCTGATACCTTGCACTCCTGCCAATAATAATAATAATAATAATAATAATAATAATAATAGTTTATTATTTGTACCCCACCCATCTGTCTGGGTTTCCCCAGCCACTCTGGGCGGCTTCCAACAAAGATGAAAAATACATTAAAATGTTTCACATTAAAAACTTTCCTGAACAGGGCTGCCTTCAGATGTCTTCTAAATGTTAGGTAGTTGTTTATCTCTTTGACATCTGGTGGGAGCGTGTTCCACAGGGTGGGTGCCACTACCGAGAAGGCCCTCTGCCTGGTTCCCTGTAGCTGTGGAATTGATGTGGAATCCAGCCTTGGCTTTATACACGTCACTGCACATGCACACATTCCTTAGAGAAAGGAGGGCGGATGAGTCAAGCTCCAGGCATCCAGCTAACTCTAACCATCATCCAGATGTGGAGGGAGGGCTGCTCAAGACATGGACCAAGAACTTTGTGCCATTTCACCCATTTCTCCAAATGACAACAATCAGGAGTATCTGTAGGGATGAAGATGACCTATCAAGATATTGGGGGCCCAAGTTGTTTAAGGGTTTTAAGCACTAATGTGAGCATTGAAATCCGAGCTTCCAGTGACAATGTTGTTGGACTCCAAAGCTGTGGACCTCGTCCACCCAGAGGAGTGCAGCCCCTTTTAGCTCAGGCCATCTTCCCACTCAAGAACATGGAAGATCTCTAAGTTTTCAGAATTCGTCTTCAATTTCCTAATACCTTTAGAAGCATGTTATTTTGCGGATCTACAAAAACAAAAAAGGGGTTAGAGGCAATACATTGGGAGTTTAAGGTTTAAAATGCTGAATTGCAAAACCTCCTGTGGAACTTCCCTATATATCAGGGAAGGGAATTGCTATGTTTTGCTCAGAGGCAGAAACAGGGAGAGGAATATTTACAAGAAGTGGTCACAAAAACAAAGTGAAATAATTTGAAATATATACAGCTTTCCACTGGATATTCCAGTGGTGCAACCTTGAGCATACTTACACAGAGCCAAATCCACTTACTACTGCACAAAAGGAAGAAAATGTCAGACTCTGCATGCGGCACATAAGTTACATGTACAAATTTATTTGTGGAAAATAAGATCATGCAACATTGGTCAGGGTGACACAGATATAAAGATCACCCGGGCATATTAAGAGGATTTATTTGAAGCATGTTCTGAAAAGGGTTCCTGTTTAGTGATACATTAAATCAAAAGCGCCTCTGACAGTCCTGGGATGACTGTGCATTCACTTTGGAAATGACATGTTAGGTTTTGGATAGATTAAAAAATAGTTACAAGAGCAGCTCATAATAAACACCTGAAAGGGAAATAGCTTCTTTTCATAAGTATTGTGTCGCACGCAGATTCCCTTGGTGGGAAAAGCGCATTAAGAATCAAATTCCATCTTTTGTTTTTGTTGTCAGGTGCTCCTTTGTGTTCAAATCAGGCCTCAGTACAATAATGTAGCACTTGGGGAGGAAGATGCAGCCCAGAAGCCCAGCACTGGAGGCCAACATAGAGAAGACCTGCACGGCTACCATGTATTTCCCCTTGGTGCTCAGGTAGGTGGGCACAAAAGACACCCAAACACTGCAGAAGACCAGCATGCTGAAGGTGATCAGCTTGGCTTCATTGAAGGCCCCAGGCAGATTCCTGGCTAGGAAAGCCACAGTGAAGCAGGTG
Source organism: Podarcis filfolensis (assembly GCF_964270895.1). Lineage (NCBI taxonomy): Eukaryota > Metazoa > Chordata > Lepidosauria > Squamata > Lacertidae > Podarcis > Podarcis filfolensis. The sequence goes on along the minus strand of NC_139605.1, from coordinate 3,731,297 downwards.
GCAGCCAGGAAACCCATGTAGCCAAGGGCACCATAAAACATGGCAGCAGACCCTACATTACATTGCAGGATAATCTCTGCAGGTTGGGAGTGCATGTCGGAGTCTGGGAATGGGGGAGAAGTCCCCAGCCAGGTGGTGCAGATGACAATTTGGACACTGGAACAGGAAAGGACAACAGCATTGGCCAGAGTCTTGCCCAGCCATTTCTTCACCCTGTTCCCTGGCTTTGTGGCCAGGAAGGCCAGCACCACAGTGATGGTTTTTGCCAAGAGGGAAGAGACAGCAACAGAGAAGATGATGCTGAAGGCTGTTTGACGGAGAAGGCAGGTTGTGTTCATTGGCTGACCAATGAAGAAGAAGGAGGACAAAAAGGAGAGCAGGAGGGAGAAGAGGAGTGTGTAGGACAGGTCCCTGTTGTTGGCTTTGATGATGGGAGTTTCCTTGTATTTAATGAAGATTCCTAACACGAGGCAAGTCATGAAGGACAATAACAGTGTGAAAGAAGCCAAGATGATCCCTAAAGGTTCTCCATGGGACAGAAAAGTTATAATCTTGGGGACACATCGAACTCGCTCCTTGTTTGGATGCTGATCTTCTGGACACTTGGTACAGTGGTCTGCATCTGGAAAGAAGAAGAGTAACTTTAGCATCATTCGTATATCCACAAGAGTTCTATTACATTCCACAAAATACATGTTTTGTAGTGAAAATTTTCATGCCACCTACAAATGAAAAATGGAAGGGAAGTATGGAAGGCCGGGCCATCAGTGGGAGAGGTCATGCATGGCACAGGCTGAACCTGGGATCTCCCACAAGTAAGAAATAGAATTTCCAGCAGGTGAGAGCTGGGGTGTCACCTTCCTGAATTGTGGGAGAGCCACTATACCATAGAATACAAATGTTAGGACTAGTCAGATGAATATTCTTACCCAGTAAGTGGATGACCAATTTATATCTTGTTTAAATGGCAAAGATCAGCATTGGTGATGATGATGATACAAATAAATAACTTTGGGGTGGGGTGGGTTGCTGAATCATCCATCACCCTAATCAGTTCCCACCACTGTCATTTTTTCCCAGTTCCAACAATGCCTATAGAACCACTGTCCCATTCTTGAATGCCTCCCTTTCCCCTGCAATCACTTGCCTTCCTTGGTAGAGATTGTTCCTTCCATGCAGGGAAGGCAATCATAGCAGCAAAGGGCCTCTCCTTCCCGGATCACCTTGAAGTCCCCAGGGTGACAGATCTCGGTACATCTGGAATGAGGCACGGTCTACCCATAAGGACAGAGCAGCAAGAGTTAGGGGGATTTCTAGCTATGGAAAATCACTGGAGATAACAATGGATTCTCTCACAAACCAAGTAGCAGCTCTAGTGGAGTGATGATTGGAAATAATGTTCATGAAAGGTGTGACATGGAATGAAAAGGTTAAACTCCTTCCCCAAAAACCACAGTCCCAATCATGATCAAGCCCTCCAGGAGCTGCTATTTAAATGAAAGAAAAAGACTGCAGTAATGTTGAAGGTCAGAAGGCCTTGATTTTGGATGAACATGCACAAAAGTGCACTTCACGATAACCTCTGCAAAGAGTTAGTTCAGCTCTTCGGTGTTGCTTCATGCTAGTTTCAGTCTCATCGGTCGGTCATTTTATGAGGGTCACTTTGTAACCCCAAGTAAACCTTTTCTATATTTCAATAAGATTCAGAGACACTGTCTTACGGATAATACAAAAAGAATCATTAGAACCTGAGATAAGTTACAGAATGAAGTGAATGGCTTAACCCACCTCGTTAAACGAAAGAGGCCACACAATGGCATTCTGATCAATTGTGACTTTTATGTCTTGGGATCCGCACCTCTCCATGTGCCCAACTTTCCTTTCATGAAGAGAATTATTGGGAAGCATCACAAAGTTCACAATGTCAAAGTCAGCTGCCAGCTCCCCGTTCTCATCCAAATAAACTCCGCCCATAGAAGTATTCCCAAGCCTGACATTTCTCAGGAAAGGGTGAAGCTAGAATGATAAAGAAAATCCAGAAATTGGCTATTTCTAACCTGCTCTGTTAGGGATGCTGGTGGTGCTGTGGGTTAAACCACAGAGCCTAGGGCTTGCTGATCAGAAGGTCTGCAGTTCGAATCCCTGCGACAGGGTGAGCTCCCGTTGCTCGGTCCCTGCTTCTGCCAACCTAGCAGTTCAAAAGCACGTCAAAGTGCAAGTAGATAAATAGGTACCGCTAGATAAATAGGTACCGCTACGGCGGGAAGGTAAACAGCGTTTCCGTGCACTGCTCTGGTTCAGCAGAAGCGGCTTAGTCATGACTCGGAAGCTGTATGCCAGCTCCCTCGGCCAATAAAGCGAGATGAGCGCTGCAACCCCAGAGTCGTCCACGACTGGACCTAATGGTCAGGGGTCCCTTTACCTTTACCTTTACTAACCTGCTGTGTTACACATGTCTTCTAGACACATAGTGGCCACACTTTTTCTTTTTTTTTAATGGCCGCAATGTGATTGAGGACCATAAAGATCAATATCGTTGACACTGATTAACTATATAAAATTGCAAAAATGTATAAAAGTAAAGCAAGTACCTGTTAGTGGTGGGACTGCAGAAAGGTGAAAGGTTATTGGGAAATGGTTCATGAGTTTTAAAAAAAAGGTTAATGTGATGATTCCCACAAAACCTGAGGCCTTTCTGTTAGGTATCATTGGACCACAGCTTCTGAAGGAACTGTCTGATTTGTTTATGTATACTACGACAGCGACAATAATAGCCTATGCGCAAAAACTGGACAAAGAAGTCCCAACAAAAGAAGATTGGTTTATGAAGATGATGGAATATGCTGAGGTGGCTAGACTATGAGAATTAAAGAACAGAATGAGGAAAAAATTATTGAAGAATGGAAATATTATGTGGAATATTTGTAAAAATATTGTGGCTATGTTGAAGTGTATGCAGGATTTGTAGAATACCAGCAGACGAGAATGGGTAGTTAATCAACGTATATAATGGGTAAAATATAAGTAATATAGCAGCTTTATAAGGTAAGAAAATAACACCATGGAAGGCTGGGTGGGAAGTAGTAGTAGTAGTAGTAGTAGTAGTAATAATAATAATAATAATAATAATAATAATAATAATAATAATAATTTATTATTTATACTCCACCCAGTAGTGATGTATGGAAGTGAGAGCTGGACCATAAAGAAGGCTGATCGCCGAAGAATTGATGCTTTTGAATTATGGTGCTGGAGGAGACTCTTGAGAGTCCCATGGACTGCAAGAAGATCAAACGCATCCATTCTGAAGGAAATCAGCCCTGAGTGCTCACTGGAAGGACTGATCGTGAAGCTGAGGCCAGTGGCGTAGCGTGGGGGGTGCAGGGGGGGCCGTCCGCACCAGGCGCAACATCTGGGGGTTAGGGTTAGGGGGTGCAAATCCACGGGTTAGGGGGCACAAATCCACGGGTTAGGGGGCACAAATTACTTGCCTTGCCCCGGGTGCTGACAACCCACGCTACGCCACTGGCTGAGGCTCCAATACTTTGGCCACCTCATGAGAAGAGAAGACTCCCTGGAAAAGACCCTGATGTTGGGAAAGATGGAGGGCACAAGGAGAAGGGGACGACAGAGGACGAGATGGTTGGACAGTGTTCTCGAAGCTACAAACATGAGTCTGACCAAACTGCGGGAGGCAGTGTAAGACAGGAGTGCTTGGCGTGCTCTGGTCCAGGGGGTCACAAAGAGGTGGACACGACAAAACGACTAAACAACAACAACACTCCACCCATCTGGCTGGGTTTCCCTAGCCACTCTGGGCAGCTTCCAACAAAGATTAAGAAAACATTAAAATGTCACACATTAAAAACTTCCCTGAACAGGGCTGCCTTCAGATGTCTTCTAAATGTCAGGTAGTTGTTTATCTCTTTGACATCTGATGGGAGGGCATTCCACAGGGCGGGCGCCACTACCGAGAAGGCCCTCTGCCTGGTTCCCTGTATTCTCACCTCTCACAGTGAGGGAACCACCAGAAGCCCCTCGGCGCTGGACCTCAGTCTCCGGGCAGAACAATGGGGGTGGTCTACTGGGCCGAGGCCGTTTAGGGCTTTCAAGGTCAGCACTAACACTTTGAATTGTGCTTGGAAACGTACTGGGAGCCAATGTAGGTCTTTCAAGACCGGAGTTATGTGATCTCGGCGGCCGCCCCCAGTCACCAGTCTAGCTGCCGCATTCTGGATTAGTTGTAAGCAGATAAGAAAGGTTTCTTTCAGTGGTTGTTTAGAAGAATTTGTAAAATTTGAAAAAGTAATAAAAAAATGTTTTGAAAAACTTTAAAGCATTTCAGATAGGGCTCTCTCACAGGTTCACCAGGAGATCCCAGAGACTGAAACTGTGACCTCTACCTCTGAGTAACAGCCCCTTTCCCTGTTGGCATATTTAATTCAAGTAGCAATTGCAGTGTGGAACTTTCCAAAGGATTCATAGCCATACATATCAGCCGAGGAAGAAAAGAATACCTGTGATGGCTGGAGTCGTCCACCTTCCCACCTGTTTCCACCCACCATCACCATCTGCATGGATCTCGATGAGTAGGCCGCATTTAAGGCCTGTGCCAGAGCTCGGACAGTGTTGTAAATGCTGTCGGTGTCTTGAAACAGGCTTCTCTCGAGGACACCTTGAGGGAAACCTTCCAGGTTCTCTCTCACTTTGCATTGGTTCTGGCCTTTCACAGATAACACATGCTTTGAATACAAGCAATGATATCCTTTTCGCCAAACTGGATTGCCCTCTCTATGAGGTGGAACTGGTAGATTATCATCATGTTTCATTCTTTTTTTCGTCTGGATAAATAAAGATAAATAGCCATGATTGTGTTGGTTCTGAAGTTCCTTGGGCGATGTTTTGGAGCTGATATATGACAAAGCTATCGTGACCCAAACTTTCCCAGTAACGGGTTTCAGGGTTTCACCCACTATTTCTAGAGTAAGTGCGGCTTCTGAGGGGGACTGAGAGTCCCCATAGTAAAGAAACACATTGATTCGCCTGTCCATGGAAAGTGAAATCTTCTGCCGGAGCTTTATGTCTGCGTCGGCTATAAAAAAGAAGCCTCGTGAAATGGTTTGTGAGAAGGCAACGCAGACACCGCCCTTAGCAAGCAGAGGCGCCAAGGTGCTCAGAAACCTTTCTCCATTGTCTGAGTCAGCAGCTATGAGCCCGATCCAAGTCCACCTGAAATGCAGGAGTAGTTTGATAATCCCCGAGCCTGGGGGTTCTTCATTTGGGGTCACACGGTAGACGAAAGAAGACTGTGTTTTGTCAAGAGCATGATGAACAGAAGCGTAACTGACCTGGTAGGACAGGGAAGAGATGGAGAATTTCATTGATTTTCAGGACTAAGCTCTGATATTATTTATTAACTGAAAATTATGGGCACGGAGAGCCATATTCTGCAGAGTTTCAAAGCACTGATTTCATTGGTTCTCTCCATCCCCATTCATTGGAATAAGGGGCTCAGGTTACTGACTATTCTAGTTGGAAGAACAGCCCTTCCTTTTTTGAACAACGTCTGGAAAAGATGTACTATTCTATCGCGTACTTGTGGTTGTACCATCATACCTGGGGGATTTTGTAGATTCCCGCAGCGCTTGAAATCTGGATGGAAGTGTCTGAGTCAACCCCTTCAATTAAAACCAGCTGCTTGCTCTGTCTTCCACAATGGTAGTTTGGAACATTTGCCTGCCCAGGAGAGAGCAAATCTACAATGGCGTCATAGGTCACCCTTGCATCGAAATAGTTCTCATAGATGCTGTAGCCCAGGGTGATGTTGGGTAAGATCCTGGGGTCCTGGTTGATCTCATGAATGACAATCTGGAAGGACAAGAGGTACCAGTAGGCTATGAGCCTTGCTTGCCTGCAACAAAGTGTGTATCATAAAGTCATTCTCTAGCCAATGAAAACATGTCAAATCCCTGCCTTCTTAATCCTTACTCTCTGGACACCACAGTGTTGGTACAGTCTTTAGCATGAAGCATCACAGCAGATCCTCGTCACATTTTGGTTTGTGTGTGTTTGTTATAAGATAAATAGCTGCTTGCCAGTTAAGCAACACCTCCACACACCCACACCCCCCAGGGTTGCCATATTTCAAAAAGTGAAAATCCAGACACTTCCAACATGGGTTTCCCTGGGCATTCCCAATTTTGGGAAATTCCACCCGGATGCTATTATCGCCAGACTAATCCCGGATGCATGGCAGCTCTAAACCCCACAAAAGGAGAGGCATTTTAATACTTGAACACTGAAAAGTTCACAATCATGAATGAAGGACGCCTTTTTCAGATCCAACCTGCCAAGAAGAGGGCTGGCTTATAGGACAACCACCATTTCCCAGGTTAGAGGAGGGGCTGGCACATGGCACAGTAAAAACTGCTGGTGCCATATGCCCTTTTCCCAGCCTACCCCACCTCTCACACCTTACCCCCCCTTCCCTAAACCACTGTGATTGACCCCCTACTCCTCTCCTCCCAGACACATCTCCCCTCTCTGAAACAAACAGCAGGAGCAACAAAATCCACACAAATTCAAGAGTTAAAACAATTCTAGCAGCATTGGCCTGTCTCTGCTTTGTAGCTGGTGCTGCAGCTGGAGCAGCAGAGGTTTAGCGGCTTCCAACACTAACATGAATACTTTCATGGCCATAGCTAATGGGGGGGTCTACTCGGGGTTTCGGTCCTGGATGAAGCCTCTAGAGCAGGGGTCAGCAAACATTTTCAGCAGGGGGCCAGTCCACTGTGCCTCAGACCTTGTGGGGTGCCAGACTATATTTTTGGGGAAAATGAATGAATTCCTATGCCCCACAAATAACACAGTAAAAAAAGGTAAAGGGACCCCTGACCATTAGGTCCAGTCGTGCCCGACTCTGGGGTTGTGGCGTTCATCTCACTTTACTGGCCGAGGGAGCCGGCGTACAGCTTCCAGGTCATGTGGCCAGCATGACTAAGCCACAACCCCAGAGGATTTCATACATTTCTTTTTCTTCTGCCCTATTTATGAACTAATAAGAACTAAGCTCCTCCTCTTGATCCCGCCCACCATCACATCTAAGGAAGTCTGTTTGAAATCACTTCTTGTGGACGCAAATCCCCAAATTTCACGTGGGGTGGCAATCTTTATAGTGCAGGCTTTGAAACTCAGGGCTACTCTGACTGGGTAGTGTGTCCTAGACCTGGACCTGTTTTAATTCTTTTTATTACCTTTTTAACCTAATGTGCCGAGCCTATTTTGGGGCCATTATATGCTTTATATACATCCGCATTTTAGATTCCCGGCGCTGGCAACTAAATTTTTACATTATTGTCTTAGGGTAATTTAAATGTCATAATGCCAGTAATATCGTTTTGAATTTTGTTTGGTTGCTTCTCTCTAGCATTTTTGTCTTATCCTGCTATGGCTGTATGCTAATGCAATAAAGGTTTGTTTGATTGATTGATTGATTGATTGATTGATTGATTGACTAAGCCACTTCTGGCAAACCAGAGCAGCGCACGGAAACGCCGTTTACCTTCCCGCCGGAGCAGTACCTATTTATCTACTTGCACTTTGAGGTACTTTTGAACTGCTAGGTTGGCAGGAGCTGGGACCGAGCAATGGGAACTCACCCCGTCGCGGGGATTCGAACCGCCAACCTTCTGATCGGCAAGCCCTAGGCTCTGTGGTGTAACCCTGCATCCTTAAACAACTCAGAGATGCATTTTAAATAAAAGGGCACATTCTACTCATGTAAAAACACACTGATTCCTGGACCATCCGCAGGCCAGATTTAGAAGGCAATTGGGCCGGAGCCAGCCCCCAGGCCTTAGTTTGCCTACCCCTGCTCTAGAGGGGCGCCACTGAGGCTCCCAGCCTGCCTGGGTTTCCTGCCTAGCCAGCTCTGATCATAGTCATGGAGTGGAGAACTGCTGCGCACCGGAGGGATGGTTATTTGCAAGGGGGAGCAGGAAAACCTGGAGAGGCAAAAGTAAACAAACCTCCTTCCCCTTTCCCCATTTTTTGGAACTGTGTGTGAGAGAGAAATTGTGGAAAAGGCACAAGCAAAGTTGAAAAGGGGAAGTTTTGTTGCTTCCTTCTGCTTCTGCTTCCCTCAGTGCCTCAGAGGTCAATTAAAAGTGGTGAAGAGGTCAGAACACCACCTCCTGTCCCTTTTGGGAACAGGAGCTTTTATCAAGGTTAAACAATTTAAACGTCAAGTTCACAAAATAAGTACTTTGGAGTATTGCTTGCTTTTGTGTTCTCTCTGTGGGTGGGTGGGTGTGTTTACACAATGGGCACTGCTGCATACAATGAGCTACAAAAACTGAGTCCTCTTTATATTGAAAATAAAATACTTGCAATGAAAGAAATGTGATGCTGACATACAAAGCACTTTGTATTTATCCCTTCCTGTAATTTGGAAGGAAAATGTAGCCAATCCACTTTAAATTCTTTCATTGCAATGGTTCGGCAGCCAGCAATCTTGTGGCGTATACTTTGTTTATTCTTTCATTCTTTAGAGCCTTAATGGCAAGCTTTTACGACTCACTGAACGGCAAGCCTTTATTACCCGCTGAATTTGATGGAGCTTACACCCAGGTAACTGTGTAAAGATTCTACAGTCATATACTGCAATCTTACGCATTTTTACTCTCTGGTATGTGCCAGACTTACTCTGGACTTACTCTCTGGTATGTGCCTGATCATTATCAGTTTCTATTATTATTATTATTATTATTATTATTATTATTATTATTATTATTATTGCATGTGTGTGTGCCAAACTGAATCTTTGACCCGGGTGAAAGAAAGCCGAGTTTCATCCCTGACACCTTGAGTTGTGTCTGCAAACTGGCATATGTTTGAACACGGGGATTATATGAATTCTAAACGGAACCCCATCCATCAAAAAGCGCAACAGCCCACCTGCGATTCACAGCAACTGGTATTCAGGGAAATGCTACCTTGACAGTGGAGGTAAAATATTGCCATCCTGGTCAGTAACAATGTTGGATCCAGGAGAACCAACAAGTTATGGACCTGCTCCTTGCAAAGAAGCCCAATCCCACCCACATCAGGCCACCTGCCCACCTCCGAAATCCAGAACAGGGAACACGTAGCCTACATATTTTCAGGATTCAGCTTCAATATGTTAGCAACTTAATGGGTTGCTGTTTTGCTTCTTGCAGGTGGGAAGACAAAGGATGGAAGCGACATCCATTGGCTTTTTGCATCTCCACGGACGGACACTTCCAGAAAGCAGGACTTGCCCCTGGCGAATAAGGATTCCTGGAGTGGGGGAAATCATAGTTGAGAATAATAGCATGAAACCAATTGCCACAGAAGTGCTTACCCAAAGAGCACCATTTGGGGTGCTTCGCGGAAACTGTTGGCTGCATGGAAAACATGTGTTGTAGAAATGACCCCACTTACGAGGTGGTCTCCTGGCATGTAATAATTCAACGCATCTGGAACATCCCTCTCCATGTTCAAGGGGCATTCTGCCTTTGGCATCCCAGAGCCTACAAATCGCAGCAGCAGCAGCAACAGCAGCAGCAATAGCATCACTCTGGGTCTGCTGGCTCTCATTGCCTCTGTCGTGGCGGCTCCCAGCATAGTAAGCAGCAAATTAGAAGCCGGACCAAGCCCCCGGTGACATTAAGAGCAGAGGGATGATACAGTCTCTTCACACTGGCAGAGTCCGTGCCTGCCTCAAAGCGTTCGGTTTCTCAGGAGGTATTTAAGTAGGCATTTCTTGTTGCATTAAGTTGCCTCGTGCATCTCTCCATTCTGAGATTTCGGTTATTTGCAGAATAACAAAAATAAGGTGATGCTTGGGGGGTCGGTCCCTTGAGTTTTGGGGCAGGAAAAAAAGAGAACTAAATCACTATGATTCCTATAATTAGGAGGTGAAGCAGCACCTCCACCCTGTACAGGGTGGCTCAAGGAGCAGGTGCAGAGCTGGAGGAAAACAGATCCGCAAGAGGAAAGGCCATAGCTCAGGTGTAGAGCATTTGTGAGGGGACCTCAGCAAGGGGAATTAAAATTAAGGAGATACTGCAGTGCAGCATCGTCTTGTGCAAATGCCTGATTATCGTCTTCCAAAGCAACTACTCTATTCCAAACTTAAAAATGGAAAGCGTAATGCTGGTGGTCAACAAGAGAGGTTTAAAGACTCTCTCAAGGCAAATCTTTAAAAAATGTAGTATAAACACCAGCAATTGGGAAACACTGGCTTGTGAGCGCTCTAGTTGGAGAACAGCCTTTACCAAAGGTGTCATGGACTTTGAAGACACTTGAACTCAGGACGCAAGGGAGAAATGTGCTAAGAGGAAGGCACGCTTGGCAAATCCACACCGTGATCAACTCCCGCCCGGAAACCTATGTCCCCACTGTGGAAGGATGTGTCGAACCAGAATCGGCCTCCACAGTCACTTACGGACTCACTATTAAAACCGTGTTTATGGAAGACAATCTTACTTGCTACGAGTGATTGCCAAAGAGAGAAGAGAGAAGAGAGAGATTTGCACTGCAAGCAGAAGATCTCAGCTTCGATCCCTGACTTCTGCCGGGATCCCCGCGTTAGATGCGATAGTACTAGACCGCCTATAGCCATTTGGTGATGAATGCATTTCGACAGAGCAGCTGTGCTCCAGCAGCCAATAGGAGTTGCAGTCGCTACTTTGCAGAGCCTACATCCCTCAGGAGCGGGCCGTCCTCTGAACTGTTCCAGGTGTCCCAAGAAAGCCCAAAGAGCCTTGAGGGCATCAGATAATCCCTTCTCACACAGTAAAGAACTCGTGTGTCCATAAGTTATCCTTTATTGATTTGCTTTCAATGCTTATGCCTTTCCTTTCCATATATAGTTCAATGCTGCTAAGGAAAATGATGATGATGATGATAATAATAATAATATGCAATTAAAAACAACAACATATGCAAGCACAAACGAGAAGTATTTCAAAAGGAAGAGAACAAAATCTACAAGCCAGAAATAGCGCGATTTGCGGGTGGGGGGAAGCAACAGTGAAAATATCCCACAAAGGTTACGTATCAATTATAGAGGGAGCCTGGATAGCTCAGTTGGTTAGAGTGTGATGCTGATAATACCAAGGTTGCAGGTTCGATCCCCGTCCGGGACAGCTGTGTACTCCTGCATTCCAGGGGGTTGGACTAGATTATCCTCAGAGTCCCTTCCAACTTTATGAATCTTTGTGAGAGCTGGGAGGGTTCAGAACTCTTTGTGTGGAATAAGGATGAAGAAATCATTTTAATAGAGGGCTTTATATTCCCTTTTTCTTCTTTTCCATCTTTATTGTCTTGCTTTTGTTATTCTTGCTCTTTCCCCCCTTTTTTTTATTAGTTTCAGCCTGGACACTGAGGTCCATCTCCGAGGGCCTTCTGGCAGTTCCCTCACTGAGAGAAGTGAGATTACAGGGAACCAGGCAGAGGGCCTTCTCGGTGGTGGTGCCCGCCCTGTGGAACACCCTCCCATCAGATATCAAGAAAAGAAACAACTACAGTGGAACCTCGGTTTTCAAACTTAAATCCATTCCGGAAGATCGTTCAACTTCCATAAAGTTCAAAAACTAGGGATCAATGGATTGGCTGCAAAGTCAATGGGGAAAAATGAAAAATGCGGCTTGGAAGCTGTTTGGCTTCCGAAAATCGTTCGAAAACAAAAGCATTCACTTCTGGATTGTTGGTGTTCAGGTTCCAAACTGTTCAGCTTCGAAGCGTTTGACAACCAAGGTTTCACTGTATCTGACTTTTAGAAGACATCTGAAGGCAGCCCTGTTTAGGGAAGCTTTCATTGATGTTTTATCATGTTTTTAAGATTCTGTTGGGAGCCGCCCTGAGTGGCTGGGGAAATCCAGCCAGATGGGTGGTGTATAAATAATATATTATTATTATTATTATTATTATTATTATTATTATTATTATTATTAGGCTTTTATTGCATTTGATGTTGAAAACTTTCAACATAAATTGATTACACAAAAAAGGAGAAGGCAGCACCAAACAGAAAGCAGAAAGGTACAAAAACAAACTTCACAAACAGCTTTCCATTTTGCCTCCTCTCCCACCCCATCCTAATCAGAGAGATTAAAAAAATGCTGCACTGAAAATGCTTTGTGAAAATACAAGGCGCGTAAACCAAATATGTATGTTACTTATGCAATCATGGCCATGCAATATCTAAATGAAAAAGAAGGAAGGAACACTGAAAATATCCCACAAAGATTATATATCAATTATGGCAAATCAATCAATCAAATCCAACCTCCAAACGCTGAAGACCTCCCTAAAATAAACCGGCCTTATAAATAAGTTCACAAAAATTACTGGCCTACCATTATTCTTTCCTTACCCTCATGCTGGGCTGGAAATAGTGCCAGAAAACCCCATCCCTCCTCTGACAACCCACTTGCCTTTTGTGCTGAACTCAGAGTGGGTACAGAATACTGCCCCCCTCACTTGCCTGCCCACAATTCCTTGTCTCCTGAGGCTATCAGGCTAGTGCTTAAACATAAGGCTGGTCTTAACACTGCAATGAAAGGCCATGAATCAGAGAGGAGGGACAAATCACCTCGGATAGCTCAGTTGGTACAGCATGAGACTCTTAATCTAAGGGTCAAGGGTTCAAGTCCCAGGTTGGGCAAAAACATTCCTGCACTGCAGGGGGTTGGACTAGGTGGTCCCTGCGGTCCCTTCAAACTCTACAGTTCTGTGAAATCTCCATGGGTAGGGTGTGGCGACAGAGGAAAGCCCCTTCCCAGGCGTCGGTTTGGAATTGAGGGCCTACATAGATGACCTTGATCTCCAAGCAAAGCTCATATGGTCCAACAGAAACCATGGTCCACAACCAGTTTCACGATCTGTATCATGGTTAACTCTTGCATCTTCAAGACTTGAAGCTTTCATTCGTTTGTTCAGAATAGTATGAAAACTTTTTTTTTTTTTTGCAGAAATCTTAAGTGCAAAAAATGGAAGTACAAAATGAGAAGTCCACAGTAAGGCAAAACCTTTCTTTGGGCCAACTGAAATGTCACAAAATAAGTCAGCAAGCTTTTCAATTCTCCGAAAGCTTCTTTTACGCTCCCCAACACTCCTGGGGCAGAGGAGTTGAATTCCCTGTGTGGGTTCTCTGATGGCTAATAAGGGCTGTGCTAGCAACAGGGTTCTTGCTTAATCTCAGAAGCCATACACTGGCTTTCCTCTGTGAATTCCCCTAGAGGGCATAAGATGGATACGCCATCTGAAGCCATTTCAACGCTCCAAGCAATGATGGGTCTCCCAACCCCAGCGTGAACTTTTTGGTGTCTGTTTAGATCCGCTTTTCTGTAAAACCTCTTCCCACATTCCAGACACTGGAAAGGTCTCACCCCAGTGTGGATTCTCTGGTGTGAAGTAAGGTCCGTTTGCTGCCTGAAATACTTCCCGCACTCTGGGCACTGATACGGTTTCTCTCCTGTGTGTATGCTTTGATGAGAGGTGAGGCTCTTTTTCTGACTGAAGGTCTTCCCACACTCCTGACACTCGTATCGTCTCTCTCCGGTGTGGATTCTTTGGTGTGTGAGAAGGTTGGACTTGTCGTAAAAGCTCTTCCCACAGTGCGAGCACATGAAAGGTCTCTCCCCGGTGTGGATTCTCTGATGGGAAGTGAAGCTCGTGATTTGGCTGAAGCTCTTTCCACATTCCGTGCAAGTATATGGCTTCTCCCCCGTGTGGATTCTTTGGTGTCTAGTAAGGTGTGGCTTATCGTAGAAGCTCTTCCCGCATTCCGAGCAAACGTACGGTTTCTCCCCAGTGTGGATTCTTTGGTGGGAAGTAAGGCCAAAGCTTTGATGGAAGCCTTTTCCACATACCAAGCACTGATATGGTTTCTCCCCTGTGTGGATTCTTTGGTGGATGACCAAGCTCGATTTGTCGTAAAATCCCTTTCCACACTCGGAACACTTATACGGTCTTTCTCCCGTATGAATTCTTTGATGTGACGAGAAGCTTGCTAGCTGCCGGAAACTCTTTCCACACTCCAGACATTTGTATGGCTTCTCTCCTGTGTGGATTCTCCAATGAACGTTAAGGTCTGACTTGCGATTGAAGCTTTTCCCACATACTGGGCAGACATTTTTTCTTTGCCCTTTCTGTTTTCCCTGCTGAACTAAGATTTCGGGGATATTGTCACCCTGCCACGTAACAGATTCGTTCATCCACATCTCTGTTTGATTTCCTTCCTGCTTTTCTGGCTCAACTTGATCTCCAATCTCCTCTTCCATTTCTAGATTATTGTTCCTTTCCGACGACTCTCCATATGTCCCTTCATCAGTCTTACGCTCCCACTCATCACCTTCTGGAATACAGAGAGAGAAACTTGGTTAGAGGACATAGCAGGGGAACAAGGAGGAAGCATTTTTTTCATCACCCATCATGCCAAATTTACTGCTGCAGAGAAGACGGCGTACAGGTGTGGTTCTGCTTCCACATTCCTTCCAAAGACTTAGAACTGCTCTACACATCCAACAGAAGTTCCTAGACTGTGCTGCCCAGATTTGATTGGGGCTGCACTTGAAGATGACTTAGAAACTTCAACTGGTCCAAACTGCAGCGGCCAAATTACTGCTTGGGGTTCCATTTAAATCTCATATAACACATGTTTTCAAACAGCTGCATTTCTTTATCCCATCTCAGCTGCATGTAAGTTGCCCTACCCCTTTTGCAATGAACAGACCACACACTGCTAAGTAAGTTTAAAATGCTTTACTTACAGTTCCAAGCTGCGCTGGGTACCATGAAATGGGTTAATTCCCGGGCCCAATTCAAGGTACTCATGCTTGTGTTTAAAGCCATATATCATTCAGGCCCCAAATATATGAAAAACTGCCTCCTTTCCTACAGACCTCCAAGACACCCATCCCCACCCCCCGAAGCTCAGGATAGTGATGGTGGCAGACTATAAGCTGTAGAACTCCCTCCCCACAGAAGTGTGTCTGGCAACTTCATTACAGTGGTACCTTGGTACTCAAATGGCTTGGCTCCTGAACAAATTGGCTCCCAAACGCCGCAAACACGGAAGTAAGTGTTCTGGTTTGCAAATGTTTTTCAGAAGCTGGACGTCTGACGTGGCTTCTGCTTGAGTGCAGGAAGCTCCTGCAGCCAATCGGAAGCCACGTCTTGGTTTCCGAAAGGTTTCGGGGGTTGGAACAGACTCCCGGAACATATTAAGTTCGAGAACCAAGTTACCACTGTATATATGCTTTAGACAAACCTCTTTAACCTGGCCTTTGACACCTGAGAGGCATATTTTCAAGATTCACTGTATATTTTGTGACAGCATGTTTAAAAGTTGCATTGTATTGTAACAAATGGATGGGACTTAACAAAGTGTGGCCCTTACCCAGAGAGGCCACGTTCCAGTAATTCTCCAGTTGCACTTCCCCGTGCAGAGCCCTTTGGCCCGGATCCAGCAGAGCCCACTCCTCCTCGGTGAAACACACGGCCACTTCCTCAAAGGCCATGGGACCCTGAATGAGGAAGAAAATGCCACGTCCTTCAAGTTACATATATCTTACATATATATCTTGGGCTGGGGTATTTTTAGAGGGAGCAGTTGTTGTGGGAATGGTTCTTGCTGTTGTCACTGTTCATTTCTCGCACCTTTATTTTGGATATTATTATTTATGTGGAAATAGTTCAATTTGGTTGTGAGCTTTTTGACGCTTCACTTATTGTTTACGACTACTTTTGTTATGCTTGTACAGTGCTACCTTGGTTCTCAAACGGCTTAGTGCCGAACAGATCAGCTCCCGAACGCTGCAAACCCAGAAGTAAGTGTTCCGGTTTGCAAATGTTTTTCGGAAGCTGAACATTCAACGTGGCTTCCGCTTGAGCACAGGAAGCTCCTGCAGCCAATCGGAAGCCGTGCCTTGGTTTTCAAATGTCGAATGGAGTTCCAGAACGGATTAAGTTCAAGAACCAAGGTTCCACCGTAGTTATGTAATTTTTTTAATATATGTTGTAAGCCGCTTTGAGCATGGTTTTAACTTTGGAAAGGCGGCATACAAACGAAAGATTGACAAACAGATTCTGCAAGATTTCTGATTTGGAAGAAATGAGCGTCCCCTTCCCCACCCTTCCCCACCCCCTTCCCCACCCCCTCCACCACCCCTTTGGAGCCAAACCTTTGCCTAAGGAAAATAAGCAGAGCTCGCAGCCTCTGTTGTGTGTCGTTTGATGGGTTTAACATCTCTATCACCATATGACAGGCACCCAATATACAGTCGTACCTTGGAATTAGAACAGAATCTGTTCCGGAAGTCCGTTTGACTCCCAAAACATTCAGAAACCAAAATGCGGCTTCTGATTGGCTGTGGGAAGCTCCTGAAGCCAATCGGAAGCCGGGGAAGCCCCGTCGGACATTCGGCTTCCAAAAATAGTTCGCAAACCGGAACAGTCATTTCTGTTTGGGGGCCAAAACTAAGCTGTTCAAAAACCCAGGTACAACTGTATGCACTTAGACTAATCATTAGGAAGAATTTTCTGACGGTAAGAGCTGCTTGACAAGTGGAACAAACCCTCTCAGAAGGTGGTGGGCTGCTTCATTGGAGGTCAGGTGGCCATCTGTCAGGGATTCAGGTGTGATTCCTGCATTGCAGGGGGCTGGACTAGATAACCCTCATGAGGTCCCTTCCATCTCTACACTTCTGTGAATCTATGGAACGTAGAGGCTTCCCAACCATCCCGTGTACACGTTTTTCTGACGATCCTTACCCGAGTTGACTGTGCAGAAGCTGCTGCTGTTGCTCTGTCACAAATGAGAGATGATTCGGAGAAAGTCAGGGACAACACCCCATTGCCTGCTGCAGAAGATGGCGAAAAGAGATATTGTTTTTGCTTTTAGAAAAGCAGTGCTAATAATAATCATCATCATTTATTATTTATACCCCGCCCATCTGGCTGGGTTTCCCCAGCCACTCTGGGCGGCTTCCAATCGAGCGTTAAAAACAATACAGCATTAAATATTAAAAACTTCCCTAAACAGGGCTGCCTTCAGATGTCTTTTAAAGATAAGATAGCTGCTTATTTCCTTCACATCTGATGGGAGGGCGTTCCACAGGGCAGGCGCCACTACCAAGAAGGCCCTCTGTCTGGTTCCCTGTAACCTCACTTCTCACAATGAGGGAACCGCCAGAAGGCCCTCAGCGCTGGATCTCAGTGTCCGGGCTGGACGATAGGGGTGGAGACACTCCTTCAATGAAGGTCTTCCAGGACTGGTGTTATATGGTCTTGGCCACTCCCAGTCACCAGTCTAGCTGCCGCATTCTGGATTAGTTGCAGTTTCTGGGTCACCTTCAAGGGTAGCCCCACGTAGAGCGCACTGCAGTAGTCCAAGCGGGAGATAAATGCTGCTGTTATGTCCATGCTGCCAACTTTTTTTATTGCTTGGTTAATCTGAAGGGGCAACCGCGCACTAAAAGGTATCAGCACACAATATTTATCTAAAACGCTACAAGTATAATGCAATGATTTCATAATCGCAATGCCAACCTGAACTCCTTTGGGAGGGAATGGTGGGATATGAATCAGATAACAAACAAAAGGAATAATACTTCTAAGTATAAGAGGAAACAACATCCACAACAAATGAATGGGTTAATAAAATTAATGGACTGTGTTGAAACGGCAAAGCTAACTGCCAGACTAGAAGAGTGGAATTTCTTCTTTTTAGGTTTATATTGAATGTATTGTTATGAACAAGAAGGCAGTAAAGAAATCTGAATTATAATGTCTTTATCGAACAATATGGAAAGTCAAAGAAAAAACAAAAATGGTTATTTGTAATGTAGCGAAGATGGATTATGTGAAAATTTAATAAAATATAAATCATTCAAAAATACTTCTCTCTCTCTCTCTCTCTCTCTCTCTCTCTATATATATATATATATATATGCCACCTTATAATATAATGTTGTTGTGCATATTAAGGCATTTAAAAGCCTTTCTCTTTACCCAGGCATTTGAAGGCTAAAATCTTGGCAACCCTGAGGATAATTGTGACTGCTTTAAACTGTTTTCAGGATGTTTTAAATTATACTTTTTACTAGCGTGCTGCAATTCTGGGATATAACTTGAGACAACTACAACAAAACAGTAATTGGTAACAAGATAATATAGAGGGACATAAATAATCATCATCAACAATAAAACATTATGATCACCAAGTCATTTAATTTGCCACTTTCAGATTCCCCATAGATCAGTTTTAAAAAGAGAGAGGAGGGAGAAGAGAAGAGGAGAGAAGGAGGAGGAGAATGTTAAAATTAAAATATAAACATAACTGAAATGCGTGGTAAAACAATTACATTGAATCAATACAGTGGATGCTCAGGTTGCGAACGTGATCCATGCAGGAGGCATGTTCGCAACCCACAGCACCACATGATTTGGCACTTCTGTGCATGCACAAAGCGCAATTTAGTGCTTCTGCCAAAACCCGGAAGTAACCTGTTCTGGTACTTCCAGGTTCGGCGTGGTGCGCAACCCAAAAACACGCAACCTGAAGCGTCTGTAACCCGAGGTATGACTGTACATACCGTATTTTTCGCTCCATAGGACGCACTTTTTTCCTCCTATAAAGTAAGGGGAAATGTGAGTGCATCTTATGGAGTGAATGGCACTGCGCAGAGAGGGAGAGCTGCACAGGGCCCCTTCAGCCACGCGCCTGCCTGGAAGCCGGAGGAGGAACAGAAGGGTCTCCTTCTGTTCCTTCTCCAGCTTCGTTTGAAGGGGCACTGTGCAGAGAGGGAGAACTGTGCAGCGCCCCTTCAGCAACGCACCTGCCCTGGCTTCTGCCTTAGCTGTGTGCAGCCTCTTCAGGCAGGGGGAGCCTTCATCCCACTGCCCTGAAGAGGCTTGGCGCAGTTATCCCAGAAGCCAGAACAGCCACACGGTATCCCAGAAGCCAGATCCCTCTTGCTGTTCTGGCTTCTGGGATTCAAAATATTTTTTTTTCTTGTTTTCCTCCCCCCCAAACTAGGTGGGTCTTATCATCTGGTGCATCCTATAGAGCGAAAAATACGGTAATTAAAACAGGAGACAAGATGGGATTCGACTCAATTGTGTGTACGGAACAAGATCTACTATTGCAGTGGGATTTTTCCCTCTCCCCAAAGCCTGCTAAATCTGTTCTGGAGAGTTAAGAGAAAACTCCATACAGATTTAATCTTGTCGTGCAAACGGAACTTGTTCCGTGCAGTCATACCCAGCTTAGAGCTATGCTGAATTCAACCCTCAGAGATGGACAGGCACCCCCCACAGGCAAGATCAGCGGCTCATTAATTACAGCCATCCACAAAAAGGAAGAGGGAGATCTAGACTTTATCCTGGAGAACGTCATAGCACCCAGGAATTCAAGGAACGGGAAATCCTCCCTTACCCAGCGACGCATCTTGAGTCCGAATCTCTGGCGCGATTCCCACGCAGAGAGACTTCTTGCAGGCATTAGGAACATCCTTTTCTGACTTGAGGGAATCAGCAACCGCTTGCGGGAGGGACCGCGGCACCTGAAACAGCAACCAAGATTTGATTCAGGGAGCAGGGAAGAGAACTACAGGAATGGGATGGATTTTCACCATCTTCTTCTTCCAGCTCTGCAAAACCCTGCAGCACCCAGTGGGGCTGGAACAAAAACACAGGAAGCAGAGAATGGCCCACCTGCCACCATGATTTAAATCATCGGTTCTGAATTAAGGGGCGATTCAATTAGAAAGTAATGTGTTTAGCGTGCACTCGGTTCTTGAAGCATGCACTCGGTTCTGACCCAACTAAGCCTCCTGGAGCAAAATATACTGGTACATCAGGACGCTTAGTTTGGTCAGAATCGAGTACACTATTCCAGAGATCCACTGCAGCCGCTTGGAGGGCTGTGACAATTTGTGTCCTGGGTTTTTTAGACTCGTCTACCTATGGACTATCTGAAACCAAAGGGGCACATGGGTTGCTAAATGGGAACTTGTTCTCACAGTGACCAACCAGATGCCTGGGGAAAACCTTAAGCAGGACCCGAGAACATTATAACTCTCGCCTCCTGAGGCTTCCAGCAAGGGAAGGCAGAGAACCACCATGGCTAGTAGCCACTGATATAGCTTTCTCCTCCTTGGAACCACCAAGATGAAAATATTCTCTGTAATGAAAATGCAATACAGATGGTACTTGACCCCGGCCAGATCGGCAAAAATGTACAAAAACTGTAGTAATGTATGTTGGAGATGCAACAACGGGGCAGGAACCTTTCTACATATATGGTGGGAGTGCAAAGAGATAGTGGGATTCTGGGAAAATATCTATAATGAACTGAAAAAGATGTTAAGATTTTCATTTGAAAAAACCCCAGAATCCTTTCTCCTGAGTATCATGTCAGAGGAAATAAAAAGAACGGCCAGACCAATATTTATGTATGCAACTACGGCGGCAAGGTTATTGATTGCCAAAAATTGGAAAAGCAGCAGCATCCCAACTAAAACAGACTGGTTATCTAACATGATGGAATACTTTCATATTGCCGAACTAACAGGGAGGATAAGAGGAGATATGGTACAAAAATTGAATAAGGAGTGGCCTATCTTTAAGGAATACATCAAAATTTATGTGGAAAAAGTAGAATTTCTGACAGATACTGAGTGAATCCAGAAAATGATTAGAGTGAAAGGAGAGTAAAGTTAAGATAAAAGAAGAGATTAAAGAAATAATGAAATGTGTTTAAGCCAGTTGGAAAAATAAAGTAGCGTAACAAGAACGACTGGAAGTCAAGTCACTTGGTGGGTGTCCATATGGGGTAGGTGTGTAGTTATGTTGATATGTATAGTATAAAAGGTAAAGGGACCCCTGAACATTAGGTCCAGTCGTGGCCGACTCTGGGGTTGCGGTGCTCTTCTCGCTTTACTGGCCGAGGGAGCCGGCGTACAGAATGACTAAGCCGCTTCTGGTGAACCAGAGCAGCGCATGGAAACACCATTTACCTTCCCGCCGGAACGGTACCTATTTATCTACTTGCACTTTGACGTGCTTTCGAACTGCTAGGTTGGCAGGAGCAGGGACCGAGCAACGGGAGCTCACACCGTCGTGGGGATTTGAACCGCTGAGCTTCTGATCGGCAAGTCCTAGCCACCCGCGTCCCTCTATGTATAGTATGGGTAGGTATTATATACAGTAATGTAGGTGTGTTCTATGTTAGGAAAATTAGGTAGTGTGCTATGTGCGTGTATTGTGTAAATGTATATGTATGTGTTTCATATGTTAATTTAAAAAAAAGATGAAAATATTCTCTCACCTGCTCCTTTTCTTCCTGCTTCTCCTCTCCCTGCTTCTTCCCCTCCACCTGGCTCAGGAGGAAGCCTTCGGCCAGGGCCACCGCCTGGGAGCTGGTCTCCGCTCCGCACTCCCTGACCCAGTTCTCCATCTCCGGGGGGAGGACAGCCAGGAACTGCTCCAGGATCACCAGGTCCAGCATCTGGGCCTTGGTGAGCCTTTCCGGCTTCAGCCACTGACAGCAGAGACTGTGGAGTCGGCTGCAAACCTCTCGGGGTCCCTTGGCCTCCTGGTAGAGTAACCCTCTGAAGCGCTGGCGTTGGTCATCAGAGCTGGCATCGTTCACCCCCAGGATCTCTGGGACAGACTTTTCCCTGTATGCCCCACGGCTCCCAATCTCAACAGTGTCAGGGCCAGCTGCGGTTCGCTCCTCCATCTTCGCTCTGTACTCCAAGGCGGCTTCTGAGATCGCCGTAAAGATATTCTCCCGCCAATTTCTCTCTTGTTAAAGCCAAGAGCTGTCCGGATCCGAGGCTTGCAAAGGGATGGAGTTCTTCTGCGTGGAGCAAAGGTATTTTCACAAGCCGGTGCGGACGATTCCAGCTAGCAACCAACTGGGGCTTCTGCCTGCAGGAAAAACAAGCAAATCTTAAGGCTCAGTGAGAAACCAGAGATTGAAGAGCTGTTTGGGGAAAAAATTTAAAATACTGTTTGTAATGCTGTAACCCACCCTGGAGTAGTGATGTATGGAAGTAAAAGCTGGACTATGAAGAAGGCTGATCGCCGAATAATTGATGCTTTTGAATTATGCCATTGGAGGAGACTCTTGACAGTCCCATGGACTGCAAGAAGATCAAACGTATCCATTTTGAAGGAAATCAGCCCTGAGTGCTCACTGGAAGGACAGATCCTGAAGCTGAGACTCCAATACTTTGGCTACATCATGAGAAGAGAAGACTCCCTGGAAAAGACCCTGATGTTGGGAAAGATGGAGGGCACAAGGAGAAGGGGACGACAGAGGACGAGGTGGTTGGACAGTGTTCTCGAAGCTACCAGCATGAGTTTGACCAAACTGCGGGAGGCCATGGAAGACAGGAGTGCCTGGCGTGCTCTGGTCCAGGGGGTCACGAAGAGTCGGACACCACCCACAAAGTAGCCCTTCTCTTGTTTTCCTTGGCCTCAAACTCCTCCATAAATATCTTATTCATTTCCTCTTGGCTGCAGCCAGATCAATAGCTGGAGGCTGGAAAACGTCCTTTGATTTTTTTATTATTACAGTGGTACCCCTGGTTGCGAATGGGATCCGTTCAGGAGTCCCGTTCGCAACCTGAAAAGAACACGACCCACATCTGCGCAGGTCGCAATTTGCCGCTTCTGTGCATGCGCGTGACATCATTTTGCACATCTGCACATGCGTGAGTGGCGGAACCCGGAAGCAACACGTTCCGTTACTTCCGGGTCACCACGGGACACAACCTGAAAACACGCAACCTGAAGCAAACGTAACATGAGGTATAACTGTATTATTATTACTATTATTATTATTAATACCTCAGTTGTCGAACAGAATCCTTTCTGGAAGACTGTTAGACCTCCGCAACGTTTGACAACCAAGGCGCAATGGGCAGGCGGCAAATTCCATTGAGAAAATTATGAAACATTGTTCATGTATGCAACAACGGCAGCCAGAATATTAGTGGCAAGAAATTGGAAAAATAAAGTGATAGCAGAGTGGCAAGCCCTAAAGACAGAATATCTCCAGCTAGCAAAGATGACAGGGAGAGTAAGACAGAGTGTATATAAAGAATGGAGAATATTTAAAGAATACCTAAAAAACTATTGTAAGAATAAGAATCTCCTGGTAGAACTAGAGTGATTCTTGTAAATAAAAGGTGGAAATGATATTGTGTTTGCACGTACGAAAATGATTAAGTGAATTTGAGACTGTGCATTATAAAGGAAAGAATAGATATAGTAAATGAAAATACTGGGAAGTCTTTTTTAGCTAATTCACAGTAATGTTTTTGTTCTTTTTTGTGAGCTTGTATTGATATGAATTTATGTGTAAATATGATATGGCATTTACATATATGAAATGTATAATATTATGTATTTTTTCTATTTTCTTTTTTTGCTTTATGTTTGTATTAAAAGTTGTTGCGTTTTGATATTTTTTAATTCAAATCAATAAAGATTTATTTTTCAAAAGAGAGAGAGAGCGAGAGAAAATTGAGAAACGCGCCCCATTCGACTTCCGAAGAGCGTTTGAAATATTCAAAGTGTTGGTGCTGACCTTTAAAGCCCTAAATGGCCTCGCCCAGTACAGTGGTACCTCGGGTTACACACGCTTCAAGTTACATACACTTCAGGTTACAGACTCCGCTAACCCAGAAATAGTACCTCAGGTTAAGAACTTTGCTTCAGGATGAGAACAGAAATCGTGCTCCGGCAGCGTGGCAGCAGCGGGAGGCCCCATTAGCTAAAGTGGTGCTCTCATCAGAAATCAAGGAGATAAACTATATGACTTTCAGAGGACATCTGAAGGCAGACCTGTTTAGGGAAGTTAATGTATGATGTTCTATTGTATTTTTAATATTTTGTTGGGAGCCGCCTGGAATGGCTGGGGAAATCCAGCCAGATGGGCAGGGTATAAGTAATAAATTGTAGTTGTTGTTGTTGTATAAGTAATAAATTTTTGTTGTTATTATTAAACAATATTGATGAATATTATTATTATTATTATTATTATTATTATTATTATTATTATTAAACAATATTGATGAAGATGGACCAGTGGTCCTGATAGAGGCCTATTCACACCACACATTTAAAGAATTGTGATATTCCTGCATTGCAGGGGTTGGTCTAGATGACCCTTAGGGATCCTTCACAAGTCTACAATTCTATGATACCATGTTAAATAATCATGGCTTCCACAAAAAAACATCCTGGGAGCTGCAGTTTGTTAAAGGGATGTTGAGATTTATTAAGAGACACCCCCCTACATTTCACAGTTTCCTGGGAAGGGGGGTTGATTACTAAGCCACTCTGGGAATTATAGCTCTGTGAGGGGAAGGGGTGGGTGGGTGTCTCCTAATAACTCTCAGCCAGTGGCGTAGCGGGGGGGGTGCAGGGGGGGCCGGTCGCAACATCTGGGGGCTGGGGGTTAGGGTTAGGGGCGCAAATCCACGGGTTAGGGGGCGCAAATTACTTGCCTTGCCCCGGGTGCTGACAACCCACGCTACGCCACTGCTCTCAGCACCCTTAACAAACTACACTTCACAGGGTGCATTGCGGGGAGGGGAGGTATGACTGTTTAAAGTGGTATCTGAGTGCTTTAAATGTACATTGTGAATGCAGTGGCGTAGCGTGGGTTGTCAGAACCCGGGGCAAGGCAAGTAATTTGCACCCCTAACCCGTGGATTTGCGCCCCCTAACCCGTGGATTTGCGCCCCCTAACCCTAACCCCCAGGTGTTGCGCCCGGTGCGGCCGGCACCCCCTGCACCCCCCACGCTACGCCACTGTGTGAATGTACAGGACGCCTTCCTCTTTTCCAATTTACACAGCAGGAAACAGAGGTTTGCTCAATTAAAAGCGGATTCAAGCACTCTGTCGCCTTGGGGGGGTGGGATCTATTACATTTTTATTTCTCCTTTTTGCAGTTTGTAACTGTGTTTGCGGGAGGAGGGTTATGGGTTATTCTCTGCCTTTTGTGTTCTCGTTTTGTATTTTTATGTTGTCAACCGCCCTGCGATTTTCAGGAAAAGGGCGGTATACAAAATTTATAACTAATAATAAAAATAGTAACAACGTGATGAGGTTTGATCTCTGCAAGCAAAACGAGGGGGGGGATTGCTTCAAGCACCGTGCAAGCTTTCCGCAAAGCAAAGCAAATCGGGGCTCAACAAAGGAGACCGTCCAAAAAGTCTGGCTTCTAATTTATATCATGGGTAGGCAAACTAAGGTCGGGGGCCGGATCCGGCCCAATCGCCTTCTAAATCCGGCCCGCGGACGGTCCGGGAACCAGCGTGTTTTGACATGAGTAGAATGTGTGCTTTTATTTAAATGCATCTCTGGGTTATTTGAGGTGCATAGAAATTTGTTCATATCCCCCCCCCAAAAAATAGTCCGGCCCCACAAGGTCTGAGGGACAGTGGACTGTCCCCCTGCTGAAAGAGTTTGCTGACCCCTGATTTATATTAATAGTGGGCCTTTGGCGACAGTTGTGCAAACCGATAGATCCCGTATGCGTTTGAATCCCCGCCCCCGCCCCCAATAGTGACAGCCTGGAGGTGCCCCCCACACCCGCGTCTCCCTTTGTAGGGACTGAAAAAAGAGGGATGGAGCAGGAGACCCCTGTCTGCCTCCTTCTGCCTGCCTTGGGCTTCTCTCCCCACGGGACCCGACCAAAGCCCACTCCTCTGCAATGCATTGCATTGCAACAATGCAACGCATTGCAACGCTGTAATGCAATGCATTGCAACAATCCAATTCACTGCATTGCAACAATGCAATGAAACTGCAACAGTGCAATGCAATTGCAACAATGCAATGCCGTCCCCTGCTCTTTCCTCCCTGGGGAATCGCCCCTTCCCGGAGAGGCCCTTTTGCACTCACCAGATGCTCTTTTGCCAGGGGAATGGTGGCAGGAGGGGTTGGGGAGGCGCAGGCAGGAAGTGGGCCTTCCTCTTTCTTCTGAGGCGCCTCTCTAGGAAGGACGACTCTCTCGCGTTAACCTTTAGATTGCTGAATCCCCCCCCCCCAATTCTACCCCCGCTCTCTCTCCAGCAAGTTTGCTCGTAAAGGAGCGCGTTGCATTGCGTTGCCTGTTCTTCTATTATTATTTTTAAAAGGCTTCTAGTTAATTTTACTTTTTACTTGCTCGTGTTTTATTTTGATGTGAAGTGGCTTTGAGACTTTTGTGTGTCTTTGTAAAGAAGCATCCCAATGCAATATAATGAAATAATAATAAGCAGGACGTTTAAAGCACCAAAAAAGAATCCCATGAACACTTAACAGTTAGAAAACTACGGTTCCCACGATTATTTCTGGGAGGGCATGTTTTAAATCGGTGTTTCCCAAACGTGGGTCTCCAGCTGCTTTTAGACTACAATTCCCACCATCCCTGACCACTGGTCCTGCTAGCTAAGGATGATGGGAGTCGTAGTCTAAAAAAACAGCTGGCGACCCAAGTTTGGGGAACACGGATTTAAATGTATCACGTACAAGAACGAGAGAGAAAAGTTGCTCAGATAACTTTTGAGCTTTTCTAGCTTTTCTAGATTTTATCTCTGATCTCCTAAACTCCTCCCTGAAACTCTGGCCAGCTGCCTCATTGGCTCGGATCACATAAATACAGTACAAATTTTTGTTAAAGGTCCGAAGAGTTGTTAGGAGATCCTTCCCTCGCAGAGCTATGATCGTCAGAGTTCCCAGCCAGATGGTCGGGGTATAAATAATAAATTGTTGTTGTTGTTAGGAATGGGATGATGTACAGATGGTATTTATCACCGGTTAAATTAGCAAACATGTATAAAAACGAAAGGAAAGAGTGTTGGAGATGTGAAACAGAAGGTACGTTTTATCATATGTAGTGGGACTGTAAGAAGGTAAAATCCTACTGGGAAATGATATACAATGAATTGAAGAAAATGTTAAAAATAACTTTTGTAAAAAAACCAGAAGCCTTTTTATTAGGTATTTTAGGTCAAGAAAAACCAAAAGAAAGGAGGACTTCATCTATGTATGCCACTACAGCAGCAAGAATGTTGATTGCACAAAATTGGAATACCAGAGAAATCCCAACTAAAGAACAATGGCAAGAGAAGTCGATGAACTATGCAGAACTGGCAAAAATGACAGATAGAATAAGATAAAAAGACAACAGAGACTTTGAAAAAAGATTGGGAACCATTCAAATTATATTTGCAGAAACAAAGAAAGCCAATAGGCTTGATGGCAGGATTAAAATAAACATTCACAGTATCAGCATCAGAAAATGTTTAGAAGATAGTGAAATAGGATGGTGTATTCACTTTTATTTTTATGTTTTTAGGTTTGATGTTATGTTATTAATAACCTTTTCTGTTGAGAGATAGCAAAGTGGGTGAAAATAGAAACAAACCAGAAACGCAAGTTGGGGAAAGCCTAGGAGGGGAGGGAGGGAGGAATATATAGTAAATGTTAAGAATTTGAGATGGATGTAATGAATGAAAAAGAAAAACGAATATTTTTTTTTTTAAAAAAGGAATGAGATCCCAACCCTGCAAAGCAGGAAGTGATTCCCCCTCCCTCCAGCGGCCTCTGAAAAAAGGAAGCCCTACCCCTCCCCCGCCCCATCCATCTATACAAAGTTTTTCTTCCAGTCTCCTGACAGTAGAACTCATGGGCATCCGAGGAAGCTAAAAATCGAAAGATTCCGGACTGATGAAAGAAAAAGTTTCTTCCCGCAGTGCGATGATAATCAGTGGAACTCCTTGCAACAGGAGGCAGTGGTGCCCGGCTACCAACCTGGGTGGCTTTCAGGAGAGGTTCCCACAAATTCATGAAGGAGGAGAGGGCTATCAGTGGCTATTAGGCAAGCGGGCTCTGCTCTGCCTCTACGGCTGGAGGCATCAGTGCTTCTGAAGATGCTTCCTGCAATGCAGCAGGTTGGACTTGATGACCCTTGGTGTCCCTTCCCACGTTACAATTCTGTGGTTCTATGAATACCAGTTGCTGGAAAGCACAGGAGCGGAGAAAGCTGTTGGGCATTGGTGGACCACTGTGAGAACATAAGGTAAAGGAACCCCTGATTGTTAGGTCCAGTCGTGGCCGACTCTGGGGTTGCGGCGCTCATGGCCAAGGGAGCCGGTGTACAGCTTCCGGCGCATGTGGACGCATGACTAAGCCGCTTCTGGCAAACCAGAGCAGCGCACAGAAACACCGTTTACCTTCCCAACGGAGCGGTACCTATTTATCTACTTGCACTTTGACATGCTTTCGAACTGCTAGGTTGGCAGGAGCAGGGATCGAGCAACGGGAGCTCACCCCGTCCAGGGATTCAAACCGCCAACCTTCTGATCAGCAAGTCCTAGGCTCTATGGTTTAACCCACAGCGCCACCTGTGTCCCTGTGAGAACATAGATGGCCCATTTTCCGACCCAGAAGCTCTCCTAACGTTCTTACCTCAACCCAGCAGTTTTTAGATAGGTTTTTAGGGATGGGAGCTTCACACCCTAAAATCCGTGGCAGAGCCCCGGAAGCACCAGGTTTGATCCCCAGCAACTCAAGGCTCCTCATCCACCATAGAGTCATAGATAGACCCGCAGAATTGCAGAGCTGGAAGGGACACCAAGGATCATCTAGTCCAACCCCCTTGCAATGCAGGAATGTCAACTGAAGGGTCGTGTTGTAGTTTAATGTGGATTTGAAGCAGCTTGCCTAGGACCCTCGTAGATACGGGACCGCCTCTCCTGGTATGTCCCACAGAGGACCTTACAGTCTTCAAACAAAAACATCGTGGAGGTCCCGGGCCACAGGGAGGTTAGGCTGGTCTCAACCAGAGCCAGGGCTTTTTCGGCCGTGGCCCCGATCTGGTGGAATGCTCAGTCCCAAGAGACTAGGGCCCTGCGGGACTTGACATCTTTCCGCAGGGCCTGCAAGACAGAGCTGTTCCACCAGGCCTTTGGCCAAGGCACAGGCTGACCTCCTCCTTCTGTAATCCTCACAGAACTCTAGCCCAGTGGTTGCCATTAATTTGATTCTGAACTGATTTTAGAATGAATTGATTTTACAATGCCTGTCAATTAATTGATCGTGATTTTATGTAAACTGTGTTATTTTTACTGTTGTTAGCCGCTCTGAGCCCAGTTTCGGCTGGGGAGGGCGGGATATAAATAAATTTGTAGTAACAGTAGTAGTAGCAGTCACAGCCAGAGTAGTTCTTGCGGGCTTTGCAGCTGCAAGGAGGAAAGTTTGTTCAGTCCTGCTCCCCGGCTTGTGTTGAAGGAGGGACGGGGAAAGGTTAAAGAAAGGCAGTGAAGAGGTCCTACAGAGGCAGGAAAAAAGCAAGAGGGGGACCCCATTTCCTGTCTAACCCCCCCCCCCAAACTTCAAAACCATTCAGCTGGCCAAGGAGCTTCTGGTGAGTGCAAAGTGGCGGGTGCAAGGAGTGATCCCCTTACCCAGGATGGAAAATGCAAAGCAAGGAGAGAGGGGTCGGTGGGATGCAGATACCCAGCCAGGAAAAGCGGTGCGGTGGGGTGGGGGGGGACAGTGCCAAAGCATCTCTAGCAAAGTGTAAGGCTGGAGCCCCCTGCAGGGAAAAAATGATGCACGCCAGGAAAGCGGGGTGGGAGTTTTGGGTGGAAGGCAA
This sequence comes from Podarcis filfolensis, assembly GCF_964270895.1. Lineage (NCBI taxonomy): Eukaryota > Metazoa > Chordata > Lepidosauria > Squamata > Lacertidae > Podarcis > Podarcis filfolensis. Next base: position 3,701,604 of record NC_139605.1, on the reverse strand, counting down.
GTCCACAAAGGTCAGGAAGCTGCAGATAGGGGGGAGGGGGAGGGCAGGAGACCACCCAAGACGCAGCGGGGGGGTGCAGAGGGCCGGGTGAGTACCGTAGGAGGGTCTAGGGAGAAGCTGCAAAAGGGATGGTATCTGAGCCTGCCTGCCTGCCTGCCTTCCTCCCTTTCTGGACTGGGTTAAAGGCGGATCTACACGGATCTTCATAGAGCCTCCACTTTTTTAAAAAAATAACTCCAACAAATCCAGTGTCAAATCACACCTGGAAGGTACGCCTACAGACTGGACTATAAAAAACGTGGATCCAACACTTTGCTACGATGCAGCACCACAAAAACAGGGATCCGAGGCATGGATCCTCATGAATTCATATGATTTTTATATTGAAACAAAATAAAAGCACCATGGTACTCTAGATCACATCTTAGTCTGTAAAAAGGGGAAGGTAAAGGGACCCCTGACCATTAGATCCAGTCGTGGATCCAGTCGCGGCACTCATCTCGCTTTACTGGCCGAGGGAGCCGGCGTACAGCTTCCGGGTCATGTGGCCAGCAGGACTAAGCCACTTCTGGCCAGAGCAGCACACAGAAACGCCGTTTACCTTCCTGCCGGAGCGGTGCCTATTTATCTACTTGCACTTTGACGTGCTTTCGAACTGCTAGGTTGGCAGGAGCAGGGACTGAGCAACGGGAGCTCACCCCATCGCAGGGATTCAAACAGCCAACCTTCTGATCAGCAAGTCCTAGGCTCTGTGGTTTAACCCACAGCGCCACCTGCGTCCTATCTTAGTCTGTAGGCAGCATCAAAAAAATCATGCATCCACTGTTTCATGGGGCCGCAGTGGCGCAAAAACATGTTTAAAAAACACGGATCCTCATGGATCCTCATGATTTTTGCACTAGATAAGCCCAAAGTCACCATCAGATCAAATATCATGGCCATGGGCACAGCCTGCACCACAAAAATCACTGATTCACGGCTTCCTGGCGACACTGTGGCCCAAAAATGTGGTTCTGAACCATGGATCCTCGGTTTGAATGAAAAAATCATATGAATTCATGAGGATCCATTTAAAATCATCTGTATCCGCCTTTTACCCAGTCCCCTCCCTTTCTTTCTTAAAAAAAGCTTTTATTGAAGGTTTTATAAACAAACAAATGAGGAAAGGTGCATATAGCACCTCCCCTTTCAATTCACAGAGTCTTTTTCACAGTTTGTCACAGTTTATCTTGTGGTTTTTTTGCGGGGGAGAGAAAGAGGGGGGTGTTGTGGTCTCATTCTGTTGCATAGTGTCATCACAGGGATTTGTATCATGTGGGCAGGTCCTTTACTTATATATTTGTCTTCATATCTGAGCACTCCTTCAAAATAGAGGCTTCCTGTTCCCTCTGAAGTTTGGGCGAAGAACACAAGACGACGGAAGAAGAGACCTCTGCATCAGGCCCATGGCCCGTCTAGTCCAGCATCCTGTTCTCCCAGTGGTCCAGTGGAAATCAAGCAAGCAGGATTTGAGCACAGGAGCAACTCTCCCTTCCTTCTGCGGTTTCCAGCACAGCCACCGCGGCTGGTACCCATCAGTAGTCCTCTCTCTCTCTGCTTCATGACCAAAGCTGAAAGACTCCCCCTCCACACACACTCCAATCTCTAATCGTTTTCATAGTCTTGACATCCGCCTGTGTTTCCTGCAGGGAGACATGTAAAATGCATGCCAGCAGTGCTTCTAGCCAGCTTTGAAACAGTACAGTGATGGTACCCTGCCTGATATCAAGTGGCAAGGAGTTCCAAAGTGTCAGCTGGAGCCCTTTCCATGGAGGTGCAGGTTGCAGCCACAGCAAAGGTGGCATTTTCCCATCTCCGCCGTATTAAGCAGTTGGTCCCTTACCTTTCTCGCCCTGATCCGGCCACAGTGATCCATGCAACGGGCACCTCCAGGCTTGACTACTGTAATTCGCTATACGCGGGGCTGCCCTTGAAGCTGTCCCAGAAACTCCAGCGGGTGCAGAATGCTGCAGCGAGGCTCCTCACGGGGTCTCTGCCATGGGAGTATATTCACCCAGTACTTTTCCAGCTGCACTGGCTCCCGGTGGAGTACAGGGTCAGATTTAAGGTGCTGGTTTTGACCTTTAAAGCCCTTCACCGCCTAGGACACTCGTACCTACGGGACCGCCTCTCCCGGTATGCCCCACGGAGGACCTTAAGGTCCACAAATGACAACACCTTGGAGGTCCCAAGTCGCAAGGTGGTTAGATTGGTCTCAACTAGGGCCAGAGCCTTTTCAGTACTGGCCCCGACTTGGTGGAACGCTCTGTCACAAGAGACCAGGGCCCTGCGGGACTTGACATCTTTCCGCAGGGCCTGCAAGACAGAGCTGTTCCGCTTGGCCTTTGGTTTGGACTCAGTCTGACCCTTATGTTTCCCCTCCCCTTACGGTTTTGATCTATGAGTGTGGTGTAGTGGTTAAGAGCGGTAGTCGTGTAATCTGGGGAACCGGGTTCGCGTCTCCGCTCCTCCACATGCAGCTGCTGGGTGACCTTGGGCTAGTCACACTTCTCTGAAGTCTCTCAGCCCCACTCACCTCACAGAGTGTTTGTTGTGGGGGAGGAAGGGAAAGGAGATTGTTAGCCGCTTTGAGACTCCTTAAAGGGAGTGAAAGGCGGGATATCAAATCCAAACTCTTCTACTATTAAAATGAGGCTGCATTTTAAATTATATTTTAACCTGTATTTTAAATTGGTTTATTTATTTATATTTTTTTACTGTAATTTTACTGGTGTTAGTCGTCCTGAGCGCGGCTCTGTCTGGGGAGGGCGGAGTATAAATAAAAATTTATTATTATTACTATTATTATTACTACTACTACTACTATTATTATTATTAGTCATTCGCTACCACCAGTGCTCCTGTGCTCGAATCCTGCTTGCTGGTTTCCCACGGGCCACTGTGAGAACAGGATGTCGGACTAGGTGGGCCACTGGCCTGATTCAGTCAACTCTTCTTCTCCTCTGATGTTGCTGTTTGTGAAAAACTCATTTGTGCCTCGAGAGCTTTTGATGCACAAAGCAACTCTTTGCACTTGCGCAGGTCCTTGCAGCCTCTCTGATCTGGGGAAAGCCTTCGGCTCAGAAAGAGAGAAATTGACAGAAGAACAAGGAATAAAGTCTTTCTGTTGTCTTGGAAGCCACCTCGGGAGTACAGAGGCTGGTACACAGGCTGAGACCCTACCTGCCCACAGACTGTCTCGCTTGAACTACTGCAATGCGCTCTATGTGGGGCTACCTTTGAAGGTGACCCAGAAACTACAACTAATCCAGAATGCGGCAGCTAGACTGGTGACTGGGAGCGGCCGCCAAGACCATAGAACACCGGTCTTGAAAGACCTTCACTGGCTCCCAGTTTCCGAGCACAATTCAAACTGTTGGTGCTGACCTTTAAAGCCCTAAACGGCCTTGGCCTAGTATACCTGAAGGAGCGTCTCTACCCCCTTTGTTCTGCCCGGACACTGAGGTCCAGCGCCGAGGGCCTTCTGGCAGTTCCCTCGCTGAGAGAAGCCAAGTTACAGGGAACCAGGCAGAGGGCCTTCTCAGTAGTGGCACCCGCCCTGTGGAACCCCCTCCCACCAGATGTCAAAAACAACTACCAGACTTTTAGAAGACATCTGAAGGGAAGCTTTTAATGTTTAATAGCTTATTGTATTTTAGTGTTCTGTTGGAAGCCGCCCAGAGTGGCTGGGGTATAAATAAATTATTATTATTATTATTATAGCAAAAGATGGAGGAGAGAGACTCCTCTTTTCCTGATCCGATTGAAGCAGAGAGCTGTGGAGCTTACAGGGACAGGACAGCGCAGAAGACGCTGGGAGAGGAAAAGGCCACGTCAGACGCTCCGCAAAGGCGCTTCAGGCATTTCCGCTACCAGGAGGCCGGGGGACCCCGAAAGGCTTGCAGTCATTTCCATCACTTTTGCTGTCAGTGGCTGAAGCCGGAAAGGAACACCAAGGCCCAGATGCTGGACTTGGTAATCCTGGAGCAGTTCCTGGCTGTCCTCCCCCCGGAGATGGAGAACTGGGTCAGGGAGTGCGGAGCCGAGACCAGCTCCCAGGCGGTGGCCCTGGCCGAAGGCTTCCTCCTGAGCCAGGTAGAGGGGAAGAAGCAGGGAGAGGAGAAGCAGGTGAGATTGTTTTATTGTCATCTGAAGGGGTAGACTACATGATCAGTAATACAGTTGTACCTTGGCTTACGAAAGCCTTGCGACTCGAACGTTTTGGCTCCCAAACGCCGCTAACCCAGAAGTGAGTGTTCCGGTTTGCGAATGTTCTTTGGAACCTGGACGTCCAACACGGCTTCCGATTGGGTGCAGGAAGCTCCTGCAGCCAATTAGAAGCCGCTCCTTGGTTTTTGATCGCTTTCAGAAGTCGTACAGACTTCCGGAACGGATTCCGTTCGCCAACCAAGGTACAACTGTATTTTGAACTCTTTATTTTTTTTATCTAATGGGAATAATGTTCTGCTTAATCATTGACGCCCTTAAGAGATTTATATACGTTGTACGTTAAAATTACTGATAAAACCAGATGCCACAAACAAGTTCACCAGGTGTGTTTTTTTACCCCCAAAACATCTCTTTTTAAAATATTGTAAAATTTGTTTTGTAAAATTTTTATATGGGATTTTTAGTAAAACTACAACAACAATTAAAACATTCAGAAAATGACAATAAACTAAAACCTGTCAGCATTCTAAATATCGTTTAACAGGTAAGTCAAAAAAAGTTTTTAGCAGGTACTTGCGCCTGACGGATATCAATGTGTGGGGAGTTCCAAAGTGTCGGTGCTGCCGTGTGGAAGTTTGTTCAAGCCATGCTTTGGCCTTGGCCTGCCCTTTTCCTTTCCTGACGGCTCTTCCTTACCTGCCGGCGACCATCATTGCTGCTGTTTCAGGTGGAGAAGCAGACAGACGTGGCCCCTGATTTCTCTCAGACAGAGAAGTTTCCAGCAGATCCTACGATCAGATGGGTCGTGATAGAGTGCGACGGAAGAGCCATCTCACCAGGTAATGAAATGCAGTAGCCGTGCATTTATTTATTATTTCTTTCCCAGTCAAACACAGATGTCACGTTGTTGATTAGAATATTAATATTAGAATATTAATAATGCCATCAACTACAACATACCTTACAAAAGAACCACTGCATACGATTAACATATAAAACATCAACCTATTGAAATTAATGAGCAAGACTAAGTTTGGCCCATTAATTTCACTGTATATACAGTTGTTGTTGTTTTGAGTAAATACTATCACTATAACTGCCCCTCACAAAATGGTCTGTGAATAATAATATTATAATAATAACGAATTTAATATTTGAACCCCTCCCACCTGACTGGGTTGCCCCAGCCACACTGGGTGGCATCCAACATATATAAAAACAATAAAACGTTACACATTAAAAAGCTTCCCTATACAGGGCTGCCTTCTAAAGGTTATATAGTTTACTCATCTGCTTGACATCTGATGGGAGGGCGCCACTACCAAGAAGGCCCTGTAGCTTCACTTCTTGCAGGGAGGGAACCATCAGAAGGCCCTCGGAACTGGATCTCAGTGTCTGGGCTGGATGATGGGGGTGGAGATGCTCCTTCAGGAACCTTCAGGAACTTGAAATTTGGGCGCCTGTGGATTTGTAGATGGAGGTGGCATATCATGTGTCCATTTCATTGGAAATTCCTATAGACTTTCTGCTTGTACTTTAATAGCTCCCTTTGTTTGCATTGCAATTTCTTATATTGCAGTTTGAATCTATGGATAATGAGCTAGGACGTGTCGTCATAAATGATCTTATAAAGAAAAATGTGTCAGAAAGTGCCATTCAGGGCTTTGACACTTGAACAGGGCCAGACAGCTAATGGGATCTAATGTCCTCCCACCCGCTTTGCCTGCCTTACAGGTGATGAAATGACCTTGGTGCGTCATTCTAGGTCTTCCTCTCTTTGCAATGGAACTGAAGATCTTGCTGTGCAGCCGCCAGATCAGGTAGGAGATGAATTAGCCGGGTGGGAGAGAGGCAGGATCGGTTTCCTCCATCCCCTACTCATCTCCCTTGGATTCTACCAAATCTGCCCACTAGGCAAGCCAAGGATGCATTGGTTCCTGCAGGGAGACTCCCCAAGCACCTCTGCCTTTCCCCTTTGTGTTTTTGGATGTTTACATCTTTCAGGATCCGGTGATGTTTGGGGAGGTGGCTGTGCATTTGACAGAGGAGAACTGGGCTCTGCCAGATCCAGGCCAAAGGGATCTGCACAAGGAAGTCATGGAGGACAATTGTGGGAATATGTCCTCTCTGGGTAAGGGCCTCCTTTCGCTGATATTTGCTGTAAGCCAGGATTGCTATTGTTATCTGTTTGCATTCACGTATTTTTGGGAAGTCACTGAGGAGTATGGTGGCTGCTCTTGGTGCTGTATTTCATGGAATCACGGAATTGTAGAGTTGGAAGGGACTCCAAGAGGCATCTAGTCCAACCCTCTGCAATACAGGGATCCCAGCTAAAGAACCACTGCCATGTGACCAATCCAATCTCTGCTTTAAAAACCCCCAAGGAAGGAGAGTCCACAACCTCCTGAGAGAGACCATTCCACTGCCAAACAGCTCTTACTGTCAGAAAGTTCTTCCTGATGTTGAGTCGGAATCTCCTTTCTTGTAACTTGAAGCCATTGGTTCAAGTCCTATCCCCCAGGGCAGGAGAAAACAAGCTTGCTCCATCTTTCATGTGACAACCCTTCAGATAATTGAAGATGACTTTTGTATCTCCTCTTAGTCTCCTCTTTCCCAAGCTAAACATACCCAGCTCCTTCAAGCGTTCCTCATAAGGCTTGGTGTCCAGACCCTTGATCATCCTAGTTGCCCTCCTCCACACGTTCCAGCTTGTCAACATCCTTAAATTATGGTACCCAGAATTGGACCCAGTATTCCAGGTGTGGTCTGACCTTATTTATTCATCCGTAACGTTTATGAGTTGCCTACTATCCTAAAGAGAACGTTGCAGTGTTCATAGGCAGTATGGAAATGCTAAAACATAAAGGGTGGTAGCCAGCTTAGGTTTCACTGAGAGCAGGCCCCTTTGGAATTAATGGACATATAGGTTCTAGAAGTATAGAATTGAAAGGCACCTTCAGGGTCGTCTAGTTCAACCTCCTGCAATGCAGGAATCTTGGCTGAAGAATTCCTGACAAGCCTGACAAAGCATCATGCAATCCCTGACACTGTTCAACGCACTCTCCTGTGTTGCAGGTTTTGAAGCAGAGCTTGAATTGCCATCGTTGAGGGATTCTTTAGATGTGATTCTCATTTTGCAGGGGTTGAAATAGACCCTTCCAACTCTACAATTCTATAGATGACTACCTCAGCCTTCCCCAACCTGATATTTTTGGACTACAGCTCTTACCAGACTTGGCCAGCAAAGCCATGGATGATAACAACAACAACAACAACAACAACAACAACAACAACAATAATAATAATAATAGATTTTATTTATACCCCGCCCTCCCCAACCAAGACCAGGCTCAGGGCAGCTAACACCAGGTATAAAAACAATTGATTAAAATACAGCTTAAAAACAAGATTACAATACATTAAAATGCAGCCTCATTTCAGTAGAAACTCAAATCAAAAACTTTTTGGGGATGAAAACGTCACATCTTCACCAAGGCCAACTATCCAGACTGGTCCTACGTGGGCCAGAAAAAAGCCAGAGAAGTCCCCAAATAGGAGTTCCAACACAGGAGAAAGGAAAAAGGAAAGAGGGGGAGGGGATCAAGTTGATTCCAAGCCAAAGGCCAGGCGGAACAACTCTGTCTTACAGGCCCTGCGGGAAGAAATCAGATCCTGCAGGGCCCTGGTCTCAAGAGACAGAGCATTCCACCAGGCCGGAAAAGGCCCTGGCTCTGGTTGAGGCTAATCTGACTTCCTTAGGGCCCGGGACCTCTAGGGTGTTGCTATTTATGGACCTTAAGGTCCTCTGCGGGGCATACCGGGAGAGGCGGTCTCGTAGGTACAAGGGTCCTAGGCTGTGGGATGAAGCAACAGCAAGTGAAGGGGTTATGGGCTCCCCACTTCTGCCACTGACTATGCTGTTTGGGGGGCTCATGGGACTTGTAGTCCAAAACACTTGGAGGGCACCAGGTTGGGGAGGACTGCACGACATTGTTACAGCTAATCAACCATACAACTGAGTGTGTGGCCAGATCCAACTTTCCAATTCCACTTCTGTTAATTGGGTTTATTATTTTATCTACTTTCCCATCATCAAGATTTATTTACCAGTTCAGGTGATGGGAGGAAGAATGAGAAAGAAAGTGAGCAGCAGAGGCGGGAGACACAGCCCAAACAGAAGCGGAGTAAGAGATCGGAAAGGTCTGACTTCCATGAAATCCCGGCGCAAGAAGACTCTCACACAGGGAACAAAAGGACTGAACTGCCCCAGTGTGCCAAAATCTTAATGAGGATAAAAAACCAGGACACACAGAGTGTTCTCGTTGGGGAGAGCCCATATAAATGCCCAGAGTGCGGAAGGAGTTTCAAGTGGCGTTCGCATCTCTGCACACACCGGAGAGTTCACACCAGAGAGAAGCCGTACGAGTGCTTGGAGTGCGGGAAAAGCTTCAGCCAGAGCTCAGACCTTACTTCTCATCAGAGAATCCACACAGGGGAGAGGCCCTATATCTGCTCAGAGTGCGGAAAGAGCTTTAGCGAGAACACGAACCTTAAGAAGCATTACAGAATCCACACGGGGGAGAAGCCGTACAAATGTGCGGAGTGCGGGAAAAGCTTCAGCCACAGCACAAGCCTAACGAAGCATCACAGGACTCTCACAGGCGAGAAGCCCTACGCATGCTCAGAGTGCAGCAAGAGCTTCAGCCGGAGCACGCACCTTACAAGACATTACAGAACCCACACCGGGGAGAAGCCCTATGCATGCTCCGAGTGCGGGAAGAGCTTCAGTCGTATGATAAACCTTACGAGGCACCACAGAACCCACACGGGGGAGAAACCATACAAATGCTCGGAGTGTGGAAAGAGCTTCAGCCGGAGGATAAACCTGAGCTCACATCAGAGGACACACACACAGGAGAAACCTACAAGTGCTCTGAATGTGGAAAGAGCTTCAGTCACTGTAGAAATCTTTTGAAACATCGTTGGATCCATATGGGGAGGAATTGTGCACATGTTCAGAATGCAGATTGTTGTTGTTGTTTAGACGTTTAGTCGTGTCCGACTCTTCGTGACCCCATGGACCAGAGCATGCCAGGCACTCCTGTCTTCCACTGCCTCCCACAGTTTGGTCAGACTCATGTTTGTAGCTTCGAGAACACTGTCCAACCATCTCATCCTCTGTCGTCCCCTTCTCCTTGTGCCCTCCATCTTTCCCAACATCAGGGTCTTTTCCAGGGAGTCTTCTCTTCTCCTGAGGTGGCCAAAGTCTTGGAGCCTCAGCTTCAGGATCTGTCCTTCCAGTGAGCACTCAGGGCTGATTTCCTTAAGAATGGATAGGTCTGATCTTCTTGCAGTCCATGGGACTCTCAAGAGTCTCCTCCACCACCATAATTCAAAAGCATCAATTCTTCGGCGGTCAGCCTTCTTGATGGTCCAGCTCTCACTTCCATACATCACTACTGGGAAAACCATAGCTTTAACTATATGGACCTTTGACGGCAAGGTGATGTGTCTGCTTTTTAAGATGCTGTCTAGGTTTGTCATTGAGATGCTGTCTAGGTTTGTCATTGAGAATGCAGATAGCATGGGATAAATTGGCTGCATATAACCTGTCATGAATTCTGTTCGATGTTGATCTAGAGCAGACCCCAACTCATTGTTAGCAGAGTAAAAATTTAAACACCAAAAACACCAAAAAATAGACCAGAGGCAATTAGCTTCATCCAGCAGAGTTTACTGCTGAAGGGCGAATGAGCATAGCAGTTACAAATCCAATATCTTCAGGATTGGCACAGAATACGCTGTCCTGCCAGGCTTAGTTAGGCAATGTCCCCACTGTGGAAGGACGTGTGGATCTAGAATTGGCCTCCACAGCCACTTACGGATTCATTGTTAAAACCATGTTTATGGAAGATAATCTTACTCAGCTACGAGTGATCAAAGAAGAAGAAGAAGTTAGGTCACACTCCCTCACCTTCGGAGGAAGGCTTACCAAACTTTTTGTTCTCTCTCCTTTCCACCATGTGAACTGATTAGTAAGGATGTCTTTGCTCCAAGCTTAAAACACCTGCCTTTAGCAAGCCATCTTTGTGTTGCTATACAAATAACGTAGCAGCATTTGCCACATTTTGAAACGAAGTTAAACTGCCTGTCTTTTCTTGCTGCTGTATGGGAAAGCACATGCATCTGACCTTTGAAGGGTTTGTAAGTAAATCATTTTTAACTTGCCGAGCTTGTGATCTCTGTGTATGCTAAGGTGAAGTGGGGAGTTTTGGGAAAAACTTAGAAGGGGGTATTTTAAAGGCCTAATAGCCTAAATATCTGCGCTTTGCTTTGCTGTGTGTTTTGTAATTCTTGCTGGAAACCACAGCAGGAAGGGAGAGTGTTGCTCTTATGTTCGGGCTTCCTGCATGCATCTGGTGGGGCATTGTGAGAACAGGATGAAGAAGAAGAAGAAGAGTTTGGATTTGATATCCCGCCTTTCACTCCCTTTAAGGAGAATCAAAGCGGCTAACATTCTCCTTGCCTTCCTCCCCCACAACAAACACTCTGTGAGGTGAGTGGGGCTGAGAGACTTCGAAGAAGTGTGACTGGCCCAAGGTCACCCAGCAGCTGCATGTGGAGGAGCGGAGACGCGAACCCGGTTCCTCAGATAACGAGACTACCGCTCTTAACCACTACACCATACTGGCTCTCATACTGGATGCTGGTCTAGATGGGCTATTGGCCTGATCCAACAGACTCTTCTTATGTTCTTAAGTGCTAAAATCATGGAAAGAGCTTCAGGCAAAGGAGGATGTTTAAGAAGGATGTTGACAATCTGGGACGTGTGTAGAGGGGGACGCACAAGCTGATCAAGGCTCTGGAAACGAGGCCTTTTGAGGAATGGTTGAAGGAGAAAGGTATTTTTAGCCTGAAAAAGAGGAGCTTGAGAGATATAATAATAATAATAAATAAAATTTTATTTATATCCTGCCCTCCCCAGCCGAAGCCGGGCTCAAAGCGGCTGACAACAATAAAAGTAACACAATTTACATAAAATCACAATCAATTAATTGAAATACATTCTAAAATCAATACATTCTAAAATCAATTCAGAATCAAATTAATGGCAACCATTTGGCTAGAGTTCTATGAGGATTACAGAAGGAGGGGGTCAGACTGTGCCTTGGCCAAAGGCCTGGTGGAACAGCTCTGTCTTGCAGGCCCTGCAGAAAGATGTCAAGTCCCGCAGCACCATATCTCTTGTGAAAGAGCATTCCACCAGATCGGGGCCACAGCCGAAAAAGCCCTGGCTCTGGTTGAAGCCAGCCTAACCTCCCTGTGGCCCGGGACCTCCAAGATGTTTTTGTTTGAAGACCGTAAGGTCCTCCGTGGGACATACCAGGAGAGGCGGTCCCATAGGTACGAGGGTCCTAGGCCGTATAGGCCTTGAAAGGTTAAAACCAGCACCTTAAACCTGATGTTAGCCATCTTTAAATATCTCAAGGGCTGTCACATGGAAGAGGAAAATATGGAGCAGGTTTGGGTTTTTTTAGGTAAAATCATATATACAGTGGAACCTCTGTATATATGGACCATCGGCTGGATGAGGACTGCAGGGCCTGCTCCCTTCCAGGGCCTTTTCCAACTGGCCCAGGGGGCGTGGCCCAGGCCCTCTCTCCCAGCTATAAAGGGACTCCTGCTGCAGTGAGGCCTCAGACCATCGGCTGGGTGAGGACTGCAGGGCCTGCTCCCTTCCAGGGCCTTTTCCAACTGGCCCAGGGGGCGTGGCCCAGGCCCCTCTCTCCCAGCTATAAAGGGACTCCTGCTGCAGTGAGGCCTCAGACCATCGGCTGGGTGAGGACTGCAGGGCCTGCTCCCTTCCAGGGCCTTTTCCAACTGGCCCAGGGGGCGTGGCCCAGGCCCTCTCTCCCAGCTATAAAGGGACTCCTGCTGCAGTGAGGCCTCAGACCATCGGCTGGGTGAGGACTGCAGGGCCTGCTCCCTTCCAGGGCCTTTTCCAACTGGCCCAGGGGGCGTGGCCCAGGCCCCTCTCTCCCAGCTATAAAGGGACTCCTGCTGCAGTGAGGCCTCAGACCATCGGCTGGGTGAGGACTGCAGGGCCTGCTCCCTTCCAGGGCCTTTTCCAACTGGCCCAGGGGGCGTGGCCCAGGCCCTCTCTCCCAGCTATAAAGGGACTCCTGCTGCAGTGAGGCCTCAGACCATCGGCTGGGTGAGGACTGCAGGGCCTGCTCCCTTCCAGGGCCTTTTCCAACTGGCCCAGGGGGCGTGGCCCAGGCCCTTTTTGGAACAAACTTTTTGGGAAGGGTGGGAAGTGTTCTGCCATTGCTTCCCTGTTCCAGGGGGTTAATGTGCTTTAAAATGTCCTCAAGCAGTCGGTGGCAATTTAAATTTTTATTTCTTTTTTTCCTTTTTTCCTTTGTTGGGGGTGGGTGGGATGGATATTTGGTTGGGGATTAATTTTATTATAATTGTTCTGTTCTTTTTTGTTGTTGTTGTTTTATTGGTTCTGTATAGTTTGCGTTTTGTTTTTAAGGGGCGGGATCAGGGCTGCCTGGGAGTGGGGCCCCAGCCAACACGATGGCTGGGACAAGTTCCACAGGGGGGGAAGCACTGGGACATCCGATCTCGGTGATCATGGGCAGGAGGCGGAGTTACGCTAAGACCAGACCATGTCATTACCGAGGAGGCAGGTTTAGTCGTTGTTTGAAGACTATCCCTGCCTCCGGGTCTGGCCTTGACCGGATGGATACTGGAATCAACAGGGGAAACCTACATGACCTGAAGGTGTTGCTGTGTAATGCCAGGTCAATGATGAATAAAACCACTGCCATCCACGACCTGATTGTGGATGGAGGATTTGACCTGGCATGTGTGACAGAGACCTGGTTGGAGGAAGCAGATGGGCCTGTCCTTGCCGCTGCTTGGCAACCAGGTTTCTCTTATGCACAGCAACCCAGGTCATGTGGGCGGGGAGGGGGGGTTGCAGTGATTTTTAGGAAGTCACTAGCTTGCACCAGGCATCCTACTGGGAAGATCCAGTTTTCTGAGTGCATGTTCTGGAAGTTGGGCAATAGGGGCAGTACAGGATTCCTTTTGGTGTACCGGCCTCCCCGCTGCACCAAGGATTCCCTGTCTGAGCTGCTTCAGGTCGTGGCGGATTTTCTCCTGGAGACACCTAGTTTGGTTGTCCTAGGGGATTTTAGCATCCATGCCGACACGACCTTACAAGGGGCCGCTCGGGACTTCGTGGAAAGCATGGCCTCCATGGGGCTGTCCCTGAATAAGTTTGGCCCAACTCATAGTCATGGACATGCCTTAGACCTGGTGTTCACCTCTAGTGACGTGGGTGATCTGACACTAAGTAAAAGTGAAACAAAAGAAGTGCCATGGTCAGATCACTTCCTGGTGCAACTGGACTTCTCCGCGACCCTTCCCCTCTGCAGGGAGGTGGGACCAATTCGGATGGTCCGCCCCCGCCACTTAATGGATCCAAATGGTTTCCAGAGAGTGGTAGGGGATGCTTTATCCCATGTTGATGGCCTTTCAGCTGATTCCCTGGTGGCCCGCTGGAATGCGGAGTTAACCAGGGCTATCGACTGTCTGGCTCCGAAGCGCCCTCTCCGATTGCATGGAGCCCGGACAGCCCCGTGGTTTTCTTCGGAGCTGAGGGCGATGAAACAATCGCTGAGACGGCTAGAGCATCGGTGGCAAAAAACTCACTCCGAATCTGACCGGACACAGGTTAGAGCTCAACTTCGAGCCTACCAAGTGCCGATAGCGATGGCAAAGAAGACTTTCTTCACCGCCTCTATTGCATCTGCAGAAAATAGTAGCAGGAGACTCTTTCAGGTGGTTCGCAATTTAACGGAACCACCTTTACCACCGGGGCCTTGTAAAGACCCCAAGATCTCCTGCAACGATTTTGCAAAGTTTTTTGCAGATAAAATCACTCATATTCGGAAGGAGCTAGACACCACCGTGGGAGCAGGGCTGGGGCGGGAGAGTGCTAGAGCTCTGTCTGGTCAAGTTGCATGGAATCAATTTCAATCCGTTACCCCCGAGGATGTGGACAGGCTGCTTGGACGCGTGAAACCAACCACCTGTCTCCTTGATCCTTGCCCATCCTGGCTAATAAAAGCAAGCCAGGAAGAGCTGGGCGATGGGCTCTGCGGCTGCGGGGTGGTGAATGCTTCCCTCTGTGAGGGAACATTCCCAGATCCGCTGAAAGAGGCGGTCATTAAACCGCTTCTTAAAAAACCATCTTTAGACCCGGCCAGTATGGCCAACTATCGCCCAGTCTCAAATCTTCCATTCTTGGGCAAGGTGATTGAGCGCGTGGTTGCTGAACAACTCCAGGCACGCCTGGAGGATGCGGACCATTTGGATCCCTTCCAATCAGGATTCAGGCCTCATCATGGGACTGAAACTGCCTTGGTCGCGCTGGTTGATGATCTCCGGCGAGCTAGGGACAAAGGTGAGAGTTGTTTCCTAGTTCTGCTGGATCTCTCAGCGGCCTTTGATACAATCGACCATAACATCCTTCTGGACCGTCTAGAGGGGCTGGGAGCTGGGGGCACTGTTATGCAGTGGTTTCGCTCCTTCCTCCTGGGCCGTGTTCAGAAAGTGGTGGGGGGGGATGAGTGCTCAGACCCCTGGGCCCTCACTTGTGGGGTGCCTCAGGGTTCCGTCCTCTCCCCCATGCTTTTTAACATGTATATGAAGCCACTGGGAGAGATCATCAGGGGGTTTGGACTGGGTGTCCATCAATATGCAGATGATACCCAGCTCTACCTCTCTTTCAAATCAGAACCAGTGAAGGCGGTGAAGGTCCTGTGTGAGTGCCTGGAGGCAGTTGGAGGATGGATGGCGGCTAATGGATTGAGGTTGAATCCTGACAAGACAGAAGTACTGTTTTTGGGGGACAGGGGGCGGGCTGGTGTGGAGGACTCCCTGGTCCTGAATAGGGTAACTGTGCCCCTGAAGGACCAGGTGCGCAGCCTGGGAGTCATTTTGGACTCACAGCTGTCCATGGAGGCGCAGGTCAATTCTGTGTCCAGGGCAGCTGTCTACCAACTCCACCTGGTACGCAGGCTGAGACCCTACCTGCCCGCGGACTGTCTCGCCAGAGTGGTGCATTCTCTGGTTATCTCCCGCTTGGACTACTGCAATGCGCTCTACGTGGGGCTACCTTTGAAGGTGACTCGGAAACTACAACTAATCCAGAATGCGGCAGCTAGACTGGTGACTGGGGGCGGCCGCCGAGACCACATAACACCGGTCTTGAAAGACCTACATTGGCTCCCAGTACGTTTCCGAGCACAATTCAAAGTGCTGGTGTTGACCTTTAAAGCCCTAAACGGCCTCGGCCCAGTATACCTGAAGGAGCGTCTCCACCCCCATCGTTCTGCCCGGATGCTGAGGTCCAGCGCCGAGGGCCTTCTGGCGGTTCCCTCATTGCGAGAAGCAAAGCTACAGGGAACCAGGCAGAGGGCCTTCTCGGTAGTGGCGCCTGCCCTGTGGAACGCCCTCCCATCGGATGTCAAAGCGATAAATAACTACCTGACATTCAGAAGACATCTTAAGGCAGCCCTGTTCAGGGAAGTTTTTAATCTGTGATATTTTAGTGTATTTTTGGTTTTCTATGGAAGCCGCCCAGAGTGGCTGGGGAAACCCAGCCAGATGGGCGGGGTACAAATAATAAATTATTATTATTATTATTATTATTATTATTATTATTATTATTATTAACCTTGACTTACGTACGGCTCTACTTACATACGATTCCAGTTATGACCTTCAGTAGGTACTTCGACTTAGGAACTTTCCTCTAGATACGAACAGAGGCATCCCTTCTTATTGTGGGAGCAAATGCATAAAAATAATAATAATAATATTTGTACACCGCCCATCTGACTGGGTTGCCCCAGTACTTTATTTCCTTTCTCCTGAACTTCCTTGTACTAAGCTTCATTGCATTGGCCCCACAGATTTCTAGAATTACTAAAACCGGAGAAAGACTTTTCCCCATCTTCATTCACTACACCATGCATAATGCACACCTCTATCATGATTCTGACAGCGTAGACACAACAGGGAAACTCGAGGTGTAAATGACACACTATTAGGTGTGGTGTGCAGTAGGGCCGATGTTGTGGAAGATAGAGGAAGGAGGAATTTCACTGTCAATATTTACCATTTTCAGAGGAAGAAGAAAGGGTTGGTGAGATGGAGATCTAAAGGTAAAGGTAAAGGGACCCCTGACCGTTAGGTCCAGTCGTGATCGACTCTGGGGTTGCACACTCATCTCGCTCTATAGGCCGAGGGAGCCGGCGTACAGCTTCCGGGTCATGTGGCCAGCATGACTAAGCCGCTTCTGGCGAACCAGAGCAGCACACAGAAACGCCGTTTACCTTCCCGCCGGAGCGGTACCTATTTATCTACTTGCACTTTGATGTGCTTTTGAACTGCTAGGTGGGCAGGAGCAAGGACCGAGCAACGGGAGCTCACCCTGTTGCGGGGATTCGAACCGCCGACCTTCTGATCGGCAAGTCCTAGGCTCTGTGGTTTAACCCACAGCGTCACCCGCGTCCTATCCTAGTCTGTAGGCAGCATCAAAAAAAGGTAAAAGGAAAAGGGTCAGGGGACTAGGTCCAGTCGTGGCTGACTCTGGGGTTGCGACGCTCATCTCGCTTTACAGGCCAAGGGAGCCGGTGTACAGCTTGCAGGTAATGAGGTCAGCATGACTAAGCCGCTTCTGGCGAACCAGAGCAGCTCACGGAAAAGCCGTTTACCTTCGGCAAGTCCTAGGCTCTGTGGTTTAACCCACAGCGCCACCTGCGTTGACATCAATACAAATTGACATCAATACAAATGCCAGAATTAATACACGATCCTCTGGCCGCAGATAAAACATGGGAAGCAAACAATAGGATTTCTTTCGATTAAAAATAAATAAATTGTGCAATGTTAGAAAGAGAATCAGGTAACAGAACTTATTCTCGTTGCCTCTGCTTAAATTTTCTGCAGTTTTTGCTGTCTGCTGGTTATCTTCATCTTCATCTAGAAGAAGAAAGGGCACACCTGAGCTGGGATGGATAGTAGCAGAGAGGTAATAACGTCGCTCTTCAAATAGAGTGCAAGCCAGCAGCAACTGAGCTACAGATTCAATACTGACATCTCCACATGGACAAATACATGTGTGTACAGTCATACCTCGGGTTACAGACACTTCAGGTTGTGTTTTTTCGGGTTACGGACCTGCCAAAACCCAGAAGTACCAGAATGAGTTACTTCCGGTTTTCGGCGGTCACGCATGAAAAGGCCCTGGCTCTGGTTGAGGCTAATCTGACTTCCTTAGGGCCCGGGACCTCTAGGGTGTTACTATTTATGGACCTTCAGGTTATCTATGGGGCATACTATACCATGGGCCATAGTCTTCTCCCTGGTCCTCTCATAGGCCATCAGCTCGAATGAAGAGCAGGCTTACTTCCATTTGAGGAACGACGGGGTTCTATTCAAGCTGGATAGAACCCGAACCGATGGCTTCAACTTCCAGTAAAGGAGATGCCTACTACACATCAGGAAGAACTTTCTGATAGTAAGAGCTGTTTGAAAGTGGAACAGACTCCCTCAGGAGGTGGTGGACTCCCCTTCCATGGAGTTTTTAAAGCAAAGCTTAGATGGTCATCTGCCATGGATGCTTTAGTTGAGAATCCTGCATTGCAGGGGGCTGGAGTAGGTGTCCCTTGGGTCCCTTCCAACTCTATGATTCTATAGCCTTGAACAAGTTGCTAGGCAACAGAAAATTTCCCCAGCAAGAGGTGTCCTTATCAGGGCATGCGATCAACTCAGTCTGGGTCAGTGTAAATGAGTATGTGAATGGGTCAGCATTAGGTCTCTGGCCGGATGGCTAAAAAGAGACAATTATTATGTTTCTTTGTTTGTTTCTATATTAATGACCAGCGTAAAGTTTTGTAAATAATAAAGACTCTGAGAAACAACAAAAAGAGAGAGAGAGAAACAGAAACAAATGGTGTTTATTCCAGAGATAGCTGGAATGCTGCTGCTGCTATAAACAATTTAATTTTTAAAATCTCTGCTAAATATCCTGAAACCATCTCGATGGTTTCAAGTACGTATACCATTCCTCAACAGATATTGGATTACAAATTCCTTTAAAAAAAAAAAATATTTATTTATTATTAATGTTGCAATACGTATATGAAATCTTTACCTAATGATGAATTACAAATTCATTGCAAGTAGATCAGGTATCCCCAAACTTGGCCCTCCAGATGTTTTGGGACTACAACTCCCATCATCCCTAGCTAACAGGACCAGTGGTCAGGGATGATGGGAATTGTAGTACCAAAACATCTGGAGGGCCAAGTTTGGGGATGCCTGAAGTAGATACTTTAAGCTTCAAATGGGTCTCCAGTAGGTCTCTCTCCAAAGAATGTCAGACAGAGGACAGTCCAAAATTATATGGTATATTGTCTCTAGTGTTTTCACTCCACAATAGCAAATCTATATAGTAGCAAATTTATGATGGTATAAGTTTTTCTGGACTACCGTTCATTTCAGCATCATGGCATGCATCTGATGAGTTAGACTGGGGTAGTCCAACCTGCAGCTCACTGGGCCTTTGCCGCAGCCCTTGCCCTCAGCTCCGTTCCTGCCCTTCAGCGGCTCTTCCAACTTTCCTGTCCCACAGAGGAGGAGGAGGAGCTTGTTGACAGGCAGAGGGCTGGGAGGCCAGCTTGCAAGCCCCAGCTGTGCCATCTCCTTCCATTGGCAACCTGGGCTTAAAAGCCAGGGCACACTATCAGCAGATAGAACTGCGCACACAGAATAGGCGTGAGGCTTTTGAAAGCATACTACAACTAGAGATTTAGTAATCATAAATCAGGACAAAGAAACATGTCTCTCTCTCTCATGTCATCTCAGAGAGAACAGGAAAAGCAAAAGATATACACACAACAGAAGTTCCCAGCATACTGTGCTGGAATGTAAACAGACATGTGACACGTAACAATCCCACGTCTGTTCCTTAAGGTGGAACGGAAATGTCAACAGAGTTTCCTCCTCTCACTGGTTAGGTGCTTGGGCTCTCTTAACTGCAAACAAGTGCTGTTAACAAGGGAGTACAAGCATGGAAGGGGGATGACCACAATGGGGAGAGCTGGACACAAAATTTCTGGACATTTTGAGGCCCCACCTTTTGATTGGTGGTGTGATGGCCTGGGAATCTGATTCAGAGGCTGAACCTGAGGAATCCCAGCCTGCACAGGAGTCCCCGCCTCCAGGGCTGGCTGAGCCGGGGCAGGGGCTTGAAACTGAAGGGCCCTCACCTGTGCCAGATCCTCAGGAGACACCAGCTGAATCCGCTCTGGCTCCAGAGGTGATCGAGCCTGCAGGTGCTCCTCTCCCAGCCCTGTCAGGGGAAGGTGAGGTTGCCTCTGGGTTCAGTAACCCTCCAGTCTCTCCGGAGCTGCAGAGGCTCAGGGCAGAGAGGCGGAGGGAACTAAGTTCTCACAGGAGGAGTGCTCGCCTTAAGGCCAGGGGAGGTGAGACACCTGTGGGCCAGGACCGCCCTATGCCTCAGAGGAGATAAAGGCCAGTCAGCCCAGTCCCAGGTTGCGGGAGCAACATCGTTGGTAACCTGTTCCTGCCGGCACCCTGACCTGCTCTCCTGACCATGCCCGACTCCTCGCTTCACCCCTGACAGATAGCCTCCTTACCCTCGACCTAGGACCGGACTTCGACCACGCTGCACGGTAACCCCACGGTAACAGGCGGGCTGGCTTGGTGATGCAGAGTGAGAAGCGTGGCTTGGCGGTGGTGCCCCTTTGAGGGAAGCAGCAATGGCAACGGCAACAGGAGGTCGGAGCAAAGCTTCCTGGCCAGGAGGCTGCAGAGCCAGGTGTCCCCCATCTCAGATGTGTGCACATCTGGTTCCTCTTGAATGTGAATGCAGATGCCGTGTACCAGCAAATTCTAAATGGGCATATGCTACAGACATTGGCTGACACCTTTCCCTGGGATATGCAGTGCTTGTTGCCTGAAGCAGACTTCGGACTGATCCAGCAGCGCTCTGCATATGTTCTTGTGAACGGGTGGCTGGTTCTTATGGAGGGACGCACACTTTCCTGGAGGTCCCCCATTACATTTCCTGCAAATGTTCCAAACAGGATGCAGCATTCTTTGGTGAGAGGGGCAGGGGGACATCCACCTGTCGGATGCCTGTAAACTCTTCAGCACACACCCGAAAGATGTGTGCACACATAGCAGAGTCAGCGAAAGCAAGATTGCGCAGAAAATGTGGCGTCAAGCATTTATTATTTACAGCAAAGAAAACGAAAGAAACATGGCGTGAGTGTCTTCTCACACATCTCTCTGTCTGGAGAGAGAGAAACAAAGAGAAGTATGTCAACCTGACTTCTGCTTATACACAAACAATGATAAGAAATGGAAACATCCAATCATGTGACCCTCTGCAATAGTAGCATTGAAAATACTGAAGGGATCATAAAAAAAAATTATTGCTCCAGCATTTGAGGTGGCTTTTTCTTTCCTCAAATGCTCATATGAAAAGATTTAACACTGGACTTCCCGTTGTCTCCATACTTTATTTAACCATTACTGACTTATTGCAAAAACACATCCACTTGTTGTATAAGAAAATATTATTTCTCCTGTGTCCTTTTTCTTACTTAAAACAGCTACAGATGTCCGAGTTCAAGCTGCAACAACTGTTCTTAAGATATCTTTTAAAAACTTCCCATTTTGAAATAAATACTTGTTTTGAATTATCTTTTATTTTTTTGGCTAGATTGGCTAGCTCTGCATATTAGACCAATTCTTGTAACCATTCTAACCTGGAAGGAACTTTATCACTCTTCCAATTTGTTGCTATTAGGACTCTGGCGGCAACAGTGGCGTATAAAAAGACCTCTCTTACATTTCTAGGAATATCGGGGCCTGTGATAAAAAGGCTTCTGGTTTTTTGGGGAAACAAACATTTAACATTTTTTAAAGTTCTATATAGATGTCATCCCAGAAAACCTTGATTTTTTTTACACAGCCACCACATATGGAACATTGTGCCTGTTCCTTCTCCGTATCTCCAACAATTACTAGAAACGTTTTTATACATTTTTGAAACTTTCCATGGGGTCAAATACCAAAAGTATTGCATTTTTTTTGGAAATTTCCCCTCAAGGTATAGCCCGCTGTTAATTTCAAATTTACTTTCCATAAATATTCCCACTCTTTCATATCTGTTATACCCCAAATCATGTGCCCATTTAATCATGACAGCTTTAACCTCCTCCTCGACTTCCCAGTCAAGAAAAAGAAGAAGAGTTTGGACTTGATATCCCGCCTTTCACTCCCCTTAAGGAGTCTCAAAGTAGCTAACAATCTCCTTTCCCTTCCTCCCCTACAACAAACACTGTTAGGTGAGTGAGGCTGAGAGACTTCAGACAAGTGTGACTAGTCCAATGTCACCCAGCAGCTACATGTGGAGGAGCGGGGAAGCCAACCCGGTTCACCAGATTACAAGTCCACCGCTTTTATTAATAGCTGTTTTCACACACAAAATCAGTGTGATACCTTGGTTTACGAACTTAATCTGTTCAGGAAGTTCATTTTAAGCCATAGCGTTCTTAAACCAAGGCATGCTTTCCCATAGAAAGTAATGGAAAATGAATTAATCCGTTGCAGACAATGAAAAAAAACCCACTAAAACAGCAATTTAACATGAATCTTACTATCTAACAAGACCACTGATCCATAAAAGGATGGCAATAATCAATGTACTGTACAATAAAATAAATAAGACAGTATTGTAGATGATAAAACTCAAAATTATTATTTTTTCTTACATGCACTGATGATAATAACTGTTTGGATGAGGCACTTTTATAATAATAATTTATTATTTATACCCAGCCCATCTGGCTGGGTTTCCCCAGCCACTCTGGGTGGCTTCCAACTGAATATTAAAAACAATACAGCATTAGACATTAAAAACTTCGATAAGAGGGCTGCCTTCAGTTGTCTCTTAAAAGTAAAATAGTTGTTTATTGCCTTGACATCTGCTGGGAGGGCGTTCCACAGGGCAGGCGCCACTACCAAGAAGGCCCTCTGCCTGGTTCCCTGTATCCATTTCTGCAGTCACACAATCAACCAGTAGCTGACCTGGGTTCCACACAGTCACAAAAACGAAGTAGCAAGCCAAAGTCAAAAGTCAGTACCATAAAACGAAGAACAAGTCACAGTAAAAAATAATAATGAAAAAGCCACAAAAACAAAAACACAAAAAATAGCAAAGACAAAAGCTCCAAATATCACCTCTGTGTTGTGTGGGTGCTCCGGACTCAACGGCCAACAGACTCAACAGGAAGCCTCTGATTAGCAGTGGGGGACTCAATGTACAAATGGAACACACTCAACAGGAAGCAGAACATGTTCTGTTTCCAAGGCAAAATTCACAAACCCAAACACCTACTTACAGGTTTCCAGCGTTTTCATTCCATGTTGTTCATAAACTAAGTTGTTCTTAAACCAAGGTACCACTGGAGTTGGCACTGGGAATCTGATTAACCCACATATTGTGAAAAATATCCATTGTCCTGATACAGTCCACAAGTGACAGCATTGAACCTCTTGGTGCATTGTCATGCTAGTCTGCCTTTGAGGTTCATTTGTTCCAGAAAAGTGAACAAAATACAGTGAATGTGTTTCCACACTGCCCCATCGAAAACTCCCTCAAATTATGTCCACGGTCAACTCTAGCATTCTAGAATTCTATGTAAAAGAATGAACATCGAGTGAATGTTCACTAAGTTTCTCACGTTGACTGAAGCTCTTTCCACACTCCAAGTATTTAGTGTTTCACTCCTGTATGAGTACGTTTATGTAAAGTAAGGTGTGCCCTCCGACGGAAACTCTTTCCACACTCCATACATTTAAATGGTTTCTCCCGTGTGGGTTCGATGATGAATATTAAGGGAGTAACTTTCACTGAACCTCTTTCCACACTCCATACATTTAAAGGGTTTCTCCCCTGTGTGAGTTCGTTGATGCAAATAAAGCCGATTCTTCCAACTGAAGCTCTTTCCACACTCCATACATTTAAAGGGTTTCTCCCCTGTGTGAGTATGTTTATGTAAAGTAAGCTGTGCACTCTGATGGAAACTCTTTCCACACTCCATACGTTTCTCCCCCGTGTGAGTTCTCTGATGTTTACGAAGTTTATCACGTCGACTGTAGCTCTTTCCACACTCCAAGCATTTAAAGTGTTTCACCCCTGTGTGAGTTTGCTGGTGTGTTCTAAGGGCTCCACTGTGACTGAAGCTCTTTCCACATTGCATACATTTAAATGGTTTCTCCCCTGTGTGAGTTCTCTGGTGTTCACTAAGTCTATATCGTCGACTGAAGCTCTTTCCACACTCCAAGCATTTAAAGTCTTTCACCCCTGTGTGAGTATGTTTATGTATGTTAAGGTGTGGAATCTGACGGAAACTCTTTCCACACTCCATACATTTAAATGGTTTAACTCCTGTGTGAGTTCGCTGATGTATAGTAAGGTTGGAACTCTTACCAAAGCTCTTTCCACACTCCATACATTTAAATGGTTTAACTCCTGTGTGAGTTCGCTGATGTGTACGAAGGTTGGAACTCTGACCAAAGCGCTTTCCACACTCCATACATTTAAGTGGTTTCTCTCCTGTGTGAGTTCGTTGATGTTCTGCATGTGTTCGACTATCAGTGGAAGTCTTTCCACATTCCAAACATTTAAATAGTTTCTCCCCCGTGTGTGTTCGTCGATGTGAAGTGAGGTGTGTCTTTCGTCCGAACCACTTTCCACACTCTAGACATTCAAATGGTTTCTCCCCTGTGTGAGTCCGTTGATGTACACGAAGTAAACTAATATAACGGAAGCTCTTTCCACACTCCATACATATGAATGGCTTTTCCCCTGTGTGAATTAGTTGATGTTTTCTAAGTGTTCCCCTGTCATTGAAGCTCTTTTTACACTCCATACATTCAAATGGTTTCTCCCCTGTGTGGGTTCGATGATGTAAAGCAAGGCTTGAACTATAACTGAAACTCTTTCCACACTCCATACATTTAAATGGTTTCTCCCCTGTGTGACTTCGATGATGCATATGAAGGGACCAACTTTCGCTGAAGCTCTTTCCACACTCCATACATTTAAATGGTTTCTCTCCTGTGTGAGTCCGTTGATGTCTTGTAAGTTTTCCACTCGCACTGAAACACTTACCACACTCCACACATTCATATTGTTTTTCCCCTGTATGAATTCGCTGATGTTGTTTAAGAGTGGCATTACTACTATAACTCTTTCCACACTCATTACATTGAAATGGTTTTCCCCCCGTGTGAGTTCGTTGATGGTTTGCAAGGTTTCCACCATCAATAAAGCTCATTCCACGTTCTGCAGAGTTCTGTTGATTGTCTGCACCACCTGCTTTGAAGCAAAGGGATAAATGCTTTTAGGGTTTCAAGGAATATCTTTGTATGAAGGGTGATATATAAATTACATACATAATTATAATTGTCTAGAAAAATATAGAAGTGGTAGAAGTGTTTCTAAAAAATAAATAATCTATAATTACTAAAAGCATTTCCCCAACACCCTTTACCCATATTTCTGTATTAGTTTAGGTAATCATCATCATTTAATCATGTAGTGGGGGGGGGGACATGTAAAATCAAAACGCTGTGAGAGGAAAAAGGTTTCTGGCTACTCTATGAAAGCAGATTCCAGAAACAAAGAGGAGCAAGGGAAAAGGCCTCTTTGCCTCCTTCTTCCTGCCTTTTCTCTCCTCCATCTTTTCCCCTTGCCAATGTGTTTCCCTCCTCCTGTCTCTTTCCACCCCTGCGCCCATATCTTATCCCCTGCAACTCACCAGATCTCTCTGAGGGCCCTAGGAGGGAATGCTCAACAGTTTTGGGGAGGGATGCAGGAGGCAGCCTGACCAAGTCAACCGTCCATCTTCCTCCTTCCATCCTCGCTAGGTTTGCATTATCAGACTCTTTCAACCTTCCTGAGGAGCTCAGAAGCGAAAACGAGCTGCAGGTTCCTGAGGGATGAAGAAACAAAGGGAGCCTCACATTTAGCTGTTGAAGGGTAAGTCTTTCACTGTTTCCATGGTGAAAGAGGGTGCCTTCCTCCTGAAACCCACCATGCAAGAAAAATAGGTCCTGCTCCAATGTGGAATAAATGAATAAAAATGAATCCTTAGCTGAATCAAAGGATTCTCCCTAAACTCCTTTCCGTGTTAGAGGGTGCAACTAAGACTAAGAAAGACTAAGAATGTGTTCAAGGCCTATGCTGACCCTGAGAGTGATAGCTTTATAGTTTAGAGGTGACTCGAGATAACAAGGAGAAATAGCAGATGATAGTTTAAGAACTAGTACGCATTCTCAAACGCTTCATGAATACACACCCCTAAAGGAGAAACGGCTAATTTGAATGGACATTGGATGCATGTTATTGGTGGGGGTACATATTAGAGGGACATATGTGTAGGTAGATTGGGTAGCCTGTAAACTGCAATTTCTTAACCAATAGGAATTGTAGGAGGGATATTCGAATAGTTTTAGGTTATAAAATATGTGTGTTGTAAGCTTGGAATGAGCACTCCTTTACAGCGTGAGCTAAGGAGTCGCCCATGCAGTCCTATTACGACAATAAATCTAGTGATGCCTGATCGTGGTGTAGACTCCTTTTTTACACAGAGTTAATTGACACCCTCTGGGTAAAGATTCCTTGGGACAGAATTTCTCCAACAATTTTGGTGGAGCACGCAGGCAGGTGAACCCAGATTGCCAACCTCACCTAGCGAAGCCCGGACGACACCTTTAGCGCATGACCCGTCCGACGGAGTTCCGTTGCCGCTGGGACCTCAGAAGCCCACCGACTTAAGGGGACACCTGGGAGACTCTATACCAGGGGTCAGCAAACTTTTCCAGCAGGGGGCCAGTCCATTGTCCCTCAGAACTTGGGGGGGGGGGCAGATTATATTTTGGAAAAAATATATGAACAAATTCCTATGTCCCACAAATAAATTGACACCCTCTGGGTAAAGATCCCTAGGACATATTTGTCCAACACCTTGCCAATGTGTTTCCCCCCTCCTGTCTCCATCCATCCCTGCCCTTTTCCCCTGCAACTCACCAGATCTCTCTGAGGGCCCTGGGAGGGAAGGCTCAACAGGTTTGGGGAGGGATGCAGGAGGCAGCCTGACCAAGTCAACCGTCCATCTTCCCCCTTCCATCCTCGCTAGCTTTGCAGGATCAGACTCTTTCAAACTTCCTAGGGAGCTCAGAAGCCAAAACAAGCTGCAGGTTCCTGAGAGGGAGGAAGAAACCAAAGGAGCTTCACAGACCCTGCAAGCCTTTTCCTGCCCCAGACATTTAGCTGTTGAAGGGTGAGTCTTTCACTATTTCTGTGGTGAAAGAGGGGTGCCTTCCTCTTCAAACCCACCATGCAAGAAAACCCAGCTGCCTAGATGGCTGGGATAGAAGTAATAACACAACAGTGGTACCTCGGGTTACATACGCTTCAGGTTACATACGCTTCAGGTTACAGACTCCACTAACCCAGAAATATTACCTCTGGGAATAACAGATTTGGATATTCCACAAAAGAGGAAGGGTATCTTTTTATATGCGACGGCGGCAGCAAGAGTTTTGATCGCAGCAAAATGGAAGAGTAATGAAATCCCCTCTATACAAGATAGCTATCCAAAAGCTGACAGAATATGCCGAATTAGATGGTTTATCAGAAAAAATAAATAATAAATCAAAACAGGAATTTGTTTCTAAATGGGAGGTTTTCAAAGAATATCTGAAAAATAAATATAATAGTTTAAATTCAGTTGCAGCATTCGAGGAACTTCAGTAATAGTTGCAAGGTAGATATAAGAAATTAGATTTATTGAGAATAAGTTTAATTATGAAAAAAAATGTGTATTGGCAATAAGTAATATGAACTTCAAATATGGAATAGATGGGAGGTTGGGTCTTTAGTGTTGAGACCAATAGATGCTTTATTGTTTGCTAAGAAAATTTTGTGTCTATGGTTATTTTTGTAATTTGTGTGTAATTTGGTATTTGTGTTTCTGTTGTTGTTGTTGTTTTTCTTGTTGTATAAATAAAATAAAATGGAACTAAAAAAAAAAAAGAAATATTACCTCGGGTTAAGAAATTTGCTTCAGGGTGAGAACAGAAATTGTGCTCTGGCGGCGCGGCAGTAGCAGGAGGCCCCATTAGCTAAAGTGGAGCTTCAGGTTAAGAACAGTTTCAGGTTAAGAACGGACCTCCAGAACGAATTAAGTTCTTAACCTGAGGTACCACTGTATTGTTATTGTTGTGATGATGATGATGACCTGAAAGAGGATCCTCTTGAGAAAACTAAGAGGACAAGAGAATGGGGGGAAATTATAATTTACCTAGGAGACCATTGTAAATAGATGAAAACATTAGCAGGATTTTAACCACACTGGTAAAGTATTAAAGATCACGGACCATTCAGATAGATTGGAAAATATGGACAACGGACTGATATGGAGTTGTAGATGGTAATATTAGGACCCACAGAGGGGATGGGGGGTGAGTCATGAGATGCAGAGTAATCTCTGTTTATGGATTTGTAATTTATTTTGTTATAAATGTATTTGTTACTTTAAAAAAACAATTTTCAAAAAAGAACCGTTCCCAAGAAGGGGAGATTAGAAACTAGCCAGAAGCAAAGGGGGCCTCAGAGACCCTGCAAGCATTTTCCTGCCCCAGAGGTTGAGCTGTTGAAGGGTAAGTCTCCCTGTGTGTGGAGGTACCACACACAGTCTCCATGGTGAAAGAGGGGTGCCTTCCTCTTGAAACCCACCATGCAAGAAAACCCAGCCGCCTTGAATGGCTGGGGAAACCCAGCCAGATGGGTGGGATATATATATAATAACATCATCATCATCATCGACTAGAGTCATGCCTTTTGCGTCTGCTTTTATCTCTGTTGGATGGGAGCTTTTGCATTGCAGCCTCCCTGGCCACAAGCTCCCAGTTATTTCAATACCCCCCCCCACAATAATAGGAATTATTATTTTTCCCCCGCCCATCAGGCAGGGCTTCCCCAGCCACTCTGCTGGCTGCCAGGTCTTCCCCCAACTCTCTTCCCCCAGCCTGGCTTCCCTTCCGCTGTAGCCCCTCCCCCCAGACCACGTGCCCTAGAAGGGACTATGGCCAGGACACAAAGAAAGACGAAAAATAATGCAGGCATTTTTATAAAATTCCACAGAGGGGCATCCTGTTAGGCTGCAATAGATTGTAATGGGTCGCTTTGAACTCAATTCAGCGCCAAATAATAATAATAATAATAATAATAATAATAATAATAATAATAGTAATTATAAAGAATCCCGCGAGCCCCCCCTCACCGCCCTGCGCATCTTTTGCCAGAACAAAGGCAGCAACCCTAAGCCATTCTGACCCACGTCGACCGAAGGGCGGACTCGGTCTAAGGCAGCGCCCCACGTTTGGATCCCCCAGAAGATCCGGCTTCCCCATTGGGAGGAGGAAGGGGGCAGGAATCCAGCTTCCAGGGAAGAAAGGCTTGGGGGGGGGATAGGACGCCCCCCGCCTCGTGCAGGGATGTGACTTAAAGGAGATTCCTGAGCAGGAGCAAGAAGGCTGGGCTTCCCTCCCAGAGATCCTCCCCTTCCCCCCTCAGCCCCCCAACACCCTCGTATTCGGGTCCCCCACCCACGAAATCTCCCCCTTGGCACGACTCACCCCTCGCCCTGCGCGCCGCATCTCTTCCTCTGCATCCGGAGGGACCACCCAAGACGAGCGGGGAGGGGAGGGGGGTGGGGACGGGGGAGGGTCTGTTCCCAGGCCTCTCTAGGCAGCCGGGCTCTCTCTATTCCCTGCCCCCTCCGCCTCCTCCCCAAATAGCACTACCTGCGCGCCTCGCCAGGTGCGTTTTCCGGGTCTAGGCAGGAGGAGGGATCCGGATCCCGCAGAGAAGGGCGCTGGATTAGAGACTTGGGTGCAAAACCAGCCTGGCTGGAGGATAGGGCCCCTCGCGGGCATCACTTTCTTTTTTTTTTAAAAAATTATATTTTATTAGTTTTCCATACATTTATACCACATTAACAATTTGTATTAAACTTTTCAATTTTTTTGACTTCCTTCGGCTTCTCTGCCAATCATTCAAATTCTAATTTTTTAAATACACATTTCCAATTTTTAATATTGCCTTTATACCTACCCCCCTCTTGTATTTTATAGTTTATTTATAGTTTAGAGGTGACTCGAGATAACAAGGAGAAATAGCAGGTGATAGTTTAAGAACTAGTACGTATGCTTCATGAACACACACCCCTAAAGGAGAAATGAAAAGAAAACCCAGCTGCCTATATGGTTGGGATAAATAATAATAATAATAGGGATATTACAATTTATCTAGGAGACCGTTGTAAGCAGATGAAAACATGAGAAGGATTTTAACTGCACTTGTAAGGTATTAAAGATTATGGATAACTTGGATGAACAGAAAAATATGGACAATGGACTTATATGCAGTTGTAGATGGTAATATTAGGACCAACTGAGGGGATGGGGGGAAGCCACAAGATTCAGGGTAATCTTCGTTTATGGATTTGTAATTTTTTTTGTAATAAAAAAAATTGTTTTAAAAAATCCAGATTTATTTTTTTTAAGAACCTTGCCCAAGAAGGGGAGATTAGCAACTAGCCAGCAGTCCTGCAGTGGAAATAGCACCTAACATTCAAAAGCCTGGGAGAAGGTTTTCCTCTTCACCATCCATCTATCGATCGTTCTGTGTCCCTATCTCCACTCCATAGGAACTTACCAGATGTCTCTGAGGGCCCTGGGAGAAAACGCCGAGAGGTTTTGGGGAGGGATGCAGGAGGCAGTCTGACAAGGTCAACTGTCCATCTTCCTCCTTCCATCCTTGCTAGGTTGGCAGGTTCAGCCGCTTTGGTCCTTCCTGAGGAGCTCAGAAGATGCAGGTTCCTGGGAGGGAGGAAGAAGCAAAGGCAGCCTCAGAGGCCCTGCAGGGATTCTCCTGCCCAGAACATTCTGCTGCCCCTAGAAAAGCCCCAAAGGGGTTTCCCCCTTCCCAACAGGAGCCCCATTTTTAAGGGGTTTTTTTTTTTGGGTGATACCAATTCAATCTTTCTCCCCACCGGGGCTTCCTTTTGAGTAAATCTACACAGGTTTGCTCTGCATAGTCCAACACACACCTCACCCCTGCAATGCACGGGTCGCAAGGAAAGTATCTGCCAAAGATGGATGCTCACCCTCTTTACCCACATGGCGTCCCCCCCTTCTCAAGGGGTGCCCACTTCTGAGCCCCCCAAAGAGCCCACTGCCCCACGGTGGGGTCATTAATGGGTGGGGGATGCTGGGACCTCAGAGGCCTTGGGTCCCATGGCTTCCCTTCCCTCCAGCCACCCAGGGGATCCTCCCAGTCATCCCTCAGCCCCCCCAATAGCCCCCTCTGCACCCCCCCCGTCGCACCAGGGCCTCCCCTTCGCACAAAGGACCCACCGCCCCAGAGGGCTCCCAAGACAAGCGAGGAGAGGAGAGGAGGTGGCGGGAAGGGAAGAGGGGCATTTCCCAGGCCGCTCTAGGCAGCTGGGGTCTCCCGCTCCCTTTAACGCTTACCTGGCCTCCCCACTTGGGGATTCCAGCTCAGGGAGAAAGTGGGCAAGGCACCGGGAGGGATCCGGATCCCGCTGTGAGATCCGCTAGATTCAGGACATGACTTGGCAACACTCTGCTGGGCTCCCACCCTGGGAAAAGGGCATACATAGGAGCCAATTCCCAGGGGCCCAGAACCCTTTGGGGGTGATGACATATTGAAGGGGCCATAGGTGGGATAGCTCAGTGGGCAAAGCATGAGGCTCTTCACCTCAGGGTTGCGGGTTCGAGACTCACGTTGGGGAAAAGAGCCCTGAATTGCAAAGTGTTGGAGTAGATGACCATCTGGGAGTCTTGCAACCCATTGCATAGATCCGGGGCCCAGTAAGGGCGCTTTTTGGGGGCCCCTCCCTTCCCCATCACTGCATCTTCATCTCTTTGTCCTCTCTGCCCATCGGCCTCCCTTGCTCGCTCCTCCGGGAGTCTATTTCTGCGAGTCAAGCGGGGGTGCCACCTCCTCTATGATGGGGGGGGCAGTTCTTCCCTGTTCAGTTCTTCCTGTACTGGATGCTTGTGATTTCAGCTCTCTTGACATAATATGCTGGAGACAGTTCTGTAGTAACACTTCTTTATTAAAGCAAACAAGACTGAAAACTGAGGAGGGGAGAGCTACATTTATAGGGACAGGGAACTAGCTAGAAAGGATACATTTTGGAGGGAACAATATCAGGCAATCACAGTCCTGCCTTTTGGAGGAAACCAATAAGACAGAGGATCCAAATACAGCAGCTTAAATGAACCAATAGTAGCTGTACCCTCTGGAACCAAAAGGCAGTTACTTTACCCTAATGCAAATGCAGACAACAATAATACAGATATAAAATCCTTTGACTCAATACACAACACCCCTCCCCCCCTAGTGAGCACCGCAGACGTAATCTCTCAGGTACTGTGGGGTCCTACAACTTCTACTTGATCTCCTGACAACAGGTGTTGTCGGTTCTGGATTGGATGTTACCTGTGGTAAGGGGGGTGCTATAGGGGTTTCGTCAGGAACAGATGGAGTCCCGGACATCGCAGGGTCCCCTACCTGTACCTCGTCATCCTGAGGACTAGCAGACCCTGGTTCATTTGCTGAAGCCCCTGGTGACTGCACCTCTGGGCCATTTTCACTCTGGTCTTGCAGCTCTGCGTCATTAGCCAGGGATGAATTATCTGACCCCTCCCTGCTGAGCGTCCGGCGCCTCAGCTGATCTATATGTCTTTTCCAAACTTGCCCATTTTCCAAGGTCACATAGTAGGACACTGGTCCACTAGTCCGGGTGACCACACCAGCCACCCACCGCGAACCTCGTGAATAGTTCCTCACCCAGACCAGATCTTCAGGGGCGAGATACCTTGTTGTGTCAGCCTCAGCCTGGGGGGTTGCTCTTGAATTACGGTTTGGCATTTTATCGGGGTGGACATAATCCAGCACCGTTACCAGTCTTCTACCCAAGAGCAGCTCAGCTGGCAACTTGCCCGTCGCAGTACACGGCGTCGCATGCTGCAAAAATAACATGCGCGCGATGCGAGCTGACCAGTTACCCTCCATTAAGCGCGCAATGGATTCTTTGGCTGTTCTCACCATGCGCTCAGCCTGCCCATTGGAGGATGGGTGAAAGGGCACGGATGTGACCCCTCTTATGAAGTTATCAGCCAAGAATGCCCTGAATTCCTGGGATACAAAAGCTGCCCCATTATCTGATACAATGGTCTCAGGTAACCCGTGGGTTGCAAACAGCTGCCTCAACACCTTGATTACGGCAGCTGATGCCATGCTAGGGACCATCGCCACTTCTAACCATTTGGAATATGCATCGACGATAACCAAAAAGACCTTCCCCTGGAATGGCCCAGCAAAATCTAAGTGCAGCCGGCTCCAGGGAGATCTGGACTGCTCCCACCAGTGAACTGGTGCTCTGGCCACTTCTGGCCGCACCTCTTGGCATGCCTTGCATGTTCGTACCCATTGTTCTATGTTCTGGTCCATTCCAGGCCACCACACATAACATCGGGCTAGCGACTTCATCCTGACCATTCCCGGGTGTCCCATGTGAAGCGTCTCAAGAACCCTGTTTCTCAGTGGTGCTGGGATGATCACCCTATCTCCCCACAGGAGACAACCCTTATGCATGGACAACTCGTGCTGCCTTGTCGCATAAGGCCTGAATTTGTCTTCATGCGGACCACCTGGCCACCCCCTCCCCACCCAAGTGAGCACACGGGAGAGAACAGCATCTTTCCTCATTTTCTCAGCTATATCAGTAGCCGTTACAGGAGCCCCCGGAAGTGTTTCCAGCATCATTGTGTGCTCCGCTGGAGCAGGATCCACATTGCTCCCGCCAGGAAGAGGCAATCGACTCAGCGCATCAGCATGGCACAACCGTTTCCCCGGCACATGGGTCAAGGTGTACTGGAACCCGTTCAGCAATATAGTCCAACGCAACATTCTGGGGGAGAGAATTTGTGGCGTTTGTTTGTTCGAGTTGAACAACCCTAACAGTGGTTTGTGGTCCATTTCAATGGAGAAATGGCGACCATACACATAATCATGGAACTTTTTGATTCCTGCCACAATTGCAAGCGCCTCTTTGTCAATTTGAGCATAGTTGCGCTCCGTGGGCGACAACGTACGGGAATAGAAAGAGATGGGCTTTTCCGACCCATCCGGTTCCCTATGACTCAGCACCACCCCCAGGCCGTATTGAGAGGCATCACATGCCAGGACCAGCGGCTTCGACTCATCGTAATGAGCAAGGACGCTCCTGCTACTCAGCATTCCTCGCAAGGAGTCAAAAGCCTTCTGCTGCCCCTGCCCCCATCGCCACACATTCTTTTTCTGCAACAGTCGATGTAATGGTTCAGCTACCGAAGCTTTCTGGGGTAAGAACGAATGATAAAAGTTAATAAGTCCCAGGAATGACTGCAACTGCGTCTTGTTCTGTGGTCGTGGTGCCTCGATGATGGCCTTAATCTTAGCATCTGTGGGGTGGATGCCTGATGCATCAATTTTAAACCCCAAGAAATCCACAGTTGGCACCCCAAAACTGCATTTTTCCTTTTTCAGTTGCAACCCCACCTCCTTGAACTTGAGCAGCACTGCACGGACACGCGCAACCAGTTCCTGTGGGTCTTTTCCAGCAATCAAAACGTCATCAAAAAATGGCAAGACCCCCGGCAGACCTCTTAACAGGCGTTCCATGAGCCCTTGAAAAATCCCTGGGGCCACACAAACTCCAAATTGTAATCTGTTAACTCTGAACGCCCCTTTATGTGTGACAATAGTCTGTGCTTCCGCTGATTGTGGGGTTACTGGCAGCTGTTGGTAAGCTTGTGCCAGGTCAATTTTGGCGAACACCTTGCCCCCAGCCAGTTTAGCCAACAGATGTGATACGACTGGAATGGGGTATGAGTTTCCCCTGAGTGCCTTATTGATAGTACATTTGTACAGATCCTGACTTCCCCATTTGCTTTAAGGGGCGTGACGATTGGAGTCTCCCACTTAGCAGAGTCCACGGGTGAGAGAACTCCCTGCTTGACCAATTTATCCAGCTCTGCTTCGATCTTGGGTTGCAGTGCAAATGGCACTCGCCTTGGTTTGAGTCGGATTGGGGCCACCCCAGGGTCCAATTCGAAGTCAACTGGGGGCCCTTTATAACAACCCAGTTTTCCATTAAAGAGACCAGCAAATTCTTTGCATAATGCCTCGCTCATCTCAGGGCAGGTTTGGATTGAATTAAGCCCTGATATACTCAGTCCCAGGGCGGGGAACCAGTCAGTGCCCAGGAGACTGGGGCGACTGCCCTTCGCAATCACCAGTTTGAGCACCGCCTGTTTGTCCCGGAACTGTACTCTCACGGCACACATTCCCATGACATGGATGCGGCCCGCTGAGTATGACTGCAAGGTTGCCGGGAAGGGCTCCAGAGGGGGCAACTTACCCCTGGGGAAGAATGTCCTCGCGGTCTGGTCCGACACGATAGTGAATCCAGATCCGGAGTCCACCTCCATGTCGCACAGCTGACCCTCAATCTTCACCTTGACGTGTGCCTTGCCTTGCGCTGGAAACTGCACGACCCTCCCGTTGATCTCCGTTACGTAGTGGCAGTCCTTTAGAACATGGTTTGCCGTGGACAGTCTGCGATGCTCCAGTCTAGTTGCTCCTGTCGCTCCCAACGCCGCCGATCTACAGACCCTGGCGATGTGACCTGTCTTCCCGCACGTCCGGCACATAGCATCCCGGAAACGACAACTCTTCCGCTCATGGTTTCCGCCACAACCAGGGCACCTGCCTCGGTGATCTTTGTGCACTGTGCAGGCCTGACGCACTGACTCGACCCCACGGACTGGGCTTTGGCTCGGAGTAGCCTCTAGCTCGTCCATGGCATGCGCAACTTCTATCTGTGGCTTAGGGGCCTTGCGACTGGCATCAAGCTCTTCTCTTTCATAATTCTCCGTGGCAGTGGCCTCCTTCAAGGCTGAAGCAAGGGTAACCTCTTCTTTAGCCACGATGCGTCTTCTGGCTTTCTTGCTGCTCAGACCACCGATAAACCGATCCAGGAGAGTCTCTTCCAGATCTTGAAAGTCGCAGTGCTGAGCGAGCTTCCGCAGTTCAGCTAGGAATGCAGATACAGACTCCCCAGCACGCTGCTGCCTCTTATGAAACTCCAACCGCCGGGCCATCTTGGTCTCAGTAGGCGCCAAATGGCTTGTCAGGCAGGCAATAATATCTTTGAGAGGTGTCTCACTTAGCTTCGCTGGAGCAAGCAATGCCTTGGCCAGCTTGAAAGTCTCAGGCCCACAGTAGCTCAGGAATGTGGCCCTTCTTTTGCTGGCATCGGTGATCCCTTGAGCAACTGTGAAGAACTCGAAGCGTTTGACGTAGTCTTCCCACGTGTGGGGCTCTGATGGCTGGAAGGGCTCCAATACCCTTGGACTCTCCATTGTCCTGTGGGCAGGGTCGTCTTCTCAGCCGGCCAGTGAGTCTTGTTCTTAGCTACAATCCGGACTCTGAGGCAGGGCTGTGTTTAACCGCTCCTCAGCATTCCGGATCCCATCCTCGTCGCCAGTTGTTGTGACGTGGGGTTTGTGATTTCAGCTCTCTTGACATAATATGCTGGAGACAGTTCTGTAGTAACGCTTCTTTATTACAGCAAACAAGACTGAGAACTGAGGAGGGGAGAGCTACATTTATAGGGACAGGGAACCAGCTAGAAAGGATACATTTTGGAGGGAACAATATCAGGCAATCACAGTCCTGCCTTTTGGAGGAAACCAATAAGACAGAGGATCCAAATACAGCAGCTTAAATGAACCAATAGTAGCTGTACCCTCTGGAACCAAAAGGCAGTTACTTTACCCTAATGCAAATGCAGACAACAATAATACAGATATAAAATCCTTTGACTCAATACACAACAGGGGATGCTGGGACCTCAGAGGCCTTGGGTCCCATGGCTTCCCTTCCCTCCAGCCACCCAGGGGATCCTCCCAGTCATCCCTCAGCCCCCCCAATAGCCCCCTCTGCACCCCCCCCCCCGTCGCACCAGGGCCTCCCCTTCGCACAAAGGACCCACCGCCCCAGAGGGCTCCCAAGACAAGCGAGGAGAGGAGAGGAGGTGGCGGGAAGGGAAGAGGGGCATTTCCCAGGCCGCTCTAGGCAGCTGGGGTCTCCCGCTCCCTTTAACGCTTACCTGGCCTCCCCACTTGGGGATTCCAGCTCAGGGAGAAAGTGGGCAAGGCACCGGGAGGGATCCGGATCCCGCTGTGAGATCCGCTAGATTCAGGACATGACTTGGCAACACTCTGCTGGGCTCCCACCCTGGGAAAAGGGCATACATAGGAGCCAATTCCCAGGGGCCCAGAACCCTTTGGGGGTGATGACATATTGAAGGGGCCATAGGTGGGATAGCTCAGTGGGCAAAGCATGAGGCTCTTCACCTCAGGGTTGTGGGTTCGAGACTCACGTTGGGGAAAAGAGCCCTGAATTGAAAAGTGGTGGAGTAGATGACCATCTGGGAGTCTTGCAACCCATTGCATAGATCCGGGGCCCAGTAAGGGCCCTTTTTGGGGGCCCCTCCCTTCCCCATCACTGCATCTTCATCTCCTTGTCCTCTCTGCCCATCGGCCTCCCTTGCTCGCTCCTCCGGGAGTCTATTTCTGCGAGTCAAGCGGGGGTGCCATGCCCTCTATGATGGGGGGGCAGTTCTTCCCTGTTCAGTTCTTCCTGTATTGGATCCTCAGGGATCCTGCACCTCAGCCCACAAGGCCCCTTTTCTGCAAGGTGGTTCTTTGGCCACTTCTTCCCTGCCTCTGGTTTACAGAAAGCTGCGAAATCTGCACATGCCCAGAGTATGAAGGATTTTCAAAACTGTGGTTATGTTTGTTGTGGGGGAAGAAATCGGGGGGGGGGAGCTGTCTGCGGACAAAGGTCCAGGGGTCCTTCACCTTCGCCTTCCCTTTGGTGGGCATCGCACGTCAGTTTCCGCAAAGGGGCCCCTGGGGGTGCAGGGCAGGGGAGCATCTCTTGGCCCCCCAGGGAAAGAGAAACGTGTGTGTGTGTGTGTGTGTGTGTGTGTGTGTGTGTGTGTGTGTGGAGGGGGGGAGACTTCCAGGATGCACTCTGCCGGTGGGTCCCAGGAAAGGCGCTTTAACATTCACTTATTGAGTCATTTCAAAGTAGGGATCCAGATGCACACTGCATAATGCAGAAACCCCCACCTCCCTTGTCGTCAGTCTGCATAAGATGGGGGGGGGGGGCCTTGATGCAGAGTCCTTGGCACAGATGGAGAAGGGAGGGCAGCCTAGAGCGCAGAAGCAGGAAAACGGCAGGCAGGGAGAGGGAGGGGCGGTCTGGGTGCCCTCGGCTTGCCAAGGGTTAAAAGGAGCAGAGCTGGA
This sequence comes from Podarcis filfolensis, assembly GCF_964270895.1. Classification (NCBI taxonomy): domain Eukaryota; kingdom Metazoa; phylum Chordata; class Lepidosauria; order Squamata; family Lacertidae; genus Podarcis; species Podarcis filfolensis. Next base: position 3,663,753 of record NC_139605.1, on the reverse strand, counting down.
TTCCTAGAGAGGACAGGAAGGGGAGGGCGGGGAAGGGCAAGGTCCTCCCGAACAGAAGCCCCTCCCTGCCCAGTCCCTTCCTGCGAGCAAAGAGGAGGCTGCTTTGTTCTCTCTGCTTTGCAAAAACTTCCTCGGTGCCCCTCCTGGAATCTGGTGAGTCTCTTCTCTCTTCCCCCTTGGGGTGCAGCGGGGAGAAGGGGGTCCCAGGGCTGCAAGGGGGGAGGCAACCCCCCCGTTCAGCTCATGCATGGGGGGGGGGAGACCCCCAAGTCAGGGAGCAGAGGGTCCTGCCCCCAGTTCCTCTCTGCCAAGCCAGGGAGGGGCTGAGTGTCCAGCAGGTCTGCGACTCTGTTCTTCCTTTGGATCAAGATGCTGCCTTCCCTTTGGGGGAGGAGTCTTTGGGGCAACAAAAAGAGGGCATGCAAATAAGCCCCCTTCAGACTGAGGGGAAAGTCGCATTTGATAACACAGAGAAGCATCCAAGGACTCCGAGGAAGGAGAAGCCCTGTGGAGTGGGGAGATACAGCCCCCCCCCAAGTGTGGAGACTGGAGGGGAGACCCTCTCCCACCATCTACCCAAATACAATTCCCAGAGATCCCTGGCAAGAAGGGGGGATTGGTGACCACTCTGGGAATTGCAGGCTTTGTCTCCTTGCAACTCTCAGGGTCCTGAACCAATTCTGGCTCCCAGGATTCTTCGGAGGAGTCCCTAGGGCCGGGTGAGATCTGGTTTCCAACCTTGTTAAACATCTGCCCCCTCCCAGCAGAGCAAGTGCTGGCATGTGCCACTCTTGGGAGCAGGAGCTGCATCCAGCCTTGCTCAGCTCAATATTTTTAGGAAGACCATGCCCCTCCTGCCCTGGCAAGGCACTGGGGTGCAGCTGCCACCGCCATCAACATCCTGTGCGAATAATAATAATAACAATAGTATTTACCTGCTACCCAGTTCACTGGGTTTTCCCAGACACTCAGGGCGGCTTCCAGCACATACAATATACAGGGCTGCTTTCAGGTGTCTTCTAAAGGTTACATAGTTACTCATCTCCTTGACATCTGATGGGAGCGTGTTCCACAGGGAGGGCGCCACTACCAAGAAGGCCCTCAGCCTGCTTCCCTGGAACATCTCTTCTTTCACTGAGGGAACCGCCAGAAGGCCCTTGGTGCTGGACCTCAGGGTCCAGGCTGAATGATGGGGGTGGAGATGCTCCTTCGGGTATCCTGGGCCGAGGCCATTTAGGGCTTTAAAGGTCAGCATCAACACTTTAAATTCTGCTTGGAAACATACTGGAAACCAATGTAGATCCTTTAGGAGTGGTCTTACATGGTTCCAGCAGCCACTCCCAGTCACCAGTCTAGCCTCCGCATTCTGCAGAACACTAAGTGAATGACACAGAAGTTGCTGCAGACTAAAGTTAGAAAAGCTTTAATTGCTACAAATGGTATAAGGAAACATTTTGCGTGAATAAGGAAAACGAGGAGGTGGCTAAGAAACAGCAGGAGCCAGATCCTATTACCAACCTTCTAGGGTCTCTCAGCAGCTCTAATGATGAGCAGAAAGAGGTTTTGGGCCCAGCCAGCTCAACTCCAAAGTCATCTCTTGCATTGAGATGTGGGGGCACCTACATGTAATAGCTACTCGGCTGTATTCTGCCCATGCTCTGGGGTTGCAGTTTTCAGGCTTGGGGACAGGATGGTGCCTGGTTTTTGCACCAAGTTCTATCCATAAGCCCCACTGAGTTCAATGGGGTCTACTCTCAGGTCACTAGTGTGCAGACCATGCCAGCCTTACGAAGTGGGTTGAGGTGCAAACAGATTAAATGGGAATCACTGGAGATGTTGCAAATGGGGTTTCTGTTGGGAAGGGGCTGCCCCATTTGTGCTTATCCAGGAGCAGGGGAATATCTAGGGCAGGAGAATCCCTGCAGGGCCTCTGAGGCTCCCTTTGTTTCTTCCTCTCTCCCAGGACCCTGCAGCTCGTGGTGGCTTTTCGACTCCTCAGGAAGGATGAAAGAGACTGAATCTGTAAACCAAGCGAGGATGGAAAGGGGAAGATGGACAGTTGACCTGGTCAGGTTGTCTCCTGCATCCCTCCTCACAGCCTCTCAGCGTTCCCTCTCAGGGACTTCCGAGATATCTGGTGAGTCCCAGGGGAGGGAAGATGGGGACATGGATGGATGGGGCTGGAGAGGTACTGGGGCATGTGTATCATTCGTGCACACTCTCCCACCTCTCCAGCCTGCCTTCCAACTCCGTCAAGACCCGGCTGAGGGGGGTGGGGTGCGCCGAAACTTTTTCAGAACATAAAGAAACAATAACAGTAGTTTGCTGCCACCACTTCCTTATCTTAGAACAGCCCTGAAAAGTAACCTAAGGAAGGAGATTATTCTTCAGTTTTTCCAGACTGCCCCACACTGTGTCACTTTTCTGTGTCACAGACAGAAATCCACCAGGCTCTGGTAGGCGACTAAGTGGTCAGGTACTGGTTTGGCTTCCCCGGCAGAAAGGCATAAAAGACAGAAACAGGGAAAAGTCCTTTTTCCAGAATTTTTTAAAAACCAAGATTATTCAAACATAAAAGTTGGCACACCTCTTACAATTCCCAAACAGAAAATAAAAACATTTTTCAATATCACTAACTACAGAACATACAACGAGAATGAAAGTGTGAAACAGAACTGTTCTCCGCATCCCTGGCATCAGGGCAAGTCCTCTTTGCAAGACAATGGTCTCACATGGCAAGGTATGTTAGGGAATTGCAAGTTGGCTTCCTTAGGTTTTATCCCCTTTGAACCCACGTGGATTCAAAACTCAAAAGCCAATCAGTTCTTTAGATTAATTAGCAACTCGCCAATGGTTAGATAGAAGAACAATAACTCAGGCTTATTAGGAGCCTCGACAGCCGAATCCTGTTTATCAAAAGGCCTTGAAGATGAAAAGCATTCCCAAAGCCAGACCAGATTCTTTGAGTTGTAAATTAAGCTTCATAACCTTTTCTACACAGAAACGGCATCTCAGATAGCCAGGTGTCAAGACTACAAATCAGCTAGGAACCTCCTTCCTGCAGATGGAGAAGATAACTTATTCACACTCTTTGAGACAGAAAGTCTGCAATTAAAGAAGCAGATACACATTACCAGAATTCTACAGCGTTTGGCTCTCCCATAATGCTCTTCTTTAGCATGAGCCAAAGTTTTAACTTGCTAAGAGCCAGTGTGGTGTAGTGGTTAAGAGCGGTATCTCCTAATCTGGTGAACCGGGTTCGCTTCCCCGCTCCTCCACATGCAGCTGCTGGGTGACCTTGGGCTAGTCACACTTCTCTGAAGTCTCTCAGCCCCACTCACCTCACAGTGTTTGTTGTGGGGGAGGAAGGGAAAGGAGAATGTTAGCCCGTTTGAAACTCCTTCGGGTAGTGATAAAGCGGGATATCAAATCCAAACTCCTCCTCCTCCTCCTCCTCCTCCTCCTCTTCTTTTTCTTCTTCTTCTTCGATTTCCCAACTTCATTACAAACTCTTTATTGGTAATATATAGAGATAAATTGAGGATTTTTACAATTTTATAAAATGCAAATAAAATTATGTGTTGCGAAACCAGAGAGAGGAGCTGGGGGAAGTCTTGGGGGTGGGGAGGGATTTTTTTTTTTTTTAAGGGGGAAATGGGGGGGGGGAATAATGTGGATGATGTATTTTTGTTAAAATTGTTATGTTGGAATTCCTAATAAAAACATGTGTTTTTTTAAAAAAAGGAATTAAGGGGAAAGATGGTGTTGACCTGGAGTGGTTACAGAATTTCTGGCCTCTCCCCAAGTGCCACGGGCCCTGCTCCAAAGAGAGCTTCTCTAAAGAAAGCACAACCAAAAATCACTCCATTTTGCATGAATAAAGAAAATGAGGAGGTGGCTAAGAAACAGCAGGAGCCAGATCCTATTCCCAACCTTCTAGGGTCTCTCAGCAGCTCTAATGATGAGCAGAAAGAGGTTTGGGGCCCAGCCAGCTCAACTGCTAAGGCATCTCTTGCACTGAGATGTGGGGGCACCTACATGTAATAGCTACTCGGCTGTATTCTGCCCATGCTCTGGGGTTGCAGTTTTCAGGCTTGGGGACAGGATGGTGCCTGGTTTTTGCACCAAGTTCTATCTATAAGCCCCACTGAGTTCAATGGGGTCCACTCTCAGTCACTACTGTGCATACCATGCCAGCCTTACGAAGTGGGGTGAGGTGCAAACAGATTAAATGGGAATCACTGGAGATGTTTCAAATGGGGTTTCTGTTGGGAAGGGGCTGCCCCATTTGTGCTTCTCCAGGAGCAGGGGAATATCTAGGGCAGGGGAATCCCTGCAGGGCCTCTGAGGCTCCCTTTGCTTCTTCCTCTCTCCCAGGACCCTACAGCTCGTGGTGGCTTCTCGACTCCTCAGGAAGGATGAAAGAGACTGAATCTGTAAACCTAGTGAGGATGGAAGGGGGAAGATGGACAGTTGACCTGGTCAGGTTGTCTCCTGCATCCCTCCTCACAGCCTCTGAGCGTTCCCTCCCAGGGACCTCTGAGATATCTGGTTAGTCCCAGGGGAGGGGAGATGGGGACATGGATGGATGGGGCTGGAGAGGTACTGGGGCTTGCTCATTTTGGGGGTGGGATGAGGCAGGCAGGCGAATGGAGTTTGAGAAGGTGGGCACCTTTTTGGGCTCCTCCACCTGCCTTCCAGCGCCTTTGACATCTGCAGGGAATTTGGGCCAGGAATACGTCACAGCTCCCCGGCTACCACGATGTATTGGCGCCAGTACTGTGCTCTGAATGCCCTACCAATGTCAGAGAACTCACTGATCCATTGCGCAGCACTAGAAGCCATGATTCTTTAAATTACCTGATCCTAATTTCAGGACTGATTGCCGATGGGGCCTCTGTGTTTTGCCTTTTTCTTTTCTTTTAGGAATAACTTTTCATTTTCTTTTAAAAACAAGGATCATATAAGACTAATATATGATACAAATATGTAGACTAAATAAATTTGCAGGAATAACATGTCGTTCCTCGTTGGTGATCAATGTATGAGTTCTGGGTTCATGAATTGGTATAAATTGAAACAAAAAAGGGTAAACAGCGGAGAACAGAGAACATTCAACATCGCATAGACGAATTCCTTGTCAGAAGCTCTTGTGACTGTCGTGCTTAGATTAAGTGTGAGTAATAGTCATTTTCCATCTTCTGTTACCAATTAAACTATACAGAGTTGGTCTCCTCATGAAAATGAGAGGAGATTCCAAGTGAAGAAAGATATTTAGAAAAAGGTTTAAATTTAGACCAAATTTAGATTGAGGCAACAGCTGATGGGGAGTGTGCAGGTGAAGATGTTCCTGCTTGTTTCAGAGGAGGCAGGGACGTTGCTGGATCCTGACCAGAGAGCTTTTTCTAAGGAAATCAAGAAGGAGAATTGAGGGATCATGGACCCTCTCGTTAAAATTCCCTGTTAGATCATAACATCAATTTTGAAATTCCATGCCTACCTCTATTTCAGGGGTGGCCAGCTTCCAAGAGACTGCGATCTACTCACAGAATTCAAAACTTGGAGTGATCTACCCCTGTTTTGTAGGGGTTCAGGTCAAAGTTGTGGAGCTTTTATTAGCAACTCACCAAAGGAGCGCTGGGGGGAAAACAGCCTCCAGCCTCGGTTTGTAAGCTCTGTCTTCCATTCTCCAACAATGGAGGGAGGATCCGGGAGGGGGTCAGTGATTGACTGCGATTGACCAAAACCTCGCAGGGATTTACCAGCAGATCGTGATCGACCTGTTGGACACCCCTGCTCTATTTGATGAACCACCACTATTTGGATGGAGACCAACAGCATCTGGGATTCTAACATCCACACCGTGAGCCCTGAATGGAGGGATATCAACTGTTTGTGAATATTCTTTGTCTAGTCATGCCTTTTGAAACAATGACCAGGCTTGTCTGAACCACCCAGGCCTTCTTAAATGTGGGCTTGAGAGTTTTTAGGGAAGTTGAAGTAACTTCTGTCAGGTTTGTTGTTTTGGCTTCTGTTTGCATTTGATTGACCAAAGAGATGACTGACCTTGCATATGGGGTGGATTCCAGGATTGAGCCAAATCAAATCTATCCCAGATAAAAGCCAAGCAATATTTCAGTTAATATCAGCCAACAAAGGCAGTGAAAACTATTGTAAGGCCTCACATCTAACTCCAGTCCTTCCTTTATCACAAGCATTCATTAACTTTGTTCAATAATGGATGTGAACCACGTCCCCTTCGCTCTGAGTGGGGTTGGGGTCCGGGGCAGCGATGCAGAGTTAGCACGACTTACCCTAACGTGGCAGTGCATTGATGGGGGAGGGGTCAGGTGGTGGGTTTGATGGTTCTGTGTCATCTGCGCCCCGGTCACAGTATGCTGGCAGTGTGGCCCATTGGTTTCAAGAGAGTCAGGCACCCCTCAGGCGTGCTCAAATGTTGGGGGGTTGAAGATGCCACACATCTACAATGCCATTAATTTAGACTTCAAGGAAGTCCTCTTGAGGCTGAAACGAAGCACTGTCAAGTCTCTTAGTGAGTTGGGGGGGCGGGGAACTCTGTTCAATAATCTGGAGCTCCATTTCTTCCTGACGCGATAATTATCTTCTCTTCATTGCAGATGGTGATGAATGGGAAGGGAAGAACAAGGGGGACCACAACAGAATCCACATATCGGAGAAATCAAATAAATATTCAGAGTATGGAGAGAACATCGGCCAGAGCTCCCAGTCCACCTCCCATCAACGAAAGAGCTTCATTCGGAGGGATAGCCTCACTTCACATGAAAGAATTCACAGAGGAGAGAGATTGTATCACTGCACAGAATGTGGAAAGAGTTTCAATTGGAAGTACATTCTCACTTCCCATCAAAGAATTCATACGGGGGAGAAACCCTATCAGTGCTTAGAATGTGGGAAGAGCTTCCGTCACAGCAGTAGTCTCACTTCCCATCAAAGAATTCATTCAGGGGAGAAATCCTTTCAGTGCTTGGAATGTGGAAAAAGCTTCAGTCAGAGGCAGGGTCTCACTTCCCATCAAAGAATTCATACAGGGAAGAAACCATATCAGTGCTTCGAATGTGGGAAGAGCTTCCGTCACAGCAATAGTCTCACTTCCCATCAAAGAATTCATACAGGGGAGAAACCCTATCAGTGCTTGGAATGTGGGAAGAGCTTCAGTCGAAAGGACAGTCTCACTTTGCATCAAAGAATACATACAGGGGAGAAATCCTATCAGTGCTTGGAATGTGGGAAGAGCTTCGGTCAAAAGTCCAGTCTCACTTTGCATCAAAAAGTTCATACAGGGGAGAAACCCTATCAGTGCTTGGAATGTGGGAAGAGCTTCAGTCAGAGCAGCAGTCTCTCTTCCCATCAAAAACTTCATAAAGGAGAGAAACCGTATCAGTGTTTGGAATGTGGAAAGAGCTTCAGTAGAAAGGGCACTCTCACTTTTCATCAAAGAATTCATACAGGGGAGAAATCCTATCAGTGCTTGGAATGTGGCAAGAGCTTCACCCACAGTCGGAGTCTCTATTCCCATCAAAAAGTTCATACAGGAGAGAAACCACATCAGTGCTTGGAATGTGGAAAGAGCTTCAGCCACAGCCACAGTCTCACTTTGCATCAAAGAATCCATACAGGGGAGAAACCCTATCAGTGCTTTGAATGTGGGAAGAGTTTCAGTCAAAGCCCCCATCTCATAATCCATAAAAGAATCCATACAGGGGAGAAACCATATCAGTGCTTGGAATGTGGGAAGAGCTTCAGTCAACGCCCCCATCTCATAATCCATAAAATAATCCATACAAAGGAGAAACCATATCAGTGCTTGGATTGTGGAAAGAGCTTCAGTCACAGACAACATCTCACTTCCCATCAAAGAATTCATACAGGGGAGAAACCCTATCAGTGCTTGGAATGCGGAAAGAGCTTCAGTCACAGCGAAAGTCTCACCTCCCATCAAAGAATCCATACAGGGGAGAAACCCTATCAGTGCTTGGAATGTGAAAAGAGCTTCAGTCACAGGCAGAATCTCACTTCCCATCAAAGAATCCATACACGGCAGAAACCCTATCAGTGCTTGGAATGTGGGAAGAGCTTCAGTCACAGCAATAGTCTCACTTCCCATCAAAGAATTCATACAGGGGAGAAACCCTATCAGTGCTTGGAATGTGAAAAGAGCTTCAGTCACAGGCAGAATCTCACTTCCCATCAAAGAATCCATACAGGGGAGAAACCCTATCAGTGCTTGGAATGTGGAAAGAGCTTCAGTCAGAGCCACAGTCTCACTTCCCATCAAAGAATTCATACAAGAGAGAAAACCTCTTAGTGTTTGGAATGTGGGAAGAGCTTCAGTCAGAATGCCACTCTCATGGCCCACCAAATAATTCATACAGAGTTGAAAGCATATCAGCGCATGGAATGTGGATAAAATTTCATTTGTAAATAAGTCAATTCAAGAACTCACAGCAGGGTAAATAATAGAATGGAAGATTCGGAATCTAGTCCAACCCCCGCCCATGCAGAAAAAAACTCATTTCAAGCATCCATGACAGATGGCCATCCAACTTCTTCTTAAATACCTCCAATGATGGAGAGTCCACCCCCTTCTGAGGGAGTTCCTTTTCACTGCTGGCTCTTGCTATCAGAAAGTTCCTCCTGATCTTTAGGAGAAATCTCCTTTTGTGTTGCTTGAATCACCTCTTTAGATTCCTTCAAGACCTTGAGAAGGACTTCTGTAAGTCTGAGAATGTCCAGGGGACTGGACCATGCTCTATATTCAGGGGGGAACCCATGGAGAGGAGTCCCATATAGGGCTTAAGTCATCTGGGCATTGGTCCGATTGTCCAAACGTCCAAAGGAATTCTGTAAGTCTGAGAATGTCCATATTTGGGGGGGACACCCATGGAGAGGTGTTTGATATAGGGCTTAAGTCATCTAGGCATTGGTCAGATTGTCATAATTACAGACATACTTACTGGTTTGGACGGAAGTGATTCTTCTTCCAGGGGAAGCGGTGACTGTGAGATTACAGGTGCTCTTGCCAATATTGTCCAAACGTCCAGTAAAACTTTGACACAGCAGAGCGAATGTTTACCCGCTGAGGTTGATGTATTGGGAGGTTAGGTTTAGGGCCGTGTGGTATTGCTTAATTGTATGTGGGGTCCCTATAAAGGGAACTTCTTCCTCTAGGTGGGAGGGAGACTGGTCAAGTTACCATCAGTTGAATGCAACATTTAAGTTAGATTTTAAAAAATGGATTTGCAGAACAAAACTCACAGTTTGAAAGCTTGCTATATGCTAAGGGAAAACTTCATGAAGATGATGCAAAGGAGTCAATCAAGATTATCAAGACTCTGAAACCAAGCCTTCTGAGGAGGGCTTGAAGGAACTGGGGGTGGGGGGCGGGGGCGGCGTATCCATTTCAAGTGAAGTTTGCCGAAATCTACGCTTGCGACATGGGCTGCCATATGTCGAGATTTTCCCGGACATTTCAGCAATTTCCGCCCAGACGCTGTTTACAATTCTGGATGTATGGCAACCATGTCTATATACAGTGGTACCTCGGTTTTCAAACAGCTTAGTTCCTGAACAACTTTGAACTCGAATGCTGCAAACCTGGAAGTCAGTGTTCCAGTTTGCGAACTGTGCTTCGGAAGCCGAACGTGCTCCTGAGCTTCTGTTTTCACTGTTGCGCTGCTAATTTGTGTCCCCCTGCATTGGAATCAAAGCCTTCTTCCTTCTGTTTTCACTGTTCTGCTGCTAATTTGCGCCCCCCCCCCCATTGTAATCAAAGCCTTCCATTTCCAATTGCAGTGTTCTGAGGTGATATTTGGAGCTTATATCTGGTGCTTTTTTTTTTGCTAAAAGAAATTGCGTTTTTATTTGGCTTTTTCGTTTTTGTGACTGTGGCTTGTTCTCTGTTTTTGATTGATTGTGTGACTGCGGCAATGTATAAAAGCCCCCCCATCCAAACAATGTCTATCAATCAGTGCAGGTAAGAAAAAATAATAATTTTAATTTTAATCTAAAGTACTGTCTTCTTTCTTTTATAGTACAGTACATTGATTATTGCTTTCATTTTATGGATCAATGCTCTCGTTAGATAGTAAAATTCATGTTAAATTGCTGTTTTAGGAGTTGTTTTTAAAAGTCTGGAATTGATTAATCTGTTTTGCATTACTTTCTTTTTTTAAAATTTATTTTATTTTATTCGAGTTTAAGATTTCTTACATACATATATTATGTTCTTACAATTTTTAAATTTTCCCACACAATTTTTAAATTTTAAATTATACCCATTGTCATGAAATCAAAATCTATTGAAAGCTTCCCTTTAAAAATTTCATTAATAACCTTTAGGATTTCCCCCCAGAATTCCTTTACCTCTGGGAATTCCCAGTACATATGGGAAAACCATCCCTTGGCTTGTTTACAGTGCCAACAGCTAGAATTCAATCCTGCTACCATATTAGCAAGCTGGGCTGGAGTTATGTAGCATTTTAGAAAGAATTTTAATTTCAGCGCTCTAAATTTGCTTACTTTAATCTCATCTGTTCCTTTCATTATCCTTTCAACCGTTGCTTCGCTAACTTGTTCTTCCTTACTCCACATCTTTTGAATAAGTTGGGTTGTCTGTTCATTTGTTTGTATAGTTCCTCTACTGGCTCTTCTAAACTCCTATTTCCTGTCTCTTGGACTTTGGAAGTTTTGTTGTATAGTCCTCCAATTTTTAACCAATATTGGTTACCTATATTCTCTGTTACTTCCTGCAATGACTTTAAGGACTCACCTCTATACATACATTTAACTATATGATATCCCAGATTTTCTTCAAAGTCTGGTATACCTGCTGTTGCAGCTTCTTTCTAGAAAATTTAAATATTACATTCCTGGGGGATTTTCTCCCCTTGGGCACTCGGCAGCTATGGGCTCGTTCCACATCTTCTGCCTTCAAACTAACTCCTTGAATACTACTACTACTACTAACTTATTATTTATACCCCGCCCATCTGGCTGGGTTTCCCCAGCCACTCTGGGCGGCTTCCAACAAAACACTAAAATACAATAACCTATTAAACATTAAAAGCTTCCCTAAACAGGGCAGCCTTCAGATGTCTTCTAAAAGTTTGGTAGTTATTTTTCTCTTTGACATCTGATGGGAGGGCGTTCCACAGGGTGGGTGCCACTACCGAGAAGGCCCTCTGCCTGGTTCCCTGTTACTTGGCTTCTCATACTGAGGGAACCGCCAGAAGGCCCTTGGCGCTGGACCTCAGTGTCCGGGCAGAACGATGGAGGTGGAGCATAGCCAGGTTCTCAAAGTTTCTTCCAACTCTTTAGCCTGTATTTCTTCTGGAATTCCTCCCAGAATCGTATTAGCTCTTCTCTGGGGGTCCGGCAATTCTGACCCCTGTTTAGATAGTGTAGTTACTTTTTTTTCATTTTCCTGGGCTAGCTCTTTAGCTTGAATTGCTAATTGCTTCGCCCCCTTAATTTTGACTCCTTGAAGCATTACAATATATAAATCCTAGTTAAAATATTTTTTAAAACTTCCACCACATTCACCACACGTCTCTTAGTTATCTTGCTCGCCTTTACATCTGTTCTTCAATCATTTCCCTTCCTTAGGTTCTTTCATAATCCGTCAAATCTTTATGTTCTCTATATTCTTCACAAGGTTAGTCTAAGCACAGCCAAACTTTCGTATTTGAGCCCTGCTTGTATAAATATTCATTTAAGCATTCCCATTGTTTCTGTATTATAGTTTTGGATTTATGCCTTATTAAATCCGTCAATTTTGCTAACTCCAGGTACTCACATAGTTTACTTAACCAGTTCCCTTTTGTTGGGATATAATTTCCTTTCCAATGACAGGCTACCAACATTTTCAGAATCCAATCTTCAGAATCAGTTGTATATCCTAAATCCCGTTCCCACTTTAGAATATTCTCTCCTTTGACTTCTTGATCTGGGAGGACTTTATCTAATAATCTATATATTTTAGAGAGTGTTTTTTGATTATTTTGTAAAGCCTCTCTTTCTAATTTTGATATTTTATTTCCCAAATCCCCTAGTTTTTATATCTTTCTTGTATGTAGCCTTAAGTTGGAAATATTCTAACCAATTTATTCCCAGTATTTTGAGTTCTTCATATTCTTTTAATTTGATACAGTGGTACTTCGGGTTACATACGCTTCAGGTTACATACGCTTTAGGTTACAGACTCCACTAACCCAGAAATAGTGCTTCAGGTTAAGAACTTTGCTTCAGGATGAGAACAGAAATCGTGCTCCGGTGGTGCGGTAGCAGCAGGAGGCCCCATTAGCTAAAGTGGTGCTTCAGGTTAAGAACGGTTTCAGGTTAAGTACGGACCTCCGGAATGAATTAAGTACTTAACCTGATGTACCACCGTATTTTCATTCATTCCTTCTGCTAAATCTCTATAAGTTGGCCAGGCAATTATTTTTTTAATGTCGAGGTTGCCTCTATTGGAGAGGTCCACCTTGGAGTTCTTTCTATAATTCTCTCTTTTGTTCTTTCCCATACCTCAAATAGGGCCTTTCTCACGAGGCGGTTCGTAAATCCTTTATGCAATTGTATTTTCCCATAGAATAAATACCCATGCCAACCCTGTATTTTGTCCCAGCCTTCTAGTTCCAAAACTTCAGTATCTTTTAGTAACATCCACTCTTTCATCCAACTCCAGCACACTGCTTCAAAATATCTTCTTAAATCTGGGACTGCAAATGCCCCCATTTCTTTTGGCCCCATCATTATTTCTGATTTTATTCTGGCTTTCTTCCCTTGCCATATAAAATTGGCAAGGTCTCTTTGCCAGCTTTTAAAATATTTTGTCCCAATTATTATTGGGATAGTTTAAAATAAAAATAGGATTATCTTTCTGTGTGAACGTAAACAAAGATCCTTGGAGACTCTGGCAGAAGTTGAACAAACAAGAAAGATTATTTTACAGAAGAAAGTTGAAAAAAGCAAAGGATGTGTCAGGAGATAGATAATGTTCTTTCAGGAAACAGTAAACCTATTGATAAATTGTACTAAATTTAGTGTATGTTACAGGGTTCTAAACAAAGTAGTAAATGCACAGCTTTTTTAAACTTCTGTTGCTTTTTTAAAGTTATTCCTCTTCGATGTTACAGGTGTCTAGAGAGGATGGCCAATGCTGAGCTTATTTCCAGTTATTTCACTTCAGCTCCTTAACTTAGTTGTTGCAACTTAATATTTTGATTTTTAAACAAGGTGGTACTTTCTGTCAGTTTCCACGCTCCTGAGGTACTTCTGACAGTATAGAAGACCCAGGGGGTCACCACACCCTTCAAAACTGGTTTGGGATTCTTCTCTTTCTAGAAGATCTTTCCCTTCCTGACTGAAATGAGACCAAAGTAGACAGTATCCTCACAGCTTCTACTTCTACTACTGAAGCTGATGGAAGGCACTCCGGGCCACCGAGGCCATCTGAGCCTCGAGCGACAGCAAAGGCTCCTGGAGTACCCCCAAGCTGTGAACCTGCTCCTTTGGAGGAAACGTGACCCTGTGAAGAGCAGGTGGCCTAGGGAACCACCCACTAACAGTGCCTTGGTCTTATCTGTTAGGATATTTCCGTTCCACCTTAAAAGGGAGCAGGATGTTTGTGTCACAGTCTGCGTATTTCCTGTTCACAGGATGTTTATGTTTTCTATTGCTTTCGTTTCTCTCTGTGTCGGAGACACTGAAGCAGGCAGTCATGTTTTTTTGTTCTGATCAACGCTGAATAAAACGCTGAATAAAACTTGTAAATAATGCTCTCCTGTGTGCGACTTTTGCTGTGTGAATTCTGCTGATAGAGCGTGCATCAGCCCAGGAATGTGGATGCTATTTTCTGGAGCTCGTGTCGCTATTTGCTGATACTGCGTGTCTACGGGAGATCGATGGACGTCCGGAGACGACGTGGAGTCATCATGGACTTTATCTCCCTGGCAGTATCCCAACAACAGGTTTCGGGCCCAGATTCACGGCACTTACAGGAGAGTAAGACTGCGACAGACTGTTGAGGTATGTGGGGAAAACGAAACCAAATGAGGCTTTTCTGTTGCCGCGGCAGCCTCTTTGAACTCCGGCCGGCTAATTGGCCTGGGAGCCGAGCCAAGCAGGCCTCAAGATTTATGAGGAGCCAAGATAAGGAGTCTCTGAAGTGAAGAAGACTCACGGCTCAAGTAAAGAGCTGGAATGGAGTTTTTCCAAGCCTCTGAAGCTGCTGAGTGCCCAAAGTTAAACAGGCACAATTATGAGACCTGGGCAAAATGGTGTGAGAGTTTGCTGCGACAGTTTGGAGTGTGGCATACTGTGAGTGAAGCCCCTCCAGTTCCTCTGACAGAGAAATGGAAGGCTCAGAATTCGAGGGCCATGGACGTAATAGTCTTATCCGTCTCTCTGGAGGAAATTGCTACGCTACCTGGCAACACGACTGCACGTCAGATGTGGAATGCTTTGAAAGTAGCTCATCTGCCGGTCATCCCAGCCCAGAGTTTGACTGCATCGGAGGTCCTGGCTGTTTTCCAGAATGCGAGTGAATGCAGGGATGCTGAGGGCACCGGTTGCAAGCTGCAGGGGGAGCTGACTGTGATGTCATCCCCGGCAGCATACCAGCCTCCAGGGGGAGCCAAGGAGTCGGCAGCTGAGAGCTCTGTTTCCCATGGGAGCCAAGGTCAACTTTGCAGAGGCCGGAAGGCCAGAAGTAAACAGAGACAGATGCCTGCAGATGGCCCGAAGCAGAAGGGGGGTAAAGAACCCACGCCAGTGGAAAACAAGGCTTTGTTTGCTGGCAGAGCTTCACCAAAGGCTAAAGGCAAGGTTGATGGCCAGGAGCAGGGGGGCAAGCAGCAAAAGCCCACGCCGGTGGAAAACAAGGTTTTGCTTGCCAGAAATCCTGCTCCCAAAGCCAAAGCCAGGTTTATTGTGGATTCGGGATGCACCCGCCATGTGACGAAAGAGCGACATCTCTTTATCTCCTTCACACCTCAAGACGGAGAGATCCACCTGGCTGATGTAAGGACGTTGCAAATTGCAGGAGTAGGGACTGTGAAACTTGCAAGTCTGCACACTACCATCAGAGATGTACTTTTTGTTCCAGGTGCTGCGGACAATTTGCTTAGTGTCCCACAGCTGATTGGGCGTGGTTTGAGGTTTCCTTCAAGAGGAGCGGCTGTGTCATCAGGAAAGGCAAAGAGGACATTTTGCATGCAAAGTTTATGGATGGCTTATTCTGTATAACTTATGATGACAATGCTATTATGTCTAATGTTGATTCTTGTTGTGTTGCACAAACTAACAAGGTTCTTCATGCAGGATGTATTCATGATCAACATCGAAGATTTTGTCACATGTCTTGGCAGGCGCTGGCCAAGATGCCTGGGTTGGTTGAGGGTTTGAACATCAAACCCTGTAAGTTTCACATGAAATGTGTATCTTGTGCAGAGAACAAGGTGAAGGTTGCTCCAAAAGGCAAGGAGTCTAGCAGGCAGGCTTCCAAACCCTACCAGCTAGTTCACGCAGACCTGGTTGGTCCACTTGCGCCCTCTTTGGGTGGAGCAAGGTACTTCATGGTTCTAATTGATTCTTTTTCTAGGTACATTCATGTGTTTATGCTTGAGCAGAAATCGCAAGCGTTTCCTAGGTTCAAGGCATTCTGTGCTTGGTTGGAGAATGTTCACAGTAAACGTATCGGCTGTTTGTTTACTGATCGGGGCGGGGAGTTCACTTCTCAGCAGTTTGAAGCTTTCCTGACTGAGAAGGGAATCCAGCATGACTTGTCAACGCCTAGATCGCCATGGATGAATGGACTTGCAGAGCGAGCAAATCAGACTTTGCTTCAAGGCCTGAAAACCTTGTTGCATGATGCCAACCTCCCTGAGAAGTTTTGGGGGGAAGCTCTGTCGACGTTTGTTTATTCCTATAATCGCAGACTGTCATCACCTATTGGTTGTACTCCCTCCGAGAAGATGTTTGGTAAGAAACCGAACGTCAAGCACATGAGAATCTTTGGTTCTGACATTTGGGTACACACCCCACAGAGCAACAAGCTTGGGAAGCGTGGGGCACATGGTTTGTTCATGGGGTACGAAAAAGGTGCATACAGGGTATGGATGACTAACTCTAAGTCCATTAAGTTCACAAGGAGTGTTGAGTACAATCCTAAGTGGGGGGAAAATGTGGGAATTTTCCAGTTACCCAGAGGAAGATGAAGGTGATGTGAAAAAAGCAGATGATGTTGAGAAAGCTGAGGATGAAGATGATGATGATGATGGTGATGATCAGAGTTCGGATTCCAGTTCAGTGGGTGGCGCTGCTGGTGGTGTCAGCGACAGTGATGACACAGCAGACTACAAGAGCGCAAAGGCCTCAGTCAGACCATCTGATGCGTCTGACAATGAACTGGAAGAACCACTGTTCACCATTGGTCACTTTTCTCCTAAGAAAGAGGAGATGAGTCCAGAAGACTTGCGTCTGGTTCGCAGGTCTGAAAGGGCGACCAAAGGCAGACCTCCAAAGAGATTTGCTGATGAGTTTGCTAAGACAGCAACTGCTGTTCTTAGTAGCTCAGAGAAGGTGTGGGAACCTTCAAGCTTCAAAGAGGTTCAGGAGTTAACCTCTGAAGATGCTGAGCCTTGGCTTAATGCCATGAAGGCTGAAGTTGATTCCTTGAACAGGAACCAAACTTGGGAGCTGGTACCGGTAGTCCCAGGAATGAGACTGGTTGGCAGCAAATGGGTCTTCAAGGCCAAGACAGACCAGAATGGCAAGGTTGTCAGACACAAAGCCAGATTGGTTGCCAGAGGTTTTTCACAGGTACCAGGACAGGATTACCACGAGACCTACTCGCCCACCGTCAAATATGAGAGCATTCGGCTGATGCTCAAAATCGCTGCGGAGGAGAAACTGCATGTTTCCCATCATGACATTAATACAGTTTTTTTGTACGGGATTTTGGGGGAGGAGCTGTACATGCTTCCACCTGATGGAATGCAGATACAGAAGGGAATGGTCTGTAAACTGTGGAAATCCTTATATGGTCTCAAGCAGAGTGCCAGGTGTTGGAACACAAAACTCACTGAGACGTTGCTTTCTCTAGGTTTTCACCAGGGCAAAGCTGATCCGTGTGTGTTTGTCAAGGAGGAGGGGCAAAACAAACTGTATTGTTTATGTTTTGTTGATGATCTTCTGATGTTTTGGAAGAATCAGGCTTTCTACCAAAGCACCCTAGCTCAGCTGAAGGAGCACTTTGACATGAAGGATCTTGGTGAGGTATCCAACTATCTTTCTCTGCAGGTGGAGAGGGACCAAGCAGGTAATTTTCTGGTACACCAAACACAGAAAATTGCTGATGTATTAACCAGGTTGAATTTGGTTGATGCAAACCCAGCAGACACACCGATGGTGACAGGTTACCAGGTAGACGGTACTGCTGAAGCGTTTTCTGACACTACGCTGTACAGATGCATTCTAGGCAAGTTGAATTTCATTGCTAGATGTTCAAGACCTGACGTAGCTGTAAGCACTAACCTGCTTAGCAGACATGCTAACAATCCTACTGTTCAGGATTGGAAAGCTCTGAAGCACATAGCCCGTTATTTCAAAGGGACTATGCACTACAGGCTGAGGTTCACCAGTCAGAAGACTGGAGGTCTTGAAATCTTTGCAGATGCAAGTTTTGGAAATGACACCACGGATGGTACAAGCACTTCTGGAGTATGCTACATGTACAACCACTGTTTGTTTGACTGGCTGTGCAAAAAGCAGACGACAGTTAGCCTAAGTTCCTGTGAAGCAGAACTCAATGCTCTGTCATTTTCACTCATGGATTGTGAATGGTTGATGCAACTGTTTAAGGACATCGGAGTTTCTGTGAAATGTCCTATACAAGTGTATCAAGACAATAGATCATGTTTGGCTTTGCTGAACTCAGAGAGTTGCAAGCAAAGAACCAAGTACTTGCAGATTAAGCTACATCGTGCAAGAGAGTGTATTCAAAAAGGACTCATTCAGGTGTCCTACATGCCAGGAAATGAAATTCCTGCTGATCTGTTGTCTAAGGTTGTTAACAGAGAACAACTTAAGGTTTACGTACAGAGGTTGCAATTGGGTTGAACCACAGGTACTACAGGTTACACGGAAAGGGGGAGGATGTTAGGATATTTCCGTTCCACCTTAAAAGGGAGCAGGATATTTGTGTCACAGTCTGCGCATTTCCTGTTCACAGGATGTTTATGTTTTCTATTGCTTTCGTTTCTCTCTGTGTCGGAGACACTGAAGCAGGCAGTCATGTTTTTTTGTTCTGATCAACGCTGAATAAAACGCTGAATAAAACTTGTAAATAATGCTCTCCTGAGTGCGACTTTTGCTGTGTGAATTCTGCTGATAGAGTGTGCATCAGCCCAGGAATGTGGATGCTATTTTCTGGAGCTCGTGTCGCTATTTGCTGATACTGCGTGTCTACGGGAGATCGATGGACGTCCGGAGACGACGTGGAGTCATCATGGACTTTATCTCCCTGGCAGTATCCCAACATTATCTGGATTGAGCTTAAGTTTGTTGGCTCTCTCCAGTCCATTACCGAGGCAAGACACTGGTCCAGCACTTCCACTGCCTCACCTGCAGATGTTAAGGAGAAACAGAGCTGAGTGTCATCAGCGTACTGCTGACAACGTACTTACTTCTGACCTGGCTTACTTCTCAGCAGATGTGCCAACTTGAATAAAATAATAGGAGGGCCCAGGCAATCAATGTCCAGCAGAATTGATCATATGATGCCGTGCACACACACTATTTGAATGGCAGTGCCGGTTAACTTTGGGGGTGCCAGGACCCCACAAATATTTTATTGGCAAAGCCGATCAGCCCCTAGGAGTTGGCTCTTGTGCGTCAGAACCGCAAAGGGCTGGGCTGCAGATTCTTCCACCTGGATCTCTGCAACTATTGAGAAGAGTTGAGTGCTGACCATTCCTGGCTCCCTGGAGCAGTCCTTGTTTCTGCTAATAAAGAGTTAGCTTCACATGCTCTCTGTGATTATTGCTGGCTGGCTCTAGGATTCCATGAATCCAAACTCCCTGGAGGAAGGGGGTGCGGTGGGACTAGGACCCCCACCCCCCGCTTTACTTCAATCAGATACCTGAGCAGGAGGAAGACGCCAAGGCAGCTCTGGAGCCCCTCCAGGAAATTCTCTGCCAGCGTCCCCAACCGTCCCCTGGCAATGCTTGGCTGGGCTTCCCTCCCACACCCTCTTCCTCCCAGTCTAATGGATGATGGGACCTTGGCCCCTAGGAGTTGGCTCCTGGGCCTCTTTCCACCCCCTCCCTGGGGAGTCAACCCTGAGGGCCCTCTTTGGCGATGGGGACCCTCATCTGAAGGACAGGGAAGGTCAGGGTTCGAATCCCAACGACGGGGTGAGCTCCCATTGCTCTGTCCCAGCTTCTGCAAACCTAGCAGTTCAAAAACATACCAGTGCAAGTAGTTGTGGCATTTCTGTGCACTCTGGTTTTCACCATTGTACCCTGTTGCGCCAGAAGCGGTTTAGTCCTGCTGGCCACGTGACCCGGAAAAGCTGTCTATGGACAAACGCCAGTCCCCTTGGCCTGACAGCAGAGACGAGCGCCCCAACCCCACAGTCGCCTTTGACTGGGGTCCTTTACCTTTTGAATATCCCAGTGTTACTGTGCGTGGGGGGAGGGTAATCTGCGGGGGGAGGGGCTTCATCCTGCCACGCAAGCCCTGCAGGTGTTGGGTTCCCACTTTGCAGCTTTTTGGAGGCCCCTCCCTTCCCCATCACTGCATCTTCATCTCCTTGTCCTCTCTGCCCATCGGCCTCCCTTGCTCGCTCCTCCGGGAGTCTATTTCTGCGAGTCAAGCGGGGGTCCCACCCCCTCTATGATGGGGGGGGCAGTTCTTCCCTGTTCAGTTCTTCCTGTACTGGATCCTCAGGGATCCTGCACCTCAGCCCACAAGGCCCCTTTTCTGCAAGGTGGTTCTTTGGCCACTTCTTCCCTGCCTCTGGTTTACAGAAAGCTGCGAAATCTGCACATGCCCAGAGTATGGAGGATTTTCAAAACTGTGGTTATGTTTGTTGTGGGGGAAGAAAGGGGGGGAGCTGTGTGCGGACAAAGGTCCAGGGGTCCTTCACCTTCGCCTTCCCTTTGGTGAGCATCGCACGTCAGTTTCCGCAAAGGGGCCCCTGGGGGTGCAGGGCAGGGGAGCATCTCTTGGCCCCCCAGGGAAAGAGAAACGTACGTGTGTGTGTGTGTGTGGAGGGGGGGAGACTTCCAGGATGCACCCTGCTGGTGGGTCCCAGGGAAGGCGCTTTAACATTCACTTATTGAGTCATTTCAAAGATTCCTAGAGAGGACAGGAAGGGGAGGGCGGGGGAGGGCAAGGTCCTCCCGAGCAGAAGCCCCTCCCTGCCCAGTCCCTCCCTGCGAGCAAAGAGGAGGCTGCTTTGTTCTCTCTGCTTTGCAAAAACGTCCTCGGTGCCCCTCCTGGAATCTGGTGAGTCTCTTCTCTCTTCCCCCTTGGGGTGCAGCGGGGAGAAGGGGGTCCCAGGGCTGCAAGGGGGGAGGCAACCCCCCCGTTCGGCTCATGCATGGGGGGGGAGACCCCCAAGTCAGGGAGCAGAGGGTCCTGCCCCCAAATCCTCTCTGCCAAGCCAGGGAGGGGCTGAGTGTCCAGCAGGTCTGCGACTCTGTTCTTCCTTTGGATCAAGATGCTGCCTTCCCTTTGGGGGAGGAGTTCCCTGGCAAGAAGGGGGGATTAGTGACCACTCTGGGAATTGCAGTCTTTGTCTCCTTGCAACTCTCAGGGTCCTGAACCAATTGTGGCTCCCAGGATTCTTGGGAGGAGTCCCTAGGGCCGGGTGAGATCTGGTTTCCAACCTTGTTAAACATCTGCCCCCTCCCAGCAGAGCAAGTGCACAGACTGGCATGTGCCACTCTTGGGAGCAGGAGCTGCATTCAGCCTTGCTCAGCTCAATATTTTTAGGAAGACCATGCCCCTCCTGCCCTGGCAAGGCACTGGGGTGAAGCTGATCAGCATCCTGTGTGAATGATAATAATAACAATAGTATTTACCTGCCACTCATCTGACTGGGTTTCTCCAGACACTCAGGGCAGCACATATAAAAACACAATAAAACATCAAACATTAAAAACGTCATGATACAGGGCTGCCTTCAGATGTCTCCTAAAAGTTGTGTGGTTCTTTATTTCCTTGACATCTGATGGTAGCGTGTACCACAGGGAGGGCGCCACTACCAAGAAGGCCCTCAGCTTGCTTCCCTGTAACTTCTCTTCTTGCACTGAGGGAACCACCAAAAGGCCCTTGGTGCTGGACCTCAGGGTCCAGGCTGAATGATGGGGGTGGAGACGCTCCTTCAGGTGTACAGGACTAAGGCCATTTAGGGCTTTAAAGGTCAGCACCAACACTTTGAATTGTGCTCGGAAACATACTGGGAACCAATGTAGTTCCTTTAGGAGTGGTCTTACATGGTTCCAGCAGCCACTCCCAGTCACCAGTCTAGCCTCCGCATTCTGCAGAACACTAAGTGAATGACACAGAAGTTGCTGCAGACTAAAGTTAGAAAAGCTTTAATTGCTACAAATGGTATAAGGAAACATGATATGGAATTAAGGGAAAAGATGGTGTTGACCTGGAGTGGTTAGAAAATTTCTGGTCTCTCCCCGAGTGCCACGGGCCCTGCTCCAAAGAGAGCTTCTCTAAAGAAAGCACAACCAAAAATCACTCCATTTTGCGTGAATAAGGAAAATGCTCTAATGATGAGCAGAAAGAGGTTTGGGGCCCAGCCAGCTCAACTGCTAAGGCATCTCTTGCATTGAGACGTGGGGGCACCTACATGTACTAGCTATTCGGCTGTATTGTGCCCATGCTCTGGGGTTGCAGTTTTCAGGCTTGGGGACAGCATGGTGCCTGGTTTTTGCCCCAAGTTCTATCCGTAAGCCCCACTGAGTTCAATGGGGTCTACTCTCAGGTCACTAGTGTGCATACCATGCCATCCTTAAGAAGTGGGGTGAGGTGCAAACAGATTAAATGGGAATCACTGGAGATGTTGCAAATGGGGTTTCTGTTGGGAAGGGGCTGCCCCATTTGTGCTTATCCAGGAGCAGGGGAATATCTAGGGCAGGGGAATCCCTGCAGGGCCTCTGAGGCTCCCTTTGCTTCTTCCTCTCTCCCAGGACCCTGCAGCTCGTGGTGGCTTTTCGACTCCTCAGGAAGGATGAAAGAGACTGAATCTGTAAACCTAGCGAGGATGGAAGGGGGAAGATGGACAGTTGACCTGGTCAGGTTGTCTCCTGCATCCCTCTTTACAGCCTCTGAGCGTTCCCTCCCAGGGACCTCCGAGATATCTGGTTAGTCCCAGGGGAGGGGAGATGGGGACATGGATGGATGGAGCCCTAGAGGCATCGGGGCTTGCTCAGCTTGGGGGTGGGGGGAGGCAGGCAGGCGGATGGAGATTGAGAAGTTGGGCACCTTTTTGGGCTCCTCCACCTGCCTTCCTGCGCCTTTGACATGCAGGCAATTTGAGCTAGGAATACATCACAGCTCCCCGGCCACCGTGATGTATTGGCGCCAGTACTGTGCTCTAAATGCCCTACCAATGTCAGATAACTCACTGATCCGTCGCGCAGCACTAGAAGCCATGATTCTTTAAATTACCTGATCCTAATTTCAGGATTGACTGCAGATGGGGCCTCTGTGTTTTGACTTTTTCTTTTCTTTTAGGAATAATTTTTCATTTTTTTAAAAAAACAAGGATCATATAGGACTAATAAATGATATAAATATGTAGACTGAGTCTTCTCAGTCTTCTCATGTGATTCGGGTGGCGAACCTATTTGGGCTCGTCCGCAAATACAGATGGATCCTGATAGATTCCGACAAGCCTTGCGGGACCCTGCTCCTCCTGGCGACTCATTAGATGACCTTGTTGAGGACTGGAATAACCGGCTCTTGGCAGCCATTGATGAGATCGCACCTAAGCGCCCTCTGCGACCCCATCGAAACCGGGCCCCTTGGTTTACTGAGGAGCTCCGGAAAATGAAGCGGGATCTCAGACGGCTAGAGCGAGTATGGCGGCGGACTCGTGACGGAGCCACAAGAACATCTTATAGGACGCTTATGAAAGCCTATGAGATGGCTATGAAAGCTGCTAAGAAATCTTACTTTGCAGCTTCCATTGTTACGAAAAAGGAGCAATGCTGCTGAGTGCTCCAGGTGGCTGGAATGGTAAACAGGAAGCTGATGTTATTGGATTGTACCGTGGGAACCAGGGACAGTCTGTAAAGTGCTCTGAGAGCCGGATGTTAGCTCAGAGTGTCACATGACCCTGTACTGGAAGTACATGGGTGGAGTTATTTTCTCTCTGCTGTGGGTATCAGAGGGTGCAGACATGTTGTTCTCTGCACTGAGGAAAGACAGAAATAAAGGCATGTAAATACATTTCTGTCTGTCTCTTTCCCCTCCCTGGGGATGGCAGGGAGTGAGGGAGGAGGAGAGTGGCTGTGTTCTTCTCACGTTTGAAGAAGGATCGGCCGATAAAGACCTCGCCTTGTCTAGCCGGGAGTCGCTGACGGGGGAGGCCAACAAGAAATCAAGCCGGGCACCTGGATAGAGTGCCAAATTTCCTCTGACTGACAAGGCTTGATTCAACATATGGTAGCAAACGCTGCTGGTTATCTGATCCATGGGAATCAGCATGAGAGGTGAGAGGTTGATGGATCGTGTGCCATCCTCTGCACCAAGGAAAGAAGATAACGTCTGCAATTGCAGCCAGAAGCTGAACAGACGGCTGGCCCCAAGAGGGGGTGTTTTCCAAGCAACGGAGCCCCAAAAAGGTATGCTGAATATCGGGCTAAAAGTGTGAATGCAGATTGATTTATTCTCTGGTTCACGAGAGCTGCGTTTGGCAAAACAAGCTCTGAAAGAAAGGCTTGCATACCAGAAATTCCTGTGGTGAGATAAGGATTCCCGTCCCGGGGAAGGTTGCTAAGCAACGACAGTAGGGCAGTGGAAAACTACTGACACCTGGGGCTGGCTCAGTCAGAGCCGGGAAAGCGAAAGTTGTTTTGACTTTCAGACAGCTTGGAGATTGCCTGCCTGGGAGAGAGGCAGAAAAACAGCTCAAAAGAGCTTTTGGGATTTTACTAGCTCGAGAGTGCAGAGCTGTGACTTGAGTTCAGCATGGATGCCAAGAAGGGGGGAGTGCCCCTGAGTGCCGTGGTTCAGGATGAACACAGCCGGCATGCTGCACTGGAGGTGAAGGACAGGGGGAGGGAAGAACGGAGTTCTAATTCCCCCACTGATGTTGCTACTGGAGAGGATGCTGTAGCTTTGAACGTTGTCCGATGCTACAATTGCGGACAGGCTGGGCATCTTCAGCGGAGCTGTAAGAAGCCACGCCAGCCGAAAGGAGCGAAGGGCCGCTCAGCAAAGCCTGAGGCGTCAGGCAAAGGTCATACCAAGCCTATGGTGGAACCTGCAAGGGCTTTGATGGCGAAAGGAACCACGCCAGATGTTGGGAACGCGTTTATTATCGACACTGCAGCGACGGTTCATATGTCCCCGCACAGAGGACTCTTTTCGACGTTTAAGAAGCAAAGCTTCGCTGTGGAACAAGCCAACGGTCAGAAGCTGGAGGCGACTGGGGTTGGATCTGTGTATCTTAAGAGTCTGAACTTGACAATACACAATGTTTACTTGGTTCCTGAATTGAAGTTCAATCTGCTGAGTGTTTCGCAGATTGCAAAGAAAGGACTGAAACTGTCCTATGATGATAAGAGCTGCGAGATCTTCAAAGATGGAGAGTTATATCTTTCTGCCAGACAGAAAGGTGGACTGTATTTGTTGGACTTTGACCAAAGTGATTACATGGAATGTAATTCTGAGTCTAACATGATTTCTCTTGCAGGTGTGACCAAAACGAGCGCCAAGAAGGTGGCCAGGGTCGACAGAGCGTTTCAGCGGGTGTATGCTGATGTGATTGGTCCTCTAGAACCATCTAGAGGCAATGCAAGATATTATCTTGTGTGTGTGGATCATTTCTCTAACTTTGTCTGGGTTTATGTGTTAAAGAAACCACAGGAAGCCTTGGAGAGGTTTCAGGAGTTTTGTGACAAAGTTCAGAGTATGCATGATGCTAACATTGATTGTCTATTCACAGATGAGAAGCAGATTTTTCTTTTACAGGATTTCCAGAGGTTCCTGCACAAGAAAGGGATTAGACACAAGGTTGCTGTTTCAGCGGAAGCGTGGAACAGGGGTGCCTGTGTACGGGTGAACAGAGAATTGCAAAAGGGGATGGAAGCGCAATTGCTTAGTTCACATCTGCCACATGAGTTCTGGGCGGAGTCACTCATGTCGTTTTGTCATGCATGGGTGAGAAAGGTTTCGAAAGAGTTGGGAAGTTCTCCTTTTGAGAAACTGTTCCAGAGAAAACCTTCTGTTGCCCATTTCAAGGTTTTTGGGTCTCATGTGAGGACAGAAGCTCCAGGTGGAGTAAAGAATGCCAGAGGCATTTTTGTGGGATATGAAAAGGGTCTCTACAGAGTAATTTTGTCTGAATCTGGTCAGGTGATTCTCACAAAATTTCTAGAGAGTGCTCCTGAAAAGGAGAGAGTCATAGTGCACACATTTCCCACAGAGGACGATTCAGATGATGATGGTGACTTCACAGAGTACAGTGGTACTGAGAGTGACAGTGATAGCTCAGAGAGCTCAGTTGTCACAGTCATTGAGAGGAAATCTCACACAATGGATAGACCTTCACAGGTGAAGGATGAACCACTGTTTGCTGTTGGAACTGGTTCTCCTAAGAGTCCTGAGACAGAACCAGTGAGCAGAGAGGATCAGCACCTCATACGCAGGTCTGAGAGAGTCACAAAGGGTGAACCACCCAAAAGGTACTCAGAAGAGTATGCTAATTTAGCTGTTGCATGTGTTGCTGTTGTACACAACCGAGGACAGGTTGGAGCTGTGTCTAAGTCAGAGACAAAGACACAACAGAGAGTTGCTAGCCAAGGTAATGCAGATGCACTCATTCCTTGGAAGCCAGACAACCAGAGAGGTACACTGGGAAAACCAGTGGCGGGTAGTTCCAAGGGTGGAACTGAAACAACAGGGGAGTGTTATGTGTATAACAACTGTTTGTTTCCTTCTCTGGATCACGCTTTGCTTGCCGCAACATGCATTGATTCTTTTGGGGGAGGTTGTTACGAAAAAGGAGCAATGCTGCTGAGTGCTCCAGGTGGCTGGAATGGTAAACAGGAAGCTGATGTTATTGGATTGTACCGTGGGAACCAGGGACAGTCTGTAAAGTGCTCTGAGAGCCGGATGTTAGCTCAGAGTGTCACATGACCCTGTACTGGAAGTACATGGGTGGAGTTATTTTCTCTCTGCTGTGGGTATCAGAGGGTGCAGACATGTTGTTCTCTGCACTGAGGAAAGACAGAAATAAAGGCATGTAAATACATTTCTGTCTGTCTCTTTCCCCTCCCTGGGGATGGCAGGGAGTGAGGGAGGAGGAGAGTGGCTGTGTTCTTCTCACGTTTGAAGAAGGATCGGCCGATAAAGACCTCGCCTTGTCTAGCCGGGAGTCGCTGACGGGGGAGGCCAACAAGAAATCAAGCCGGGCACCTGGATAGAGTGCCAAATTTCCTCTGACTGACAAGGCTTGATTCAACATCCATTGCATCCGCTAGCTCTCGCCCGGCACAACTTTTTAGATTAATTAGATCAAAAACGTCCTTAGGAGGACAACCAAATTTAAGCACAAATTTGACCCACAGCTGTGAGGCATTCGCAAGCTTTTTTGCGGAGAAAGTCCTCTTGCTCCGCCGTGACCTCCCTGCCAATTTAGATACAGTGACTGAACTGGAGGCCCCTCGACTGACTTCAGGTCCAGTGTTAGACCATTTCGATCGGATACTCCCTGCTGATGTGGATAGATTCCTCCAAGTTGGTAGGCCCACCACCTGCCTCCTTGATCCGTGCCCATCTTGGCTGATTATGGAGTGTCCAGATGTTGTGCGGACCCCCCTGGTTGAAATTATCAATTTGTCCCTTGACACGGGGACATTCCCAGGGGAACTGAAGGAAGCAGTAGTGTGTCCACTCTTAAAGAAAACTTCATTAGATCCCTTAGACCTATCCAATTACCGCCCAGTTTCAAATCTTCCATATCTGGGTAAGGTAATTGAGAGAGCAGTTGCTGAACAGCTTGGTAGGTTTCTGGAGGAAACATCGGCTTTAGATCCATTTCAGTCCGGTTTCCGTCCTGGTTTTGGGACCGACACAACTCTGGTTGCCCTAACAGATGATCTCCGTAGACAACTGGATCGAGGCGGGTCAGGACTGCTGATGCTTTTAGATTTGTCAGCAGCCTTTGACATGGTTGATCATGATCTTCTGGACCACCGCCTTGCAGATGTGGGGATACAGGGCATAGTCCATAACTGGCTGTGCTCTTTTATCTCTGGTCAGGGACAGAGGGTGGCACTAGGGAGGGAAATGTCGTCACGCCATTCCTTGGTGTGTGGAGTGCCGCAGGGTGCAATTCTCTCCCCGATGCTTTTTAACATCTTTATGCGCCCCCTTGCCCAGATTATCCAGAGCTTTGGGCTGGGCTGTCACCAATATGCTGATGACACTCAGCTCTATCTGCTGATGGATGGCCACACCGACTCGGCCCCGAACACACTGACCAGATGCTTGGAAGCTGTGGCTGGATGGTTTCGTGGGAGCTGATTGAAACTAAATCCTTCGAAGACAGAGGTCCTATGGCTGGGTCAGGATGGCATGGGGATGAGAGACCAACTCCCTTCTCTTGCAGGGGCCCAATTAGTGCCATTGCCTTCCGTTAAGAGTTTGGGTGTAATCCTTGACGCCTCCCTTTCCATGGAGGCGCAAGTTACAGCAACAGCCAAGGCGACATTTTTCCACCTTCGCCACATCAAGCAGTTGGTCCCTTACCTTTTCCGCCCTGACCTGGCCACAGTGATCCATGCGACGGTCATCTCCAGGCTTGACTACTGTAATTCGCTCTATGCGTGGCTGCCCTTGAAGCTGACCCAAAAACTCCAGAGGGTGCAGAATGCTGCAGCGAGGCTCCTCACGGGGTCTCTGCCATGGGAGCATATTCACTCAGTGCTTTTCAAACTGCACTGGCTCCCGGTAGAGTACAGGGTTAGATTTAAGGTGCTGCTTTTGACCTTTAAAGCCCTTCACGGCCTAGAACCCTCGTACCTACGAGACCGCCTCTCCCGGTATGCCCCACGGAGAGCCTCAAGGTCCATAAATAACAACACCCTAGTGGTCCCAGGCCCTAAGGAAGTTAGATTGGCTTCAACCAGAGCCAGGGCCTTTTCAACTCTGGCTATGGCCTGGTGGAACGCTCTGCCTCATGAGACCAGGGCCCTGCAGGATCTGATTTCTTTCTGCAGGGCCTGTAAGACAGAGTTGTTCCGCCTGGCCTTTGGCTTGGAGCCAATTTGATTCCCTCCCTCTCTTTCTTTTTTCCTTTCCTTCTCCTCCTGTGATGAGGCTACATGTTTCAATATTTTAATGTTGTATTTTAATTTTGTTTTTAAGTTGTAATCATTCAACTTGTTTTTATTATTGCTTGTAAGCCGCTCTGAGCCCAGCCTTGGCTGGGGAGGGCGGGGTATGAATAAAAATAAAAATAATAATAATAATTATTATTATTCTCAAAACTAGCAGAATAAATTTGCAGGAATATCTGTAATATATGGTTCATCGTTAGTGGTCAGTTTATGAGTTCTGAGTTCATGAATTGGTTTAAATTGGGGGGGGGGAGATAGGAGAGAACAGAGTACATTCAACATCTCCTAGCCGAATGCCTAGTCAGGAGCTCTTGTGGCTGTTGTGCTTGGATTAAGTGTGAGTCATAGTCATTTTTCCTCTACTGTTACCAATGAAACAATATAGAGTTGATCTCCTCATGAACATGGGAGTGTGGTTCTAAGTGAAGAAAGTGATTTATAAATTTAAATTGAGACCAACCAGATTGAGGTAAATGCTGATGGGGAGTGTGCAAATGAAGATGTTGCTTTTTGTTGAGGCATGGAGATTGCTGGATCCTGACGAGAGAGCTCTGCATAAGGAAGTCAAGGAGGGGAATCGTGGAATCATGCACCCTCGGTGAAACTCCCTGTTAGATCATAAGATCAGTTTTGAAATTCTATACATACCTCTATGTGATGAACCTCCACTATTTGGATGGAGACCAACAGCATCTGGGATTCTAACATCCACACCGTGAGCCCTGAATGGAGGGATATCGACTGGTTTCTCTGTGAATATTCTTTGTCTAGTCATGCCTTTTTAAACAATGACCAGATTTGCCTGAACTCCCCAGACCTTCTTAAATGTCGGCTTGAGAGTTTTTAGGGAAGTTCAAGTAACTTCTGTCAGGTTTGTTGTTTTTGCTTCTTTTTTTTACACTTTATTTATTATTAATGTTGCAATACATATATGAAATCTTTACATATTGATACATATACATTATATTCGTAAATTCACATTTTCACATTTCATTATGTACCAACATTTATCCATTACTTATTTCTTGCTCTGTTACAGATAGGTAGCCGTGTTGGTCTGCCATAGTCAAAACAAAAAAATTTTTTTCCTTCCAGTAGCACCTTAAAGACCAACTAAGTTAGTTCTTGGTATGAGCTTTCGTGTGCATGCACACTTCTTCTTATTTCTTGCCCTGTGTCTTCCCTCCATCCGTACGTGACTTCCTTGTTATTATTTTGTAACTTTATTATTGAGTTCGTAATTTTGTATCTTAATAATTAAACATTCAATCTTATATATTAGCTTAGCTTAGCTTAACGTAACTTTGTGAAATCAGTCTATACAGATAAATAAATTTCCATTCCTGTTTGAGATTTTTATTAGATTGCATTCTAATTGTTGCCATCATTTTTGCTAATTCAATCATTTCAAAAAAATTATTTTGCCAATCTTTCAATGTTGGTGCTTCTTCTGATTTCCAATATTTTGCAATCAATAACCTTGCGGCAGCTGTTGCATAAAAAAAATTCTCTTCATGTCTTTTGGGATGTCATTTGTTATAATTCCTAAAAGGAATGTTTCCGGCTTCTTACCAATTGTTGTTTTAAACATTTTTTTCAGTTCCTCATGTTGTATATTTCCCCAAAATTTCTTAATTTTATCACACCCCCACCATACATGATATAAGGATCCCTCTGATACCTTACATCTCCAACACAGATTCAATGTTAGTTTATAATTTTTAGCCAGTTTTAGTGCCATCTATACATCATTTTCATTATATTTTCCTTTAACACTGTACATGCAGTGAACTTGACCCCTTTCCTCCATAACCTCTCCCAATCTTCAAACATTATGTTGTGTTCCACATCTCTTGCCCAGTCTATCATCACAGATTTAACTTGTTCATCCTTTGTATGCCATTCCAACAATAAATTATACATTTTAGACAAATTTTTAACTTTAAAGTCCAACAACTCCGTTTCCAACTTAGTTTTTTCAGAAGCAAAATCATTTTTCTTATCTAATTTATACAGTTCATTAATCTGGTGATGTAGCCAATTTATTTTATCTTTAATTTGATCAAATGGTTTTAATTTATATCCTTCTTTATCTTCCAGTAACAGATCAGCGTATCTCAACCACTTGGTTTCCATATTTAACTTTTTGGGGGCCTTTGCCTCCATTGGCGAAAGCCATCTGGGTGTTTTCCTCTCTAAGAGATCTTTGTATTTTAGCCAAACATTATATAGAGATTTTCTAATTACATGATTTTTAAAACCATTGTGGGCCTTTACCTTGTCATACCATAGATAAGCATGCCATCCAAACACATTGCCAAATCCCCCCAAGTCTAAAACATCAGCATCATCTAGTTGTATCCATTCCTTAACCCAGCAGAGAGCTGCAGCCTCAAAATAAATCTTCAAATCTGGCAGGGAGAACCCCCCTTTTTCTGTTGAGTCCACTAGTAATCTATACTTAATTCTGGGTCCCCCCCCCCCCGCCAGATAAATCTTTAGTAAAGCTTTCTGCCATTCTTTAAAACATTTCACATTGTCAATAATTGGGAGGGCTTGAAACAAAAAGAAACATCTTTGGCAATACATTCATCTTAATCACAGAAATCCGGCCCATTAATGACAATTTTAAATTCGACCAAATCGCTAAATCTCTCTTGATTTCATTCCATAATTTCTCATAGTTATCTTTGTATAAATTCAAAATTTTCACCGACAAATTAACCCCCAGATATTTAACTTTTTTCACAAAAAGTAGGCCCGTCTTTTCTTGTAGTAATTTCCTTTCCTCGTCCAGATTTTTCTCTAATACTTTGGTTTTGCTCTTATTTAACTTAAATCCTGCTACCTGTCTGAACTCCTGTATCATCTCCAGTGCTTTTACTGCACTGGAGTCTGGATCTTGTAATGTCAACACCAAGTCATCTGCAAAGGCTTTTAATTTATACTGTTTGGATCCTACTACTATACCTTTAATTTGTTCATCTTTCCTTATCATACTTAACAAGACCTCCAGGACTGAAATAAAGAGCAGAGGGGAAAGTGGGCACCCTTGCCTGGTACCCTTCTCAATTCTAATTTCCTCTGATACCACATTATTTACTATAATTTTAGCTTTTTGTTCCTGATAGATCGCATTAACACCGTTTAAAAACTCTTGACCAACCCTAATACTTTCTAAATTATGTGTCATAAAACTCCAAGATACATTATCAAAGGCCTTCTCCGCATCAATAAACATTAACATTGCTTTACAATTTTTTCTTGCTTCCAACTTTTCCAAAATATCTACTATATTCCTAATATTATCCTTCATATGTCTTCCAGGCAGAAAACCTGCCTGGTCCTTATGGATATATTCTGACATGACCTTCTTCAGCCTGTTGGCCAATTTATTAGCAAAAAATTTGTAATCCACATTAAGTAGAGAGATTGGTCTATAATTTTTGACATTAGCTCTATCTTGATCTTGTTTTGGATATTTGGCTAATATTTCCTCATTTTCTTCTATTTCTTTTCTAATTTGATACATTTTCTTTTCTCTATTTCTTTTATGAATCACATTTTGTTGAATATAAAATCTTCTTATACCAGCTTTTCTCACCTCCCATATTATTCTACTATCTGTATCTTGCTCTTTATTAATTTGGAAGAATTCTCTAGGTAATTCCTGTGCTTTACCTAGAATCTTTTCATCATTAAATTTTTTTTTCATTCATTCTCCATCTTCTTTTTACCTTTCTGTTATCTCTTAATTCCAGTGTAACTGAATTATGATCTGTTAGTAGTCTAGGTTGTATTTCTGTTTTTGTTTTTTCTTAACATTAAATTATTTGAGATCCAGATACCATTGATCCTTCTTGCTGATTTTTTTGCCTGTGAATAGTGTGTGAACTGTTTCTCTAGTGGATGTTTATATCTCCTAACATCTTTTAAATTTAAATTTTCAACCATTTGGGAAATAGTGTGTGGAAGTCTACCACCTTTTGACTTCTTTGTTGTGTTGGTGCAATCATATTCCAATGAGGTGACTCTGTTGAAGTCACCTAATAGAATAATCTCATCATCTATATATTCTAATAATTTATCTTGCACTATTTTAAAATACTGTGATTTATTCCCATTTGGCGCATAAATCCCTACCACCACAATTTTTTCCATCCCTTTTTCCAATAGTAACTCCAATAATCTGCCTTTCTCATCCTTGAAAATTAGTTTCGTCTCTATTTGAGGGTTTATATATGTTACAATACCTCTTTTCTTTCTGGGATCTGATGATATAAATTCTGTTCCTAGCTTCTTGTTTATCAATACCCTTCTATGTCTTTTCGCTACATGGGTTTCTTGCAAATATACAACATCCCATCTTCCCTTTTTCATAATATACTCTATTTATTTCTTTTCAATTTACTATTAAGACCATTTACATTCCAAGAAATTATGTTCATCAGTCTCTATTCAATTTTATCTAATTTGTTTACTATGTTAAAATTCTAAATTCAAATGAATTAATTCTATTGTTCTTATCTAACAATTGTCCTTCTGCATTGAGGTTTCTATTCTCTCCCTTCCGACTCCTCTTTTCTTTCCGTTGATGCTTCTCCTCCAAGCTCCTTTTTATACTTTCTCCAAAATTTTGCCATTTCTTCTATTGATCTTAGTTATTTTCTTCTTTCTTTTAACGTAAATGTCAGATGTTCTGTTCATCAATTACTAATTTACATTGGCTTCTTTTTGAAATATTTTGTCTTTGAATAGCCTTGAGTTTAAAAACACTAGGCAATCTCCTGGGCCTTTGTACATGTTTGATCTTTCTGATCTGATCCTAAATATTTTGTCCACATCCATTAATAATTTGTCTTCCTGTACTCCCATCCACTTTGCTAACTCTTGGATTATTTTATTCTCAATTTGTTCATTTTGGGATTCAGGAATTCCTCAAAAGTGCAAAACCATTTGATGCTGATACATGTCCAAGATGGCAATCTGATCTAATAATTGCTCTTGTGCCTTCTTTATCTCTGTTTTTTTTATAAATATTTTTTTATTAACAGGCCAATCAAATCACATTAATTCCAAATCACATTAGTTCCAAATTATACAGCCAAATTTTTAAAATTTTATTGGGGGTACCCATACTTCGCGCTCCGAAAGGGATCCAAACATCACTCTTGCTGCTGCTTTAATTTCACAATTCTGTCCAGATAGTCTCTTTATTATTTTCCTCATCTTCTTGTTGTAATCATATATTCCTTTCTTTGTGATCTCTGATATTCTTCACAAGCGGGTTGGAAACAAACATATCCTGTGTGGATTTTACAATGTCCAGGAACCATATCACATAAAGGACAGCCACCATTTCCACCCTCCATAAAAAACATTCCTACAGTCTGTCCGTTGATTTCCACCGGCCTGCGTATCTGTATCTCAGGGGGCCCTGCCGGGTCAAATTCACATTCCGATCACCATACATTCACATTCCAATGACCACGGTCTTCCTCCCCCCGTCCTCCTGCAGGCAGGCCGTCTTGACAAGTCTCCATTTTGAAACTGCATCACAAAGCTTTCCTTCCATTCCCGATTTTCCCACCAGTCCTCTCTTTGATCTATAATTCAATTCCACACAGTTTTTAATCTCCAGCTTGTGATTCATAATTTGCAACAATCTTTCTCTCTGGGAGGGAGGATTATTGGGTACTCACATAAGACGAAAAAAAGAAAAGTTTTTTCCTCCCCCCCTTTCCGTTTCAGTCCGACATACCAGTCTTTTAATGATGAGTCTTCACTTGATTTATTGACCAGCCCATTGCTCCGCACACAGAGATCCCATTAATCAGCAGTCTTTACTCCCTATCTTCACTTGAAGTATGTGCATTTGCTTCTTTATCCAATTATATATTTCGAAGTGATGCAAACCAGTGCGCAATCACAGATAGCGTCCGGGAGAGCGACCCTGCCCAAGGGCTTTGTGCCAAGTGCCCTCACCCCCTTCTTTCAAATCCCGGGGGGGAATTATGGACACAGCTGGCAAGGCAGTCTCCCCCATCCCCTTGGGGGGGGGCAAGGGAGGCTGCATACTCCCATATCAGCCTCTTAATTACCTCGTGTGGGGTCGGAGAGATGTTATTGTCGGCCATCTTCCAATGCGCCCCCTGGTGGCCCCCTGCCTTCTTTATCTCTGTTATGTCATCTGGTATAATCTCCTGTTTTTTCCTCAGGTCTTTATTTTCATCCTGAATCCGTTTGGACATTTCTTCTTGTTTATTTGTCTTGATTTTTACCGTATTTTTCGCACCATTGGACGCACCGGAGCAATAGACGAACCTAGTTTTTAGAGGAAGAAAACAAGTAAAAAATATTCCGAATCAAATGTTGTATAAACTACTGTATTTAATAAACAACCAGTATATCAGAATCATATTACAGCCATGTAAAGTGAACAGCAGCCAACAATGGCATTAAGAACCATCATCACTGTCATTAACAAATGAAGAGAGACTTTAAAGTTTGAGTACTCTTCTAGTCTTCTGTGAACCCCAAGAACTCATCACTGCTAGAGTCAGAATTTGTGGAGCTCAGTTGCTCACAATCACTGACATCACTTTCTTCGCTATCTTCATGTAAAATACCATCTTCGTTACCATCCAAAGCATTGCTAATGCCACATTTTTTGAATGACCGGACAACGATTTCCTCCTTCACTGAGTGCCATGATGTTTTCACCCATTCACAAACTTGAGTGATAGTGGGCCTCTTCATTCGTCCAGTGGGTGTTAGATCATGATTACCAGCAGCCATCCATTTGTTCCACTCTTCTCGCATAAAGATCTTAAATGGCTTGTTGATGGAAACATTGAGAGGTTGCAACTGGCTGGTAAGACCTCCAGGAATTACAGCTAGATGAGTCTTCACTTCTTTAAAGCACTTTTTTGTAGTTTCGCTAATATGTGCTCTAAAGTGGTCAAGTACTAATAAGGCAGGTTTTTTCAAAAGCCCTCCAGGACGTTTGGACCACACTTTTTCAACCCATACTCTTATTCCATTTTCGTCCATCCATCCTTTCTCATGAACATGTACAACAACTCCTCGTGGAATCACTTCTTTTGGAAATGTTTTCCTTTTGAAAATTAACATAGGTGGCAATTTGGTGCCATCTGCACAGCAAGACAACACAACAGTGTAATGGGTTTTCTCATGTCCAGAGGTTTTCATGGCGATAGTTTTGGCACCTTTCCGATCAACAGTCCTATTTGATGGCACATCAAAGGTTAGAGGGACTTCATCCATATTCCCAATCTGGCCAATTTCAAATCCATTTCTCTTCCTAGCATCAATTACAAATTTATGAAAAGACAGAATCTTAGATTTATATTCTTCTGGCATTTTTTGTGCAGTTCTAGTTTTAGTGCGCATAGCAAGGCCACATCGCTTCATAAATCTGTAGCACCATGATGGTGAGCCAGTAAAATCGTGAATGCCTTTCTCTAAAGCAATGCGTTTGGCTTCATATATTATCATTTTTGTAGAGACTGCGAAGCCTTTATTCCGCTGTTTTGTGATCCATTCTTTCATGGCAATGTCCATCTGTGGCCACTTTGCAGCATGTCCACGAAAAGTGTGCTTGCTTTTATCTGCTTTTTGCAGCTGATCCTCCTGTTTCCTCCACTGTCTTATCATTTTTTCAGTTGGAGGTGGTCCAAAATGTCTCTCTGCTGCTCTGTTTCCATGCTCCTTAGCATATTTTACTACCTCTAGTTTAAAAGGAATCTTATATGCTAGTCTTTTATGCTTTATCATCCTTATCAGAATGGGGGAGGTTTTCTGCAAGAAAATACAGTGGCAAGGAACTATCAGTAATGTACAGTACAGTATCTCCATTGTTTACTATTGGGCGCTTAACTGCCCCCCCCCCAATATTTTTAAGTTGGAAGAGGGAGGGAGAGAGGGAGGGAGGGAGGGAGGGAGGGAAGGAAGGAAGGGAGAGGGAGAGCTCAGCCTGTGGGTCCCCAGATATTGTTGGACTACAACTCCTATCATCCCTCAACTCCCATCTTCCCTGAGCTCTGGCCTTGCTACCTAGAGGCGTTCACATCTGGGGACCCACAGGTTGAGAAGGGCTGAATTGTGGTATGTGATGTGGGGCTTTACTGCCCCCCCCCAATATTTTATTTAAGGTGGAAGAGGGAGGGAGGGAGGGAAAGAAGGAAGAGAGAGGGAGATCTCACATTTCTGGATGTCTGTGGAGGGCAGCTGCCTTGCCTCCTGGAACTGGAGCAAAAGGAGGAAATGCCGGGAATTACCGATACAATAACCTGGGGGAGGGGCGGAAGGGGATGTCCAAATCTTCCGGCTCATTGTAAAGGGCTTCCCCAGCCAGCCCCCTAGAGCGGCTCACCTTGGACTCAATGGAGAAGCCCAGGGCTTCCCCAGCCAGCCCCCTAGAGCGGCTCACAGGACGGAGGGCAAGTTACAGGCAGCCTCTCTGCTGCTCGCTCACCGCCCTGAGCTCCTCCAACTCAAAGGGAATCCCAGGGCTTCCCCAGCCAGCCCCCTAGAGCGGCTCACAGGACGGAGGGCAAGTTACAGGCAGCCTCTCCGCTGCGCGCTGACCGCCCTAAGCTCCTAGCACTGAATGGGGAATCCCAGGGCTTCCCCCAGCCGCCCACGCAGCCTCTCAGCTGCTTGTCGGGCTGAATGGGGAATCCCGGGGTTTCCCCAGCCGCCCACGCAGCCTCTCTGCTGCAACCGGAGCTTGGAGGGGCTGGAGGGGGAAGTCCCAGGACCACACATTCGCTCCATAGGACGCACAGACTTTTCCCCTTAGTTTTTAAAGGAAAAAATGTGCGTCCAATGGTGCGAAAAATACCGTAATTCCTGAACTGTTTTGTCTAGCTACTTATTTTTTATTGTCAGGTCTTTTACCTGACCTTGGAGACCTATTATTATTTTTAAATGTTGTTCAATCTTATTGTTCATTGAATCCGGTTTATCATTTATATTTTTGTTCATGTTGACTATCAAGTCTTTCAAATCTGCATTGGGATCAGTTTCTGCTATTGAAAGTCTCCTACCTTGGGAGCTGGCAGTAACAGTTATTTTAGATTGTATTTTCTTCTCAGCCATCTTGACCTTCCATTTCTTTTTCTTATGTACACAGGTTAATATGCTTTGGCCCAGGTTTGGCTGGTGATGTCTTTAAATAAGACCAGAACATCCAAGTCTGTAATATTTCAAACTGTTGGGATCTGTCAGATATTATTCCCACTATTTAATAATGGAAGAGATAGAGGAGTCGGCTTTAAATACAGAGGATGAGCACATCAACACATTTTGCCTGCACTTTTAAAATTGTCTGCCAGATGGCGCTGTGCACTTTTCCTTCTTTTATTACTAGCCTTGGTTTGTCTTCTGTCCTGGTTCCTAATTCCCAGAATGCTTTTTAACTGTCCTTCCTCTTTCTTTATTTCCTGTTTGCTTTCCAAGGTGAGGGTGAGTCAGCAATTAGCAAGCTGACCCCACCATCTTCATCTGCCCTCAAACCTTTCTCCTTCCTTTGTCTCCTCCCTCCTGGCTCTCAAAACACTCTTGCAGTCCCTCATCATCCTGGCTCTTCCCTCTTTCAATTTCTCTCGTTCTCCCCACCACCTTCGCCACCACTTCTCCCCACGCACCTTCAGTCTGCTTAAACAGCGTTAAACAGGGTTCTTGCAGGTTGGGCAGCTTCTTGCAGGTATTTATTTATTTTCTTTGATATGTTTTGTCTTCTTTTAGTTTAGAACGTAATCCTCACAAAGCTTCTTAGTCCCAATTTATAAAATCACATGAGAATGAACCTCCTTTTTCTAATTCACTCTATGTCACTGTTTTTAATAGAGTTTTACTCCCAGTCTCCCACGTATTGCTATAGTATAGTCTGTTTTAAGGGAGCCAGGGTTGGAGTTTCCAGCTGTAATATTTGGAGAAACCTGGTGCTTCCTCATCTGGGTTTCAGGCATCTCACTGTTAGGAGTGCCCCTTTTTAAGCGCTGGACTATTCCTGCCACCTTCCACTTTTTGTGCCAGCGTACGGAGAGTCTCTTCTAGTGCCGCTTTGGTGCTTTTTTGGCTAGAGACCTCTTCTCTGGCTTTTTTCCAGGGGAGTCTACATCGCCCTCGTTCTCCCCTCACCCCTTTTACAGTGATCGGGTGTGCTCGACTGTATCAGAGCACTTCCCTCGACCCACCACTGAGCGCACCACACAGGGAAGTCTCATTTTTGCTTTTGCTTCTGTCTGCATTTTGTTGACCAAAGAGATGACTGACCTTCAAGATGGATTGGACTCCATGACTGAGCCAAACAAAATCTATCCCAGATAAAAGGCAAGAAATTCCAGCTAAAAAAGGCAGTGAAAATTATAGTAAGGCCTCACATCTAACTCTCCTCAGTTCTTCCTCTATCACAAGCATGCATTAACATTGTTCAATAATCTGGAGCTCCATTTCTTCCTGAAGCTCTAATTAGCTTCTCTCTTCATTGCAGATGGTGATGAATTGGTGGGGAAGAACAAGAGGGACCACAACAGAATCCACATAGCAGAGAAGTCTGATAAATATTCAAAGTGTGGAGAGAACATCCGTCAGAGCTCCCTGTCCACCTCCCATCAAAGAAAGAGCTTAATTCGAAAGAATAGCCTCACTTCCCATCAAAGAATTCATACCGGAGAGAGACCCTATCAGTGCCTTGAATGTGGGAAGAGCTTCACTCGAAAGTACAGTCTCACTTCCCATCAAAGAATTCATACAGAGGAGAAACCGTATCAGTGCTTGGAATGTGGGAAGAGCTTCAGTCGAAAGTACAGTCTCACTTACCATCAAAAAAGTCATACAGGGCAGAAACCCTTTCAGTGCTTGGAATGTGGAAAGAGCTTCATTCACAGACAACATCTCACTTCCCATAAAATAATTCATACCGGGGAGAAACCCTACCAGTGCTTCGAATGTGGAAAGAGATTCAGTCATATGTCACATCTCACTTCCCATCAAAACCTTCATACTGGGGAGAAACCCTATCAATGCCTGGAATGTGGAAAGAGCTTCAGTCACAGGCAGAGTCTCACTTCCCATCAAAACCTTCATACTGGGGAGAAACCCTATCAGTGCCTCGAATGTGGGAAGAGCTTCAGTCACAGGCAGAGTCTCACTTCCCATCATAGAATTCATACCGGGGAGAAACCATATCAATGCCTGGAATGTGGAAAGAGCTTCAGTCACAGGCAGAATCTCACTTCCCATCAAAGAAGTCATACAGGGCAGAAACCCTTTCACTGCTTGGAATGTGGTAAGAGCTTTATTCGAAAGGACAGTCTCACTTCCCATCAAAGAATTCATACCGGGAAGAAACCCTATCAATGCCTGGAATGTGGAAAGAGCTTCAGTCACAGGCAGAGTCTCACTTCCCATCAAATAATTCATACCGGGGAGAAACCCTATCAGTGCTTCGAATGTGGGAAGCACTTCAGTCACAGCCGCAGTCTTGCTTTGCATCAAAGAATTCATACAGGGCATAAACCCTATCGGTGCTTGGAATGCGGAAAGAGCTTCAGTCAGCGCATCCATCTCACTTCCCATCAAAGAATTCATACAGGGCATAAACCCTATCGGTGCTTGGAATGTGGAAAGAGCTTCAGTCAAAAGTCCAGTCTCACTTCCCATCACAGAATTCATACGGGGGAGAAATCCTATCAGTGCTTGAAATGTGGAAAGAGCTTCAGTCGAAAGGACAGTCTCACTTCCCATCACAGAATTCATACGGGGGAGAAATCCTATCAGTGCTTGAAATGTGGAAAGAGCTTCAGTTGCAAGAAAAGTCTCACTTCCCATCAAAGTATTCATACAGGGGAGAAATCCTATCAGTGCTTGGAATGTGGAAAGAGCTTCAGTTGGAAGGAAAGTCTCATTTCCCATCAAAGAATCCATACAGGGGAGAAACCATATCAGTGCATTGATTGTGGAAAGAGCTTTCGTCTGAGTGGTGATCTCACTTCCCATCACAGAATTCACACAGGGGAGAAACCTTTTCAGTGCTTGGATTGTGGAAAGAGCTTTCGTTTGAGGGGTGAGCTCACTTCTCATCACAGAATTCATACAGGGGAAAAACCATATCAGTGCTTGGATTGTGGAAAGAGCTTTCGTCAGAGTGGTGAGCTCACTTCCCATCACAGAATTCATACAGGGGAGAAACCCTATCAGTGCTTGGAATGCAGAAAGAGCTTCAGTCACAGACACCATCTCGCTTCCCATCAAAGAACTCATTCAGGGCAGAAACCCTTTCAGTGCTTAGAATGTGGAAAGAGCTTTCGTCAGAGTGGGCATCTCACTTGCCATCAAAGAATCCATACAGGGTAGAAACCCTTTCAGTGCTTAGACTGTGGAAAATGCTTCCGTCGGAAGGAACATCTCACTTCCCATCAAAGAATTCATACAGGGGAGAAACCGTATCAGTGCTTGGAAAGTGGAAAGAGCTTCAGTCACAGGCAGAGTCTCATTTCTCATCAAATAATTCATACAGGGGAGAAACTGTTGGGTGTAGTGAAGGGTTAACCTTCTATGCCTCGTGCTTGAGGGGACGGGCTTACAAGGGAAGTAAGCCAGGACGTGACGAAAGCAGCTTGGTATGTTGTGAACTGAGTGGAAATCGAAAGCACTGAGTTCAGCCGCTGCAAGGAGAGAGAGAGAGAAGGCAGAGAAAATGCAGCTTAACACGGATGGCTGTTGTGGATTGTAGATACGCTATTTTGTTTCCAATAAAGAGATATTAGGACAGAAGAAACGTCTGGACTGATTTACTGCCCTTTCGACACACAGGCGCTGTGTAATTCTGCTAATGGCTTTACGACCGCTCTAAAGCCACACTGCGTAAACAGAAGCTGCAGAGGCTCGCAGGGGAAGCGTGGCTGGGCGCCAAACAATAAAGCAATAAATCTAGCAACAGAAACCATATCAGTGCTTCGAATGTGGGAAGAGCTTCAGTCACAGCTGCAGTCTCGCTTCGCATCACAGAATTCATACAAGAGAGAAAACTTCTTAGTGTTTGCAATGTGAGAAGAGCTTCAGTCAGAGTGCCACTCTCATGGCCCACCAAATAATTCATACAGCTTGGAAGAGATAGCTCAACTTAGGGACCCAGAACATTTTAGTAACCTTGACTCTAGCTGTAATGCTTAGAGTTTTGTTTCTCCATCTTTTCATCTCCTTTAGTATTTTATGCCATACCTTCTTATAGTTGAATTCTGCAGTCTTGTTAATATTTCTGCAGAGTTTGATGCCTAGGTATTTTATTCTTTTAGACCCCAGGCCCATACCTGTTATGATGTTTATTACTTTTTTTTTGTTACATTCACATTAAAATACATTATTCTGATTTTGTTATATTTACCCCTAATCCAGAATATTCCTCAAAATCTTCTAATATTATCTTTAATTCTTTTATCCCTTCCTTAGGATTTGTTATGATTCCAATAGTATCATCTGCAAACAAATTGATTTTCATCTCCTCTTTCCCAATCCTATAGCCCTCTATCCTTCCACAGTTCCTTATCCTTTCTGCTAGTTGTTCTATAGCCGTTATAAATAGGGACGGCGAAAGAGGACACCCCTGCCGAACGCCTCTGCGTATTGGGATAGTTTGGGAGTGTTTTCTTTCATTATACAGTTGCCCCTAAAGACACATTTTGCTGCACTCCTGAGGATTTCTGGAGTAACTGATCCTTTATTATCTTGAAAAAATTACCTGATCTGCTTTTCCATATACTCTGTCTTGAACTTTTTGTTGTTGTTTAGTCGTGTCTGACTCTTTGTGACCCCATGGACCAGAGCACGCCAGGCACTCCTGTCTTCCACTGCCTCCCGCAGTTTGGTCAAACTCATGCTGGTAGCTTCGAGAACACTGTCCAACCATCTCGTCCTCTGTCTTTTTTCTTTTTTAAAAAATAATATTTATTACTTTTCCAACAATTTAAACAAAACAAAATAAACAATACAGTACAATACAAAAACACTACATAATATAACATAAAAACACTACATAACACTAACACACACTAACAAAATAAAAACAATTTAAAACACACCAAACAATTTCAATATCTTATCTTTCATTCACTTATTTCAGCGACCTCCTCACACCTCCCTTTTTGTATTCCACTTCTATTAATTGTTTCAGCAATTCCTTTCCATCTTCCTCTGCTTTCTATCCTATAATTATCTTAACATTTCTAACCTTATTTTTTCCTTTAATACTCTAATAATCTAATTATACTTCGTTCCTTATCACATTTCTACTAAAGCCATATAACTTCATTTCCACATTTTTCTAACATTCATTAATTTACAGTATTTCTGTAAATAGTCTTTAAACTTTTCCCAGTCTTCTTCCACCGACTCTTCTCCCTGGTCTTGGATTCTGCCAGTCATTTCCGCCAGTTCCATATAGTCCATCAACTTCATCTGCCGTTCTTCCCGGGTGGGTAAATCTTGTGTCTTCCAATACTTCGCGATGAGAATTCTTGCTGCTGTTGTTGCATACCATCTCGTCCTCTGTCGTCCCCTTCTCTTTGTGCCCTCCATCTCGCCCAACATCAGGGTCTTTTCCAGGGAGTCTTTTCTTCTAGCTTTCATCCAGCACATGTTTGCAATTTGGTCTCTGGTTCCTCTGCTCCTTCAAAATCCAGCTTACACTTCTGGGAGTTATCGGTCCACATACTGCTTAAGCCTGCCTTGTAGAATTTTAAGCATAACCTTGCTAGCGTGTGAAATGAGTGCAATTGTGCGGTAGTTGGAGCATTCTTTGGCACTGCCCTTCTTTGGGATTGGGATGTAGACTGATCCTCTCCAATCCTCTGGCCACTGCTGAATTTCCCAAATCTGCTGGCATATTGAGTGTAGCACCTTAACAGCATCATCTTTTAAAATTTTAAACAGTTCAGCTGGAATATCATCACATCCACTGGCCTTGTTATTAGCAGTGCTTTCTAAGGCCCATTTGACTTCACTCTCCAGGATGTCTGGCTCAAGGTCAGCAACCACACTACCGGGGGTGTACGAGCCATCCATATCTTTCTGGTATAATTCCTCTGTGTATTCTTGCCACCTCTTCTTGATGTCTTCTGCTAGGTCCTTACCATTTTTGTCCTTTATTATGGTAAGGTCTCTTGTCCTTACTCAGTCTTAATTCTAACTCAATACTTAGAGGGGCATGGTCTGAAATTAATATTGGGCGTGTTGTAATTCCTTTGACTACCCAATTGCTTGCCTTTCCCAAAATAAAGAAGTCTATACAGGATGCTGTTTATGCCTGCTGGATATATGGGTAGCTTTGGGTTTTAAACCTAGGATGCCAGGTGCTTCTTGCAGTCCCCAGTTACTGAATGAATTGTTTTAATTTTTGTGATATCCATATTCAAATCGCCTGCTATAATAATTTTGCCCTCTGAGAACTGGTAAATTTTTAAAAGTACTTTATTTCGGAATTTATTCTGTCCTTTATTTGGAGCATAAATGTTCACTATTTTCCAGTTTA
Organism: Podarcis filfolensis; assembly: GCF_964270895.1. Classification (NCBI taxonomy): domain Eukaryota; kingdom Metazoa; phylum Chordata; class Lepidosauria; order Squamata; family Lacertidae; genus Podarcis; species Podarcis filfolensis. The sequence goes on along the minus strand of NC_139605.1, from coordinate 3,619,566 downwards.
CCTTTAAGCACCATAAATCTACCTTCCTTGTCTAACTCCATTTCTGTCATCTTAATATCTATTCTCCTATTTGCCAGGACTGATACCCTCTTGCTTTTGCTTTACTTCTTGCTTCTGCTAATACCTCCCAAGCTGAATTATTAAATAATGTCTTTTTGTCTTTTTTTGGTTTATGGGTTTCTTGAAGACACATTATATCGGCTCCTTGCTCTCTAGCTAGCCTAGATAACCTATATTGTTTAAGGTCGGATGTAAGACCATTGACATTCTTCCGCCCGGATCTCTGCAACTACTGAGAAGAGTTGAGTGCTGACTATTCCTAGCTCCCTGGAGCAGTCCTTGTTTCTGCTAATAATGAGTTAGCTTCATCACATGCTCTCTGTGATTTTGGCCGGCTGGCTCTGACATTTCCTAGGATTCCATGAATCCAACCTCCCTGGAGGAAGGGGGTGCAGTGGGAATAGGACACCCCCCGCTTTACTTCAAGCAGATTCCTGAGCAGGAGGAAGACGCCAAGGCAGCTCTGGAGCCCCTCCAGGAAATTCTCTGCCAGCGCCCCCAACCGTCCCCTGGCAATGCTTGGCTGGGCTTCCCTCCCACACCCTCTTCCTCCCAGTCTAATGGATGAGATGATGCCACACACCCCTCACCATTTTAATGTCAATCAACTTTTTGGGAGGTGGGGGACAACGGGACCTTGGCCCCTAGGAGTTTTAGTCCAGAAGAGGTTTAGTCCTCCTGGCCACGTGACCCGGAAAAGCTGTCTGTGGACAAACGCCAGCCCCCTCGGCCTGACAGCGGAGACAAGCGCCCCAACTCCACAGTCGCCTTTGACTGGGGTCCTTTACCTTTTGAATATCCCAGTGTTATTGTGCGTGGGGGGAGGGTAATCTCCTGCACGGGAGGGGCTTCATCCTGCCACGCAAGCCCTGCAGGTGTTGGGTTCCCACTTTGCAGCTTTTTGGGGGCCCCTCCCTTCCCCATCACTGCATCTTCATCTTTTTGTCCTCTCTGCTCATTCACCTCCCTTGCTCGCTCCTCCGGGAGTCTATTTCTGCGAGTCAAGCGGGGGTGCCATGCCCTCTATGATGGGGGGGGCAGTTCTTCCCTGTTCAGTTCTTCCTGTACTGGATCCTCAGGGATCCTGCACCTCAGCCCACAAGGCCCCTTTTCTGCAAGGTGGTTCTTTGGCCACTTCTTCTCTGCCTCTGGTTTGCAGAAAGCTGCGAAATCTGCACATGCCCAGAGTATGAAGGATTTTCAAAACTGTGGTTATGTTTGTTGTGGGGGAAGAAAGGGGGGGAGCTGTCTGCGGACAAAGGTCCAGGGGTCCTTCACCTTCGCCTTCCCTTTGGTGGGCATCGCACGTCAGTTTCCGCAAAGGGGCCCCCGGGGGTGCAGGGCAGGGGAGCATCTCTTGGCCCCCCAGGGAAAGAGAAACGTACGTTTGTGTGTGTGTGTGTGTGTGTGTGTGTGTGTGGAGGGGGGGAGACTTCCAGGATGTACCCTGCCGGTGGGTCCCAGGGAAGGCCCTTTAACATTCACTTATTGAGTCATTTCAAAGTAGGGATCCAGATGCACACGGCATAATGCAGAAACCCCCACCTCCCTTGTCTGCATAAGATGGGGGGGCGGCCTTGATGCAGAGTCCTTGGCCCAGATGGAGGAGGGAGGGCAGCCCTAGAGCGCAGAAGCAGGCAGGGAGAGGGAGGGAGGGGCGGTCTGGGTGCCCTCGGCTTGCCAAGGGTTAAAAGGAGCAGAGCGGGATTCCTAGAGAGGACAGGAAGGGGAGGGCGGGGGAGGGCAAGGTCCTCCCGGGCAGAAGCCCCTCCCTGCCCAGTCCCTCCCTGCGAGCAACGAGGAGGCTGCTTTGTTCTCTCTGCTTTGCAAAAACTTCCTCGGTGCCCCTCCTGGAATCTGGTGAGTCTCTTCTCTCTTCCCCCTTGGGGGGCAGCGGGGAGAAGGGGGTCCCAGGGCTGCAAGGGGGGAGGCAACCCCCCCGTTCAGCTCATGCATGGGGGGTGAGACCCCCAAGTCAGGGAGCAGAGGGTCCTGCCCCCAGTTCCTCTCTGCCAAGCCAGGGAGGGGCTGAGTGTCCAGCAGGTCTGCGACTCTGTTCTTCCTTTGGATCAAGATGCTGCCTTCCCTTTGGGGGAGGAGTCTTTGGGGCAACAAAAAGAGGGCATGCAAATAAGCCCCCTTCAGATTGAGGGGAAAGTCGCATTTCACAACACAGAGAAGCATCCAAGGACTCCGAGGAAGGAGAAGCCCTGTGGAGTGGGGAGATACAGCCCCCCCCAAGTGTGGAGACTGGAGGGGAGACCCTCTCCCACCATCTACCCAAATACAATTCCCAGAGATCCCTGGCAAGAAGGGGGGGTTGATGACCACTCTGGGAATTGCAGTCTTTGTCTCCTTGCAACTCTCAGGGCCCTGAACCAATTCTGGCCCCCAGGATTCTTGGGAGGAGTCCCTAGGGCCGGGTGAGATCTGGTTTCCAACCTTGTTAAACATCTGCCCCCTCCCAGCAGAGCAAGTGCTGGCATGTGCCACTCTTGGGAGCAGGAGCTGCATCCAGCCTTGCTCAGCTCAATATTTTTAGGAAGACCATGCCCCTCCTGCCCTGGCAAGGCACTGGGGTGAAGCTGATCAGCATCCTGTGTGAATGATAATAATAACAATAGTATTTACCTGCTACCGAGTTCACTGGGTTTTCCCAGACACTCTGGGCGGCTTCCAGCACATACAATATACAGGGCTGCTTTCAGGTGTCTTCTAAAGGTTACATAGTTACTCATCTCCTTGACATCTGATGGGAGCGTGTTCCACAGGGAGGGCGCCACTACCAAGAAGGCCCTCAGCCTGCTTCCCTGTAACTTCTCTTCTTGCACTGAGGGAACCGCCAGAAGGCCGTTGGTGCTGGACCTCAGGGTCCAGACTGAATGATGGGGGTGGAGATGCTCCTTCGGGTATCCTGGGCCGAGGCCATTTAGGGCTTTAAAGGTCAGCATCAACACTTTAAATTCTGCTTGGAAACATACTGGAAACCAATGTAGATCCTTTAGGAGTGGTCTTACATGGTTCCAGCAGCCACTCCCAGTCACCAGTCTAGTCTCCGCATTCTGCAGAACACTAAGTGAATGACACAGAAGTTGCTGCAGACTAAAGTTAGAAAAGCTTTAATTGCTATAAATGGTATAAGGAAACATGATAAGGAATTAAGGGGAAAGATGGTGTTGACCTGGAGTGGTTACAGAATTTCTGGTCTCTCCTGAGTGCCACGGGCCCTGCTCCAAAGAGAGCTTCTCTAAAGAAAGCACAACCAAAAATCACTCCATTTTGCGTGAATAAGGAAAATGAGGAGGTGGCTAAGAAACAGCAGGAGCCAGATCCTATGGTTTTTGCACCAAGTTCTATCCATAAGCCCCACTGAGTTCAATGGGGTCTACTCTCAGGTCACTAGTGTGCATACCATGCCAGCCTTACGAAGTGGAGTGAGGTGCCAACAGATTAAATGGGAATCACTGGAGATGTTTGAATGGGGTTTTTGTTGGGAAGGGGCTGCCCCATTTGTGCTTCTCCAGGAGCAGGGGAATATCTAGGGCAGGAGAATCCCTGCAGGGCCTCTGAGGCTCCCTTTGTTTCTTCCTCTCTCCCAGGACCCTGCAGCTTGTGGTGGCTTCTCGACTCCTCAGGAAGGATGAAAGAGACTGAATCTGTAAACCTAGCGAGGATGGAAGGGGGAAGATGGACAGTTGACCTGGTCAGGTTGTCTCCTGCATCCCTCCTCACAGCCTCTGAGCGTTCCCTCCCAGGGACCTCTGAGAGATCTGGTGAGTCCCAGGGGAGGGGAGATGGGGACATGGCTGGATGGAGCTGTATTGGGGCTTGTGTATCATTCGTGCACACTCTCCCACCTCTCCAGCCTGCCTTCCAACTCCGTCAAGACCCGGCTGAGGGGGGGGGCTGCGCCAAATCTTTTTCAGAACATAAAGAAAGAGAAACAGTAGTTTGCTGCCACCACTTCCTTATCTTAGAACAGCCCTGAAAAGTAAGCTAAGGAAGGAGATTACTCTCCAGTTTTACTGGGCTGCCTCACTTTACCATGGCACAGACAGAAATCCATCAGGCTCTGGTAGGTGACTAAGTGGTCAGGTACTGGTTTAGCTTCCCCGGAAGAAAGGCAGAAAAGACAGAAACAGGGACAAGTCCTTTTTCCAGAATTTTTTAAAAAACAAGATTATTCAAACATAAAAGTTGGCACATCTCTTACAAATCCCAAACAGCAAATAAAAACATTTTTCAATATCACTAACTACAGAACATACTCACAACGAGAATGAAAGTGTGAAACAGAACTGTTCTCCGCATCCCTGGCATCAGGGCAAGTCCTCTTTGCAAGACAATGGTCTCACATGGCAAGGTATGTTAGGGAATTGCAAGTTGGCTTCCTTAGGTTTTATCCCCTTTGAACCCACGTGGATTCAAAACTCAAAAGCCAATCAGTTCTTTAGATTAATTAGCAACTCGCCAATGGTTAGATAGAAGAACAATAACTCAGGCTTGTTAGGAGCCTCGACAGCAGAATCCTGTTTATCAAAAGGCCTTGAAGATTAAAAGCATTCCCAGAGCCATACCACATTCTTTGAGTTGTAAATTAAGCTTCATAACCTTTTCTACACAGAAACGGCATCTAAGATAGCCAGGTGTCAAGACTAAATGTGAGGCTCCCTTTGTTTCTTCATCCCTCAGAAACCTGCAGCTCGTTTTCGCTTCTGAGCTCCTCAGGAAGGATGAAAGAGTCTGATTCTGCAAACCTAGCTAGAATGGAAGGAGGAAGATGGACGGTTGACTTGGTCAGGCTGCCTCCTGCATCCCTCCCCAGAACTGTTGAGCATTCCCTCCCAGGGCCCTCAGAGAGATCTGGTGAGTTACAGGGGGTAAGATATGGGCGCAGGGGTGGAAAGAGACAGGAGGAGGGAAACACATTGGCAAGGGGAAAAGATGGAGAGGAGAGAAAAGGCAGGAAGAAGGAAGCAGAGAGGCCTTTTCCCATGCTCCTCTTTGTTTCTGGGATCTGCTTTCATAGAGTAACCAGAAACCTTTTTCCTCTCACAGCGTTTTGATTTTACATCTTTCCCCTGCACTACATGATTAAATGATGATTATTACCTAGACTAATACAGAAATATGGGTAAAAGGTGTTGGGGAAATGCTTTCAGTAATTATAGATTATTTATTTATTTATTTATTTATTTATTTGAAACATTTCTACCACTTTATTTTTTTTCTAGACAATTATCATTATTTATGTAATTTATATATCTCCCTTCATACAAAGATATTCCTTGAAACCCTAAAATCATTTCTCCCTTTGCTTCAAAGCAGGTGGTGCAGACAATCGACAGAACTCTGCAGAACGTGGAATGAGCTTTATCGATGGTGGAAACCTTACAAACCATCAACGAACTCACACGGGGGGAAAACCATTTCAATGTAATGAGTGTGGAAAGAGTTATAGTAGTAATGCCACTCTTAAACAACATCAGCGAATTCATACAGGGGAAAAACAATATGAATGTGTGGAGTGTGGTAAGTGCTTCAGTGAGAGTGGAAAACTTAAAAGACATCAACGGACTCACACAGGAGAGAAACCATTTAAATGTATGGAGTGTGGAAAGAGCTTCAGCGAAAGTTGGACCCTTCATACGCATCATCGAAGTCACACAGGGGAGAAACCATTTAAATGTATGGAGTGTGGAAAGAGCTTTGGTCAGAGTTCACACCTTACTTCACATCATCAAACCCACACAGGGGAGAAACAATTTAAATGTATGGAGTGTAAAAAGAGCTTCCGTGACAGGGGAACACTTAGAAAACATCAACTAATTCACACAGGGGAAAAGCCATTCACATGTATAGAGTGTGGAAAGAGCTTCCGTCATATTAGTTCACTTCGTGTACATCAACGGACTCACACAGGGGAGAAACCATTTGAATGTCTAGAGTGTGGAAAGTGGTTCAGACGAAAGACACATCTCACTTCACATCGGCGAACTCACACGGGGGAGAAACTATTTAAATGTTTGGAATGTGGAAAGACTTCCACTGATAGTCGAACACATGCAGAACATCAACGAACTCACACAGGAGAGAAACCACTTAAATGTATGGAGTGTGGAAAGAGTTTCCGTCATAGCAGCTCACTTACTTCACATCAGCTAACTCACACAGGGGTTAAACCATTTAAATGTATGGAGTGTGGAAAGAGCTTTGGTCAGAGTACCCACCTTACTTTACATCAGCAAACTCACACAGGGGTTAAACCATTTAAATGTATGGAGTGTGGAAAGAGTTTCCGTCAGAGTGCACACCTTAACATACATAAACGTATTCACACAGGGGTGAAAGACTTTAAATGCTTGGAGTGTGGAAAGAGCTTCAGTCGACGTGATAAACTTAGTAAACATCAGAGAACTCACACAGGGGAGAAACCATTTAAATGTATGCAGTGTGGAAAGAGCTTCAGTCAAAGTGGAGCCCTTAGAACGCACCAGCAAACTCACACAGGGGTGAAACAGTTTAAATGCTTGGAGTGTGGAAAGAGCTACAGTCGACGTGATAAACTTTGTAAACATCAGAGAACTCACACAGGGGAGAAAAGTATGGAGTGTGAAAAGAGTTTCCATCAGAGTGCACAGCTTACTTTAAATAAACATACTCACACAGGGGAGAAACCTTTTAAATGTATGGAGTGTGGAAAGAGCTTCAGTTGGAAGAATCAGCTTAATTCTCATCAACGAACTCACACAGGGGAGAAACCCTTTAAATGTATGGAGTGTGGAAAGAGGTTCAGCGAAAGTTGCACCCTTAATATTCATCATCGAACCCACACAGGGGAGAAACCATTTAAATGTATGGAGTGTGGAAAGAGTTTCCGTCGGAGGACACACCTTACTTTACATAAACATACTCACACAGGGTGAAACTTTGAATGCTTGGAGTGTGGAAAGAGCTTCAGTCAACGTGGGAAACTTAGTGAACATTCACTCAATGTTCATTCTTTTTCATAGAATTCTAGAGTTCACCCTTTTTGGATGGGGCAGTGTGGAAACACATTCACTTTGTTTTGTTTACTTCTCTGGAACAAATGAACCTCAAAGGCAGATTAGCATGACAATCCACCAAGAGGTTCAGTGCTGTCACTTGTGGACTGAATCGGGACCATGGATGTTTTTCACAATGTGGGTTAATCAGATTCCCAGTGCCAACTACAGTGGTACCTTGGTTTAAGAGCAGCTTAGTTTATGAACAACTTAGTTTATGAACAACTTGGAATAAGAATGCTACAAACCTGTAAGTAGGTGTTTGGGTTTGTGAACTTTGCCTTGGAAACAGAACATGTTCTGCTTCCTGTTGAGTGTGTTCCGTTTGTAAATTGAGTCCCCCACTGCTAATCAGAGGCTTCCTGTTGAGTCTGTCGGCTGTTGAGTCCGGAGCACCCACACAACACAGAGGTTATATTTGGAGCTTTTGTCTTTGCTAACTTTTGTCTTTTTGTTTGTGTGGCTTTTTCTTTTATTTTTACTGTGTCTTGTTCTTTGTTTTATGGCACTGACTTTTGACTGTGGCTTGTTACTTCGTTTTTATGATTGTGTGGAACCCAGTTCAGCTACTGGTTGATTGTGTGACTGCAGAAATGGATAAAAGCCCCCCATACAAACAATTATTATCATCAGTGCACGTAAGAAAAAAATAATAATTTTGAGTTTTATCATCTACAATACTGTCTTATTTATTTTATTGTACAGTACATTGATTATTGCCTTCCTTTTATGGATCAGTGGTCTTGTTAGATAGTAAAAATCATGTTAAATTGCTGTTTTAGTGGTTGTTTTTCATTGTCTGGAATGGATTAATCCATTTTCCATTAATTTCTATGGGAAAGCATGCCTTGGTTTAAGGACAGACTTCCTGAACAGATTAAGTTCGTAAACCAAGGTATCACACTGATTTTGTGTGTGAAAACAACTATTAATAAAAGCGGTGGACTTGTAATCTGGTGAACCGGCTTCGCGTCTCTGCTCCTCCATATGCAGCTGCTGGGTGACCTTGGGCCAGTCACACTTCTCTGAAGTCTCTCAGCCCCACTCACCTCACAGAGTGTTTGTTGTGGGGGAGGAAGGGACAGGAGAATGTTAGCCCCTTTGAGACTCCTTAAGGGGAGTGAAAGGCGGGATATCAAATCCAAACTCTTCTTCTTCTTGACTGGGAAGTCAAGAAGGAGGAGAGTAATGCTGTCATGATTCAATGGGCCCAGGATTTTGGATATAATGAAGCACGTGAAGGTAATAGCAGGTACCCAATTTGCATTATAAGGATCAGGCAGACGCAGCAATGGAGAATAAGAAGGAGAAGTTTATTGCCAAGCAATAAGGACCCAGTTTGGAATCTCTTCCAAAAGGAACTGGGACCCCAATTGACAGAAATCCCGAGGTCTTTATACATGAGCAAATCACAGCAAATCATAGATCATGGGACAACCATGAGACAGTCACGATATCGCCAGTGAAAATTAGCCAATTAGCAAGCTCCTTGCCATGCTTCCAGCTCCTGGTCAAGCACTGGTCAAGCACAGAGTTCTACTTCTGCTTTCCATTGCCTGCAGTGACGCTCTGTCTAACCTCTCCCCTAGTTATGACAGGACAGGGAGTTTTGGAGATTTTGTGGTTTAGCTCTTCCTGTTCCAGTGGATTAATTTAGCCTGTATCTGAGGGGATTTTGTACCAGAATCTCTGATTCACATCTTCCCCTTGTTCAGGGTGCACGGATGTTTGTAGGGGAAAGGTCGGCTCCTAATTTTGCTGTTTCGAGCAGTTTGCAGTTAGCTAAGGCACAGCTTCCCTTTGATTCAAAATGGATTATAAAATACTGTAAGCCCTGATTATGTGTGAGATTATATATGAATATATTGATTACTGATAACTGATTATATGAATAGCATAAGGGTAGCCCTTCTTCCTTGGCTCAATAACACAGATATGAAAGAGTGGGAAAATTTATGGAAAGTAAATCTGAAATTCACAGAATGCGGGACTTCCAGGTTAGCGTGAACGGCTAATGGCGGATTCCCTCCGAGCTCCGGAGGGAATCGGCTCTGCAGGAGCTGGGTCTTGCCGCTGTGGCGACGCGGGGACCCTTAGAAATCACAGGCGCTGAAGCCTGTGAACCTGGTGACTCGGCGGGCACCATTTGCGCCCCCTGACCTGCGAAAGAGCCTTTTTAAAGGCTTCGGAACGGGGGACGGGGTGAGCGGCGCGGTGCTGAGAGTCGACTGCTCCTCCTGTGGAGTGAAGCCGTGTGCCATGGTCGGAGAGCGCTGACTTCTTCTTGTGAACAATTGGACTCTAAAAGTAACAACCCGTGAGTAGTACGGAAATTGGACTTGTTAAGGAAATTTTCTTCTGAATTTGGCACGATCGGGGAAGGCGCAAACAGGAAGTCCGCCTCCCCGTCTTGTAAAAAATTTAAAGCAAGGACTAGTTAACTAAGGTCGAGATAACTTCTTTTTTTCTATTGGATAAAAGATATTAATTTCACGATTTGGCAGTATAAGTATAAGTAATTTTACTGGAGGATAAGAGCTAATTTTGAGAGCCGAAGTGTCAACCCCCCCCCCGGACCCGGGAGTGATTCGCGAGAGAGCCTGCTGAGGAGAAATAGAAGAGTTTGACAGCTGTCAAAATCAGCTGTCAAGAAGGAAAAAGAGAACTTTGTTTCTGCTGTCTCTGCTGGATATATTTGTTGCAATTTGGTTTTATTTTGTTGAAAACAAGGAAGAACTGATACAAACTAACCTGACTTTTGGATTTGAACTGGAAAGAATATTAAGTTACCAAAATCCCTCTAGAGGGGGATTTGGGACATTACAAGAATGGCTGGAGGAGGGAAAATTCAGGCTGGGTTGGACAGAGTTTTTGTTCTCTTGGGAAAGTTACAAGGCCAAATTGATGTTTTGGCTACAAATGTTGCAACTCTGGACTTGACAGTAAATAACATTACTGAATTTGATAAGGATTTGACTCAGGAAGCCCATGCAGCTGGACAAAAAGAGAAAGTTGAGAATTTTGAAAGTGTGGAGAAGGAGACATATGTTGTTCCTGAGGAGAAGGAAGGAGGAGCTGTAATTCTGCAAATGACAAAGGAAAGCCAGAGGCCTGACAGGATGCTTACAAAGGAAAATAAGAAATCGAACCAGAGGCCTGACATGATGATTACAAGGGAAAATAAGTACTGGACGATGAAAATCTGCTTTGAATTGGAGATTGAAGAATGGAGAGATCTCCTTATGTGGAGATCTGAAGACCTATGGATTACAAATTTGATTAAAGTGGAAGCTGGAGTTTTCACGACAATTGGACTTTTGGGCCCTACTTCTAAGTATGGAGGTCTGGCTGGAAGAAACATGGACCTTATTGGGACAGAGCTGCTCCGAGATCTGGTGTTTAATACTAAGGACTATCAAAAAAAACCGGCAGAGAGGAACTGAGAGAGAATTAAGAGCCTCGGACGTGAGATCTCCAGGCTAATAGTAGATTAAGACTGATGGACATTTGCTGGGGATCGAAACCGGGAAAGGGGGTGGTGGGTCTGGGAATCCAAAGGGTGTACAATTATAATCTGTTTTTTATTTTGTTTGGTTATTAGTATGAAAATTGGGGAATTCGTGGAAGGAAATTTGGGTCGACTTTAGAAAAAGGTTTGAGCACTGAGGTACAAATATTGATGTCTATAAGTTAAAATTGGTTTTTCTAAAATGAATTAAATATAAAAAGGTTAAAAACTGGGGATAGGAACTTGTTGAACTAACAATTTGAATTGGAATACAAGAAGGGGAGGTGTGGGGAAGTCAGGGAAATATGGTACTGAAAATATGGAATTGTAAAACTTATGTGTTTTTAATTTTTTTGATTTTTCTTTTTTGATTTTTTGTATTAAATGTGGAAAATTTTAATAAATATTAAAAAAAAAGAAATTCACAGAATGCTAAACCTTGAGGTAACATTTCCAAAAAAATGCAATATTGTTGGTATTTGACCCCATGGAAACTTTCAAAAACGTATAAAAATGTTTTTAGTAATTTTTGGTGATGTGGAGAAGGAACAGGCACAATGTTCCATATGTGGTGGCTATGTAAAAAGGTTTTCTGGGATGACATCTATATATGACGGGATGCTATGATTCTACACATGACTGTGGCCTGATGGGAAGTCTTGCACATGACTGTGGCCTGATGGGAAGTCTTGCTTTTAAGCTTCGCTCCTGCATATAATGCTGCACAAACCATTCTTATACTAAGACATTCCCTCACCACCCCAGAATGTTCAGTTCACATTGAGTTCAGGAAAAACATTGTACTTTGACCCGTTCTTAATGCATAGTTGACCACATCTACGGATGAATGCTATATCAATCACTAGTAAAAGTTTAATAAGGAGGTTTTCACGCCTGTCCAGTTCTGTGCTCCCTTTCCCAGTCTTTAATCTATTGGTGATTAATGCCTATGTGCAACCCTTTGCTTTGTACTTGTGTTAACCAATCAGCAACAAGCACATATGTGGCAATGCTGTAATATTCAATAAAAGAGGCTCCTTGAGACTTGCTCAGGAGATGCCTCCCAGATGACACTCGCTACCTGTCTGTCGTTATTTCAACCCAACAATATAGAACTTTAAAAAATGTTAAATGTTTGTTTCACACAAAAAAACAGAAGCCTTTTTATCAAAGGCGCCGATATTCCTAGAAATGTAAGGGAGGTATTTTTATACGCCACTGTTGCCGCTAGAGTCCTAATAGCGACAAATTGGAAGAGTGATAAAGTTCCTTCCAGGTTAGAATGGTTACAAGAATTGGTCTAATATGCAGAGCTAGCCAAACCAACCGAAAAAATAAAAGATAATTCAAAACAAGTATTTATTTCAAAATGGGAAGTTTTAAGAAGATATCTCCTGCCTGCCTCACTATGCCCAGTCCATGATGGGGAAGCAGCGCTCCTGGATCGCTCCCAGCTCCGGTGGCTCTGATCCCAGGACTTGGGTGCTGCTGCTGCTGCTTCGCTCTCCGGCGCAGCATCAGCACCCAGATTGTCACCACAGGGCTTCACTCTCTCTCTCTGCCCCCTCAGCAGCCCATTCTCTTACATTCCCTACTGTTGCTTTAAATTGCAGCTGATTTCGTGTCAGCATCCCCAAGCCCTTACTCCACCTCTCTTTCACCTACTGTTTTGAGCCTTTCCCTCACTCAAATTTATGGGGCGCTAAGGGGGCTTTCCCCCATGTCTTTTGTTCTTTGCCGCCCTCACTGTCTCCTATGGACTCATTGTTAAAACCGTGTCTATGGAAGACAATCTTACTCGGCTACGAGTGATCGCCAAAGAAGAAGAAGAAACTGTATAGAATTTTACTTGCCCCCAAATGGAAAGAAGTCCCAGCAAAGGAAGAATGGATACAAAAGCTTAGGGAATATGCAGAAATGGTGAAACTTACCCAGAAGAATAAGAAATCAAGATAACAAACTATTTATAAAATAATGGAAATGGTTTATTGAATTTTTACAGATAAACTGTAAACAGATAAGAACATTCGTAGGATTATTGTAATAACCTGCAGTATTATAAGTGTATATTTGTAAAGTGGATGAATGAAAGAGCAATTTAAGTCGATTTGGATATGCAGAGGATACGAAAAATAAATTTAAGGAACTGCGGAAAGAGAGGGAAGAAAGTCAAGTTTTTAAATGTCAAGATGATTGTAAATTTGATGAAATGTATAAATCTGAAAAGCATAAATGACTTTTTTTTAAAAAAAAAAACAAGCTCCATGGTTGGTTCCTCCAATGGGAGAGGAGTGCTGGGCTCCACTGGGGGCGCCTGCAAAGCAGTGACTGCCTTGTGCCCCCTCAAAAATCTGCTCCGGGGCCACTGCCCTGCTGGCATCACCCCCATGCAACGCCCCTGTCACAGGGTGGTTGTGGGGAGAAGAGGGAGAAGGTTGCCAATGTAAAAATAATGCAACATATTGGGGGTACCAATGAATAAAATATTTTGGGGGGTCCAGGTAATCTGCGTCCTGCATAATTGATCACATGCTGCAGTGCACACACCCCATTTGAATGGCAGTGCCCATCAACTGGAGGGGAAGGACCCGGCCCCCTCAAATATTTTATTGGGGGGTGAAGCCCCTAGGGCTCCTAGGAGGTGGCTCCTGTGCAACATATTAAACCCACTAAAGCAGAGAGAAGGCGGCAGTCAGATGCCTTACACCCGTCCGGGAGAGGAAGAATGAACCCAAGCCTTTCTAAGGAAGGACACGCCAAGCCAGGCAGGTAAACGAGGGGGAAAGGAAAGATGCTATGGCGGAAGGGGAGGGGGGCGCTCTTAGGTTACAGATCTGGCCAAGTTCTTCCAGTGACGCCTTTGCAAAGCGCTGGCATCCTGAGGGTGGTCCATCTTTCCACAAGAGCATTTCATGCCATGCACACCCCCAACATAATGAGTGTGTATATTTATATATATACTGTGTGTGTATATATATATGTGGGCATCACTTTCACGGTGAAAGCGATGCCCGCGAGGGGCCCTATCCTCCAGCCAGGCTGGTTTTGCACCCAAGTCTCTAATACAGCGCCCTTCTCTGCGGGATCTGGATCCCTCCTCCTGCCTAGACCTGGAAAAACGCAACTGGCGAGGCGCGCAGGTAGTGCTATTTAGGGAGGAGGGGGAGGGGGAAGGGAATAGAGAGAGCCCGGCTGCCTAGAGAGGCCTGGGAACAGACCCTCCCTCTGTCCCCCCCCACCTCCCCTCCCCTCTCCTCTTGGGTGGTCCCTCCTGATGCAGAGGAAGAGATGCGGCGCGCAGGGCGAGGGGTGAGTCGTGCCAAGGGGGAGATTTCGTGGGTGGGGGACCCGAATAGGAGGGTGTTGGGGGGCTGAGGGGGGAAGGGGAGGATCTCTGGGAGGGAAGCCCAGCCTTCTTGCTCCTGCTCAGGAATCTCCTTTAAGTCACATCCCTGCACGAGGCGAGGGGCGTCCTATCCCCCCCCAAGCCTTTCTTCCCTGGAAGCTGGATTCCTGCCCCCTTCCTGCTCCCAATGGGGAAGCCGGATCTTCTGGGGGATCCCAACGTGGGGCGCTGCCTTAGACCGAGTCCGCCCTTCGGTCGACGTGGGGCAGAATTGCATAGGGTCGCTGCCTTTGTTCTGGCAAAAGATGCGCAGGGCGGTGAGGGGGGGCTCGCGGGATTCTTTATTATTATTATTTTTTGGCGCTGAATTGACTTCAAAGCGACCCATTACAATCTATTGCAGCCTAATTCCCCTCTGTGGAATTTTATAAAAATGCCTGCAGAATTCTTCGTCTTTCTTTGTGTCCTGGCCATAGTCGCTTCTAGGGTACGTGGTCTGGGGGGAGGGGCTACAGCGGAAGGGAAGCCAGGCTGGAGGAAGAGAGTTGGGGGAAGACCTGGCAGCCAGCAGAGTGGCTGGGGAAGCCCTGCCAGATGGGCGGGGAAATAATAATAATTGCTATTATTGTGGGGGGGGGGGGGTATTGAAATAACTGGGAGCTTGTGGCCAGGGAGGCTGCAATGCCAAAGCTCCCATCCAACAGAGATAAAAGCAGACGCAAAAGGCATGACTCTAGTCATCATGATGATGATGATGCTATTATATATATCCCACCCATCTGGCTGGGTTCCCCCCGCCATTCTAGGTGTCTGGGTTTTCCTTTCACCACAGAAACTGTGTTGCCCAGAGGGCGCCAATTTACTCTGTATGAAAAAGGAGTCTACACCAGATCGGGCATCACTAGATTTATTGCCGTAACAGGACTGCACGGGCGACTCCTTAGCTCATTCCAGCTTACATCACACATAATTTATAACCTAAAAGCGTTCGAATATCCCTCCTACAATTCCTATTGGTTAAGAAATTGCAGTTTTCAGGCTACCCAATCTACCTACACATTATCCCTCTAATATGTACCCCCATCAATAACATGCATCCCATGTCCATTCAGATAGCAATTTCTCCTTTAGGGGTGTGTATTCATGAAGCTTTTGAGCACGCGTACTAGTTCTTAAACTTTTGTTGTTGTTCTTTAGTCGTGTCCGACTCTTCGTGACCCCATGGACCAGAGCACGCCAGGCACTTCTGTCTTCCACTGCCTCCCGCAGTTTGATCAAACTCATGCTGGTAGCTTCAAGAACACCATCCAACCATCTCATCCTCTGTCATCCCCTTCTCCTTGTGCCCTCCATCTTTCCCAACATCAGGGTCTTTTCCAGGGAGTCTTCTCTTCTCATGAGGTGGCCAAAGTATTGGAGCCTCAGCTTCATGATCTGTCCTTCCAGTGAGCACTCAGGGCTGATTTCCTTCAGAATGGATACGTTTGATCTTTTTGCAGTCCATGGGACTCTCAAGAGTCTCCTCCAGCACCATAATTCAAAAGCATCAATTCTTCGGCGATCAGCCTTCTTTATGGTCCAGCTCTCACTTCCACACATCACTACTGGGAAAACCATAGCTTTTACTATGCGGACCTTTGTTGGCAAGGTGATGTCTCTGCTTTTTAAGATGCTGTCTTAAACTATCACCTGCTATTTGTCCTTGTTATCTCGAGTCACCTCTAAACTATAAATCTATCACTCACAGGTTCAGCATGGGCCTTGAACACATTCTTTCACAGATAACACCCTGTTTCTTAGTCTTAATTGCACCCTCAACAAGGAAAGCAGTTTAAGGAGAATCCTTTGATTCAGCTAAGGATTCATTTTTATGCATTTATTCCTCATTGGGGCAGGACCTATTTTTCTTGCATGGTGGGTTTTAAGAGGAAGGCACCCTCTTTCACCATGGGAACAGTGAAAGACTTACCCTTCAACAGCTAAATGTGAGGCTCCTTCCTGCAGATGGAGAAGATAACTTATTCACACTCTTTGAGACAGAAAGTCTGCAATGAAAGAAGCAGATACACATTCCCAGAATTCTACAGCGTTTGGCTCTCCCATAATGCTCTTCTTTAGCATGAGCCAAAGTTTTAACTTGCTAAGATTTCCCAACTTCATTACAAACTCTTTATTGGTAATATGTAGATAGAGAAATTGAGGATTTTTACAATTTTATAACATGCAGATAAAATTATGTGTTGCGAAACCAGAGAGAGGAGCTGGGGGAAGTCTTGGGGGTGGGGAGGGATTTTTTTCTTTTTTAGGGGGAAATGGGGGAGAATAATGTGGATGATGTATTTTTGTTAAAATTGTTATGTTGGAATTCATAATAAAAACACGTATTTTTTTTTTATAAAAAAGGAATTAAGGGGAAAGATGGTGTTGACCTGGAATGGTTAGAAAATTTCTGGTCTCTCCCCGAGTGCCACGGGCCCTGCTCCAAAGAGAGCTTCTCTAAAGAAAGCACAACCAAAAATCACTCCATTTTGCGTGAATAAGGAAAATGAGGAGGTGGCTAAGAAACAGCAGGAGCCAGATCCTATTCCCAACCTTCTAGGGTCTCTCAGCAGCTCTAATGATGAGCAGAAAGAGGTTTGGGGCCCAGCCAGCTCAACTGCTAAGGCATCTCTTGCACTGAGACGTGGGGGCACCCACATGTAATAGCTATTCGGCTGTATTCTGCCCATGCTCTGGGGTTGCAGTTTTCAGGCTTGGGGACAGGATGGTGCCTGGTTTTTGCACCAAGTTCTATCCATAAGCCCCTCTGAGTTCAATGGGGTCCACTACTGTGCATACCATGCCATCCTTATGAAGTTTGGTGAGGTGCAAACAGATTAAATTGGAATCACTGGAGATGTTTCAAATGGGGTTTCTGTTGGGAAGGGGCTGCCCCATTTGTGCTTCTCCAGGAGCAGGGGAATATCTAGGGCAGGAGAATCCCTGCAGGGCCTCTGAGGCTCCCTTCGTTTCTTCCTCTCTCCCAGGACCCTGCAGCTTGTGGTGGCTTCTCGACTGCTCAGGAAGGATGAAAGAGACTGAATCTGTAAACCTAGCGAGGATGGAAGGGGGAAGATGGACAGTTGACCTGGTCAGGTTGTCTCCTGCATCCCTCCTCACAGCCTCTGAGCGTTCCCTCCCAGGGACTTCCGACATATCTGGTGAGTCCCAGGGGAGGGGAGATGGGGACATGGATGGATGGGGCTGGAGAGGTACTGGGGCTTGCTCATTTTGGGGGTGGGATGAGGCAGGCAGGCGGATGGAGTTTGAGAAGGTGGGCACCTTTTTGGGCTCCTCCACCTGCCTTCCTGCGCCAATGACATCTGCAGGGAATTTGAGCTAGGAATACATCACAGCTCCCCACCCACTGTGATGTATTGGTGCCAGTACTGTGCTCTGAATACCCTACCAATGTCAGAGAATTCACTGATCCATCGCACAGCACTAGAAGCCATGATTCTTTAAATTACCTGATCCTAATTTCAGGATTGACTGCAGATGGGGCCTCTGTTTTTTGCCTTTTTCTTTTCTTTTAGGAATAACTTTTCATTTTCTTTTCAAAACAAGGATCATAATAGGGCTAATATATGATACAAATACGTGACCCGGAAGTGTCTCCGGACAGCGCTGGCCCCCGGCCTCTTGAGTGAGATGGGCACACAACCCCAGAGTCTGTCAAGACTGGCCCGTATGGGCAGGGGTACCTTTACCTTTACCTTATGATACAAATATGTAGACTGAGTCTTCTCAGTCTTCTCATATGATTCTCAAAACTAGCAGAATAAGACTTCGGGTCAGCGCCAGCGACAATGGCGGATTTCCTCTGATCTCTCAGGGGAACCGCTCCGGGGATTTAGGGTCTGCCGCTGCGGCGAAAGCGGAGACCCTCTAGAAACCACAGGCAGGAGAAGCCTGTGGACCTGGGATCCGGCGTGTACCTTTTGCGCCTCCCTTGCTCGCGAGGAGACCCCTGTTTGAGGCTCCGCCGCGAGGCGGGGTGAGCAGCGCGGGGCTTCGGATCGACCGCATCGTCCCCGGAGTGAAGCCGCACAGCTGTTGTCGGAGAGCGCTGATTTCTTTCTGGACAATTCGGCTCAAAAAGTAACTACCCGTGAGTAGAACCAATTAGAAGAATTAAGATAAGGACCGAGGTTTAAAGAAGTTAAATTTTAATTGGAAATTTTTAAAGAGGAAAAGTTAATCTGGCTTTAATAGCGGGAAGGTCTAAACAGGAAGTCCACCTTCCGCTTTTGTATATAGCCTGAAGCAAAGACACTACAAGCAAAAATCCTGCAATTTTATTTTTGCAAGCCTAAATATCCGCTGTTTAAAGTATTCACCCCCTTTGGAGGAAGTAGGGGGAAACTTTGATTTGGACAATATTGGGATTTAAAACCTTCTCAGCACTGACCTGGGAACAGGCTGTCTGGATGCTAAGAAAGGATTTGAAAAACTACTCCTTTTTTGGACAAATGGATGTAGACAGCTGTCTAAAAGATACAGTTTCCTCTACCCCCTCCTGCATTCAAAATGGAGATCTGCAACATTGTTTACTTCTTCTTGAAATTGAACTGGCACTTGGAAAATAGTTAAATTGTATCCCTCTAGTGGGGAAACTTTGAAACTGCTACAGGAACAAGTGCCAGCTGCAGATAAAAGCTTGGGAATCGACCTTGAACATCCAAAATGCAGACCTCTGAAGCAATAATAAATGCATTACATAAGATAAACTTTCTGTTGGAAGGGCTCCACAAGAAATTAGATCACATAATTGGGCGGGACAGTGGGGAACAGGAAAAGAATGGTCGGGAACTGGTTGAGTTGATGGAAGGAAAGGAAGAAGAGACTAAAGTAACACATGAGGCACTTTCGACTTTACAGATGCAAACTCAGTTTTACAAACCGAAGACATGTGGCAAGGACATTGCTGAGGGACAGATTGTGACAACAGGATGCCAGTTCAGACTGGTAAAATGGAAGGATCCTGTCTTACAGGGGTCTATGGACTGTTGTAATATGGACGTGGACTTGGGTTTGGAAGAGTCAGACGGACTTGGGGCCCGTGGGTTTGGAGGTATTTGGGTATACCTCCTGAAAGATTACTCAAACTACAATTATAACTTTGGAAACTTGGCTGAATTACATAAAGGATGTAACTTTAATGTCAGGATGAAATACTTCAGAGATGAGTCAGTTGGTATCAAAGAGTATGAACAAAATCTGCAGAAGGGGCTGGGAGGAGACTTAAGAGCCTCCGATATTAGATTCCCAGATTGAGAGACATTAGGGAATGGACGGTAAGGACAGGCAGTTTCTGGGACCAGGGGGGTGCTGAGGGGGGGAAATTTGGGAAATTCAAAGTGTACAAAATACATATTAAGTTCAAAGTTTAATGTAAAACAAACTAAAATATTTGTGAGATTGAACAACGGTGGATAGACACTTCTTGGACTTTGTATAAATGTGGTGAGAGTTTAGGTAATTACATGTGGTTGACTTGAAGCTTAAATAAGGATGAGGAAAGTATGCTAAGTATACAAACCAAAATTCGGGTAAGATGGGAGGGATTTGCTGAAATAATAATTTAAAGCGGACTACAAAAAAGGGAGGTGTGAGGAAGTCAAAGAAACAAGCAAATGAAAGTATGATTATGGATGTCTTATTTTGTTTTTATGTATTGTTTATTGTTGGATTTTTATTTATTTTTTTGTTTTTTCATTTTTGTGTTGTTATTTGTTGTTAATGTTTGTGTTTTATCTTTGAAACTTAATAAATATTATTATTAAAAAAAATAGCAGAATAAATTTGCAGGAATATCTGTAACATATGGTTTATCATTAGTGGTCAGTGTATGAGTTCTGAGTTCATTAATTGGTTTAAATCGGGGGGGGAGGAGAGATAGGAGAGAACAGAGCAACAGAACAAGTCACTGATCCATCGCGCAGCACTAGAAGCTGATCCTAAATTCTTAAACTACCTGATCCTAATTTCAGGATTGACTGCAGATGGGGCCTCTGTGAGTTGCCCCGTTATCTTTTCTTTT
Organism: Podarcis filfolensis; assembly: GCF_964270895.1. Lineage (NCBI taxonomy): Eukaryota > Metazoa > Chordata > Lepidosauria > Squamata > Lacertidae > Podarcis > Podarcis filfolensis. The sequence goes on along the minus strand of NC_139605.1, from coordinate 3,599,524 downwards.
TGGAATAACTTTTTATGCTTTTAAAAACAAGGATCATAGAACTAATAAATGATACAAATATATAGACTCATTCTTCTCGTGTCATTTGTATATCTCAAAACTAGCAGAATAAATTTGCAGGAATAACATGTCGTTCCTCGCTGGTGATCAGTATATGAGTTCTGGGTTCATGAATTGGTATAAATCGAAACAAAAAAGGGTAAACAGCGGAGAACAGAGAACATTCAACTTCGCATAGCCGAATTCCTAGTCAGGAGCTCTTGTGGCCGTTGTGCTTAGATTAAGTGTGAGTAATAGTCATTTTCCATCTTAGGTTACCAATTAAACTATCCTTATTTTTCGCTCTATCGGACGCACTTTTTCCCCTCCAGAAATGAAGAGGAAATGTTTGTACGTCCTATGGAGCGAATGCAGGCTTTCGCTGAAGCCTGGAGGGCGATAGGGGTCGGTGCGCAGCGGGGGTTGGCGCTGCACACCCGGGCTTCAGGCTTCAGGCTGCTGTCCGCGAGCCTTTGGAGCCCGGCGGGAACTCCCGCCGCATTCAAAAGGCTTGTGGATAGCTGCCTCTTCTGGGGGATGGGGTCGGGGGAAGCTCAGGCTTCCCCCGCCCCAGCCCTGCAGCTAAAAACGAAGCCAAGAGAGCTAGCGGGATCCATCCCGCTAGGTGTCTTGGCTTCTGCCAAAGCCGCCCGCAGCCTCTCCCGGCTGGAGGGTTTGCGCGCGACTAAAGAGGAAGCCAAGACAGCCAGCGGGATAGATCCCGCTCACTGTCTTGGTTTCTTTGCTATTTGGGGCTGGGGTGCCCCAAACTAGGTGTGCCCTATGGTCCGGTGCACCCTATGGAGCGAAAAATACGCTATACAGAGTTGGTCTCCTCATGAAAATGAGAGGAGATTCAAAGTGAAGAAAGATATTTAGAAAAAAGTTTAAATTTATACCAAATTTAGATTGAGGCAACAGCTGATGGGGAGTGTGCAGGTGAAGATGTTCCTGCTTGTTTCAGAGGAGGCAGGGACGTTGCTGGATCCTGACAAGAGAGCTTTTCATAAGGAAGTCAAGAAGGAGAATTGAGGGATCATGGACCCTCTCGTTAAAATTCCCTGTTAGATCATAACATCAATTTTGAAATTCCATGCATACCTCTATTTCAGGGGTGGCCAACTTCCAAGAGACTGCGATCTACTTGCAGAATTAAAAACTTGGAGTGATCTACCCCTGTTTTGTAGGGGTTCAGGTCAAAGTTGTTGAGCTTTTATTAGCAACTCACCAAAGGAGCGCTGGGGGGAAAGCAGCCTCCAGCCTCGGTTTGTAAGCTCTGTCTTCCATTCTCCAACAATGGAGGGAGGATCCGGGAGGGGGCCAGCGATTGACTGCGATTGACCAAAACCTCGCAGGGATCAACCAGTAGATCGTGATCGACCTGTTGCACATCCCTGCTCTATTTGATGAACCACCACTATTTGGATGGAGACCAACAGCATCTGGGATTCTAACATCCACACCGTGAGCCCTGAATGGAGGGATATCAACTGTTTGTGAATATTCTTTGTCTAGTCATGCATTTTGAAACAATGACCAGGCTTGTCTGAACCACCCAGGCCTTCTTAAATGTGGGCTTGAGAGTTTTTAGGGAAGTTGAAGTAACTTCTGTCAGGTTTGTTGTTTTGGCTTCTGTTTGCATTTGATTGACCAAAGAGATGACTGACCTTGCATATGGGGTGGATTCCAGGATTGAGCCAAATCAAATCTATCCCAGATAAAAGCCAAGCAATATGTCAGTTATTACCAGGAAACAAAGGCAGTGAAAACTATTGTAAGGCCTCACATCTAACTTCAGTCCTTCCTTTATCACAAGCATTCATTAACGTTGTTCAATAATGGATGTGAAGCACGTCCCCTTCGCTCTGAGTGGGGTTGGGGTCTGGGGCAGCAATGCAGACTTAGCACAACTTACCCTAACATGGCAGTGCATTGCTGGGGGAGGGGTCAGGTGGTGGGTTTGATGGTTCTGTGTCATCTGCGCCCCGGTCGCAGTATGCTGGCAGTGTGGCCCATTGGTTTCAAGAGAGTCAGGCACCCTCAGGCGTGCTCAAGTGTTAGGGGGTTGAAGATGCCACACATCTACAATGCCATTAAGTTAGACTTCAAGGCTGTCCTCTTGAGGCTGAAACGGAGCACTCTCAAGTCTCTTGGTGAGATGAGGGGCGGGGAACTTTGTTCAATAATCTGGAGCTCCATTTCTTCCTGAGGCAATAATTATCTTCTCTCTTCGTTGCAGATGGTGATGAATGGGAAGGGAAGAACAAGGGGGACCACAACAGAATCCACATATCGGAGAAATCAAATAAATATTCAGAGTATGGAGAGAACATCGGCCAGAGCTCCCAGTCCACCTCCAATCAACGAAAGAGCTTCATTCGGAGGGATAGCCTCACTTCACATGGAAGAATTCACAGAGGAGAGAGATTGTATCACTGCAGAGAATGTGGAAAGAGTTTCAATCGGAAGTACAGTCTCACTTGCCATCAAAGAATTCATACGGGGGAGAAACCCTATCAGTGCTTAGAATGTGGAAAGAGCTTTAGTCACAGATCACATCTCACTTGCCATCAAAGAATTCATACAGGGGAGAAACCCTATCAGTGCTTAGAATGTGGAAAGAGCTTTAATCAAAGCATACATCTCACGTCCCATCAAAGAATTCATACAGGGGAGAAACCCTATCAGTGCTTAGAATGTGGAAAGAGCTTCAGTAACAGCACCAATCTTGCTTCCCATCACAGAATCCATACAGGGGAGAAACCCTATCAGTGCTTGGAATGTGGAAAGAGCTTCAGTCAGAGCAGCAGTCTCACTTCCCATGAAAAAATTCATACAGGGGAGAAACCCTATCAGTGCTTTAAATGTTCAAAGAGCTTCAGTCACAGCAAGAGTCTCGCTTTGCATCACAGAATCCATACAGGGGAGAAACCCTATCAGTGCTTTGAATGTGGAAAGAGCTTCAGTCAGAGCAGCAGTCTCGCTTCGCATCACAGAATCCATACAGGGGAGAAACCTTATCAGTGCTTGGAATGTGGAAAGAACTTCAGTCAGAGCAGCAGTCTCGCTTCGCATCACAGAATCCATACAGGGGAGAAACCCTATCAGTGCTTGGAATGTGGGAAGAGCTTCAGTAAGAGCGACCATCTCGCTTCCCATCAAAGAATCCATACAGGGGAGAAACCCTATCAGTGCTTGGAATGTGGAAAGAGCTTCAGTAACAGCACCAATCTCGCTTCCCACCAAAGAATCCATACAGGGGAGAAACACTATCAGTGCTTGGAATGTGGGAAGAGCTTCAGTCACAGTCAGAGTCTCTATTCCCATCAAAGAATCCATACAGGGGAGAAACCCTATCAGTGCTTGGAATGTGGAAAGAGCTTCAGTCGAAAGGACAGTCTCACTTTGCATCAAAGAATCCATACAGGGGAGAAACCCTATCACTGCTTGGAATGTGGGAAGAGCTTCAGTCAGAGCAGCAGTCTCACTTCCCATGAAAGAATTCATTCAGGGGAGAAATCCTTTCAGTGCTTGGAATGTGGAAAGAGCTTCAGTCGAAAGGACAGTCTCACTTTGCATCAAAGAATCCATACAGGGGAGAAACCCTATCACTGCTTGGAATGTGGGAAGAGCTTCAGTCACAGTCAGAGTCTCTATTCCCATCAAAGAATCCATACAGGGGAGGAACCCTATCAGTGCTTTGAATGTGGGAAAAGTTTCAGTCAAAGCCCGTTTCTCATAATCCATAAAAGAATCCATACAGGGGAGAAACCCTATCAGTGCTTTGAATGTGGAAAGAGCTTCAGTCACAGCCGCAGTCTCGCTTTGCATCAGAGAATTCACACCAGAGAGAAATCTTCTTAGTGTTTGGAATGTGGGAAGGCCTTCAGTCAGAGTGCCACTCTCATGGCCCACCAAATAATTCATACAGGGTTGAAAGCATATCAGCGCATGGAATGTAGATAATATTTCCCTCGTAAAAAAGTCAATTCAAGAACTCACAGCATGGTGAATAATAGAATGGTAGATTCGGAATCTAGTCCAACACCTGCCAACGCAGAAAAAAATCATTTCAAGCATCCATGACAGATGGCCATCCAACTTCTTCTTATAGACCTCCAGTGAAGGAGAGTCCACCCCCTTCTGAGGGAGTTCCTTTTCACTGCTGGCTCTTACTATCAGAAAGTTCCTCCTGATCTTTAGGAGACATCTCCTTTTGTGTTGCTTGAATCACCTCTTCAGATTCCTTCAGGACCTTGAGAAGGACTTCTGTATGTCTGAGAATGTCCAGGGGATTGGACCATGCTCTATATTTGGGGGGAAACCCATGGAGAGGAGTCTGATATAGGGCTTAAGTCGTCTAGGCATTGGTCAGATTGTCATAATTACAGACATACTTACTGGTTTGGACGGAAGTGATTCTTATTCCAGGGGAAGTGGTGACCCTGAGCTTACAGGTGCTCTCACCAATATTGTTCAAAGGTCCAGTAAAACTTTGACACAGCAGACCAATGCCCGCTGAGGTCAATGTATTAGGAGGTTAGGTTTAGGGCCGTGTGGTATTGCTTCATTGTATGTGGGGTCCCTATAAAGGGAACTTCTTCCTCTAGGTGGGAGGGAGACTGGTCAATTTACCATCAGTTGAATGCAACATTTAAGTCAGGTTTTTTAAAACGGATTTGCAGAACAAAACTCACAGTTTGAAAGGCAGTTATTAGGCTCCAGGGTTAAAATATTATCTAAATGTTACTGGAGTGGGATACAAAGAATGAAATGATAAAATCATGAATGAGAAGCTGGGCCAGAGATGTAGGACAAAACATTGACTTTGCTTTATGGGAGCAACTGTGGAAAGTAAATTTAAGATTTACAGCTAGCTACATGCTAAGGGAAAACTTCATGAAGATGATTCAGAGGAGTCAATCAAGATCATCAAGGGTCTGAAACCAAGCCATATGAGGGGGGCTTGAAGGAACTGGGGGGGTGCGTATCTATTTCAAGTGACGTTTGCCGAAATCTACGCTTGCAACATGGGCTGTCATATGTCCAGATTTTCCCGGACATTTCAGCAATTTCCGCCCAGACGCTGCTTACAATTCTGGATATATGGCAACCATGTCTGTATACAGTGGTACCTCGGTTTTCAAACAGCTTAGTTCCTGAACAACTTTGAACTCAAATGCTGCAAACCTGGCAGTCAGTGTTCCAGTTTGCGAACTTTGCTTCGGAAGCCGAACATGCTCCTGAGCTTCTGTTTTCACTGTTGCGCTGCTAATTTGCGCCCTCCCCCATTGTAATCAAAGCCTTCCATTTCCAATTGCAGTGTTCTGAGGTGTTATTTGGTGCTTTTGTTTTTGCTAAAAGTAATGGCGTTTTTATTTGGCTTTTTCATTTTTGTGACTGTGGCTTGTTCTCTGTTTTTGATTGATTGTGTGACTGCGGCAATGCATAAAAGCCCCATCCAAACAATGTCTATCATCAGTGCAGGTAAGAAAAAATAATAATTTTAATTTTAATCTAAAGTACTGTCTTCTTTCTTTTATAGTCCAGTACATTGATTATTGCTTTCATTTTATGGATCAATGATCTCGTTAGATAGTAAAATTCATGTTAAATTGCTGTTTTAGTTGTTTTTAAAAGTCTGGAATTGATTAATCTGTTTTGCATTACTTTCTTTTTTTAAAAAAAATTATTCGATTTTTTACATATATGCTTACAATTTTTAAATTTGCTGTACAATTTTTTCCTTTCCCTCCCCCCCCCCACCCATTGGAAGGGTTCAAACAATTATTCTCAGCCACGGGCATAGTGTCTTTAGTTTCTACCGAATGTCTTTTGTTCCAGTAGTTTTTATCCAATCAAGATAGGGGTTCTATCTGTTCCTTATTGTGGTGGACTTGACCTTCCACGTTGTTTCCTGTGACATGACTGCGACAATGTCTGACTGAATAAGTTCAACAAATAAGTATTCCATGCCTCTACTGTCTTTTCCTCTCTCTTTCCAACCTAAAGCTGTCGTTGCCTTTCCCGCTAATATCATAGCTTTGAAGGTAAACTGGTCACCTTTCTCTATTGCCATGTTTCCAAGTATACCCATTGTCATGAAATCTATTGATAGCTTCATTTTAAAAATTTCCTTAATAACCTTTAGGACTTTTTCCCAGAATTCCTTTACCTCTGGGAATTCCCAGTACATATGGGAAAACCATCCCTTGACTTGTTTACAGTGCCAACAGCTAGAATTCAATCCTGCTACCATATTAGCAAGCTGGGCTGGAGTTCTGTAGCATTGTTCCATTTGCTGTTTTCTCATCTCTACTTTAATATTTCATTCCATACCTTCTTATAGTTGAATTCTGCAGTCTTGTTAATATTTCTGCAGAGTTTGATGCCTAGGTATTTTATTCTTTTAGACCCCAGGCCCATACCTGTTATGTTGTTTATTACGTTTTTTCCGGCTACGTTTACATTAAAATACATTATTTCTGATTTTGTTATATTTACCCCTAATCCAGAATATTCCTCAAAATCTTCGAATATTATCTTTATTTCTTTTATCCCTTCCTTAGGATTTGTTATGATTCCAGTAATATCATCTGCAAACAAATTGATTTTCCTCTCCTCTTTCCCAATCCTATAGACCTCTATCCTCCCACAGTTCCTTATCCTTTCCGCTAGTTGTGCTATAGCCATTATAAATAGGAACGGCGAAAGAGGACACCCCTGCCGAACGCCTCTGTGTATTGGGGGAGATTGGGAGTATTCCCCATTAACTCTCCCCACTGCTGTTCTTTCCTTATATAGTTCTTGTATCGCGAACCGATAAACCTCTCCTATTCCATATTTTGTCATTGTTTCCCATAAAAACTCCCATGAGTGTATCACATGCTTTAAAGACATCTAATTTCAGTAGCCCGAACTTTTTTACTTGTCCGTGATATTGGTCTTCTTTTATTATTTGGGGGGTGCCATAATTTTGGCGAAGATTTTATAATCTTGGTTTAATAGACTTAGAGGTCCATATGAACCTACTTCTTTAGGGTCTTTGTTTGGTTTTAAGATTACCATTATTTCTGCCTTTCTCCATGTTTCTGGGGCCTTTTCCCCTTCTAGTATACTGTTAAAAAGTTGTAGTAGTTCCGGGGCCAAAATTTCTACCATTTCCTTATAAAATTCAGCTGTAAAACCTTATGTTATGTCGTTGTTATGCAGTTTTTGTGCATAAGGTTTCATTGGGCTTTCTTGCCTTAAAGTAGCCTGGCATACATCTCGACTCACCCACACTCTTTTCCCTTGGAAACTCAATTTCCTTCAAAGTCTGGTATACCTGCTGTTGCAGCTTCTCTCTAGAAAACGTAACTATTGCATTCCTGGGGGATTTTCTCCCCTTTGGCCCTCGGCAGCAATGGGCTCGTTCCACATCTTCTGCCTTCAGACTAACTCCTTGAGTACTACTACTACTACTACTACTACTACTAATAATAATAATAATTTATTTATACCCCGCCCATCTGGCTGGGTTTCCCCAGCCACTCTGGGCGGCTTCCAGCAAAACAGCAGCTTCCAAGATGGCGACGGAGACAGCAGGCTATTCAGACTCCTCTGCTTTTAACTAAGCTTTTAAGTAGTTTTAAGTAGTTTTTAACCACTTCCTGGTTTTAAACTCTCAGTTTTAACGTTTTACTAGCTGTTTTATTACCTCCTCGCTTTATTTTTAGTTTATTGTTTTATTGTTTTATTGTTTTATTGTTTTATTGTTTTATTGTTTTATTGTTTTATTGTTTTATTGTTTTATTGTTTGACTGGAGAACGGCGGGGCGGAGCAGTGGGTCGAGGGAAGCCACTTTCTACCTCCGAATAGCGATGCCCCAAGCTCGCAGAGAAAGCACCTCGCTCTCAAGTTAAAGAAATCTGGAGCATAAAGTGAAGTCTCGGAGCAACAAGGAGAACCCGGAGAGAAAAATTTCGTGGAGTTCAGCTGACAGCCAAAATCAGCACAGACGCAAAGCTATATGCAGAGCGGAAAAAGGAAAGTGAGTTGCCCTAGCGGCCATTGTTTCTTTCCCCCTACTAACTTTTTTAAAAAAGTAACTTTTTAAGAAGATACACTGAGTGTTTTATCATTGTTTTAAGTGATAAGGAAGGCTAATAGCTGAAGGAAACCTGCTGTGAACTTTTAATGCAGCTGAGCATTGTAGCGTGTTTATTACAACAATAAAGAAATAATTTACAACTTTAAAGAAACAATGGTGATGACCAGAAGTGGTTGCAAAACCTCAGGCTTTTCTCTGAAGGCTGTAAGACCCACCTTTAAAAGAACCACTCTAAAGAATTCGCAAACAAAAATCACTCGCTTCTACATGAACAAAGCAAAATGTGGAACAAATGAGGAAACGACTGAAATGAGTGAGAACAAGAACAAGAAGGGAAGAGAAATTCTACTCTCTCCTACCAATCTCTCTTACAGCCATAGTGAAGGACTGGTTATGCAAAGAAAGGAGTGTACTAAAAGCAGTGATAAAAGCCTGAATATATTGGAAGCAACACAAAACATCCTCGATACAGCCGATGAGGCATCCCCGAAACTGAAAGCCAAATCCCAAGTTCCCCCCGAACCATCGTTAGATCAAAAAATGGAGGAACTAATGTTAAAACAAATTTTGGAATTGGCCTCGGGAAACAATAAACCTTCGAAAGACTCTTATCCTCATTCCCATGAGACAAATGAAGAGGGTCTTTCAATCATCAAATGGCTGGTGCTCCTTACTGAGGACATTGAATCCATAAAGTCCTACCTGGACATTTGCACAAAAATTCTTACCATCATGGCTGACTCCTGTAAAACTTTATGGAGAAAACCCGTCGGAATGCCTGCAGAATCAGAAAGTAACCATGGCCTCGCCTCCACCCTCTGTAGGAGTGGCCCATTAAGGAAGGGTAAGAAAGCCTGCAGAGCTAATGCTTGTAAAAGAAGACCCATAGTTGTAAAGAATGTTAAAAAAAGTAAAAACATAAAAAAATTTAAGTCAGTGCATTATAAAAAAATGGTTTTTAAAAAGCTTTTTAACCTACTTGAGAGCACAACAGCCTCTGGGACTAGAGGGAACCTGGTGAAGTCTTTAGCCAAGAAGTCAGTTAAACAGGATTTGCCCCCAAACGTCTGTGCTGATAAAGCTCTGGATTGTCTAAAACCTTCAGCGCATGCTCCACCACCAAGCCCTAAGCAAGATTTATTGCCCCAAGACCCATGGTCCTACGTTTTAACCATAGACAACTCCAAATCCAATAAGGAGAGCATTCCAACAAATAAGAACTGGAAGCTGGTGTTGCTTCAAAACAAGCTTGTTTTTTCAAGCTATCCTAAGCCTCCAGGATTTATATCACAAGAGGATCGCAAAGTCCATTTACTAAACTTCCTTAAGGCATACATGCCAGGTACTTTGAGTAATCCCTCGGAGTTGGACAAAGTGGAATATCTATATTTTGATGGCTTGCTTGCCAGGGCGGTGGTTACATTCCATGATCGGAGATTGTATTTCTTCCGGAATTCCTCCCAAAATCGTATTAGCTCTTCTCTGGGGGTCCAGCAATTCTGCCCCCTGTTTAGATAGCGTAGTTACTTTTTTTTCATCTTCCTGGGCTAGCTCTTTAGCTTGAATTGCTAATTGCTTCACCCCCTTAATTTTGACTCCTTCAAGTATTACAATAATATAAATCCTAGTTAAAATATTTTAAAAGACTTCCACCGCATTCACCGCACGCCTCTTAGTTATCTTGCTCGTCTTTACATCTGTTCTTCAATCATTTCCCTTCCTTAGGTTCTTTCATAATCCGTCAAATCTTTATGTTCTCTATATTCTTAACAAGCTTAGTCTAAGCACAGGCAAACTTTCACATTTGAGCCCTGCTTGTATAAATATTCATTTAAGCATTCCCATTGTTTCTGTATTATAGTTTTGGATTTATGCCTTATTAAATCCGTCAATTTTGCTAACTCCAGGTACTCACATAGTTTACTTAACCAGTCCCCTTTTGTTGGGATATAATTTCCTTTCCAATGACTGGCTACCAACATTTTCGCTGCTGTTGTTGCACTCAGAAAGATGTTAGTTTTGTCTTTGGGGATATGCTTACTCAAGATTCCTAGTAAATATGCTTTTGCCCTCCTGATATATGATACTTTTATCAATTTTTTAATCTCTTCATGGATCATCTCCCAAAATTTTCTGATCTCTGGACATGTCCACCACATATGGTATAGAGTGCCTTTCATTCTATTACATCTCCAGCATTTATTACTATTTGATCTATTCGTTTTTGCCAGTCTGTCTGGTGCCATATACCATCTGTGGTGCATCTTCATATAATTCTCTCTTAATGAATACTAAGCTGTAAAATTTATATTTTTTCCCCAAAACTTTTTCCAATCTCCAGAATCAATTGTATATCTTAAATCCCGTTCCTACTTTAGAATATTCTCTCCTTTGACTTCTTGATCTGGGAGGACTTTATCTAATAATCTATATATTTTAGAGAGTGTTTTTTGATTATTTTGTAAAACCTCTCTTTCTAATTTTGATATTTTATTTCCCAAATCCCCTAGTTTTTATATCTTTCTCGTATGTAGCCTTAAGTTGGAAATATTATAACCAATTTATTCCCAGTATTTTGAGTTCTTCGTATTCTTTTAATTTGATACAGTGGTACCTCGGGTTACATACGCATCAGGTTACATACGCTTCAGGTTACAGACTCCGCTAACCCAGCAATAGTGCTTCAGGTTAAGAACTTTGCTTCAGGATGAGAACAGAAATCGTGCTCTGGCGGTGCGGCAGCAGCAGGAGGCCCCATTAGCTAAAGTGGTGCTTCAGGTTAAGAACAGTTTCAGGTTAAGTACGGACCTCCGGAACGAATTGAAAAAAGCAAAGGATGTGTCAGGAGATAGATAATGTTCTTTCAGGAAACAGTAAACCTATTAATAAATTGTACTAAATTTAGTGTGTGTTACATGCTTGTAAACAAAGTAGTAAATGCACAGCTTTTTTAAACTTCTGTTGCTTTTTTTAAGTTATTCCTCTTCCATGTTACAGGTGTCTAGAGAGGATGGCCAGTGCTGAGCTTATTTCCAGTTATTTCACTTCAGCTCCTTAATTTAGCTGTTGCACCTTAATATTTTGATTCTTAAACAAGGTGGTACTTTCTGTCAGTTTCCACGCTCCTGAGGTACTTCTGACAGTATAGAAGACCCAGGGGGTCACCACACCCTTCAAAACTGGTTTGGGATTCTCCTCTTTCTAGAAGATCTTTCCCTTCCTGACTTAAATGAGATCCAAGTAGACAGTATCCTCACAGCTTCTCCTTCTCCTACCGAAGCTGATGGAAGGCACTCCGGGCCACCGAGGCCGCCTGAGGCTCGAGCGACAGCAAAGGCTCCAGGAGTACCCCCAAGCTGTGAACCTGCTCCTTCGGAGGAAACGTGACCCCGTGAAGAGCAGGTGGCCTAGGGAACCACCCACTAACAGTGCCTCGGTCTTATCTGGATTGAGCTGAAGTTTGTTGGCTCTCTCCAGTCCATTACCGAGGCAAGACACTGGTCCAGAACTTCCACTGCCTCACCTGCAGGTGTAAAGGAGAAACAGAGCTGAGTGTCATCAGCATACTGCGGACAACGTACTCCAAACCTCCAGATAAGCCCACCCAGCAGTTTCATGTAGATGTTTAACAACCTGGGGGATAGGCTTGAGCCCTGCGGAACCCCACATTGAAGGTTCCATGGGGCTGAAAATCACTCCCCATGTACCACCTGGCTTACTTCTGACCTGGCTTACTTCTCAGTAGATGTGCCAACTTGAATAAAATAATAGGAGGGCCCAGGCAATCACTGTCCAGGAGAATTGATCATATGATGCCGTGCACACACTCTATTTGAATGGCAGTGCCGGTTAACTTTGGGGGTGCCAGGACCCCACAAATATTTTATTGGCAAAGCCGATCAGTCCCTAGGAGTTGGCTCTTGTGTGTCAGAACCGCAAAGGGCTGGGCTGCGGATTCTTCCAACCGGATCTCTGCAACTACTGAGAAGAGTTGAGTGCTGACCATTCCTGGCTCCCTGGAGCAGTCCTTGTTTCTGCTAATAAAGAGTTAGCTTCACATGCTCTCTGTGATTTTTGCTGGATGGCTCTAGGATTCCATGAATCCAAACTCCCTGGAGGAAGGGGGTGCGGTGGGACTAGGACCCCCACCCCACCCCGCTTTACTTCAATCAGATACCTGAGCAGGAGGAAGACGCCAAGGCAGCTCTGGAGCCCCTCCAGGAAATTCTCTGCCAGCGCCCCCAACCGTCCCCTGGCAATGCTTGGCTGGGCTTCCCTCCCACACCCTCTTCCTCCCAGTCTAATGGATGAGATGATGCCACACACCCCTCACCATTTTAATGTCAATCAACTTTTTTGGAAGGGGGACAACAGGACCTTGGCCCCTAGGAGTTGGCTCCTGGGCCTCTTTCCACCCCCTCCCTGGGGAGTCAACCCTGAGGGCCCTCTTTGGCGATGGGGACCCTCATCTGAAGGACAAGGGGGGTCGGGGTTCGAATCCCCACGACGGGGTGAGCTCCCGTTGCTCTGTCCCAGCTTCTGCCAACCTAGCAGTTCAAAAGCACATCAAAGTGCAAGTAGTTGTGGCATTTCTGTGCACTCTGGTTTTCACCATTGTACCCCGTGGCGCCAGAAGCGGTTTAGTCCTCCTGGCCACGTGACCCGGAAAAGCTGTCTGGAGACAAACGCCAGCCCCCTCGGCCTGACAGCGGAGACGAGCGCCCCAACCCCACAGTCGCCTTTGACTGGGGTCCTTTACCTTTTGAATATCCCAGTGTTATTGTGCGTGGGGGGAGGGTAATCTCCTGCGTGGGAGGGGCTTCATCCTGCCACGCAAGCCCTGCAGGTGTTGGGTTCCCACTTTGCAGCTGGATTGCATAGATCCGGGGACCAGTGAGGGCCCTTTTGGGGGGCCCCTCCCTTCCCCATCACTGCATCTTCATCTCTTTGTCCTCTCTGCCCATCCGCCTCCCTTGCTCGCTCCTCCGGGAGTCTATTTCTGCGAGTCAGGCGGGGGTACCACCCCCCCTCTATGATGGGGGGGCAGTTCTTCCTGTACTGGATCCTCAGGGATCCTGCACCTCAGCCCACAAGGCCCCTTTTCTGCAAGGTGGTTCTTTGGCCACTTCTTCCCTGCCTCTGGTTTACAGAAAGCTGCGAAATCTGCACATGCCCAGAGTGTTATGTACTGAAGTTCTCACCCTGGGCCATCAGGGGGATAGTGTAGATAGTTTTCACTCAGGTCCACGTCAGTTATTTTAGGCGGGAAACCCTGGGTTGTTGTTGCTACAATGTTAACAGCTGGCTGCCTATAAAAGCAGGCCGGCTGAGCTGTTTGCTGTTCAGTTTTCTGTTCCAGCTTACAAAATAAAGAGCTGCTTTGGAGAAATCGCTGTGTCGTCTGCCATGTCTACCCACTATTCTTCACAGAGTATGGAGGATTTTCAAAACTGTGGTTATGTTTGTTGTGGGGGAAGAAAGGGGGGGCGCTGTCTGCGGACAAAGGTCCAGGGGTCCTTCACCTTCGCCTTCCCTTTAGTGGGCATCGCACTTCAGTTTCCGCAAAGGGGCCCCTGGGGGTGCAGGGCAGGGGAGCATCTCTTGGCCCCCCAGGAAAAGAGAAACGGGGGGGGGGGGAGGGGGAGAGACTTCCAGGATGTACCCTGCCGGTGGGTCCCAGGGAAGGCGCTTTAACATTCACTTATTGAGTCATTTCAAAGTAGGGATCCAGATGCACACGGCAGAATGCAGAAACCCCCATCTCCGTTGTCGTCAGTCTGCATAAGATGGGGGGGGCCTTGATGCAGAGTCCTTGGCCCAGATGGAGGAGGGAGGGCAGCCCCTAGAGCGCAGAAGCAGGCAGGGAGAGGGAGGGAGGGAGGGGCGGTCTGGGTGCCCTCGGCTTGCCAAGGGTTAAAAGGAGCAGAGCTGGATTCCTAGAGAGGACAGGAAGGGGAGGGCGGGGGAGGGCAAGGTCCTCCCCAGCAGAAGCCCCTCCCTGCCCAGTCCCTTCCTGCGAGCAACGAGGAGGCTGCTTTGTTCTCTCTGCTTTGCAAAAACTTCCTCGGTGCCCCTCCTGGAATCTGGTGAGTCTCTTCTCTCTTCCCCCTTGGGGGGCAGCGGGGAGAAGGGGGTCCCAGGGCTGCAAGGGAGGAGGCAATCCCCCCGTTCAGCTCATGCATGGGGGGGGATAGACCCCCAAGTCAGGGAGCAGAGGGTCCTGCCCCCAGTTCCTCTCTGCCAAGCCAGGGAGGGGCTGAGTGTCCAGCAGGTCTGCAACTCTGTTCTTCCTTTGGATCAAGATGCTGCCTTCCTTTTGGGGGGGGGAGTCTTTGGGGCAACAAAAGGAGGGCATGCAAATAAGCCCCCTTCAGACTGAGGGGAAATTCGCATTTCTTGACAAAAATAAGCGTCCATGGAATCCGAGGAAGGAGACGCCCTGTGGAGTGGGGAGATACAGCCCCCGCCCCCAAGTGTGGAGACTGGAGGGGAGACCCACGATCTACTCAAATACAATTCCCAGAGTTCCCTGGCAAGAAGGGGGGATTGGTGACCACTCTGGGAATTGCAGTCTTTGGGCAGCAGGGCTGAAGCTGTCTCCTTGCACCTCTCAGGGTCCTGAACCAATTCTGGCTCCCAGGATTCTTGGGAGGAGTCCCTAGGGCGGGTGAGATCTGGTTTCCAACCTTGTTAAACATCTGCCCCCTCCCAGCAGAGCAAGTGCACAGACTGGCACGTGCCACTCTTGGGAGCAGGAGCTGCATCCAGCCTTGCTCAGCTCAATATTTTTAGGAAGACCATGCCCCTCCTGCCCTGGCAAGGCACTGGGACTGTAGCAGGAACCCCCCCCCACCCCAATCATTCTGTTTGTACAAACTTCACACACACTCACACACTACATACGCCACATTTCTGTTATAAATTCATAGAAAATCAACCATACATCGGATTTGCACTGTTCCATTTTATTTTACTCCATATGACAAGAACTATCAAAGGGGGGTGCCTTGGTCCTGGTCAGCCATAATCCCTTCACCGTCTCAGCACATCCACAGGAGCCCTGCCCAGTTGCTATGCCAACCCTGATGATCCCAGACAGAAGACCATCAAGATCACAAAGAAGTTGCATATGGGAGTGGATTCAGCATGGACTGAAACAAAGGACAATGATCAGATCTTCCCTCTGGGGGCAGGAAACTGCAAACTCCCCTTTGTCTCCTGGAAGTGACTCATGGGGAGGGGGGAAAGGAGGAACTAGCCAGGTGACAAGACACTCAGGTTACCACCAACTCCTCCCTCAACCCCTCCTTTCTGTAATGTATGCATGATGTTTCTGGGGGTGGGCTTGACTTAGAGGAGGGGAATTTCAAAAGTTTTTATAAGACCTTGCACACTGTTTTTCTGGGTCTTTCCTCTCTCTTGCAAGTGAGGGGAACACCCTGTTGCAACAGTTCAATAAAGGCCAAGCCTACAGGCTGCTGTTTTGCTCCAAGTTATCCTGGTTGGTGTCTTTACTTTTGTCCAAGGGAGCCCTCGGATATTTCCGGCAACAGTTTGAAGCTGCCACTGCCGCCATCATCCTGTGCGAATAATAATAATAACAATAGTATTTACCTGCCGCCCATCTGACTGGGTTTTCCCAGACACTCTGGGCGGCTTCCAGCACATACAATATACAGGGCTGCCTTCAGGTGTCTTCTAAAGGTTACATAGTTACTCATCTCCTTGACATCTAATGGGAGCGTGTTCCACAGGGAGGGGGCCACTACCAAGAAGGCCCTCAGCCTGCTTCCCTGTAACTTCACTTCTTGCACTGAGGGAACCGCCAGAAGGCCCCTGGTGCTGGACCTCAGTGTCCAGGCTGAATGATGGGGGTGGAGATGCTCCTTCGGGTATCCTGGACCAAGGCCGTTGAGGGTTTTAAAGCACCAACACTTTGAAAGTAGATCCTTTAGGAGCGGTCTTACATGGTTCCAGCAGCCACTCCCAGTCACCAGTCTAGCCTCCGCATTCTGCAGAACACTAAGTGAATGACACAGAGGTTGCTGCAGACTAAAGTTAGAAAAGCTTTAATTGCTACAAATGGCATAAGGAAACATGATATGGAATTAAGGGAAAAGATGGTGTTGACCTGGAGTGGTTACAAAATTTCTGGTCTCTCCCCGAGTGCCACGGGCCCTGCTCCAAAGAGAGCTTCTCTAAAGAAAGCACAACCAAAAATCTCTCCATTTTGCGTGAATAAGGAAAATGAGGAGGTGGCTAAGAAACAGCAAGAGCCAGATCCTATTCCCAACCTTCTAGGGTCTCTCAGCAGCTCTAGTGATGAGCAGAAAGAGGTTTGGGGCCCAGCCAGCTCAACTGCTAAGGCATCTCTTCCACTGAGACGTGGGGGCTCCTACATGTAATAGCTACTCGGCTGTATTCTGCCCATGCTCTGGGGCTGCAGTTTTCAGACTTGGGGACAGGATGGTGCCTGGTTTTTGCACCAAGTTCTATCCATAAGCCCCTCTGAGTTCAATGGGGTCTACTCTCAGGTCATTAGTGTGCAGACCATGCCAGCCTTAAGAAGTGGGGTGAGGTGCAAACAGTTTAAGTTGGAATCACTGGAGATGTTTCAAATGGGGTTTCTGTTGGGAAGGGGCTGCCCCATTTGTGCTTCTCCAGAAGCAGGGGAATATCTAGGGCAGGAGAATGCCTGCAGGGCCTCTGAGGCTCCCTTTGTTTTTTCCTCTCTCCCAGGACCCTGCAGCTTGTGGTGGCTTCTCGACTCCTCAGGAAGGATGAAAGAGACTGAATCTGTAAACCTAGCGAGGATGGAAGGGGGAAGATGGACAGTTGACCTGGTCAGGTTGTCTCCTGCATCCCTCCTCACAGCCTCTGAGCGTTCCCTCCCAGGGACCTCCGAGAGATCTGGTGAGTGCCAGGGGAGGGGAGATGGGGACATGGATGGATGGGGCTGGAGAGGTATCGGGGCTTGTGTATCATTCGTGCACACTCCCCCACCTCTCCAGTCTGCCTTCCAACTCCGTCAAGACCCGGCTGAGGGGGGTGGGGTGCGTCGAAACTTTTTCAGAACATAAAGAAACAAAAACAGTAGTTTGCTGCCCCCACTTCCTTATCTTAGAACAGCCCTGAAAAGTAACCTAAGGAAGGAGATTATTCTCCAGTTTTTCCAGACTGCCCCACACTGTGTCACTTTTCTGTGTCACAGACAGAAATCCACCAGGCTCTGGTAGGCGACTAAGTGGTCAGGTACTGGTTTGGCTTCCCCGGCAGAAAGGCATAAAAGACAGTAACAGGGAAAAATCCTTTTTCCAGAATTTTTTAAAAACCAAGATTATTCAAATTTTTCAATATCACTAACTACAGAACATACAACGAGAATGAAAGTGTGAAACAGAACTGTTCTCCGCATTCCTGGCATCAGGGCAAGTCCTCTTTGCAAGACAATGGTCTCACATGGCAAGCTGGCTTCCTTAGGTTTTATCCCTTTTGAACCCACGTGGATTCAAAACTCAAAAGCCAATCAGTTCCTTAGATTAATTAGCAACTCGCCAATGGTTAGATAGAACAATAACTCAGGCTTCTTAGGAGCCTCGACAGCCAAATCCTGTTTATCAAAAGGCCTTGAAGATGAAAAGCATTCCCAAAGCCAGACCAGATTCTTTGAGTTGTAAATTAAGCTTCATAACCTTTTTCACACAGACAGGGCATCTAAGATAGCCAGGTGTCAAGACTACAAATCAGCTAGGAACCTCCTTCCTGCAGATGGAGAAGATAACTTATTCACACTCTTTGAGACAGAAAGTCTGCAATTAAAGAAGCAGATACACATTCCAAGAATTCTACAGCGTTTGGCTCTCCCATAATGCTCTTCTTTAGCATGAGCCAAAGTTTTAACTTGCTAAGAGCCAGTGTGGTGTTCTGGTTAAGAGTGGTATTCACCTAATCTGGGGAACCGGGTTCGCGTCTCCGCTCCTCCACATGCAGCTGCTGGGTGACCTTGGGCCAGTCACACTTCTCTGAAGTCTCTCAGCCCCACTCACCTCACAGGGGGTTTGTTGTGGGGGAGGAAGGGAAAGGAGAATGTTAGCCGCTTTGAGACTCCTTCGGGTAGTGATAAAGCGGGATATCAAATCCAAACTCCTCCTCCTCCTCCTCTTCTTCTTCTTCTTCTTCGATTTCCCAACTTCATTACAAACTCTTTATTGGTAATATATAGAGATAAATTGAGGATTTTTACAATTTTATAACATGCAGATAAAATTATGTGTTGCGAAACCAGAGAGAGGAGCTGGGGGAAGTCTTGGGGGTGGGGAGGGATTTTTTTCTTTTTTAGGGGGAAATGGGGGGGGGGATAATGTGGATGATGTATTTTTGTTAAAATTGTTATGTTGGAATTCCTAATAAAAACATGTACTTTTTTAAAAAAAAAAAGGAATTAAGGGAAAAGATGGTGTTGACCTGGAGTGGTTAGAAAATTTCTGGTCTCTCCCCGAGTGCCAGGGGCCCTGCTCCAAAGAGAGCTTCTCTAAAGAAAGCACAACCAAAAATCACTCCATTTTGCGTGAATAAGGAAAATGAGGAGGTGGCTACGAAACAGCAGGGGCCAGATCCTATTCCCAACCTTCTAGGGTCTCTCAGCAGCTCTAATGATGAGCAGAAAGAGGTTTGGGGCCCAGCCAGCTCAACTGCTAAGGCATCTCTTGCACTGAGACGTGGGGGCACCTACATGTAATAGCTATTCGGCTGTATTCTGCCCATGCTCTGGGGTTGCAGTTTTCAGGCTTGGGGACAGGATGGTGCCTGGTTTTTGCACCAAGTTCTATCCATAAGCCCCTCTGAGTTCAATGGGGTCTACTCTCAGGTCACTAGTGTGCAGACCATGCCAGCCTTAAGAAGTGGGGTGAGGTGCAAACAGATTAAGTTGGAACCACTGGAGATGTTTTAAAAGGGGTTTCTGTTGGGAAGGGACTGCCCCATTTGTGCTTCTTCAGGAGCAGGGGAATATCTAGGGCAGGAGAATCCCTGCAGGGCCTCTGAGGCTCCCTTTGTTTCTTCCTCTCTCCCAGGACCCTGCAGCTTGTGGTGGCTTCTCGACTCCTCAGGAAGGATGAAAGAGACTGAATCTGTAAACCTAGCGAGGATGGAAGGGGGAAGATGGACAGTTGACCTGGTCAGGTTGTCTCCTGCATCCCTCTTTACAGCCTCTGAGCGTTCCCTCCCAGGAACTTCCGAGATATCTGGTGAGTCCCAGGGGAGGGGAGATGGGGACATGGATGGATGGGGCTGGAGAGTTACTGGGGCTTGCTCATTTTGGGGGTGGGATTTAGACCAAATTTAAATTTAGACCAAATTTAGATTGAGGCAACAGCTGATGGGGAGTGTGCAGGTGAAGATGTTCCTGCTTGTTTCAGAGGAGGCAGGGACGTTGCTGGATCCTGACCAGAGAGCTTTTTCTAAGGAAATCAAGAAGGAGAATTGAGGGATCATGGACCCTCTCGTTAAAATTTCCTGTTAGATCATAACATCAATTTTGAAATTCCATACATACCTCTATTTCAGGGGTGGCCACCTTCCAAGAGACTGCGATCTACTCACAGAATTCAAAACTTGGAGTGATCTACCCCTGTTTTGTAGGGGTTCAGGTCAAAGTTGTTGAGCTTTTATTAGCAACTCACCAAAGGAGCGCTGGGGGGAAAACAGCCTCCAGCCTCGGTTTGTAAGCTCTGTTTTCCATTCTCCAACAATGGAGGGAGGATCCGGGAGGGGGCCAGCAATTGACTGCGATTGACCAAAACCTCGGAGGGATCAACCAGTAGATCGTGATCGACCTGTTGCACATCCCTGCTCTATTTGATGAACCACCACTATTTGGATGGAGACCAACAGCATCTGGGATTCTAACATCCACACCGTGACCCCTGAATGGAGGGATATCAACGGTTTGTGAATATTCTTTGTCTAGTCATGCATTTTGAAACAATGACCAGGCTTGTCTGAACCACCCAGGCCTTCTTAAATGTGGGCTTGAGAGTTTTTAGGGAAGTTGAAGTAACTTCTGTCAGGTTTGTTGTTTTGGCTTCTGTTTGCATTTGATTGACCAAAGAGATGACTGACCTTGCATATGGGGTGGATTCCAGGATTGAGCCAAATCAAATCTATCCCAGATAAAAGCCAAGCAATATGTCAGTTATTACCAGGAAACAAAGGCAGTGAAAACTATTGTAAGGCCTCACATCTAACTTCAGTCCTTCCTTTATCACAAGCATTCATTAACTTTGTTCAATAATGGATGTGAACCACGTCCCCTTCGCTCTGAGTGGTTCTGTGTCATCTGCACCCTGGTCACAGTATGCTGGCAGTGTGGCCCATTGGTTTCAAGAGAGTCAGGCACCCTTCAGGCGTGTTAGGGGGTTGAAGATGCCACACATCTACAATGCCATTAAGTTAGACTTCAAGGCTGTCCTTTTGAGGCTGAAACGGAGCACTCTCAAGTCTCTTAGTGAGTTGGAGGGGCGGGGAACTCTGTTCAATAATCTGGAGCTCCATTTCTTCCTGAGGCGATAATTATCTTCTCTCTTCATTGCAGATGGTGATGAATGGGAAGGGAAGAACAAGGGGGACCATAACAGAATCCACATATCAGAGAAATCAAATAAATATTCAGAGTATGGAGAGGACATCGGCCAGAGCTCCCAGTCCACCTCCAATCAACGAAAGAGCTTCATTCGGAGGGATAGCCTCACTTCACATGAAAGAATTCACAGAGGAGAGAAATTGTATCACTGCAGAGAATGTGGAAAGAGTTTCAGTTGGAAGTACAGTCTCACTTCCCATCAAAGAATTCATACGGGGGAGAAACCCTATCAGTGCTTAGAATGTGGGAAGAGCTTCCGTCACAGCAGTAGTCTCACTTACCATCAAAGAATTCATACAGGGGAGAAACCCTTTCAGTGCCTGGAATGTGGAAAAAGCTTCAGTCAGAAGCAGGGTCTCACTTCCCATCAAAGAATTCATACAGGGGAGAAATCCTTTCAGTGCTTGGAATGTGGAAAAAGCTTCAGTCAGAAGCAGGGTCTCACTTCCCATCAAAGAATTCATACAGGGAAGAAACCATATCAGTGCTTCGAATGTGGGAAGAGCTTCCGTCACAGCCATAGTCTCACTTCCCATCAAAGAATTCATACAGGGGAGAAACCCTATCAGTGCTTGGAATGTGGGAAGAGCTTCAGTCGAAAGGACAGTCTCACTTTGCATCAAAGAATCCATACAGGGGAGAAACCCTATCAGTGCTTTGAATGTGGGAAGAGTTTCAGTCAAAGCCCCCATCTCATAATCCATAAAATAATCCATACAGAGGAGAAACCATATCAGTGCTTGGATTGTGGAAAGAGCTTCAGTCACAGACAACATCTCACTTCCCATCAAAGAATTCATACAGGGGAGAAACCCTATCAGTGCTTGGAATGCGGAAAGAGCTTCAGTCACAGCCAAAGTCTCACTTCCCATCAAAGAATCCATACACGGCAGAAACCCTATCAGTGCTTCGAATGTGGGAAGAGCTTCCGTCACAGCCATAGTCTCACTTCCCATCAAAGAATCCATACAGGGGAGAAACCCTATCAGTGCTTGGAATGTGGGAAGAGCTTCAGTCACAGGCAGAATCTCACTTCCCATCAAAGAATCCATACAGGGCAGAAACCCTATCAGTGCTTGGAATGTGAAAAGAGCTTCAGTCAGAGCCACAGTCTCACTTCCCATCAAAGAATTCATACAAGAGAGAAAACCTCTTAGTGTTTGGAATGTGGGAAGAGCTTCAGTCAGAATGCCACTCTCATGGCCCACCAAATAATTCATACAGAGTTGAAAGCATATCAGCGCATGGAATGTGGATAAAATTTCATTTGTAAATAAGTCAATTCAAGAACTCACAGCAGGGTAAATAATAGAATGGAAGATTCGGAATCTAGTCC
Source organism: Podarcis filfolensis (assembly GCF_964270895.1). Classification (NCBI taxonomy): domain Eukaryota; kingdom Metazoa; phylum Chordata; class Lepidosauria; order Squamata; family Lacertidae; genus Podarcis; species Podarcis filfolensis. The sequence goes on along the minus strand of NC_139605.1, from coordinate 3,577,416 downwards.
AACCCCCGCCCATGCAGAAAAAAACTCATTTCAAGCATCCATGACAGATGGCCATCCAACTTCTTCTTAAATACCTCCAATGAAGGAGAGTCCACCCCCTTCTGAGGGAGTTCCTTTTCACTGCTGGCTCTTGCTATCAGAAAGTTCTTCCTGATCTTTAAGAGAAATCTCCTTTTGTGTTGCTTGAATCGCCTCTTCAGATTCCTTCATGACCTTGAGAAGGACTTCTGTATGTCTGAGAATGTCCAGGGGATTGGACCATGCTCTATATTCAGGGGGGAACCCATGGAGAGGAGTCCCATATAGGGCTTAAGTCATCTGGGCATTGGTCAGATTGTCATAATTACAGACATACTTACTGGTTTGGACGGAAGTGATTCTTCCAGGGGAAGTGGTAACTGTGAGATTACAGGTGCTCTTGCCAATATTGTCCAAACGTCCAGTAAAACTTTGACACAGCAGAGCGAATGTTTACCCGCTGAGGTTGATGTATTGGGAGGTTAGATTTAGCGCCGTGTGGTATTGCTTAATTGTATGTGGGGTCCCTATAAAGGGAACTTCTTCCTCTAGGTGGGAGGGAGACTGGTCAAGTTACCATCAGTTGAATGCAACATTTAAGTTAGATTTTAAAAAATGGATTTGCAGAACAAAACTCACAGTTTGAAAGCTTGCTATATGCTAAGGGAAAACTTCATGAAGATGATGCAAAGGAGTCAATCAAGATTATCAAGAGTCTGAAACCAAGCCTTCTGAGGAGGGCTTGAAGGAACTGGGGGGGGGGCGGGGGCGGCGTATCCATTTCAAGTGAAGTTTGCCGAAATCTACGCTTGCGACATGGGCTGCCATATGTCGAGATTTTCCCGGACATTTCAGCAATTTCCGCCCAGACGCTGTTTACAATTCTGGATGTATGGCAACCATGTCTATATACAGTGGTACCTCGGTTTTCAAATAGCTTAGTTCCTGAACAACTTTGAACTCGAATGCTGCAAACCTGGAAGTCAGTGTTCCAGTTTGCGAACTTTGCTTCGGAAGCCGAACGTGCTCCTGAGCTTCTGTTTTCACTGTTGCGCTGCTAATTTGTGTCCCCCTGCATTGGAATCAAAGCCTTCTTCCTTCTGTTTTCACTGTTCTGCTGCTAATTTGCACCCCCCCATTGTAATAAAAGCCTTCCATTTCCAATTGCAGTGTTCTGAGGTGATATTTGGAGCTTATATCTGGTTTTTTATTTGGCTTTTTCGTTTTTGTGACTGTGGCTTGTTCTCTGTTTTTGATTGATTGTGTGACTGCGGCAATGTATAAAAGCCCCCCCATCCAAACAATGTCTATCAATCAGTGCAGGTAAGAAAAAATAATAATTTTAATTTTAATCTAAAGTACTGTCTTCTTTCTTTTATAGTACAGTACATTGATTATTGCTTTCATTTTATGGATCAATGCTCTCGTTAGATAGTAAAACTCATGTTAAATTGCTGTTTTAGGAGTTGTTTTTAAAAGTCTGGAATTGATTAATCTGTTTTGCATTACTTTCTTTTTTTAAAATTTATTTTATTTTATTCGAGTTTAAGATTTCTTACATACATATATTATGTTCTTACAATTTTTAAATTTTCCCACACAATTTTTAAATTTTAAATTATACCCATTGTCATGAAATCATAGAATCATAGAGTTGGAAGAGACCACAAGGGCCATCGAGTCAAACCCCCTGCCAAGCAGGAAACACCATCAGAGCACTCCTGACATATGGTTGTCAAGCCTCTGTCTAAAGACCTCCAAAGAAGGAGACTCCACCACACTCCTTGGCAGCAAATTCCACTGTCAAACAGCTCTTACTGTCAGGAAGTTCTTCCTAATGTTTAGGTGGAATCTTCTTTCTTGTAGTTTGGATGCATTGCTCCGTGTCCGCTTCTCTGGAGCAGCAGAAAACAACCTTTCTCCCTCCTCTATGTGACATCCTTTTATATATTTGAACATGGCTATCATATCACCCCTTAACCTCCTCTTCTCCAGGCTAAACATGCCCAGCTCTCTTAGCCGTTCCTCATAAGGCATCGTTTCCAGGCCTTTGACCATTTTGGTTGCCCTCCTCTGGACACGTTCCAGTTTGTCAGTGTCCGTCTTGAACTGTGGTGCCCAGAACTGGACACAGTACTCCAGGTGAGGTCTGACCAGAGCAGAATACAGTGGCACTATTACTTCCCTTGATCTAGATGCTATACTCCTATTGATGCAGCCCAGAATTGCATTGGCTTTTTTAGCTGCCGCCTCATACCGCGTCACACTGAAATCAAAATCTATTGAAAGCTTCCCTTTAAAAATTTCATTAATAACCTTTAGGATTTTTTTCCAGAATTCCTTTACCTCTGGGAATTCCCAGTACATATGGGAAAACCATCCCTTGGCTTGTTTACAGTGCCAACAGCTAGAATTCAATCCTGCTACCATATTAGCAAGCTGGGCTGGAGTTCTGTACCATTTTAGAAAGAATTTTAATTTCAGCACTCTAAATTTGCTTACTTTAATCTCATCTGTTCCTTTCATTATCCTTTCAACCGTTGCTTCGCTAACTTGTTCTTCTTTACTCCACATCTTTTGAATAAGTTGGGTTGTCTGTTCATTTGTTTGTATAGTTCCTCTACTGGCTCTTCTAAACTCCTATTTCCTGTCTCTTGGACTTTGGAAATTTTGTTGTATAGTCCTCCAATTTTTAACCAATATTGGTTACCTATATTCTCTGTTACTTCCTGCAATGACTTTAAGGACTCACCTCTATACATACATTTAACTATATGATATCCCAGATTTTCTTCAAAGTCTGGTATACCTGCTGTTGCAGCTTCTTTCTAGAAAATTTAATTATTACATTCCTGGGGGATTTTCTCCCCTTGGGCCCTCGGCAGCTATGGGCTCGTTCCACATCTTCTGCCTTCAAACTAACTCCTTGAGTACTACTACTACTACTAACTTATTATTTATACCCCGCCCATCTGGCTGGGTTTCCCCAGCCACTCTGGGCGGCTTCCAAGAAAACACTAAAATACAATAACCTATTAAACATTAAAAGCTTCCCTAAACAGGGCAGCCTTCAGATGTCTTCTAAAAGTTTGGTAGTTATTTTTCTCTTTGACATTTGATGGGAGGGCGTTCCACAGGGTGGGTGCCACTACCGAGAAGGCCCTCTGCCTGGTTCACTGTTACTTGGCTTCTCATACTGAGGGAACCGCCAGAAGGCCCTTGGCGCTGGACCTCAGTGTCCGGGCAGAACGATGGAGGTGGAGCATAGCCAGGTTCTCAAAGTTTCTTCCAACTCTTTAGCCTGTATTTCTTCTGGAATTCCTCCCAGAATCATATTAGCTCTTCTCTGGGGGTCCGGCAATTCTGACCCCTGTTTAGATAGTGTAGTTACTTTTTTTTTTTTTCATTTTCCTGGGCTAGCTCTTTAGCTTGAATTGCTAATTGCTTCACTCCCTTAATTTTGACTCCTTCAAGCATTACAATATATAAATCCTAGTTAAAATATTTTAAAAGACTTCCACCGCATTCACCGCACGCCTCTTAGTTATCTTGCTCGTCTTTACATCTGTTCTTCAATCATTTCCCTTCCTTAGGTTCTTTCATAATCCGTCAAATCTTTATGTTCTCTATATTCTTCACAAGGTTAGTCTAAGCACAGCCAAACTTTCGTATTTGAGCCCTGCTTGTATAAATATTCATTTAAGCATTCCCATTGTTTCTGTATTATAGTTTTGGATTTATGCCTTATTAAATCCGTCAATTTTGCTAACTCCAGGTACTCACATAGTTTACTTAACCAGTTCCCTTTTGTTGGGATATAATTTCCTTTCCAATGACAGGCTACCAACATTTTCAGAATCCAATCTTCAGAATCAGTTGTATATCTTAAATCCCGTTCCCACTTTAGAATATTCTCTCCTTTGACTTCTTGATCTGGGAGGACTTTATCTAATAATCTATATATTTTAGAGAGTGTTTTTTGATTATTTTGTAAAGCCTCTCTTTCTAATTTTGATATTTTATTTCCCAAGTCCCCTAGTTTTTATATCTTTCTTGTATGTAGCCTTAAGTTGGAAATATTCTAACCAATTTATTCCCAGTATTTTGAGTTCTTCATATTCTTTTAATTTGATACAGTGGTACTTCGGATTACATACGCTTCAGGTTACATACGCTTTAGGTTACAGACTCCGCTAACCCAGAAATAGTGCTCCAGGTTAAGAACTTTGCTTCAGGATGAGAACAGAAATCGTGCTCCGGCGGTGCGGCAGCAGCAGGAGGCCCCATTAACTAAAGTGGTGCTTCAGGTTAAGAACGGTTTCAGGTTAAGTACGGACCTCCGGAATGAATTAAGTACTTAACCTGATGTACCACCGTATTTTCATTCATTCCTTCTGCTAAATCTCTATAAGTTGGCCATAGAGGTTGCCTCTATTGGAGAGGTCCACCTTGGAGTTCTTTCTATAATTCTCTCTTTTGTTCTTTCCCATACCTCAAATAGGGCCTTTCTCACAAGGCGGTTTGTAAATCCTTTGTGCAATTGTATTTTCCCATAGAATAAATACCCATGCCAACTCTGTATCTTGTCCCAGCCTTCTAGTTCCAAAACTTCAGTATCTTTTAGTAGAATCCACTCTTTCATCCAACTCCAGCATGCTGCTTCAAAATATCTTCTTAAATCTGGGACTGCAAATGCCCCCGTTTCTTTTGGCCCCATCATTATTTCTGATTTTATTCTGGCTTTCTTCCCTTGCCATATAAAATTGGCAAGGTCTCTTTGCCAGCTTTTAAAATATTTTGTCCCAATTATTATTGGGATAGTTTAAAATAAAAATAGGATTATCTTTCTGTGTGAACGTAAACAAAGATCCTTGGAGACTCTGGCAGAAGTTGAACAAACAAGAAAGATTATTTTACAGAAGAAAGTTGAAAAAAGCAAAGGATGTGTCAGGAGATAGATAATGTTCTTTCAGGAAACAGTAAACCTATTAATAAATTGTACTAAATTTAGTGTATGTTACAGGGTTCTAAACAAAGTAGTAAATGCACAGCTTTTTTAAACTTCTGTTGCTTTTTTTAAGTTATTCCTCTTCGATGTTACAGGTGTCTAGAGAGGATGGCCAATGCTGAGCTTATTTCCAGTTATTTCACTTCAGCTCCTTAACTTAGTTGTTGCAACTTAATATTTTGATTTTTAAACAAGGTGGTACTTTCTGTCAGTTTCCACACTCCTGAGGTACTTCTGACAGTATAGAAGACCCAGGGGGTCACCACACCCTTCAAAACTGGTTTGGGATTCTTCTCTTTCTAGAAGATCTTTCCCATCCTGACTGAAATGAGACCAAAGTAGACAGTATCCTCACAGCTTCTACTTCTACTACTGAAGCTGATGGAAGGCACTCCGGGCCACCGAGGCCGCCTGAGCCTCGAGCGACAGCAAAGGCTCCAGGAGTACCCCCAAGCTGTGAACCTGCTCCTTTGGAGGAAACGTGACCCTGTGAAGAGCAGGTGGCCTAGGGAACCACCCACTAACAGTGCCTTGGTCTTATCTGCTAGGATATTTCCGTTCCACCTTAAAAGGGAGCAGGATGTTTGTGTCACAGTCTGCGTATTTCCTGTTCACAGGATGTTTATGTTTTCTATTGCTTTCGTTTCTCTCTGTGTTGGAGACACTGAAGCAGGCAGTCATGTTTTTTTGTTCTGATCAACGCTGAATAAAACGCTGAATAAAACTTGTAAATAATGCTCTCCTGAGTGCGACTTTTGCTGTGTGAATTCTGCTGATAGAGTGTGCATCAGCCCAGGAATGTGGATGCTATTTTCTGGAGCTCGTGTCGCTATTTGCTGATACTGCGTGTCTACGGGAGATCGATGGACGTCCGGAGACGACGTGGAGTCATCATGGACTTTATCTCCCTGGCAGTATCCCAACATTATCTGGATTGAGTTTAAGTTTGTTGGCTCTCTCCAGTCCATTACCGAGGCAAGACACTGGTCCAGCACTTCCACTGCCTCACCTGCAGATGTAAAGGAGAAACAGAGCTGAGTGTCATCAGCGTACTGCTGACAACGTACTCCAAACCTCCAGATAACACCACCCAGCAGTTTCATGTAGATGTTTAACAACCTGGGGGATAAGCTTGAGCCCTGAGGAACCCCACATTGAAGGTTGCATGGGGCTGAAAATCACTCCCCATGCACCACCTGGCTTACTTCTGACCTGGCTTACTTCTCAGCAGATGTGCCAACTTGAATAAAATAATAGGAGGGCCCAGGCAATCACTGTCCAGCAGAATTGAACATATGATGCCGTGCACACACACTATTTGAATGGCAGTGCCGGTTAACTTTGGGGGTGCCAGGACCCCACAAATATTTTATTGGCAAAGCCGATCAGCCCCTAGAAGTTGGCTCTTGTGCGTCAGAACCGCAAAGGGCTGGGCTGCGGATTCTTCCACCCGGATCTCTGCAACTACTGAGAAGAGTTGAATGCTGACTATTCCTGGCTCCCTGGAGCAGTCCTTGTTTCTGCTAATAATGAGTTAGCTTCATCACATGCTCTCTGTGATTTTGGCCGGCTGGCTCTGACAGTTCCTAGGATTCCATGAATCCAACCTCCCTGGAGGAAGGGGGTGCAGTGGGAATAGGACACCCCCCGCTTTACTTCAATCAGATACCTGAGCAGGAGGAAGACGCCGAGGCAGCTCTGGAGCCCCTCCAGGAAATTCTCGTCCCCTGGCAATGCTTGGCTGGGCTTCCCTCCCACACCCTCTTCCTCCCAGTCTAATGGATGATGGGATCTTGGCCCCTAGGAGTTGGCTCCTGGGCCTCTTTCCACCCCCTCCCTGGGGAGTCAACCCTGAGGGCCCTCTTTGGCGATGGGGACCCTCATCTGAAGGACAGGGAAGGTCAGGGTTCGAATCCCAACGACGGGGTGAGCTCCCGTTGCTCTGTCCCAGCTTCTGCAAACCTAGCAGTTCAAAAACATACCAGTGCAAGTAGTTGTGGCATTTCTGTGCACTCTGGTTTTCACCATTGTACCCTGTGGCGCCAGAAGCGGTTGAGTCCTCCTGGCCACGTGACCCGGAAAAGCTGTCTGGAGACAAACGCCAGCCCCCTCGGCCTGACAGCGGAGACGAGCGCCCCAACCCCACAGTCGCCTTTGACTGGGGTCCTTTACCTTTTGAATATCCCAGTGTTATTGTGCGTGGGGGGAGGGTAATCTCCTGCGCGGGAGGGGCTTCATCCTGCCATGCAAGCCCTGCAGGTGTTGGGTTCCCACTTTGCAGCTGGATTGCATAGATCCGGGGCCCAGTAAGGGCCCTTTTTGGGGGCCCCTCCCTTCCCCATCACTGCATCTTCATCTCCTTGTCCTCTCTGCCCATCGGCCTCCCTTGCTCGCTCCTCCGGGAGTCTATTTCTGCGAGTCAAGCGGGGGTGCCACCTCCTCTATGATGGGGGAGCAGTTCTTCCCTGTTCAGTTCTTCCTGTATTGGATCCTCAGGGATCCTGCACCTCAGCCCACAAGGCCCCTTTTCTGCAAGCTGGTTCTTTGGCCACTTCTTCCCTGCCTCTGGTTTACAGAAAGCTGCGAAATCTGCACATGCCCAGAGTATGGTGGATTTTCAAAACTGTGGTTATGTTTGGTGTGGGGAAGAAAGGGGGGGAGCTGTGTGCGGACAAAGGTCCAGGGGTCCTTCACCTTCGCCTTCCCTTTGGTGGGCATCGCACTTCAGTTTCCGCAAAGGGGCCCCGGGGGGTGCAGGGCAGGGGAGCGTCTCTTGGCCCCCCAGGGAAAGAGAAACGTGTGTGTGTGTGTGTGTGTGGAGGGGGGGGAGACTTCCAGGATGTGCCCTGCTGGTGGGTCCCAGGGAAGGCGCTTCCAGGAGAGGCGCTTTAACATTCACTTATTGAGTCATTTCAAAGTAGGGATCCAGATGCACACTGCATAATGCAGAAACCCCCACCTCCCTTGTCGTCAGTCTGCATAAGATGGGGGGGGGGGGGCTTGATGCAGAGTCCTTGGCACAGATGGAGAAGGGAGGGCAGCCCCTAGAGCGCAGAAGCACCCGGGGGGGGGAGGGGCGGTCTGGGTGCCCTCGGCTTGCCAAGGGTTAAAAGGAGCAGAGCTGGATTCCTAGAGAGGACAGGAAGGGGAGGGCGGGGGAGGGCAAGGTCCTCCCCAGCAGAAGCCCCTCCCTGCCCAGTCCCTTCCTGCGAGCAACGAGGAGGCTGCTTTGTTCTCTCTGCTTTGCAAAAACTTCCTCGGTGCCCCTCCTGGAATCTGGTGAGTCTCTTCTCTCTTCCCCCTTGGGGTGCAGCGGGGAGAAGGGGGTCCCAGGGCTGCAAGGGGGGAGACAACCCCCCGGTTCGGCTCATGCATGGGGGGGAGACCCCCAAGTCAGGGTGCAGAGGGTCCTGCCCCCAATTCCTCTCTGCCAAGCCAGGGAGGGGCTGAGTGTCCAGCAGGTCTGCGACTCTGTTCTTCCTTTGGATCAAGATGCTGCCTTCCCTTTGGGGGAGGAGTCTTTGGGGCAACAAAAAGAGGGCATGCAAATAAGCCCCCTTCAGACTGAGGGGAAAGTCGCATTTCACAACACAGAGAAGCATCCAAGGACTCCGAGGAAGGAGAAGCCCTGTGGAGTGGGGGGATACAGCCCCCGCCCCCAAGTGTGGAGACTGGAGGGGAGACCCTCTCCCACGATCTACCCAAATACAATTCCCAGAGATCCCTGGCAAGAAGGGGGGATTGGTGACCACTCTGGGAATTGCAGTCTTTGGGCAGCAGGGCTGAAGCTGTCTCCTTGCGACTCTCAGGGTCCTGAACCAATTCTGGCCCCCAGGATTCTTCGGAGGAGTCCCTAGGGCCGGGTGAGATCTGGTTTCCAACCTTGTTAAACATCTGCCCCCTCCCAGCAGAGCAAGTGCTGGCATGTGCCACTCTTGGGAGCAGGAGCTGCATCCAGCCTTGCTCAGCTCAATATTTTTAGGAAGACCATGCCCCTCCTGCCCTGGCAAGGCACTGGGGTGAAGCTGATCAGCATCCTGTGTGAATGATAATAATCATAATAACAACAATAATTTTTACCTGCCGCCCATCTGACTGGGTTTTCCAAGACACTCTGGGCTGCTTCCAGCACATATAATATACAGGGCTGCCTTCAGGTGTCTTCTAAAGGTTACATAGTTACTCATCTCCTTGACATCTGATGGGAGCGTGTTCCACAGGGAGGGCGCCACTACCGAGAAGGCCCTCAGCCTGCTTCCCTGTAACTTCTCTTCTTGCACTGAGGGAACCGCCAGAAGGCCCTTGGTGCTGGACCTCAGTGTTCAGGCTGAACGATGGGGGTGGAGATGCTCCTTCGGGTATCCTGGGCCGAGGCCGTTTAGGGCTTTAAAGGTCACCACCAACACTTTGAAAGTAGATCCTTTAGGAGCGGTCTTACATGGTTCCAGCAGCCACTCCCAGTCACCAGTCTAGCCTCCGCATTCTGCAGAACACTAAGTGAATGACACAGAAGTTGCTGCAGACTAAAGTTAGAAAAGCTTTAATTGCTATAAATGGTATAAGGAAACATGATAAGGAATTAAGGGGAAAGATGGTGTTGACCTGGAGTGGTTACAGAATTTCTGGTCTCTCCTGAGTGCCACGGGCCCTGCTCCAAAGAGAGCTTCTCTAAAGAAAGCACAACCAAAAATCACTCCATTTTGCGTGAATAAGGAAAATGAGGAGGTGGCTAAGAAACAGCAGGAGCCAGATCCTATGGTTTTTGCACCAAGTTCTATCCATAAGCCCCACTGAGTTCAATGGGGTCTACTCTCAGGTCACTAGTGTGCATACCATGCCAGCCTTACGAAGTGGAGTGAGGTGCCAACAGATTAAATGGGAATCACTGGAGATGTTTGAATGGGGTTTTTGTTGGGAAGGGCTGCCCCATTTGTGCTTCTCCAGGAGCAGGGGAATATCTAGGGCAGGAGAATCCCTGCAGGGCCTCTGAGGCTCCCTTTGTTTCTTCCTCTCTCCCAGGACCCTGCAGCTTGTGGTGGCTTCTCGACTCCTCAGGAAGGATGAAAGAGACTGAATCTGTAAACCTAGCGAGGATGGAAGGGGGAAGATGGACAGTTGACCTGGTCAGGTTGTCTCCTGCATCCCTCTTTACAGCCTCTGAGCGTTCCCTCCCAGGAACTTCCGAGATATCTGGTGAGTCCCAGCGGAGGGAAGATGGGGACATGGCTGGATGGAGCTGTATTGGGGCTTGTGTAGCATTCGTGCACACTCTCCCACCTCTCCAGCCTGCCTTCCAACTCCGTCAAGACCCGGCTGAGGGGGGTGGGGTGCGCCAAATCTTTTTCAGAACATAAAGAAACAGAAACAGTAGTTTGCTGCCACCACTTCCTTATCTTAGAACAGCCCTGAAAAGTAAGCTAAGGAAGGAGATTACTCTCCAGTTTTACTGGGCTGCCTCACTTTACCATGGCACAGACAGAAATCCATCAGGTTCTGGTAGGTGACTAAGTGGTCAGGTACTGGTTTAGCTTCCCCGGAAGAAAGGCAGAAAAGACAGAAACAGGGACAAGTCCTTTTTCCAGAATTTTTTAAAAAACAAGATTATTCAAACATAAAAGTTGGCACATCTCTTACAAATCCCAAACAGCAAATAAAAACATTTTTCAATATCACTAACTACAGAACATACTCACAACGAGAATGAAAGTGTGAAACAGAACTGTTCTCCGCATCCCTGGCATCAGGGCAAGTCCTCTTTGCAAGACAATGGTCTCACATGGCAAGGTATGTTAGGGAATTGCAAGTTGGCTTCCTTAGGTTTTATCCCCTTTGAACCCACGTGGATTCGAAACTCAAAAGCCAATCAGTTCTTTAGATTAATTAGCAACTCGCCAATGGTTAGATAGAAGAACAATAACTCAGGCTTGTTAGGAGCCTCGACAGCAGAATCCTGTTTATCAAAAGGCCTTGAAGATTAAAAGCATTCCCAGAGCCATACCACATTCTTTGAGTTGTAAATTAAGCTTCATAACCTTTTCTACACAGAAACGGCATCTAAGATAGCCAGGTGTCAAGACTAAATGTGAGGCTCCCTTTGTTTCTTCATCCCTCAGAAACCTGCAGCTCGTTTTCGCTTCTGAGCTCCTCAGGAAGGATGAAAGAGTCTGATTCTGCAAACCTAGCTAGAATGGAAGGAGGAAGATGGACGGTTGACTTGGTCAGGCTGCCTCCTGCATCCCTCCCCAGAACTGTTGAGCATTCCCTCCCAGGGCCCTCAGAGAGATCTGGTGAGTTACAGGGGGTAAGATATGGGCGCAGGGGTGGAAAGAGACAGGAGGAGGGAAACACATTGGCAAGGGGAAAAGATGGAGAGGAGAGAAAAGGCAGGAAGAAGGAAGCAGAGAGGCCTTTTCCCATGCTCCTCTTTGTTTCTGGGATCTGCTTTCATAGAGTAACCAGAACCCTTTTTCCTCTCACAGCGTTTTGATTTTACATTTTTCCCCTGCACTACATGATTAAATGATGATTATTACCTAGACTAATACAGAAATATGGGTAAAAGGTGTTGGGGAAATGCTTTCAGTAATTATAGATTATTTATTTATTTATTTATTTATTTATTTATTTATTTATTTGAAACATTTCTACCACTTTATTTTTTTTCTAGACAATTATCATTATTTATGTAATTTATATATCTCCCTTCATACAAAGATATTCCTTGAAACCCTAAAATCATTTCTCCCTTTGCTTCAAAGCAGGTGGTGCAGACAATCGACAGAACTCTGCAGAACGTGGAATGAGCTTTATCGATGGTGGAAACCTTACAAACCATCAACAAACTCACACGGGGGGGAAACCATTTCAATGTAATGAGTGTGGAAAGAGTTATAGTAGTAATGCCACTCTTAAACAACATCAGCGAATTCATACAGGGGGAAAACAATATGAATGTGTGGAGTGTGGTAAGTGCTTCAGTGAGAGTGGAAAACTTAAAAGACATCAACGGACTCACACAGGAGAGAAACCATTTAAATGTATGGAGTGTGGAAAGAGCTTCAGCGAAAGTTGGACCCTTCATACGCATCATCGAAGTCACACAGGGGAGAAACCATTTAAATGTATGGAGTGTGGAAAGAGCTTTGGTCAGAGTTCACACCTTACTTCACATCATCAAACCCACACAGGGGAGAAACAATTTAAATGTATGGAGTGTAAAAAGAGCTTCCGTGACAGGGGAACACTTAGAAAACATCAACTAATTCACACAGGGGAAAAGCCATTCACATGTATAGAGTGTGGAAAGAGCTTTGGTCAGAGTACCCACCTTACTTTACATCAGCAAACTCACACAGGGGTTAAACCATTTAAATGTATGGAGTGTGGAAAGAGTTTCCGTCAGAGTGCACACCTTAACATACATAAACGTATTCACACAGGGGTGAAAGACTTTAAATGCTTGGAGTGTGGAAAGAGCTTCAGTCGACGTGATAAACTTAGTGAACATCAGAGAACTCACACAGGGGAGAAACCATTTAAATGTATGCAGTGTGGAAAGAGCTTCAGTCAAAGTGGAGCCCTTAGAACGCACCAGCAAACTCACACAGGGGTGAAACACTTTAAATGCTTGGAGTGTGGAAAGAGCTTCAGTCACAGTGGAGCCCTTAGAACACACCAGCAAACTCACACAGGGGTGAAACACTTTAAATGCTTGGAGTGTGGAAAGAGCTACAGTCGACGTGATAAACTTTGTAAACATCAGAGAACTCACACAGGGGAGAAAAGTATGGAGTCTGAAAAGAGTTTCCATCAGAGTGCACAGCTTACTTTAAATAAACATACTCACACAGGGGAGAAACCTTTTAAATGTATGGAGTGTGGAAAGAGCTTCAGTTGGAAGAATCAGCTTAATTCTCATCAATGAACTCACACAGGGGAGAAACCCTTTAAATGTATGGAGTGTGGAAAGAGGTTCAGCGAAAGTTGCACCCTTAATATTCATCATCGAACCCACACAGGGGAGAAACCGTTTAAATGTATGGAGTGTGGAAAGAGTTTCCGTCGGAGGACACACCTTACTTTACATAAACATACTCACACAGGGGTGAAACTTTGAATGCTTGGAGCGTGGAAAGAGCTTCAGTCAACGTGGGAAACTTAGTGAACATTCACTCAATGTTCATTCTTTTACATAGAATTCTAGAGTTCACCCTTTTTGGATGGGGCAGTGTGGAAACACATTCACTTTGTTTTGTTTACTTCTCTGGAACAAATGAACCTCAAAGGCAGATTAGCATGACAATCCACCAAGAGGTTCAGTGCTGTCACTTGTGTACTGAATCAGGACCATGGATGTTTTTCACAATGTGGGTTAATCAGATTCCCAGTGCCAACTACAGTGGTACCTTGGTTTAAGAGCAGCTTAGTTTATGAACAACTTAGTTTATGAACAACTTGGAATAAGAATGCTACAAACCTGTAAGTAGGTGTTTGGGTTTGTGAACTTTGCCTTGGAAACAGAACATGTTCTGCTTCCTGTTGAGTGTGTTCCGTTTGTAAATTGAGTCCCCCACTGCTAATCAGAGGCTTCCTGTTGAGTCTGTCGGCTGTTGAGTCCGGAGCACCCACACAACACAGAGGTTATATTTGGAGCTTTTGTCTTTGCTAACTTTTGTCTTTTTGTTTGTGTGGCTTTTTCTTTTATTTTTACTGTGTCTTGTTCTTTGTTTTATGGCACTGACTTTTGACTGTGGCTTGTTACTTCGTTTTTGTGATTGTGTGGAACCCAGTTCAGCTACTGGTTGATTGTGTGACTGCAGAAATGGATAAAAGCCCCCCATACAAACAATTATTATCATCAGTGCACGTAAGAAAAAAATAATAATATTGAGTTTTATCATCTACAATACTGTCTTATTTATTTTATTGTACAGCACATTGATTAGTGCCTTCCTTTTATGGATCTGTGGTCTTGTTAGATAGTAAAAATCATGTTAAATTGCTGTTTTAGTGGTTGTTTTTCATTGTCTGGAATGGATTAATCCATTTTCCATTAATTTCTATGGGAAAGCATGCCTTGGTTTACGGACAGACTTCCTGAACAGATTAAGTTCGTAAACCAAGGTATCACACTGATTTTGTGTGTGAAAACAACTATTAATAAAAGCGGTGGACTTGTAATCTTGTGAACCGGGTTCGCGTCTCCGCTCCTCCACATGCAGCTGCTGGGTGACCTTGGGCCAGTCACACTTCTCTGAAGTCTCTCAGCCCCACTCACCTCACAGAGTGTTTGTTGTGGGGGAGGAAGGGAAAAGAGAATGTTAGCCCCTTTGAGACTCCTTAAGGGGAGTGAAAGGCGGGATATCAAATCCAAACTCTTCTTCTTCTTGACTGGGAAGTCAAGAAGGAGGAGAGTAATGCTGTCATGATTCAATGGGCCCAGGATTTTGGATATAATGAAGCACGTGAAGGTAATAGCAGGTACCCAATTTGCATTATAAGGATCAGGCAGACGCAGCAATGGAGAATAAGAAGGAGAAGTTTATTGCCAAGTAATAAGGACCCAGTTTGGAATCTCTTCCAAAAGGAACTGGGACCCCGATTGACAGAAATCCCGAGGTCTTTATACATGAGCAAATCACAGGAAATCATAGATCATGGGACAACCATGAGACAGTCACAATATCGCCAGTGAAAATTAGCCAATTAGCAAGCTCCTTGCCATGCTTCCAGCTCCTGGTCAAGCACTGGTCAAGCACAGAGTTCTACTTCTGCTTTCCATTGCCTGCAGTGACGCTCTGTCTAACCTCTCCCCTAGTTATGACAGGACAGGGAGTTTTGGAGTTTTTGTGGTTTAGCTCTTCCTGTTCCAGTGGATTAATTTAGCCTGTATCTGAGGGGATTTTGTACCAGAATCTCTGATTCACGTCTTCCCCTTGTTCAGGGTGCACGGATGTTTGTAGGGGAAAGGTCGGCTCCTAATTTTGCTGTTTCGAGCAGTTTGCAGTTAGCTAAGGCACAGCTTCCCTTTGATTCAAAATGGATTATAAAATACTGTAAGCCCTGATTATGTGTGAGATTATATATGAATATATTGATTACTGATAACTGATTATATGAATAGCATAAGGGTAGCCCTTCTTCCTTGCCTCAATAACACAGATATGAAAGAGTGGGAAAATTTATGGAAAGTAAATCTGAAATTCCCAGAATGCGGGACTTCCGGGTTAGCGCAAACGGCTAATGGCGGATTCCCTCCGAGCTCTGGAGGGAATCGGCTCTACAGGAGCTGGGTCTTGCCGCTGCGGCGACGCGGGGACCCTTAGAAATCACAGGCGCTGAAGCCTGTGAACCTGGTGACTCGGCGGGCACCATTTGCGCCCCCCCGACCTGCGAAGGAGCCTTTTTAAAGGCTTCGGAACGGGGGACGGGGTGAGCGGCGCGGTGCTGAGAGTCGACTGCTCCTCCTGTGGAGTGAAGCCGCGTGCCATGGTCGGAGAGCGCTGACTTCTTCTTGTGAACAATTGGACTCTAAAAGTAACAACCCGTGAGTAGTACGGAAATTGGACTTGTTAAGGAAATTTTCTTCTGAATTTGGCACGATCGGGGAAGGCGCAAACAGGAAGTCCGCCTCCCCGTCTTGTAAAAAATTTAAAGCAAGGACTAGTTAACTAAGGTCGAGAGAACTTCTTTTTTTCTATTGGATAAAAGATATTAATTTCACGATTTGGCAGTATAAGTATAAGTAATTTTACTGGAGGATAAGAGCTAATTTTGAGAGCCAAAGTGTCACCCCCCCCGGACCCAGGAGTCATTCGCGAGAGAGCCTGCTGAGGAGAAATAGAAGAGTTTGACAGCTGTCAAAATCAGCTGTCAAGAAGGAAAAAGAGAACTTTGTTTCTGCTGTCTCTGCTGCATATATTTGTTGCAATTTGGTTTTATTTTGTTGAAAACAAGGAAGAACTGATACAAACTAACCTGACTTTTGGATTTGAACTGGAAAGAATATTAAGTTACCAAAATCCCTCTAGAGGGGGATTTGGGACATTACAAGAATGGCTGGAGGAGGGAAAATTCAGGCTGGGTTGGACAGAGTTTTTGTTCTCTTGGGAAAGTTACAAGGCCAAATTGATGTTTTGGCTACAAATGTTGCAACTCTGGACTTAACAGTAAATAACATTACTGAATTTGATAAGGATTTGACTCAGGAAGCCCATGCAGCTGGACAAAAAGAGAAAGTTGAGAATTTTGAAAGTGTGGAGAAGGAGACATATGTTGTTCCTGAGGAGAAGGAAGGAGGAGCTGTAATTCTGCAAATGACAAAGGAAAGCCAGAGGCCTGACAGGATGCTTACAAAGGAAAATAAGAAATCGAACCAGAGGCCTGACATGATGATTACAAGGGAAAATAAGTACTGGATGATGAAAATCTGGTTTGAATTGGAGATTGAAGAATGGAGAGATCTCCTTATGTGGAGATCTGAAGACCTATGGATTACAAATTTGATTAAAGTGGAAGCTGGAGTTTTCGCGACAATTGGACTTTTGGGCCCTACTTCTAAGTATGGAGGTCTGGCTGGAAGAAACATGGACCTTATTGGGACAGAGCTGCTCCGAGATCTGGTGTTTAATACTAAGGACTATAAAAAAAAACCGGCAGAGAGGAACTGAGAGAGAATTAAGAGCCTCGGACGTGAGATCTCCAGGCTGATAGTAGATTAAGACTGATGGATATTTGCTGGGGATCGAAACCGGGAAAGGGGGTGGTGGGTTTGGGAATCCAAAGGGTGCACAATTATAATCTGTTTTTTATTTTGTTTGGTTATTAGTATGAAAATTGGGGAATTCGTGGAAGGAAATTTGGGTCGACTTTAGAAAAAGGTTTGAGCACTGAGGTACAAATATTGATGTCTATAAGTTAAAATTGGTTTTTCTAAAATGAATTAAATATAAAAAGGTTAAAAACTGGGGATAGGAACTTGTTGAACTAACAATTTGAATTGGAATACAAGAAGGGGAGGTGTGGGGAAGTCAGGGAAATATGGTACTGAAAATATGGAATTGTAAAACTTATGTGTTTTAATTTTTTTTTCTTTTTTGATTTTTTGTATGTGGAAAATTTTAATAAATATTTTTTTAAAAAATGAAATTCACAGAATGCTAAACCTTGAGGTAACATTTCCAAAAAAATGCAATATTGTTGGTATTTGACCCCATGGAAACTTTCAAAAACGTATAAAAATGTTTTTAGTAATTTTTGGTGATGTGGAGAAGGAACAGGCACAATGTTCCATATGTGGTGGCTATGTAAAAAGGTTTTCTGGGATGACATCTATATATGACGGGATGCTATGATTCTACACATGACTGTGGCCTGATGGGAAGTCTTGCACATGACTGTGGCCTGATGGGAAGTCTTGCTTTTAAGCTTCGCTCCTGCACATAATGCTGCACAAACCATTCTTATACTAAGACATTCCCTCACCGCCCCAGAATGTTCAGTTCACATTGAGTTCAGGAAAAACATTGTACTTTGACCCGTTCTTAATGCATAGTTGACCACATCTACGGATGAATGCTATATCAATCACTAGTAAAAGTTTAATAAGGAGGTTTTCACGCCTGTCCAGTTCTGTGCTCCCTTTCCCAGTCTTTAATCTATTGGTGATTAATGCCTATGTGCAACCCTTTGCTTTGTACTTGTGTTAACCAATCAGCAACAAGCACATATGTGGCAATGCTGTAATATTCAATAAAAGAGGCTCCTTGAGACTTGCTCAGGAGATGATACTCGCTACCTGTCTGTCGTTATTTCAACCCAACAATATAGAACTTTAAAAAATGTTAAATGTTTGTTTCACAACAAAAACCAGAAGCCTTTTTATTACAGGCCCCGATATTCCTAGAAATGTAAGAGAGGTCTTTTTAATAGCCACTGTTGCCGCTAGAGTCCTAATAGCAACAAATTGGAAGAGTGATAAAGTTCCTTCCAGGTTAGAATGGTTACAAGAATTGGTCTAATATGCAGAGCTAGCCAAACCAACCGAAAAAATAAAAGATAATTCAAAACAAGTATTTATTTCAAAATGGGAAGTTTTAAGAAGATATCTCCTGCCTGCCTTACTATGCCCAGTCCATGATGGGGAAGCAGCGCTCCTGGATCGCTCCCAGCTCCGGTGGCTCTGATCCCAGGACCTGGGTGCTGCTGCTGCTGCTTCGCTCTCCGTCACGGCATCAGCACCCAGATTGTCACCACAGGGCTTCACTCTCTCTCTCTGCCCCCTAAGCAGCCCATTCTCTTACATTCCCTACTGTTGCTTTAAATTGCAGCTGATTTCGTGTCAGCATCCCCAAGCCCTTACTCCACCTCTCTTTCACCTACTGTTTTGAGCCTTTCCCTCACTCAAATTTATGGGGCGCTAAGGGGGCTTTCCCCCATGTCTTTTGTTCTTTGCCGCCCTCACTGTCTCCTATGGACTCATTGTTAAAACCGTGTCTATGGAAGACAATCTTACTCGGCTACGAGTGATCGCCAAAGAAGAAGAAGAAACTGTATAGAATTTTACTTGCCCCCAAATGGAAAGAAGTCCCAGCAAAGGAAGAATGGATACAAAAGCTTAGGGAATATGCAGAAATGGTGAAACTTACCCAGAAGAATAAGAAATCAAGATAACAAACTATTTATAAAATAATGGAAATGGTTTATTGCATTTTTACGGATAAACTGTAAACAGATAAGAACATTCGTAGGATTATTGTAATAACCTGCAGTATTATAAGTGTATATTTGTAAAGTGGATGAATGAAAGAGCAATTTAAGTCGATTTGGATATGCAGAGGATACGAAAAATAAATTTAAGGAACTGTGGAAAGAGAGGGAAGAAAGTCAAGTTTTTAAATGTTAAGATGATTGTAAATTTGATGAAATGTATAAATCTGAAAAGCATAAATGATTAATTTAAAAAAAAAAACAAGCTCCATGGTTGGTTCCTCCAATGGGAGAGGAGTGCTGGGCTCCACTGGGGGCCCCTGCAAAGCAGTGACTGCCTTGTGCCCCCTCAAAAATCTGCTCCGGGGCCACTGCCCTGCTGCCATCACCCCCATGCAACGCCCCTGTCACAGGGTGGTAGTGGGGAGAAGAGGGAGAAGGTTGCCAATGTAAAAATAATGCAACATATTGGGGGTCCCAATGAATAAAATATTTTGGGGGGTCCAGGTAATCTGCGTCCTGCATAATTGATCACATGCTGCAGTGCACACACCCCATTTGAACGGCAGTGCCCATCAACTTGAGGGGAAGGACCCGGCCCCCTCAAATATTTTATTGGGGGGTGAAGCCCCTAGGGCTCCTAGGAGGTGGCTCCTTTGCAACATATTAAACCCACTAAAGCAGAGAGAAGGCGGCAGTCAGATGCCTTACACCCGTCCGGGAGAGGAAGAATGAACTTAAGCCTTTCTAAGGAAGGACACGCCAAGCCAGGCAGGTAAACGGGGGGGGGGGGGCGGGAGGAAAGATGCTAGGGCGGAAGGGGAGGGGGGCGCTCTTAGGTTACAGATCTGGCCAAGTTCTTCCAGAGACGCCTTTGCAAAGCGCGTGCATCGTGAGGGTGGTCCATCTTTCCACAAGAGCATTTGATGCCATGCACACCCCCAACATAATGTGTGTATATGTGTGTATACATACATATATATATATATATTGCTGTGAAAGTGATGCCCGCGAGGGGCCCTATCCTCCAGCCAGGCTGGTTTTGCACCCAAGTCTCTAATCCAGCGCCCTTCTCTGCGGGATCCGGATTCCTCCTCCTGCCTTGACCCGGAAAACGCAACTGGCGAGGCGCGCAGGTAGTGCTATTTGGGGAGGGGGGGGAGCCAAGGGGAGGGGGCAGGGAATAGAGAGAGCCCGGCTGCCTAGAGAGGCCTGGAAACAGACCCTCCCTCTGCCCCCCCACCTCCCCTCCCCTCTTGGGTGGTCCCTCCTGATGCAGAGGAAGAGATGCGGCGCGCAGGGCGAGGGGTGAGTCGTGCCAAGGGGGAGATTTCGTGGGTGGGGGACCCGAATAGGAGGGTGTTGGGGGGCTGAGGGGGGAAGGGAAGGATCTCTGGGAGGGAAGCCCAGCCTTCTTGCTCCTGCTCAGGAATCATCTCTAAGTCACATCCCTGCACGAGGCGAGGGGCGTCCTATCCCCCCCCAAGCCTTTCTTCCCTGGAAGCTGGATTCCTGCCCCCTTCCTCCTCCCAATGGGGAAGCCGGATCTTCTGGGGGATCCAAACGTGGGGCGCTGCCTTACACCGAGTCCGCCCTTCGGTCGACGTGGGTCAGAATTGCTTAGGGTCGCTGCCTTTGTTCTGGCAAAATACGCGCAGGGCGGTGAGGGGGGGCTCGCGGGATTCTTAATAATAATAATAATAATAATAATAATAATAATAATAATAATTATTATTATTATTATTATTATTATTATTATTATTATTTGGCGCTGAATTGAGTTCAAAGCGACCCATTACAATCTATTGCAGCCTCACAGGATGCCCCTCTGTGGAATTTTATAAAAATGCCTGCATTATGTTTCGTCTTTCTTTGTGTCCTGGCCATAGTCCCTTCTAGGGCACGTGGTCTGGGGGGAGGGGCTACAGCGGAAGGGAAGCCAGGCTGGGGGAAGAGGGTTGGGGGAAGACCTGGCAGCCAGCAGAGTGGCTGGGGAAGCCCTGCCAGATGGGCGGGGGAAAAGTAATAATTGCTATTATTGTGGGGGGGGGTATTGAAATAACTGGGAGCTTGTGGCCAGGGAGGCTGCAATGCAAAAGCTCCCATCCAACAGAGATAAAAGCAGACGCAAAAGGCATGACTCTAGTCGATGATGATGATGATGATGTTATTATATATATCCCACCCATCTGGCTGGGTTCCCCCCGCCATTCTAGGTGGCTGGGTTTTCCTTTCACCACAGAAATAGTGAAAGACTTACACTTCAACAGCTAAATGTCTGGGGCAGGAAAAGGCTTGCAGGGTCTGTGAAGCTGCTTTGGTTTCTTCCTCCCTCTCAGGAACCTGCAGCTTGTTTTGGCTTCTGAGCTCCCTAGGAAGTTTGAAAGAGTCTGATCCTGCAAAGCTAGCGAGGATGGAAGGGGGAAGATGGACGGTTGACTTGGTCAGGCTGCCTCCTGCATCCCTCCCCAAACCTGTTGAGCATTCCCTCCCAGGGCCCTCAGAGAGATCTGGTGAGTTGCAGGGAGAAAGGGCAGGGATGGATGGAGACAGGAGGGGGGAAACACATTGGCACGGTGTTGGACAAATATGTCCCAGGGATCTTTACCCAGAGGGCGCCAATTTACTCTGTGTAAAAAAGGAGTCTACACCACGATCGGGCATCACTAGATTTATTGCCGTAACAGGACTGCACGGGCGACTCCTTAGCTCATTCCAGCTTACATCACACATAATTTATAACCTAAAAGCGTTCGAATATCCCTCCTACAATTCCTGTTGGTTAAGAAATTGCAGTTTACAGGCTACCCAATCTACCTACACATTATCCCTCTAATATGTACCCCCATCAATAACATGCATCCCATGTCCATTCAAATAGCAATTTCTACTTTAGGGGTGTATATTCATGAAGCGTTTGAGCATGCGTACTAGTTCTTAAACTATCACCTGCTATTTCTCCTTGTTATCTCGAGTCACCTCTAAACTATTAATCTATCACTCTCGGGTTCAGCATGGGCCTTGAACACATTCTTTCACAGATAACACCCTGTTTCTTAGTCTTAATTGCACCCTCTGATACGGAAAGGAGTTTAGGGAGAATCCTTTGATTCAGCTAAGGATTCATTTTTATTCATTTATTCCACATTGGGGCAGGACCTATTTTTCTTGCATGGTGGGTTTCAGGAGGAAGGCACCCTTTTTCCCCATGGAAACAGTGAAAGACTTACCCTTCAACAGCTAAATGTGAGGCTCCTTCCTGCAGATGGAGAAGATAACTTATTCACACTCTTTGAGACAGGAAGTCTGGCATTAAAGAAGCAGATACACATTGCAATAATTCTACAGCATTTGGCTCTCCCATAATGCTCTTCTTTAGCATGAGCCAAAGTTTTATTTTATTTTATTTTATTTAATAAATTTTTATTGATTTTCCAACATGAATTAAAACACATTACAACTAACAATACATAGACAAACAAACATATAAACACGTATAATTTCATAACCTCTTTTTCTTAAGCCTTGTTTCAATGACTTCCCCATACCTCCCTTTTCTGCATCCCTGTTTTAAACTTTTTCAGCAACCCCTAATCTCAATTACTTATGATTCACTTTCTTTAATCCTTTTTCTCTTACCCATTCATTTATCGCTGCAATTCTGTTTTACATTACCCATGACATTTTAGCACTCATTAATTTTACAACAGTTCTTAAGATAAACTTTAAATTTCTTCCAATCTTCTTCCACCGTCTCTTTTCCTTGGTCGCGGATTCTGCCAGTCATCTCAGCCAGTCCCATATAGTCTATCACCTTCGTCTGCCACTCTTCCAGCGTGGGTAGTTCTTGTGTCTTCCAGTACTTTGCTAAGAGAACTCTTGCTGCTGTTGTAGCATACATAAAGAACGTCCTATCTTTCCTTGACACCAATTGGCCTACCATGCCCAGGAGAAAGGCCTCTGGTTTCTTATGAAAGGTACACTTAAGGACCTTCTTAATTTCATTATAGATCATTTCCCAGAAGACCTTAATCCTTGGGCACGTCCACCAAAGGT
This sequence comes from Podarcis filfolensis, assembly GCF_964270895.1. Taxonomy (NCBI): domain Eukaryota; kingdom Metazoa; phylum Chordata; class Lepidosauria; order Squamata; family Lacertidae; genus Podarcis; species Podarcis filfolensis. The sequence goes on along the minus strand of NC_139605.1, from coordinate 3,554,627 downwards.
GGTAAAAAGTACCTTCAGTTTCATTACATTTCCAGCATTTATTATTGGGCAAATGATAGATTTTTGCAAGCTTGACTGGGGTCATGTACCACCTATAAATCATTTTCATAATATTCTCTCTTAAGGCATTACATGCCGTAAACTTTATACCGGTGGTCAATAACTGTTCCCAGTCAGCAAACATGATGTCATGACCAATGTCTTGTGCCCATTTAATCATAGCTGATTTAATCATCTCATCCTGTGTATTCCATTTCAACAGCAAGTTGTACATTCTTGACAAATTCTTAGTATTGGGTTCTAACAATTCTGTTTCTAATTTTGATCTCTCCACCTGAAAGCCAATTTTCCTGTCCTGTTTGAATACTTCATTTATCTGGTAATAATGAAGCCAGTCTCTTACTTTAGACTTCAATTTCTCATAACTCTGTAGTTTCACTTTCCCCCCCTCTTGTTCTATAATTTCCCAGTATTTTGGCCATTTAGATTCCATATTAAGTTTTTTCACTTCCTTAGCTTCCATTGGTGACAGCCACCTAGGGGTTTTGTTTTCCAACAGATCTTTATACCGAATCCAAACATTATATAGTGCTTTCCTAACAATATGGTTTTTGAAACCTTTATGAGTTTTTACCTTGTCATACCATATATATGCATGCCAACCAAACCTGTTATTGAACCCTTCCAGATCCAAAATGTCTGTGTTCTCAAGAAGTAGCCAGTTTTTCAGCCAGCAAAAAGCCGCTGATTCATAATACAGTTTTAAGTCTGGCAGGGCAAACCCCCCTCTTTCTTTTACGTCAGTTAATATCTTAAATTTTATTCTGGGCTTTTTGCCCTGCCAGACAAATCTAGATATATCTTTCTGCCACCCCTTGAAACAGTCCATTTTATCCACAATCTGCAATGTTTGAAACAAAAACAGCATTCTCGGCAAAACATTCATCTTAATAACAGCAATTCGGCCTAACAAGGAAAGTCTCAAATTTGACCATATTTCTAAATCTGTCTTAACTTCTGTCCAGCATTTCTCATAATTGTCTTTAAATAAGTTCACATTCTTAGATGTCAAATTAATCCCCAGGTATTTCACTTTCTTTGCTACCATTAATCCAGTTTCACTATGAAACCTCTCTCTTTCAGCAGCTGTTAGATTTTTCTCCAGTACTTTCGTTTTCTGTTTATTCAGCTTAAAACCTGCTACTTGACCAAATACTTGTATTAGCTCTAAAACTTTTCGTACTAGTGTCTGGCTCTTGTAAAGTTAGTACTAGGTCATCTGCAAACGCTCTCAATTTATATTGTTTAGCTCTGACCTGAATCCCTTTAACCAGCTGGTCCCCTCTGATCATGTTTAATAAAACCTCCAAGACAGATATAAAAAGTAATGGGGATATTGGGCACCCCTGTCGTGTCCCTTTTTCAATAGCAAATTCTTCAGTAACCACATTATTTACAATTAATTCTGCTTTTTGTTCAAAATAAATTGCACCTATACCATTCTCAAAAGCTTGGCCTACCCCCATCCCTTCAAGATTCTTTTTCATAAAACTCCAACAGATATTGTCAAAGGCTTTCTCCGCGTCCACAAATATTAATACTGCCTTAGTATTAATATTGACTTCTAATAATTCCATAATATCTATTATGTTTCTCACATTGTCAGATAAATGTCTTCCTGGAAGAAAGCCAGCCTGGTCTTTGTGAATCTCTCCCACCAAAACTCTCTTCAGTCTTTTTGCCAAAATGTCTGCAAAAATTTTGTAATCCACATTAAGTAATGATATAGGGCGGTAGTTCTTAATCTGGTTCTTCTCAGTCTCAGATTTTGGTATAAGTGTAATATACGCTTCTTTCCACGTTTCGGGTGCCTTCTTCCCCTCTAAAATTTCATTACAAACTTCCTTCAACGGTTGTACCAGCCATTCTTTCAGAGCTTTGTAGTATCTGGAAGTTAATCCATCTGGTCCTGGAGATTTTCCCAATTGCATATTTTGAATGGCTCCCTCTATTTCTTGCTCAGTTATCTTCTGATTCAAAATTACTTTGCTTTGTTCAGAAATTTTTTGTAATCCGTGTTTTTTAAGAAATTCTTCTATCTCTTTTTCATTCACCGGCCCTTGTGCATAAAGTCTCCTGAAATAACTCTGAAAACAGTTTCTAATCTCATTTGGTCTATAAATGTTCCTTCCTTCAACTTCTAAACTTGTAACCATATTCAGTTTTTGTCTCTTCTTCAATTGCCATGCCAGAAGTTTCCTACATTTATCTGCCGATTCAAATGTCTTTTGTCTCATTTGTTTTATTTTCCATTCTATCTCCTGATTCATCAGTTCCATGTACTGCCTCTGATAAAGCTTAATTTCTCTCAAGATTTCATGGGACTTTGGCTTTGATCTCAGTTTTTTTTCTCCTTCTTTTATCCTTTTCAGGATCTTATCCTTCTTTTCATTCTGTCTCTTCCTTTTTATAGCGTTCTGCTGTATTAAAAATCCTTGCATAACAGCTTTACTTGCGTCCCAAATTACTCTTTTCTCCACCTCTGTTCTCAGATTTATCTCAAAATAATCTTTCACCGTTTTCTGGGCCTTTTTGTACACCTCTTCATCTCTAAATAGGGAGTCATTCATCCTCCATCTGAAGGAACCAGCTGTTGTTAAATTCATCTCCATCTTTACAGCATTATGGTCGGAGCAAGTCTTTGGGCAGATTTCCACTTTCTTTATCTTTGGTGCCATCCCACTAGTTACCCAAATTTGGTCAATTCTAGTCCAGGTCATTTTTGCTTCAGAGAAGAAAGTTCCCTCCCTCTCAAGAGGGTTCCTTGTTCTCCAAATGTCAATCAAGTCCATATTATCTGTCATTTCAAAAAAAGTCTTTGGTAGTCTCCCATCCTTGGAAACCACCTGTCTTTGTGCTTTATCCATATTTGTAGAGACCACTCCATTCATATCTCCCATCATAATTACATTGTAATCCAGATAGTCCATTAATGTCTCATGCAATTTCTTGAAGAATTCTGACTTCCCTTCATTTGGAGCATATATCCCTATTATCAATAGTTTTTCTCCTTGGACTTGTATTTCAATTGCCAAATATCTTCCTTGTTCTTCTTTAAAAATTAACTTAGGGGCCAACTTTTCCTTTGCGTAGATCACCACTCCTCTTTTCTTCACTTTATCTGATGAAATAAATTCCTGTCCTAATCTTTTATTAATAAGTAGTTTTCTATGTTCTCTGGTCACGTGGGTTTCTTGCAAACAAATCAAGTCCAATTGTTCTCTTTTTAAAATATGAAAAACCTCACGCCTTTTTCTGGGAAGATTCAGTCCATTACAATTCCAGCTTAGAAATTGCAGAGCCATCTTGTTATTTACTTAGTTGTTCCCCCAACTGCCCCAAGCAGTTGTTCTTCCTCTGTCGGTGCTTTGAGCCCAAATGTTAAATTCAAAATATCTGTTACTTCCTTTGCTTTTGTAGTTTGTTCCACCACTTCCTTCAGGAGGTCCTCCTCGTTCCTTTCCAGAAATTGTTCTTTGTCTTGCACTGTTTTTATTTTAATTTTCTTTCCTTTGTAGTTAAAAGACAAGCCTTGTGGAAACTCCCATCTAAATAATATATTGTTCTTTTTCAACAGAGTGACCAAGTCCTTACAATAAGCTCTCACCTCCAGAATATATTTAGGGATATCTTTATATATCTGCACATAGGAGTCTTTAATCTCCAGAGTTCTTTGAAAGTGTAGGTTTAGTATTTTATCCCTCTCCTCCTTAGATCTTAAAGTTATCAGACAGTCCCTTGGATTCTTTCTATTTTGTCTCCTGCCCAATCTGAAAGCAGTTACTATCTTGAATTCCTCCTTCAAATTTACCTGCCAAAATTCCGAAAACTCTTTTGTAAGAAAATCTACCAGATTATCTTTTTCACTTTCTGGAACCAGTCTCAGTCTCAGATTTCTCTCTTTTCTCTGTAATTCCAGTAAGGACAGGGCCGCCTCATGTTCATCCAGCCTTTTGCAAACTGGTACTAGCTTTTCCTGTGTAGTTTCTGCAGAAATTTTTGCCTCTTCAGCAATCTTTCGAATTGTAGCATTTTCTTCAATTAATTTATTTATTGTCTCTGTATTGGATGTGACACTTTTGGTATTTAAATCTAATTTAGTTGACAGTTCTGTCAGCTGTTTGGAATTTTCTGTGCTCTGCTTAGTCAAAGCTTCCAAGGCCTCATTTATTTTGACTAATGCCTGTGTCACTGGCTCCATAGGTATAGTTGTCACTTTTTCCTGCCCAACTGCGCCTACTGGAACTGAGCCTGATATAGAGCCCCTTTTCCTATGTGCGGTTTTACTTTTTGCTCTTGTTGTTATCTCTTCTGCTGTGCCACTCATGTCCCAAGGTCGTTCCCACGGAAATTACTTTTAGATGGAAAACTCCACTGGCCTGCTCTTTACAATCTAATTTGTAACTGTTTCCCTACAACCCTCTAGAGGGAGCAGTCCAAAGTCCAAAATACAAAGAAACAAGGATTCCCCTCAGAAATAGCAACAAATCTTCCAATATATTTCCAATGGTAGAGCTGTCAAATAGTAACTTCAGCCAAGTCCCAAACTTGTAGCAAATAAAGTCCCCACTTTGTAATAAATAGACAAAGCACCAACTTTGTAACAAATCTCTAATGGCAGTTCTCAGTCCCGGTGACTTACTTTCAAGGCGGTCCTTTCCAAGGATTCAAAACGGCAGAAAATTTCACTTCTTTACTTCTTTCATGCAGGTAGTACAAATTTAAATCTTCCCCCCTGCTCCTGCCTTCTAAGGGGGAGGTTCAAATTCAATGTCCGAGTTAATCAGTTTTAAAATTATTTTCCGTCAAATTGCCGCTTTGTATTTCGTTGCTTTAGCCGTCATGCAGTCCGGGAAAGGCAGACTTCCTTACTTTTTACCTTCCCCGTTTTCGGCCAAATTTCAAAGGTTGTTTTAAAGTTGTTGTTCAATCCTACTCACGAGTAATCAAATTAAGTTCCAAATGTCAGGAAGGAATCGGCGCTCTCCGTCCATGGCGACGCGGCTTCACTCCACGGGCTGGGTAGCGACTCTCAGCACCGCGCTCACACCCGATGCCACTCCGGAGCCTTTAAAAAGGCTCCTTTGCAGTAAGGGGGGGCGCTTAAGGTGCCCACCGAGTCTCCGTGTTCACAGGCTTCCGCGCCTGTGATTTTAGGGGTCCCCGCTTCGCCGTAGCAGTCAGACCCGAACTCGTGGAGTAGTCTCCCTGAGCGGAGCTCAGCGGGAGACCGCCATTGAGCGCTGGCGCTGGCGCCGACCGGAAGCCAGCATGAGCCAAAGTTTTAACTTGCTAAGATTTCCCAACTTCATTACAAACTCTTTATTGATAATATGTAGATAGAGAAATTGAGGATTTTTACAATTTTATAACATGCAGATAAAATTATGTGTTGTGAAACCAGAGAGAGGAGCTGGGGGAAGTCTTGGGGGTAGGGAGGGTGTTTGTTTTTTTTTAGGGGGAAATGCGGGGGGGGGAATAATGTGGATGATGTATTTTTGTTAAAATTGTTATGTTGCAATTCCTAATAAAAAAAACGTATTTTTTTTTTTAAAGGAATTAAGGGGAAAGTTGGTGTTGACCTGGAATGGTTACAAAAATTTCTGGTCTCTCCCCGAGTGCCATGGGCCCTGCTCCAAAGAGAGTTTCTCTAAAGAAAGCACAACCAAAAATCACTCCATTTTGCTTGAATAAGGAAAACGAGGAGGTGGCTAAGAAACAGCAGGAGCCAGATCCTATTACCAACCTTCTAGGGTCTCTCAGCAGCTCTAATGATGAGCAGAAAGAGGTTTGGGGCCCAGCCAGCTCAACTGCTAAGTCATCTCTTGCACTGAGATGTGGGGGCACCTACATGTAATAGCTACTCGGCTGTATTCTGCCCATGCTCTGGGGTTGCAGTTTTCAGGCTTGGGGACAGGATGGTGCCTGGTTTTTGCACCAAGTTCTATCCATAAGCCCCACTGAGTTCAATGGGGTCTACTCTCAGGTCACTAGTGGTCATACCATGCCAGCCTTACGAAGTGGGGTGAAGTTGTTGTTGTTGTTTAGTCGTTTAGCCATGTCCGACTATTCGTGACCCCATGGACCAGAGCACGCCAGGCACTTCTGTCCTCCACTGCCTCCCTCAGTTTGGACAGACTCATGCTGGTAGCTTCGAGAACACTGTCCAACCATCTCATCCTCTGCTGTCCCCTTCTCCTTGTGCCCTCCATCTTTCCCAACATCAGGGTCTTTTCCAGGGAGTCTTCTCTTCTCATGAGGTGACCAAAGTATTGGAGCCTCAACTTCACGATCTGTCCTTCCAGTGAGCACTCAGGGCTGATTTCCTTAAGAATGGATAGGTTTGATCTTCTTGCAGTCCATGGGACTCTCAAGAGTCTCCTCCAGCACCATAATTCAAAAGCATCAATTCTTTGGCAATCAGCCTTCTTTATGGTCCAGCTCTCACTTCCATACTTCACTACTGGGAACACCATAGCTTTAACTATACGGACCTTTGTTGGCAAGGTGATGTCTCTACTTTTTAGGATGCTGTCTAGGTTTGTCATTGCTTTTCTCCCAAGAAGCAGGCGTGTTTTAATTTCGTGACTGCTGTCACCATCTGCAGTGATCATGGAGCCCAAGAAAGTAAAATCTCTTACTGCCTCCATTTCTTCCCCTTCTATTTGCCAGGAGGTGATGGGCCCAGTGGCCATGATCTTCGTTTTTTTGATGTTGAGCTTCAGACCATATTTTGCGCTCCTCTCTTTCACCCTCAATAAAAGGTTCTTTAATTCCTCCTCACTTTCTGCCATCAAGGTTGTATCATCTGCATATCTAAGGTTGTTGATATTTCTTCCGGCTATCTTAATTCCGGCTTCGGATTCATCCAGCCCAGCCTTTCCCATGATGAATTCTGCATATAAGTTAAATAAGCAGGGAGACAATATACAGCCTTGTCGTACTCCTTTCCCAATTTTGAACCAATCAGTTGTTCCATATCCAGTTCTAACTGTAGCTTCTTGTCCCACATAGAGATTTCTCAGGAGACAGATGAGGTGATCAGGCACTCCCATTTCTTTAAGAACTTGCCATAGTTTGCTGTGGTCGACACAGTCAAAGGCTTTTGCATAGTCAATGAAGCAGAAGTAGATGTCTTTCTGGAACTCTCTAGCTTTCTCCATAATCCAGCGCATGTTTGCAATTTGGTCTCTGGTTCCTCTGCCTCTTCTAAATCCAGCTTGCACTTCTGGGAGTTCTCGGTCCACATACTGCTTGAGCCTTCCTTGTAGAATTTTAAGCATAACCTTGCTAGCATGTGAAATGAGTGCAAGTGTGCGGTAGTTGGAGCATTCTTTGGCACTGCCCTTCTTTGGGATTGGGATGTAGACTGATCTCCTCCAATCCTCTGGCCACTGCTGAGTTTTCCAAACTTGCTGGCATATTGAGTGTAGTACCTTAACAGCATTATCTTGTAAAATTGTAAATAGTTCAGCTGGAATACCATCACTTCCACTGGCCTTGTTATTTGCAGTGCTTTCTAAGGCCCATTTGACTTCACTCTCCAGGATGTCTGGCTCAAGGTCAGCAACCACACTACCTGGGGTGTACAAGACATCCATGTCTTTCTGGTATAGTTCCTCTGTGTATTCTTGCCACCTCTTCTTGATGTCTTCTGGTTCTGTTAGGTCCTTACCACTTTTGTCCTTTATTACAGTAATCTTTGTACGAAATGTTCCTTTCATATCTCCGATTTTCTTGAACAGATCTCTGGTTCTTCCCATTCTGTTGTTTTCCTCTATTTCTTTGCATTGCTCGTTTAAGAAGGCTTTCTTGTCTCTCCTTGCAATTTTTTTGGAAATCTGCATTCAATTTCCTGTATCTTTCACTATCTCCCTCGCATTTTGCTTGCCTTCTTTCCCCCGCTATTTGTAAGGCCTCGTTGGACAGCCACTTTGCTTTCCTGCATTTCTTTTTCATTGGGATGGTTTTCGTTGCTGCCTCCTGTATAATGCTGCGAGCCTCCACCCATAGTTCTTCAGGCACTCTGTCCACCAAATCTAAATCCTTAAACCTGTTCCTCACTTCCACTGTGTATTCATAAGGGATTTGATTTAGATTGTATCTTACCGGCCCAGTGGTTTTTCCTACTTTCTTCAGTTTAAGCTTGAATTTTGCTATAAGAAGCTGATGATCTGAGCCACAGTCAGCTCCAGGTCTTGTTTTTGCTGACTGTATAGAGCTTCTCCATCTTTGGCTGCAGATAATATAATCAATCTGATTTCGATGTTGCCCATCTGGTGATGTCCATGTGTAGAGTCGTCTCTTGTGTTGTTGGAAAAGCGTATTTGTGATGACCAGCTTGTTCTCTTGACAGAACTCTATTAGCCTTTGCCCTGCTTCATTTTGATCTCCAAGGCCAAACTTGCCAGTTGTTCCCTTTTATCTCTTGATTCCCTACTTTAGCATTCCAATCCCCTATAATGAGAAGAACATCCTTCTTTGGTGTCACTTCTATAAGGTCTTGTAAGTCTTCATAGAATTGGTCAATTTCAGTTTCTTCAGCACCAGTAGTTGGTGCATAAACTTGGATTACTGTGATGTTAAAAGGTCTGCCTTGGATTCGTATCGAGATCATTCTATCATTTTTGAGATTGCATCCCAGTACAGCTTTTGCCACTCTTTTGTTGACTATGAGGACCACTCCATTTCTTTCACGGGTTTCTTGCCCACAGTAGTAGATATGATAGTCATCCGAACTGAATTCTCCCATTCCCGTCCATTTTAGTTCACTGATGCCCAGGATGTCAATATTTATTCTTGCCATCTCATTTTTGACCACATCCAACTTACCCAGGTTCATGGTTCTTACATTCCAGGTTCCTATGCAATATTTTTCTTTACAGCATTGGACTTTCCTTTCGCTTCCATGCATATCCACAATTGAGCGTCCTTTCGGCTTTGGCCCAGCCGCTTCATCAGCTCTGGATCTACTTGTACTTGTCCTCCGCTCTTCCCCAGTAGCATGTTGGACACCTTCCGACATGAGGGGCTCATCTTCCAGCGTCAGAACTTTTATATGCCTGTTGTCTTTGTCCATGGAGTTTTCTTTGCAGGGATACTGGAGTGGCTTGCCGGTTCCTCCTCCAGGTGGATCACGTTTGGTCAAAACTCTCCACTATGACCTGTTCATCTTGGGTGCCCTGCTCGGCATAGTTCATAGCTGCTCTGAGTTATTCAAGCCCCTTCGCCACGGCAAGGCAGTGATCCATGAAGGGGTGAGGTACCAACAGATTAAATTGGAATCACTGGAGATGTTTCAAATGGGGTTTCTGTTGGGAAGGGGCTGCCCCATTTGTGCTTCTCCAGGAGCAGGGGAATATCTAGGGCAGGAGAATCCCTGCAGGGCCTCTGAGGCTCCCTTTGCTTCTTCCTCTCTCCCAGGACCCTGCAGCTTGTGGTGGCTTCTCGACTCCTCAGGAAGGATGAAAGAGACTGAATCTGTAAACCTAGCGAGGATGGAAGGGGGAAGATGGACAGTTGACCTGGTCAGGTTGTCTCCTGCATCCCTCCTCACAGCCTCTGAGCGTTCCCTCCCAGGGACCTCTGAGAGATCTGGTGAGTCCCAGGGGAGGGGAGATGGGGACATGGATGGATGGGGCTGGAGAGGTAGTGGGGCTTGCTCAGCTTGGGGGTGGGATGAGGCAGGCAGGCGGATGGAGATTGAGAAGGTGAGCACCTTTTTGGGCTCCTCCACCTACCTACCTGCGCCAATGACATCTGCAGGCAATTTGAGCTAGGAATACATCACAGCTTCCCGGCCACCGTGATGTATTGGCGCCAGTACTGTGCTCTGAATGCCCTACCAATGTCAGAGAACTCACTGATCCATCGCGCAGCACTAGAAGCCATGATTCCTTAAATTACCTGATCCTAATTTCAGGATTGACTGCAGATGGGGCCTCTGTGTTTCGCCTTTTACTTTTCTTTTAGGAATAACTTTTCCTTTTCTTTTAAAAACAAGGATCGTATAGGACTAATATATGATACAAATATGTAGACTGAGTCTTCTCAGTCTTCTCATATGACTCTCAAACCTAGTAGAAGTAATTTGCAGGAATTTCTATAACATATGGTTTATCATTAGTGGTCAGTGTATGAGTTCTTAGTTCATGAATTGGTTTAAATCGGGGGGGGGGGGAGAGATAGGAGAGAACAGAGCAACAGAACAAGTGACTGATCCATCGCGCAGCACTAGAAGCTGATCCTAAATTCTTAAATTACCTGATCCTAATTTCAGGATTGACTGCAGGTGGGGCCTCTGTGTGTTGCCTCATTATCTTTTCTTTTTGGAACAACTTTTTATTGCTTTTAAAAGCAAGGATTATAGGACTAATAAATGATACAAATGTATAGACTCATTCTTCTCATGTCATTTGTATATCTCAAAACTTGCAGAATAAATTTGCAGGAATAACATGTCGTTCCTCGTTGGTGATCAGTATATGAGTTCTGAGTTCATGAATTGGTATAAATTGAAACAAAAAAGGGTAAACAGCGGAGAACAGAGAACATTCAACTTCGCATAGCCGAATTCCTAGTCAAAAGCTCTTGTGGTCGTTGTGCTTAGATTAAGTGTGAGTAATAGTCATTTTCCATCTTATGTTACCAATTAAACTATCCTTATTTTTCGCTCTATCGGACACACTTTCCCCCCTCCAGAAATGAAGAGGAAATGTTTGTGCATCCTATGGAGCGAATGCAGGCTTTCGCTGAAGCCTAGAGGGCGATAGGGGTTGGTGCGCAGCGGGGGTTGGTGCTGCACACCCCGGGCTTCAGGCTGCTATCTGCAAGTCTTCGGAGCCTGGCGGGAACTCCCGCCGCGCTCAAAAGGCTTGTGGATAGCTGCCTGTTCTGGGGGCTGGGGTCGGGGGAAGCTCAGGCTTCCCCCGCCCCAGCCCCACAGCTAAAAACGAAGCCAGGAGAGTTAGCGGGATCCATCCCGCTCGCTGTCTTGGCTTCTGCCAAAGCCGCCCGCAGCCTCTCCCGGCTGGAGAGTTTGCGTGCGACTAAAGAGGAAGCCAAGACAGCCAGCGGGATGGATCCCGCTCACTGTCTTGGCTTCTTTGCTCTTTGGGGCTGGGTGGGGGAATAATTTTTTCCCCTTTATTTCCCCTCTAAAGACTAGGTGCGCCCTATGGTCCGGTGCACCCTATGGAGGTAAAAATACGGTATACAGAGTTGGTCTCCTCATGAAAATGAGAGGAGATTCAAAGTGAAGTAAGAGATTTAAAAAAAAAGTTTAAATTTAGACCAAATTTAGATTGAGGCAACAGCTGGTGGGGAGTGTGCAGGTGAAGATGTTCCTGCTTCTTTCAGAGGAGGCAGGGACGTTGCTGGATCCCGACAAGAGAGCTTTGCGTAAGGAAGTCAAGGAGGAGAATTGTGGGATCATGGACCCTCTCATTAAACATCAATTTTGAAATTCCATACATACCTCTATTTCGGGGTGGCCAACTTCCAAGAGACTGTGGTCTACTCGCAGAATTAAAAACTGGGAGTGATCTACCCCTGTTTTTGAGGGGTTCAGGTCAAAGTTGTTGAGCTTTCATTAGCAACTCACCAAAGGAGCACTGGGGGAAAAGCAGCCTCCAGCCTCGGTTTGTAAGCTCTGTCTTCCATTCTCCAACAATGGAAGGAGGATCCGGGAGGGGGCCAGCGATTGACTGCGATTGACCAAAACCTTGCAGGGATCTACCAGTAGATCATGATCGACCTGTTGGACATCCCTGCTCTATTTGATGAACCTCCAGTATTTGGATGGAGACCAACAGCATCTGGGATTCTAACATCCACACCGTGAGCCCCGAATGGAGGGATATCAACTGTTTTCTCTGTGAATATTCTTCGTCTTGTCATGCCTTTTAAAACAATGACCAGGCTTGTCTGAACCACCAAGGCCTTCTTAAATGTGGGCTTGAGAGTTTTTAGGGAAGTTGAAGTAACTTCTGTCAGGTTTGTTGTTTTGGCTTCTGTTTGCATTTGATTGACCAAAGAGATGACTGACCTTGCATATGGGGTGGATTCCAGGATTGAGCCAAATAAAATCTATCCCAGATAAAAGCCAAGCAATATGTCAGTTAATACCAGCCAACAAAGGCAGTGAAAACTATTGTAAGGCCTCACATCTAACTTCAGTCCTTCCTTTATCATAAGCATTCAATAACTTTGTTCAATAATGGATGTGAACCACGTCCCCTTCGCTCTGAGTGGTTCTGTGTCATCTGCACCCTGGTCACAGTATGCTGGCAGTGTGGCCCATTGGTTTCAAGAGAGTCAGGCACCCTTCAGGCGTGCTCAAGTGTTAGGGGGTTGAAGATGCCACACATCTACAATGCCGTTAAGTTAGACTTCAAGGCTGTCCTCTTGAGGCTGAAACGGAGCACTGTCAAGTCTCTTGGTGAGAAAAGGGGCAGGGAACTTTGTTCAATAATCTGGAGCTCCATTTCTTCCTGAGGCGATAATTATCTTCTCTCTTCGTTGCAGATGGTGATGAATGGGAAGGGAAGAACAAGGGGGACCATAACAGAATCCACATGTCGGAGAAATCAAATAAATATTCAGAGTATGTAGAGAACATCGGCCAGAGCTCCCAGTCCACCTCCCATCAACGAAAGAACTTCATTCGGAGTTATAGCCTCATTTCACATGAAAGAATTCACAGAGGAGAGAAATTGTATCACTGCAGAGAATGTAGGAAGAGCTTCAATCAGAAGTATACTCTCACTTGCCATCAAAGAATTCATACAGGGGAGAAACCCTATCAGTGCTTGGAATGTGGAAAGAGGTTTCGTCAGAAGTGGGATCTCACTACCCACAAAAGAATTCATACAGAGGAGAAACCCTATCAGTGCCTGGAATGTGGAAAGAGATTCAGTCACAGGCAGAGTTTCACGTCCCATCAAAGAATTCATACAGGGGAGAAACCCTATCAGTGCTTGGAATGTGGAAAGAGCTTCAGTCACAGGCAGAGTCTCACGTCCCATCAAAGAATTCATACAGGGGAGAAACCCTATCAGTGCTTAGAATGTGGAAAGAGCTTTAATCAAAGCATACATCTCACTTGCCATCAAAGAATTCATACAGGGGAGAAACCCTTTCAGTGCCTGGAATGTGGAAAGAGGTTTCGTCAGAAGGGGGATCTCACTACCCACAAAAGAATTCATACAGAGGAGAACCCCTATCAGTGCCTGGAATGTGGAAAGAGCTTCAGTCACAGGCAGAGTCTCACTTCCCATCAAAGAATTCATTCAGGAGAGAAAATTTTTCAGTGCATGGAATGTGGAAAGAGCTTCAGTCACAGGCAGAGTCTCACGTCCCATCAAAGAATTCATACAGGGGAGAAACCCTATCAGTGCTTAGAATGTGGAAAGAGCTTTAATCAAAGCATACATCTCACTTCCCATCAAAGAATTCATACAGGGGAGAAACCCTTTCAGTGCCTGGAATGTGGAAAGAGCTTCCGTTGCAGCTCAAATCTCACTTGCCATCAAATAATTCATTCAGGGAAGAAATCTTTTCAGTGCATGGAATGTGGAAAGAGCTTCAGTCACAGGCAGAATCTCACTTCCCATCAAAGAATTCATACAGGGGAGAAACCATATCAGTGCTTCGAATGTGGGAAGAGCTTCAGTTGCAGCTCAAATCTCAATTGCCATCAAATAATTCATTCAGGGGAGAAACCCTATCAGTGCTTGGAATGTGGGAAGAGCTTCAGTCGAAAGGACTGCCTCACTTTGCATCAAAAAGTTCATAGAGGGGAGAAACCCTATCAGTGCTTGGAATGTGGAAAGAGCTTCAGTCAAAAGTCCAAGCTCACTTTGCATCAAAAAGTTCATAGAGGGGAGAAACCCTATCAGTGCTTGGAATGTGGAAAGAGCTTCAGTCAAAAGTCCAAGCTCACTTTGCATCAAAAAGTTCATACAGGGGAGAAACCACATCAGTGCTTGGAATGTGGGAAGAGCTTCAGTCACAGTCGGAGTCTCTCTTCCCATCAAAAAGTTCATACAGGAGAGAAACCACATCAGTGCTTGGAATGTGGAAAGAACTTCAGTCACAGCCACAATCTCACTTCCCATCAAAGAATTCATACAGGGGAGAAACCCTATCAGTGCTTGGAATGTGGGAAGAGCTTCAGTCAAAGCCCCCATCTCATAATCCATAAAAGAATCCATACAGGGGAGAAACCATATGAATGCTTGGAATGTGGGAAGAGCTTCAGTCAACGCCCCCATCTCATAAACCATAAAAGAATTCATACAGGAGAGAAACCACATCAGTGCTTGGATTGTGGAAAAAGCTTCAGTCACAGACATCATCTCACTTCCCATCATAAAATTCATACAGGGGAGAAACCACATCAGTGCTTGGATTGTGGAAAAAGCTTCAGTCACAGACATCATCTCACTTCCCATCATAAAATTCATACAGGGGAGAAACCATATCACTGCTTGGAATGTGGAAAGAGCTTCATTCACAGCCAGAATCTCACTTCTCATCATAAAATTCATACAGGGGAGAAACCATATCAGTGCTTCGAATGTGGGAAGAGCTTCAGTCACAGGCAGAATCTCACTTCCCATCACAGAATCCATACGGGGCAGAAACCCTATCAGTGCTTGGAATGTGGAAAGAGCTTCAGTCAGAGCCAGAGTCTCACTTTCCATCAAATAATTCATACAAGAGAGAAAACCTCTTAGTGTTTGGAATGAGGGAAGAGCTTCAGTCAGAGTGCCACTCTCATGGCCCACCAAATAATTCATACAGGCTTGAAAGCATATCAGTGCATGGAATGTAGATAAAATTTCCCTCATAAAAAGTCAATTCAAGAACTCACAGCAGGGTGAATAATAGAATGGTAGATTTGGAATCTAGTCCAACCCCCGCCCATGCAGAAAAAAACTCATTTCAAGCATCCATGACAGATGGCCATCCAACTTCTTAAATACCTCCAATGAAGGAGAGTCCACCCCCTTCTGAGGGAGTTCCTTTTCACTGTTGACTCTTACTGTCAGAAAGTTCTTCCTGCTCTTTAGGAGAAATCTCCTTTTGTGTTGCTTGAATCACCTCTTCAGATTCCTTCAAGACCTTGAGAAGGACTTCTGTATGTCTGAGAATGTCCAGGGGATTGGACCATGCTCTATATTCGGCGGGAAACCCATGGAGAGGAGTCCGATATAGGGCTTAAGTCATCTAAGCATTGGTCAGATTGTCATAATTACAGACATACATACTGGTTTGGACGGAAGTGATTCTTATTCCAGGGGAAGTGGTGACTGTGAGATTATAGGTGCTCTCACCAATATTCTCCAAACGTCCAGTAAAACTTTGACACAGCAGACCAATAGTTTACCCGCTGAGGTCGATGTATTGGGTGGTTAGGTTTAGGGCTGTGTGGTATTGCTTTATAGTATGTGGGATCCCTATAAAGGGAACTTCTTCCTCTAGGTGGGAGGGAGACTGGTCAATTTACCATCAGTTGAATGCAACATTTAAGTCAGATTTTTTTAAACGGATTTGCAGAACAAAACTCACAGTTTGAAAGGGAGTTATTAGGCTCCAGGGTTAAAATATTATCTTCTTTTTTTTTTAATAAAATATTTATTGAGATTTTACAAAAACATAAGTTTACAAAATAAAAAAAATCATATAGAAAGAAAAAGATACAAAAAAGAGAACATACAAAAATACATAAAAAAGAAAAAAGAATAAAAATACAAAATACAAAAAACAAATAGATAAAAAAGAATTAAAAACAAATCCGTTTTTTGTAACTTTAAACTCATTAGCTTGTTTCCTTGACCTCCTCACACCTCCCCTTTTTGTATTCCCATTTAAATAATCAAATCAGCAAATCCTTACCCTCTTTCGTTTATCTTAACTCTATATCTTAACATATTATAACTATATTTTCATCCATTATCAATTCATTTTTGCATATTCTTATTAACTTTGTTGCTAATGCCACTTATTTTCAATCCAACATCATTTTAACATTCATTAATTTTACAGTGTTTCTGCAGATAGTCTTTAAATTTCTTCCAGTCTTCTTCCACCAACTCTTCTCCCAGGTCTCGGATTCTGCCAGTCATTTCTGCCAATTCCATATAGTCCATCACCTTCATCTGCCACTCTTCCAGGGTGGGTAACTCTTGTGTCTTCCAATACTTTGCAATAAGTATTCTTGCTGCTGTTGTTGCATACATAAAGAAAGTTCTATCCTTCTTTGGCACCAATTGGCCGACCATGCCCAGGAGAAAGGCCTCTGGTTTCTTCAGGAAGGTATATTTAAATACCTTTTTCTTTTCATTATATATCATCTCCCAGAAAGCCTTAGTCTTTGGGCACGTCCACCAAAGGTGAAAGAATGTACCTTCATTTTCTTTACATTTCCAACATTTATTATCGGGCAAATGATATATTTTTGCAAGCTTGACTGGTGTCATGTACCACCTGTAAATCATTTTCATAATATTCTCTCTTAAGGCGTTACATGCCGTAAATTTCATACCGGTGGTCCACAACTGTTCCCAGTCAGCGAACATAATGTTGTGACCAATATCTTGTGCCCATTTGATCATAGCAGATTTAACCGTTTCATCCTGCGTATTCCATTTTAACAGCAAGTTATACATTCTTGAAAGTATCTTAGTTTTGGAGGACTTCCGGGTTAGCGCGATCGGCTAATGGCCGGAGGGAATCGGCTCTGCAGGATTGGGTTTTGACCGCTGCGGCGACGCGGGGACCCTTAAAAATCACAGGTGGTGAAGCCTGTGAACCTGGTGACTCGGCGGGCACCATTAGCGCCCCCCCCCCGACATGTGAAGGAGCCTTTTTAAAGGCTTCAGAACGGGGGACGGGGTGAGCGGCGCGGTGCTGAGAGTCGACTGCTTCTCCTGCGGAGTGAAGCCGCATTGCCATGGTCGGAGAGCGCGGACTTCTTCTTGTGAGCAATTGTACTTTAAAGCAACAACCCGTGAGTAGTACGGAAATTGGAAAGAAAAATTTTTCTTTTGAATTAGGCACGATCGGGGAAGGCGCAAACAGGAAGTCCGTCTCCCCGTCTTGTAGATAACCTAAAGCAAGGACCTGCTAACTAAGGTCGAGAGAATCCTTTCTTTTTTATTTGGTAAAAGATATTAATTTCACGATTTGACAATATAAGAAATCTTACTGGAGGATAAAGAGCTAATTTTGGGAGCTGAAGTGCCACCCCCCCCCGGACCCGGGAGTGATCCACGAGAGAGCCTGCTGATGAGGTATTGAAGAGTTTGACAGCTGTCAAACTAGCTGTCAAGATGGGAAAAGAGAACTTTGTTTTTGTTGTTTCTGCTGGTTATATTTGCTACAATTTGGTTATAATCTGTTGAAAACAAGGAAGAACTGTTACAAACTAACTTGATTTTTGGATTTGAACTGGAAAGATACTAAGTTACCAAAATCCCTCTAGAGGGGGATTTGGGACATTACAAGAATGGCTGGAGGAGGGAAAATTCAGGCTGGGTTGGACAGAGTTTTTGTTCTCTTGGGAAAGTTACAAGGCCAAATTGATGTTTTGGCTACAAATGTTGCAACTCTGAACTTAACAGTAAATAACATTACTGAATTTGATAAGGATTTGACTCAGGAAGCCCATGCAGCTGGACAAAAAGAGAAACTTGAGAGTTTTGAGAGTGTGGAGAAGGAGACATATGTTGTTCCTGAGGAAAAGGAAGGAGGAGCTGTAATTTTGCAGATGACAAAGGAGAGCCAGAGGCCTGACATGATGGTTACAAAGGAAAATAAGAAATTGAGCCAGAGGCCTGACATGATGGTTACAAAGGAAAATAAGTACTGGATGATGAAAATCTGGTCTGAATTGGAGATTGAAGAATGGAGAGATCTCCTTATGTGGAGATCTGAAGACCTATGGATTACAAATTTGATTAAGGTGGAAGTTGGAGCTTTCGGGACATTTGGACTTAAAAGGAGTAAGAAACAAGATTTGGGCTCCACTTTTAAGTATGGAGGTCTGGCTGGAAGAAACATGGACCCTATTGGGACAGAGCTTCTCCGAGATCTGGTGTTTAATACTAAGGACTATCAAAAAAACCGGCAGAGAGGAACTGAGAGAGAATTAAGAGCCTCGGACGTGAGGTCTCCAGGCTGATAGTAGACTAAGACTGATGGACATTTGTTGGGGATCGAAACCGGGAAAGGGGTGGGGGTGGGGTTTGGGAATCCAAAGGGTGCACAATTATAATCTGTTTTTTATTTTGTTTTGTTATTAGTATGAAAAATTGGGGAATTCGTGGAAGGGAATTTGGGTCGACTTTAGAAAAAGGCTTTAGAATGAGCACTGATGTACAAATATTGATGTTTATAAGTTAAAATTGGTTTTTCTAAAATGAATTAAATATAAAAAGGTTAAAAATTGGGGATAAGAACTTGTTGAACTAACAATTTGAATTGGAATATAAGAAGGGGAGGTGTGGGGAAGTCAGGGAAATATGTTATTGAAAATACGGATTGTAAACTTTATGTGTTTTTTAACTTTTTTGTTCTTTTTTGATATTTTTTTTTAATGTATTAAGGTGGAAAATCTCAATAAATATCTTTTTTAAAAAAAGAAAGTATCTTAGTTTTGGGATCTAACAGTTCTGTTTCAAATTTTGATTTTTCCACCTGGAAGCCAATATTTTTATCCAAATTATAGGCCTCTCTTATTTGATAATAATGAAGCCAGTCTCGCACTTTATCTTTTAATTTCTCAAAACTCTGCAATTTCAATTTGTCTCCTTCTTGTTCCAATATTTCCCAATATTTCGGCCAATATTCGGCTTCCGGAGGCGGCACCAACGGCAATGGCGGTCTCCTAGCTCGGAGGGAGAAGCTTCGCGGAAATCGGGTCTGTCCGCTACGGCGAAGCGGAGACCCTTGTGAAAATCACAGGCAGGAAAAGCCTGTGACCGTGGGACTCGGCGGGCACCTGTAGCGCCCCCCGGACTAGCGAAGGGACCCCGTGAGGGGCTCCGGAGCACAACGGGAGCTTGGCACGGTGCTGAGAGTCGATTGCTTTTTCTGTGGGGTGAAGCCGCACAGCTGTTGCCGGAGAGCGCTGACCTTTTTCCTGTGACAATTCGGCTGCTAAACAACTACCCGTGAGTAGGTGAAGTTTAAGAATTGGGACTTAAAGGAGAAAAAAAGGATTAATTCGGCACTGAAGCGGGAAGGTGTAAACAGGAAGTCTGCCTTTCCGTTTTCTGTACATAGTTCAAAGCAAAGACTCTTTAAGCTAAAGACCTAGAGAGCGGTGTTATAAAAGCTCCAAATCCGAAGATCAAAGTGAAAGAACTCCCCCCCCCAGGCTAGTGGAGGGGGGGGAGAGGGAAAGGTGACTTTCTTACTTCTGGAAAAAATAGAGACAATTATCTAACTCCTGGGAACGGACTGCCAGGTCCACTAGAATTGTTGCACTGAGAGTCGCACTATTTATAGACAATGTAACTTTTTAATGGTTAACTCTGCAAAGGAGATACCTGTTGAAGGTCTTCTCTGGACTTGAAACTGTTACATGTTTTCTTGATGGGGACTTAAGAAAGTTGGAAAAGATTCTTTATTGTAACTTTAATGACTGCTACATTGTCCCCCTAGAGGAACATTGAAGCTGCACACCCAGCTGGGGGATTTTTCCATTCTGGACTTTGGGGATTTTCCACGATAAGACTTGACCGTGGGATCGACCTTGATTCATAGACAAAAGTGTGATGACTGATAGGACAACAAGATCGGGCAAGGCTAGAGTGCAGCAGCCCAGCACAGTTTCCCAGCAACGTAGATCATCTGTTCCCGGCCCTCCTGTGACACGGGGAAGATTTTGCACAAGCTGGGTCAAAAGGAATGGCTTCAGAAGGGGATTTTACTTCTGTGTTAAATAAAATTTATGAAAAATTGGAAGGCCTAAGCAAACAAGTTACGGAACAATCAACTAAAATAGACAGGAATACTGCCAGCATTAATAATCTGGGACAGAAGGTGAATTCCAATACAGAATCTATTGAAAAATTGCTGGAAGAATCTGTGTCTAATCGAAAAATAGCTGTGGAAGCAGAAGAAAAAGCAGTGGCTGTAGAGGAAGAAATAAAACCTATGCGCAAACAGATTGGGGACCATCAGTCACTTCTGTCTATGATTGAACTGAGGGAGAAACAGACCAATCTGAGGATCAGGGCAGTACCGGAACTTGAAAAAGATAACCTAACCTTACCTTACCTACCTTACGCAGGAATTTGGAAAATTTTGGAATTTGGAGCTGGAGAAAGACTTTAAGATAGTAAGTGCGTTCAGACTTGGAAGAGGAGGGAGAAAAAACAGGGTGAGAGACTGTTTGGTTACCCTCCGAACGAAAGAAGAGAGAGATAAAATACTGAGTGCGCACTTCCAGAAGACTTTGGAGATCAACGATTCGAGAGTGGAGATTTTTAAGGATATACCGAAACATCTATTGGATCTTAGAACCAACTACGGAGATCTGGTGGCCCTACTGAGAACAAACAGAATTGTTTTTAGGTGGGAATTCCCCCAGGGACTATCTTTTACCTTTAAAGGGAAAAAGTTCAAAATAAGATTAGTGGAAGATAAGGGAAAATTTTTGAGAGACCACGAAGAAGACCTGCAAAAAGAAGTACTAGAAGAGCTAAGAGCTTTAAGATCAGGAGTACTAGACATAGTACCACCACCTTTGGGACTGGACAAACTAAAAAAAGCGATACCACCGTCAGAACAAGAAGAACTTTTGAGAGCAGTTGGAGGAGAATAGAATAACCACACCATGTCTCTGCAATTATTGAGTTGGAACATTCATGGATTTAATTCCCCGGAGAAGAGGAAGAAAGTCTTTCATTTATTGAAAAAGGAACAATTGGACATAATTTGTTTACAGGAAACTCATGTGATAAGGCTTCACAGGAAAGTACTGATTAATAAAAGATTGGGTCAAGAGTTTATTTCATCGGACAAGGTTAAAAAGAGAGGAGTTGTTATTTATGCCAAAGAGAGCCTATCACCGAAATTTGTTTTTAAAGATGAACAAGAAAGATTTGTGGCAATTGAGATTCAATCACAAGGAGAAAAATTTCTGATTGTAGGAGTTTATGCACTAAATGAGGGGAAATCTGAATTCTTCAAGAAATTGCATGAGACATTGCTTGACTACATGGACTACAACATTATTATGATGGGAGATACGAATGGAGTGGTATCTACAAATATGGACAAGTCGCAGAGACAGGTTGTAACTAAAGATGGCAGACTACCAAAAACCTTTTTTGAACTGACTGACAATATGGACTTGATTGACATCTGGAGAACTAAGAACCCCCTTGGAAGAGAGGGAACATTCTTCTCTGAAGCCAAAATGACATGGATAAGAATTGACCAAATATGGATAACTAGAGGACTGGCACCTAAGACTCGAAAAGTGGAAATTTGCCCAAAAACTTGCTCCGACCATAATGCGGTGAAGATGGAGATGAAACTAACACCAATCGGTTGCTTCAGATGGAGGATGAATGACACCTTATTTAGAGATCAAGAGGTTACCAAGAAGGCCCAAAAAATCTTGAGAGATTATTTTGAGATAAATTTGAATACCACGGTTGAAAAAAGAGTAATCTGGGACGCAAGCAAAGCGGTCATGAGAGGGTTTCTGATTCAACAGAATGCAATAAAGAAGAGAATTCAAAATGAGAAAAAAGATAAAATCTTGGAAAAAATAAAAGGAGAGAAGAAATTAAGAGTGAAACCAAAGTTGCAAGAGATTCTGAGAGAAATAAAGTTATATCAAGTACAATATATGAAAATGATAAATCAGGAAGTAGAATGGAAAATTAAGCAGATGAGACAAAAGACATTTGAATCGGCTAATAAATGCGGGAAACTGCTAGCTTGGCAGATGAAAAAAAGACAAAAATTAAACACTATCACAAATCTGGATGTGGAAGGAAAGAACATACAGAATCAATTGGAGATTAGAAAGTGCTTCCAGAGATATTTTAAACAACTATATACACAAGGACCACAGAAAGAGACTGATTTAGACCAATTTTTAAGAACAAATGGATTACAAAAAATCTCTCAAGAAAATAAGATAATGTTGAATCACAAAATTACAGAACAGGAGGTAGAAGGTGCCATTCAGAACATGCAGTTGGGTAAATCTCCAGGGCCGGATGGTCTAACCTCCAAATATTATAGATCTTTGAAAGACTGGTTAATTCAGCCACTAAAGGAGGTCTGTGATGAAATTTTGGAGGGGAAAAAGGTGCCAGAGTCGTGGAAGGAAGTTTACATTACACTTATACCGAAAACTGAGTCTGAAAAGACACAACTCAAGAACTACCGCCCCATATCCCTGCTTAATGTGGATTACAAAATTTTTGCTGATATCTTGGCTAATAGATTAAAAAAGGTATTAGTTGCAGAGATACATAAAGATCAAGCCGGCTTTCTCCCAGGTAGACATCTGTCTGACAATACGAGGAATATAATTAACATTTTGGAGAAGCTGCAAGTGAACATCAATACCAAAGCAGTTTTAATTTTTATAGATGCGGAAAAAGCTTTTGATAATATTTATTGGAATTTTATGAAGAAAAATCTTCAGGGAATGGGGGTGGGCCAAGGGTTTGAAAATGGTATAAGTGCAATTTACTCAGAACAAAAGGCTAAGTTAATAGTTAATAATGTGATGACAGAGGAATTTAAGCTAGAGAAAGGGACACGACAAGGCTGCCCAATTTCCCCATTGCTTTTTATTTCGGTTCTGGAGGTTTTGCTGAATATGATTAGAAGGGACCGTCTGATTAAAGGTATTCAGGTCGGAGCCAAACAATATAAATTGAAAGCTTTTGCAGATGACCTAGTTTTGACATTACAGCAGCCAGAATCTAGTACGAAAAGAGTTTTAGAATTAATTCAAGAATTTGGTCATGTGGCAGGATTTAAGCTGAACAAGTCAAAAACTAAAGTGCTTGAGAAAAATTTTACACCAATTGAGAAAGAGAGGTTTCAGAAGGAGACAGGTTTAACATTAGTTAAGAAAGTAAAATATTTGGGGGTTAATATGACTGCTAAGAATTTAAATTTATTTAAAGATAACTATGAGAAATGTTGGATAGAAGTGAAAAAAGATTTGGAAATATGGTCAAATTTGAAGCTTTCCCTGTTGGGTCGAATTGCAGCTATAAAGATGAATGTATTGCCAAAAATGTTATTTCTGTTTCAATCATTGCAAATTTTGGACAAGATGGACTGTTTCAAGAAGTGGCAGAGAGATATTTCCAGATTTGTCTGGCAGGGCAAGAAGCCTAGAATAAAATTTAAAATATTAACTGACGCAAAGGAAAGAGGTGGATTTGCCCTGCCAGACCTTAAACTTTACTATGAATCAGCAGCATTCTGCTGGTTGAAAGACTGGCTGCTTCTTGAGAACACAGACATTTTGGACCTAGAAGGTTTTAACAACGTTTTTGGATCGCATGCATATTTGTGGTACGACAAGGTTAAAGCACATAAAGCATTTAAAAACCATATTGTCAGGAAAGCATTGTTCAATGTGTGGATAAGATACAAAGATTTACTGGAAAATAAAACCCCAAGGTGGTTGTCACCAATGGAAGCGAAGGCTCAGAAAAAGCTCAATATGGAGGTTAAAATATTATCTAAATGTTACTGGAGTGAGATACAAAGAATGAAATGATAAAATCATGAATGGGAAGCTGGGCCAGAGATGTAGGACAAAACATTGACTTTGCTTTATGGGAACAACTGTGGAAAGTAAATTTAAGAATTACAGCTTGCTACATTCTAAGGGAAAACTTTATGAAGATGATGCAGAGGAATCAAGATCATCAAGGGTCTGAAACCAAGCCTTATGAGGAGTGCTTGAAGGAACTGGGGAGGGGGGCGTATCTATTTCAAGTGAAGCTTGTCGAAATCTACGCTTGCGACATGGGCTGTCATACGTCCAGATTTTCCCGGACATTTCAGCAATTTCCGCCCAGACACTGCTTACAATTCTGGATGTATGGCAACCATGTCTATATACAGTGGTACCTCGGTTTAAAAACAGCTTAGTTCCTGAACAACTTTGAACTCAAATGCTGCAAACCTGGAAGTCAGTGTTCCAGTTTGCGAACTTTGCTTCGGAAGCCGAATGTGCTCCTGAGCTTCTGTTTTCACTGTTCCGCTGCTAATTTGCATCCCCCCATTGTAATCAAAGCCTTCCATTTCCAATTGCAGTGTTCTGAGGTGAGATTTGGAGGTTTTATTTGGTGCTTTTGTTTTTGCTAAAAGTAATTGCGTTTTTATTTGGCTTTTTCATTTTTGTGACTGTGGCTTGTTCTCTGTTTTTGATTGATTGTGTGACTGCGGCAATGCATAAAAGCCCCATCCAAACAATGTCTATCATCAGTGCAGGTAAGAAAAAATAATAATTTTAATTTTAATCTAAAGTACTGTCTTCTTTTATAGTACAGTACATTGATTATTGCTTTCATTTTATGGATCAGTGATCTCGTTAGATAGTAAAATTCATGTTAAATTGCTGTTTCAGTTGTTTTTAAAAGTCTGGAATTGATTAATCTGTTTTGCATTACTTTTTTTAAAAAATTATTCGATTTTTTACATACATATATTATCTTCTTACAATTTTTAAATTTGCTGTACAGTTTTTTCCTTTCCCTCCCCCCCCCCCAATACCCATTGGAAGGATTCAAACAATTATCCTCAGCCACGGGCATAGCGTCTTTAGTTTCCACCGAATGTCTTTTGTTCCAGTAGTTTTTATCCATTCAAGATAGGGGTTCCCTCTGTTCCTTATCGTGGTGGACTTGACCTTCCACGTTGTTTCCTGTGACATGACTGCGACAATGTCCGACGAAATAAGTTCAAACAAATAAGTATTCCATGCCTCTACTGTCCATTTTCCTCTCTCTTTCCAAGCTAAAGCTATCGTTGCCTTTCCCGCTAATATCATAGCTTTGAAGGTAAACTGGTCACCTTTCTCTGTTGCCATGTTTCCAAGTATACCCATTGTCATGAAATCAAAATCTATTGAAAGCTTCATTTTAAAAATTTCATTAATAACCTTTAGGATTTCCCCCCAGAATTCCTTTACCTCTGGGAATTCCCTGTACATATGGGAAAACCATCCCTTGACTTGTTCACAGTGCCAACAGCTAGAATTCAATCCTGCTACCATATTAGCAAGCTGGGCTGGAGTTCTGTTCCATTTTAGAAAGAATTTTAATTTCAGCTCTCTAAATTTGCTTACTTTAATCTCATCTGTTCCTTTCATTATCCTTTCAACCTTTGCTTCGCTAACTTGTTCTTCCTTACTCCACATCTTTTGAATAAGTTGGGTTGTCTGTTCATTTGTTTGTATAGTTCCTCTATTGGCTCTTCTAAACTCCTATTTCCTGTCTCTTGGACTTTGGAAATTTTGTTGTATAGTCCTCCAATTTTTAACCAATATTGGTTACCTATATTCTCTATTACTTCCTGCAATGACTTTAAGAAGAAGAAGAAGAAGAAGAGTTTGGATTTGATATCCCGCTTTATCACTACCCGAAGGAGTCTCAAAGCGGCTAACATTCTCCTTTCCCTTCCTCCCCCACAACAAACACTCTGTGAGGTGAGTGGGGCTGAGAGACTTCAGAGAAGTGTGACTAGCCCAAGGTCACCCAGCAGCTGCATGTGGAGGAGCGGAGACACGAACCCGGTTCACCAGATTACGAGTCCACCACTCTTAACCACTACACCACACTGGCTCTCCTTTAAGGACTCTCCTCTATACATACCTTTAACTATATGATATCCCAGATTTTCTTCAAAGTCTGGTATACCTGCTGTTGCAGCTTCTCTCTAGAACATTTAATTATTACATTCCTGGGGGATTTTCTCCCCTTAGGCCCTCGGCAGTGATGGGCTCGTTCCACATCTTCTGCCTTCAAACTAACTCCTTGAGTACTACTACTACTACTACTACTAATAATAATAATAATAATAATTTATTATTATTTATACCCCACCCATCTGGCTGGGTTTCCCCAGCCACTCTGGGCGGCTTCCAACAAAACACTAAAATAAAATAAGATATTAAACATTAAAAGCGTCCCTAAACAGGGCTGC
This sequence comes from Podarcis filfolensis, assembly GCF_964270895.1. Lineage (NCBI taxonomy): Eukaryota > Metazoa > Chordata > Lepidosauria > Squamata > Lacertidae > Podarcis > Podarcis filfolensis. The sequence goes on along the minus strand of NC_139605.1, from coordinate 3,528,359 downwards.
CTTCAGATGTCTTCTAAAAGTTTGGTAGTTATTTTTCTCTTTGACATCTGATGGAGGGCGTTCTACAGGGTGGGTGCCACTACCGAGAAGGCCCTCTGCCTGGTTCCCTGTTACTTGGCTTCTCATACTGAGGGAACCACCAGAAGGCCCTTGGCACTGGACCTCAGTGTCCGGGCAGAACGATGGAGGTGGAGCATAGCCAGGTTCTCAAAGTTTCTTCCAACTCTTTAGCCTGTATTTCTTCTGGAATTCCTCCCAGAATCCTATTAGCTCTTCTCTGGGGGTCCGGCAATTCTGCCCCCTGTTTAGATAGTGTAGTTACTTTTTTTTCATTTTCCTGGGCTAGCTCTTTAGCTTGAATTGCTAATTGCTTCACCCCCTTAATTTTGACTCCTTCAAGCATTACAATATACAAATCCTAGTTAAAATATTTTAAAAGACTTCCACTGCATTCACCGCACGTCTCTTAGTTATCTTGCTCGCCTTTACATCTGTTCTTCAATCATTTCCCTTCCTTAGGTTCTTTCATAATCAGTCAAATCTTTATGTTCTCTATATTCTTCACAAGGTTAGTCTAAGCACAGCCAAACTTTCGTATTTGAGCCCTGCTTGTATAAATATTCATTTAAGCATTCCCATTGTTTCTGTATTATAGTTTTGGATTTATGCCTAATTAAATCCTTCAATTTTGCTAACTCCAGGTACTCACATAGTTTACTTAACCAGTTCCCTTTTGTTGGGATATAATTTCCGTTCCAATGACTGGCTACCAACATTTTCGCTGCTGTTGTTGCATACAGAAAGATGTTAATTTTGTCTTTGGGGATATGCTTACTCAAGATTCCTAGTAAATATGCTTTTGCCCTCCTGATATATGATACTTTATCAATTTTTTAATCTCTTCGTAGATCATCTCCCAAAATTTTCTGATCTCTGGACATGTCCACCACATATGGTATAGAGTGCCTTTCATTCTATTACATCTCCAGCATTTATTACTATTTGATCTATTCGTTTTTGCCAGTCTGTCTGGTGCCATATACCATCTGTGGTGCATCTTCATATAATTCTCTCTTAATGAATACTAAGCTGTAAAATTTATATTTTTCCCCCAAAACTTTTTCCAATCTTCAGAATCAATTGTATATCCTAAATCCCGTTCCCACTTTAGAATATTCACTGCTTTGACTTCTTGATCTGGGAGGACTTTATTTAATTATCTATATATTTTAGAGAGTGTTTTTTTATTATTTTGTAAAACCTCTCTTTCTAATTTTGATATTTTATTCCCAAATCCCCCAGTTTTTATATCTTTCTCATATGTAGCCTTAAGTTGGAAATATTCTAACCAATTTATTCCCAGTATTTTGAGTTCTTCGTATTCTTTTAATTTGATATTTTCCTTCATTCCTTCTGCTAAACCTCTATAGGTTGGCCAGGCAAATTTTTTTTTAATGTCGAGGTTGCCTCTATTGGAGAGGTCCACCTTGGAGTTCTTTCTATAATTCTCTCTTTTGTTCTCTCCCATACCTCAAATAGGGCCTTTCTCACAAGGCGGTTCGTAAATCCTTTATGCAATTGTATTTTCCCATAGAATAAATATCCATGCCAACCCTATATTTTGTCCCAGCCTTCAAGTTCCAAAACTTCAGTATCTTTTAGTAACATCCACTCTTTCATCCAACTCCAGCACACTGCTTCAAAATATCTTCTTAAATCTGGGACTGCAAATGCCCCCGTTTCTTTTGGCCCCATCATTATTTCTGATTTTCTTCTGGCTTTCTTCCCTTGCCATATAAAATTGGCAAGGTCTCTTTGCCAGCTTTTAAAATATTTTGTCCCAATTATTATTGGGATAGTTTAAAATAAAAATAGGATTATCTTTCTGTGTGAACGTAAACAAAGATCCTTGGAGACTCTGGCAGAAGTTGAACAAACAAGAAAGATTATTTTACAGAAGAAAGTTGAAAAAAGCAAAGGATGTGTCAGGAGATAGATAATGTTCTTTCAGGAAACGGTAAACCTATTAATAAATTGTACTAAATTTAGTGTATGTTACAGGGTTCTAAACAAAGTAGTAAATGCACAGCTTTTTTAAACTTCTGTTGCTTTTTTTAAGTTATTCCTCTTCGATGTTACAGGTGTCTAGAGAGGATGGCCAATGCTGAGCTTATTTCCAGTTATTTCACTTCAGCTCCTTAACTTAGCTGTTGCAGCTTGCCGTGCACACACTCTATTTGAATGGCAGTGCCGGTTAACTTTGGGGGTGCCAGGACCCCACAAATATTTTATTGGCAAAGCCGATCAGTCCCTAGGAGTTGGCTCTTGTGCGTCAGAACCGCAAAGGGCTGGGCTGCAGATTCTTCCACCTGGATCTCTGCAACTACTGAGAAGAATTGAGTGCTGACTATTCCTGGCTCCCTGGAGCAGTCCTTGTTTCTGCTAATAAAGAGTTAGCTTCACATGCTCTCTGTGATTTTTGCTGGCTGGCTCTAGGATTCCATGAATCCAAACTCCCTGGAGGAAGGGGGTGCGGTGGGACTAGGACCCCCACCCCCCGCTTTACTTCAATCAGATACCTGAGCAGGAGGAAGACGCCAAGGCAGCTCTGGAGCCCCTCCAGGAAATTCTCTGCCAGCGCCCCCAACCGTCCCCTGGCAATGCTTGGCTGGGCTTCCCTCCCACACCCTCTTCCTCCCAGTCTAATGGATGAGATGATGCCACACACCCCTCACCATTTTAATGTCAATCAACTTTTTTGGGGGGGGGACAACGGGACCTTGGCCCCTAGGAATTGGCTCCTGGGCCTCTTTCCACCCCCTCCCTGGGGAGTCAACCCTGAGGGCCCTCTTTGGCGATGGGGACCCTCATCTGAAGGACAGGGAAGGTCAGGGTTCGAATCCCAACGACTGGGTGAGCTCCCGTTGCTCTGTCCCAGCTTCTGCAAACCTAGCAGTTCAAAAACATACCAGTACAAGCAGTTGTGGCATTTCTGTGCACTCTGGTTTTCACCAATGTACCCCGTTGCGCCAGAAGCAGTTTAGTCCTCCTGGCCATGTGACCCGGAAAAGCTGTCTGTGGACAAACGCCAGCCCCCTTGGCCTGACAGCAGAGACGAGCACCCCAACCCCACAGTCGCCTTTGACTGGGGTCCTTTACCTTTTGAATATCCCAGTGTTACTGTGCGTGGGGGGAGGGTAATCTGCGGGGGGAGGGGCTTCATCCTGCCATGCAAGCCCTGCAGGTGTTGGGTTCCCACTTTGCAGCTGGATTGCATAGATCCGGGGCCCAGTAAGGGCCCTTTTTGGGGGCCCCTCCCTTCCCCATCACTGCATCTTCATCTCTTTGTCCTCTCTGCCCATCCGCCTCCCTTGCTCGCTCCTCCGGGAGTCTATTTCTGCGAGTCAGGCAGGGGTGCCATGCCCTCTATGATGGGGGGGGGCAGTTCTTCCTGTACTGGATCCATAGGGATCCTGCACCTCAGCCCACAAGGCCCCTTTTCTGCAAGGTGGTTCTTTGGCCACTTCTTCCCTGCCTCTGGTTTGCAGAAAGCTGTAAAATCTGCACATGCCCAGAGTATGGAGGATTTTCAAAACTGTGGTTATGTTTGTTGTGGGGGAAGAAATCGGGGGGGGGGGAGCTGTCTGCGGACAAAGGTCCAGGGGTCCTTCACCTTCGCCTTCCCTTTGGTGGGCATCGCACGTCAGTTTCCGCAAAGGGGCCCCTGGGGGTGCAGGGCAGGGGAGCATCTCTTGGCCCCCCAGGGAAAGAGAAACGTACGTGTGTGTGTGTGTGTGTGTGTGTGGAGGGGGGGGAGACTTCCAAGGAAACCCCGCAGGTCCCCAACTTCGTAGCCGGATCCCTCGTACCCTGCCGGTGGGTCCCAGGGAAGGCGCTTGCAGGAGAGGCCCTTTAACATTCAGGTTTTTAGTCATTTCCAAGATCCAGATTCACACTGCAGAATGCAGAAACCCCCACCTCCCTTGTCGTCAGTCTGCATAAGATGGGGGGGCGCGCCTTGATGCAGAGTCCTTGGCCCAGATGGAGGAGGGAGGGCAGCCCCTAGAGCGCAGAAGCAGGCAGGGAGAGGGAGGGAGGGGCGGTCTGGGTGCCCTCGGCTTGCCAAGGGTTAAAAGGAGCAGAGCGGGATTCCTAGAGAGGACAGGAAGGGGAGGGCGGGGGAGGGCAAGGTCCTCCCGAGCAGAAGGCCCTCCCTGCCCAGTCACTGCAAGCAAAGAGGAGGCTGCTTTGTTCTCTCTGCTTTGCAAAAACTTCCTCGGTGCCCCTCCTGGAATCTGGTGAGTCTCTTCTCTCTTCCCCCTTGGGGGGCAGCGGGGAGAAGCGGGTCCCAGGGCAGCAAGGGGGGAGACAACCCCCCGCGTTCAGCTCATGCATGGGGGGGAGACCCCCAAGTCAGGGAGCAGAGGGTCCTGCCCCCAGTTCCTCTCTGCCAAGCCAGGGAGGGGCTGAGTGTCCAGCAGGTCTGCGACTCTGTTCTTCCTTTGGATCAAGATGCTGCCTTCCCTTTGGGGGAGGAGTCTTTGGGGCAACAAAAAGAGGGCATGCAAATAAGCCCCCTTCAGACTGAGGGGAAAGTCGCATTTCACAACACAGAGAAGCATCCAAGGACTCCGAGGAAGGAGAAGCCCTGTGGAGTGGGGAGATACAGCCCCCCCCAAGTGTGCAGACTGGAGGGGAGACCCTCTCCCACCATCTACCCAAATACAATTCCCAGAGTTCCCTGGCAAGAAGGGGGGATTGGTGACCACTCTGGGAATTGCAGTCTTTGTCTCCTTGCAACTCTCAGGGTCCTGAACCAATTCTGGCCCCCAGGATTCTTGGGAGGAGTCCCTAGGGCCGGGTGAGATCTGGTTTCCAACCTTGTTAAACATCTGCCCCCTCCCAGCAGAGCAAGTGCTGGCATGTGCCACTCTTGGGAGCAGGAGCTGCATCCAGCCTTGCTCAGCTCAATATTTTTAGGAAGACCATGCCCCTCCTGCCCTGGCAAGGCACTGGGGTGAAGCTGCCACCGCCATCAACATCATGTGTGAATAATAATAATAATAATAATATTTACCTACCACCCATCTGACTGGGTTTTCCCAGACACTCAGGGCGGCTTCCAGCACATATAATATACAGGGCTGCCTTCAGGTGTCTTCTAAAGGTTACATCATCTCCTTGACATCTGATGGGAGCGTGTACCACAGGGAGGGCGCCACTACCAAGAAGGCCCTCAGCCTGCTTCCCTGTAACTTCTCTTCTTGCACTGAGGGAACTGCCAGAAGGCCGTTGGTGCTGGACCTCAGGGTCCAGGCTGAACGATGGGGGTGGAGATGTTCCTTCAGGTATCCTGGGCCGAGGCCGTTTAGGGTTTAAAGGTCAGCACCAACACTTTGAATTGTGCTCGGAAACATACTGGGAACCAATGTAGATCCTTTAGGAGTGGTCTTACATGGTTCCAGCAGCCACTCCCAGTCACCAGTCTAGCCTCCGCATTCTGCAGAACACTAAGTGAATGACACAGAGGTTGCTGCAGACTAAAGTTAGAAAAGCTTTAATTGCTACAAATGGTATAAGGAAACATGAAAAGGAATTAAGGGGGAAAATTTATGGTCAATGGGGTCTACTCTCAGGTCACTAGTGTGCATACCATGCCAGCCTTACGAAGTGGGGTGAGGTGCCAACAGATTAAGTTGGAATCACTGTAGATGTTGCAAATGGGGTTTCTGTTGGGAAGGGGCTGCCCCATTTGTGCTTCTCCAGGAGCAGGGGAATATCTAGGGCAGGAGAATCCCTGCAGGGCCTCTGAGGCTCCCTTTGTTTCTTCCTCTCTCCCAGGACCCTGCAGCTTGTGGTGGCTTCCCGACTCCTCAGGAAGGATGAAAGAGACTGAATCTGTAAACCTAGCGAGGATGGAAGGGGGAAGATGGACAGTTGACCTGGTCAGGTTGTCTCCTGCATCCCTCCTCACAGCCTCTGAGCGTTCCCTCCCAGGGACCTCTGAGAGATCTGGTGAGTCCCAGGGGAGGGGAGATGGGGACATGGATGGATGGGGCTGGAGAGGTAGTGGGGCTTGCTCAGCCTGGGGGTGGGGGGAGGCAGGCAGGAAGATGGAGATTGAGAAGTTGAGCACCTTTTTGGGCTCCTCCACCTACCTGCCTGCGCCAATGACATCTGCAGGCAATTTGAGCTAGGAATACATCACAGCTCCCCGGCCACCGCGATGTATTGGCAGCTCAAGATGTCTACAACCTGTACTGTGATTGAATGCCTTACCAGTGTCAGAGAACTCACTGATCCATTGCGCAGCACTAGAAGTCATGAACCTTTAAATTACCTGTTCCTAATGTCAGGATTGACTGCAGATGGGGCCTCTGTGTTTTGCCTTTTTCTTTTCTTTTAGGAATAACTTTTCCTTTTCTTTTAAAAACAAGGATCATATAAGGCTAATATATGATACAAATATGTAGACTAAATAAATTTGCAGGAATAACATGTCGTTCCTCGCTGGTGATCAGTATATGAGTTCTGGTTTCATGAATTGGTATAAATTGAAACAAAAAAGGGTAAACAGCGGAGAACAGAGAACATTCAACATGGCATAGCCGAATTCCTAGTCAGAAGCTCTTGTGGCCGTTGTGCTTAGATTAAGTGTGAGTAATAGTCATTTTCCATCTTATGTTACCAATTAAACTATACAGAGTTGGTCTCCTCATGAAAATGAGAGGAGATTCAAAGCGAAGAAAGATATTTAGAAAAAAGTTTAAATTTAGACCAAATTTAGATTGAGGCAACAGCTGATGAGGAGTGTGCAGGTGAAGATGTTCCTGCTTCTTTCAGAGGAGGCAGGGACGTTGCTGGATCCTGACAAGAGAGCTTTTCGTAAGGAAGTCAAGAAGGAGAATTGAGGGATCATGGACCCTCTCGTTAAAATTCCCTGTTAGATCATAACATCAATTTTGCAATTCCATACATACCTCTATTTCAGGGGTGGCCAACTTCCAAGAGACTGCGATCTACTTGCAGAATTCAAAACTTGGAGTGATATACCCCTGTTTTGTAGGGGTTCAGGTCAAAGTTGTTGAGCTTTTATTAGCAACTCACCAAAGGAGCGCTGGGGGGAAAACAGCCTCCAGCCTCGGTTTGTAAGCTCTGTCTTCCATTCTCCAACAATGGAGGGAGGATCCAGGAGGGGGCCAGCAATTGACTGCGATTGACCAAAACCTTGCAGGGATCAACCAGTAGATCGTGATCGACCTGTTGCACATCCCTGCTCTATTTGATGAACCATCACTATTTGGATGGAGACCAACAGCATCTGGGATTCTAACATCCACACCGTGAGCCCTGAATGGAGGGATATCAACGGTTTGTGAATATTCTTTGTCTAGTCATGCATTTTGAAACAATGACCAGGCTTGTCTGAACCACCCAGGCCTTCTTAAATGTGGGCTTGAGAGTTTTTAGGGAAGTTGAAGTAACTTCTGTCAGGTTTGTTGTTTTGGCTTCTGTTTGCATTTGATTGACCAAAGAGATGACTGACCTTGCATATGGGGTGGATTCCAGGATTGAGCCAAATCAAATCTATCCCAGATAAAAGCCAAGCAATATGTCAGTTATTACCAGGAAACAAAGGCAGTGAAAACTATTGTAAGGCCTCACATCTAACTTCAGTCCTTCCTTTATCACAAGCATTCGTTAACGTTGTTCAATAATGGATGTGAAGCACGTCCCCTTCGCTCTGAGTGGAGTTGGGGTCCGGGGCAGCAATGCAGACTTAGCACAACTTACCCTAACATGGCAGTGCATTGCTGGGGGAGGGGTCAGGTGGTGGGTTTGATGGTTCTGTGTCATCTGCGCCCCGGTCGCAGTATGCTGGCAGTGTGGCCCATTGGTTTCAAGAGAGTCAGGCACCCTCAGGCGTGCTCAAGTGTTAGGGGGTTGAAGATGCCACACATCTACAATGCCATTAAGTTAGACTTCAAGGCTGTCCTCTTGAGGCTGAAACGGAGCACTCTCAAGTCTCTTGGTGAGATGAGGGGCGGGGAACTTTGTTCAATAATCTGGAGCTCCATTTCTTCCTGAGGCAATAATTATCTTCTCTCTTCGTTGCAGATGGTGATGAATGGGAAGGGAAGAACAAGGGGGACCACAACAGAATCCACATATCGGAGAAATCAAATAAATATTCAGAGTATGGAGAGAACATCGGCCAGAGCTCCCAGTCCACCTCCAATCAACGAAAGAGCTTCATTCGGAGGGATAGCCTCACTTCACATGGAAGAATTCACAGAGGAGAGAAATTGTATCACTGCAGAGAATGTGGAAAGAGTTTCAATCGGAAGGACAGTCTCACTTGCCATCAAAGAATTCATACGGGGGAGAAACCCTATCAGTGCTTAGAATGTGGAAAGAGCTTTAGTCACAGATCACATCTCACTTGCCATCAAAGAATTCATACAGGGGAGAAACCCTATCAGTGCTTAGAATGTGGAAAGAGCTTTAATCAAAGCATACATCTCACGTCCCATCAAAGAATTCATACAGGGGAGAAACCCTATCAGTGCTTAGAATGTGGAAAGAGCTTCAGTGCAAGCAGCAGTCTCACTTTGCATCAAAGAATTCATACAGGGGAGAAACCTTTTCAGTGCCTGGAATGTGGGAAGAGCTTCAGTCGGAGCACCCATCTCACTTCCCATGAAAGAATTCATTCAGGGGAGAAATCCTTTCAGTGCTTGGAATGTGGAAAAAGCTTCAGTCACAGCCACAGTCTCACTTCCCATCAAAGAATTCATACAGGGAAGAAACCCTATCAGTGCTTGGAATGTGGGAAGAGTTTCAGTCACAGTCAGAGTCTCTATTCCCATCAAAGAATCCATACAGGGGAGAAACCCTATCAGTGCTTGGAATGTGGGAAGAGCTTCAGTCGAAAGGACAGTCTCACTTCCCATCAAAGAATTCATTCAGGGGAGAAATCCTTTCAGTGCTTGGAATGTGGGAAGAGCTTCAGTCACAGACAGAGTCTCTATTCCCATCAAAAAGTTCATACAGGAGAGAAACCACATCAGTGCTTGGAATGTGGAAAGAGCTTCAGTCAAAGTCAGAGTCTCTATTCCCATCAAAGAATCCATACAGGGGAGAAACCCTATCAGTGCTTTGAATGTGGGAAAAGTTTCAGTCAAAGCTCCCATCTCATAATCCATAAAAGAATCCATACAGGGGAGAAACCATACCAGTGCTTGGAATGTGGGAAGAGTTTCAGTCACAGACATAATCTCATTTCCCATCAAATAATCCATACAGGGGAGAAACCCTATCAGTGCTTGGAATGTGGAAAGAGCTTCAGTCAGAGAACCCAGCTCGCTTCCCACCAAAGAATCCATACAGGGGAGAAACCCTATCACTGCTTTGAATGTTCAAAGAGCTTCAGTCACAGCAAGAGTCTCGCGTTGCATCACAGAATCCATACAGGGGAGAAACCCTATCAGTGCTTGGAATGTGGAAAGAGCTTCAGTCAGAGAACCCATCTCGCTTCCCATCAAAGAATCCATACGGGGAGAAGCCCTATCAGTGCTTGGAATGTGGAAAGAGCTTCAGTCAGAGAACCCATCTCGCTTTTCATCAAAGAATACATACAGGGGAGAAACCCTATCACTGCTTGGAATGTGGGAAGAGCTTCAGTAAGAGCGCCCATCTCGCTTCCCATCAAAGAATCCATACAGGGGAGAAACCCTATCAGTGCTTAGAATGTGGAAAGAACTTCAGTCAGAGCAGCAGTCTCGCTTTGCATCAGAGAATTCACACCAGAGGGAAATCTTCTTAGTGTTTGGAATGTGGGAAGGCCTTCAGTCAGAGTGCCACTCTCATGGCCCACCAAATAATTCATACAGGGTTGAAAGCATATCAGCGCATGGAATGTAGATAAAATTTCCCTTGTAAAAAAGTCAATTCAAGAACTCACAGCATGGTGAATAATAGAATGGTAGATTCGGAATCTAGTCCAACACCTGCCAACGCAGAAAAAAATCATGTCAAGCATCCATGACAGATGGCCATCCAACTTCTTCTTAAAGACCTCCAATGAAGGAGAGTCCACCCCCTTCTGAGGGAGTTCCTTTTCACTGCTGGCTCTTACTATCAGAAAGTTCCTCCTGATCTTTAGGAGACATCTCCTTTTGTGCTGCTTGAATCACCTCTTCAGATTCCTTCATGACCTTGAGAAGGACTTCTGTATGTCTGAGAATGTCCAGGGGATTGGACCATGCTCTATATTTGGGGGGAAACCCATGGAGAGGAGTCTGATATAGGGCTTAAGTCGTCTAGGCATTGGTCAGATTGTCATAATTACAGACATACTTACTGGTTTGGACGGAAGTGATTCTTATTCCAGGGGAAGTGGTGACCCTGAGATTACAGGTGCTCTCACCAATATTGTCCAAACGTCCAGTAAAACTTTGACACAGCAGACCAATACCCGCTGAGGTCAATGTATTAGGAGGTTAGGTTTAGGGCCGTGTGGTATTGCTTCATTGTATGTGGGGTCCCTATAAAGGGAACTTCTTCCTCTAGGTGGGAGGGAGACTGGTCAATTTACCATCAGTTGAATTCAACATTTAAGTCAGATTTTTAAAAACGGATTTGCAGAACAAAACTCACAGTTAGAAAGGCAGTTATTAGGCTCCAGGGTTAAAATATTATCTAAATGTTACTGGAGTGGGATACAAAGAATGAAATGATAAAATCATGAATGAGAAGCTGGGCCAGAGATGTAGGACAAAACATTGACTTTGCTTTATGGGAGCAACTGTGGAAAGTAAATTTAAGATTTACAGCTAGCTACATGCTAAGGGAAAACTTCATGAAGATGATTCAGAGGAGTCAATCAAGATCATCAAGGGTCTGAAACCAAGCCATATGAGGGGGGCTTGAAGGAACTGGGGGGGTGCGTATCTATTTCAAGTGACGTTTGCCGAAATCTACGCTTGCAACATGGGCTGTCATACGTCCAGATTTTCCCGGACATTTCAGCAATTTCCGCCCAGACGCTGCTTACAATTCTGGATATATGGCAACCATGTCTGTATACAGTGGTACCTCGGTTTTCAAACAGCTTAGTTCTTGAACAACTTTGAACTCAAATGCTGCAAACCTGGAAGTCAGTGTTCCAGTTTGCGAACTTTGCTTCAGAAGCCGAACGTGCTCCTGAGCCTTTTTCACTGTTGCGCTGCTAATTTGCATCCCCCCATTGTAATTAAAGCCTTCCATTTCCAGTTTGCAGTGTTCTGAGGTGATATTTGGAGCTTATATCTGGTGCTTTTGTTTTTGCTAAAAGAAATTGCATTTTTATTTGGCTTTTTTGGTGTGACTGTGGCTTGTTGTTCGTTTTTGATTGATTGTGTGACTGTGGCAATGTATAAAATCCCCCATCCAAACAATGTCTATCATCAGTGCAGGTAAGAAAAAATAATAATTTTAATTTTAATCTAAAGTACTGTCTTCTTTCTGTTATAGTATAGTACATTGATTATTGCTTTCATTTTATGGATCAATGGTCTCGTTAGATAGTAAAATTCATGTTAAATTACTGTTTTCGGAGTTGTTTTTAAAAGTCTGGAATTGATTAATCTGTTTTGCATTGCTTTCTTTTTTTAAAAAAATTATTCGATTTTTACATACATATATTATCTTCTTACAATTTTTAAATTTGCTGTACAATTTTTTCCTTTCCCTCCTCCCCCCCAATACCCATTGGAAGGGTTCAAACAATTATCCTCAGCCACGGGCATAGCGTCTTTAGTTTCCACCGAATGTCTTTTGTTCCAGTAGATTTTATCCATTCAAGATAGGGGTTCCCTCTGTTTCTTATCGTGGTGGACTTGACCTTCCACGTTGTTTCCTGTGACATGACTGTGACAATGTCCGACGAAATAAGTTCAAACAAATAAGTATTCCATGCCTCTACTGTCCATTTTCCTCTCTCTTTCCAACCTAAAGCTATCGTTGCCTTTCCCGCTAATATCATAGCTTTGAAGGTAAACTGGTCACCTTTCTCTGTTGCCATGTTTCCAAGTATACCCATTGTCATGAAATCAAAATCTATTGAAAGCTTCATTTTAAAAATTTCATTAATAACCTTTAGGATTTCCCCCCAGAATTCCTTTACCTCTGGGAATTCCCTGTACATATGGGAAAACCATCCCTTGACTTGTTCACAGTGCCAACAGCTAGAATTCAATCCTGCTACCATATTAGCAAGCTGGGCTGGAGTTCTGTACCATTTTAGAAATAATTTTAATTTCAGCTCTCTGAATTTGCTTACTTTAATCTCATCTGTTCCTTTCATTATCCTTTCAACCTTTGCTTCGCTAACTTGTTCTTCCTTACTCCACATCTTTTGAATAAGTTGGGTTGTCTGTTCATTTGTTTGTATAGTTCCTCTATTGGCTCTTCTAAACTCCTGTTTCCTGTCTCTTGGACTTTGGAAATTTTGTTGTATAGTCCTCCAATTTTTAACCAATATTGGTTACCTATATTCTCTATTACTTCCTGCAATGACTTTAAGAAGAAGAAGAAGAAGAAGAGTTTGGATTTGATATCCTGCTTTATCACTACCCGAAGGAGTCTCAAAGTGGCTAACATTCTCCTTTCCCTTCCTCCCCCACAACAAACACTCTGTGAGGTGAGTGGGGCTGAGAGACTTCAGAGAAGTGTGACTGGCCCAAGGTCACCCAGCAGCTGCAAGTGGAGGAGTGGAGACGCGAACTCGGTTCACCAGATTACGAGACTACCGCTCTTAACCACTACACCACACTGGCTCTCCTTTAAGGACTCTCCTCTATACATACCTTTAACTATATGGTATCCCAGATTTTCTTCAAAGTCTGGTATACCTGCTGTTGCAGCTTCTCTCTAGAACATTTAATTATTACATTCCTGGGGGATTTTCTCCCCTTAGGCTCTCGGCAGTGATGGGCTCGTTCCACATCTTCTGCCTTCAAACTAACTCCTTGAGTACAACTACAACTACTACTACTACTACTACTACTACTAATAATAATAATTTATTATTATTTATACCCCATCCATCTGGCTGGGTTTCCCCAGCCACTCTGGGCGGCTTCCAACAAAACAGTAAAATACAATAACCTATTAAACATTAAAAGCTTCCCTAAACAGGGCTGCCTTCAGATGTCTTCTAAAAGTTTGGTAGTTATTTTTCTCTTTGACATCTGATGGGAGGGCGTTCCACAGGGTGGGTGCCACTACCGAGAAGGCCCTCTGCCTGGTTCCCTGTTACTTGGTTTCTCATACCGAGGGAACCGCCAGAAGGCCCTTGGCGCTGGACCTCAGTGTCCGGGCAGAACGATGGAGGTGGAGCATAGCCAGGTTCTCAAAGTTTCTTCCAACTCTTTAGCCTGTATTTCTTCCAGAATTCCTCCCAAAATCATATTAGCTCTTCTCTGGGGGTCCGGCAATTCTGACCCCTGTTTAGATAGTGTCAGGGAACTGCCATCGGAAGAACAGGAGGTGAAAGGGCTCACAGAGGTTGGGAGAGACTTATCAGCTGAGGAGGGAACCAGCAGGGGGAGAGAAGGAGCTCCAAGGGAAAGTGAGTCGGAGGGATGGCTCAGAGACACTTCCAGCGAAAACAGTGGGGAGGTTTCAGGACCTCCTATAGGGACACCCACTCCTCGCCGGAAACTGTCGCGCCGAGAGTCCAGAAGGCGCGTTTCCGTTAAGGAGTTTTTATGCTGGAAGAAATTCCGTAAACGCCCACTGTCGGATTCTACCAGCGACTGACGGAGCCATGCTTAAGGAGCTCCGTTACAGACAGAGGTTTGTGGACTTAGCCAAACTCTGAGGGACTAGGAATTTCACGCACAAGCAGCTCATCATCCCATCACAGCAATCCGACAGTCCCTGAAAGCAGCTTGTGCAGAGAGGCATCATGAGCAACCCAGCCGGAACCGGAGAAGCGGGAGGAGCTGGAGCGGGTCCAAGCCTGGAAGAAAGGTACCGGGTGTTGGAGGTCCAGCTAGCGCTGCAAACGGCGAGGCTCGAGGAGAGGAGGGCGCAGGATGCAGAAAAGGCAAAAGGCTCCCCATTGGCAAGAAAGATGCCAGGATTGGTGCAGAAGTTTGGGGGGGATCCCAGGAACTATCAAGCCTTTAGGACAGAGATGCAGTATGCTCTCAATCTGCAGTTTGACGACTTTCCCGACGAGGAATCGCGAGTGGCGTTTGTGGTTGGCCATCTCGAAGGGGGGGCGAGAGACTGGGTTAGACCCCTGATGGCAGGGAATAATGACGTCCTGAAGGACACGAGGAAGTTTTTTCGCGCCATGGACCTGATGTTTTCCAGCGACATTGAGCAGGGAGTGGTGCGCAGACAGTTGATGGCTTGTAAACAGGGGAGCCGATCTGTCCGTGAGTACTGGACTGAGTTTACCATGTTGATACATAAATTGGGGTGGGATCTATCGGCGGAACCCATTCAAATGCTTTTCGAAGAGGGGCTTTCTTCGGCGGTGAAAGACGAACTTTCCCGGGCGCCCAGGGCGGAGTCTATGGACCAGCTGACCAAATCAGCGCTGACCATTGGAGCGCGCCAGGAGGCGAGAGCCTTGGAGAAGCGGGAAGGGAAAGGGGAGCGTTGGAGGGATTTCCGCATTCCAGAGATTCCGGAGCCAACTTTCCCGCCAGGAGAGCCGATGGAAATTGGAACAGCGCGCGCGTGCGCAGTTTCAAATCCCAGTGAAGGGCAGAAGAAGGAGGGGAAGAGCGCCAAGAAATGTTATCTCTGCCAGCAGCCAGGTCACTTTGCCAGAGTCTGCCCACAAAGAAAGGAATGGCAAGGGATGGCGGGAGCTGTTGGGGGAAAGGAGGAGGAAGTCCAGGAGCAAGTAAAAGCCAATGCCTGGCTGACACCGTCAGGGCACAGCAGCCAGGCCAAGGAGCAGTAAAAGTGCCCACGCCGGAACCTCCAAGACCAGTCCTAGTGATAGAGGTGTTGCTAGAGCTGCCAAACGGACACCCACTAAAGATAAAGGCGCTATTGGACTCAGGCAGCTCCTGTAATTTTATGAGTAAGGAGTTTGCAGCTGAACACCAGATACAGACAATCCCTTTAAGTAACCCCTTGCAGGTGACCACGATCGATGGGAGGGAGCTGTTGGGAGGAGAAGTTAGCCTACAGACCATCCCAATGGTAATGAGGGTGGCCAGGCACACCGAAAGAATAGCGTTCAATGTGGCCACCTTGGGAGGGGCTCCCATTATTTTGGGAATGAGCTGGCTAGCGTTGCACGATCCGCTAGTGGGCTGGCATCAGAGAGTGGTCTCCTTTGGGTCAGCACATTGCCTAGAACACTGCAAAGAGGGGAAGGCTCCGGAAGGGGCAAAAGCCTTTCTAGCAGGGACGGAAGTAACGGACAAAGGGAAGGTGCCCAAACAATACGCTGACCTGAGCAATGTCTTCAGCGAAAGGGAAGCCGACAAACTACCACCGCATAGAGCCTTTGACTGCCAAATCAATCTAGTCCCTGGGGCCCAGCTCCCAGTGGGCAAGCTGTACGCCATGTCAGACAGGGAAATGCAGGAGTTAAGGGAGTTTATTGATAAAAACCTGAAGCGAGGTTTCATCAGAGAGTCCAGAGCGGTGGGGGGCAGCCCAGTGTTTTTTGTGGACAAAAAAAACACGGATAAACCGAGACTTGTAGTGGACTACCGGGCCCTAAATGCAGTGTCGGAACCAGTGGCTTTCCCCATGCCCAGAATTGATGACATTTTGACCAGGGTGAGGAAGGGAAAGATTTTTACTAAACTGGACCTGAGGGGGGCATACAACCTGATACGGATAAGGAAGGGGGATGAATGGAAAACCACCATGTTCACCCCTTTGGGGGCTTTTGAATATCTCGTTATGCCCTTCAGATTACAAGCAGGCTCAGCATGTTTTCAGTCGTTCATGAACCACGTCCTGGGACCTCTGCTCTACAAGAATTGCGTGGCCTTCCTAGATGACGTGTTAGTATATTCAGAGAATGAGCAGCAGCATGTAAAGGACGTCAGGGAAGTGTTGAGCCAACTGCAAGCAAACCAGCTGTGGGTGAAATTGGAGAAGTGTCAGTTTCACACCAAGGAGGTGGAATTCCTGGGGTACCGCTTATCAGACAAGGGATTAGCCATGGATCAAGGCAAGGTCCAGGCGGTGCTGGAATGGAAGACACCGAAAACGAAAAGGGATGTGCAAAGATTCTTAGGGTTTGGGAACTTTTATCGTAAGTTCATCAAGAACTTTGCCCACTTAACGGCTCCCATTACGGACTGTCTCAGCAGCAAGAAGAAATTTGTTTGGACGGCGGAGGCGGAGCAAGCATTTGAAGAATTGAAAAAGGCATTCGCTTCGGAAGAACAGCTCCTGCATGTGGATTTACAAAAACCAATGAGAGTGGAAACTGATGCATCAGACCGGGCAGTGGCGGCGGTGCTTCTTCAGCCGGGGAAGAGTAGGTCGGAGTGGAGACCGTGTGCCTTCTTCTCGCGTAAGCTAAACAAATCCGAGAGGAACTACACGGTATATGACCGAGAACTACTCGCCATTCACGAAGCGTTCCGGAGATGGAGACACTTACTAATTGGTGCACAACATAAGGTGCAAGTGTGCACGGACCACAAGAATTTAGAGTATTGGAGAACGGCACGAATGCTCAACCAACGACAAGTGAGATGGGCCCAGGAGTTCTCCAAATTTCATTTTGAAATTTGCTATGTGCCAGGTCCAGAAAACGTCAGGGCGGACGCTCTCTCACGCAAACCTGAATATTTGGAGGGGGAGGGAGCACCCGAAGAGAGACATATCATCCCAGAGGACCGCTGGGTGTGTGGGGCGGCATTGGTGGGGCAAAGGGAACTGGTAGAGGGAACGGAGAATGATGAATACGCCCAGAATAAGCTCAGGTGTCTAAGGAGAGAGGGAGAAAACCCCGGAGGTTTTGAAGAAAGAAACGGGGCATTGTATTACAAAGGGGCACTATATATACCCGAAGGGGAATTGAGAGGGAGAGTACTCAAACAGCTGCACGACAGCCCCACAGCGGGGCATTTTGGGCAACACAAGACCATGTGGTTGGTTACCAGGGAATTTTGGTGGCCTAAGGTGAGGGAAGATGTACGGGAGTATGTAAGAGGGTGTGACCAATGCCAGCGAGCCAAAGGAGAAAGGCGGGCGCCGGCGGGGTTATTAGAACCGTTACCCACACCAGAACGACCATGGGAGGCGGTATCGATAGATTTTATGACTGATCTGCCGAAATCCAAGGGGAAAACCGCCATCCTGGTCGTAGTAGACCTGTTAACTAAGATGGGCCACTTTGTAGCTTGCTCACATGCAGTCACGGCGGAAGAGACCGCGAAATTGTTTGTAGAACATATTTTTAGGCTGCATGGCGCCCCCTTGAGGGTGGTCTCAGACAGAGGCAAACAATTCACGTTCAGGTTCTGGAGGAAGCTCATGAGCTTACTGCACGTAGAGGTCAATTTTTCGACTGCCAGGCACCCTGAAACCAACGGGCAGGCGGAAAGAGCAAACGGTATCCTCCAACAATACCTGAGGTGTTATGTCAATGACAGAGAGAACGATTGGGTCGAAAAGTTGGCGCTGGCGGAATTTGCCTACAATAATGCGGAGAATGTGTCCACCGGGATGAGCCCCTTTTTGGCTAATTATGGGTGCCACCCCAGGGCATTTCCAGGGGGAGGAGGGGAGAGATGGAGCGTCCCGGCCGCCGAACATTTTGTAGAAGAAATGGAAGCGATCCATCGTCAACTCCAACTCAACTTAGAAAGTGCCAAAGAAGAATATAAGAGACAGGCAGACAAGAACAGAAGGGAAGGTGAAACCATAAGGGTGGGGGATCAGGTGTGGCTGTCAACCCAAGGGTTGCCGTTCAAGGGGGGTTGCAAGAAATTGAGACCCAAAAGATTGGGACCATTTGAGGTCATTCAACAGGTCAACCCAGTGGCTTTCAGACTCCGGTTACCGAACCACATGAAACTGCACCCAGTATTCCACAGGTCATTACTGTCACCGTATAGGGGGGGAAATGAAGGGGTTTCCACACGGGGACCAGTCTTAGAAGAGAGGGAAAGCAGCAACCATGTGGCGGAAATCATCGACTCCAGGTGGAAGGGTAATCAGGTGGAGTATTTGGTAGCGTGGGAAGGGGAACCGGAGTCAGAAAATACCTGGGTGACGGCAGAGGAGGTCAATGACGAGATCTTAATCGAAACGTTCCATCAAAGGTTCCCCAGGAAACCTCAGTCAGTAGCGAGGTTCCGGAGGGAGAACTTTGGCACCACCGACGAGGAGGAGGAACTGGAAGGATTCACGGAATCGGAGTTGGAAGAAGGGATAGACTCCGATGAGGAGGAGTACTTAGAAACCAGAAACAGCAACCGGTGGAGGGAAATGTTCGAGACTTCGGAAGATGAGGGAGGTTCTTTCAGGGGTTTTGCTCCCTCGCCGCCCGCAGAGGAGGGGAGGGGAGGGGGTGAAGGGGGCCCTGGAGGGGAGGTGGATGTCAGGGAACTGCCATCGGAAGAACAGGAGGTGAAAGGGCTCACAGAGGTTGGGAGAGACTTATCAGCTGAGGAGGGAACCAGCAGGGGGAGAGAAGGAGCTCCAAGGGAAAGTGAGTCGGAGGGATGGCTCAGAGACACTTCCAGCGAAAACAGTGGGGAGGTTTCAGGACCTCCTATAGGGACACCCACTCCTCGCCGGAAACTGTCGCGCTGAGAGTCCAGAAGGCGCGTTTCCGTTAAGGAGCTTTTATGCTGGAAGAAGTTCCGTAAACGCCCACTGTCGGATTCTACCAGCGACTGACGGAGCCATGCCTAAGGAGCTCCGTTACAGACAGAGGTTTGTGGACTTAGCCAAACTCTGAGGGACTAGGAATTTCACGCACAAGCAGCTCATCATCCCATCACAGATAGTGTAGTTACTTTTTTTCCATCTTCCTGGGCTAGCTCTTTAGCTTGAATTGCTAATTGCTTCACCCCCTTAATTTTTACTCCTTCAAGCATTACAATTTATAAATCCTAGTTAAAATATTTTAAAAGACTTCCGCCGCATTCACCGCACGTCTCTTCGTTATCTTGCTCGCCTTTACATCTGTTCTTCAATCATTTCCCTTCCTTAGGTTCTTTCATAATCCGTCAAATCTTTATGTTCTCTATATTCTTAACAAGCTTAGTCTAAGCACAGCCAAACCTTCGTATTTGAGCCCTGCTTGTATAAATATTCATTTAAGCATTCCCATTGTTTCTGTATTATAGTTTTGGATTTATGCCTAATTAAATCCGTCAATTTTGCTAACTCCAGGTACTCACATAGTTTACTTAACCAGTTCCCTTTTGTTGGGATATAATTTCCGTTCCAATGACTGGCTACCAACATTTTCGCTGCTGTTGTTGCATACAGAAAGATGTTAATTTTGTCTTTGGGGATATGCTTACTCAAGATTCCTAGTAAATATGCTTTTGCCCTCCTGATATGATACTTTATCAATTTTTTAATCTCTTCATGGATCATCTCCCAAAATTTTTGATCTCTGGAAATGTCCACCACATATGGTATAGAGTGCCTTTCATTCTATTACATCTCCACCATTTATTACTATTTGATCTATTTGTTTTTGCCAGTCTGTCTGGTGCCATATACCATCTGTGGTGCATCTTTATATAATTCTCTCTTAATGAATACTAAGCTGTAAAATTTATATTTTCCCCCCAAAACTTTTTCCAATCTTCAGAATCAATTGTATATCCTAAATCCCATTCCCACTTTAGAATATTCACTGCTTTGACTTCTTGATCTATATATTTTAGAGAGTGTTTTTTTGATTATTTTGTAAAACCTCTCTTTCTAATTTTGATATTTTATTCCCAAATCCCCCAGTTTTTATATCTTTCTCATATGTAGCCTTAAGTTGGAAATATTCTAACCAATTTATTCCCAGTATTTTGAGTTCTTTGTCCTCTTCTTCGAAGAGGAGGTTAAGGGGTGATATGATAGCCATGTTCAAATATATAAAAGGATGTCACATAGAGGAGGGAGAAAGGTTGTTTTCTGCTGCTCCAGAGAAGCGGACACAGAGCAAACTACAAGAAAGAAGATTCCACCTAAACATTAGGAAGAACTTCCTGACAGTAAGAGCTGTTCGACAGTGGAATTTGCTGCCAAGGAGTGTGGTGGAGTCTCCTTCTTTGGAGGTCTTTAAGCAGAGGCTTGACAACCATATGTCAGGAGTGCTCTGATGGTGTTTCCTGCTTGGCAGGGGGTTGGACTCGATGGCCCTTGTGGTCTCTTCCAACTCTATGATTCTATGATTCTATTCTTTTGATATTTTCCTTCATTCCTTCTGCTAAATCTCTATAGGTTGGCCAGGCAAATTTTTTTTAATGTCGAGGTTGCCTCTATTGGAGAGGTCCACCTTGGAGTTCTTTCTATAATTCTCTCTTTCGTTCTCTCCCATACCTCAAATAGGGCCTTTCTCACAAGGCGGTTTCGTAAATCCTTTATGCAATTGTATTTTCCCATAGAATAAATATCCATGCCAACCCTGTATTTTGTCCCAGCCTTCTAGTTCCAAAACTTCAGTATCTTTTAGTAACATCCACTCTTTCATCCAACTCCAGCACGCTGCTTCAAAATATCTTCTTAAATCTGGGACTGCAAATCCCCCCGTTTCTTTTGGCCCCATCATTATTTCTGATTTTCTTCTGGCTTTCTTCCCTTGCCATATAAAATTGGCAAGGTCTCTTTGCCAGCTTTTAAAATATTTTGTCCCAATTATTATTGGGATAGTTTGAAATAAAAATAGGATTTTTGGTAATATCACCATTTTAATCATTGACACTCTCCCCCAAGGTACCACTGTAATCAGTTTCTTCAGTCAGTCCTGACTGCCTATATAACCACAATGGGTATCTTACACTTTTTGTTTGAATGTAAACAAAGATCCTTGGAGACTCTGGCAGAAGTTGAACAAACAAGAAAGATTTATTTTACACAACAAAGTTGAAAAAAACAAAGGATGTGTCAGGAGATAGATAATGTTCTTTCAGGAAACAGTTAACTTAATAATAAATTGTACTAAATTTAGTGTATGATACAGGGTTCTAAACAAAGTAGTAAATGTGCAGCTTTTTAAAACTTCTGTTGCTTCTTTTAAGTTATTCCTCTTCAATGTTACAGGTGTCTAGAGAGGATGGCCAATGCTGAGCTTGTTTCCAGTTATTTCACTTCAGCTCCTTAACTTAGCTATTGCACACACTCTATTTGAATGGCAGTGCCGGTTAACTTTGGGGGTGCCAGGACCCCACAAATATTTTGTTGGCAAAGCCGATCAGCCCCTAGGTGTTGGCTCGTGCGTCAGAACCGCAAAGGGCTGGGCTGCGGATTCTTCCAACCGGATCTCTGCAACTACTGAGAAGAGTTGAGTGCTGACCATTCCTGGCACCCTGGAGCAGTCCTTGTTTCTGCTAATAAAGAGTTAGCTTCACATGCTCTCTGTGGTTTTGGCTGGCTGGCTCTAGGATTCCATGAATCCAAACTCCCTGGAGGAAGGGGGTGCGGTGGGACTAGGACCCCCACCCCACCCCGCTTTACTTCAATCAGATACCTGAGCAGGAGGAAGACGCCAAGGCAGCTCTGGAGCCCCTCCAGGAAATTCTCTGCCAGCGCCCCCAACCGTCCCCTGGCAATGCTTGGCTAGGCTTCCCTCCCACACCCTCTTCCTGCCAGTCTAATGGATGAGATGATGCCACACACCCCTCACCATTTTAATGTCAATCAACTTTTTTTCGGGGGGGCCTCAAATATTTTATTTAGGTGGGGGACAATGGAACCTTGTGTGGAGTTTGGAACTGACAGGGTTAAAACTCCGTGGTGTCCTTTATCTGGGAGGAGGAGCTTGTCGCAGAGAAGTGAGTCACAGCGTGTGTCTGCTTTCAGACTTGCTTTCGATTTTGACTGAGACGCAGCTCAGCTCAGAGGCTGCGTGTGTGCTTTTGGAGCACGGCTGAGAATGCCTCCAAGTTCCGATGGAATGGGACTGATTTATGGCTTGTAAATAAACGCTTCTAGAGATAAGAACCGAACTGTCTCTGGACTTGATTTATCCCTCATCTCACACGGACACAGGACCGCTGCTACTCTGCTCTCCTGCCAGGTCAGCTCCCAAGCAGAGCCACGCAAGGGAAGCGTGACTGGACGCAGGGGTTTTATTTCCGCAAAGGTTATGGCGTTACGTGTTTCCTGACAAGTGTGAGAAGGGAGAAGGCTGCCAGCGGTGAGTTGCTGTGATCTCCTGCCAGGAAGGGCAGTGGGAGATGCTGGAGAGAGGAGCCAAGAGCCAAGAGGGACGGCTGCTTCGAGAGTCCGGCTTGCTGGCAGTGTGAGTACGCTGAAGCCCCGGGGGGGAGGAAGAATGGCTGCTGCACAGGCACAGCAGAGCCAAGAGAGCTACCCCGGTGAGAGGCTGAATGGGGCCAACTGGGAGGCCTGGTCAAGAAGAGCAAGGGGGTGGTTTGTGGCCACAGGGCTCTGGAGTCCAGTCCAGAAGGAGCCGGCCCCACCCATGCATGCTACTGCTCTGCTAAGTGAGAGAGAGCAGAGAGAGCTCAGCATGTTGCAAGCAAGTGTGGACGCTTTGCTGTTGCCCCACCTGGAGGGCGTTAAATTGGCTCAGGCCGCCTGGCAGGTGCTGAGGAGTCTGTGCGAAAGCTCAGCAGGAGCCAAGGGCCGGGAGGAAGCCGAGGGCCAAGGGAGCAAGCCTCAGGCCGAAGTGAGAGCCAGACCAGAGGGGGCTGGAAGCCCAGAAGGGGCTGAGGAACGCCCAGAAAGCCCAGTGGGGGCTGGGACTGTGTTGGCAAGCTTTTGCAATGCTTCGACACGTCTGTGTGATGGACTGTGTGCTGGAGAGAGGCTGAGAGCTGTGAAAGAGGGCACAGGCTGCACCCCAAGAAGGAGTGGGGGGGCAGGCCAGGCAGGCCGTTCCAAGAGCTCTGAGAAAGCCAAAGGCTTCGAAAGATGTTTGTGCTTTGAGACGACGTCCAACAGCGCTGGGAAGCATCCGCTAGAGGCCCAGGCTGCCAAGGACACCGGCCGGTGTGGAATGTCAACAAAGCAGGTTCCCAAGACCAGTTCCCAGGACAGACGTGGGAAAGCAGCAGGCCAGGAGAAAAACAAAGACAAGGCGTCTTATCACCTCACAGCTGCGATGGTGTCTCTGAGAAAAGGCAAAAGCCTCAGTCGGGGGGAGGCTGTGGCCATGGCAACCGATGGGAGTGCGAGCAACGCCACGGCATCTTTGGAAAACAGCCAGAGACACTCTTTATCTCTTGTTGTCGATTCGGGAGCTTCACATTGCCTAGTGACCTCTAAAGGGCTCCTGAGGAACTGCAAGACAGTTAAAACTGGACGCTATGTTACCTTAGCAGATGGGTCTCAAAGACCACTGACTGAATCTGGGTTTCTTTATTGTTCTTTTATAGATCATTGGGTGCAAGCTTATGTGGTTCCAGAGCTTGCCCACTCTCTTTTAAGTGTGCCAGCTCTTATGGCTGCTGGGTTCGATGTTCTGTTCTCTAACAATTTGTGTTCCTTCTGCAGGGATGGGAAGAAGATCTACAGTGTCGAGAGAAAAGACAGGCTCTTTCTGGTGGAGATGCCCATTGAAAATGGGACTGGTGGGAAAATGGGGCTGGTGGAAAATGGGGCTAGTGGAGAGTCCATTAACGACGCCCAAGGGCAGTGTGCTAATGTCCCACCACACCATGATTGTATACACTTATGGCACAGGAGATTTGGGCACGTTGGGTGGTCATATGTGAGAAAAGCCACAGGCAACACAATTGGATGTAGGTTCAAAGCATGTGACAAATACCTAGATTGTCAAGCCTGTAAGCAATCAAAGGTCACAACATGCACATACCCCAGGTCAGAGAGGAGAACCAGTAAACCCTTTGAACTTGTCCATGCAGATTTGTCGGGCCCCATGCCGACACCTTCTTTAGCTGGATCTAAATGGGTTTTGCTTCTGGTTGACGATTTTTCTAGACATTCTTGGGCTTTTGCGCTGCAACAGAAGTCAGAGGCAGCTGCACTGATCAGGGATTGGATCACAGCGGTAGAGCTACGGTTCTCTACCAGGGTGATTTCCTTTCAATCTGATCGGGGGGGGGGGGAGTTTACAGGTTCTGCGCTGCAATCGTTTTTCAGGCAGAAGGGTATCAGTCATCGACTGACGGCCCCCCACTCTCCGCAACAGAATGGGGTTGCAGAGAGAAAATTTCGCACACTACAGGAATCAGCGAATGCTATGTTGGCAGACTCGGGTTTGCCACAGCGCTTTTGGGCTGAGAGTTATAAGACAGCATGTTTTCTGCAGAACAGGGTGTTCAATTCAAGTGTAGGAGACACACCGTACTTTCTGCTTCACGGGAAGCAGCCGAAAGTGGGTTTTCTGCGCACTTTTGGGTCTACGGCTTGGGTTCTCATTCCAAAGGCCATGCGCAGAAAGGGTGAGCCAAGGTCTAGGAAGATGATCTTTGTAGGCTATGAGCCGGGTTCAAAGGCGTGGCGTTTCGCATACCCTACTGGCAACCAGTCCAAGCTGCTTATTAGCGGCAGTGCTGAGTTTTGCGAGCAGAGTGGGTGGAAGCGTCTTCACGGGAATCCAGATGTTCTGTTAGACTCAGATGAGGAAGAGGAGGAGGACGAGGCTGAACCTGTTGCTGAGGTGCACAGTCCACAGCCACAGAGTCCAGAGCCGGGATCTCCAAGGGAGAGGCTCCGTATCTCTCCAAAAGGGAGTCCCAGGACCCCTCCACAGGTCTCTGTCAAGTCTGAGCTAAGGAGTGAACCATCCTCGCCAGCAGAACCAGCTGTTCGCCCTAAACGGCGCAGCAGGTCAGAGGGGGATGTTTCTGCCACAGAGGATAGTAGGGTTGATCCAGGTGATTCAGGCGCAGTTCCAGAATTCACGCTGAGGAGGTCAGCAAGATCAACCAAAGGGAAGCCACCTGAAAGGTATGAAGCCACGAGTGTCTGGGTTGGTGTGGCTAGATGTGAACCTGAATCCTTTGAGGATGTTCAGAAGTTGCCTCGGGAAGAAGCCAGCAAATGGCATGAGGCGATGCAGAAGGAGATGAACTCAATGGAGTCTCTTGGAGTGTTCTCACTCACACAGCTGCCGGCTAACCAGCAAGCTGTAGGCTGCAGATCGGTTTACCGACTTAAACCCACAGAAGCAGGAGAACCACAGTATAAAGCGAGGTTAGTGGCCCGAGGATTCACACAGAGGAAGGGTGTCCACTTCACAGAGGTATATTCGCCGACCTCAAGGGCGGAGACTTTGAGAACGCTTTTGGCGATAGCAGCACAGAGAGGTTGGAAGGTGAACCATTTTGATGTAGATGTCGCCTACCTGAACTCAGATCTCCAGGAGGAGTTGTACATGCTTCCTCCTCCAGGGTTTGAAGTCAGTGAGCCAGGCGTCGTGTGGCGGTTGCACAAATCCATCTATGGATTACGCCAATCTGCCAGGAATTGGAATATGTGCCTACATGAAGCCTTAGAAGAGCTAGGTTTTAAGAGATCTCTTGCAGACAGTTGTCTTTACATTAGAGATTCAGGCTTGCAACAGCAAGTGGCCCAGGTGTTTGTTGATGACATCTTGCTCATGGCAAAGACAGGTGAACAGGTAGAGAAGTTTGCTAAGGAGCTTGGAAAGCGGTTCAAGCTGAAGCAACTTGGAGATGTCAAGTCCTATCTAGGCGTAGAGATCACGAGAGCAAGTGATGGAAACTTTTTGCTTCGCCAGAAAGGTAAGATTGAACAGTTGCTTGAGAAGTTCAGGATGTCTGAATGTGCAGGTGCCAGATCACCCATGGAGACTGGGTACGTGAAGGAGTGTCAGCAAGTAGAACGCGTGGTGTTCGAAAATACTGAGCTCTTTCAGTCAGCTCTGGGTAGTCTGTTGTACCTGTCACAGTGGAGCAGACCAGACATAGCGTTTGCTGTCAATCTGCTCAGTAGAGAGGCTTCAAGTCCTAGTGTGCAGGCCTGGAATGGTGTTAAGCGGGTGCTACGTTACCTGCAAGATACCAAAGACTTTTGCCTCAAGATGTCAGCTGAGGGCGATGTCAAGCTGACCGCCTGGGTGGATTCGGATTGGGCTAACCTTGAGGACCGCAAATCAGTGTCAGGCCTAGTGGTGAAGTTTGGGGACTCAGTGATTGGGTGGAGGTCCCGGAAGCAAAGTCTCATAGCGCTTTCATCTACTGAAGCTGAGTTCAGTGCGCTATCAGAGGTTTGCAGAGAACTGGAGTTCTATGTGTGTTTGGTCGAGGAAATCTGTGGAGAGAATTGTCTGCCCGTTGTGGTGCATGAAGACAATCAACCATGCCTCAAATTGGCTGAGACAGGGCAATTCAAGGCGAGGACCAAACATTTGGACATACGGTTCCGGAATGTATGTCAGAGCGTTCATGAGGGGCTAGTTGCTCTGAAATACTGTCCCTCAACCAAGAACCTCGCTGATGGTTTCACAAAACCATTAACCTTCCAGAAGCACGAGGAGTTCTGTGAGGGTCTGTGTATGGGGAAAGCATTGTTGGCTATTGTCCCCAGATGCAGGACAAGAGGGGGTGTGGAGTTTGGAACTGACAGGGTTAAAACTCCGTGGTGTCCTTTATCTGGGAGGAGGAGCTTGTCACAGAGAAGTGAGTCACAGCGTGTGTCTGCTTTCAGACTTGCTTTCGATTTTGACTGAGACGCAGCTCAGCTCAGAGGCTGCGTGTGTGCTTTTGGAGCACGGCTGAGAATGCCTCCAAGTTCCGATGGAATGAGACTGATTTATGGCTTGTAAATAAACGCTTCTAGAGATAAGAACCGAACTGTCTCTGGACTTGATTTATCCCTCATCTCACACGGACACAGGACCGCTGCTACTCTGCTCTCCTGCCAGGTCAGCTCCCAAGCAGAGCCACGCAAGGGAAGCGTGACTGGACGCAGGGGTTTTATTTCCGCAAACCTTGGCCCCTAGGAGTTGGCTCCTGGGCCTCTTTCCACCCCCTCCCTGGGGAGTCAACCCTGAGGGCCCTCTTTGGTGATGGGGACCCTCATCTGAAGGACAAGGGAGGTTGGGGTTCAAATCCCCACGACGGGGTGAGCTCCCGTTGCTCTGTCCCAGCTTCTGCCAACCTAGCAGTTCAAAAACATGCCAGTGCAAGTAGTTGTGGCATTTCTGTGCACTCTGGTTTTCACCAATGTACCCCGTTGCGCCAGAAGCGGTTTAGTCCTCCTGGCCACGTGACCCGGAAAAGCTGTCTGGAGACAAATGCCAGCCCCCTCGGCCTGACAGCGGAGACGAGCGCCCCAACCCCACAGTCGCCTGGGCAGAGGACAAAAAGATGAAGATGCAGTGATGGGGAAGGGAGGGGCCCCCCAAAAGGGCCCTTACTGGGCCCCGGATCTATGCAATCCAGCTGCAAAGTGGTGACCCAACACCTGCAGGGCTTGCATGGCAGGATGAAGCCCCTCCCGCGCAGGAAATTACCCTCCCCCCACGCACAATAACACTGGGATATTCAAAAGGAAAAGGACTCCTGGACCTTTACGTCCAGTCAAAGGCGACTGTGGGGTTGGGGTGCTCATCTCCGCTGTCAGGCCGCCCCGATCTTATGCAGACGAACGACAAGGGAGGTGGGGGTTCCCCGTTACCATTCTGCCGTGTGCATCTGGATCCCTACTTTGAAATGACTAAATAAGTGGATGTTAAAGGGCCTCTCCTGGAAGCGCCTTCCCTGGGACCCACCGGCAGGGTACGTGGGATCCGGCTGCGAAGTTGGGGACCTGAAGGGTCTCCTTGGAAGTCTCCCCCCCCCACGTTTCTCTTTTCCTGGGGGGCCAAGAGATGCTCCCCTGCCCTGCACCCCCCGGGGCCCCTTTGCCGAAACTGAAGTGCGATGCCCACCAAAGGGAAGGCGAAGGTGAAGGACCCCTGGACCTTTGTCCGCAGACAGCTCCCCCCCTTTCTTCCCCCACAACAAACATAACCACAGTTTTGAAAACCCTCCATACTCTGTGTAGAATAGTGGGTAGACATGGCAGACGACACAGCGATTTCTCCAAAGCAACTCTTTATTTTGTAAGCTGGAACAGAAAACTGAACAGCAAACAGCTCAGCCGGCCTGCTTTTATAGGCAGCCAGCTGTTAACATTGTAGCAACAACAACCCAGGGTTTCCCGCCTAAAATAACTGACGTGGACCTGAGTGAAAACTATCTACAGTATCCCCCTGATGGCCCAGGGTGAGAACTTCAGTACATAACACTCTGGGCATGTGCAGATTTTGCAGCTTTCTGTAAACCAGAGGCAGGGAAGAAGTGGCCAAAGAACCACCTTGCAGAAAAGGGGCCTTGTGGGCTGAGGTGCAGGATCCCTGAGGATCCAGTACAGGAAGAACTGCCCCCCCCATCATAGAGGGGGGGGTGGTACCCCCGCCTGACTCGCAGAAATAGACTCCCGGAGGAGCAAGCAAGGGAGGCGGATGGGCAGAGAGGACAAAGAGATGAAGATGCAGTGATGGGGAAGCGAGGGGCCCCCAAAAGGGCCCTCACTGGGCCCCGGATCTATGCAATCCAGCTGCAAAGTGGGAACCCAACACCTGCAGGGCTTGTGTGGCAGGATGAAGCCCCTCCCGCGCAGGAGATTACCCTCTCCCCACGCACAATAACACTGGGATATTCAAAAGGTAAAGGACCCCAGTCAAAGGCGACTGTGGGGTTGGGGCGCTCGTCTCCGCTGTCAGGCCGAGGGGGCTGGCGTTTGTCCCCAGACAGCTTTTCCGGGTCACGTGGCCAGGAGGACTAAACCGCTTCTGGCGCCACGGGGTACAATGGTGAAAACCAGAGTGCACAGAAATGCCACAACTACTTGCACTGGCATGTTTTTGAACTGCTAGGTTGGCAGAAGCTGGGACAGAGCAACGGGAGCTCACCCCGTCGTGGGGATTCGAACCCCGACCTCCCTTGTCCTTCAGATGAGGGTCCCCATCGCCAAAGAGGGCCCTCAGGGTTGACTCCCCAGGGAGGGGGTGGAAAGAGGCCCAGGAGCCAACTCCTAGGGGCCAAGGTCCCGTTGTCCCCCTTCCAAAAAAGTTGATTGACATTAAAATGGTGAGGGGTGTGTGGCATCATCTCATCCATTAGACTGGCAGGAAGAGGGTGTGGGAGGGAAGCCCAGCCAAGCATTGCCAGGGGACGGTTGGGGGCGCTGGCAGAGAATTTCCTGGAGGGGCTCCCGAGCTGCCTTGGCGTCTTCCTCCTGCTCAGGTATCTGATTGAAGTAAAGCGGGGTGGGGTGGGGGTCCTAGTCCCACCGCACCCCCTTCCTCCAGGGAGTTTGGATTCATGGAATCCTAGAGCCAGCCAGCCAAAACCACAGAGAGCATGTGAAGCTAACTCTTTATTAGCAGAAACAAGGACTGCTCCAGGGAGCCAGGAATGGTCAGCACTCAACTCTTCTCAGTAGTTGCAGAGATCCGGTTGGAAGAATCCGCAGCCCAGCCCTTTGCGGTTCTGACGCACAAGAGCCAACTCCTAGGGACTGATCGGCTTTGCCAATAAAATATTTGTGGGGTCCTGGCACCCCCAAAGTTAACCGGCACTGCCATTCAAATAGTGTGTGTGCACGGCATCATATGATCAATTCTGCTGGACAGTGATTGCCTGGGCCCTCCTATTATTTTATTCAAGTTGGCACATCTGCTGAGAAGTAAGCCAGGTCAGAAGTAAGCCAGGTGGTACATGGGGAGTGATTTTCAGCCCCATGGAACCTTCAATGTGGGGTTCCTCAGGGCTCAAGCCTATCCCCCAGGTTGTTAAACATCTACATGAAACTGCTGGGTGGGCTTATCTGGAGGTTTGGAGTACGTTGTCCGCAGTATGCTGATGACACTCAGCTCTGTTTCTCCTTTACACCTGCAGGTGAGGCAGTGGAAGTTCTGGACCAGTGTCTTGCCTTGGTAATGGACTGGAGAGAGCCAACAAACTTCAGCTCAATCCAGATAAGACCGAGGCACTGTTAGTGGGTGGTTCCCTAGGCCACCTGCTCTTCACGGGGTCACGTTTCCTCCGAAGGAGCAGGTTCACAGCTTGGGGGTACTCCTGGAGCCTTTGCTGTCGCTCGAGGCTCCGGTGGCCTTGGTGGCCCGGAGTGCCTTCCATCAGCTTCGGTAGGAGAAGGAGAAGCTGTGAGGATACTGTCTACTTGGATCTCATTTAAGTCAGGAAGGGAAAGATCTTCTAGAAAGAGGAGAATCCCAAACCAGTTATGAAGGGTGTGGTGACCCCCTGGGTCTTCTATACTGTCAGAAGTACCTCAGGAGTGTGGAAACTGACAGAAAGTACCACCTTGTTTAAGAATCAAAATATTAAGGTGCAACAGCTAAATTAAGGAGCTGAAGTGAAATAACTGGAAATAAGCTCAGCACTGGCCATCCTCTCTAGACACCTGTAACATGGAAGAGGAATAACTTAAAAAAAGCAACAGAAGTTTAAAAGAAGCTGTGCATTTACTACTTTGTTTAGAAGCCTGTAACACACACTAAATTTAGTACAATTTATTAATAGGTTTACTGTTTCCAGAAAGAACATTATCTATCTCCTGACACATCCTTTGCTTTTTTCAATTCGTTCCGGAGGTCCGTACTTAACCTGAAACTGTTCTTAACCTGAAGCACCACTTTAGCTAATGGGGCCTCCTGCTGCTGCCGCACCGCCGGAGCACGATTTCTGTTCTCATCCTGAAGCAAAGTTCTTAACCTGAAGCACTATTTCTGGGTTAGCGGAGTCTGTAACCTGAAGCGTATGTAACCCGAGGTACCACTGTATCAAATTAAAAGAATACGAAGAACTCAAAATACTGGGAATAAATTGGTTAGAATATTTCCAACTTAAGGCTACATACGAGAAAGATATAAAAACTAGGGGATTTGGGAAATAAAATATCAAAATTAGAAAGAGAGGTTTTACAAAATAATCAAAAAACACTCTCTAAAATATATAGATTATTAGATAAAGTCCTCCCAGATCAAGAAGTCAAAGGAGAGAATATTCTAAAGTAGGAACGGGATTTAAGATATACAATTGATTCTGGAGATTGGAAAAAGTTTTGGGGAAAAAATATAAATTTTACAGCTTAGTATTCATTAAGAGAGAATTATATGAAGATGCACCACAGATGGTATATGGCACCAGACAGACTGGCAAAAACAAATAGATCATATAGTAATAAATGCTGG
The DNA here is from genome assembly GCF_964270895.1 of Podarcis filfolensis. Taxonomy (NCBI): domain Eukaryota; kingdom Metazoa; phylum Chordata; class Lepidosauria; order Squamata; family Lacertidae; genus Podarcis; species Podarcis filfolensis. The sequence goes on along the minus strand of NC_139605.1, from coordinate 3,496,987 downwards.
AGATGTAATAGAATGAAAGGCACTCTATACCATATGTGGTGGACATGTCCAGAGATCAGAAAATTTTGGGAGATGATCCATGAAGAGATTAAAAAATTGATAAAAGTATCATATATCAGGAGGGCAAAAGCATATTTACTAGGAATCTTGAGTAAGCATATCCCCAAAGACAAAACTAACATCTTTCTGAGTGCAACAACAGCAGCGAAAATGTTGGTAGCCAGTCATTGGAAAGGAAATTATATCCCAACAAAAGGCGACTGGTTAAGTAAACTATGTGAGTACCTGGAGTTAGCAAAATTGACGGATTTAATAAGGCATAAATCCAAAACTATAATACAGAAACAATGGGAATGCTTAAATGAATATTTATACAAGCAGGGCTCAAATGTGAAAGTTTGCCTGTGCTTAGACTAAGCTTGTTAAGAATATAGAGAACATAAAGATTTGACGGATTATGAAAGAACCTAAGGAAGGGAAATGATTGAAGAACAGATGTAAAGACGAGCAAGATAACTAAGAGGCGTGCGGTGAATGCGGTGGAAGTCTTTTAAAATATTTTAACTAGGATTTATATTATTGTAATACTTGAAGGAGTCAAAATTAAGGGGGTGAAGCAATTAGCAATTCAAGCTAAAGAGCTAGCCCAGGAAGATGAAAAAAAAGTAACTACGCTATCTAAACAGGGGGCAGAATTGCCGGACCCCCAGAGAAGAGCTAATACGATTTTGGGAGGAATTCCGGAAGAAATACAGGCTAAAGAGTTGGAAGAAACTTTGAGAACCTGGCTATGCTCCACCTCCATGAGGTCCAGCGCCAAGGGCCTTCTGGCGGTTCCCTCGGTATGAGAAGCCAAGTAACAGGGAACCAGGCAGAGGGCCTTCTCGGTAGTGGCACCCACTCTGTGGAACGCCCTCCCATCAGATGTCAAAGAGAAAAATAACTACCAAACTTTTAGAAGACATCTGAAGGCAGCCCTGTTTAGGGAAGCTTTTAATGTTTAATAGGTTAATGTATTTTACTGTTTTGCTGGAAGCCGCCCAGAGTGGCTGGGGAAACCCAGCCAGATGGGCGGGGTATAAATAAATTATTATTATTAGTAGTAGTAGTAGTAGTAGTACTCAAGGAGTTAGTCTGAAGGCAGAAGATGTGGAACGAGCCCATTGCTGCCGAGGGCCTAAGGGGAGAAAATCCCCCAGGAATGCAATAGTTACATTTTCTAGAGAGAAGCTACAACAGCAGGTATACCAGACTTTGAAGGAAATTGAGTTTCCAAGGGAAAAGAGTGTGGGTGAGTCGAGATGTATGCCAGGCTACTTTAAGGCAAGAAAGCTCAATGAAACCTTATGCACAAAAACTGCATAATAACGACATAACATAAGGTTTTACAGCTGAATTTTATAAGGAAATGGTAGAAATTTTGGCCCCGGAACTACAACAACTTTTTAACAGTATACTAGAAGGGGAAAAGGCCCCAGAAACATGGAGAAAGGCAGAAATAATGGTAATCTTAAAACCAAACAAAGACCCTAAAGAAGTAGGTTCATATGGACCTCTAAGTCTATTAAACCAAGATTATAAAATCTTCGCCAAAATTATGGCACCCCCCAAATAATAAAAGAAGACCAATATCACGGACAAGTAAAAAAGTTCGGGCTACTGAAATTAGATGTCTTTAAAGCATTTGATACATTCTCACGGGAGTTTTTATGGGAAACAATGACAAAATATGGAATAGGAGAGGTTTATCGGTTCGCGATACAAGAACTATATAAGGAAAGAACAGCAGTGGGGAGAGTTAATGGGGAATACTCCCAATCTCCCCCAATACACAGAGGCGTTCGGCAGGGGTGTCCTCTTTCGCCGTTCCTATTTATAATGGCTATAGCACAACTAGCGGAAAGGATAAGGAACTGTGGGAGGATAGAGGTCTATAGGATTGGGAAAGAGGAGAGGAAAATCAATTTGTTTGCAGATGATATTACTGGAATCATAACAAATCCTAAGGAAGGGATAAAAGAAATAAAGATAATATTCGAAGATTTTGAGGAATATTCTGGATTAGGGGTAAATATAACAAAATCAGAAATAATGTATTTTAATGTAAACGTAGCCGGAAAAACGTAATAAACAACATAACAGGTATGGGCCTGGGGTCTAAAAGAATAAAATACCTAGGCATCAAACTCTGCAGAAATATTAACAAGACTGCAGAATTCAACTATAAGAAGGTATGGAATGAAATATTAAAGTAGAGATGAGAAAACAGCAAATGGAACAATGCTACATAACTCCAGCCCAGCTTGCTAATATGGTAGCAGGATTGAATTCTAGCTGTTGGCACTGTAAACAAGTCAAGGGATGGTTTTCCCATATGTACTGGGAATTCCCAGAGGTAAAGGAATTCTGGGAAAAAGTCCTAAAGGTTATTAAGGAAATTTTTTAAATGAAGCTATCAATAGATTTCATGACAATGGGTATACTTGGAAACATGGCAATAGAGAAAGGTGACCAGTTTACCTTCAAAGCTATGATATTAGCGGGAAAGGCAACGACAGCTTTAGGTTGGAAAGAGAGAGGAAAAGACAGTAGAGGCATGGAATACTTATTTGTTGAACTTATTCAGTCAGACATTGTCGCAGTCATGTCACAGGAAACAACGTGGAAGGTCAAGTCCACCACAATAAGGAACAGATAGAACCCCTATCTTGATTGGATAAAAACTACTGGAACAAAAGACATTCGGTAGAAACTAAAGACACTATGCCCGTGGCTGAGAATAATTGTTTGAACCCTTCCAATGGGTAGGGGGGGGGAGGGAAAGGAAAAAATTGTACAGCAAATTTAAAAATTGTAAGCATATATGTAAAAAATCGAATAATTTTTTTTAAAAAAAGAAAGTAATGCAAAACAGATTAATCAATTCCAGACTTTTAAAAACAACTAAAACAGCAATTTAACATGAATTTTACTATCTAACGAGATCATTGATCCATAAAATGAAAGCAATAATCAATGTACTGGACTATAAAAGAAAGAAGACAGTACTTTAGATTAAAATTAAAATTATTATTTTTTCTTACCTGCACTGATGATAGACATTGTTTGGATGGGGCTTTTATGCATTGCCGCAGTCACACAATCAATCAAAAACAGAGAAGAAGCCACAGTCACAAAAATGAAAAAGCCAAATAAAAACGCAATTACTTTTAGCAAAAACAAAAGCACCAAATAACACCTCAGAACACTGCAATTGGAAATGGAAGGCTTTGATTACAATGGGGGAGGGCGCAAATTAGCAGCGCAACAGTGAAAACAGAAGCTCAGGAGCATGTTCGGCTTCCGAAGCAAAGTTCGCAAACTGGAACACTGACTTCCAGGTTTGCAGCATTTGAGTTCAAAGTTGTTCAGGAACTAAGCTGTTTGAAAACCGATGTACCACTGTATACAGACATGGTTGCCATATATCCAGAATTGTAAGCAGCGTCTGGGCGGAAATTGCTGAAATGTCCGGGAAAATCTGGACATATGACAGCCCATGTTGCAAGCGTAGATTTCGGCAAACGTCACTTGAAATAGATACGCACCCCCCCAGTTCCTTCAAGCCCCCCTCATATGGCTTGGTTTCAGACCCTTGATGATCTTGATTGACTCCTCTGAATCATCTTCATGAAGTTTTCCCTTAGCATGTAGCTAGCTGTAAATCTTAAATTTACTTTCCACAGTTGCTCCCATAAAGCAAAGTCAATGTTTTGTCCTACATCTCTGGCCCAGCTTCTCATTCATGATTTTATCATTTCATTCTTTGTATCCCACTCCAGTAACATTTAGATAATATTTTAACCCTGGAGCCTAATAACTGCCTTTCTAACTGTGAGTTTTGTTCTGCAAATCCGTTTTTAAAAATCTGACTTAAATGTTGAATTCAACTGATGGTAAATTGACCAGTCTCCCTCCCACCTAGAGGAAGAAGTTCCCTTTATAGGGACCCCACATACAATGAAGCAATACCACACGGCCCTAAACCTAACCTCCTAATACATTGACCTCAGCGGGTATTGGTCTGCTGTGTCAAAGTTTTACTGGACGTTTGGACAATATTGGTGAGAGCACCTGTAATCTCAGGGTCACCACTTCCCCTGGAATAAGAATCACTTCCGTCCAAACCAGTAAGTATGTCTGTAATTATGACAATCTGACCAATGCCTAGACGACTTAAGCCCTATATCAGACTCCTCTCCATGGGTTTCCCCCCAAATATAGAGCATGGTCCAATCCCCTGGACATTCTCAGACATACAGAAGTCCTTCTCAAGGTCATGAAGGAATCTGAAGAGGTGATTCAAGCAGCACAAAAGGAGATGTCTCCTAAAGATCAGGAGGAACTTTCTGATAGTAAGAGCCAGCAGTGAAAAGGAACTCCCTCAGAAGGGGGTGGACTCTCCTTCATTGGAGGTCTATAAGAAGAAGTTGGATGGCCATCTGTCATGGATGCTTGAAATGATTTTTTTCTGCGTTGGCAGGTGTTGGACTAGATTCCGAATCTACCATTCTATTATTCACCATGCTGTGAGTTCTTGAATTGACTTTTTTACGAGGGAAATTTTATCTACATTCCATGCGCTGATATGCTTTCAACCCTGTATGAATTATTTGGTGGGCCATGAGAGTGGCACTCTGACTGAAGGCCTTCCCACATTCCAAACACTAAGAAGATTTCTCTCTGGTGTGAATTCTGTGATGCAAAGCGAGACTGCGGCTGTGACTGAAGCTCTTTCCACATTCAAAGCACTGATAGGGTTTCTCCCCTGTATGGATTCTTTGGTGGGAAGCGAGACTGCTGCTCTGACTGAAGCTCTTTCCACATTCCAAGCACTGATAGGGTTTCTCCCCTGTATGGATTCTGTGATGCAAAGCGAGACTGCGGCTGTGACTGAAGCTCTTCCCACATTCCAAGCACTGGTATGGTTTCTCCCCTGTATGGATTCTTTTATGGATTATGAGATAGGGGCTTTGACTGAAACTTTTCCCACATTCAAAGCACTGATAGGGTTCCTCCCCTGTATGGATTCTTTGATGGGAATAGAGACTATGGCTGTGACGGAAGCTCTTCCCACATTCCAAGCACTAATGTGGTTTCTCTCCTGTATGAACTTTTTGATGGGAATAGAGACTCTGACTGTGACTGAAGCTCTTCCCACATTCCAAGCAGTGATAGGGTTTCTCCCCTGTATGTATTCTTAGATGAAAAGTGAGACTGTCCATTCGACTGAAGCTCTTCCCACATTCGAAGCACTGATATGGTTTCTCCCCTGTATGGATTCTTTGATGGGAAGTGAGACTATGGCTGTGACGGAAGCTCTTCCCACATTCGAAGCACTGATAGGGTTTCTCCCCTGTATGGATTCTTTGATGGGAAGCGAGATGGGTTCTCTGACTGAAGCTCTTTCCACATTCAAAGCACTGATAGGGTTTCTCCCCTGTATGGATTCTGTGATGCAAAGCGAGTCTCTTGCTGTGACTGAAGCTCTTTGAACATTCAAAGCACTGATAGGGTTTCTCCCCTGTATGGATTCCTTGGTGGGAAGCAAGATTGGTGCTGTTACTGAAGCTCTTTCCACATTCCAAGCACTGATAGGGTTTCTCCCCTGTATGGATTCTGTGATGCAAAGCGAGACTGCGGCTGTGACTGAAGCTCTTTGAACATTCCAAGCACTGATAGGGTTTCTCCCCTGTATGGATTCCTTGGTGGGAAGCAAGATTGGTGCTGTTACTGAAGCTCTTTCCACATTCCAAGCACTGATAGGGTTTCTCCCCTGTATGGATTCTTTGATGGGAAGCAAGATTGGTGCTGTTACTGAAGCTCTTTCCACATTCCAAGCACTGATAGGGTTTCTCCCCTGTATGGATTCTGTGATGCAAAGCGAGACTGCGGCTGTGACTGAAGCTCTTTGAACATTCAAAGCACTGATAGGGTTTCTCCCCTGTATGGATTCTTTGGTGGGAAGCAAGACTGGTGCTGTTACTGAAGCTCTTCCCACATTCCAAGCACTGATAGGGTTTCTCCCCTGTGTGGATTCTTTTATGGATTATGAGATGGGAGCTTTGACTGAAACTTTTCCCACATTCAAAGCACTGATAGGGGTTCTCCCCTGTATGGATTCTTTGATGGGAATAGAGACTCTGACTGTGACTGAAGCTCTTTCCACATTCCAAGCACTGATAGGGTTTCTCCCCTGTATGGATTCTTTGATGGGAAGTGAGACTATGGCTGTGACGGAAGCTCTTCCCACATTCCAAGCACTGATAGGGTTTCTCCCCTGTATGAATTCTTTGATGGCAAGTGAGATGTGATCTGTGACTAAAGCTCTTTCCACATTCTAAGCACTGATAGGGTTTCTCCCCCGTATGAATTCTTTGATGGGAAGTGAGACTGTACTTCCGATTGAAACTCTTTCCACATTCTCTGCAGTCATACAATTTCTCTCCTCTGTGAATTCTTCCATGTGAAGTGAGGCTATCCCTCCGAATGAAGCTCTTTCGTTGATTGGAGGTGGACTGGGAGCTCTGGCCGATGTTCTCTCCATACTCTGAATATTTATTTGATTTCTCCGATATGTGGATTCTGTTGTGGTCCCCCTTGTTCTTCCCTTCCCATTCATCACCATCTGCAACGAAGAGAGAAGATAATTATTGCCTCAGGAAGAAATGGAGCTCCAGATTATTGAACAGTTCCCCACCCCTCATCTCACCAAGAGACTTGAGAGTGCTCCGTTTCAGCCTCAAGAGGACAGCCTTGAAGTCTAACTTAATGGCATTGTAGATGTGTGGCATCTTCAACCCCCTAACACTTGAGCACGCCTAAGGGGTGCCTGACTCTCTTGAAACCAATGGGCCACACTGCCAGCATACTGCGACCGGGGCGCAGATGACACAGAACCATCAAACCCACCACCTGACCCCTCCCCCAGCAATGCACTGCCATGTTAGGGTAAGTTGTGCTAAGTCTGCATTGCTGCCCCGGACCCCAACCCCACTCAGAGCGAAGGGGACGTGCTTCACATCCATTATTGAACAACGTTAATGAATGCTTGTGATAAAGGAAGGACTGAAGTTAGATGTGAGGCCTTACAATAGTTTCCACTGCCTTTGTTTCCTGGTAATAACTGACATATTGCTTGGCTTTTATCTGGGATAGATTTGATTTGGCTCAATCCTGGAATCCACCCCATATGCAAGGTCAGTCATCTCTTTGGTCAATCAAATGCAAACAGAAGCCAAAACAACAAACCTGACAGAAGTTACTTCAACTTCCCTAAAAACTCTCAAGCCCACATTTAAGAAGGCCTGGGTGGTTCAGACAAGCCTGGTCATTGTTTCAAAATGCATGACTAGACAAAGAATATTCACAAACCGTTGATATCCCTCCATTCAGGGCTCACGGTGTGGATGTTAGAATCCCAGATGCTGTTGGTCTCCATCCAAATAGTGGTGGTTCATCAAATAGAGCAGGGATGTCCAACAGGTCGATCACGATCTGCTGGTAGATCCCTGCGAGGTTTTGGTCAATCACAGTCAATCACTGACCCCCTCCCGGATCCTCCCTCCATTGTTGGAGAATGGAAGACAGAGCTTACAAACCGAGGCTGGAGGCTGTTTCCCCCCCAGCGCTCCTTTGGTGAGTTGCTAATAAAAGCTCAACAACTTTGACCTGAACCCCTACAAAACAGGGGTAGATCACTCCAAGTTTTTAATTCTGTGAGTAGATCGCAGTCTCTTGGAAGTTGGCCACCCCTGAAATAGAGGTATGTATGGAATTTCAAAACTGATGTTATGATCTAACAGGGAATTTTAACGAGAGGGTCCATGATCCCTCAATTCTCCTTCTTGACTTCCTTACAAAAAGCTCTCTTGTCAGGATCCAGCAACGTCCCTGCCTCCTCTGAAACAAGCAGGAACATCTTCACCTGCACACTCCCCACCAGCTGTTGCCTCAATCTAAATTTGGTCTAAATTTAAACCTTTTCCTAAATATCTTTCTTCACTTTGAATCTCCTCTCATTTTCATGAGGAGACCAACTCTGTATAGTTTAATTGGTAACAGAAGATGGAAAATGACTATTACTCACACTTAATCTAAGCACGACAGTCACAAGAGCTTCTGACTAGGAATTCGGCTATGCGATGTTGAATGTTCTCTGTTCTCCGCTGTTTACCCTTTTTTGTTTCAATTTATACCAATTCATGAACCCAGAACTCATACACTGATCACCAACGAGGAACGACATGTTATTCCTGCAAATTTATTTAGTCTACATATTTGTATCATATATTAGCCTTATATGATCCTTGTTTTTAAAAGAAAAGGAAAAGTTATTCCTAAAAGAAAAGAAAAAGGCAAAACACAGAGGCCCCATCGGCAATCAGTCCTGAAATTAGGATCAGGTAATTTAAAGAATCATGGCTTCTAGTGCTGCGTGATGGATCAGTGAGTTCTCTGACATTGGTAGGGCATTCAGAGCACAGTACTGGCACCAATACATCGCGGTGGCCGGGGAGCTGTGACGTATTCCTGGCTCAAATTGCCTGCAGATGTCAAAGGCGCTGGAAGGCAGGTGGAGGAGCCCAAAAAGGTGCCCACCTTCTCAAACTCCATCCGCCTGCCTGCCTCATCCCACCCCCAAAATGAGCAAGCCCCAGTAACTCTCCAGCCCCATCCATCCATGTCCCCATCTCCCCTCCCCTGGGACTCACCAGATATGTCGGAAGTCCCTGGGAGGGAACGCTCAGAGGCTGTGAGGAGGGATGCAGGAGACAACCTGACCAGGTCAACTGTCCATCTTCCCCCTTCCATCCTCGCTAGGTTTACAGATTCAGTTTCTTTCATCCTTCCTGAGGAGTCGAGAAGCCACCACAAGCTGCAGGGTCCTGGGAGAGAGGAAGAAACAAAGGGAGCCTCAGAGGCCCTGCAGGGATTCTCCTGCCCTAGATATCCCCCTGCGCCTGGAGAAGCACAAATGGGGCAGCCCCTTCCCAACAGAAACCCCATTTGAAACATCTCCAGTGGTTCCAACTTAATCTGTTTGCACCTCACCCCACTTCGTAAGGCTGGCATGGTCTGCACACTAGTACCTGAGAGTAGACCCCATTGAACTCAGAGGGGCTTATGGATAGAACTTGGTGCAAAAACCAGGCACCATCCTGTCCCCAAGCCTGAAAACTGCAGCCCCAGAGCATGTGCAGAATACAGCCGAGTAGCTATTACATGCGGGTGCCCCCACGTCTCAGTGCAAGAGATGCCTTAGCAGTTGAGCTGGCTGGGCCCCAAACCTCTTTCTGCTCATCATTAGAGCTGCTGAGAGACCCTAGAAGGTTGGGAATAGGATCTGGCTCCTGCTGTTTCGTAGCCACCTCCTCATTTTCCTTATTCACGCAAAATGGAGTGATTTTTGGTTGTGCTTTCTTTAGAGAAGCTCTCTTTGGAGCAGGGCCCATGGCACTCGGGGAGAGACCAGAAATTTTGTAACCACTCCAGGTCAACACCATCTTTTCCCTTAATTCCTTTTTTAAAAAAAAAATACATGTTTTTATTAGGAATTCCAACATAACAATTTTAACAAAAATACATCATCCACATTACCCCCCCCCATTTCCCCCTAAAAAAGAAAAAAATCCCTCCCCACCCCCAAGACTTCCCCCAGCTCCTCTCTCTGGTTTCGCAACACATAATTTTATCTGCATGTTATAAAATTGTAAAAATCCTCAATTTATCTCTATATATTACCAATAAAGAGTTTGTAATGAAGTTGGGAAATCTTCGCAAGTTAAAACTTTGGCTCATGCTAAAGAAGAGCATTATGGGAGAGCCAAACGCTGTAGAATTCTTGGAATGTGTATCTGCTTCTTTAATTGCAGACTTTCTGTCTCAAAGAGTGTGAATAAGTTATCTTCTCCATCTGCAGGAAGGAGGTTCCTAGCTGATTTGTAGTCTTGACACCTGGCTATCTTAGATGCCCTGTCTGTGTGAAAAAGGTTATGAAGCTTAATTTACAACTCAAAGAATCTGGTCTGGCTTTGGGAATGCTTTTCATCTTCAAGGCCTTTTGATAAACAGGATTCGGCTGTCGAGGCTCCTAAGAAGCCTGAGTTATTGTTCTATCTAACCATTGGCGAGTTGCTAATTAATCTAAAGAACTGATTGGCTTTTGAGTTTTGAATCCACGTGGGTTCAAAAGGGATAAAACCTAAGGAAGCCAGCTTGCAATTCCCTAACATACCTTGCCATGTGAGACCATTGTCTTGCAAAGAGGACTTGCCCTGATGCCAGGAATGCGGAGAACAGTTCTGTTTCACACTTTCATTCTCGTTGTATGTTCTGTAGTTAGTGATATTGAAAAATTTGAATAATCTTGGTTTTTAAAAAATTCTGGAAAAAGGATTTTTCCCTGTTACTGTCTTTTATGCCTTTCTGCCGGGGAAGCCAAACCAGTACCTGACCACTTAGTCGCCTACCAGAGCCTGGTGGATTTCTGTCTGTGACACAGAAAAGTGACACAGTGTGGGGCAGTCTGGAAAAACTGGAGAATAATCTCCTTCCTTAGGTTACTTTTCAGGGCTGTTCTAAGATAAGGAAGTGGGGGCAGCAAACTACTGTTTTTGTTTCTTTATGTTCTGAAAAAGTTTCGACGCACCCCACCCCCCTCAGCCGGGTCTTGACGGAGTTGGAAGGCAGACTGGAGAGGTGGGGGAGTGTGCACGAATGATACACAAGCCCCGATACCTCTCCAGCCCCATCCATCCATGTCCCCATCTCCCCTCCCCTGGCACTCACCAGATCTCTCGGAGGTCCCTGGGAGGGAACGCTCAGAGGCTGTGAGGAGGGATGCAGGAGACAACCTGACCAGGTCAACTGTCCATCTTCCCCCTTCCATCCTCGCTAGGTTTACAGATTCAGTCTCTTTCATCCTTCCTGAGGAGCCGAGAAGCCACCACAAGCTGCAGGGTCCTGGGAGAGAGGAAAAAACAAAGGGAGCCTCAGAGGCCCTGCAGGCATTCTCCTGCCCTAGATATTCCCCTGCTTCTGGAGAAGCACAAATGGGGCAGCCCCTTCCCAACAGAAACCCCATTTGAAACATCTCCAGTGATTCCAACTTAAACTGTTTGCACCTCACCCCACTTCTTAAGGCTGGCATGGTCTGCACAGTAGTGACCTGAGAGTAGACCCCATTGAACTCAGAGGGGCTTATGGATAGAACTTGGTGCAAAAACCAGGCACCATCCTGTCCCCAAGTCTGAAAACTGCAGCCCCAGAGCATGGGCAGAATACAGCCGAGTAGCTATTACATGTAGGTGCCCCCACGTCTCAGTGCAAGAGATGCCTTAGCAGTTGAGCTGGCTGGGCCCCAAACCTCTTTCTGCTCATCATTAGAGCTGCTGAGAGACCCTAGAAGGTTGGGAATAGGATCTGGCTCCTGCTGTTTCTTAGCCACCTCCTCATTTTCCTTATTCACGCAAAATGGAGAGATTTTTGGTTGTGCTTTCTTTAGAGAAGCTCTCTTTGGAGCAGGGCCCGTGGCACTCGGGGAGAGACCAGAAATTTTCTAACCACTCCAGGTCAACACCATCTTTTCCCTTAATTCCATATCATGTTTCCTTATGCCATTTGTAGCAATTAAAGCTTTTCTAACTTTAGTCTGCAGCAACCTCTGTGTCATTCACTTAGTGTTCTGCAGAATGCGGAGGCTAGACTGGTGACTGGGAGTGGCTGCTGGAACCATGTAAGACCACTCCTAAAGGAACTACATTGGTTCCCAGTATGTTTCCGAGCACAATTCAAAGTGTTGGTGCTGACCTTTAAACCCTAAACGGCCTTAGTCCTGTACACCTGAAGGAGCGTCTCCACCCCCATCATTCAGCCTGGACCCTGAGGTCCAGCACCAAGGGCCTTCTGGCGGTTCCCTCAGTGCAAGAAGAGAAGTTACAGGGAAGCAGGCTGAGGGCCTTCTTGGTAGTGGCCCCCTCCCTGTGGAACACGCTACCATCAGATGTCAAGGAAATAAAGAACCACACAACTTTTAGGAGACATCTGAAGGCAGCCCTGTATCGTGACGTTTTTAATGTTTGATGTTTTATTGTGTTTTTATATGTGCTGCCCTGAGTGTCTGGAGAAACCCAGTCTGATGGGTGGCAGGTAAATATTATTGTTATTATTATTATTCGCACAGGATGCTGATGACGTGGCAGCTTCACCCCAGTGCCTTGCCAGGGCAGGAGGGGCATGGTCTTCCTAAACATATTGAGCTGAGCAAGGCTGGATGCAGCTCCTGCTCCCAAGAGTGGCACGTGCCAGTCTGTGCACTTGCTCAGCTGGGAGGGGGCAGATGTTTAGCTGCTGATCCATCACAAGGTTGGAAACCAGATCTCACCCGCCCTAGGGACTCCTCCCAAGAATCCTGGGAGCCAGAATTGGTTCAGGACCCTGAGAGTTGCAAGGAGACAGCTTCAGCCCTGCTGCCCAAAGACTGCAATTCCCAGGGTGGTCTCCAATCCCCCCTTCTTGCCAGGGAACTCTGGGAATTGTATTTGAGTAGATCGTGAGTCTCCCCTCCAGTCTCCACACTTGGGGGCGGGGGCTGTATCCCCCCACTCCACAGGGCTTCTCCTTCCTCGGATTCCTCGGATGCTTCTCTGTGTTATGAAATGCGACTTTCCCCTCAATCTGAAGGGGGCTTATTTGCATGCCCTCCTTTTGTTGCCCCAAAGACTCCCCCCCCCCAAAGGAAGGCAGCATCTTGATCCAAAGGAAGAACAGAGTTGCAGACCTGCTGGACACTCAGCCCCTCCCTGGCACGGCAGAGAGGAACTGGGGGCAGGACCCTCTGCTCCCTGACTTGGGGGTCTCCCCCCCTGCATGAGCTGAACGGGGGGGGTTGCCTCCTCCCTTGCAGCCCTGGGACCCCCTTCTCCCCGCTGCACCCCAAGGGGGAAGAGACTCACCAGATTCCAGGAGGGGCACCGAGGAAGTTTTTGCAAAGCAGAGAGAACAAAGCAGCCTCCTCGTTGCTCGCAGGAAGGGACTGGGCAGGGAGGGGCTTCTGCTGGGGAGGACCTTGCCCCCCCCCGCCCTCCCCTTCCTGTCCTCTCTAGGAATCCCGCTCTGCTCCTTTTAACCCTTGGCAAGCCGAGGGCACCCAGACCGCCCCTCCCTCCCTCCCTCTCCCTGCCTGCTTCTGCGCTCTAGGGCTGCCCTCCCTTCTCCATCTGGGCCAAGGACTCTGCATCAAGGCCCCCCCATCTTATGCAGACTGACGACAAGGGAGGTGGGGGTTCCCCGTTACCATTCTGCCGTGTGCATCTGGATCCCTACTTTGAAATGACTAAAAACCTGAATGTTAAAGCGCCTTTCCTGGAAGCGCCTTCCCTGGGACCCACCGGCAGGGTACGTGGGATCCGGCTGCGAAGTTGGGGACCTGCAGGGTCTCCTTGGAAGTCTCCCGCCCCACACGTTTCTGTTTTCCTGGGGGGCCAAGAGATGCTCCCCTGCCCTGGACCCCCAGGTGCCCTTGCTTTAATTGCTACAAATGGCATAAGGAAACATGATATGGAATTAAGGGAAAAGATGGTGTTGACCTGGAGTGGTTACAAAATTTCTGGTCTCTCCCCGAGTGCCACGGGCCCTGCTCCAAAGAGAGCTTCTCTAAAGAAAGCACAACCAAAAATCACTCCATTTTGCGTGAATAAGGAAAATGAGGAGGTGGCTACGAAACAGCAGGAGCCAGATCCTATTCCCAACCTTCTAGGGTCTCTCAGCAGCTCTAATGATGAGCAGAAAGAGGTCTGGGGCCCAGCCAGCTCAACTGCTAAGGCATCTCTTGCACTGAGACGTGGGGGCACCTACATGTAATAGCTACTCGGCTGTATTCTGCCCATGCTCTGGGGTTGCAGTTTTCAGGCTTGGGGACAGGATGGTGCCTGGTTTTTGCACCAAGTTCTATCCATAAGCCCCTCTGAGTTCAATGGGGTCTACTCACAGGTCACTAATGTGCAGACCATGTCAGCCTTACGAAGTGGGGTGAGGTGCAAACAGATTAAGTTGGAATCACTGTAGATGTTTCAAATGGGGTTTCTGTTGGGAAGGGGCTGCCCCATTTGTGCTTCTCCAGGAGCAGGGGAATATCTAGGGCAGGAGAATCCCTGCAGGGCCTCTGAGGCTCCCTTTGCTTCTTCCTCTCTCCCAGGACCCTGCAGCTTGTGGTGGCTTCTCAACTCCTCAGGAAAGATGAAAGAGACTGAATCTGTAAACCTAGCGAGGATGGAAGGGGGAAGATGGACAGTTGACCTGGTCAGGTTGTCTCCTGCATCCCTCCTCACAGCCTCTGAGCGTTCCCTCCCAGGGACTTCCGAGATATCTGGTGAGTCCCGGGGGAGGGGAGATGGGGACATGGATGGATGGGGCTGGAGAGTTACTGGGGCTTGCTCATTTTGGGGGTGGGATGAGGCAGGCAGGCGGATGGAGTTTGAGAAGGTGGGCACCTTTTTGGGCTCCTCCACCTGCCTTCCAGCGCCTTTGACATCTGCAGGCGATTTGAGCCAGGAATACATCACAGCTCCCCGGCCACCGCGATGTATTGGTGCCAGTACTGTGCTCTGAATGCCCTACCAATGTCAGAGAACTCACTGATCCATTGCGCAGCACTAGAAGCCATGATTCTTTAAATTACCTGATCCTAATTTCAGGACTGATTGCCGATGGGGCCTCTGTGTTTTGCCTTTTTCTTTTCTTTTAGGAATAACTTTTCCTTTTCTTTTAAAAACAAGGATCATATAAGGCTAATATATGATACAAATATGTAGACTAAATAAATTTGCAGGAATAACATGTCGTTCCTCGTTGGTGATCAGTGTATGAGTTCTGGGTTCATGAATTGGTATAAATTGAAACAAAAAAGGGTAAACAGCGGAGAACAGAGAACATTCAACATCGCATAGCCGAATTCCTAGTCAGAAGCTCTTGTGACTGTCGTGCTTAGATTAAGTGTGAGTAATAGTCATTTTCCATCTTCTGTTACCAATTAAACTATACAGAGTTGGTCTCCTAATGAAAATGAGAGGAGATTCAAAGTGAAGAAAGATATTTAGGAAAAGGTTTAAATTTATACCAAATATAGATTGAGGCAACAGCTGGTGGGGAGTGTGCAGGTGAAGATGTTCCTGCTTCTTTCAGAGGAGGCAGGGACGTTGCTGGATCCTGACAAGAGAGCTTTTTGTAAGGAAGTCAAGAAGGAGAATTGAGGGATCATGGACCCTCTCGTTAAAATTCCCTGTTAGATCATAACATCAGTTTTGAAATTCCATGCTTACCTCTATTTCAGGGGTGGCCAACTTCCAAGAGACTGCGATCTACTTGCAGAATTCAAAACTTGGAGTGATCTACCCCTGTTTTGTAGGGGTTCAGGTCAAAGTTGTTGAGCTTTTATTAGCAACTCACCAAAGGAGCGCTGGGGGGAAAACAGCCTCCAGCCTCGGTTTGTAAGCTCTGTCTTCCATTCTCCAACAATGGAGGGAGGATCCGGGAGGGGGCCTGCAATTGACTGTGATTGACCAAAACCTCGCAGGGATCAACCAGTAGATCGTGATCGACCTGTTGCACATCCCTGCTCTATTTGATGAACCACCACTATTTGGATGGAGACCAACAGCATCTGGGATTCTAACATCCACACTGTGAGCCCTGAATGGAGGGATATCAACGGTTTGTGAATATTCTTTGTCTAGTCATGCATTTTGAAACAATGACCAGGCTTGTCTGAACCACCCAGGCCTTCTTAAATGTGGGCTTGAGAGTTTTTAGGGAAGTTGAAGTAACTTCTGTCAGGTTTGTTGTTTTGGCTTCTGTTTGCATTTGATTGACCAAAGAGATGACTGACCTTGCATATGGGGTGGATTCCAGGATTGAGCCAAATCAAATCTATCCCAGATAAAAGCCAAGCAATATGTCAGTTATTACCAGGAAACAAAGGCAGTGAAAACTATTGTAAGGCCTCACATCTAACTTCAGTCCTTCCTTTATCACAAGCATTCATTAACTTTGTTCAATAATGGATGTGAACCACGTCCCCTTCGCTCTGAGTGGTTCTGTGTCATCTGCACCCTGGTCACAGTATGCTGGAAGTGTGGCCCACTGGTTTCAAGAGAGTCAGGCACCCCTCAGGCGTGCTCAAATGTTGGGGGGTTGAAGATGCCACACATCTACAATGCCATTAATTTAGACTTCAAGGAAGTCCTTTTGAGGCTGAAACGGAGCACTCTCAAGTCTCTTAGTGAGTTGGAGGGGCGGGGAACTCTGTTCAATAATCTGGAGCTCCATTTCTTCCTGAGGCGATAATTATGTTCTCTCTTCATTGCAGATGGTGATGAAGTTGAAGGGAAGAACAAGGGGGACCACAACAGAATCCACATATCGGAGAAATCAAATAAATATTCAGAGTATGGAGAGAACATCGGCCAGAGCTCCCAGTCCACCTCCCATCAACGAAAGAGCTTCATTCGGAGGGATAGCCTCACTTCACATGAAAGAATTCATAGAGGAGAGAAATTGTATCACTGCAGAGAATGTGGAAAGAGCTTCAATTGGAAGTGTAATCTCACTTCCCATCAAAGAATTCATACAGGGGAGAAACCCTTTCAGTGCCTGGAATGTGGGAAGAGCTTCCGTCACAGGCAGAGTCTCACTTCCCATCAAAGAATTCATACAGGGGAAAAACCCTATCAGTGCTTGGAATGTGGGAAGAGCTTCAGTGAAAGCAGCAGTCTCACTTTGCATCAAAGAATCCATACAGGGGAGAAACCACATCAGTGCTTGGAATGTGGAAAGAGCTTCAGTCAGAGCACCCATCTCACTTCCCATGAAAGAATTCATTCAGGGGAGAAATCCTTTCAGTGCTTGGAATGTGGAAAGAGCTTCAGTCGAAAGGACACTCTCACTTTTCATCAAAGAATACATACAGGGGAGAAATCCTATCAGTGCTTGGAATGTGGAAAGAGCTTCAGTCAGAGAACCCACCTTGCTTCCCACCAAAGAATCCATACAGGGGAGAAACCCTATCAGTGCTTTGAATGTGGAAAAAGCTTCAGTCACAGTCAGAGTCTCTATTCCCATCAAAAAGTTCATACAGGAGAGAAACCACATCAGTGCTTGGAATGTGGAAAGAGCTTCAGTAAGAGCGACCATCTCGCTTCCCACCAATGAATCCATACAGGGGAGAAACCCTATCAGTGCTTTGAATGTGGAAAGAGCTTCAGTCACAGCCGCAATCTCGCTTTGCATCACAGAATTCACACCAGAGAGAAATCTTCTTAGTGTTTGGAATGTGGGAAGGCCTTCAGTCAGAGTGCCACTCTCATGGCCCACCAAATAATTCATACAGGGTTGAAAGCATATCAGCGCATGGAATGTAGATAAAATTTCCCTCGTAAAAAAGTCAATTCAAGAACTCACAGCATGGTGAATAATAGAATGGTAGATTCGGAATCTAGTCCAACACCTGCCAACGCAGAAAAAAATCATTTCAAGCATCCATGACAGATGGCCATCCAACTTCTTCTTATAGACCTCCAATGAAGGAGAGTCCACCCCCTTCTGAGGGAGTTCCTTTTCACTGCTGGCTCTTACTATCAGAAAGTTCCTCCTGATCTTTAGGAGACATCTCCTTTTGTGTTGCTTGAATCACCTCTTCAGATTCCTTCATGACCTTGAGAAGGAACATTAATAGCCAATAATAGGAAAGGGAATTACGTTCCGACCAAAGAATGGCTGAATAAATCATGTAAATATAATGTAGAAACAATGGAAATGTTAAAATAATTATAGACAAGGATTAAGTATAAGATATTGGTTGTGTTTAAAATAGATTTATTGATTTATTTGAAATTATGACTTTTTTGTTTTGTAAAATCTTAATAAACATTTATTTAAAAAAATAAAATAAAATAGATTTATAAAAGATTCAGAAAACATTGATTAGAAAATTTTATGAGATTGTATGGGAAAAATACGGAATAACATAAAAATTTGCTTAAAATGGATATATGAAGTGCAGTGTAATTTTATTATTGAGATATTTGTAGAATAAATTTGGAAGAAGTTCTTCCATTTTTTCTTCTTATTTTTTACTTTTTCTTTTCTTCCTTTTTCTTTTTTTTCTTTTTTTATATATGTTTGCTTATCTGAAAAAACGTATGTATGTATGTATTTTTATGTATTTTGCTTGTATTTTGTAATAATTATGTTAAATAAAATTTAATAAAAAATTTAAAAATATACCATTTTAGAAAGAATTTTAATTTCAGTTCTCAAAATTTGCTTACTTTAATCTCATCTGTTCCTTTCATTATCCTTTCAACCTTTGCTTCGCTAACTTGTTCTTCCTTACTCCACATCTTTTGAATAAGTTGGGTTGTCTGTTCATTTGTTTGTATAGTTCCTCTACTGGCTCTTCTAAACTCCTGTTTCCTGTCTCTTGGACTTTGGAAATTTTGTTGTATAGCCCTCCAATTTTTAACCAATATTGGTTACCTATATTCTCTATTACTTAAATGACTTTGAGGACTCTTGTGATGGCCTGGGAATCTGATTCAGAGGCTGAACCTGAGGAATCCCAGCCTGCACAGGAGTCCCTGCCTCCAGGGCCGGCTGAGCCGGGGCAGGGGCTTGAATCTGAAGGGCCCGCACCTGTGCCAGATCCTCGGGAGCACCAGATGAATCCACTCTGGCTCTGGAGGCGATCGAGGACCCATTGCCTGCAGGTGCTCCTCTCCCAGCCCTGTCAGGGGAAGGTGAGGTTGCCTCTGGGTCCAGTAACCCTCCAGCCTCTCCTGAGCTGCAGAGGCTCAGGGCAGAGAGGCGGAGGGAACTAGGTTCTCTCAGGAGAAGTGCTCGCCTTAAGGCCAGGAGAGGTGAGTCACCTGTGGGCCAGGACCGCCCTATGCCTCAGAGGAGATAAAGGCCAGTCAGCCCAGTCCTAGGTTGCGGGAGCAACATCACTGGAAACCTGTTCCTGCCAGCACCCTGACCTGCTCTTCCGGAGTTCCTGACCACTCCCGGCTCCTTGCCTTGGACCCCGCTTCACCCTTGATGAACAGCCTCCAGACCCTCAACCCAGGACCGGACTCAGACCACACCTCACGGTAACCCCCCCGGGACCAGCACAGTTTGCTCCCACCACACCCGCACTCCCCCTTCGTTGGGGTGCATTTGGGAAGAGCCAGAAGCCATGGCCGACCAGGCAGCTGCGTTGGTGGCATTGGCCCAGGAGAACCAGGCCTTGACTCACACCGTTCAGCAGCTAAGCAATGCAGTTATGGCGCTTCAGCAGCGGTTGGACGCCTTACCGGCTCCTGGGGCTGACGCCCCAGTTTCTGGCAAGTACCCAGGGGCCCTGCCAGAGAAATTTGATGGGTCCCCGGCCAGCTTTCCCATGTTCCTCGCCCAGGCCAAGCTGTATATTCAGGGGCGATCCTGGAATTTTCCTGACAATCGCACCAAGGTGCACTTTTTGAGCAGCTTGCTGAAGGACCAGGCGGCTAAGTGGGCTTTGCCACTGCTCCGGCAAGACTCTCCTTTGCTGACAGACTGTGGGGTTTTGTAACCACTTGGAGACTGCGTTTGGCAACCCTCTGAAGGGGAGCCAAGCCAATCGGGCAATTCGTCGGTTGAAACAGGATAAGTCCACAGCCGCTGCCTACACCACAGAATTTCGGCTGTTGGCACAGGACTTGTCCTGGAATGACTTCGCACTGCGGGATCAGTATTTCGAGGGGTTTTCAGATGAGATACTGGACCAGATGGCCATGATGGATCGCCCCACCATGCTGGACGCCCTCATTCAGCGGAGCCTGCAGATAGACGATCGGTTGGAGGACCGTCGCCAGGCCCGGGACTGCCAGCACTCCCGGCTCCTGGCTCCAGTCCTTCCCAGCAGGTCCATGGCCACAGCCGAGTTGCCGGACTAGCCAACGCAGCTCAGGGCAGTGCGACCTCACCTCTCCCCCTCGAAGACGCAGCGTCGCGAGGGGAGTCTGTGTCTCTACTGCGGTGGGAGTGGACATTACGCCCGATCCTGTCCCGAGAAGATGCCAGCCACAGGGAAACCGCCAAGCCGAAGGCCCTGGTACATGGGGTCCCAAACCATGCAAGAGGGGCCCTCACCAGTGGAATTGCGACACCTCATGGTTCTGGTGCGCCTTTACCCCTCTGGCGGGCCCTGGATTCTCACCCACGCTCTGGTAGATTCAGGGGCAACCCGCTCGTATATGGACTCTGCCTTTGCCGCCCATCACCAGGTGCCACTCCAGGATAAGTCGGAACTGGTACAGGTGGAGGCAATTGGCAGACGGCTCCTGTGCTCGGGCACCATTACTCAGGAGACCCAGCCCTTGGTTCTGTGTCACTAGCAGCACCGGGAGGTGTGAACTTTGGACATTGCTACCATGCCCCGGTTTCCCCTGGTGCTCGGGATGGACTGGCTGGAGTCTCACAATGTTCAGATCAACTGGGTCAATCGGACTGTGCACTTCCCAGACCCGTGTCCCCATGCTCGGTCCGGGATGCTAGCGGCTGCCACCACCGGGGAGGCTGCGTCAACTCTCCTTGCTGTTTACCAGGACTACCAAGACGTGTTTGAGGAACGGGGGGCTGCCGCCCCATCGGTCTTTTGACTGCAGCATAGACCTCCAGACCGGGGCGCCCCTGCCGGTGAGTCGCCTATACTCTCTTACGGAGCTGGAGCGCGAAGCTTTGCAGGACTTCCTTCGCAAGATCCTGGAGCGGGGTTCATTTGGCCGTCCACCTCGCCCACTGCCGCTCCAGTGCTCTTCGTTAAGAAGTGTGGGGAGCTTTGTCTTTGCCATGATTACCGGGCCCTGAACAAGATTACTATCCCAGACCGGTACCCCTTGCCCCTTATCTCGGAGTTGCTGGAGCAGGTGCAAGGGGTGCAGGTGTTCACCAAGCTAGACCTCCGGGGGGGGGCTACAATTTGATTCGGATCCAAGCCGGGGATGAGTGGAAGACCCCCCGGCCTACTTCAGCTGTTGCCAGTCCCACCACGTCCTTGGCACATGGTCTCACTGGACTTTGTGGTGGACTTACCCCAGTCTCGTGGCTGTACCTGCCTCCTGGTTTTCACAGACCATTTCACTAAGATGGTGCACTGTGCCCCCTGCCCATCTGTACCCACGGCCAAAGAAACTGCTCAGCTATACATTCAGCCCATCTTCTGCCTGCATGGCCTTCCTGAGCATGTGGTTTCCTACTGGGGCGTCCAGTTGACATCCCTGCTTCTGGCGAGCGTTGCATCAGGCCCTCGGGACAGAGGTCTGTCTATCTTCAGCCTACCCCCTGCAGACCAATGGTCAGACGGAACGGGCAAACGCGGTGCTGGAGCAGTATCTGTGGTGTTACTCCAGCTTCCAGCCGGACGACTGGGGCGACCACCTAGCATTGGCAGAGTTCGCTTACAACAATGCAGTGAACATCTCCACCCAGCAGACCCCCGGAGGGAACTAGGTTCTCTCAGGAGAAGTGCTCACCTTAAGACCAGGAGAGGCGAGTCACCTGTGGGCCAGGAAAACTGTTCCTGCCAGCACCCTGACCTACTCTTCCAGAGTTCCTGACCACGCCCGGCTCCTTGCCTTGGACCCCGCTTCGCCCTTGATGGACAGCCTCCAGACCCTCGACCCAGACCA
This sequence comes from Podarcis filfolensis, assembly GCF_964270895.1. Lineage (NCBI taxonomy): Eukaryota > Metazoa > Chordata > Lepidosauria > Squamata > Lacertidae > Podarcis > Podarcis filfolensis. The sequence continues at coordinate 3,475,244 of NC_139605.1, read as the reverse complement.
CGCCACACGGTAACCCCCCCCCCCCGGGACCAGCACAACTCTCCTCTATACATACCTTTAACTATATGATATCCCTTAGCGTTTAGAATTTTCCATTTGGGATCATCTGTTACCTCATAAATACTTTCTAAGGGTGCACTTAGAGAAATCCTTTTAACCAGAAAGGTTGCCATTTCCTCCATATACTTAATGCCAATTTCCTGGGGCCTATTGCAGATTTCAAATCTTTCATTACATTATTTTGGAAAATTCCAAATCTTACTGCGCCATTGTTTGCCTCATCCTCAAATTTGATCCACTTTTGTTTGTTTTCAACTGCAATTTCTAGTAATTTTTTTAATTGAACAACTTCGTAATAATTGTAAATGTTTGGGAGGCCCCACCCTAGTTCTGATTTGTGGTTGTACACAAATCTCTTTTGCATCCTTGATTTTTTACTTCCAAATATCCATTGTCTTATCTCACAATTCCATTGTTTCATTTGCTGTTTTCTCATCTCTAGTGGGATAGCTTGAAAGAGATAGCTCAGCTTAGGGACCCATAACATTTTAGTAACCTTGACAGCTGTAATGCTTAGAGTTTTGTTTCTCCATCTTTTCATATCCTTTAGTATTTTATGCCATACCTTCTTATAGTTGAATTCTGCAGTCTTGTTAATATTTCTGCAGAGTTTGATGCCTAGGTATTTTATTCTTTTAGACACCAGGCCCATTCCTGTTATGTTGTTTATTAAGTTTTTTCTGGAGAAGGGGACGACAGAGGACGAGATGGTTGGATAATGTTCTTGAAGCTACCAGCATGAGTCTGACCAAGCTGCGGGAGGCAGTGGAAGACAGAAGTGCATGGCGTGCTCTGGTCCATGGAGTCACGAAGAGTCGGACACGACTAAACAACAACACATTATTTCTGATTTTGTTGTATTTATCCCTAATCCAGAATATTCCTCAAAATCTTCGAATATTATCTTTTATTCTTTTATCTCTTCCTTAGGATTTGTTATGATTCCAATAATATCATCTGCAAACAAATTGATTTTCATCTTCTCTTTCCCAAGCTTATAGACCTCTATCCTTCCACAGTTTCTTATTCTTTCCGCTAGTTGTTCTATAGCCATTATAAATAGGAACGGCGAAAGAGCACACCGCTGCCGAACGCCTCTGCGTATTGGGGGAGATTGGGAGTATTCCCCATTAACTCTCCCCACTGCTGTTCTTTCCTTATATAGTTCTTGTATCGCGAACTGATAAAGGTAAAGGGACCCCTGACCGTGAGATCCAGTCGTGACTGACTCTGGGGTTGCGGCGCTCATCTTGCTTTATTGGCCGAGGGAGCCGGCGTACAGCTTCTGGGTCATGTGGCCAGCATGACTAAGCCGCTTCTGGCGAACCAGAGCAGCGCACGGAAACACGGTTTACCTTCCCGCCAGACCTATTTATCTACTTGCACTTTGACATGCTTTTGAACTGCTAGGTTGGCAGGAGCTGGGACCGAGCAACAGGAGCTCACCCCGTTGTGGGGATTCGAACCACCGACCTTCCGATCAGTAAGCCCTAGGCTCTGTGGTTTAATCCACAGTGCTACCCGCATCCCTTCGCGAACCGATAAACCTCTCCTATTCCATATTTTGTCATTGTTTCCCATAAAAACTCCCGTGAGAGTGTATCAAATGCTTTAAAGACATCTAATTTCAGTAGCCCGAACTTCTTTACTTGTCCGTGATATTGGTCTTCTTTTATTATTTGGGGGGTGCCATAATTTTGGCGAAGATTTTATAATCTTGGTTTAATAGACTTAGAGGTCCATATGAACCTACTACTTTAGGGTCTTTGTTTAATTTTAAGATTACCATTATTTCTGCCTTTCTCCATGTTTCTGGGGCCTTTTCCCCTTCTAGTATACTGTTAAAAAGTTGTTGTAGTTCCGGGGCCAAAATTTCTACCATTTCCTTATAAAATTCAGCTGTAAAACCTTATGTTATGTCGTTGTTATGCAGTTTTTGTGCATAAGGTTTCATTGGGCTTTCTTGCCTTAAAGTAGCCTGGCATACATCTCGACTCACCCACACTCTTTTCCCTTGGAAACTCAACTCTTTAATTTCCTTCAAAGTCTGGTATACCTGCTGTTGCAGCTTCTCTCTAGAAAACGTAACTATTGCATTCCTGGGGGATTTTCTCCCCTTAGGCCCTCGGCAGCAATGGGCTCGTTCCACATCTTCTGCCTTCAGACTAACTCCTTGAGTACTACTACTACTACTACTAATAATAATAATAATCTACTACTACTAGTAAAAAGGTAAAGGTACCCCTGCCCGTACGGGCCAGTCGTGTCTGACTCTAGGGTTGTGCACCCATCTCACTTAAGAGGCCGGGGGCCAGCGCTGTCCGCAGATACTTCCGGGTCACGTGGCCAGTGTGACAAGCTGCATCTGGCGAGCCAGCGCAGCACACGGAAACGCCGTTTACCTTCCCGCTAGTAAGCGGTCCCTATTTATCTACTTGTACCCGGGGGTGCTTTCGAACTGCTAGGTTGGCAGGCGCTGGGACCGAGCAACGGGAGCGCACCCCGCCGCAGGGATTCGAACCTATTAAACATTAAAAGCTTCCCTAAACAGGGCTGCCTTCAGATGTCTTCTAACAGTTTGATAGTTATTTTTCTCTTTGACATCTGATGGGAGGGCGTTCCACAGAGTGGGTGCCACTACCGAGAAGGCCCTCTGCCTGGTTCCCTGTTACTTGGCTTCTCATACCGAGGGAACCGCCAGAAGGCCCTTGGCGCTGGACCTCATGGAGGTGGAGCATAGCCAGGTTCTCAAAGTTTCTTCCAACTCTTTAGCCTGTATTTCTTCCGGAATTCCTCCCAAAATCATATTAGCTCTTCTCTGGGGGTCCGGCAATTCTGCCCCCTGTTTAGATAGTGTAGTTACTTTTTTTTCATCTTCCTGGGCTAGCTCTTTAGCTTGAATTGCTAATTGCTTCACCCCCTTAATTTTTACTCCTTCAAGTATTACAATAATATAAATCCTAGTTAAAATATTTTAAAAGACTTCCACCGCATTCACCGCACGTCTCTTCGTTATCTTGCTCGCCTTTAGATCTGTTCTTCAATCATTTCCCTTCCTTAGGTTCTTTCATAATCCGTCAAATCTTTATGTTCTCTATATTCTTAACAAGCTTAGTCTAAGCACAGCCAAACTTTCGTATTTGAGCCCTGCTTGTATAAATATTCATTTAAGCATTCCCATTGTTTCTGTATTATAGTTTTGGATTTATGCCTTATTAAATCCGTCAATTTTGCTAACTCCAGGTACTCACATAGTTTACTTAACCAGTCCCCTTTTGTTGGGATATAATTTCCTTTCCAATGACTGGCTACCAACATTTTCGCTGCTGTTGTTGCATACAGAAAGATGTTAATTTTGTCTTTGGGGATATGCTTACTCAAGATTCCTAGTAAATATGCTTTTGCCCTCCTGATATATGATACTTTTATAAATTTTTTAATCTCTTCATGCACTTCATCTAATAATCTATATATTTTAGAGAGTATTTTTTATTATTTTGTAAAACCTCTCTTTCTAACTTTGATATTTTATTCCCAAATCCCCTAGTTTTTATATCTTTCTCATATATTGCCTTAAGTTGGAAATATTCTAACCAATTTATTCCCAGTATTTTGAGTTCTTCGTATTCTTTTCATTTGATAAAGTGGTACCTCAGGTTACATACACTTCAGGTTACAGACTCCACTAACCCAGAAATAGTGCTTCAGGTTAAGAACTTTGCTTCAGGATGAGAACAGAAATCGTGCTCCGGCGCTGCGGCAGCAGCAGGAGGCCCCATTAGCTAAAGTGGTGCTTCAGGTTAAGAACAGTTTCAGGTTAAGTACGGACCTCCGGAACGAATTAAGTACTTAACCTGAGGTACCACTATTTTCATTCATTCCTTCTGCTAAATCTCTATAAGTTGGCCAGGCAATTTTTTTTTTAATGTCGAGGGTGCCTCTATTGGAGAGATACACCTTGGAGTTCTTTCTATAATTCTCTCTTTCGTTCTCTCCCATACCTCAAATAGGGCCTTTCTCACAAGGCGGTTCGTAAATCCTTTATGCAATTGTATTTTCCCATAGAATAAATATCCATGCCAACCCTGTATTTTGTCCCAGCCTTCTAGTTCCAAAACTTCAGTATCTTTTAGTAACATCCACTTTCATCCAACTCCAGCACACTGCTTCAAAATATCTTCTTAAATCTGGGACTGCAAATCCCCCCGTTTCTTTTGGCCCCATCATTATTTCTGATTTTCTTCTGGCTTTCTTCCCTTGCCATATAGAATTGGCAGGGTCTCTTTGCCAGCTTTTAAAATATTTTGTCCCAATTATTATTGGGATAGTTTGAAATAAAAATAGGATTACCTTTCTGTGTGAACGTAAACAAAGATCCTTGGAGACTCTGGCAGAAGTTGAACAAACAAGAAAGATTTATTTTACACAACAAAGTTGAAAAAAGCAAAGGACGTGTCAAGAGATAGATAATGTTCTTTCAGGAAACAGTAAACCTATTAATAAATTGTACTAAATTTAGTGTGTGTTACAGGCTTCTAAACAAAGTAGTAAATGCACAGCTTCTTTTAAACTTCTGTTGCTTCTTTTAAGTTATTCCTCTTCGATGTTACAGGTGTCTAGAGAGGATGGCCAATGCTGAGCTTATTTCCAGTTATTTCACTTCAGCTCCTTAATTTAGCTGTTGCAACTTAATATTTTGATTCTTAAACAAGGTGGTACTTTCTGTCAGTTTCCACGCTCCTGAGGTACTTCTGACAGTATAGAAGACCCAGGGGGTCACCACACCCTTCATAACTGGTTTGGGATTCTTCTCTTTCTAGAAGATCTTTCCCTTCCTGACTGAAATGAGACCCAAGTAGACAGTATCCTCACAGCTTCTACTTCTACTACAGAAGCTGATAGAAGGCACTCCGGGCCACCGAGGCCGCCTGAGCCTCGAGCGACAGCAAAGGCTCCAGGAGTACCCCCAAGCTGTGAACCTGCTCCTTCGGAGGAAACGTGACCCTGTGAAGAGCAGGTGGCCTAGGGAACCACCCACTAACAGTGCCTCGGTCTTATCTGGATTGAGCTGAAGTTTGTTGGCTCTCTCCAGTCCATTACCAAGGCAAGACACTGGTCCAGAACTTCCACTGCCTCACCTGCAGATGTAAAGGAGAAACAGAGCTGAGTGTCATCAGCATACTGCGGACAACGTACTCCAAACCTTCAGATAAGCCCACCCAGCAGTTTCATGTAGATGTTTAACAACCTGGGGGATAGGCTTGAGCCCTGAGGAACCCCACATTGAAGGTTGCAGGGGGCTGAAAATCACTCCCCATGTACCACCCTCTGGGAACAACCATCCAACTAGGACTGGAACTATCACAAAGTCATGCCAAACTCTCCTAGTTCGGAGTGTCGCTCCAGAAGGATACCATGGTCGATGGTATCAAAAGCTGCTGACAGGTCGAGAAGAATGAACAGGGACATGTTTCCCTTATCTCTCTCTCGACAGAGGTCATCATCATACAGGGCGACCAAAGCAGTTTCTGAGCCCAAACTGGGCCTAAAACCCAATTGAAATGAATCAGGAAACTAGTTTTTTCGAAAAGCACCTTGATCTGAGTTGGCTTACTTCTTGAATAAAATAATAATAAAATAATAGGACTTGAATAAAATAATAGGAGGGCCTAGGCAATCACTCTTGGGCGCTTTTGCAAGAGGTGGGGGAAGTGAGAAAGTCATGCTCTGTCCCTTCCCCCACCTCCCGCGAAAGCCATGGATTGCCGTGCGAAGCCGGCGCAGGGGAGCGGGATGAAGGCTCCCCGCTCCCCTGCGAAGACTTTGCGCGGCTAAGCCGGAAGCTAGAACAGCGAGAGGGAGCCCTGCGCAGTGCTCCCTCTCGCTGTTCTGGCTTCTGGGGTAGCCCGCGAAGCCTGCATTTGCTCCATAGGACGCACATGAAGTGAAGGCCCAAGACAGGAGTTGATCATCATGTGAGCTGCGCACAGGTGGGCTGAAGCGAGCTGCCGGCTAGCCTGTGGAGCCTCTTTTTATTGAGACAAATATGCAAGCTAGGCAGTTACATTTTGGCCTGTGACCTTTACACATCTTCCAGTCCCGAGATCGTGGGCTGGTACAAAGTTATTTTGGCACCTGTTTCCACAGCGTCATTTTCCCCTTGCACAGTGTATGACGAAAGAGACAAACGGTCTCAGGGACAAAGGTTACAGACAGGACACTGCAGACTGCTGAGACCGCAAAAGGTCAGACAGAGGGAACAATGTTCGAGACAGCTGTGACTTGTCTGAGGGGGAGTATGCTACGTACCAATGGCTTCATGTTTTAGGGAAGGAGATTCCGACTAAACATACGAAAAAACTTTCTGGCCGTAAGAGCTGTTTGACAGTAGATTCTATGATTCCAATATAGATCACTGGCATACCAATACCTTTTAAATTTTTATTAAATTTTTGTATTGGCATTAAAAATGTGCAAAAATTATGGGAAATACAAGACACTCAGCTCCAGCCCCACATATGCAGCCCCATCCTTGTACCCACAGTGGCCTCAGGTTGTATATGCATTGTCATTGGTGCGCTGATACGGCTTTTCCCCCATGTGCATTCTCTGGTGTGTGAGAAGGCGCGATTTTTCGTAAAAGCTCCTGCTGCATTCCAAGCAGTTGTAGGGTTTGTCTCCTGCGTGAATCCTCTGGTGCGACTTCAGGTTGGACATCCGATGGAAGCTCTTCCCGCACACCGAGCACCGATACTGTTTCTCCCCTGTGTGGATCCCTTCGTGGGAGGTCAGCTGCGAGCGCCGAATGAAGCTCTTGCCGCACACCAGGCATTTATGAGGCTTCTCCTTTGAATGAATTAACTGGTGCAGGTTCAGGCCCGACTTGTCGCAAAAGTTCCGGCGGCACACAGAACAGCTGTAGGGTTTCTCTCCCGTGTGTTTCCTTAGGTGAGCAGTGAGGCTTGTGTTCCGACTGAAGCTCTTCCCGCACTCGGAGCAGTGATACGGCCTCTCTCCCGTGTGGGTTCTCTGATGTGATGTGAAGTTGGCACGCTGCCGAAAGCTCTTTCCGCACAATGAGCACTGATACGGCTTTTCGCCCGTGTGGATTGTCTGATGAGTAGCGAGGTGTGCGCTCTGCCTAAAGCTCACCCCGCACTCCAAACATCTGTGTTGCTTCAGACTCGTGTGGATTCTCCTATGAACACTGAGATCTGATTTGTAGCTGAAGTGTTTCCCACACACGGGGCAGATATTCCTTTTCTTTCCCTTGGGATTGTGTTCCTGAACTGGAACTTCGTGGAGGTTAATCCCTGGCCAATATGTCTTCTTGCCTTCCTCTGCTGGGTTTTTCTTCTGCTTATTCTCTCCTCCTGGAGTCCTGAAGTTCTCTTCCATCTCCTGAATCTTGCTTCCCCCTACTGGCCTGGCATATTGGTCTCCATGTTTCTCATCCCCCCCAACACCTGCTGAAATCAGACAGAGAAACCTGGTAAGAGCACAGCAGGAGAAAAGAACATCATCATCATCATCATCATCATTATTATTACCCTGCCCTTCACCCAAAGATACCATGGTAGGTTACAGAAATTAAAACATTTAAAAAGTTTAATACAACTCACAATCACAGGAATAAGGAGGATCCTTAAAAAATACAGCAAACCCACAATTTACGCTCACTTTATTTGCACAAGCGACTGAAAAATAAGCAAACAAATTTGAAAGATGCAGGGGGAAATTTGGAGATGGTTCTGTCTGAGAGCATGGCCACTCCTCAACTGGCGGGAAAGCTAAAAAGCAGGGAACGTGCGCTCCCACCCAGAAGCATGCACTTGCACCAAAAGGACTTTGCTTGCACCGAAAGGCTCTCTCCCTCTCTAAGCAAGCTTCAAACCTTCCACAGCCAGCGAAGGAATGCAAAGCCAGCACCGGTTGGCTTCACAGTTTTAAGAACCACTTCAACCACAAGAACATGCACACGTCCGGGGAGGCTGCATGTGAGCGCAAGGAGGAGTCAAATACACCCCCTCCTGAGCCCTTAAAACACTGGATAAACAACAAGGGATATGTGCCGGAACAAGTTATCCGTGGGGGGAAATGCCTGAATAAAGTCTGACCGATGGGGAATTTGGTGTGAGCCTCCATCCTTGACCCCCCCAGAGGAATTTCTCCCACAAGGATACAGGTCAAGAGGAGTCCAAGTCTTGCTGAACTACCTCAAGTCAGAGCACAGAGGGGATTGAGTCTTACCCAGAGAGGCCACATTCCAAGAGTTCTCCAAGGTGACTTCTCTGTGCAGGGATTTCTGCTGTGTGCTGAGTAGGGCCCACTCCTTGTTGCTGAAATACACAGCCACATCCTCGAAGGTCACCAGATCCTGGAAGGGGAAGCAGACATCCCTTAGGAACAGAGGATCCCAAGGAACGGAGATGGGTGGCCATCTTTCAATTTAGTTGAAATTCCTGCATTGCATGGGATTGAACTAGATGACCTTTGGGGGTGCCTGCCAACTCTACAACACATCCAAAGTTATAAGGTTCCCATGAATCTCTGGACTTTCCCCTCCATGGGTTCTGTTGTTAAAACTTTTCTACTGCATCTTTTTTTTTTAAAATAATCCAAATTTATATAACTCTGTAGTGTCCATAGTTCTCGTTACATTACAAGTGTTATTGTAGTCCCGCTAACATTTTGAAATGATTCAAGGTAAATCATAATTTTCCCTCATTCCTTATTAAAGTTTTGGTCTTCCTGGTTCCTAAGCTTTCCAGTCACTTTTGCTATTTCAGCATAACCCATCAACTTAATTTGCCATTCTGCTCTGGTAGGGACTTTATCTTCTTTCCATCTCTGGGCTAACAACATCTGCACAGCTGTCGTCACACACACTAAAAAATCTTTTCTGCTCCCTTGGAATTTCAGCACCTACAATTCCTAATAGAAAAGCCTCTGGGTTTTTACTTTGGTAAAAGTTATTTTAAACATTTTTTCCAGTTCATTGTATATCATTTCCCAGAATGCTTTTATTATCTTACACTTCCACCACATATGATAAAAGGTGCCTTCTTTTTCTTTACATTTCCAACAGGTATTTGTACCTACGGTTCTACATTCTATGCAGCCCTTCATATGAGAAATACTGGGTTATGCTTGGGGGGCTCATAACACAGGCAAAACGCCCCCCGTGTGCCCCCCATGTCCTTAAACAGTTATTTCCCTTGTTGCAAAGGGTTAGATAAATACTTGATACCTTCAAGGTGTGCTCAAAAATCACAAACACAGCAATGAAGAAAAAGAAAGTAAGATTTATTGCTGACAGCAATAAGACCCAGCGGAAATTGGTTTCCAAAGACTGGGTGTGGAGCTCTGGTACTTTGAGTTTACAGTGGTACCACGGGTTAAGAACTTAATTTGTTCTGGAGGTCTGTTCTTAACCTGAAACTGTTCTTAACCTGAAGGACCACTTTAGCTAATGGGGCCTCCCGCTGCTGCTGCGCCGCCAGAGCACGATTTCTGTTCTCATCCTGAAGCAAAGTTCTTAACCCGAGGTAATATTTCTGGGTTAGCGGAGTCTGTATCCTGAAGCGTCTGTAACCCAAGGTACCACTGTATATCCCTTTTTCCAAACAGCATTAAACATTACATATTCATAAATTGCAGCAAAATCAAACCAATGAGCTTGGACACAACGCTTCCTAAATCCTCCTATGTCCATTTACAGATCACTTCTGCTTTGTTCCATATATGTACTCAGGATATTACTAATTGCTTCTACCTTATTATCAGCGAGCAAGCAGAAAAAAATCCCCTTTTGGCAGGCAAAGCCAAAATCCCCCCTTTTGTTATCAAGAAGAAGAAGGAGTCTCAAAGTGGCTAACATTCTCCTTTCCCTTCCTCCCCCACAACAAGCACTCTGTGAGGTGAGTGGGGCTGAGAGACTTCAGAGAAGTGTGACTGACGCAAGGGTCACCCAGCAGCTGCAAGTGGAGGAGCGGGGAATCGAACCCGGTTCACCAGATTACGAGCCTACCGCTCTTAACCACTACACCACACTGGCTCTCAACCAGTGTGCAGACATCTACGTAAGATGGAAAGTACCCAACTTCAGACACCCTGCTTTGTCAGGTCATGGTGACCATCTCATGAGCATGAGGAATGCTCCTTACAGATTGCAAACGCAGCTAAATATATTTCTGTTTTCTGCAAGCACAGCAGCAAAAGAGAGACGGCATTTGATTCTTAGCATTTAGGCACTTTTAGCATTAAGCATTTTTAAGATACATGACAGCATATGAGGCACAAGGGTATACCTGTTATACCTTCTTTGGGTAGCCTTGCCACACCCTACCTGAGCTGGCTGTACATCTGCCGCTTCCACGCCACCACAAAAATGGGGCATTTCCAGGGGCATGCAGGACATCCCTTGGGACCCTGCGAGGTGGCAGAAACAGAACGTTGAAAGCAGGCTGGGACTCTGGGAGAGGCTGGGCACAAAACACAGGCACTCGCTAGGGAAAGACGGCCTGAGCACATGTGATGAAAAAGTTGGTTTTGCTGGACAGGTTGGATGCAACAAGCATTTCTTTTTCCCCCTGCCAGCAAATAGTTAACAAATGGCAGCCTCTGATTGGCCGTGGTTCCAGGAGGGAGAGTTTAAAAGGAGAGGATTTGAGAAGAGGCAGTTAGTTGAGGAGGTTGAAACAAAATTTAAAAATTCCATACAGAATGCTGATCGCCGAAGAATGGATGCTTTTGAATTATGGTGCTGGAGGAGACTCTTGAGAGTCCCATGGACTGCAAGGAGATCAAACCTCTCCATTCTGAAGGAAATCAGCCCTGAGTTCTCACTGGAAGGACAGATCGTGAAGCTGAGGCTACAATACTTTGGCCACCTCATGAGAAGAGAAGACTCCCTGGAAAAGACCCTGATGTTGGGAAAGATGGAGGACACAAGGAGAAGGGGACGGCAGAGGACGAGATGGTTGGACAGTGTTCTCGAAGCTACGAACATGAGTTTGACCAAACTGCGGGAGGCAGTGGAAGACAGGAGTGCCTGGCGTGCTCTGGTCCAGGGGGTCACGAAGAGTCGGACACGACTAAACGACTAAACAACAAGCACCTTAGAGACCAACTAAGTTTGTTATTGGGATGAGCTTTCGTGTGCACGCACACTTCTTCAGAACTTAGTTGATCTCTAAGGTGCAACTGGGGGAAAAAAATTTCTTTTGTTTCGACTACGGCAGACCAACACGGCTACCTACCTATATTGAGAGGGTTGGTTGAGATGGGCTGGAATTGAGGTTGGAGAGACAAAGGTCCCCGGGAGCAGGATACTCTGGGCTAGAATTTTAAGGGGAAAGGGAAATAAACCTTGGGGTAAAGGGTTGTTCAGTGAGGTGGGGGCAATTTATCTGAGCGAGAGCGGGCCAAACAGGAGGAGCGCATTGCGCCAATCCTGGCTGACTGCATTAGTTTCCGGGCTGGTTTTGACCTATAAAGACTTGTGCTGTGGCTCAAGACCACAACACCTCAAGGACAGCCTTGGGTATAGCTGGTGCCATATTTTACTTTGGCTTTAAGGCCTTCATTTAGCGGGTTTTTAGACTTCTTCCAGTGGGGCAGAAACTGTAAGACCTGTATCTTATTTTGTCTTGATGTGTGCGCTTTTCAGTTTTATATTGATTGCGATTTTAGCATGTCTACCGTGCTGGAAAGTTGCTTTGCATTATTATTTCACGAGTAGAGCGACCAAGAAACACTACTATTATTACAATTAACAATAATAATATTCAGGGTGTGCTACTATGCTTTGCTTTGTGGGGGTGTCATTGTTAATTTTAATTCCAACTATTTATTTGCTTCCATGTATGAAACTTCCTATAACGTATCTCAAAAGCCACTTCACAGTAAATTAGTAACAACGCCCCCCCCAAAAAAATAGTAAAAAGATGACAATATCACACAACTTTGCAACAGCTGCAATAATAGGAAAGCACTTGTGGATTTGGGGTTTTTAATTTGTTCTCAAGTTATATTTTATGTATTTTAAGTTGTCGTTAAGTTACACCAAAATTCAATTTGTAAAATTGTAAAACAGAAAATAAAATTGCACAGCTTCACATATAAAAATAATTATGAGAAACTTCTTTAAAAAACACACACACATTTAAAAATGCTTTCATATGTAAAAACAATTTCAAATTTGATGCCATTACAAACTGGAATAACGATCTCCCCCTTATAAGACCTGTTGTTTTTTCTCAGTTTCATGGCAAGCTGCTTAGATATGGCCATGGAATTAAGCGCTATACCAAATATAGGGGGCATCGGAGGAAGAAAACAGAGACGGAGAAGGAGGAGGAGAGCTGATACTTCACAAAATCCTGCAGTTCTGAAGCCCAAAGGATCCTCCCTTACCCAATTAATCATTCCGACTTTGTACCTCCTGGGCGATGCCCCACGAGAGGGGCTTTGAACAACGGTCAGTTGGGTCCTCCTCTGAATCGCGGGAAACAACGGCCACATCTAAGGACAGGCTTTGCACCTGAAACAGAAGCAAGGAACCCAGACAGGGAAGAGGGAGAGGAAGTTAGGAAGGACAGTGCAAACCAAGCAATGGATTCTCGCCCTCCCTCAAGTCTTCTGGCAAAACCCTGTTGCAGAAACCAGTGGAGCTGTGAGGCAGAAAGAGGACCTTCTCCGTGGCTCTAGTAAATGTTGTTAAGGCTTAATCCCATTTAAAGATTGTGTGTATTCCCGCGCTGGGACTTCCGGGTGAAGGACGAATAACCAATCTATACCTGTATTAAGAACATAAGGGCCTGCTGGATCAGGCCAACGGCACATCAAACCTTATGAGGAACGGTTAATAATAATAATAATAATAATAATAATTTTTATTATTTATACTTCGCCATCTGGCTGGGCTTCCCCAGCCACTCTGAGCGGCTTCCAACAAAATATTAAAATACAGTAATGCATCAAACATTAGAAGCTTCCCTAAACAGGGCTGCCTTCAGATGTCTTCTAAAAATTTGGTAGTTGTTCTTCTCTTTGACATCTGGTGGGAGGGTGTTCCACAGGGTGGGCGCCACCACTGAGAAGGCCCTCTGCCTGGTTCCCTGTAACTTGACTTCTCTCAGTGAGGGAACTGCCAGAAGGCCCTTGGCACTGGACCTCAGTGTCCAGGCAGAATGATGGGGGTAGAGACGCTCCTTCAGGTATACTGGGCCGAGGCCGTTTAGGGCTTTAAAGGTCAGCACCAACACTTTGAATTGTGCTCGGAAATGTACTGGGAGCCAATGTAGGTCTTTCAAGACCGGTGTTATGTGGTCTTGGCAGCCGCCCCCAGTCACCAGGCTAGCTGCTGCATTCTGGATTAGTTGTAGTTTCCGGGTCACCTTCAAAGGTAACCCCACACAGAGCACATTGCAGTAGTCCAAGCGGGAGATAACCAGAGCATACACCAGTTTGGCAAGACAGCCTGCAGGCAGGTAGGGTCTCAGCCTGCGTACCAGATGGAGCTGCCAGACAGCTGCCCTGGACACAGAATTGACCTGCACCTCCATGGACAGCTGTGAGTCCAGAATGACTCCGAGGCTGCGCACCTGGTCCTTCAGGGGCACAGTTACCCCATTCAGGACCAGGGAGTCCTCCACACCCGCCCGCCTCCTTCCCCCCAAAAACAGTACTTCTGTCTTGTCAGGATTCAACCTCAAACTGTTAGCCGCCATCCATCCTCCAACCGCCTCCAGACACTCACACAGGACCTTCACCACCTTCACTGGTTGAAGGAGCTGGGTATGTTTAGCCTGGAAAAGAGGAGATATGATAGCCATCTTCAAATATCTCAAGGGCTGTCACATGCAGGGAACAAGCTGGTTTTCTCCTGCTCTGGAGGGTAGGACTGAAACCCATGGTTTCAAGTTACAAAAAGCGAGATTCTGACTAAATCTATGGGGGGAAATTCTGACAGTTAAGAGCTGTTCGACAGTGGAACGGTTTCCCTCGGGAGGTTGTGGACTCTCCTTCCTTGGAGGTTTTTAAGCAGAGGTTGGGTGGCCAACTGTCATGGATGCTTTAGCTGAGATTTCTGCATTGCAGGGGGGTTGGACTAGAAATAAGCCTTTCTCAACCTGCGGGTCCCCAGATGTTGTTGAACTACAACTCCCATCACCCCTAGCTAGCAAGGCCAGAGCTCAGGGATGATGGGGGCTGTAGTCCAACAACATCTGGGGACCCACAGGTTGAGAACTGCTGGACTAGAATAAGCGTGGGAGGTCCCTTCCAATTCTACAGTGGGAAACCAGCAAGCTAGACCGAAGCAGCACAAGAACACTCTCCTCTGCTGCGGTTTCCAGAAACTGGTATTCAGAACCATGGCTGCCTTCTCAGTTCCTTGGAACTGCCTGGATGATTGGGGTGGGGATAACCCCCCTCTCACCTGTCTCTTTTCCTGCCTCCTCTCTTCTGTCTGGCTCAGGAGGAAGCCTTCTGCCAAGGCCACCGCCTGCGAACTGGTCTCCACTCCGCACTCCCTGACCCAGTTCTCCATCTCCAGGGGAAGGACAGCCAGGAACTGCTCCAAGACCACCAGGTCCAGGATCTGGGCCTTGGTGAGCCTTTCTGGCTTCAGCCACAGACGGCAGAGACTGTGGAGTCGGCTGCAAAAGTCTTGGGGCCCCTCGGCCTCCTGGTAGCCAAACTCCCTGAACCGCTGGCGCCCAACGTCTATGTGGGCTTCTTCTGAACTTAGGATCTTCTTCACCGTTCCTTCCCAGAATCCTCCGCTGCTCCCAGTCTTGGTGGCACCAGGGTCTCCTCCTGCTCTGTCCGAAAGATCCATCTTGGACCTGTGGGGAGAGGCCTCCTGCTTCCTCCCAGAAGTTCAATGAGGGACGTTAACAGACAGCTTCCAAGCAAGCTGAATGTTTCCAGCTGTCAATCCGAGAAAATCTCCCCTCCAGAAACAAACAGGAAGAACCAGAGATCGAGAGAACCTTGCACCATGCCCTCGTTCAGAAACATTCTTCCCCGTCTCTCTTTCCCGTGGACGTAGCTCCGTTGGTTAGAGCATGGTGCTGATAACGCCAAGGTTGCAGGTTCGATCCCCATATGGGACAGCTGCATTTTCCTGCATGGCAGGGGGTTGGACTAGATGATCCTCAGGGTCCCTTCCAACCCTACGATTCTATGACTGCCCCCTATCTCTTGTTGTCAGTGTGTGTGTGTGTGTGTGTGTGTGTGTATTATTACGGAAAATCTAGGTGCAAGGCTGCTCAGTCACCAGCTCATCGGGCAGAGCCCGCAGGTCCTTGCGGAATAAACGGAGGAGTCCAGCCACCAACCGGAGCAAATAGCTGTAGACCAAAGTTTATTGTGCAACAGGTTCAAAGAGGAATTTTGAACCCCGAGAATAGGGTGACAAGGACTTTTAAAACTTTCCCACCATATCCCAGAAAACAGTTCGTACAGCATCATTGCTACATCACTGACATGTCACAAAAGGGGAGGGGTTAACCTTGGCAAACATGTCCAGGCAAGTCCTTGGTACAAGATTAGAATAAACAGACATCGCAGGGCAAAACCCTGGTATAAGATGAGCATAGGCAAACACCTCTGAAGTTCCACCACCCAGATTACAATAGAACTTCCTTTGCATGTCTTAACCCCTTGGCAAGTTTTGGTGATGGGATTAGGCTTCCCTTGGCCAACAATCAGCTCAGCAATTGTCACCTCTGGGAACATCCTGGAGTCCTTTTTCAAGGGGAAAATAGCTTTGGAATGCAGGAAACTGGCAAAGGAGTTGATTTTATATTATTTTTAAAGCTAGGTAACTTTCCTGAGCTGTCAAGTTGAAAGGATAAATTCAGGCATAATATTTGTAACATTTAACAACTTTAAAGATGTGCCCCCCCCCGTAATTTCCGTAACACATATATATATAGAAGGTAAAGGGACCCCTGACCATTAGGTCCAGTCGTGGCCGACTCTGGGGTTGCGGCGCTCATCTCACTTTATTGACCGAGGGAGCTGGCGTACAGCTTCCGGGTCATGTGGCCAGCATGACTAAGCCACTTCTGGTGAACCAGAGCAGCACACGGAAATGCTGTTTACTTTCCCGCCGGAGCGCTACCTATTTATCTACTTGCACTTTGACGTGCTTTTGAACTGCTAGGTTGGCAGGAGCAGGGACCAAGCAACGGGAGCTCACCCTGTTGCGGGGATTCAAACCGCCGACCTTCTGATAGGCAAGCCCTAGGCTCTGTGGTTTAACCCACAGCGCCACCTGTGTCCCTTTAACACACACACACACACACACACACACACACAGTATATATAATCCAGACGAAGAGTCCTTTGTAACTTAAAAGCTGACACTTTTCTCTTGCTAAACATCAGAACCACATAGCAACATTCAAAAGCAATATGAAGAAATCATTAAAATGACTGGCTACTGGGGACATTCTAGAAACCTGCATAGGCCTGTTGGCGTACAAAGGTCTTCAATAGATGCCCCCAAACCGGTAGCTGTGGACAGCTCTCTCTCTCTCTCTAGCTCAGTCAGTAGGAAGAAAAACAAACCAATAAACCACCCTCCCAAAACATATTTGCAGAGCACGAGACTCTTAATCTCAGGGTCGTGGGTTTGAAACCCACGGTGGGCAAAAGATCCCTGCATTGCAGGAGGCTGAGCTAGGATGTCCCTCGTGCTCCTTGCAATTCTGCAATTCTCTGATTCCCTACGTCCAGGCTAAGGAGCATACCTCAGCGGCAGGGCGTCTGCCTCGCATGCAGACGGTCCCGGGTTCAAACCCTACATTCGGCGTCTGTAGGTAGGGCTGGGAATGTCCTTCCTCCGGAGCTTTGGAAAGTCGCTGCCAGCCCAACGTGGGCAACTCTTGATTCCGATGCCCGGAGTCCGCAACACAGACACACACACACACACACAAGCCCACTCCCCATCCTGCCGGCGGGGAGGCATCACCTTCCACCCCCCCGCCCCCCAAATTCCACTCTCCTGTCCAGACCCAAATGCAGCAGGATGTGACTCTCCCTGAAATGCTGGGGGGGGAGTGTTTGGGTGGGTGGGATTTAACCCTTAGCGAGTCTGGCTTTTTTGGGGGGGGAGGTCTTTGCACAGGGGGAGATCAGACGGAGGAAGGGAATCGACCAGGGAGAGGCGATCACTCAGGCGTTGCTGGATCCGGGGAGAGATCCACTTCTTCTCTTCTTGCTCTTGCAAAGTGGCCTTGGAGAAGGGGGGGGACTGTCCCCTCTACCCCCCCCCCCCCCCGCTTTTCTTGCTACGGAAAAGTGCATCTCGGGGTTAAAGAGATCGAGTCCAGGGCGCCTAGACAGGCTGCAGAGCGAACGACAACCCTTCTTCCTTACCTCTCACGCCCCCGCGCGCCTTCCTGCTTTTTGTGAATGGAGCTTGGAACGTTCGCGTCACCCCACGTGGCTCCAGCAGCAGCGCCTCCCTCTTCCAGGAGGGCGCAAATTGCGTTTGAGTGGCAAGCAAAATGCAGTATCCCCGAAGAGGGAAAACCAGTGCTCTGGGGTTGCGCCAACTCCTGGCTGGATGGAAGGGGAGCCCGTGCCAATCTCTCTTTCTTCCACACACATCATTTCCTTTTCCTTTTTTTTTTTTTACAAATTTAAACAGATAAATGTATATTTTGTATTTGGACTTAAAAGTTACCATCGACTTCCCTCTACCCACCCCCCATCCATGGTTCATTTTATTAACTCTTTTCTACTACATAATCTAGGGGACGTGGGTGGCGCTGTGGGTTAAACCACAGAGCCTAGGACTTGCCGATCATAAGGTTGGCGGTTCGAATCCCAGCAACAGGGTGAGCTCCCGTTGCTCGGTCCCTGCTCCTGCCAACCTAGCAGTTCAAAAGTACATCAAAGTGCAAGTAGATAAATAGGTACCGCTCCGGTGGGAAGGTAAACGGCGTTTCTGTGTGCTGCTCTGGTTCGCCAGAAGCAGCTTAGTCATGTTGGCCACATGACCCGGAAGCTGTACGCCAGCTCCCTCGGCCAATAAAGCAAGATGAGCGCCACAACCCCAGTCTGCCACGACTGGACCTAATGGTCAGGGGTCCCTTTACCTTTACCACATAATCTGGGATGTGGGTTGCGCTGTGGTCTAGCTCCCGTTGCTCGGTCCCTGCTCCTGCCAACCTAGCAGTTCGAAAGCACATCAAAGTGCAAGTAGATAAATAGGTACCGCTCTGGCGGGAAGGTAAACGGCATTTCCGTGCGCTGCTCTGGTTCACCAGAAGCAGCTTAGTCATGTTGGCCACATGACCCGGAAGCTGTACGCCAGCTCCCTCGGCCAATAAAGCGACATGAGTGCCGCAACCCGAGTCGTCCACGACTGGACCTAATGGCCAGGGGTCCCTTTACCCATCACCTTTACTACATAATCTATTCCCCTCCCCCACATTCTCGTTTCAGTTTTATATCAAATTTGTGTTAATTGCTCTTTAATTACTCCATTAGCCTGTCCATGTTGCATCAAGTTCAGGATCTGTGCGCTTGCCTGTTGATTTTATTTCACTGTGTGTGTGCAAGTATAGCTCAGGCGACCCAAAATAATCAAAGAGACAGAACAATTCCCCTATGAGGAGAGTTTGCAGTGTCTGGGGGGGTGGGCTTCAAGAATACCTTGACACAGGACCCAGGGGCCACTCACCAAATTAGATTTAGGGATGTGTGTTTATACTCCCCCCTCCATATCAGCACAGAGGGTTCAGGGAAGACTTGCAGTTTCGTCATTTTATTTAGCATGTTTCTTTACTTAAGCAAATGCAATTCAAGATTACAAAGGAGGAAAATGTAAGTTTATCAAACTGATACAGAAAATGCCACCTAGCAAATTAGCACAAAAGAAAACAAATAATTCCCTAGGCACAGGCCTGATTCTATCAAAAAGAGAAGACTGAGTTTGGTGCCCCAAAAGGTGGCAATATCTATACCCCGTCTCCCCTCTGAAGAGGTAATTTGTACAACACACATTCAAAATGATTGGTCATCTTCACAATTGCCAGAGGGAACTATCTCTTTTAGACCAAAGGAAAGCTATCCGATTTGTAGGAGATCTGTACACATGAAAAGAAAGCAATTGTTCTAATATGAAGGCTACACATACAGCTGTTTTCATCGAAACATCCTTTACTTTTATAGTTGATGTGCTTAAGAGTAAAAGTTGGCACTTGGTAGATCTGGATTTCTACCAGGTCACATAGTTCCTTTTCAGTCTAGACAGATATTAATTGGCACATCGGTCCTTTAATTTGCTGAGCGGTTTGTTATAAAGATTTTATGGTTGACAACAGAGAGACGCTTTGAGGCTTGGCTTGTGTTAAGAAAGGCCAGGGGGTTGGAGCGCACTGCTTCGCACTTCTGTCAAGGGAGCTCCTGGGTTCTTCACCAGCTCTCTGAACGCTGAACTGAATTACGCTGGAGAAAATGGGGTATTCTGGCTCTGTGGTCTAGGACTGCTCCTTTTTCTTCATGGAAGTGGAAGAACACAGGACATCCACAACAGCACAACAAACCACAGGTGGGTATAGGTGTTTATGGGCGTTTAAATGGTCCTTTTGTGATTTGGAAAGGTATGAATGATTGATGGCATATCCGCAGATCAGGATAGTGATACGACTGCCCCGTAAACAAAGCAGAATGAATTACCAATGACACCAGATTTAGACTAACCACATGCTTCAACTGCGGATGAATGCAGTATAATCTGAATAAGCAAGATGTCTGGAAGAGACGATAGGCTTAATAAGGCCTGGACAGAAGCTTTAACCACAGAGTGATCAATTCTGCTGTCTCTCTCCTTATTGAGAGATAGTAAGGGCCTCACTGTGACAGAACATCCGCAGAAGAGGAAGGATATGGGAAATCCATAACGGTCAAACCAATCATGGAAAAAACTGGGCTCCCCCACCCGTTTATTATTACAATTTTTCAATAATACATATAGCAAAAATGTTAGTATGCATTGCTTATTCTGTAACTTTCTGTAATAAAACAAAATGAGACGAAAACAAAGGTGGGGGAGAGGAAAGAGCAAGACATAAAAGAAAAGAAGCTAAGAATCTGCAAGTGCATGGAGCTATATAACAGGTGATTGGACTGGATGACCTTTGGGGGAGCCGTCCAACACTACAATTCTCTGATTCTAAGGAGAGAGGAACTTTCCATTCGTGGGTCAATACATTTCATTCTAATTCAAGTTGTTGCAAATTCCATGCTATTTCATATGGCTGATCCACTGTATGGGTTCTTTGATGTGAAGTAAGTTTGCAGCTTGTGCTGAAGCTCTTTCCACACTCAGCGCATGCACAGGGTTTCTCTCCCATGTTGTTTTTCTGATGTAAAGTAAGACTCCTGCGAGAATTAAAACTCTTTCCACACTCCAGACATTTGTATGGTTTCTCCCCTGTGTGGGTTTTTTCATGTGAACTGAAGTTTGCCTTTCGACTAAAGCTCTTTCCACACTCCAAACACGTGTGTGGTTTCTCTTCTGTGTGGATTCTCTGATGTTTAGTGAGTGCTCCATTGTCCACGAAACCCTTTCCACACTCCAGACATTTGTGCGGCTTCTCCCGTTTATGGATTCTCTGATGTGAAGTAAGGTGCCCAGTTTGACTGAAGCGCTTTCCACACTCCATGCATTGATATGGTTTTTCTCCCGTGTGAATTCTTTGATGTGAAGTTAAGCGTCCATTTTGACTGAAGCTCTTTCCACATTCGTGGCATTCATATGGTTTCTCCCCCGTGTGGGTTCTCTGATGTAAACGAAGGTGTCCACTCTGACTGAATCTCTTTCCACACTCTTTGCATTCATATGGTTTCTCCCCTGTGTGGGTTCTCTGATGTGAGGTTAGGAGGCCACTCTGACTGAACCTCTTTCCACATTCACGGCATTCGTATGGTTTCTCCCCCGTGTGGGTTCTCTGATGTAAAGTAAGGTGTCCACTCTGACTGAACCTCTTTCCGCACACTGTGCATATGTAGGGTTTTTCTCCCGTGTGGGTTCTTTCATGTGAAATAAGGTTTCCAATGTAACTGAAGCTCTTTCCACACTGCATGCATTCATACGGCTTCTCTCCTGTGTGGGTTCTTTGATGTAAATTAAGGTGTCCACTCTGACTGAAGCTCTTTCCACACTCCGTGCATGTATACGGTTTGTCTCCCGTGTGGGTTCTTTCATGTGTACTAAGGTTTCCCATGAAACTGAAGCTCTTTCCACACTGCACGCATTCATGCGGCTTCTCTCCTGTGCGGGTTCTGCTATGAGCATAAGTCCACAAGCATCTATATGATTTCATCCCTGTGTCAGCTATTTGATGTTCAGTAAGTGCTCCCTTAGCAAGCTCTTGCTGCACTCCTTGCATCTCTCCTGATGTGGGCTCCGCAATATTTATTTAACTTTGGTTTATTTTAGAATATTCCCCCTCCCCACCCCAGTACCCTTTCCCTTGCTTATTGTCCCTTTGTCATATTCCACTGGGATCAATATTTTGTGGATATCAACAACATGGAAGGATTTCTCTCTCTCTGTCTCTCTCTCTGGTTTCCTTTGTGCCTCAAATGTATCCTTGGATTTCTAGATGTCCTTTTTCTTCCTTCTTTCTGCTGACACCACATATGATTTTCTATAATTTTATTTGTCCTGCTTTTGATCTGTTTGGGGAAATAAGAAATGAACATGAAAACCTGTTAGGTGTTCAAGCCTGCTACTCTTTATTCATCATCTCCAGAGTTCTCTCTCTTCCTCTTTCTATGCCCTGCTGAATAAATTGATTATGCTACTGTCTGAAGACAATAACATAAATTCCTTTCTGGTCCCTCTTGATAATAATAATAATAATAATAATAATAATAATAATAATAATAATTTTTTATTGATATCCCGCCCTCCCCAGCCGAAGCCGGGCTCAGGGCGGCTAACAACAATAAAAATAATACAACATTCTAAAATCATTTCATTATAAAAGTAATTCAAATCAAATTGATGGCAACCATTGGGCTAGAGGTCTGTGAAGATTGCCAAAGGAGGGAGTCAGGCTGTGCCCTGGCCAAAGGCTTGGTGGATACCTCTCTTCATCTCCCAAGCACATCTCTCGCTTTCACATGTGTGGGTTTATGAGGAAATTTTTATCGGGAGGAAGGTAAGGGAGTAAAACTCTGAAAGGGTAGAACAGACTCACTTCTTAGGAGAAAAGAGAAGATTGTTATCTAAATTTCAGTGTTTTTAGATGGAAATGTGTTTCATTCTGGGGGCATCGAATTTGACTTTCACAAGTGCCATCTGTGAACATCAGATTAGTGAGCCTCGAATTAGGCAGCCTCTTGAGATCATGTAACGTTTTTAGTTTAGGACTGCTCTTCTATATTTTTAAGGTACTCCCTGCTTTTGTCTTAGAGCTGTCGACTTAGAAACTGTTTTATGTTCTCGGTTGCCTTGTGTTGCACACCTAATAATAATAATAATAATAATAATAATTTATTATTTATACCTCGCCCATCTGGCTGAGTTTCCCCAGCCACTCTGGGCGGCTTCCAATCGAGTGTTAAAAACAATGCAGCATTAAATATTAAAAGCTTCCCTAAACAGGGCTGCCTTCAGATGTCTTTTAAAGATAAGATAGCTACTTATTTCCTTCACATCTGAAGGGAGGGCGTTCCACAAGGCAGACGCCACTACCGAGAAGGCCCTCTGTCTGGTTCCCTGTAACCTCACTTCTCGCAATGAGGGAACCGCCAGTAGATAAACTGAAGTTAAAAATGCATACCTACAAATAAACAGACTCGTAATATATCTTATGGTCTTGTGCGTCCTGCACAAACATCTCTCCCCCGCAAAAAAAGCAGGAGATGAGCTCAGATTTCAGCAACAGGGGCCGTTCTTCCTGAGAAAGCAAAAGCATAAATGCTATTCATGACATTCACGAGACCACATAACATAAAAGACCTACATTGGCTCCCAGTACGTTTCCGAGCACAATTCAAAGTGTTGGTGCTAACCTTAAAGCCCCAAGTGACCTCGGCCCAGTATACCTGAAGGAGTGTCTCCACCCCCATCGTTCTGCCCAGACACTGAGGTCCAGCTCCAACGGCCTTCTGGCGGTTCCCTTCCTGCGAGAAGTGAGGTTGCAGGGAACCAGGCAGAGGGCCTTCTCGGTAGTGGTGCCCGCCCTGTGGAAACGCCCTCCCATCAGATGTCAAGGGAATAAACAACTATCCGACTTTTAGAAGACACCTGAAGGCAGCTCTGTACAGGGAAGTTTTTAATGTTCGATGTTTTACAGTATTATACTTTTATATTTGTTGGAAGCCGCCCAGAGTGGCTGGGGAAACCCAGTCAGATGGGCGGGGTATAAATAATAAATTATTATTATTATTATTATGGCTGCAACAGAAATCCCAACCGCACTCATGCCAAGGTTGCAGGTTCAATCCCCGTACGGGACAGCTGCACGTTCCTGCATTGTAGGGGGTCAGACTACATGATCCACAGGGTCTCTTCCAACTGTACGTTTCTACGATTCTAATTCACTGGATAACATCTGTTGGGTTACTGTATGTGGGGTTCTATGTGGGGCTGCCTTGGGAAAGCGCTCAGAAACGTCAGCTGGCTCAAAAGAACTGCAGTCAGATTGTTAACCAGGGCTGGTTATGGGGAGCATAAGACTCCCTTGTTACAACAGCTCCACCGGCTAGCCGTCTGCCTCCAGGCACAATTCAAAGCAAGCTATCTTAAAGACGGTATTCCCTCCTAAGAACCTACCTGGGTTTTGAGATCTGCAGTGGAGGCCCTTCTTCTCTGTCCCGCTACCCTCCCAGGGAGAGGGCCTTCTCGGTGGCTGCTCCCCCACTTTGGAATTGCCTCCCTAGAGAAGCCAGAGAAGTTTTCTCCTTGCTGTCTTTCCGCCGGCAGGCGAAGACTTTCTTGTCCCAACGGGCTTTTGGAAACTGACTGCTTTTCGCTGTTCTTATTTTATCCATAAGCTGCCTTGGGTGTCTGTCAGGAGAAAAGGTACAAATAAATATAACAACAACAACAACAGCCACCTGGTAAGGTGGGCTGGTGTGAGAAAGGTTTAGCTGCCCCAACCACAACCACAACCTTAAACCAACCCTAGCTGTCATACTGGCCCACCTTACAAAACTTTTGTGAGACTGTACTTCGAACCCTCAGCCAATAGCTTCTACTTTCTACCTTCGCTGTATTCTTTTCCGGAGCCGTAGTTTTAGGCATACCTCCTGAGGCACGTAAAAGTCGGCATGTCTTTTTCATCTGCAATTCTGCTGACAATTTAACAGGATGCAAATTTTATTTAAGAAGTAGTGAGGCCTGCTGTGTGTGTGTATTTGTGTCAATGGTGTCTCCGAAATTTTTTTACACATTACTTGGGAAGACAGGCAAACTAATGCCAGCGTCCTAGAAGAAGCAAAGATCACCAATGTCGAAGCAATGATTCTTCAACATCAACTTCATTGGACTGGTCATGTTGTGCAGATGCCTGATGATCGTCTTCCAAAGCAACCACAGTGGTATCTTGGGTTAAGAACTTAGTTCGTTCTGGAGGTTCGTTCTTAACCTGAAACTGTTCTTAACCTGAGGTACCACTTTAGCTAATGGGGCCTCCCGCTGCCGCTGTGCCGCCGCCGTGCAATTTCTGTTCTCATCCTGAAGCAAAGTTCTTAACCCAAGGTACTATTTCTGGGTTAGCGGAGTCTGTAACCTGAAGCGTCTGTAACCTGAGGTACCACTGTACTCTATTCCAAACTTAAAAATGGAAGGTGTAATGCTGGTGGTCAACAAAAGAGGTTTAAAGACTGTCTCAAGGCAAAAAATGTTTTTTTTAAAAAGTAGTATAAACACCAGCAATTGGGAAACACTTGCCTGTGAGCGCTCCAATTGGGGAACAGCCTTTACTAAAGGTGTCATGGGCTTTGAAGATGCTCAAACTCAGGACGCAAGGGAGAAATGAGCTAAGAGGAAGGCATGCTTGGCAAACCCTCACTGTGATCAACTCCCACTTCGAAACCTACATCCCTACTGTGGAAGGATGTGTGGATCCAGAATTGGCCTCTACAGTCACTTACAGACTCACTATTAAGACCGTGTTAGTGGGAAACAATCTTTCTCGGCTATGAGTGCTCGCCAAAGAAGAAGAATTTGTGTGTTACCGGAGAGGGTGGTAGTGGCAGCCCCAGAAGAGAAGGACCCTTCAACTCAGCACCATTCTGCTCGGGGCCAGTCCTGCAAGAGAAGCCCAGCAGTTCCCTCCATCAAACACCTGAAGAAGCTCCTTCGAAACGCCAGGTGAGAAGGGAAGCAAATATTTTTTATTTCCTTCCAGCCTTTTTAACAAGGCCACTGACAGCCTGGTTCTCAGGACACCAGTCGGTTCCAAATGCCACCGCCACAATGGTATGCAAACTAAGGCCCGGGGGCCAGATTCGGCCCAATCGCCTTCTCAATCCGGCCCGCAGATGATCCAGGAATCAGTGTGTTTTCACATGAGTAGAATGTGTGCTTTTACTTAAAATGCATCTCTGGGTTATTTGTGGGGTACAGGAATTCGTTCATTCCCCTCTCCAAAAAAATATAGTCCGGCCCCCGCCAAGGTCTGAGGGAAGGTGGACCGGCCCCCTGCTGAAAAAGTTTGCTGACCCCTAGCTTAGCAGGAAGGAAGCCAAACAGGCTCCTTTATTTTATTTATCTATATTATTTATGTTGGGTCTCTGGACCGTACTAAAGATTGATTGATTTTATTTATTTTATTTTTTCGGGTCAAGGAAAAAAGCAAGGAGCAGTTCGCCTAATATGAAAACAACACAGCTGAAAACAAAGCAACCAAATATCCAAAATAAACTAGACCACATGATTAGCTTTGAATGCTTTCCTTAGCTTTTACTCTCCTTCCCCAGAGGTTTTTAAGCAAAGGTTGGATGGCCGTATGTCATGAAGGCTTTAGATGAGTTCCCTGCACTGCAGGGGGTTGGACTAGATGACTCGTGGGGTCCCTTCCAGTGTTTGTGCTGACCTTTAAAGCCCTAATCGGCCTCAGTCCAGTATACCTAAAGGAGCGTCTCCACCCCCATCATTCTGCCCAGATACTGAGGTCCAGCGCTGAGGGCCTTCTGGTGGTTCCCTCACTACGAGAAGCCAAGTTACAGGGAACCAGGCAGAGGGCCTTCTGGGTAGTGGCACCCTCCCTGTGGCACGCCCTCCCACCAGATGTCAAAGAGAAGAACAATTACCAGACTTTTAGAAGACATCTGAAAGCAGCCTTTTTTAGGGAAGCTTTTAACGTGTAACAGACCACTGTATTTTAATACTCTGTTGGAAGACGCCCAGAGTGGCTGGGGAAACCCAGCCAGATGGGCGGGGTATAAATAATAAATTCTATTGTATTCTAATTCTATTCTAAGATTCTATGATTCCATAACAGGAAAGAATCAGAGCCCCTCCAACTTTCCCCACCACGCCATATTCTCTGCATTGAGGGGGCCCCCATAGGACTGTTGGAAGGGAACCAGCGCTCGCTGCAGCTGGATAAGCCTGGATTCTTTGAGGTGGGGGTCCCTCCGTCCCTCTTTTTTTGTGGGGAAGGGGAGGCAGGAGGAGTCCTGCTCCATCCATCCCACTCGGGCAAGGCTGTTTCCTCTGCGTCCAGGCTCTTTCTTCTACCCCACCCCCTACATCCCATGTCGTCTGAGATCTGGGATTTGGGGGCCGGGGGGGGCGGCTTCAAAGGATTTCGTGCAACGGGGAAGCATGCAGCCGCCTGGCCTCCGCTTTGCAGCTCCTTTGCATCGATTTGCACCCCCCACCCCGACCCTTCCTTTCCCATTCCAAAAATAAAAAATTAAAATAGAATTATCCTCCCCTCTGCCCCTTTTACCTGTTTGACCTCTCCAGGCATCAGCCTCCTCCCCCATCGCCGAGAAGACGATTTCCTTCCCTGCAAAAAAGAAAAAGGGAGGGACTGTGACCCCCCCCCACACTCATCCCCTTTGCAAAAAAACCTCCTGCCGCTCTAGGAATCCCAAAATTCCTGGCCGGAAACCGCCTCTCGCCACTCAATCGCCTCTTTCCACGCATTTCAAGTGCGTCACTCGCAACTTCGGGTTCGTTTTCGAACGCAGAGAGAGAGAGAGCCGTAGAGCAATTGCGTGGTAGAGCAAACCCCTATGACTCCTGCCTGCGTTCGAGTGGGAACCGGAAGTGATGGGGCGCGCGCACACACACACGAGCACGCAAACATACACAGACACAGAGTGCTGGACGAAGGGCCGAAAAGAGCTGAGATTGAAGGGGATTTTTGGGCCACGGTGTCGCCAGGAAGGCGTGGATCCGTGATTTTTGTGGTGCATGCTGTGCCCATGGCTATGATGTTTGATCTGATGGTGACTTCGGGCTGATCTAGTGCAAAAATCATGAGGATCCGTGTTTTTTTAACCATGTTTTTGCGCCATTGTGGCCCCACTAAACAGTGAATGTGTGATTCTTTTGATGCTGCCTACAGACTAAGACATGGTCTGCAGGGACGCAGGTGGCAATGTGGGTTAAACCACAGAGCCTAGGACTTGCTGATCAGAAGGTCGGCGGTGTGAATCCCCGCGATGGGGTGAGCTCCCATTGCTCGGTCCCTGCTCCTGCCAACCTAGCAGTTTGAAAGCACGTCAAAGTGCAAGTAGATAAATAGGTACCGCTCCGGTGGGAAGGTAAACGACGTTTCCGTGCGCTGCTCTGGTTTGCCAGAAGCGGCTTAGTCATGCTGGCCATATGACCCAGAAGCTGTCTGCGGACAAACGCTGGCTCCCTCGGCCAATAAAGCCACGACTGGACCTAATGGTCCCTTTACCTTTACCTTACTAAGACATGGTCTACAGTATCATGGTGGTTTTATTTAATTTGAATGAAAAAAATCACATGAATTCATGAGGATCCGTTTAAAATCAGCTGGATCCGCCTTTTACCCAGTCCCAGATTGAAGCATTGCAAAAGCTGGGTATAAGTGGAGAGAGAAGTTGTGGTTGTTGTTTTTATTATATCGCCCTATACCTGCAAGCCTAGAAACTAGAACTCATGGACCTCCAAGGAATCTGAATGTTGGAAGATGGAAGACGGACAGAAGAAAGTCCTCCTTCACAAGGCGTATAATCAAACTATGAAGCTTGCTCTTGCATGAAGCAGTGATGGCCACCAAGTTGGGTGGCTTTTAAAGATGATTAGACAAATCCGCTGAAGTAGCCTTAAATGTTACCTGGGGACAGTGGGGGCAGAAAAGCCTGTCTCTACCTAGTCCAGTGGTTCCCAACTTTTTCTGGCCGTGCCCCACCTCCCCCCACGTGTCCACCCCCATCATTTTACCCGGACACTGAGGTCCAGTACCGAGGGCCTTCTGGCGGTTCCCTCCCTGCAGGCAGAAGGCCTTCTCGGTAGTGGCGCCCTCCCTGTGGAACGCCCTCCCACCAGATGTCAAAGAGAACAACAACTACCAGACTTTTAGAAGACATCTGAAGGCAGCCCTGTTTAGGGAAGCTTTTAATATTTGATGTATTACAGCATTTTAATATTTTTTTGGAAGCTGCCCAGAGTGGCTGGGAAAGCCCAGCCAGATGGGCGGGGTATAAATAATAAATTATTATTATTATTATTATTATTATTATTATTATTATTATTATTATTTAAAATCCTAATGCCTCCTCCCCCCTGTGACATATAATCCTTATTATTCAAAAAGTGAACTCCTATTCACATGGAGGAAGCCAAAAGGTTAATAACTCATTCTCGAATTGCCCCCATGTGGGGCGTGTGCCCCACGTTGGGAACCACGGGTCTAGACTCTGGAACAAGGGAAGAAAAAAATGCTGACAAGGTCTTTTGTCTTAGAAAACTTAGAAAACAAAGTGGCATTTTCCACCCTGTTCCTACCATCTGGATTTTTCTGGATCTTATCTGCTGGATTCCAAATTCATCTCTCAACTATCCCCTAAGCTAAGCCCACAGGAAACTGTCTTTCCACTTTTTCTTGGTGTTTTCATTTTGTTTGCTTTCCTTGTTTCTTAAATGCCTAGGTTCAATATGCGCTAGAGGTATTGTGGTGTCAAAGCTGATGTCCTCAGAGGCGATAGCAAGACTCTTGTGCATAGACCTTGTTAATCCTTAGCTACACCCTGGGTCTCTCTTTATTCTAGGTCAAGACAGCATGAATCCTATTCACAATTTAATAATCATCTTCTTCTATGGCGATCTCTCGTAGCCAAGTGAGACAGTCTTCACCCTCGTCATCAATAAGATGAAGAGGTCTTTGATTCCAGTGGCCTTCATTTCACCTTGGAGGGATTTAGATTTTTAAGTAATCTAGTGATTACAGTCTTGACGGAAGCCTGTCTTCCTGTCCAATGAATGCGGGTGGCTGCTACTGCTAGAAGATGACAGGGAAAGTTCAGAGAACATAGGAGACCAGCATGACACACCCAATAAAAACAGCCAGAGTCCTATTTTGTAAAATGCAATGCTGCATTCTGGCCTAATTTCAACACCCATAGGCCCTCCCCCCACTGCTGCCCGGCAAGTTCAAGATTTCAGAATCCCATCATCACTGGAAGTGTGCCCCCTCCTCACAAATCATCCTTGCCCATCCTGAGGTGGTTTGGGGGCTCCAGCTGCTCTCAGGGATGGGATCAAATATTGGGCACACCTTTCTTCTCCCTACCAAGGCTGCTTCCTCTGCACCAAGTCCCCCCCCCCACTCCACTGGCATACCACCCCCTCTACCGCCAGGGAGGACTAGACTGGCAACAGAAAGAACAGCAAAAGTGTTTTCTCTCGTTAGGAACCAAAGTTTCGTGCTTTTGCCAACAGAGAACTGACAATTTCTTCCGCTTGGTGTTTGGGCGGGGGGGGGGCACCTTGTGAATTTTGCTCCTCCCACTGTCTCTCCAGTAGGGCCTGTTTTTCTCCCAATAATTTGATGAGGATGCCCTCCACCTTCAATACTGCCTGTCCCCCTCCTTTAAAAAAGAACAACAAAAAACGTTTTGCCTCTCTAGGAACTAAAGTGTTGTGCTTTTGCCATCAGAGAACTGAATATTTCACCCCCTTGGTGCTGGGCAGGGGTGGGGTGGGGGACCTGTGTATTTTGCTCCCTGCCCACGCTCTCTCCAGTCATCCTCATCCTCTTTGGGGCCTTTCGGAAACCAGATGGGTATAATGGTTCAGGTACCTCCTCTTATACCAAGCTCAGAGTGACCTTATCTCTGCAATTATTGCAGCTCCCAGATTATTTACTTATTTATTTATTTATAGCCCGCCCATCTGGCTGAGTTTCCCCAGCCACTCTGGACGACTCCCAATCGAGTGTTAAAAACAATACAGCATTAAATATTAAAAACTTCGCTAGAGAGGGCTGCCTTCAGATGTATTTTAAAGATAAGATAGCTGCTTATTTCCTTGACATCTGATGGGAGGGCGTTCCACAGGGCAGGTGCCACTACCAGTTTCGTGACAATTCCTAGTTTCATGACGGGTGATGTGTTGTGTGACCCATTTCAGCTTCTGCAATCAGCTGATATAGACACCTAGGTGTTGGCTGAGGGGGTAAACTGCTCGAAATCACGTTTGGGGAAATTATTTTTTAAAAATCGCCAGCATAATAAAAGTGAATGCAATTAATTTTATTTAAGGTGCAATAATCTACCATTCTTTTAAAAATAACACTATACAACACATTGATTAAATAAACACTTTGGGAGAAAGAAGTTGTGAAATTCAATCTATGAAAGCATCTGGTAAAGTGGGCATTACCTGCAAGCTATAATCTATCTCAGGGGATTAAAATTACCGTATTTTTCGCTCTATAGGACTCACTTTTTCCCTCCTAAAAAGTAAGAGGAAATGTGTGTGCGTCTTATGGAGCAAATGCAGGCTGCGCAGCTATCCCAGAAGCCAAAACAGCAAGAGGGATTGTTGCTTTCACTGTGCAGCGATCCCTCTTGCTGTTCTGGCTTCTTAGATTCAGAATATTTTTTTTCTTGTTTTCCTCCTCCAAAAACTAGGTGTGTCTTGTGGTCTGGTGCGTTTTATAGAGCGAAAAATACAGTAACTATGAATTTAACCATAGCTAAGTACATGCATTCACCCAGCTAAATTCCACCCCTCCTGTAATCTAATGCTTCTATATTCCCAGAGCGACGTCTTAATTTAGCAGAAGCTGCCAACAGAGGTTAATCCCAGGGAACAATATCCTCTGGTCTTGGAGACAGGTTAGACCCAAGGTCAAACTGGTGTCCAGGATAAACATCAAGGAAAACGCAAGATACAAAATTAATAAAATACTGAAGTCTAATAAAATAATAAATAAAATTTCAGAATAAATAAAAGGAAATGATATAAATCAATGAGCTGGAAAAACTGTCGAAGATAACTTTTGTTAAAAAAAAACCCAGAAGCTTTTCTATTAGGAATAACTGGTTTAGTAGTACCCAAATAACAGAAAAAATTGTTTATGTAAGCTACTACGGCTGCTCAAATGATATATGCCCAGAGATGGAAAGAAGAAACAGTTCCAACCACAGAGGACTGGCAACAAAAATTGATGGAGTATGCAGGAACTTACTGAAAGAATAAGAAATCAAGAAGGAAGATGTTTTAGTATAGAATTTATGGACTATCTGAAGGATCATTGTAAACAACGTAAAATCATTGCCAGGACTGATATAAAAACGTGCAGTGAAAGTTAAATAGAATATAAAAGAAAAAGTTCATACTGTAAAAAGGTTTGAATTGCATATGCAGTAGTAAAAGAGATAACATAAGTAACTGCAGAAAGGGAGGGGAGAGGGTTGATATTAAGATTTGGTGTTATAAATTGATTATGTCATTTCTTTGTTAAAATATCTGTAATATAATAAAATGAAAAATGAAATGAAAAAATAAAGGAGGAGATAAAAAAAAATACTTATAACAACTAATTCATTGCCCAAGAAAAACTTCATTTTTTTCTTTGGGCAACTCACGATGATCTGAGAGCTTTTTCAGGGTAGCCTCTGGTGGACCAGAGCCAATGGACACGTCCATTGTCAGCCTTCCATCCCACTATAGGCCATGGCGGCATGGCTGGGCCAAAGCATACTCTCTACGCAGCATCTGATGATGGAGACTCTAGTCAATACATGTCCAGCTGCCCCAAAGTTCTTGTTTCTACACTGTAGTTTCATGCCTCCCTTGGTTCTTCCATGTACAGTAAGGTTTCCTGCTCCCACTGCAGCTCTTTTCCTATTCCATTCACTTAGAGGGTTTCTCCATGGTGTGGGTTTTGTGGTGTGATTTGAGACTTCCCATAACATGCTTCCTTCCACACTCATGAATTTCTCCCCAGCATGGGTTTTGGATAGAAGTTAAGGCTTCCACTATGTCTGAAACTCTTTTGATGTGCCATACATTTAAAGAGTTTCTCCCCGGTTGGATTGGACGATGGGATCTGAGGCTTAGAGAGATTCTTTCCACATGCCATGCATTTAAATGGCTTCTATCCTGTGTGGGTTCTTTGATGCTTAGTAAGGTCACCTCTCCCAGCTGAAGTTCTTTCCACACTCCATGTGTAAATGTGGCTCCCCAGTGTGGATTATTTGATGTAAAATAAGAGGGTAAGAACAAGTGAACCTCTTTCAATACTCCATACATTAATGCGAATTCTCCACTGTGTGGGTTCTTTGATGTAAAGTAAGATTACTCCTCTGACTGAAGCACTTTCCACATTCCATACATTTAAATGGTTTCTCCCCACTGTGGGTCCTTTGATGTAAAGTAAGATTACTCTTCTGACTGAAGCATTTCCCACACTCCATACATGTAAATGGTTTTTCGCCTGTGTGGATTTTCTGATGTAAAGTAAGTTTACTCCTCTGAGTGAAGCATTTTCCACACTCCATGCACTTGAATGGTTTGTCCCCTGTGTGGATTCTTTGATGTAAAGTGAGTTTACTTCTCTGACTGAAGTTCTTTCCACATTCCATGCATTTAAAGGGTTTTTCTCCCGTGTGGATTCTTTGATGTAAAGTAAGTCTATTTCCCTGACTGAAGCTCTTTCCACACTCCATGCATTTAAACGGTTTCTCCCCTGTGTGCATTCTTCGATGCACAGTAAGGTCACAAGTCCTACGAAAGTTCTTCCCACACTCCATGCATTTAAACGGTTTCTCCCCTGTGTGGATTCTTTGATGTGATTTGAGGCTTCCCCTATCACAGAAGTTCTTTCCACACTCCATGCATTTGTAGGGTGTCTCCCCTGTATGGGTTCTTTGATGCACAGTAAGGTCACTAGTCCTACGGAAGCTCTTTCCACACTCTCTGCATTGAAATGGTTTCTCCCCTGTGTGGATTCTTTGATGCACAGTAAGGGCACTACTCCTAGGGAACTTCTTGCCACATGCCATGCATTTAAATGGCTTCTCCCCAGTGTGGATTCTTTGATGCGATTTCAGGCTCCCCCTATCACAGAAGCTCTTTCCACACTCCATGCATTTATATGGTGTCTCTCCTCTATGGGTTCTTTGATGCAAAGTAAGATAGTAATTGCGACTGAAGCTCTTTCCACACTCCATACATTTAAATGGTTTCTCCCCTGTGTGGGTTCTTTGATGTGCAATAAGGCTTCTGCTCTGGCTAAAGGTCATTCCACACTCCATACATTTCAGTAGTTTCTCACTGGTATGGATTCTGTCATGCACAGTAAGGTTATGCCTTGAACCAAAACTCTTTCCACACACCATACATCTGTGAGGTTTTGCTCCTGTATGGGTTCTCTGATGTGAAGCAAGGTTTCCACTCTGACTAAAACTCTTTCCACACTCCATACATTTAAATGGTTTCTCCCCTGTGTGGGTTATTTGATGTGCAGTAAGTCTTCCCTTCTGGCTAAATCCCTTTCCACACTCCATACATTTAAATGGCTTCTCCCCAGTATGGGTTCTTTGATGTGCGATAAGGCTTCCTTTCTGGCAAAAGCTCTTTCCACACTCCATACATTTAAATGGTTTCTCCGCTGTGTGGGTGATTTGATGTGCAATAAGTCTTCCGCTCTGACTGAAACCCTTTCCACACTGCATGCATTTAAATGGTTTCTCCCCTGTGTGGGTTTGTTGATGGAATCTAAGGTTTCCACTTGTGCTGAAACTCTTTCCACACTCTATGCACGCATATGGTTTGTTCCCTGTGTGTGTACTTTGATGTACATTAAGATACCCACTGCTACTGAAACACTTTCCACACTCCATGCATTTAAATGGTTTCTCCCCGGTGTGCGTTCTTTGATGCTGAGTAAGGTCACCTTTCCCACAAAAGCTCTTTCCACACTCCATACATTTAAATGGTTTCTCCCCTGTATGGATTCTTTGATGTGCAGTAAGGTTTCCACTCTGGGTAAAGCTCCTTCCACACTCAATACATGTGTAAGGTTTCTCTCCTGTATGGGTTCTTCGATGTGAATAAAGGTAACCTCTCCAACTAAAGCACTTTCCACATTCCTTGCATTTAAATGGTTTCTCCACTGTGTGAGTTGTGTAATGTAACTTAAGGCTTCCACCATGTCTGAAACTCTTTCCGCACACTATACATTTAAACGGTTTCTCCCCCGTGTGGGTTCTTTGATGTAAAGTAAGGGTATTCTTATGAGTAAAGTTCTTTCCACACTCCATGCAGTTGAACGGTTTCTCCCCTGTGTGGGTTCTTTGATGTAAAGTAAGGGTGTTCCTATGAGTGAAGCTCTTTCCACACTCCTTGCATTTATATGGCTTCTTCCCTGTGTGGGTTTTTAGATGCTTAGTAAGGTTACTAATGCCACTGAAGTTCTTTCCACACTCACTGCATTTAAATGGCTTCTCCCCTGTGTGCGTTGTTTGATGCTGAGTTAGAGTTCCACTGCGACTGAAGCTCTTTCCACACTCTAGGCATTTGAACGGTTTCTCCCCTGTGTGAGTTCTTTGATGTTGAGTAAGAGTTTTACTATGACTGAAGCTCTTTCCACACTTCAAACATTTCAGTGGTTTCTCTTCTGCGTGGATGTTGTAACGTACATTAAATTGAGTTGGGTGACTATATAGTTTGCTGCGTTCTAGACATGCTTTCCCAGTGTTTCCTGTGTGATCTTCCTGTGAACTCAGGGGTACATGGACACTGATGTCCTCAGTAGCCGAGGATTTAATTCCCCCACTCTTCAACATGTTTCCTTCATGCTTTTGGGGTGCTCCTTGATCTACAAAAGTCTCTTTCCATGCTTCTTGCTCTACATTTTCTGATGACACCATGGATGGCTCCCCATTTTTTTCCCTGTTTTGCCCGTTACCTTTTCGGAGGGGAAGGAGAAAAAGAAAAGGTCATTCAAATTGCAAGGTAGAAGCAGACACTATGAATCGGGCCCATTTCTCTGCTATTCTGATTTTACCATTTTCAAGCATCTTCCCCTTCTCCTTTCCATGCCCAGCTGAATCTGAGGTTAGCAAGGGATATGTGTCATGTAGTGAGGGGGGGCACAGTCCCAAGGACTAGCTGGAGAAGCTCTGGGGTCCACATTTGTCCTTGTGGGTTATTCCAAGAGCCCTACATGGGCCAAGTAGATGCGGACAGGAACCCAGAAGCAAGACATAAAGGCAACAGACGTCTCCTTCCTCTCTTTCCAGAAGAAAAAGAACCCCAGAACACAGCTAAGTACCTACCTGCTGAGGTCTCCCCTTCTTTGAGATCCTGGAGAAATGGATCGTGTCCTTCTTCCCAACAGCAACGGAGATCAGATTCTTTCAAGGAAATAGACAGTGTTAGATACCTTTGATCACAAAACATCCAGCCATTCTAATCGATCCATATCTACGAGTTCAAAGCCAAGGAAAGGGATTATGTACTGTCATTGTGGCGATCACACAGGGTCCCTGGACGTTTCACCGTCTATTGATCCCTGTGCCACCACTTTATTTCTCGCTGCCGAGAATACTGAGTCCAGTCAGGGTTAAATTGAAACATAAACTTTTGTTTATTTATTGCAGTTTAACAAGTGCGTGGTTTCTTAAACAGTATCAGTCAATTACATTCATGGGGTGCCTATCCAGACCTATAACTTCCGGTACCTGCTGTCACTCACTATTTACTTGTCTGCCTAGCCCCTAACTGTTCCTGACTCAGCCTATTTCGCTACACTAACCTACCCACAAACTCCATCTCAATTCACTCCCACTCCAACCAACCACCCAACTCCCAACGAACTCCTCAACGAACTCTTCTCTTTGCCCCTCCCAGAGCTGGTTTTATAGTCCCACTGACTCCACCCCCTGGGTCCTGACTGGGTAACCTGTTTAACTATTTCACCTCCAGCACTCTTTCATATGTTAACGTCACAGTCATACCTCGGGTTGAAGTCGCTTCAGGTTAAGCCTTTTCGGGTTCCGCTCTGCAACGACCCAGAAGTAACGGAGCGCATTACTTCTGGGTTTCGCCGCTCGCCCATGCACAGACGCTCAAAATGACATCACACGCATGCACAGAAGTGGCGAATCGCAACCTGTGTAAGCGCAGACACGGGTTGTATTCGCTTCAGGATGCAAACAGGGCTCCAGAATGGATCCCGTTCACATCCAGAGGTACCACTTTATTGAGATGCTATAAATATGCACCACATGACTAGGAGGGGCCTGTGTGGTCCCTGCTATTACAAAGTGTGGGTTTATAATGTATTATGTATTTACCCCATAATGTTATGCCCATAAGAAGTTCACACGCACAAGAAGAATAAGGGAAGACTGGTTAATTACTTGAAATGCAAGTATAAATGGTCGATACCAGGGAAATGCAACATGGTTTCACTTCAGAAAAAAAAACTTCCCCCTAATGAGGAGGCTGGTAAAAAGGAAGTTGGTAAATCATTCCGCTTGATTTTATACTGCAGATCAGGAAAGGTACCAGGACGGCATAGAGATCACAGGGACGGTTAATTAGCAGAGACAAAGAAGCAGCGAGAGACTAGAAGGTTTCCTTCAAAAAGCTGAAATCTTGTCCAAATGAAGAGAACAAAAAGGAACACAAACTCTGGCAAGAAAAGGTGCCAACAGACAGAAAGGGATGCTAGAAAAGACACTGAGGAACGCACTGCTAGAAACATACCAAGGCCAACGACAAGAAGTGATTTAAATATGATTTAAGTTATTTAAATATCACTAGCAGGAAACTGTCTAGGGAGGCAGCTGGAAACTTGGGTGGCAAGAGAGTCAAAGGAGTTGTGAAGGAGATTGCAGAGAAGCTGAACAAATTATAACACAACAGAGGACATAGGGCAAATTCCAGGACCTGAATTAACCTTTGCAGGAGACAAAGTCTAGAGAAGTAAGGCGGATAGTGAGATATGAAGTTCTGGGCCTAATAAAATAAAACTCAAGGTCAGCTGTCTTTGTCATGGCCACGTCTGTGGCAGTGTTGCACTGCTGGAAGATAAAGGTACTGCCCATTTTAGCTGTCTGTCAACACCTCTGTTCTGGAGGCAGCTGAAACCAGCATGGGGCCATATTGTGCTTCTTTGAGAGTGTTCTGAGCAGTTAATACCCTGCTCGGTGCTAGACGAGAAGCTTACGCACGTGGCCAACATGCAAGGGCTTGGAATTTCTGTGGCGGATTCATTTACCATGTATTATTCTCTCCTGGACCTTGCTATCTGATTTTTCATCAGAGCACCTGATCAGCTCAAAGATTAATGGGGCTCCTTATTTTTCTCTGAGCAACACTTCAAAATAGATGCCAGCATAGTCAAATGAATGTATCAATCATATTTTTTTATAAAACAATAATAAATTTAATAATAATAAATTTTTATTTATACCCCGCCCTCTCCGGCTGGGTAAAACCAAAGATGAATTACAATAAAATGTAATAGAAAAAACAAAAACAAACAACAACAACCAAACAATTAAAATACAGCTTAAAATGCAGCCTCATTTTAGTTGTTGTTGTTGTTGTTTAGTCGTTTAGTCGTGTCCGACTCTTCGTGACCCCATGGACCAGAGCACGCCAGGCACTCCTGTCTTCCACTGCCTCCCACAGTTTGGTCAAACTCATTTTAGTAGTAGCCCATAAATCAAGACCATAAAGGGAGGAAACATCTGATATTCACCCGAGCCAGCTATCCATGCTGGTCCTACATGGGCCAGCAAAAAAGCCAAGGGAAAATTTATATACCAAATCCCATATAAGGGGTCAGAGTGAGTCTAAGCCGAAGGCCAGGCGGAACAGCTCCGCCTTGCAGGCCCTGTGGAAAGATGTCAAATCCTGCAGGGCCCTAGTCTCTTGGGACAGAGCGTTCCACCAAGTCGGGGCCAGTGCTGAAAAGGCCCTGGCCCTAGCTGAAACCAATCTACACTCAAATGTAATTAAAAATGATGTTTTAAAAAATAAAAACAAATAAAGAGAATGGAGCTGATAACGGCAAGCTTGCAGGTTCGATCCCTGAACGGGACAGGTGCGTATTCCTGCATTGAAGGGTTGGACCAGTCAAGAGGCGAGGGGAAAGTTGCTCTTGTGCTCGTATCCTGCTTGCGGGTTTCCCACAGGCATCTGTTGGGCGCTATGAAAACAGGAAGCAGGCCAAATGGACCACTGCACTGGCCTGACCCAACAGGCTATTATGTTCTTCCTACACTGCATGATTAAATGGCACAAGCAGCAAATTCACGTCTCCAACGTCTACCAGCCAAGAGGAATAAAAAATGCATCCTTACCTAGAGAGGTCACCATCTCATAATTCTCCTCCATGACTTCCTTGTGCAGAGCTCTTTGGCCTGGATCCAGCAGAGCCCACTCCTCCTCCGTGAAAAACACAGCCACCTCCTCAAAGGCCAAGAGGGCCTGGAAGAAGAAGAGGAAGAAAACAGAGCTTCTCTTAGATCCCCATCATCCCCACTCAACACAGAGGGAGGCTGGGTGGTCCCATCTGTGCCTCTTCCCTCCTCCCTGCTCCCTTGCTCTTTCCCTACCTGAGGAAGCTGCCTGGCTCCTCTTTCCTCGCCACCTCTGAGAAGAGACTGTACAAACAGTGCCTCTGAGGCCATTGCGCTGCCTGTAGGCGATTTGGAGGAGGCGTAAACTTGGCCACTTCTGGGACTCTCTCAGCTGTTGTCACGATGTACTTCAAAGCAGGAAGCAGCTCTCAAGTGGTGCCATTGCAGGGTCTGCAGGAGAGAGACAGGGAACAGGTGACATGTCATCCTATGTACAGAAGGTTTATAGTATTAAAAACTGTCTCAGCCTTTAGGGGACATTTAGCGTATGTTCATCCAGATACACAAGTTAGTAAAGTTTTAGGATCAAATTCTAAACACATAAAGAAAGGTTACTCTTAATAATAATAATAATAATAATAATAATAATAATAATAATACTCTGCCCATCTGGCTGGGTTTTCCCAACCACTCTGGGCAGCTTACAGCACATAAAAACAGTAAAACATTAGACATTAAAAATTTCCCTAAACAGGACTGCGTTCAGATGTCTTCTAAAAGTCGGATACAGTCATACTTCATGTTACATTTGCTTCATGTTTCGTTCTTTCAGGTTACGTCCTGCGGTGACCCGGAAGTACCAGAAAGGGTTATTTCTGGGTTTCGCTGCTCGCGCATGTGCATAAGCGCTAAATCGTGCTTCGCGCATAAGCACCAAATCACAACCCATGCATGCGCAGACGCGCTGCTGCAGGTTGTACTCTTTTCATGTTGCAAACGGGCCTCCGGAACGGATCTCGTTCACAGCCAGAGGTACCACTGTAGTTGTTTATTTCCTTGACATCTGATGGGAGGGCATTCCACAGGGCGGGTGCCACTACCAAGAAGGCCCTCTGCCTGGTTCCCTGTAACTTCACTTCTCGCGGTGAGGGGACTGCCAGAAGACCCTCGGCACTGGACCTCAGTGTCTGGGCTGAACGATGGGGGTGAAAACATTCCTTCAGGTCTACAGGACCTTTTAGGGCTTTAAGGTCAGCACCAACACTTTGAATTGTGCTCGGAAACGTACTGGGAGCCAATGTAGGTCTTTCAGAACTGGTATTATATGGTCCTGGTGGCCACTCCCATTCACCAGTCTGGTTGCCACATTCTAGATTAGTTGTAGTTTCCAAGCCATCTTCAAAGGTAGCCCCACATGGAGCGCATTGCAGTAGTCCAAGCGGAAGATAACCAGGGCATGCACCACTCTGTGGACACTGTCTGTGGGCAGGTAGGGTCTCAGCCTGCATACCAGATGGAGATGGTAGATAACTGCCCTGGACACAGATTTTGACCTGCATCTCCATGGACAGCTGTGAGTCCAAAATGACTCCCAGGCTGCACACCTGGTCCTTCAGAGGCACGGTTACCCCACTCAGGACCAGGGAGTCCCCCCACCTGCCCCCCCACAAACAGTACATCAGTCTTGTCAGGATTCAACCTCAATCTGTTTGCCGCCATCCATCCTCCAACCTCTTCCAGACACTCATATATCTATAGACCTCGCTTTTCGTTTCCTCCAGACAGCCATCTGGCAAACCATTTTCTGACCTTTGCAAATATTTCTAATAAAGAAATAAAGCAACCTTGTAAATTATTACCCGTCTCTGGTTGGAAGAAAACTGATATCCGGAGGGAACCAGGATGCAGAAGCGCCGTACAAGCTGGTGTGTGAGGTGGGGTGCTTGAGAGCACTCTCAGGTCAAACTAGGACTGGGGGAAGGAGATACAAAGTTTGGTGATGTTGGCACCCTAGGCCAAAATCCAGCCCTCGAGTCCTCTCCATCCAGCACTCAGGAATCTCCCCAAGCCAAACGCCCTCTCCATCGCTGCCCTGAGTCCTTGCTGACGGCTTTTACGTGGCCGGAAAGGATCCTTTGAATGAATATACAGTGGTACCTGTCGGAATTCAAGCCTTTATCAGGAGAAACTGGCAACTCTCCCAGGCACCCGGGTTAATCTCCTTGTTGACCTCCCTGGCTGCATTCCCCAGTAAGATCCAGGCTAGGTCTCGATAGGCGATTCTTCTCAGCGTGAGAAAAACACCCCCCCTCCTTCCCCTGGTCTCCCGGCAGGGAAAAGGAGATAGACAGAAACGTTTCTACAAGCTTTTATTTCTGTCTTTGCAGCATTACAGAAAACATGACTGCTCTCTTCAAGCTCCAGCAGTCGAGAGAACAAACACTTCCTGTACTTCCTGTACAGGAACAAGAGGAAGAGCTCATATTACACTCTGAGCTAATTCCGGTGCTTCGCACTGCGAACTGACTGTCCCTCTGTTTCCCACGGAACAGTCCCAACATCATGTGATGTTTTCAAGCTAGCAATTTGCAGCTGCATTGCATCCATATCGTAACCCATATGTAACCTTGGGTTACAGACGCTTCAGGTTACAGACTCCGCTAACCCAGGAATAGTACCTCGGGTTAAGAACTTTGCTTCAGGATGAGAACAGAAATTGTGCTCCGGCGGCGCGGCAGCAGTGGGAGACCCCATTAGCTAAAGTGGTGCTTCAGGTTAAGAACATTTTCAGGTTAAGAACGGACCTCCGGAACGAATTACGTAAGTACGTAACCAGAGGTACCACTGTACCTACTGGACAAAGCTCAGTCACATCCCTAGCTCCACCCACTTTTGTCTCTGGCCCCGCCCACAAATGGAAGTGGCCCCTGGAAGGCTGCTAAGGGAGTGGATGTGGCCCTCTGGCTGAAGAACGCTCCCCTCTCCTGTTCCAACCACTACATTTTACTCTGCTTATCATCCTGGCCAACCTCACAGGGTTGTTGTGTGAGCACTGCCCAAGTGGTGGGCTTTGGAACCCCTTTAACGCTAAGAGGTTTTCCCCTGTCAATCTGGATGTTTTCAAGGCGGACGAGAATGAGGCTGGCAGCCCCAGCAGAAAAAGACCCTCAGCATCCCTGAGCTGAGCCAATCCTGCAAGAGAGTCCA
This sequence comes from Podarcis filfolensis, assembly GCF_964270895.1. Taxonomy (NCBI): domain Eukaryota; kingdom Metazoa; phylum Chordata; class Lepidosauria; order Squamata; family Lacertidae; genus Podarcis; species Podarcis filfolensis. The sequence continues at coordinate 3,433,178 of NC_139605.1, read as the reverse complement.
GATCCCCCCCCCACACACATGGAGGCTTTGATCTCCCTCTCCAACAAACTCCCAAGAGGGTATCTGGAGAATATCCCCTTTTCGGAAAGAAAAAGCATCAAAACCTGCTGGTGGTGGTGGGGATGCATGTTCTTCCCCTAGTGAGCTGGACAGGGGCCATTTATTTGATTCATCCAGCCTTGAGATTATTTAGAAGGCTTTTAAGTCCCTAAACCATTTCATATCCCTGCACCAAATGCAAGTCTCAGAATCCATTCCTGTGTTCAAACATGGGTTAAGATAGACAGACAGATAGATGATAAATAGGAGGAGCAGGCAAGCCCCACTTTGCACAATCAATCACATGACACGGCTCACACACACACCCATTTGAATGGCAATGCCCATCCACTTGGGTTAGTGGTAGCTGTCCCCTCAAATATTTTATGGGGGTAATCGAAGGGACCCCCCCAGGACCTGGCTCCTCTGGATGGGGTGGAGAGACCATACTTTTCAGGGAGGGTGGCCTGGATCGACGTCCCAGGGGGAGGGGGCGCTCCTTCCTACTTTTCTCCCATTCACGCCCCCCCCAAACCCTTCCCCCTCACCACCCCCCAGCAATGCAAAATTACACCCCAAACGTGTTGCACCTCTTTCCCTTCTTCCTGCTCCTCTCCAGGCCTGCTCCTCTTCCGGGGAAGGCGGGTTAAGACCCCTCCCCGCCTCTCGAGTAGCCGGAGGTCATTGAGCCAGAGGGAAGGGCGAGATCTCCCTCTCCCTGCGAGCAGAAACCGGTGGCGGAACCACTGTCTGCTCCCACCCGCAGATCACAAGCTGGAGGGGCGGCTCTGCCTTCGTAGCTCTATGGGGCGCCGCGTTCGAAAGGGAACCCGAAGTGTCGCTGCCATGGTTCCCAAAGCTGCAGGGAGCGCTGTTCGGAGGTTGTTTCCAAGCGGCGGGGGGGGGGGGTAGGGAAGAGTAGGGGATGGGTCCTCTAAGGCGGGAGATTTTAAGAGAGGGGAGGAGAGACTTCAGAGGATACCCCTCCACTCTTTTTCCTGGTAGGGGAAACCCGCGAGATCAGGTCCCTTGGACTGAGGGGGAGGCCGGCTCCTGGGGAGGGCAAAGAAGTAAAGGCGCAGATTTGGGGGGGGGTGATAATGGGGGGAAGGCGGGATGGGGGATCTGATCCATGCAATGTGGATGCAACTAAAAAGTTGCCTTTTTTGCATTGCGCAACATTTTTTTGCATTGCACAATTTTTTAATTTTTTTTGCATTGCACAAAATTGTTTGACGCCCCCTCTCGTTTCCTGCACGGGATGAGCGGGAGGACGAGCTTTGTTGCGGAGGGAAATGGCCGTAGTTGAACTAGGTGACAGAAGGAAAACAAGCTCCTTCCCACCCACCCCCCCGACCAACGACGAGCAAAAACAAAAGGACGGCGAAGAGACTCCCCCCCCCCTTCCTAGGTATCCACGCTTCATGATAGGCTCTTCTTGACACCCCCCACCCCTGTGGATCAACCCTCTGCAATACAGAAATTTGCAGCTGTCCCTTACTGGGATCGAACCTGCAACCTTGGCATTATTGGCCTACCTAGGTGCTTCGGAGAATGGTTTAGTTTTAAGCTGTTTCAGCATTTTGACTTTTGTATATTGTAAAGTACTGTTGTATCTCCCCCACCCCCCATTCTGCTTGGCTGGCCTGGCATCTGCCAAAGAACCCTGGGAACTGTAGTTTAATAACAACAACAACAACAATTTATTTGTACCTCGCCCATCTGGCTGGGTTTCCCCAGCCACTCTGGGCAGCTTCCAACAAAGACTAAAAATACACTAAGATGTCACACATTAAAAACTTCCCTGAACAGGGCTGCCTTCAGATGTCTTCTGAATGTCAGGTAGTTGTTTATCTCTGTGACATCTGATGGGAGGGCGTTCCACAGGGTGGGTGCCACTATCAAGAAGGCCCTCTGCCTGGTTCCCTGTAGCTTTGCTTCTCGCAATGAGGGAACTGCCAGAAGGCCCTCGGCGCTGGACCTCAGCATCCAGGCAGAATTATGGTGGAGACGCTCCTTCAGGTATACTGGGCTGAGGCTGTTGTAGGGTTTTAAAGGTCAACACCAACACTTTGAATTGTGCTCAGAAACATACTGGGAGCCAATGTAGGTCTTTCAAGACCGGTGTTATGTGGTCTCGGTGGCCACCCCTAGCTGCCGCATTCTGGATTAGTTGTAGTTTCCAGGTCATCTTCAAAGATAGCCCCATGTAGAGCGCATTGCAGTAGTCCAGGCGGGAGATAACTAAAGCATGCACCACTCTGGTGAGACAGTCTGTGGGCAGGGAGGGTCTCAGCCTGCGTACCAGATGGAGCTGGTAGACAGCTGCCCTGGATACAGAATTGACCTGCACCTCCATGGACAACTGTGAGTCCAAAATGACTCCCAGGCTGCGCACCTGGTCCTTCAGGGGCAGTTACCCCATTCAGGATCAGGGAGTCCTCCACACCAGCCTGCCCCCTGTCCCCCAAGAATCCTGTCAGGATTCAACCTCAATCCATTAGCCACCATCCACCCTCCAGCCGCCTCCAGGCACTCACACAGGACCTTCACCGCCTTCACTGGTTCTGATTTAAAAGAGAGGTAGAGCTGGGTATCATCTGCATATTGATGGACACCCAGTCCAAACCCCCTGATGATCTCTCCCAGCAGCTTCATGTAGATGTTAAAAAGCATGGGGGAGAGGACGGAACCCTGAGGCACCCCACAAGTGAGGGCCCAGGGGTATGAACTCTCACCCCCCACCACCACTTTCTGAACACGGCCCAGGAGGAAGGAGCGGAACCACCGTATAACAGTGCCCCCAGCTCCCAGCCCCTCTAGACGGTCCAGAAGGAGCTTAGGCTATGGTAAAAAGGTAAAGGTACCCCAGACCGTTAGGTCCAGTCACGGACGACTCTGGGGTTGCGTGCTCATCTCGCTCTATAGGCCAAGAGAGCCGGCATTTGTCCGCACACAGCTTCCAGGTCATGTGGCCAGCATGACTAAGCCGCTTCTGGCGAACCAGAGCAGCACATGGAAACGCCGTTTACCTTCCCGCCAGAGCAGTACCTATTTATCTGCTTGCACTTGATGTGCTTTTGAACTGCTAGGTGGGCAGGAGCTGGGACCGAACAACGGGAGCTCACCCCGTCACGGGGATTCGAACTGCCAACCTTCCGATTGGCAACCCCTAGGCTCAGTGGTTTAGACCCGCGTCCCAAGACTGGGCTTTTCTCTCTGGCCAGCTACTAGGGGGCGGAGAACATTTCCTCAGGATTGGCCTCATCGGAGCAGGGGCATGCAGCTGTCAAAATCTCCACCTTGCCGTAGTCTCGTTGCTGAGCCGCACTGTTCAGAGCTCAGTGGAGTGAGACCAGCCAACTCGAAGGGTCTCTGAGGTGCTAGCATCCAAAGTCAGGCCCAGACCTAGGGCCGGACGAACAGCAATCCACATGGTCAGATGGTCCAGGGGTCAGGGAATCCAATGATCATAGTGATAAGGGTCAAAGCGAGCAGGAAGCAGCAAGGTAGGGCCAGGAGCTATAAGCGTTGTTTCCAGCATCTGACTGCTGCTTGATGTTCTGTGGCAAGGCCATCTGGAAGAGCTTTACCTTTGTGCGTTATGTATAACCATATACCGTAAAAATGCTTAATTGTTAATGCTAGAAGTGCTTAAAATTTTAAGAATCAAAGTCTCTCTCTGCCCTGTTCTGTGCTTGCAGAAAGTAAATAAATATTTAGCTACGTCTGCATTCTGTAGGCAACATTCCTCAGGCTGCTTCTTAGGCTCACGAAAATAGCACGAGACGGTCACGCCGACCTGAGAAACAGGAAATTGGATGTTTGCCACATAACGTAAGGCATCTGCCTGATAACAGAAGCGGGGATTTTGGCTTCAACTGCCAAAGGGTTTTCCCCCTCTTTCTGCTAGTTTGCTGAAAATAGGGTAAAGGCCATTATTTCTTATGCACATACCGGTATATGGAAAAGCAGAAGTAATCTTTACATGGACATAGGAAGGGCTGCACCCATGTTCATTGGTTTGATTTTGCTGCAGTATATGAATATGTAATGTTTAATGCTGTTTGGAATAAGGTATATAAACCTAAAGCCCCTAGGGCTCTGGGCCCAGGCTCTGGAAATCATTCCTCTGGGTCTTTATTGCTCAGCAATAAATTTTTACTTTCTTTTTCTCCACTGCTGTGTCTGTCGATTCTTGAGCCTATCCTGAATGGGTAACAGGTTTTCCTTATCTCCTTGCAACAGTTCTGCTTAAGAAGGATGAAGACAGATGCTTCTCATCGCTGCCTTCTCCTCTGAGTCCTTGAAGGCTGTTCAGCTGAAGGTGGAGTCACTCTTCTTTCAGGCTGTTCTTCAGCAGGCAAAGTGGACTCCTGGTCCATGGCACTCTGCAGATTTGCAAACTGCCATTTGAACCAGTTTCCTGCCTCCTGGAAAGCTGTATTTTTGTCTTCAGAGGTTTCCATAGGGCGTGGAAATAGGAAAGAGGAGAACTCCAGAGGTGATGAATGAAGAGAAGCAGGTCGTTGGTTTTGACCCCTCATCAGATTATTGAACTCCTAACACATTTCCCTTCTTCCTTCTTTCCCCCAAACAGACAAAGGACAGGAGAAAAAGTTGTCCATGGTGTCATCAGAAACAGGCAAGCAGAAACCAGGAAAAGAGGCGTCCGGGAATAGAAAGGGACTGATAAGAACAGAGAGAAACAAGTCAGAGAATAAATCATGTACTCTTCAGGGTCCTGATACTTATGAACGCTCAATCCCACAGAAAAACAACAAAGGGAAAGAAAAGGTGAAGTATCCTGTGGGGAGGGAAATACTGAAAAAGAAGTCGGTTGACTTCCCTATAAAATTCCATCAATGCCCCTATAGTTTTCAGTGCTTTAGATTTTACTGTTTCATATGTCATTTCCATGAAAGGGTTTCCACTAATAAGAACATCCAGATATCTAAAAATGCAGGTTTGTTCTATGGCTTGCTGGTCTAAGAACCATGTATGCCTACCAAAAACCACAATATTGGTCTTAGAATAGTTTATGGATAAACATCCCTGCTTGCAATACACACTAAGCACGTTCAATAGATTTTTGAAGACCCAGCCGCGGGAGGGAGAGAAACACCAGATTATGAATTTCAGTAGGGACAAATGTAAGGTTCTACACTTAAGCAGGAAGAACCAGATGCAAAAATATAGAATGGTGGATACTTGGCTTACTAGCAGTACATGTGAAAAGGATCTAGGGCAGGCATGTCCAAAGTCCATTTCAGGGGCCTAATCTGGCCCACTGGTCAGTTTAATCCGGCCCCTGTGGAAGTTTATTTTCTGGGGTAAAATCCTAAAAAAAACACTCTCTGGCCCTCCTTGAAAAAAGTTTGGACACCCCTGGGGGTCTTGGTGGACCACAAGCTTAACATGCTATTCTAGGCTGCATCAACAGAAGCCTAGTGTCCAGATTAAAGGAAGTAATAGTAATACTCTATTCTGCCTTCGTCAGACCACACCTGGAATACTTTGTCCAATTCTGGGCACCACAATTTAAGAAGGATGTTGACAAGCTGGAACATGTGCACAGGAGGGCAACCAAGATGATCAAAGGTCTGGAAACAAAGCCTTATGAAGAACAGTTGAAGGAGCTGGGTATATTTAGCCTGGAAAAGAAGAGACTGAGAGATAATAGCCATTTTCAAATATCTTAAGTGCTGTCACATGGAAGACAGAATGTGCTTGTTTTCTCCTGCTCTAGAAGGTAGGACTTTCTGACGTTAAGAGCTGTTCAGCAGTGGAATGGGGTTCCACAAGAGCAGGTGGACTCTCCTTCCTTGGAGTTTTTTAAGCAAAGGTTGGGTGGCCATCTGTCATGGATGCTTTAGCTTAAATTCTTGCATTGCAGGGGGTTGGACTAGATGACCGCTGGGTCCCTTCCGGTTCTACATACATCAGAATACTGCATATATCAGAATACTGATATTTGGGGTATGTTAAAAAAGGGGTGTATGGGGTAGTACCTCTGGTGGGGGACATGTCATGCTCCTTCTCAGGTAGTTGGTCCAATTTTGGTCCCCAACCTGCACTCAGCTCTCACCTGTGGCTCCTAGAAGCTGCCAGCAGGCGACAGCGGTCACACTCTGGGAAACGGCTTCGACTAGCTGGCTAAACCAGGTGAGGGTATCAAACCCCTGGCAAGCTGGGGACTTCCCCTGCATGCAAAAACAGGCTCTGGTAGATTGAGCAGACAGGATCATGAGTGGGTCCAACAGTTGAAAAGGTGCTTTCTGTTGCAGAGGGAAGTGAGGGGCAGGTGGGTCTGACCCACCTGGAAAAGGGAGCCCATCTAGGAGAAGGAAGTCTGATCCTTAACCTCCATTGCCTTGCAGGGTATCTTCAGGAGAGGAAAAGGCTACACAAATCCAGAGTGGAGTTCGTAAGATGATGCCTCGTATGCTTTTTCCAGAAACTCCTGCAGCCAAGCTGGTGCCAAACATCTTCTCTGACTGTCTTGCCAGAGTGGTGTATGCTCTGGTTATCTCCAGCTTGGACTACTGCAATGCGCTCTCCGTGGGGCTACCTTTGAAGGCGACCTGGAAACTACGACTAATCCAGAATGCAACAACTAGACTGGGGAATGGGAGTGGCTGCCGAGACCATATAACACCAGTCCTAAAGGATCATCCCTGGCTCCCAGTATGTTTCCGAGCACAATTCAAAGTGTTGGTGCTGACCTTTAAAGCCCTAAACGGCCTTGGCCCAGTATACCTGAAGGAGCATTTACTTCCCCATCGTTCAGCCGGACACTGAGGTCCAGCTCAGAGGGCCTTCTGGCGGTTCCCTCCCTGCGATAAGTGAAGCTACAGGGAACTAGGCAGAGAGCCTTCTCGGTAGTGGTGCCCGCCCTGTGAAACGTTCTCCCATCAGATGTCAAGGAAATAAACAACTATCTGACTTTTAGAAGACACCTGAAGGCAGCCCAGTTTAGGGAAGTTTTTAATGTTTGATGTTTTAGCGTATTTTTAATATTCTGATGGGAACCTCCCAGAGTGGCTGGGAGGTTCAGAAGGGCGGGGTATAAAAAGTAGAGCTGTTCTAAACAGAGCACTTTCCTACTATAAAGGTAAAGGGACCCTTGACAGTTAAGTCCAGTCGCAAACGACTCTGGGGTTGCGGCGCTCATCTCGCTTTACAGGCCAAGGGAGCCAGCGTTTGTTCTCAGACAGTTTTTCTGGGTCATGTGGCCAGCATGACTGAGCCGCTTCTGGCACTTTGATGTGCTTTTGAACTGCTAGGTGGTCAGGAGCTGGAACCGAACAACGGGAGCTCACCCCATCACGGCACAGTGGTTTAAACCACAGCGCTACCCATCTCCCTTCCTACTATATGCATTGGAATTTTAAACAGGGACATTTGAGAGGGATCAGTGGAGGAGACTGAAGATAGAGAGCTGGTATCTTTGGCGGGAATGCCCCAAATCCAACTATTCTAGACAACGATCATATAAGAAATATGCAAAATAACTAAGCAAGTATTAGAAGTCACCCTACTAAACATCTTCCAAGACAATAATGCCCACTCACATCATAAAGAGCTCATAACCCACTGTCACGGGACTGCCAAGGAACGCCTTTGAGTCGGGGGTATAGAGTCAGAGTGGGAACAGTCAGAAGGAGACAGAAAGGAAGTGACGGAAGGGGAAGAGGGAGAGCCAGGAGGCGGGAAGGCTCCCTGATGCTGAAGCAGAGCCCCAGCACCGCACAGGGAGCTCAGGAACAGACGGAGAGCCTATGCAAAGGAGAGGGTTAAAGCGCAGGGATCAGAGATGTCCCATGAAGTTCCCCCGCCTTTTCTATTGGAGGAGAAGCAGGAGAAGACCACTCCCCAAATCTGAACCGGACGATTCAGATGCATGATTGTACTGTGCTGCTTGTACATATGTAAAATAAAGAACTGTAAATATCTCTCTGAGTGAGCAGAGGGTGCTTATTGCGAAGAGCATACACAAACCATCACACCCACCTACTCTCAGCAGTCAGAAACATCATAGCCAGACACTGGAGAGACCTGTCAGGAATAAGCATGGACCAATGGTACTATATAGTATGGGAAACAGCCTTTGTATGGGAAAGAGCCAGTGTGGTGTAGTGGTTAAGAGCGGTAGTCTCATAATCTGGGGAACCGGGTTCGCATCTCCGCTCCTCCACATGCAGCTGCTGGGTGACCTTGGGCCAGTCACACTTCTCTCTGAAGTCTCTCAGCCCCACTCACCTCACAGAGTGTTTGTTGTGGGGGAGGAAGGGAAAGGAGAATGTTAGCCGCTTTGAGACTCCTTAGGGTAGTGATAAAGCGGGATATCAAATCCAAACTCTTCTTCTTCTTCTTATTAGAAAAACTAACCAATAAACTGAAATTGACACAGGGACAAATGGAAGAAGACACCGTCCCCCCGGTATGGCTCCCCTTTATTGCATACACAGCCCAACAAGACAGCGACAAGAACCTGCCAACAGCATATGAATCAATATGGTTAACCTGATTCAAAAACACCCGCCCCATTCACACATGAAAACAAAGTTCACCACAGCCAATCACAAGCAAACAACCATACCCTAGTCAAAACAAAAAAAAAATTTTCTTTCCAGTAGCACCTTAAAGACCAACTAAGTTAGTTCTTGGTATGAGCTTTCGTGTGCATGCACACTTCGTCAGATACACTGACGAAAGCATGCACACGAAAGCTCATACCAAGAACTAACTTAGTTGGTCTTTAAGGTGCTACTGGAAAGAAAAAAATTTTTTTGTTTTGACTATGGCAGACCAACACGGCTACCTATCTGTAACTGGAACCATACCCTAAGCCAACTCCAACCTCTCACCACCAAAGGAACACAAGCGAATGGTAAAGAGATCCCGCACAAGTGACGCTGACACAAAACCCCACATATACATTAAGTAGAAGCATTGCCACCCGACCCCACCCCCACTCACCATGCCCCCTGCACCTTTCCCTTTTCTTCCTAATGCAACACTAATGAAACTGATCTGTAGAAAATGGATCTTGAAAAAAGAGACATTGCACAGACTTTTGTAAACCAATAAATCTTTAATAAAATATGTTAATGAAACAAAACAGATGGTTGTTTGAGCTGTTTGGAGGCTTGATGGTGAGCCGGTTTGTGGCTGTGTGCTCTGCTAGAGCCCACGGTCCGAGGGGAAGAAGCTACCGCTGAGAGGAAGCCGCGTTGAAAGAGGAAGTTGAGGGAAGGAGTTGGAAACCATCAGCAGATATACTTAGCTGATTGCAGCTTCCAAGAGCTTGTGAACAGGGGAATTTGTGAGGGTGTCTGGTGGCAAGGCTTGCAGTGCTGCCTCAGGAGCATAGGAAGGTGAGGGAGCTGCTGCAAGGACTTGCCAGACCTGTGCCACGTTTATCTACCTGCCGAAGAATGTGCAAAAGCACACCTGTCACAAGTACAAATTGGTTGCCTTGCTGGAAGAGAAGTTACAGCAACTTGAGGTCCACCTTGTTGCCAGACTTCGAGCTTTGGGACAAGATGTGGAGTTCCTTGACAGAGCTGAGTGGACTGTGCTGGAACACCAACTCGGATAAGTGCCCCTACAGAGGTGGAAGATCACCCATTTCAGGAGACAAGATGCCTGGAAGTATGTGGCACAGAAGGAGGACTGTCAGGAGCCAGGCCGACTCACTGGAGCTGCAAAATCACTTCCACGCCTTCACTTCAGACACCATTTCTGGGCCAGAGCTAGGACAGCAGTTGCTGACCTCAGAATGCACCAAGGTGGCTTCAAAAGGTACAGTGCCCAGAATGATTTCTGCCACACGCAGAGGAGGAGATTGACTTAGAGGAGTCATTTTTCATTCTGGATCTAAACCCTTCAGATCGAAGGCTACTGATTGTGGATGCTCTGACAACTCATATATTCTAAAACTTTAAACAACAGATCCCAGGAAACCTTATCAAATACTTTCTCAACATCAAACATTAAAGCCACTTGTTTTTGTTGATGTGTGAGCAGCCACAGTGAATACAAAAATTCTGCCACTCCGCAGAGGTGAAAGAGATGTGGGGCACTGGTAGGCGACTCCTTACTGAGGTGGACAGAGGCAGCAGTATGCGGAGGAAACAGAATGTCCCGGGAGGTGTGTTCGTCTTCCAGGTGCATAAATTCAAGATTTGGCAGAGAAGTTGCCAAGTCTTATAAAGCCCACTGGTCAACTACCCGTTCCTTCTTATCTGCAACACACAGCCTTCAACATTTAACAAGGGACTCTGGGCAGGAAGCTGAAAGGCTTTTGGGCACAGGTGGTGTGTTCATCATTTCTTCCTGTTGAGGATTGTGGCCCAGGGAGAGAGAAGAAAATACTAGAAATAAATCACTGGCCGTGCACATGGTGCTGTTAGGAAGGGTTTGACTTAAGCAAAAATCCCACCAAGACTTTGGTTGCAGAAGTCCTGAAAGGTGGCCATCACAGTCACCTGACTTGAACTCCATAGAAAACCTCTGGTGGGATCTGAAAAGGGCAGTTGAGGCATGCAAACCCAAGAATATTACTGAACTGGAGGCCATTGCTCATGAGATTCTTCAGCTGCCAGAAGCTGCTACGCATCTCATTTGCAGATCATAGGAGCAAAAAGCTAAAGATCCTTGACATTGTTTGAATAATAGTGAGACTGGATAAACCAGTATAAGTTGCATTGTCAGCAGAATTTGGGGAAACCATTGGAAAAATCCATTGTGTTGAGTTTTTTCAATTGCCTTTCTTTGATTTGCTCATGGCAAACAGCTGAAAGTCTGTAAATTTTGATAATGAACCCGTTTTGCAATGAAGGTTGAATAATTTCAATTGCAACTGTATTTAGAGAGAAACAACTGTGTAGAAGAAACTGAAAAATTGGATGATGCCTTCTGAGAACAGATGACCAAACATTTAAAAAGGAGATATCGTAGTCATCAGAGACTTGAGCTACCCCAAACTCTGTTGGAACTCAAATTCTTCCAAGAATGTAAGGTCCAATAAATTCACCCATTGCTTTGCTGACTATTTCATTCCCCAGGAAGATGGAAGAAGCAACAAGATCGTTTATCTTGGACCTGATGCTCACCAACAGAGAGGAACTGGTCAAAGTACTGGGAAACTTGGGAGGAAGTGATCATGTCCTCCTGGGTTTTATGATACACAAGCAAGGAAAAGCTGAGTGTAGTCAGACATGCACTCTGGACTTTAAGGCCAATTTCAAAAAGCTTAAGGAGCTCCAAGAGGAAGGGAGTCTAAAGTGGATGGGAGTTTCTTAAAGGTGAAATACTGAATGCCCAAATGCAGACAATCCAAACAAGACAGGAACATGGTATGGCTTAGAGATCAGCTGAGAATTAACAAGGGCGTGTATAGAAAATGGAAGTTGCAGGGTAAATGTCAGGCGGGCTAAAGCTCAGGCTTGCAAAAGAGCTAAACATAATAATAAAGGTTTCTTCAGCTATGTTCAAAGCAAGAGGAAGAACAAACAAGTGGTAGGTCCTCTCTGTGAAGAAGACTGAGAAATACTATTGACTAAGGGAAGGCAGAACTGCTGAATACCAACTTTGCCTCTGTCTTCACCCCAAAGGAAAGCAGTGCCAAACCTGGCGACAACAAAATAAATAATGTAAGGAAGGAGCTGCAGCCCAAGATAGAAAAAGAGGTGGTTCTATTTTTTTATGATTTCTTCTTTGTGTGGATTCTTTGATGCTTAGTAAGGTCACCATTCCCACTGAAGCTCTTTCCGCACTCAGTACATTTAAACGGTTTCTCCCCTGTGTGTGTTCTTTGATGTAAAGTAAGGTGAGCACTTTGACTAAAGCTCTTTCCACACTCCTTGCATAGGAACGGTTTTTCCCTTGTGTGGATTCTTTTATGCTTAGTAAGGTCACCAGACCCACAGAAGCTTTTTCCACACTCCGTACATTTAAATGGTTTCTCCCCTGTGTGTGTTCTTTGATGTAAAGTAAGGTGAGCATTCTGACTAAAGCGTTTTCCACACTCCTTGCATAGGAATGGTTTTTCCTTTGTGTGGATTTTTTGATGCTTGATAAGGCCATCACCCCCACTGAAACTCTTTCCGCACTCTGGACACTTAAACTGTTTCTCCCCTGTGTGTGTCGTTTGATGCTGAGCAAGGTCACCACTCCCACTGGAGCTCTTTCCACACTCCAAAGATTTGAATTGCTTCTCCCCTGTGTATGTTCTTTGATGAAAAGTAAGGTGAGCTCTTTGAGTAAAGCCCTTTCCACACTCCATGCATTTGAACGGTTTCTCCCTTGTGTGGATTCTGAGATGCTTAGAAAGGTCACCGCTTCCAGTGAAACCTTTTCCACACTCCATACACTGAAACGGTTTCTCCCCTGTATGTGTTCTTTCATGTAAAGTAAGGTGAGCGCTCTGACTAAAGCATTTTCCACACTCCATGCACCTGAACGGTTTCTCCCTTGTGTGGATTCTCTGATGCTTAAAAAGGTCACCACGTCCAGTGAAACTTTTTCCACACTCGGTACATTCGAATGGTTTCTCCCCTGTGTGGATTCTATGATGCATGCTAAGGCTTCCACTATGGCTGAAGCTCTTTCCACACACCGTACATTTAAATGGTTTCACCTCTGTATGAATCCCATGAGTTCGGTAATGCATTTTTAATTGTGATTTATATCTAAATATTTCACCACACTCTGTACATTTGTTTTCTGTGTGATCTTTCTTTGAGACGAGGGGTTCATGGACATCAGTGTCCTGAGAAGCCGTGGATTTCTTTTTTGCTTTCTTTGACTTGTTTCTTTCAAGATCTGGGGTTTCTATTTGATTTACAGACATTTCTTTTGATGCTTCGTGTTCTGAGTTTTCTGACGACACCACGGTGGATGTCTCCCCACAATTCTCTTTGTTCTGCCCACTGCCTGTTTCAGGGGAGGGAGAAAAAGGAAATGTCACTCAAACAGCAAGCAGAGATCTCATTATGGATTGAGCCCAGTTCTCCGCTTCTCTGATTTTGTCATTCTCAGCGTGGCTGCAGCAAAAATAAAATCATCATCATCATTATTATGATTAAGCATCTTCCATTTCTTCTCTTCATGCCCAGCTCAATCTGAGGTTAGCTTCTGAATATCCTACAGTCTCATGACGACAACAACACAAGCCCCTTCCTGCTCTATCTCCCACCTGGTTTCAATAAGCACAAGTGTGTCTCCTTTGATGCAACTGGGGTTGGGGTTGGAGGAGATGAAAAAGGCTGGGGAGGAGACCAAGCGGGGAACAAAGCGCTCCTCCTTGGTTATGGTTTTGGCTGTGGTCAAAAGACACTTGTAAATTATAGGAGCACAGAAAACTGCCAGGTGCTCAGACAGTATGTCTTGTTTTTCTTTGATAATTGATAAAGCTTACCAAAAAAAATCTCATTCAAAGGGAAATCTGAGCATCTCTCACGCTTTCATTTGGGAGGAACATATCACCTGTTGCTCGCTGCCCAGTTTGATTCAGGTAACTGGGATTTAATCAAGGTTACTCAGCTCTGCACCAATGATCATTATTTTTAGAATGGTAATGCTGATATTTTATCAGGTTTTTATGTCATTAACCTCATTGATCGTCTTTTCTGATTAAGTTCTATGGAAGAAATGTCTTTTCCATGTGCTGGAATGCTCACCCTTGTACACTAGACTGATACGACTAACTTCCTTAACGTGGCAGAAGTTAAAGAAGGAATCCAGCTGAAAAAGTTAACCGTCAGCTCCATTTCTGCTGCGCAAAAATCAGGTGTAGATTTGTCCTCCAAACAGAGCGAAATTGTTACACCTTCAAATCCCTGAGCGAAAACACAACCTACCTGCTGACGTCTCCCCTTCTTTGTCATCCTGGAGAAGCTGCTCTTGCCTTTCTTCCCAGTACGAACTGAGGTCTGATTCTGTCAAGGAAAGAGAGAGCAGTTATTTGGACCACAAAACATCCAGCCATTCCCAGTCAAGCCAAGTCTACGACCTCAAACCCAAGAGGGACAATTCTGATCCCTTATGGACTAGCAAAAGGGCTCAGCATGAAATGGAGCTCAGCGTGAAACCTCTGTTGCAGGGATGACGCTGCAGAACTTAGCAAAGCTAGCTGTCTTGATTTGGACTACCACGGCTCAAAACACAGAAAGCAAAAACCAGCCCCCGGAAGCCAGCCCTTCTTCCTCATCCACAGCAAGCCAAGGCTGTGGGGTACTTCAAATTTACAATTTGAGATGAAGTATTTTCCCATGGAGATTCAAGCCACTGCAACATTTCTGTGTTCACAGAATTGTAGAGTTGAAAGGGACCCTGAGGGTAATTTAGTCCAACCCCCTGCAATGCAGGAATCTTTTGCCTGACGTGGGGCTCAAACCCTTGAACCCTGAGATTTAAGAGCCCCATGCTCTACCGACTGAGCTAATGGAGGAGAGGGAGAATGCTTTTGGAAGCTGAACGTCTGACAGGACTTCTGAACGTTTTGGAAGTCGAACGGACTTCCGAACGTATTCCATTCGATTTCCGAGGTACCACTGTAATAGTATTAATAATAAATCTTGGGGTTACATGCGAAAGCGGAAGTTTTGCAACCGTTTGCTCTTAAGACTTCACCAAATGTACTGGTTTTCTCTGGGAACACCGGGAGCCACAAGTGGGCAAGATGTTCTTAACCATGGGTAGGCAAACTAAGGCCTGGGGGCCGGATCCGGCTCAATCGCCTTCTAAATCCGGCCCGCAAACAGTCTGGGAATCAGAGTGTTTTTACATGAGTAGAATGTGTCCTTTTATTTAAAATGCATCTCTGGGTTGTTTGTGGGGCCTGCCTGGTGTTTTTACATGAGTAAAATGTGTGCTTTTATTCAAAATGCATCTCTGGGTTATTTGTGGGGCATAGGAATTCATTTTTATTTTTATTTTCAAAATATAGTCCGGCCCCCCACAAGGTCTGAGGGACAGTAGACCGGACCCCTGCTGAAAAAGTTTGCTGACCCCTGTTCTTAACGCTAAAATCCTGCTTGCGGGCTTCCCCACAGACATTTTCTTGGGATGCAGGATACTACCGTGAACAAGACACTGGGCTGGGGGTCACTGGATTGGACCAGTTATTCCTCCACTGAATGCAGAAATAGATTTCCTTACCCAGAGAGGTCACTGTCTCGTAATTCTCCTCCATGACTTCTCTGTTCAGAGCTCTTTGGCTTGGATCCAGCAGAGCACACTCCTCCTCTGTGAAACGCACGGCCACCTCCTCAAAGGTGACCAGACCCTGGAAGAAGAAGAAGGGAATAGCACTTCTCTTAGATCCCTTCCCTAATCGACATAAAGGGAGGCAGAGTTGCCTCTTCCCTCTTCCCCATTGCTCTTTCCCTACCTGCGGGCGCTGCTTAACCCCTCTTTCCACTCCATCCCTAAGAAGAGAGGGTCCAGGTTGTGCCTCTGACGCCATTGCGCTGCCTTTGGAAGGAGATGGAGGATAAGGAGGCAGAAATTGGGCTGTACTTCAACGAAGGGAGCAGCTCTCAAGTGGTCCCTGCAGGGGAAAGAAAGGGGAGGGGAAGAATTAAATCAATTCATAGAATCATAGAGTTGGAAGAGACCACAAGGGCCATCGAGTCCAACCCCCTGCCAAGCAGGAAACACCATCAGAGCACTCCTGACATATGGTTGTCAAGCCTCTGCTTAAAGACCTCCAAAAAAGGATATAATTCAATTTATATCACAATTTAAATCACGATTTAAAGTCAGTAAGACTTGATTTAAATCTTTTTTCTTTCTTTTTTTGCAGAAAGACTCATTCTTGGTGGTATAATCTTAATATTTACAATTCATTTTTGGAATAATAAATTCTCAGAGTAGATTTTACAGTTATATCAAAAAATACTGATTTGGTTATACTATTAGAAATACATAGACTGATAATTTCTATAATAACAATTTAAACAATTTATGTAACTAAAACAACAACAACAATAATAGTAATAATAATAATTTATTCTTCCAACCAAATATTAAAATACAGTAATACATCAAACATTAAAAGCTTCCCTAAACAGGGCTGCCTTCAGATTATATTATAGCATATGTATCCACGTTTGTTAACTGCTGTGGTTAAACACTTTAAAAAAAACACACCTTAGACTGAGTTATAGCACACATGAAAAACTTAAAACAAATCCTTATTTCCTGATGAATAGCCTTTGGACTATAATGGAACCTGAAAAGAAAACGATCTTTAGAAAAAGATTTTCCCTCCAAAACATTTTATTTAAAAAATCCAAATAAAATTTTAAAACCCCCAACCTACGACCCTGAGAGTAAGCGGCCTCATGCTCTACCGACTGAGCTATCCCTGTGCAACCCCCAAAAAACAGATGCTCTGCATCCCTGTTCTAACCATTTTACAGTGTTGTTGAGAGAGAAATGTGGAGGTGTTGCATCTTATCCTCAAACTAAATCTCAGGAGGAGCTCTGGACCAGTCTCTTCAATGCAAGAAGCAGCAGCAAAACTCCCTGGGGCAGGGTGGTATTTATTCCCCCCCCCCCAAGTCCAGCTGGGGCAGGGGCATTTTACTTATCTCCCCGATTAAGAACTCAATACAGTGGTACCTCGGGTTACATACGCTTCGGGTTACAGACTCTGCTAACCCAGAAATATTACCTCGGGTTAAGAACTTTGCTTCAGGATGAGAACAGAAATCGAGCTCCCGCGGCGCGGCGGCAGCAGGAGGGCCCATTAGCTAAAGTGGTGCTTCAGGTTAAGAACATTTTCAGGTTAAGAACGGGCCTCTGGAACGAATTAAGTTCTTAAACCAAGGTACCACCGTAGTTTAGTATGGGAGCACAAACAATTAATTATGGAGGCTGGCGGAACATCACCTGGCGGAACATCACCGCTCCCAGCAAGGCCCCTTCCACCTGGCCTAGGGGGTGAGCCCCACACTCACCAGCCCCACTGAAGAGGCTCCTCATGAAGCCGGAGGAACATCGCCTGGCTATTGTTTTATTGATTTACTATGCTGTAAACCGCTTTTGAGATTTTCATTAAAAAATATTAAGCGGTATATAAATATTTATTTATTTTTATTTATTGAATTTGTTGTTGTTGTTGTTGTTTAGTCGTTTAGTCGTGTCCGACTCTTCGTGACCCCATGGACCAGAGCACGCCAGGCACCTCTGTCCTCCACTACCTCCCGCAGTTTAGTCAAACTCATGCTGGTAACCTCGAAAACACTATCCAACCATCTCATCCTCTGTCGCCCCCTTCTCCTTGTGCCCTCCATCTTTCCCAGCATCAGTGTCTTCTCCAGGGAGTCTTCTCTTCTCATGAGGTGGCCAAAGTACTGGAGCCTCAGCTTCACGATCTGTCCTTCCAGTGAGCACTCAGGGCTGATTTCATTAAGAATGGATGCATTTGATCTTCTTGCAGTCCATGGGACTCTCAAGAGTCTTCTCCAGCACCATAATTCAAAAGCATCAATTCTTCGGCGATCAGCCTTCTTTATGGTCCAGCTCTCACTTCCATACATCACTACTGGGAAAACCATGGCTTTAACTATACGGACCTTTGTTGGCAAGGTGACGTCTCTACTTCTCAAGATGCTGTCTAGGCCTGTCATTGCCCTTCTCCCAAGAAGCAGGCGTCTTTTAATTTCGTGGCTGCTGTCACCATCTGCAGTGATCATGGAGCCCAAGAAAGTAAAATCTCTCACTGCCTCCATTTCTTCCCCTTCTATTTGCCAGGAGGTGATGGGACCAGTGGCCATGATCTTCCTTTTTTTTGATGTTGAGCTTCAGACCATATTTTGCACTCTCCTCTTTCACCCTCATTAAAAGGTTCTTTAATTCCTCCTCACTTTCTGCCATCAAGGTTGTGTCATCTGCATATCTGAGGTTGTTGATATTTCTTCCGGCAATCTTAATTCCAGCTTGGGATTCATCCAGCCCAGCCTTTCGCATGATGTATTCTGCGTATAAATTAAATAAGCAGGGAGACAAAATACAGCCTTGTCGTACGCCTTTCCCAATTTTGAACCAATCAGTTGTTCCATATCCAGTTCTAACTGTAGCTTCTTGTCCCACATAGAGATTTCTCAGGAGACAGATGAGGTGATCAGGCACTCCCATTTCTTTAAGAACTTGCCATAGTTTGCTGTGGTCGACACAGTCAAAGGCTTTTGCATAGTCAATGAAGCAGAAGTAGATGTCTTTCTGGAACTCTCTAGCTTTCTCCATAATCCAGCACATGTTTGCAATTTGGTCTCTGGTTCCTCTGCCTCTTCTAAATCCAGCTTGCACTTCTGGGAGTTCTCGATCCACATACTGTTTGAGCCTTCCTTGTAGAATTTTAAGCATAACCTTGCTAGCGTGTGAAATGAGTGCAATTGTGCGGTAGTTGGAGCATTCTTTGGCACTGCCCTTCTTTGGGATTGGGATGTAGACTGATCTTCTCCAATCTTCTGGCCACTGCTGAGTTTTCCAAATTTGCTGGCATATTGAGTGTAGCACCTTAACAGCATCATCTTTTAAAATTTTAAATAGTTCAGCTGGAATACCATCACTTCCACTGGCCTTGTTATTTGCAGTGCTTTCTAAGGCCCATTTGACTTCACTTTCCAGGATGTCTGGCTCAAGGTCAGCAACCACACTACCTGGGGTGTACGAGACATCCATATCTTTCTGGTATAATTCCTCTGTGTATTCTTGCCACCTCTTCTTGATGTCTTCTGCTTCTGTTAGGTCCTTACCACTTTTGTCCTTTATTATGGTAATCTTTGTACGAAATGTTCCTTTCATATCTCCAATTTTCTTGAACAGATCTCTGGTTCTTCCCATTCTGTTGTTTTCCTCTATTTGTTTGCACTGCTCGTTTAAGAAGGCCTTCTTGTCTCTCCTTGCTATTCTTTGGAAATCTGCATTCAATTTCCTGTATCTTTCACTATCTCCCTCGCATTTTGCTTGCCTTCTCTCCTCCGCTATTTGTAAGGCCTCGTTGGACAGCCACTTTGCTTTCTTGCATTTCCTTTTCATTGGGATGGTTTTCGTTGCTGCCTCCTGTACAATGTTACGAGCCTCCATCCATAGTTCTTCAGGCACTCTGTCCAGCAAATCTAAATCCTTAAACCTGTTCCTCACTTCCACTGTGTATTCATAAGGGATTTGACTTAGATTGTATCTTACCGGCCCAGTGGTTTTTCCTACTTTCTTCAGTTTAAGCTTGAATTTTGCTATAAGAAGCTGATGATCTGAGCCACAGTCAGCTCCAGGTCTTGTTTTTGCTGACTGTATAGAACTTCTCCATCTTTGGCTGCAGAGAATATAATCAATCTGATTTCGATACTGCCCATCTGGTGATGTCCATGTGTAGAGACGTCTCTTGTGTTGTTGGAAAAGCGTGTTTGTGATGACCAGCTTGTTCTCTTGACAGAACTCTATTAGCCTTTGCCCTGCTTCGTTTTGATCTCCAAGGCCAAACTTGCCAGTTGTTCCTTTTATCTCTTGATTCCCTACTTTAGCATTCCAATCCCCTATAATGAGAAGAACATCCTTCTTTGGTGTCACTTCTATAAGGTCTTGTAAGTCTTCATAAAATTGGTCTATTTCAGTTTCTTCAGCACCAGTGGTTGGTGCATAAACTTGGATTACTGTGATGTTAAAAGGTCTGCCTTGGATTCGTATCGAGATCATTCTATCATTTTTGAGATTGCATCCCAGTACAGCTTTCGCCACTCTTTTGTTGACTATGAGGGCCACTCCGTTTCTTTTACGGGTTTCTTGCCCACAGTAGTAGATGTGATGGTCATCCGAACTGAATTCGCCCATTCCCGTCCATTTTAGTTCACTGATGCCCAGGATGTCAATATTTATTCTTGCCATCTCATTTTTGACCACCTCCAACTTACCTAGGTTCATGGTTCTTACATTCCAGGTTCCTATGCAATATTTTTCTTTACAGCATTGGACTTTCCTTTCGCTTCCAGGCATATCCGCAACTGAGCGTCCTTTCGGCTTTGGCCCAGCCGCTTCATCAGCTCTGGATCTACTTGTACTTGCCCTCCGCTCTTCCCCAGTAGCATGTTGGACGCCTTCCGACCTGAGGGGCTCATCTTCCAGCGTCATAACTTTTATATGCCTGTTGTCTTTGTCCATGGAGTTTTCTTGGCAAGGATACTGGAGTGGCTTGCCGGTTCCTCCTCCAGGTGGATCACATTTGGTCAAAACTCTCCACTATGACCTGTTCATCTTGTGTGCCCTGCTCGGCGTAGTTCATAGCTTCTCTGAGTTCTTCAAGCCCCTTCGCCACGGCAAGGCAGTGATCCATGAAGGGGGCAGTGATCCATGAAGGGGATTGAATTTGTATACTGCCCTAAATCCGCAGGTCTCGGGGCAGTTACAACATAAAATCACAAAATACATAACAAAAACAAGAAAACAATCCAATAAACCGCCCCTCTCCCCAACATATTTTAACAGGAACTTTGGAACTCCCTGCCTATGTATATCAGAGGCGCCTTCCCTGCATTTCAGTCAAGCCTACCAGATGTTCAGAAAGTTTGTATGAGTTTTAATTTGCCGTAGTCTGGTTCTACTGTGGTTTTAACTGTTTCCATGTTTGAAATGATTGTTGTGATTTTTTCTTAAGTGATAATTTTACGGTGTTTTCTTTTTTCTTTTGGTAAACTGCCTTGGCCCCCCCCCCCAAAAAAACCCAAGAGGTTTATAAATTATGTTAAATGAAGAAATCTCCTCCAGCCTTGACTCTTTGTCAAGACAGAGCAAAGGAATCTCACTTGGCCAGTTTGTCATTGTCTTATTACTCACAGGCTATTGTCTCCTCCAAAGGCCGTTTCTATTCTTTTGAGTTGGGGGCTACAAAAGCAGAGCAGGAAACCCTCTGCTTCCTTCCTCTGTAACAAAGATTTACCTCCCCCACCCCACCAACAAGACCTGGGTTGATCTCTACAGAGAGGTGAAGGCAGCTCCAGAGAGGATCTGTTCTAGAGTTGGACAAGGGCACCTCCGAGGGTCATCTAGTCCAACCCCTGCGATGCAGGAATCTCAGCTAAAGCATGCATGGCAGAGGGCAGAATCTATGGATTCCCAGAGGGAAAAGGGGGACGGGGTTCCCTGTTTTCCACTCGTCATAACAACATCTCAACTAGGGCCAGGGCCTTTTCAGTACTGGCCCCGACTTGGTGCAACGCTCTGTCACAAGAGACTAGGGCCCTGCGGGACTTGACATCTTTCTGCAGGGCCTGCAAGACAGAGCTGTTCCACCTGGCCTTTGGTTTGGACTCAGTCTGACCCTTCTGTTTCCCTCCCCTTATGGTTTTGATCTATGGGCTACTTTTAAAATGAGGCTGCATTTTAAATTACATTTTAACCTGTATTTTAAATTGGTTTTATGTTTATGTTAAATTATATTTTTACTGTAATTTTACTGGTGTTAGCCGCCCTGAGCCCGGCGAGGGCGGGGTATAAATAAAATTTATTATTATTATTATTATTATTATTATTATTATTATTATTATTGAGAGCCAATGGCCTATCCAGCTCAGCACCCAATTCTCACAGAAGCCATCCAGATGTCCGTGGGACACAGTATTCAAAGCCATCAGTATTCAAACACAAGGCCACTCTCCCCTCCTGCTGTTTCCAACAACTGGCAATCAGCGTGGGGCACCAGAGCACAACCTCCCAGGCTGGCAGCCCATTGATAGCCTTACCATCCCATGAGTTTGTATCAACTCTCTTTCAAAGCCACCCAAGGGGTGGCCCATCGCTGCCCCCCTCCCTGGAGGCGGGGAGCGAGTTCCACAGTTTGGCTCTGCACTGCATGTAGCTGATCAAAGAACTGCAGAGTTGGGAGGGACCGCCACCCGCCAGGTTCATCTTGTCCAGCCTTTCTCAACCTGTGGGTCCCCAGATGTTGTTGGACTACAACTCCCATCACCCCTAGCTAGCAAGGCCAGAGCTCAGGGATGATGGGAGTTGTAGTCCAACAACATCTGGGGACCCACAGATTGAGAACCACAGAGTCAACCCCCTGCAATGCAATAGGCAGCCTGTCCCACACGGGGGTGGGGATCGAACCTGCAACCTTGCCCTCTAACCAACTGGGATGCTTTAGCCGAGATTCGTGCATTGCAGCGGGTCAGGCTAGATGGCCCTTGGGGGTCCCCCTCCCCTTTCTACGATTCCTGAAACTTCCAACTTGCAGCTTTTTTGCGGGGGGGGGGGGAATCCACCAGTTCTAGCACTGCGGAAGAGGGAGAAAAACTTTTTCCCCTCCGCGCCATGCTCGGTTCTACAAACGTCTCTAAACTGCAAAGTCCCAACACGTGTCGACCTTTCTTCACTCCCCCACCTCCCAAATTTTCCCCCCTCCCTCCTCCTCTCCCGGCTGCCCGCTCTGCAGATTCGGCATGGGGAGGGATGCAAATATCCCCCAACCACCCATAATATCTCCCCCCAAATATGTTGCACCTTTCTGAATTCTTCCCTCTGCAGCCACCTCGCCTGCTTACCTAAGTCTCTCCTCCGCGTGTGGCTGCAGAGACTGACGGCCCCCCCCCGCCCCGTTCCCAGATAATAGCCGCTCCCGCCTCCTCTGAAACTTCCTGTCTCTCTAGGAAGCCGAGCTCCTCGTCCCACGTTGGGGAAGGAGTGGCCGTGGGTTCCCATACCTGTGCGGGCAACCTGAACGGGATCCTGAAGTGTTTAATAGAATCCAAGAATTGGAAGGGACCCCCAAAGTCATCTAGTCCAACCCCCCTGCAATGCAGGACTCTTCCACCCAACACTGGGCTTGAAATTACAGCCCTGACCGTGAAGAGTCTCTTTTAGGTATAAAACAACAACAACAAAAAATTCTTCCAGTAGCACCTTAAAGACCAACTAAGTTAGTTCTTGGTATGAGCTTTCGTGTGCATGCACACTTCTTCAGATACACTGTGTATCTGAAGAAGTGTGCATGCACACGAAAGCTCATACCAAGAACTAACTTAGTTGGTCTTTAAGGTGCTACTGGAAGAAATTTTTTTTTTTTGTTTTGACTATGGCAGACCAACACGGCTACCTATCTTTTAGGTATAATTGATCAGGTTGCAGTATTTCAAAAAGGGAAAATCTGGATGATGATGATGATGATGATAATAATAATAGTACCCCGCCCTCCCCGGCTGGAGCCAGGCTCACGGCAGCTAACATCATAAAACTAATACAGTATAGGTAAAGGTAAAGGGACCCCTGACCGTTAGATCCAGTCGTGGCCGACTCTGGGGTTGCAGCGCTCATCTCGCTTTACTGGCCGAGGGAGCCGGCGTAGAGCTTCCGGGTCATGTGAACCAGAGCAGCGCATGTGAACCAGAGCTCTGGCGAACCAGAGCAGCGCACGGAAACGCCGTTTACCTTCCCGCCAGAGCGGTACCTATTTATCTACTTGCACTTTGACGTGCTTTTGAACTGCTAGGTGGGCAGGAGCAGGGACTGAGCAACGGGAGCTCACCCCGACGCGGGGATTCAAACCACCAACCTTCTGATCCGCAAGCCCTAAGCTCTGTGGTTTAACCCACAGCACCACCTGCGTTTCTTAACACAG
This sequence comes from Podarcis filfolensis, assembly GCF_964270895.1. Classification (NCBI taxonomy): domain Eukaryota; kingdom Metazoa; phylum Chordata; class Lepidosauria; order Squamata; family Lacertidae; genus Podarcis; species Podarcis filfolensis. Next base: position 3,409,513 of record NC_139605.1, on the reverse strand, counting down.
TATACAAAGAACATAAAAACAGGCAATCAATTAATTAAAATACATCTCAAAATTAATTCAGAACAAATTAAAATCTGGACAGATGGCGGTCCACAGGTAAAATTGAGAGTGGGATACATGGGTGTTGCCAGGATTGGGGGGGGGGGTGCAGAACCTGTTTGCTATGTGGTTTTTTTATATTTTTATTGATTTATAGGAGGGGCTTGTAGGGGCATATCCAGACACAAAAATGGTTAAGCTTTTCTTAAACAAAATCACACACAAACAAAAACAGCCCTATACTTCCAGCATGGCTGCCATATGCCTGGGTTTTCCCTGACATTTAAAACGGAAATTCTGCCCAGACACAATTTTTGGTGGACAGGCCCTGGCTACGTCCGGGAAATTCCTGAAGTATGGAAGCCCTACTAATGAACAGAAAAAATTGTTTATGTAAGCTACCCCGGTTGCAATTAAAATTAATGGAATACTGTATGCAGAAATGGCAAAACTCCCTGGAAGGATAAGAAATCAAGGAGAGAGACTTTTTAGAAATAACATGGGGGGAAATTATCAACTGTTTGGCGGTACATTGTAAACAAATTAAAACTTCGGCAGGACTGAAATAAACCCGTGCAGTAAGAGACAAGGGAAAGGAAATAAGGGGAAATTTGCAAATGTATTTGAATTGGATATGCATTGATAAAAAGATATGAAATAAATATCCTCCGCAGAAAGGCGGGGAGGGAAATCGAGGGGAAGTTAAATTAGATTTGTAAAGATTCAGTTTTTCTTGTTTTGTAAAAGCTGTAAATAGGAAAAAAAGCAGAATGAAATGAAGAGTCTCATGCTCTACCAACTGAACTAAATAAAAATAAAAATAATAAAAACAAATTATTTGTACCCCGGAAATCTGGCTGGGTTTCCCCAGCCACTCTGGGTGGCTTCCAACAAAATCTTAAAAATACGGTAAAACATCGAACATTAAAAAACTTCCCTAAATCTCTTGAAGTATCAAAGTAACTGGCAAGATCTGTTACTGCAATCTGTAGCATTTGTCTTCTAACAGTTTGAAATAGCCCACCTACCTTAATATACAATTTCAGTAAAATAATAGTAATTTCAAAACAACAACAACAATTTTTACATCCCACCCATCTGGCTGGGTTGCCCCAGCCCCTCTGGGCGGCTTCCAACACATGGTTGAAGTTACCAGACACCCGTCTGTTCTTTGTATTAGTTGGAAGGGCAGAGGAAGGAGTCATGACTCCTGAACTGGCAAGAGAGGTTATGGGGAGATCCTGAGGGCCCTGACTTGGAAAGAATATCCCACCGCTTTTGAGTTTTACCTAGGCTGAAAGGTGTCCCTGAGCTCCGATAGAATGCCTCTCGCTGGCCTGGATGGAGGCTGAAGAGCGTTGGGCAATTGTGCGCAGAAACCCAGTACAAGAGGGGAAATTTACATCTGTTGCATCATGTTGCCTGGAATCAAGCTCTTTGTGAAATCCACGCAGCAACCTTGAGAGGAGAATCGCTTTCTGATAACAAAGAGAAAAGGAAAAGAGCTGAGAAGGCAAAACGTAAGTTTGAACTGGGAGTCGGTGCCTGCCAATAATAATAATAATATAATAATAATAATAATAATACCACCAATTACATGCCCTCTTAAACAATACAGTAGTAAAATCAGCAGCAACTAGACCCCTGACAACCTTCGAAAACCTCCTCCTGACAACAAAGGGACACGGCAAAGGGATGGTATCCACAATATACAAAATACTACTCCAAAACCCCACAAACCTGTAATCACCAGCCCCACTGAAGAGGCTCCTCATGAGACCGGAGGAACATCACCCGGCTAATGTGTTATTGATTTAATATGCTGTAAACCGCTGTGGTCTAAACCACTGAGCCTGGGGCTTGCCAGTCAGAAGGTCGACGGTTCTAATCCCCGCGATGGGGTGAGCTCCCGTTGCTTGGTCCCTGCTCCTATCAACCTAGCAGTTCAAAAGCACGTCAAAGTGCAAGTAGATAAATAAGTACCACTCTGGTGGGAAGGTAAATGGCGTTTCCATGCACTGCTCTGGTTTCACCAGAAGTGGCTTAGTCATGTATTATTTTACTGTTGTTATCTGCTTTGAGCCCAGCTCCGGCTGGGGAGGGCGGGATATTGAGGCATCTGATCATAGCCTGCATTTTTAATCAAGGCTTATATTTTGATCAGATTCCTGTATTCCAAAAAATGAGCTTAAATTCACATGTTTCTTTCGAGATGGGAAACCAGCAGGCAAGGTCTTTGTCGCAGGCAAGGTCTTTGTCAGAGGCCCCTTTGGTTTATTGCGGTCATAAAACAGGCTGGGAGCAAAAGGTCACACTGACCATACAAATGATAGAATACAATCAATCAAGGTTGCAAAAACACTGTGCCTCCCATTAAACTTGAGCCACATCTTCCTAAGGTTAAAAAAGCAAGAGCTAATACAAACAGAGCTGGCTAGGGAAGAGGCCTCTCTCTCTCTCTTTGAAGCTGCTTTGAAGCTTCAGGGAATTTAGAAAACTTAGAGAACCTAGCTTTTATAAAGTTCCTTTTTACTTAAGAAAAGGTCTTTGCTTCTAAAAATCTATATATGTTATGTATGAAATATTGGCTTAAATGTAATTATGCAAAGGATTTAGAAAGTAAGAAATTATAGAATCATAGAAGAGTTGGAATAGACCACGAGGGCCATTGGGTCCGGACCCCTGCCAGACAGAGAGACGCCATCGGAGCACTCCTGACATATGGTTGTCAAGTCTCTGCTTAATGACCTCCAAAGAAGGAGATCTTTCATTGATAATGTGTGGGAAGATGAACAAAAGATCTGTTTTGGAGTGAATAGGGCAATAGGGCAAAAGATGAAATGTTAGTTAAGGCGCCTAGTCTAGGGCAAAAGGTTATCTGGTAATTAAGGTGCCTTGTAGAGGTTAATGGCTGTTTGCCAATTATAAATAGAAGGAAATATAGCTCTTTGTCTCCCATAAAAGGTAATAGGAAATGGGTGTATCTTTTATGATTGGTTCTAGCGAACAGCCAATAGGAATTTTAACCAGGCTGATTGGACAGAGGCAGCCAAAGGAGGAGCAAGGGGGCTGAGCTGAGGGAATATAAGTGCTGGCCATAATGACAGGAGGCCAGGCCAGAGCTTGGTAACCATATACCACTGTGCCTCACATTTATTTGTCTGACAAATAAATTATTATTTTAATTTCTCTATTGCTGTGTTGAATATTTCATTCCAGCTAAGCGTTAACCACAAGCAGGGTGCTACAATATAAATAAAATTTTATTTATTATTATTATTATTATTATTATTATTATTATTATTATTATTATTATTATGCTATCTGCGGACAAACCCCGGCTCCCTCGGCCAATAAAGCGAGATGAGCGCCACAACCCCAGAGTCATCCGCAACTGGACTTAACTGTCAGGGGTCCCTTTACCTTAATCCGCTTTGAGATTTTTATTAAGAATATAATGTGGTGTATAAATTAATAAATAAAATATTTTTTTAAAAAAACAACATGTCATGTGACAAAGACACATGAGAGCAGAAGCAGCAAAGCAGGCTGGGAAGTGCTGGGACTGCACAGTCATTTGGGCCAACTAAAGTTATTCGGGCCTAACTGCTAACTGTGGAGTCACTCCGACATGTGACTCATTCTCCTTATAAGCTACTTATAAGCCATTTTCTCTCTGTGTTCCCAGTAAGATTTCAGTCAGAGTCAGTCTGCCTCAGTTGTGAGCAGAGTCAGTATGTAATCTCAGTCAAACTGTTTGGAACCATGTTGTTTATGAAGAAGTTTATTTTAACTCAGTAAAGCTCTTATTCTTGCACTTAAAAACTCCGCATTATTAATTTACGCTGCGCGTCACAACAATGTTGTGAGGATGACATAGGCTATGAGATGAACCCTCCTCAGTGGACCAGAATGTGGTCCAACTCCCCCTTTAAATCCATATAAACGAAAGGAAAGAACTCACTCTAAAACTCACCTACGGGTGACAAGAATCCACCAACAGCTTTTGAATCAATATGGTTAACCTGATTCAAAAACACCTGCCCACCCCACTCACACATGAAAACAAAGTTCACCACAGCCAGTCGCAAACAAGCAACCACACCCGAGGCCAACCCCCTCTCTCAACAAAAGCGAACCTGCAGGAGGGACACTGACACAAAACCCCACACATAAAGCAAAATAGAAACATCACCACCCAACCCCAACCCCACTCACCATTTCCCCCTCCACCTCTTCCCCCCTTTTCTTCCTAATGTAACACTAATGTCTCAACAAATGAAACTGATCTGAAAAAAGAGACATTGCACATACAGTCATACCTCGGGTTACAGATGCTTCAAGTTGCATTTTTTTGGGTTAAAGGTAAAGGGACCCCTGACCATTAGGTCCAGTCGTGACCGACTCTGGGGTTGTGGCGCTCATCTCGCTTTACTGGCCGAGGGAGCCGGCGTACAGCTTCCGAGTCATGTGGCCAGCATAACTAAGCTGCTTCTGGCAAACCAGAGCAGCACATGGAAACGCCCTTTACCTTCCCGCCGGAGTGGTACCTATTTATCTACTTGCACTTGGACGTGCTTTCAAACTACTAGGTTGGCAGGAGCTGGAACCGAGCAATGGGAGCTTAGCCCGTTGCGGGGATTCAAACCGCCGACCTTCTGATCGGCAAGTCCTAGGCTCTGTGATTTAACCCACAGCGCCACTCGAGTCCCTTCTTCTTCTTCTTCTTCTTTTGGGGGGGGGGGTTATGGACCGCCAAAACCCGGAAGTACCAGAATGGGTTACTTCCAGGTTTCGGCGGCCGTGCATGCGCAGAAGCACTAAATCACGCTTTGCGCATGCACAGAGGCACCGAATTGCAACCCGCATGTGCGCCAATGCAGGGTGCAAACGCTGTGGATCCCACACGGATCACATTCGCAACCCGAGCGTCCACTGTACTTTTGTAAACCAATAAAAACTTTTTAAAAAATACAACAACAACAACAACAACAACAGTACCCCGCCCATCTGACTGGTTTGCCCCAGCCACTCTGTATGGCTTTCAAGATATATCAACATAATAAAACATCTAGCCATCTAGCCCACCCGCTTCAACGCAGGAATACACATTATACATTAAAACGTTTCCCTATACAGGGTTAACTTCAGGTATCTTCTGGAGGTTATAATAATAATAATAATAATAATAATAATTTATTATTTATACCCCACCCATCTGGCTGGGCCTCCCCAGCCACTCTGGGCGGCTTCCATAAAAACCAAAAATACAATAAAATATCACACGTTAAAAACTTCCCTGAACAGGGCTGCCTTAAGATGTCTTCTGAATGTCAGGTAGTTGTTTATCGCTTTGACATCTGCTGGAAGGGCGTTCCACAGGGCGGGCGCCACTACCGAGAAGGCCCTCTGCCTGGTTCCCTGTAGCTTTGCTTCTCGCAATGAGGGAACCGCCAGAAGGCCCTCGGCGCTGGACCTCAGCGTCCGGGCAGAATGATGGGGGTGGAGACGCTCCTTCAGGTATACTGGACTGAGGCCGTTTAGGGCTTTAAAGGTCAGCACCAACACTTTGAATTGTGCTCGGAAACGTACTGGGAGCCAATGTAGGTCTTTCAAGACCGGTGTTATATGGTCTCGGCGGCCGCCCCCAGTCACCAGTCTAGCTGCCGCATTCTGGATTAGTTGTAGTTTCCAAGTCACCTTCAAAGGTAGGTTATATAGTTACTCATCTCCTTGACATCTGATGGAAGGGTGCCACTACCGAGAAGGCCCTCTGCCTAGTTCCCTGTAACTCCACTTCTTTCAGTGAGGGAACCGCCAGAAGGCCCTCGTTGTTAAGGTCTTAGGTTTCTGCCTAATCCAAATTTTCCCTCTTTCCGCTTCCTCAATTTTCAGGCAATGAGCAAGGCAATGAGAATTGCAAGGAGTACCCTGTGGTGCCATTGGAACCAACTGAGCAGGAGTCTGCAAAAGAGCCATTTGGTTTCCTGTGTGCTGCCTTTGTCAAATCGAAGAACAGGATGAAGAAATCTGCTCCTTCTCCGGATCCCAACCCAAAGGCACCCCTGATCCTACAAGATCATCCTAAGTGGAAGGAAAAAGGAAAATGTGTGATGTCCAAGAAAACATTCAGGGACGATTTGAATGGGCATCATCAAACCCACCAAGAGGAGAAACCACATAACGGCACAGAATGCAGAAAAAGTTTCAGTGACAATGGCGATCTTGGCCCACATCAGAGAACCCACACCGGTGAAAGATCCTATAAGTGCCTGCTGTGTGGGAAAAGATTCAGCCAGAGCTGCAACCTCACATCACATTGGAGGACCCACACAGGGGAGAAGCCATACAGATGCGTCGAGTGTGGGAAAAGCTTCAGTCGTAGCACGACCCTCATTTCGCACCAAATAACCCATACAGGAGAGAAGCCGTATAAGTGTATGGAGTGCGGGAAGAGTTTCAACAGTAGCGAAAGGCTCAGTAGACACCAGAGGACTCACACGTTAAAGAAACATGATCTGTGGAGGGTGGAAAGAGCTTCAGTTGGAGAGTGCATTATATTGGACATCAGAGAATCCTTGCAGCAGAGGAAGCATTTAAATGCTTGGATATCTTACTAAGCAGGGAAGAAGACGGATTCAGCAAATGCTCAACTCTATGGCTAAAACAATAATAAAAAACAACAACCAGGATGGATATTCTCCACCCCAAAGTCAGAATAAGGATTCTCCACCCATAGAATCATAAAATTGCTGAGTTGGAAGGGACTCTGAGGGTCATCTAGTCTAACTTTTTCAGCTGCACTGGCTCCTGGTGGAGTACAGGGTCAGATTTAAGGTGCTGGTTTTGACCTTTAAAGCCCTTCATGGCCTAGGACCCCTGTACCTACGGGACCGCCTCTCCCGGTATGCCCCACGGAGAGCCTCAAGGTCCATAAATAGCAACACCCTAGAAGTCCCTAGAAGGTCAAAAGCAGCCCCTTAAATCTGACCCTGTACTTCACCGGGAGCCAGTGCAGTTTGAAAAGCACTGGGTGAATATGCTCCCATGGCAGAGACCCCGTGAGGAGCCTCGCTGCAGTATTCTGCACCCGCTGGAGTTTCTGGGACAGCTTCAAGGGCAGCCCCGCGTAGAGCGAATTACAGTAGTCAAGCCTGGAGGTGACCATCGCATGGATCACTTAATCTTATTATTAAGTTGTATTTTAATTAATTGCTTTTATACCTGGTGTTAGCCGCCTTGAGCCCGGTCTTGACTGGGGAGGGCAGGGTATAAATAAAATTTATTATTATTATTAGCTTTTTGTGTTGCATCATTGCATACACCACCCTGGCATTTTGTGATATTGCGGTAAAAGCATGGGTCGAATAAAACAGAACACTGACATGTGTAATTAAATATTTCCCTTTCTGATGTCAAACTCTTTTTTGCCTCCCCCTCCCAAAAAACAAAAACAAAGTGAGCTTGCTGCCATCCCATTTCTCAGATTACTGAAAAGAAAGGCAGTTTAGACCAAACTTTTTTGGCCACCGACTTCTTGGTTCCATACAGTCATCCCCGGTGCCACTGTGCCCTATGAAAAAAGCGTTATTTGGAATAGATAGATAAACTTTATTTGCATTAGCCAACGGCCATAGCAAGTTATTCGGAATAGTGGTTTGCATGTCCCACAAAGGAAGATAACACAATAAAATTCAGAACAGTAAGAATTAATTGCACATTTATTCAAAATCCAATAATTAATTAATTCAACGAAACTGATGAATTTGATCTGGTGATGCTAGCTTTTCAAAGTCTATGATAGTTACTTACATCTCCAGTAGGTAAAGGTAAAGGACCCCTGGATGGTTAAGTCCAGTCAAAGGCGGCTATGGGGTTGCGGCGCTCATCTCGCTTTCAGGCCGAGGGAGTCGGCATTTGTCTGCAGACAGTTTTCCAGGTGATGTGGCCAGCATGACTAAACCGCTTCTGGCGCAACAGGACGCCGTGACGGAAACCAGAGCGCACAGAAATGGCATTTACCTTCCCGCTGCAGAAGTACCTATTTATCTACTTGCACTGGCGTGCTTTCAAACTGCTAGGTTGACACGGGCTGGGACAGAGCAACGGGAGCTCACCCCGTCGCGGGGATTCGAACCGCCGACCTTCTGATCAACAAGCCCAAGAGGTTCAGTGGTTTAGACCTCAGCACCACCCACTGCCTCGTCTCTAGTGTGCCCCCCTAGGTAATCCCATTGCCCGCCCCAGGGGGGCACTACCACCCCATTTAGGAACCACTGATTTGGATGGAGCATTTTTTGATTGGGAGTGAGGAAGCATCTTGAGGCATTTGGGCAAGGAGGCAAGTAGAGGAGTTAAAAATTCTAAAAAGCTTCATTTGCTGGAAATGTTTTGGTTGGCCCAACCCATAAAGAAAAACACAAATCCCAGACTACGGCACATTACGGTGCTGGGTGACCAGCCCTTTTGTTATGGTTTAATGGTATAGAAATGGATGCTTGATGTGTCTTCAGTAGGATCTTCTGGTTAGGAGACACAAGGAATCAGAGATGCTCACCAGAGCTTGTGTCTTTCCGCAGGAGCTTTAAAAGACGATTTAAGACAAATTCATGGGGAGAGAGGCAGGGAGACTCCAAGGTCAGCTGGGTGGGTGACATCAGCCTCAGCCCAGTATACCTGAAGGAGCGCCTCCATCCCCATCGTTCAGTGAGGTCCAGCTCCGAGGGCCTTCTGGCAGCTCCCTCACTGCGAGATGTGAGGTCACAGGGAACCAGGCAGAGGGCCTTTTCGGTAGTGGCACCTGCCACTGAAGGCAGCCCTGTTTAGGGAAGTTTTTAATGTTTGATGTTTTATCGTGTTTTTAATATTCTGTTGGGAGCTGCCCAGAGTGGCTGGGGAAACCCAGTCAGATGGGCAGGGTATGAATACTTGATGATGATGGTTCTACATAGGCTGCTCACACAACCAAAGCAACCAGAGTTCACCCCCACCTATCAGCTGATCAAGAGGGCTTTAAATCCTGATCAGTTTGGCTGTGCATGTCTGATCCCCTCCAGAGTTGGGAAAGGCTTAGAAAAGCCTTGTGGGGCCTGCCTGGTGTTTTTACATGAGTAGAATGTGTGCTTTTATTTAAAATGCATCTCTGGGTTATTTGTAGGGCCTGCCTGGTGTTTTTACATGAGTAGAGTGTGTGCTTTTATTTAAAATGCATCTCTGGGTTATTTGTGGGGCATAGGAATTCGGTCATTCCCCCCCCTGCAAATATACTCCAGCCCACCACATGGTCTGAGGGATGGTGGACTGGCCCACGGCTGAAAAATATTGCTGACCCATGGCCTAATCCATTCCTGAACAGTTTGCCATTGTCCATGGGATGAATGCCTGTCTGGCACCCATTTGCCAGGATGCCAGTGCAAGAAGCTGCTGTGTACGTGATCCCAGGTTTCAGGGATTATGGCTGCCCACACCCCAGACCCCCCCCTTCGTAAGCCATTCCTTTCCTGAACAGAACATTGTTGGAATGGTACAATTGCACACTGGAGCGATTTTATATGACTTTCTAAAGTTTTCCCAGTGAGCCAGTACGTAGATTCATTTATCAGCCAATTGTTATATTTGGTAATGTGCAGCAGAGGCCCTTTGAATGGAGATAGGAAAAACGGCGATGAAGTGTTTTGTGGGGACATTTGCCAAAGTGATTGCGCTGATTTTGGTAGCTGGGGTGTGTGTGTGTATGATATGTTTAGGAAACCTTTTAATGTTTAATAGACTATTGTATTTTAAAATTCTGTTGGAAGCTGCCCAGAGTGGGGCATAAATAATTTTATTATTATTATTATTATTATTATTATTATTATTATTATTATTATTATTATTATTATTATTATCTGCTGGAGGGGCAACCCCTCCCCCCTCAATCTTTACATAAATTCCTGCAACAGGTGGAAATGCAAACTGGGAACCTTCTGTTTTAGCAGAGGAGGAAGGAAAGGGGCTGCACGGTGTAGGTTTGCAGCCAAAAAGGCCACCCTCAATTTGGGGGGAAGTGGAGGGGGGGTGCAAACGAGACCCGACCCCCCCCCTTTCCCTCCCAGCATGCGCCTCTCCTCTTCCTTTCAGCGTCTGGTCTTTTCTCCTTGCATACTGGACCCAAAATGCACTCACCAGCTCCCTTGCAGATATTTTTTTATTTTTATGGTTGTGGTCGGGGAGATAGAAGAAGGGAGGCTCTAGATGGGGGGGGGCAGGAAGTGGATGCTTCATGGCCTCTCTAGGCATCCGGCTCTCTCTCCCCCCTTAACCCTGTGTTGGGTTACTCTCCACTGGAAACAAAAAGGGGTGGAGGAAAAGGGGGGTAAGCTTTGCACGCTCCCCTTGGGAAAACATAAACAAATACAGCAACAAAAAAAGCAAACGGATTTTTATTATTTTTATTTTTTGCAGGCAGTGAGCTTGCTTTTTCCTCACGCCTCTGCTGGGCTTCTTTGCATCTAGCAAAGTGGGTTTTTCTCGGTTAGAATTGCAAACGGAATTGCAATGACTGCAAAAATGGGGATATAAATATATATATATAGAGAGAGAGAGAGAGATTAGCAATATTATTTTTTTTGCAATAATCGCAATTCTGTTTGCAATTCTAACCGCGAGGTTTGCAAAACCTCTTTGTTTGCTTCTTTCGGGCGAGAGAGCGAAGAAAATGGGTTAATAAGGGGGGGGGGGAGTCGCCTGCGCTTTCCTAGACAGGCACGGAGGAGGAAGCGGAGACGGGAAGGTCACTTCCTCCCCCTTTTTGGGAAAGTTGGGAGGGGTCTGGTGAGTGAAATGGGAGAACTGGGGGGAACTGGGGGACGTGCGGGTGGGGGAGGGGGTGGGCCGGAGGAGGAATGGTGGTGCTTTTGGGGTCGGGGAAGGTCCTGGGGAGGAAAGTGGGGCGAGGGCAAAGTGGGGGGGGGAGGGGAGGTTGTCTCTGGACCTTTTGTGGCGCAATCGCACAACACGGTTGCAATTGCGGCGCAGGAGAATCCCTTTGATCTCCCACCCCTCCCCCTCTCCTATAATAGTCATGATCATAACAATCCAGGCAGGGAAAGAAAAGGTCCACCCCTTCATTGGATTCCGCTCTTCCCTCTTGTCTGATGCAATCTCTTGACTCCGTGGAGGGGGGTGTCACAATTTTTGTGGGTTTGGGGAGACCACCCCCCACTCCCGGGTTTCGAACCAGAAATTGTCGGTGCATCTTTGGGGGCGGGGAGCCTCAGCTGCTGCGGACAGACGGGGACGGGGCGGGCCACGTCTTGCCCCCCCCCGTGGGATCCCGTGGGATCTGGGGATCTCAAAGGAGGCCGTGTGGGGCAGGAAAGAGGTGGAAAGGGGCGCGGGGTGGGGGGTGTCACTGGCAAAGCGCCTGCGTTGCATTATTATTATAATGTATTACTACTACAGCAGCCTGCATTATATAAGCCTCTGCTTCGTTAAATTGCGCTCTGCATTGTTAATAGTATTGTTGCAATGTGCATTATTGGAGTTGGAAAGGGACGCCAGCGGTCATCAAGTCCAGCCCCCTTGTATTGCAACCGTGCTCTGTGTCTTGATGCAGTGTTATTCTTGATCATTCATAATAATAGCAATTAGACCGATGCATAACGTCCCCTTGCGACTTATCAGTTGGGATGCTCTAACTGCCAGCGTTAGACCTACAGGACCATCTAGCTCAGGGGTCAGCAAATTTTTCCAGCAGGGGGCCGGTCCACTGTCCCTCAGACCTTGTGGGGGGCTGGATTATATTTATAAAAACAAAAAAAGAGCAAATTCCTATGCCCCACAAATAACCCAGAGACGCATTTTAAATAAAAGCACACATTCTACTCATGTAAAAACACGCTGATTCCTGGACCGTCTGTGGGCCAGATTTAGAAGGCGATTGGGCCGCATCCAGCCCTTAGGCCTTAGTTTGCCTACCCATGATCTAGCTCAATAGTGCCTGCACGGACTGGTAGCAGCAGCTTTCCAGAGTTTCAAGTAAAGGTTCCCCCCCACCCCGCCCCAACTGGAGATGCTGCCCGGGGGTTGAACCCCGGGACCTAATGCATGCAAAGCACATGCTTTGCCGCCAACCTGTGACCTTTCAAAGTGCTATGAGATATGCCTCCCATTTTTCATGGCCATTGGCTGCTGGTTCGGGCCAAAGGTGGGGTGATCGTAGTCCAAAATCCTGTTCTCACAGTGGCCAAACTTGTGAGTCCCAGGAATGTGTATTGTAAACCACATTTATTTCTTTTTAATTTATAGTGGTTGACATTTTTAAAAATAAATAAATAAAAATAAACTGGTGTTAAAGGTAAAGGTACCCCTGCCCGTACGGGCCAGTTGTGTCCGACTCTAGGGTTGCGTGCTCATCTCGCTCAAGAGGCCGGGAGCCGGCGCCGTCCGAAGACACTTCCGGGTCACGTGGCCAGCGTGACGAAGCTGCAGCTGGCAAGCCAGCACCAGCGCAGCACACGGAAACGCCGTTTACCTTCCCGCTATAAAGCGGTACCTATTTATCTACTTGCACTTAGGGGTGCTTTCGAACTGCTAGGTGGGCAGGAGCTGGGACCGAAAGACGGGAGCTCACCCCGCCGCAGGGATTCGAACCGCTGACCATACGATCGGCAAGTCCTAGGCACTGAGGTTTTACCCACAGCGCCACCCGCGTCCCTTCAAAACTGGTGTTATTCAGAGACATATTAGCTCTGACAGTGGAGCAGCCAGTAACACACCGGTTGCAAAATACTGGCTCCCCGTCTGCTTCTTCTGGCCTGAATTCATAGAGTTTTTTGTGGCAACTCTGAAAGCCCTGAATGGTTTGTTCTCCCTCCTCTATTACGGGCAGGATGCCTCCGGAAAAACCCAGTTCCTGGGACTCTGAATAGGGGAGAGTGCTGATGGTTTGTGGGGCATCCCATAATGGTTACACAGCCTTTGCCATTGTGAGAACAGGGTGCTTGGGCTGGGTGAACCTCTGTTTGGGCAGAGTCAGCTGCCTCAGGATTCTCCTGATATATTATAAGACCCTAGAACCGTAGAGGTGGAAGGGGCCCAGGGGTCATCTAGTCCAACCCCCTGCGATGCAGGAATCTCAGCTAAAGCACCCATGACAGATGGCCGTTCAACCTCTGCTTAAAAACTGCCAGTGTTCTTCACGTACATCGTTGGTACTTCAGGATGAAATATGCATCATGTGTTTTGTTGCGCCTAGGAAACGTCAACCCAATTTAGTCAGTCATGGGTCTGGCTTAGTTCAGGCAGAACCAGATGCCGCTTCCTGATTGGCTCGCTCTCCTCTCAGTGCTTCATCCCATTGGCTGTCTCTTGTGCCTGTCTCATTAGACCAGCTTTTCCTGCTGTTTCATCTCCCAATACAGAACCAGGGCGCCCCCAAATGCCATTCCCTCAGTAAAATAAAACCGACATTTTCACCAACCGTACACCCAAAACAGCTCCAAAGCACTCATTTTTCTTTTACTGCTTAATAATAATAATAATAATAATAATAATAATAATAATAACAATATCTGGCTCGGTTTCCCCAGCCACTCTGAGCAACTTCCGACAAATATAAAAGCATAATAAAACACCAAACATTAAAAACCTCTCTGTACAGGGCTGCTTTCAGATGTCTTCTAAAAATTGTGTCGCTCTTTATCTCCTTGTCATCTGGTGAGAGGGCTTTCCACAGGGAGTGCGCCACCACCAAGAAGGCCCTGTCCCTGGTTCCCTGTAACTTCGCTTCTCGCAGTGAGAGAACCAGCAAAAAACCTCAGTGTCTGGGGTTGAGCGATGTGGGTGGAGACGATCCTTCAGGTATTCTGGGCCGAGGTCGTTTAGGGCTTTCAAGGTCAGCACCAACACTTTGATTTGTGCTCACAAATGTACTGGGAGCCAACGTAGGTCTTTCAGGACTGGTGTTATATGGTCTCAGCAGCCAGTCCCAGTCACCAGTCTAGTTGCCGCATTCTGGATTAATTGTAGTTTCTGAGTCACCTTCAAAGGTAGCCCCACGTAGAGCGCATTGCAGTAGTCCAAGCGGGGATAACTAGAGCATGCACCACTCTGGCGAGACAGTCCGCAGGCAGGTAGGGTCTTGGTTGGCGTACCAGGTGGAGCCAGAAGACCCTTGGAGCTGGACTGCTTGCTCTGGTTGCAGGATACAGGCTTAGATGGATATCAGGTGTGATCCAGCACCTGGGGAAGCTGCTCTCATAAACAACGTCCTCCTTGTTCTTACAGGCTCACCAGGGAAGCCTCGGCTGCAGAGGGTGCCAGTTGCTGTGACGGAAGCAGAAGCCTTTTGTGGTCGGGATCTCTGAGCACCAGTGCGGAGCAATCCGGCAAACTCTCATCTGTGAGACCAGAGCAACAGTTGAGTGGGGAGGCTGTAGGATCTTTCCCTGCCCCACTGCCTTCCTCTCTCACAGGGGCAGGGGATGGAGGGAGGTTGCTGGTGGGTGGGATGAAAGAGGACCAGGAGATATCTGGAGGTCAATGTCTGGTAAAGGGGTTCGGCTTAGAGATTCCAGCTTTGCATGCGTGAGCCAGTCTTCAGTTTTGTGTGCCGGGAGTGAGGATGGCATCCATAGCTCAGTTGGCAGAGCACGTGGTTTGTATGCAGAAAAGCCCCTCCTTAGGATCACTCGCCGAAGCATCCCATTAAATGGGTGCCATTTAGCAGAGCTGGAAGAAGCCAGTTGGAGGAGAGGTTTTTCCTGGTCTTTTGTGGGTTAAACTACAGAGCCTAGGACTTGCCGATCAGAAGGTTGGCGGTTCGAATCCCCACAACGGGGTGAGCTCCCGTTGTTGGTCCCTGCTCCTGCGAACCTAGCAGTTCGAAAACACGTCAGAGTGCAAGTAGATAAATAGGTACCGCTCCGGCGGGAAGGTAAACGGCGTTTCCGTGCGCTGCTCTGGTTCACCAGAAGTGGCTTAGTCATGCTGGCCCCATGACCTGGAAGCTGTACGCCGGCTCCCTCGGCCAATAAAGTGGGATGAGCGCCACAACCCAAGAGTTGGTCACAACTGGACCTAATGGTCAGGGGTCCCTTTACCTTTACCTTTATAGGCGGAGGGACAATGAACATCAAGTCAATTTGGAAGGGGGTGTAGGATCTAAAGACTCCTGCTTGCAAAGCCTTGGCAGAGAGAACAGCAAGCAGAAAACTTTATTTTCACCCACCGGTCTCACACATTTGTTTTTATTATTAATATTGATTAATTTTTTATACCGCCCTCCATCCATAAATCTCAGGGCGGTTCACAACATAAAAATACAATATAAAAAACCAGCGGAAGCAACATTTATATGGTTATTTCCTAATATTTACACATTGCTTGATTGAAAGGAAAAAAAGTTTTTAGGGGCTAACCAGGTTGGGATAGCTGGGATAGCAGGCTTGTTGGGTTTTGAATGTCTTGTGTAGATTTTTCAATTTCGTTCTGTATGGGACAATGACAATAAAGATTATTGTATCATAAAAAAAGAATAAACCAGTAAAATTATCAATAAATAATAATAAATACCAATAACAATAAAACTAAAAGCCGTTAAAAACAAACTTTTGTAAAGCTTTCGAAAAGAATTAAACGAGAAACTAAAAACAGATTAAAATACATGTCCGCGTCCTGTGGCTCTTGGGTCTCTCTTTTCTTTTTCCTTTCCTTCAGAGAGAGAGGGGCATCAATTGAATTGCCAGGAAACTCGTTGACCTTGTGAGACAGAGAAGGAGCAAGAATGAAAGTGAAGCTGGAGCAAGGAAGTCCTTTGGAGTCTTATGGGGCTCCGCTGGAGCACGAAGAAAAGTTTAGCGTGCAGAGCCAAGCAGGCGACCAATCTGGGAAGGGGGCAGGAAGAGACCCTCACGCCTTGGAGGCCAGGGGCAGCGGGGAATTCTGGGTAGGAAGCGTTCAGGAGATCCTGGCCGGAGACACAGTCCGCTCAAAGGGACCATACCAGCGTTTCAAGCACTTCTGCTACCAGGAGGCCGAGGGCCCCCGCGAGGTCTGCAGCCAGCTCCACGACCTTTGCCGCCAGTGGCTGAAGCCAGAAAGGCACACCAAGGCCCAGATGCTGGACCTGGTGATCCTGGAGCAGTTCCTGGCTGTCCTCCCCCCAGAGATGGAGAGCTGGGTGAGGGAATGTGGAGCGGAGACCAGCTCCCAGGCGGTGGCCCTGGCAGAAGGTTTCCTTCTGAGCCAGGTGGAGGGGAAGAAGCAGGAGGAGGAACAGGTGAGTATTTCATCTAGATCGCAGAGTTGAAAATGCTTGCTTCGCTCGCCAGCCCTCCTGATTCCCCCTTTCCAAACCATTTAACCTTTAAAGCCCTATATGGCCTAGGACCCTTGTACCTACGGGACCGCCTCTCCTGGTATGGCCCACGGAGGACCTTACGGTCTTCAAACAAAAACATCTTGAAGGTCCCGGGCCACAGGGAGGTTAGGCTGGCCTCAACTAGAGCCAGGGCTTTTTCGGCTGCGGCTCCAACCTGGTGGAACGCTCTGTCACAAGAGACCAGGGCCCTGCGGGACTTGACATCTTTCCGCAGGGCCTGCAAGACAGGGCTGTTCCACCAGGCCTTTGGCCAAGACACAGTTTGACCCCCTCCTTTTGTAATCCTCATAGCACTCTAGCCCAATGGTTGCCATTAATTTGATCCTGAATTGATTTTAGAATGTATTTCAATTAATTGATTGTGATTTTATGTAAACTGTGCTATTTTTACCGTTGTTAGCTGCTCTGAGCCCGGCTTCGGCTGGGCAGGGCAGGATATAAATAAATAAATTTATTATTATTATTATTATTATTATTATTATTATTATTATTGTTATTGTTATTGTTATTGTTGTTATTACTATCATGCACAAACCTCAGTAATGCCCGGGGCCGGATTACCAAATAGGCAGAGTTGGCACCGGCCTATGGGTCCCATGACTCCCTTGACTCAGGAACCTACATCATTGGAGGGGGTGGGAAGCAAGATTTTTACTGCCTAGGGGCCTTCAAAGGGTTTAATCCAGCATTGCCAGACATCATCGTCATCACCATCATAATTTATTACTTATACCCCGCCAATCTGGCTGGGTTTCCCCAGCCACTCTGGGCAGCTCCCAACGGAATGTTTAAAACACGATAAAACATCAAACATTAAAAACTAAACATTCCCACTCCCACTAATCTCTTCACTCACCAACACCTCCCTCCCTCTCCCTCCCCCCCCCCCAATTGTTTTATTTTCATTTCTTCATTTCAACAATTTTTATTGGTGGTTCCCAACCTTATCGCCCCCGCCACCATACACATTTTATTTCTATAATCACACGCCCAGTGCGCCCCCTCCCTATAAAAAGCATGATTTAGTGTAGTGGTTTGCACAGCCCGCAAGGGAAGATAGTAACACGATAAAATAAATGGGTGATGAAATTCAAAGCAATTCGAACCCTCTGCAATGGCAGGATCACAGCTTAGCAAGACCTCCCCTCCTCCACGCATCTCAAACACTGCAGAGCTACCGTATTTTTCCATGTATTACACCCCCCGCCCCCGTGTAGTTGAGCTTTTTTTACAGGAAATAAATAGGTTGATAAACACACCTATTCCCATGCCAGCAGAAGCAGCCAATCGCCAGCACTACAGCCCATCAACACGAGCCCTTGCTGCAGCCAACAATAACATGCCCTATAGCCGCTGACAATATCCGGCTCGCAGCACCAGTCATTCCCACATCCCCACTGTGCACTATCTGTGTAAAAGGTGCCCCCCAATTTTTCAGATGGTTTTTTTTTTTAAAGACCTAGTCTTATACAGTCATACCTTGGGTTACAGACGCTTCAGGTTGTGCGTTTTCGGGTTACGGACGTGCCGAAACCCGGAAGTACCAGAACAGGTTACTTCTGGGTCTTGGCGCATGTGCATAAGCACTAAACCGCGCTTTGTGCATGCGCAGAAGCACCGAATTGCGTGCCGCGCGTGCTCAGATGCGGCGCTGCAGGTTGCAAACGCTGCGGGTTGTGAATTTGCCTCCCACACGGATCACATTCACAACCCGAGCGTCCACTGTATATGGAAAAATATGGTACAGTGGACCCTTGGGTTACGTACTGCTCTGGATACGTAATCTTCGAGTTGCGAAAGCGGCAAACCCGGAAGTGTATTCTTTCGGGTTTTGCCGCATGTGCAGAAGCGATCTGTTGCTCCGCGCGTGCGCTCAGAAGCGGCGCCTCTGGTTACGGATTTTTCAGGGTGCGCACGGACCCCCGAAACAAATTAAATTTGTAACCAGTGGGTCCACTGTACTTCCAGTCGCTGTGGGCAATACACTGGAGGAGTAGAGGAGTAAAAAATTTCACGCTATTCTTGGGCTCTCATGTTAATAGGGAATTTTTCTTCCTCTACAAGGTTCCTGTGTCCTTTGAAGAGGTCCCTGTGCCTTTCACCAAGGAAGAAGAGGAAGAATGGGCACTGCTGGACCCAGGCCAAAACGCCCTGCCCAGGGAAGTCTTGGTGGAGGACTTTGGGAATCTAGCCTCGCTAGGTAAGTTTTTGCTCTGAGTTGTTAATATGAGTTCCTTCTCTTATATATTTGTTGTTTAGTCGTTTAGTCGTGTCCGCCTCTTTGTGACCCCATGGACCAGAGCACGCCAGGCACTCCTGTCTTGCACTTCCTCCCGCAGTTTGGTCAAACTCATGCTGGTAGCTTCGAGAACACTGTCCAACCATCTCGTCCTCTGTCGTCCCCTTCTCCTTGTGCCCTCCATCTTTCCCAACATCAGGGTCTTTTCCAGGGAGTCTTCTCTTCTCATGAGGTGGCCAAAGTCTTTGAGCCTCAGCTTCACGATCTGTCCTTCCGGTGAGCACTCAGGGCTGATTTCCTTCAGAATGGAGAGGTTTGTTCTTCTTGCAGTCCATGGGACTCTCAAGAATCTCCTCCAACACCATAATTCAAAAACATCAATTCTTCGGCGATCAGCCTTCTTTATGGTCCAGCTCTCGCTTCTTATATATATATATATGTATATATAATTTTTATAAAGTTTTTCTATTTTACATTTTAGAATATTCATTTAAACAACCTCAAATCAGTGACTTCCCTTCTCTTTCTGTGGTTCAATTTACATACCATAAATCCTTGCATATTTTACATTCCATTTTAGTATTCCATTATTACTTCCATCAAAGCTTGTCTACACTGTTGAATTTATCTTAATGCTGCCAGCATTTTGAAGTGTACACAATTTCCCCCATATATCCAGTAAACATTTTCCAGTCTTTTTTAAACGTATGTTCTTCTTGTTCTATTATTCTATATGTTAAATCTGCAAGCTGCACATTGTCCATCAATTTGCCATTCTTCTTTAGTTAGGACTTTGCTCGTTTTCCATTTTTGGGCCAATGAAACATGGGCCACTGTAGTGGCATACATAAATAGTCTTTTTTGACACCTGGAAATTTCGGTGAGTTATCCCCAACAGAAAGGACTCTTGCTCTCTATTGCAAGTGAAGATTTCACCGGGGAGGTCTGTGGCCTTGCCAGAGGGTGGCAGGGGGCTGCTATTGAGCATCTTTGGACCTGCTCCATTATCTTCTGGCCTGTCAGGATTTTGGAGTGTCTTCACAAGTAGGAAAAATCTGTACTTGGTGGTCCTCAGTCAGAGCTGAATGTTCTCAATGAGTAGGTGGCTTTTAGGTTGGGGTTTTCATTCCTTGTGCTGAGATCAAAACAAAAATTTTTTTTCCTTCTAGTAGCACCTTAAAGACCAACTAAGTTAGTTCTTGGTATGAGCTTTCGTGTGCATGCACACTTCTTCAGATACACTGAAACAGAAGTTGCCAGATCCTTCTATATAGTGAGAATGTCTTTGTTCAGACCAGGTCTCTCCATGGTTTTAAGTTTGGTAATGAGTTGCAATTCAGCAGCTTCTCTTTCCAGTCTATTTCTGAAATTCCTTTGTAGTAATACAGCTACTTTGAGGTCTTGTATAGAATGTCCTGTCTGAACAAAGACATTGGATTCTTATCTCATTATACATGACAAAGCCATTTTCACCTTCTCACCCCTTGCTTTTTCCTGTAAGACCTATTGCAGTCGTTAAGAGTCGTCAACAGGCTCATCACAGCTATCTGCCAACCACCCATTCCCACCACCCTTCTGAGTAATACCCCTCCCCACCTTCTCACTATATAGAAGGATCTGGCAACTTCTGTTTCAGTGTATCTGAAGAAGCGTGCATGCACATGAAAGCTCATACCAAGAACTAACTTAGTTGGTCTTTAAGGTGCTACTGGAAGGAAAAAATTTTTTTGTTTTGACTATGGCAGACCAACACGGCTACCTATCTGTAACTTGTGCTGAGATGTTACTGACGAGCCACCCATGGGTTCCAGGAGAGCTGTCATGGATCAGGCCAATGGCCCATCTAGTCCAGCATCCTATTCTTGCAGTGGCCAAGCACATGCCTGTAGGAAACTCACAAGCAAGATTTGAGGAGAAGCTTACGCTCCTGTCATTTCCAGCAACTAGTATTCAGAAGCCTAGGGACGTGGGTGGCACTGTGCTCTAAACCACTGAGCTTCTTGGGCTTGCTGATTGGAAGGTCGGCGGTTCGAATCCCCACGACGGGGTGAGCTCCTGTTGCTCTGTCCTAACTTCTGCCAGCCTAGCAGTTCAAAAGCATGCCAGTGCAAGTAGATAAATAGGTATCGCTATGGTGGGAAGGTAAACGGCTCTGGCACAGTCCTCCGTGCACCAGTAGCGGTTAAGTCATGCTGACCACATGACCCGGAAAACTGTCTGTGGACAAACGCCGGCTCCCTTGGCCTGAAAGTGAGATGAGCGCTGCACCCCATGGTCGCCTTTGACTGGACTTAACCGCCCAGGGGTCTTTTACCTTATTCAGAAGCATTGCTGCCTCCGACTGTGTAGGCAGAACATATTTTATTTTATTTTTTGTATTTTTTAGTTTTTTACCAGCAGCCAAAACACAAACAGTGAAAACAAACAGTGAAAACCCCCAGGAGGCTGATACATTGGGTATACATAATCAATGATAACATATTCAAATCAACCATATGTACAATTCTATATATCTTAACACTCCTCCCTCCACAAGGTTTCTTTAATTTTTAAAATTTTAATTGCCCCAAATTGTTCAAACCTACCCAGATAATTCAATAGCTTCTCAAACCAATCCTCCTTCTCACTGACCTTAAACCCTTTCATTTTATGTATCTTCACAGTTAGATATTCTAAGATTATAATATTTTTCAATTTTTCTCTCCATTGGTTCAACCCTAGCTCTTCTGCATTTTCCCAGTTACTCACTATAACCTGTCTGGCTGCAATTACCATCAATTTTACCCATTTACATTCCTCTTTTGTTTCTAACTCGTGCTACTCAGGCTAATATTATTATTATTATTATTATTATTATTATTATTATTGCCACAAATTATTAAATTATATACAGTCCTTCATCAAGAGAACAATTTGGAGATGGTATTTAACACCAGTTAGATCAAATCAAATAAACAAGGAATATTTGGAGTTATGTTGGAGGGGATGCCAGGAAACAGGGAATTATGTTCACATGTGGTGGGGTGTAAATATGAACCATTCTTTTAGGCAAAGGGTGTTTAAGGAGATTACAGAAATCACTGGGTTAAAGCTGACCGAAAGACCAGAGATAGCATTATTATCAATTTACGATTGGGATGGCAGTTATACAGGCTATCAAGGACTTGCTCACAAGTTTATTGTCAGCTGCACAAATTATGATAGCTAGGAAGTGGAAGGGGCAAGCGGAATATAAAATGGAAGAATGGTATAAAGAGGTGTGGGATATATCTATTAATGATAAATTAATGTGTGCCATTAAGGTAAGACAGAGAATATGCAGGAGAAATAATTTTGAGGAGATATGGAGGGTGTGTGTAGAATTTCTACTGTTAAAACAGAAAGGGGTCAAACCATTGCAAGAGGTGTTGAAATTTTAGGAGGTTGGATAGTTACTATGGAATGGTCTCAGTGGTGGGGTGCACCTTTTTATTCTTATTTATTTAGGATTTTTACTTTGTCCAAAGAAAAGAGAGACCACAGGAAGGTTTACAACATAGCCCTTGAGGCTAGTACAGTGGTGCCTCGCAAGACGAAATTAATTCGTTCCGCGAGTCTTTTCGTCTTGCGTGGTTTTTCGTCTTGCGAAGCTCGGTCAGTCGCAACTGCACCTCTTCAAGCGGTTGTAAGAAAAAAGGAAACAAACTCACAAGATGTTTTCGTCTTGCGAAGCAAGCCCATAGGGGAAATCGTCTTGCGAAGCAACTCAAAAAACGAAAAACTCTTTCGTCTTGCGAGTTTTTCGTCTTCCGAGGCATTCGTCTTGCGAGGTACCACTGTAGTCGTCAGTAGCCCTATTCTCAATAAATTTGTCTAATTCTCCTTTCAAGCCAACCAAGTTGGTGGCCATCACTGTAACAGTTGGACTGCAGCAGGAAAACACTTGGAAGATTTTGAGTGCCATTTCCCTTATGGAAGCAGAAACCAATTTGAATGGGGATTTTGTCCACATTGCTGCCCAGTCTTCCTCATCTTTTTTTCCAACCTAGCGGTTCTCCAGAAGTCTTTGGCAGGGCCAAGGAAGTAGAACCACACATGTATTAATTTGCCACACCACTGGGTTGGACTCAAAGGTTCCTTCTCACCTCTTTTCTTGACTCTCTTTCTGTTCCAACAGGTGGCGGGTGGCCCAGTAAGAAGAACAACAACAACAACAACAGACCCTGTGAGAGAAGCAAGCTTCAAGAAATGGAAGAGAACTTCAGAAATCCTGAGGGACCGACAGAACAGGAGGAAAACCAGATGGAGAAGTGGCTGGATGAACCAGCCACTTCCCAGGATGAAAACTTTCGTGAAATCGTGGTTCAGCCAGAAAAATCAAGAGGAACAAGAAGGAATGCCTGCCCTGCGCTTGTGAAGAACGCCGGTCACAAATCAGACGTCAACGGCCACTGGAAAGTTCACACGGAAGAGAAGCCGTACAAATGCATGGAGTGTGGAAAGAACTTCAGCCAGAGCACTCTCCTTAGGTTGCATCAGAGAATCCACACGGGAGACAAGCCCTACAGCTGCTCCGAGTGCGGCAAGAGATTTTACGACAGATCTCACCTCAACAGCCACAAAAGAACCCACACTGGGGAGAAGCCGTATAAGTGCTTGGAGTGCGGGAAGAACTTCAGCCACAAGGTGAACCTTACCTCCCACCAGAGGATCCACACGGGAGAGAAACCTTACAACTGCTCGGACTGCGGGAAGAGCTTTTGCGACAAGCAGAACCTTATCAGACACCAAAGAATCCACACGGGAGAGAAGCCGTACAAATGTATGGAGTGTGGGCAGAACTTCAGGCAGAGGGCGACCCTCACCTCTCACCAGAGAGTCCACACCGGGGAGAGACCCTACCAGTGCTTGGATTGCGGAAAGTGCTTTTTCAGAAAAGCGGAACTGAACCGACACCAGAGGATTCACAGGGGAGAAGAAAGGCCCGTCATCTCTTGGAGCGTCGAAATGGCATCAGATGGGGTGTCGATTTTATGTCCCATCAGAGAACTGGCACAGGAAAACCAGCCTATAACTCCAGTGATTAAACAAGAACAGTATTGCTAAAATAGAGTCAGAATAATTTGCATGAGAGACACACACACAAACACACTTCCCCCCCCTGCCCCAATAAATGTTTGGGAGTGTAGAAAGAGCTTCAGCTAGAGCAGAACATATAATGTACAGTATGCATACTCTGTGAGGAAACAAACTTTTAACGCAGATCATACCTGAGGCTGATGGACCAGGCTCCCTTCACGAGCAAAGAGCTGGCGTCCTGTTCTTCGGCTTCCGATGTGTAAATCTCTCATGTGCCTTACTGAGTCCTGTCATCACTTGCGAAAGTTGACTAGTCAGCCTGCTTCCTTTGTGCCTATTTTTCCTATTAAAATATACACATTTGACGCAAAAACAACTCCTGTCCATTGAACTGTAGTTCCTTCTTGGAGCGATGCATATTAAGACACATTTCGCTAACGTAAGAGTTGTCGTTCTTTTTGTAACTGGAATGGTGGACTTAAATGATCCTAGAATTATCCCAGTGTAGATACAGTGGTACCTCGGGTTACAGACGCTTCAGGTTGCAGACTCCGCTCACCCAGAAATAGTACCTCGGGTTAAGAACTTTGCTTCAGGATGAGAACAGAAATTGCACGGCGGCGGCAGGAGGCCCCATTAGCTAAAGTGGTCCTTCAGGTTAAGAACAGTTTCAGGTTGAGAACGGACCTCTAGAACGAATTAAGTTCTTAACCCGAGGTACCACTGTACGTTGAGGTTCCAGTTCCCAGATCCTGGTGTTGCTGGCCAAGGGTGAGTAGAGACGAAGAAGGGGCTCACGGCAGTGTGAATGCTGTCCTGGAAGCCCTCAATTTAACGCCTGCTTCCTGCTGCATAGCAGCAAAGCTAGTACTGGAATACACTACAGACATCGACTAGCAAAGGGATGGACTTTCTGCCTGCAACCTACAACAGAGTGAGGCTCACTAAGTACGTCTGTCAGGGGTGGGGAATCACAAGCCTGGAGGCCAAATGCGATCCACTGGGTCAGCGGTTCTCAACCTGGGGGTCCCCAGATGTTGTTGGACTACAACTCCCATCATCCCTGAGCTCTGACCTTGCTAGCTAGGGATGATGGGAGTTGTAGTCCAACAACATCTGGGGACCCACAGGTTGAGAACCGCTGCACTGGGTGTCTCTATCTGGCCCCTAGCGCTCACACCCCTTGCCGGCTCTGCTTTTCACCCCCAAGTCAGTGGAGCCCTAATTATGTGTTGGATTTCGGCCAGAAAAAGGAGAGGTAACAACAACAACAACAACAATTTATTATTTATACCCCACCCATCTGGCTGGGTTTCTCCAGCCACTCTGGGCGGCTTCCAACGGAATATTAAAATACTGTAATACATCAAACATTAAAAGCTTCCCTAAACAGGGCTGCCTTCAGATGTCCTCTAAAAGTCTGGTAGTTGTTGTTCTCTTTGACATCTGGTGGGAGGGCATTCCACAGGGCGGGCGCCACTACCGAGAAGGCCCTCTGCCTGGTTCCCTGTAACTTTGCTTCTTGCAGTGAGGGAACCGCTAGAAGGCCCTTGGCGCTGGACCTCAGTGTCTGGGTTGGACGATGGGGGTGGAGACGCTCCTTCAGGTATTTATTATTATTTTATTAAAACCAGCTTTATATACCACTTAATCACCAGAGACTGCTAAGCCATTTACAAAAAACAGTATAAAATATTAGTTTTAAAAATGTTGGTTGTCATCCATCTGTTTTGGGAGACAATGGAGGAGTGCGCCTTTGGGGTTGAGGTCAGGCTGTTGGAAGGTTGCAGCGCCTGCAGTGGCTGTGGAGACCAACATGGGAGAGACATGTTTTGTTGCAGCCGGGGCAGAGGAAGGCGTCCGGTTCTGCTGCTGCAGATGCGCCATGACATTTCTTCTCTCTGTGCTCCTCCCAGCTATGTTCCTCTTCTGGTAACTGCTACGGATGCACAACTTGACTGCCTGTCTCCAGGCATTGCGGTCATCTACAAGGGATTCCAACATCGCGGGGCTGATTTTGCCTGCCTTCATGTCACATTTGCAGACATTTTGGTTAATGCAGAGTTGGTCTGTCAACGGGCCTGGTGCCTGAAGCCAGCTCCCCTGTAGAGCACGATCTTGGGGGTCCTGCCATCTTCCATTCTGCGGACAAGGCCAAGCCAGTTTTAATCAATTTAAAACATTGGTAATTTGACAATACCATTAAAATCAAATGTTAATTACAAGTTGGCCTAAAATTTATCAAGATACAAATAAAATTGGGAGTTTTTTTATTTAAAAAATTGAAATCATTTTTATTTGATTTTACAATACAAAATTATTTAAAAATTCAAATACATACCTATGTGCAGAGATTCCTCCAACTCTCAGGACTCCCCACCCCCTCCATGGAGTCCCATTTTAAGCATTTAAAACTGCATCGTCTTCCAAAACTATTATATCAATCCGTTTTTTCCATGGTGATTTTTACACTGCAAGTGAAAATCCTGCCAATACAGTGGTACCCGGGTTACATACGCTTCAGGTTATAGACGCTTCAGGTTACAGACTCCACTAACCCAGAAATAGTATCTTGGGTTAAGAACTTTGCTTCAGGATAAGAACAGAAATCGTGCTCCGGCGGCGCAGCAACAGGAAGAGGCCCCATTAGCTAAAGTGGTGCTTCAGGTTAAGAACAGTTTCAGATTAAGAATGGACCTCCAGAACAATTAAGTACTTAACCCGAGGTACTACTGTATTTCCATCTCCTTAACAGTGG
Organism: Podarcis filfolensis; assembly: GCF_964270895.1. Classification (NCBI taxonomy): domain Eukaryota; kingdom Metazoa; phylum Chordata; class Lepidosauria; order Squamata; family Lacertidae; genus Podarcis; species Podarcis filfolensis. The sequence continues at coordinate 3,383,056 of NC_139605.1, read as the reverse complement.
TCTCTTAAATAACTTACAATTTTTTCCCATTATGTTGTAAAGTTTCTGTCTTCTTGGTTCCTGAGTTTTCCAGTCAACTTTGCCATTTTTGCACAGCTTGGTTTGCCATTCTTTTTTAGTAAGAACTTTGTCGTCTTTTCATCTCTGGGCTAGTAGCATCTGGGCGGCTGTAGTTGCATACATAAAAAGTCTTTTTCTGGTCCTTTGGGATGTCGGTACCTGTAATTCCTAATAAAACGCTTCTGGTTTTTTAACAAAAGTTATTTTAAACATTTTTTCCCCATTTCATTGTATATCATCTCCCAGAAAGCTTTTACCACCTTACAGGTCCACCACATATGATAAAAGGTACCTTTTTTTCTTTAAATTTCCAGCAGGTATTTGTACTTGTCTTGTACATTTTTGCCAGCTGAAAGGTAAAGGGACCCCTGACTCTGGGGTTGCGGTGCTCATCTTGCTTTACTGGCCGAGGGAGCCGGCGTACAGCTTCCGGGTCATGTGGCCAGCATGACTAAGCCGCTTCTGGCGAACCAGAGCAGTGCATGGAAACGCCGTTTACCTTCCCACCTATTTATCTACAACACTTTGACGTGCTTTCGAACTGCTAGGTTGGCAGGAGCAGGGACTGAGCAATGGGAACTCACCACGTCGCGGGGATTCGAACCGCTGACTTTCTGATCGGCAAACCCTACGCTCTATGGTTTAACCCACAGCACCACCCACCAGCTTAGTAGGAGTCAAATACCACTGGTACATCATTTTCATATAATTCTCTTTCAAAGTACAACAGGACATGAATTTCAGGTTTGTTTTCCATAACCTTTCCCAATCTGCCACCTGGATGCTATGTTCCAAATCTGTTGCCCAGTGTATCATTACCGATTTGACCTGTTCACCTTTAAAAATTGGGAGTTTTGATCGCAAGTGCTCTACAAAAATATAAAAGGAAGCATTAGAATTATGGATAAAAAAATAGTTACAACCAGACATTCAAAATATTCAAGAGGTAGCTAAAAAAATGAAACACGCTTGTATAGACTTGCAAACACCTTTTTGGGAGGTACCAAAAAGAGCGCAGCAAAGATGTTTTTACTCTTTTACTCTCTTTCAAGCTAAGCAAATTGTTGCTGGCTCTCTTGCAGACCCACACTATGCATCGAAGTGCATCTGACGCACATTTAAAGCACATAACTCCCACCCCACCTAAAAGCTTGCTTCACCCCCTTAGCCCTGCTATGTAAAGCTGGCCAAAGGCATTCCCAGCCACTGAGGCCACTTGGCCCTCTGGTGGCAAACCTTTGTATCGCCTGCCTTTCATAGGTTTCCTCTTCCTCCAGAAAAGGTGTGTGTGTTTGTGGGGTGGGTGGGTGTTAGTGCTGAACTCCATGTACTTTTGGGAAGAGGGTGTTGTCTCTCTCTCTCTCTCTCTCTCATACCACCTGGAATCTATTGTTTTAACCCTGAGATGACCTCTTCCCCGGAAGGTTTCCAAATTCCTTGATTTGGAAATGCAAGAGTGGGATGATATTATTTTCATCATCATCATCATCATCATCATCATCAATTTTATTTATACTTTTCAGATATATACATTTCACTGATTTTATATTCATTTTGACATTTTAAAACTTGACTTCCTTCCCCCTCTTCCTGCAGTCCCTTAAATTCATTTTTTATATCTTCTGCCTATCCAAATTCATTTAATTTGCTCATTTAATTGTCTGCTTTAAATATATACTCTTATGAAACTGCAGGTTATTACAACAATCCTGCTAATGTTTTTATCTGTTTACAATTTATCTGTAAATATTCAATAATCCATTTCCATTCTTTTATAAAAAGGTTGTTATCTTGATTTCTTATTCTTCTGGTAAGTTTCGTCATTTCTGCATATTCCATAAGTTTTTGTATCCATGCTTCCTTTGCTGGGACTTCTTTTTCTTTCCATTTTTGGGCTAGTAACATTCTTGCCGCTGTAGTCACATACGTGAATAAATTACATTTTAGGTAGTTCTATCCCTATAATTTCCAGAAGAAAGGTTTCTGGTTTTTGTGGGGGTTTTTTACCAACGTTATTTTAAACATCCTTTTCATTTCATTATACAGTCATACCTCGGGTTGAATATGCTTCATGTTGAGCGCGTTCGAGTTGCGCTCCGTGGCAACCAGGAAGTAATGGAGTGCGTTACTTCCGGGTTTTGCCGTTTGCGCATGCGCAGATGCTCAAAATGATGTCACGCGCATGCGCAGAAGCGGCAAAAAGCGACGCGTGTGTGTGCAAATGTGCTGTCGCTAGTTATGTTTGCTTCTGGATGTGAACTGGGCTCCGGAACGGATCCCGTTCGCATCCTGAGGTACCACTGTATATCATTTCCTTTTCTTTCTTTTTTTGCCAACATCGCTGCCATTTTTATTGCAAATGTTTTGGATTTAAACAGTTTTCTTTATTTAGGTACCCAGAAGACATGAGACAACATACTCCTCTGGCCATCCTTATGTTGCCCAGTCCTCAGCTGTATCTATGGTTCTGAAGCTCTCATTTTTCCTCTTATCTGTTCTGCGTGTGCTTGGTTCCTGGCTCTGTTTTCTTGATACTCTTTCTTTAAGCCTCGCCAGCGCCTCATTTCTCTGTCAAAATCATTGCAACGACCCAAATATCTCATGATAGAGTGCTCTTTGTGGCAATAAATGTCAAGGCAATAAACTATTTTACTTTTAAAAGACAACTGAAGGCAGCCCTGTTTAGGGAAGTTTTTAATGTCTGACACTGTGTTGTTTTTAATATTCGGTTGGAAGCCGCCCAGAGTGGCTGGGGAAACCCAGCCAGATGGGTGGGGTATAAATAATAAATTATTATTATTATTATTATTATTATTATTATTACTACTACTACTACTACTACTACTACTACTGATTGAACAGACGGATAATAAGGCTGCATTCTTCCCTGTGCAGATGAAGAGATAGCTCTGGGTGCATCGCAAATTAAGGAGAGCTCATGAGTAAAATCTGAAGTCTTCCACCTGGGAAATCCGACTTGTGCGCCTGCTTTTTCCAGTCAATTCACAACTAAGTTCTGCAAAAATCCCAGCACGCCTGGAACAGACGGGAATTCAAAGAAAGGGCAAAACCCGGATGTAAGCTTCGTTCAGACCCGGAAGTTGTTCTTCTTTGACCGCTTTCGTCACACGGAAACCCCGCCTCTTCTGCTGCAGCTGATAGCGCACAACTTAAGGCAGGCGCGATCGGAACAGGAGACGAGGAGCGCCAGGGGGCTTCTGTTGACTATCGCTGTTGGCGCTCTGCGCAGCCGCCAACGCGGCGCGCGGCACCGCTAGGGCGGTGATTGGCTTTGGCGCACGAGAAGGCGGCAGCTGATTGGCTGGTTCAAAGCTGAGCGGACCGTTTGGCGGGCGGAGGTAATCGTGAGGGGTTTGTTAAGCCGAAGAAGCAGATGGCAAAGAGGCGGCGGCTAAACGCCGGAGGTGGGAAGGACAGAGCCGAGTAAGTTCGTCTTGAGGGTGGGGGAGCGACGCTGAGGTAACGGGGCTGCCCCTTTCCCTCAGAAGAAAGCGAGCCGGGGAAACAGTACGTTGTAAATCAGTTTATTTTCATCCGGCTCTTCCTCCGAGGAGCTCAGAATGGCCCATAACATAGTGGGACCCTATCTCGTCCTGGCGACAACCCTGTGAGGTGGGTTAGGGCCGGGAGAGCTTCGTGGCCGAGAGCGTTTGAACCCGAGTAATGGCCTTTGGGCCTGGGGTGCCGGATGACGTCATTATATATCATTTCCCAGTAAACCTTAAGCTTACAAGACCACCACATTATAAAAAAAATCTTTCTCTTTACATTTCGATATTTTCCGGCTGATAACGATAATCTTTATTTATCATTGTCCCATACAGAACAACGAAATTGAAAAAAAACCAAACATCAGACATTCAGAAACCAACAAGGCTGCTATCCCAGGCTGGTTAGCCCCCTAAAAATTCTGATACCCCATAATTAAATACAATATACTCCCATAGAGACTACAGTAGTACCTCAGGTTACAGACTCCGCTAACCCAGAAATAGTACCTTGGGTTAAGAACTTTGCTTCAGGATGAGAACAGAAATTGTGCTCCGGCGGCGCGGTGGCAGCAGGAGGCCCCATTAGCTAAAGCGGTGCTTCAGGTTAAGAACAGTTTCATGTTAAGAACAGACCTCCAGAACGAATTAAGTACTTAACCCGAGGTACTACTGTACCTTAAAAAGGTAAAGGAACCCCTGACCATTAGGTCCAGTCGTGGCCAACTCGGGTTGCGGCACTCACCTCGCTTTATTGGCCGAGGGAGCCGGCGTACAGCTTCCGGGTCATGGGGTCAGCATGACTAAGCCGCTTCTGGCGAACCAGAGCAGCGTACGGAAACGCCGTTTACTTTCCCGCCGGAGTGGTACCTATTTATCTACTTGCACTTTGATGTGCTTTTGAACTTCTAAGTTGGCAGGAGCAGGGACCGAGCAACAGGAGCTTACCCTGTTGCGGGGATTCGAACCGCCAACCTTCTGATCAGCAAGTCCTAGGCTCTGTGGTTTAACCCACAGCGCCACCCGTGTCCCTTCCACTGTGCCTTACACTGCATTTAAAACCAAAATCTAATTTGAATAGAAACTGTTTCTCAGGCGGCTAGTCCTAGTCTTTGTGTGCCAGAGAGCCAGTGTGGTGTAGTGGTTAAGAGCGGTAGTCATGTAATCTGGGGAACCGGGTTCGTGTCTCTGCTCCTCCACATGCCGCTGCTGGGTGACCTTGGGCTAGTCACACTTCTCTGAAGTCTCTCAGCCCCACTCACCTCACAGAGTGTTTGTTGTGGGGGAGGAAGGGAAAGGAGAATGTTAGCCGCTTTGAGACTCCTGAAGGGGAGTGAAAGGCGGGATATCAAATCCAAACTCTTTCTTTCTCTTTCTTTATAACCCTGTACCTTCTTCCAGAAGGCAGATACTGAAAGAGATCATTTCCGGGTTGCGCACTATCCTGCACTATCTCTGCAGCTTTCTTATGGCACCTGGAAGCATAGATTTGATCCAAGGTGGGAAGAGTGCACCCAGTTATTCTCTCCACAGTCTTTACAACCCTGGACAGCATTGTTTTTCCCTGACCGTGCAGCTCCCAAACCACACATACAGACCATAAGTTAATAACACTCTCAACAGTACAATGGTAAAATGCCATCAACAGGTCCTTTGAGAGATTATTTTTCCGGAGGATTCTCAGAAAATATAACATCTGCTGTGCTCTCTTCATCAGGTCTTTGCTGTTTTCTCCCCAGGTTAGGTCATGATATGACCGGCACCAACTCTATGCTGTTTTCAGCCTGTTGTAATCATATTTCTTTAGTCTCTTGATCTTTCGTCGTAACTTGGTTTATTAATAATTTTCTTCAGATGAAAAATTTGAAGGAAAGGAAGAAAAACACAGCACAGAAAACGGAATAAACGCAATTAACACCAGCACACCTGTCTTTTCCCTCTCTGCACATAGAATCAGGACGGACCCCCTGAGGGTCATCCAGTCCAGCCCCTCCCCCCGCAATGCAGGAATCTCAGCTAAAGCATCCCTGACAGATGGCCATCCAACCTCTGCTTAAAATACTCCAAGGAAGGAGAGTCTGCCACCTCTGGAGGGAGACTGTTTGGGGGCATTGGTTTTGGGCATAAGTCCCTCTCAAGGGTTAAAGAAAGGGAGGCCAGATGCCTAGAGAGGCCTGGAAATAGACACTTCTCTCCCCCTTTCTGCTCCCCCGCCCCGCCACACGCACAGTCTTTCTCAAAAAATTCATATTGCAGTGTGTGCATTGACGCAAAGGAGCAGGGCTGTCTCCATTCACGATCAGGTGGGTGCAATGGGAGGAGGGTCTGGGTAGGGGAAAAAAATGAGAGGTGGAATTTTTATTTATAGGGGTGGTTTGCATCACTTCTTGCAGACCTGCCTGTGCGCCATGGCTCGGTGGTAAGGTCATGGGGTTCACGCAAAGCATAGAATCCTAGAATCATAAGAGTTGGAAGGGATCCCCACGGGTCCAACTCCCTCAGCTCAAACATTCAGGACAAATAGCATAAAGTAAAAGTGGGGAGGGAGGTGCAGAGAGAGGGGAAAGCGGGGGGGGGGCAGGGGCACGCAAGCCCTGACACGCATAACAGACCACATGCATGCGCACCATTTGAATGGCAATGCCCAGCAACTTGGGGGGTGGTGGTTACACACACCCTCCATATCTTCTCAAAATTATTCCTCCTGCATATTCCCTGTCTTACCTTAATGGCACACATTAATTTATCATTAATAGATATATCCCACACCTCTTTATACCATTCTTCCATTTTATATTCTGCTCGCCCCTTCCACTTCCTAGCTATCATAATTTGTGCAACTGTCAATAAATTTGTGAGCAAGTCCTTCCTAGCCTGCGAACCTTCCACCCCATCATAAATTGATAATAATGCTACTTCCAGACTGGGCAAGCCTAAAGGAGAGTGACCCTAAGAAGGGTCAGGACTTCCTGTGGAAAGGAGGGAAGGTACTGGTCAATTTTTTGTTTGTGATGTATGATGTATACTCTACTTTTCTATTGACAAAGGTTTTGTGGAAGAATGGAAACCGTTTTCGGATTATTTAAGGAAATGTTATATGGTGAACACGTGAGCAGGATTTGAACCACAAGCAACAGAAGGGATTGAAGATTATAGTAGTTTTGTTAAGGTTTAAGAGACAGAAGAGAGGATACAGCACAGGGAGAGAAACAAGCACTATGGAAAAGGGGGTGGGAAGTCGGGGGGAATATTTTATTATGTATTGAAATGTGTGTGTGAACTTTTGGAAAACTTAATTTAAAAAAAATCACAAAAGTATACATTATTTTTCTCACCAGCTGATACTGTTTAAGTCATTTTGGAACAAATATTGTATGGATTTGGATTTGATATCCCGCTTTATCACTACCCAAAGGAGTCTCAAAGCGGCTAACATTCTCCTTTCCCTTCCTACCCCACAACAAACACTCTGTGAGGTGAGTGGGGCTGAGAGACTTCAGAGAAGTGTGACTGGCCCAAGGTCACCCAGAAGCTGCATGTGGAGGAGCAGGGAATCGAACCCGGTTCACCAGATTACGAGTCCACCGCCCTTAACCACTACACCACACTGGCTCTCCGAGGAAGCCATGACTACAGTGTCATAATGCCTGGAAGTTGGGCATGTAGGAGGAGCTGGGACAGACGTTTAAAACCAGAATGAAAATATTGCTTGTGTAAAAAGATATTTAAGGTTCGGGGGGGCGGGTTCAGAAAGGGGATTGATAAGTGTCCATTAAAGAAAGGGGAGCGAGATTTGGGGATGGAATCACAACAGTTGATGCTGAAAACAGAGAAAATTGCTCATCCAAAGAGAAGCTGAAAAGCTGCATGAAAATGTTACAAGGCTGGAGCCCAGGTGCTAAGTTGGTGTTAAGAAAAGAAAAGCTGCTCAGAGTTAACAGCACTTCCGAAAGCAGATGAGAAGGTGTATGTTGTAATAGACCCTTCAGAGGGTGAACCTCAGATGCTCAAACAACATCATGCTCAATCAGGGCACCAGGGAATGGACAAGACAGGCTCTCCGTAGCCCTGGGAATATTTTATGCACAAAACTTTTCAGATAACAGTGCAAGAAATTAGCTCACCTTGCCATTGTGCTTAATGCTTAGTTGATTGCTTTCACAGGCAATCACTGGCTGAATCCCTGGAGCTTTGCTAAGAATTAAGAATAATTATAAGGGAAAGAAGCATCGCCTTGGCAACATTCCAGTGGCGCAGGTGCAGAGCAGAAGAAAAACATGTTTTTGGGATCTCACAGAAGTGTCTCCCTGGTGTCGACGTGGCCATTAACGGACAAAGCACTTTCATAAAATTGGGGACCAATGTATTATTTTATGATATATGTGAATGTGTTTGTGTGTGAACAAACACCATGGAATCATTATTTCAGAACATTGTGAGTTCATTAAACTACTTCTAGGGGTGCCATACACCCATGATTTCCCGTTCATGGCAACCCATGTCGGAAGTGCTGATTTTTTGGGCGAATTTCCTTAAAAAGCTCAAAAGCATCAACCCCACCCCCCGCAAAAATAGCTCAACAACTTTGCCAGCCCCCCAGCAACTGTTGTGGGCCGGTGGCAGGATTGGCTAAGGAGGGGTGTGTGGTCTACAGACAGCTCTGAGGGCCAGATGGGGAGGCTTGGAGGCCCTTTGGTCTGAGGCTCCACATCTGTGCTTTACTGCATCAGAACATGGAATAATCAAGATCAGTATGGTCAGTGCTTTTCTTTCTTAAAAAATGTTTAGGAGGACTCGATTTTCCTACTCGTATTGAAATACTGCCCCTCAATGAGGCCAAACTTTGAATTCACAAAACGTTTCGGAGTCCCCCCAGAAAAACACTGGATGTGGTATTGTCTGCTTTGACTCACAGGCCTGAAAAGAATTGAGTGTTCGTTCTGTAGATTTAAGAACAACAATTTTATTTTCAGGTAGGTAGCCGTGTTGGTGTGACGCAGTCAAAATAAATAAAAAACTTTTTAAAAAAATGGTCCAGTAGCACTTTATTGACCAACTAAGTTTGTTCTGGGCTTTCGTGCACATCCACACTTCTTTAGATACCAACAATTTTATTATTTATATAATTTGTTACATATCTAAATAATAAAAAATATTTATATATAATAGCACACACACACACATATATATAATTTAATAATTTCAACTCTACAAATCTATGATTCTATGATGGCTCTTAATTTTCCTTAGTGATAATTTTATCTTTTCCCCCCCTCTCCACCGCTTTGAGATTGTTGTCACAATCTGGCGGCTACGCATTACATGAAATTATACCTTAGTAATAAAAACGAATGAAAGGAAAAAAGAAACGATGGGGAGGGGGGGAACAACACAAAGAAATGCATGGGGGAGGGGGGAGGTTTCAAACTCCCAAATCAAAGTTGCCAGCTTACATTCCCAATATCGCAATGAACACCCGTGTGCCCACCTTTCCACTCCCACTTTGGCTTCCTTCCCCGTCTCCTGGGTGCTTTGTTGAAAAGCTCCTGGACAATAAGGGTTAAAGAAAGAGAGGCCGATGTCTAGAGAGGACTGGGAAGAGACATTTCACGCCCCCAACCCACCCTTAACCCCACCACCTCCGCCCATTCCCCGTCTTTTTCTCCAACGGATCAGATTTGGGGGGCGCAGCGGGCTGCAAACGGCACAGTGTAGGAGGCGAGGTGCATTTTAACACAAAGGGGAGGCTTCACTCCCTCGCACAGTCAGGTGGGTGCCAAGTGGCGGAGGGTCCGGGCATAGGATTTGGAGGACCAGACCATGTCATTACCGAGGAGGCAGGTTTAGTCGTTGTTTGAGTACTATCCCTGCCTCCAGGTCTGGTCCTGACCGGAAGGATACTGGAATCAGCAAGGGAAACCCACAGGACCTGAAAGTGTTGCTGTGCAATGCCAGGTCAATGATGCATAAAACCATTGCCATCCACGACCTGATTGTGGATGGAGGATTTGACCTGGCATGTGTGACAGAGACCTGTTTGGATGAAGCAGATGGGCCTGTCCTTGCCGCTGCTTGCCCACCAGGTTTCTCTTACGCACAGCAACTCAGGTCATGTGGGCGGGGGGGGGGGGTTGCAGTGATTTTTAGGAAGTCATTAGTCTGCACCAGGCGTCCTATTGGGAAGACCCAGTTTTCTGAGTGCATGATCTGGAAGTTGGGCAATAGGGGCAGTACAGGATTCCTTTTGGTGTACCGACCTCCCCGCTGCACCAAGGTTTCCCTGCCCGAGCTGCTTCAGGTTGTGGCGGATATGCTCCTGGAGACACCTAGCTTGGTTGTCCTGGGGGATATTTACAGCCATGCCGACACGACCTTACAAGGGGCCGCTCCACCGTGGGAGCAGGGCCAGGGCGGGAGAGTACTAGAGTTCTGTCTGGTCCTGTTACATGGGATCAATTCCAATCTTTTACCTCCGAGGATGTGGACAGGCTGCTTGGACAAGTGAAACTGACCACCTGTCTCCTTGATGCTTGCCCATCCTGGCTGATAAAAGTGAGCCGGAAAGGCTGGGCGATGGGCGCTGCAGGGTGGTGAATGCTTCCATCTGTGAGGGAACCTTCACAGACCCACTGAAAGAGGTGGTCATTAAACCGCTTCTTAAAAAAACATCTTTAGACCCAGCCAATTTGGCTAACTATCGCCCAGTCTCAAATCTACCATTCTTGGGCAAGGTGATTGAATGGGTGGTTGCCGAACAATTCCAAGCACGCCTGGAGGATGCGGACCATTTGGATCCCTTCCAATCGGGATTCACGCCTCATATTGGGACTGAAACTGCCTTGGTTGCGCTGGTTGATGAACTCTGGCGGGCTAGGGACAAAAGTGAGAGCTGTTTCCTTGTTCTGCTGGATCTCTCAGCGGCCTTTGACACCATCGACCATCCTTCTGGACCGTCTAGAGGGGCTGGGAGCTGGGGGCACTGTTATACGGTGGTTCCGCTCCTTTCTCCTGGGCCATGTCCAGAAAGTGGTGGTGGGGGATGAGTGTTCAGACCCCTGGGCTCTCACTTGTGGGGAGCCTCAGGGTTCCGTCCTCTCCTCCATGCGTTTTAATATCTATATGAAGCCACTGGGAGAGATCATCAGGGTATTTGCACTGGGTGTTCATCAGTATGCAGATGACACCCAGCTCTACCTCTCCTTTAAATCAGAACCAGTGAAGGCGGTGAAGGTCCTGTGTGAGTGCCTGGAGGCGGTTGGAGGATGGATGGCGGCTAACAGATTGAGGTTGAATCCTGACAAGACAGAAGTACTGTTTTTGGGGGACAGGGAGCGGGTGGGTGTGGGGGATTCCCTGGTCCTGAATGGGGTAACTGTGCCCCTGAAGGACCAGGTGCGCAGCCTGGGAGTCATTTTGGACTCACAACTGTCCATGGAGGCGCAGGTTAACTCTGTGTCCAGGGCAGCTGTCTACCAGCTCCACCTGGTACACAGGCTAAAACCCTACCTGCCCGCGGACTGTCTCGCCAGAGTGGTGCATGCTCTAGTTATCTCCCGCTTCGACTACTGCAACACATTCTATGTGGGGCTACCTTTGAAGGTGACCCGGAAACTGCAATTAATCCAGAATGCGGCAGCTAGACTGGTGACTGGGAGTGGCTGCTGGGACCACATAACACCGGTTCTGAGAGATCTGCATTGGCTCCCAGTACGTTTCCGAGCATGATTCAAAGTGTTGGTGCTGACCTTTAAAACCCTAAACGGCCTTGGTCCTGTATACCTGAAGGAGCGTCTCCACCCCCATCGTTCAGCCCGGACACTGAGATCCAGCGCTGACGGCCTTCTGGCGGTTCCCTCATTGCGAGAAGCGAGGCTACAGGGAACCAGACATGTAGTGGAATGCCCTCCCATCAGATGTCCAAGAGATAAACAACTACCTGACATTCAGAAGACATCTTAAGGCAGCCCTGTTCAGGGAAGTTTTTAATATGTAATGCTGTACTGTTTTTAACACTTGATTGGTAGCCGTCCAGAGTTGTTGGGGAAACTCAGCCAGATGGGCGGGGTATAAATAAATTATTATTATTATTATTATTATTATTATTACTTGCAAAGTTGCGCACCGCCCCCCTCCCCGCACAATTTGCTCTCTCTCTCGCAGCTCCAAGGAAGGACTGGAAGGAAAGGAAAAGGCATCCACGGGAGGAGGGAATTCCGGCTGAGAAAGTGGGGGTAATGGGGTCACTTTGGGGCATTGCCTTGATCTGAGGCATCGGGCCCCCTGAAATGGGCTTTTGCGTGACTGCTGCTGTGCGATGACCCAGAACGCAACCCCCGTGCAAACGGCGAGTTGCCTGTATTTAAGTTGTTTTGTATTGCAGAAATAAAGTTCTGTTTGGTGGGGATGACTGCAAATGCTTGGAGTTCTTTGTAAACCTCAGAGAATGCACAAGGAGGCAAAGCTGTGATAATTCAGATGGTTCAGTTAGTGGAGAATGTGTCTGGTAAGGGGGAAGATGGCCTTGGGGATGTGGAGATCCAAGCATGTCAGCGTGATCTCAGGACCGCTATACCTCAAGGACGGCCTCTTCCCATATAAACCTACCGGGACCCTGAGATCATCTTCTGAGGCCCTCCTTCGTGTGCCTCCTCCTCGAGAGGTCCGTAGGGCGGCAACATGAGAACGGGGCCTTCTCTGCAGTGGCTCCCTGTCTGTGGAATGCTCTTGCCAGGGAAGTTCGCCTGGCGCCTTCATTATACACCTTTAGGCACCGGGCAAAAACCTTCCTCTTTAACCAGGCCTTTGGTTGACCTGACTGACATCCTATACCCTTTTAAAATGTGGCTCCTTTCGAGGGGTGGGTGTTATTGGGTTGTTGTTTTTATTCTGGTTATATATGTTGTGATCTTTTCTGTGAACTCCCCTGAAACCTCTATGTATACAACAGTATATACCGGTAAACTCAATAAATAAAAAATAATAAGAATAAGAATATTCTTGTAAAGGGAGTGGGTTTCATGAGTTCACAGTGTTCAGACGTAGGTACTCTATGTAGAGCGTGTATATATTTGCATACATCCTAAAAGAATATATTGGTCCTGACCCCAACGAAGGTGCATTGCTATCTAAAGTCCAAGCTGACCTTTCCACCCTATGCTGGCCCATGTCAAAACAGGGCAGCTGCTTCTCTGTGTTCTTGCAAACATGTTTTCTCCAGCTCTGCATCTGCTCCTCAAGCCACAGAGAGACTCCAGAAGGTTGCCAGGGCGATGCTTCCCCGCCTAATAAAAATTCTTATTTTTCCCAGGGATTTCTCCAGAGATTCATAATTTCTCGCCCTGAGTCTGAAAAGTCTGGTGCATAAAATATCCCCTGTCTTGTCAATTCCCTAAACAGCTGCAGACAGTGAGAGGGATAGAGCAAAAAGCCTACATCACAAATGAAAAGTGGCTGTGCTCTTCCTTCTTTCCCTCGTGCTTTTAGGACACCCCAAACGGGCTAGTTTTAAATGTCACCACAAACATATTTTTGAGGGTGGCAGGTTGTGCACAACCATCTCATCCCCCCGCAATCCCAAGGGATGTGTTAGAGCGCCCCAACCTTCCAGGTGGCCCCTGAAATCCTATTTTGGTTTAAGAGAGGGATGAAGCTAAATATTGTTTTCGGGGTGGGTTGCTTGAACCCCCTATGTGAGTTTCCTGTTGTTCTTGATCACAAGGAATGGGTTTCAAGTCCCCCTGCCCTATGTGGCCCCTTCAGCCCCCATTTTGGATTAAGGGCCCAATGAACCTGAATGTTTTGCTTGGGATGGGCTGTGAGCACTCAATACAACCAACTCATCAATTCTTTTCTTTTAATAGTTTTTATTTGATTTTGCAAGTATAAGATTATAACAATACAACCATACATATCTATATTTAAAGATCTCCAATACAATACAACCATACATAAAAGTAAAGGTACCCCTGCCCGTACGGGCCAGTTGTGTCCGACTCTAGGGTTGTGCGCCCATCTCACTTACTAGGCCGGGGGCCAGCGCTGTCCGGAGAAACTTTCAGGTCACGTGGCCAGATTCACAAAGCTGCTCTGGCGAGCCGGCACCAGCGCAGCACACGGAAACGCCGTTTACCTTCCTGCTAGAAAGTGGTACCTGTTTATCTATTTGTACTTAGGGGTGCTTTCAAACTGCTAGGTGGGCAGGAGCTGGGACCGAAAGACGGGGGCTCACCCTGCCGCGGGGATTCGAACCGCCGACCATGCGATCGGCAAGCCCTAGGCGCTGAGGTTTTACCCACAGCGCCACCCGCGTCCCACAACCATACATATCTATATTTAAAGATCTCTCCAAATCTTTGGACTTCTCACCTTCCCCTCCATGGGTTCAACTGCATACTGTTCAATAGTCCATATTTTACATCACTCCATTTTCTCCATAGCAACTGCTACATTACAAGTGTTATTGCAATCTTGCTAATGTTTTCATCGGCTTACAGTGGTCATCAACTCATGAATTCTGATCAGGAGGAATGGGTTTTGATTTCCCCCAATCTTCCACATGCTCCCTGAATCTCCCCCCTTTTCTAAAGTTAAGGGCCCAATGGAGCTAACCATTTTTGTGGGTTTCATGCAAACTCTCTATAAACGTGGTCTGTTGCATGTCCCCACAGCCATCTATGGGTCCCAGAAACACAAGAGTCCTGAACACAAGGATCATAAAGTTCCCGCACCACTTTGATTGCGCTACGCACCCTGATTGCTTCTTGGTGTCTGCAGTACGGATGGCTCCCGCCTCCCGTGATTCTCCAATACAGTTTTGGAAGTTCCAGGCAGCTGTAAAAGTTCTAAACAGTTCCATAAAGTTTTAAAAAGTGCTAATACTTATGAGTAGTAATGTTACAGATACAGTGATTCCAACTTTACACTTCGGGGTGACCTTTTTTCACAACTGAGAAGAATTAATCTCCTTTTCAGTATTTCTAAGCAAAAGTTCATCCTATTATAATACAGGGAGTGGGGTTTGTTTGTTAGTTTGTTTTTGAAGTCAAAAAGTTATAACTCTAGTGCATACTCTATTTTTTTTTGTTATATGCAGCAAAAAGGGCAGCTCCCACTCTTCTTACTGGCTAGCCCTCCCTTCTCTTTTTTTGCTCTCCTTTTGCTCTCCCTAACTGTAGCAAAGGAGATTTTCTTTGCTTTCCGGTCCACCTAAGCAACAGTTGCCCAGGCTGCCCAGAACTGCCTTGTCCTTCACTCTTTTATCTACCCCCCTCCCCAAGCAACAAGCCTTCACCCTTTCCTTTCCTCTTCTTCCTCCTCATCCTCTGTTTCATTGTCATTCGCTTTCCCAAAACATTCCCACCGCTGGAGAGACCTGTCAAGAGTACACATGGACCAATGGTACCAAATAGTATGGGAAACAGCCCTACTAGAAAAATTAACCAATAAACTGAAACTGACATGGGGACAAATAGAAGAAGACACCTTCACCCCTGTATGGCTCCCCTTTATCTTATCACACACACAGCCCAACAAGACAATGACAAAAACCCACCTACAGCATACAAATCAATATGGCCAACCTGATCCAAAACACCCACCCACCCCACTCACCCATGAAAACAAAGACCACCACAGCCAACCACAAATGAACAACCACACCCTAGGCCAACCCCAACCTCTCTCGCCACCAAAGGAACGCAAGTGAACTGCAAAGAACCTGCACAAGCAATGCTGACACCAAACCCTACATATAGTAAGTAAAATAGAAACATCGCCACCCAACCACACCCCCAATCATCTTCCCTCCCTCCCCCCTCCCCCTTTTCTTCCTAATGTCTCAACAAATGAAACTGAATTGTAAAAATGTTACATGAAAAAAAAATACGAGAGACATTGCACACTTTTGTAAATCATCAAATTTTTAATAAAAAAACCGCCAAAACATTCCCACCACTGTGGAAATGTCCGCCTGGAGCTCCCCCCTCCATAATACACTCCCTTCTTACTACATTCAGTGGAAACATTCGAGGATTCTTCTGAGGAAGTGAAATGAAACAGGGGGAGGTGGGGGGTTTAGAGATGACAGTTGAGCGGGTAGGTTTCTGGCCAAATGTGGACCTAGGTCCCTGTGTATATGGTCTGAAGGAGCAAAATGTTAACAACACCTTTGCTGAGGCTGAAGAGAATAAGCAGAGGCCTAAATATAGGACAAGTGGCTTATTACACTAGAAGCTTAAGATGAGTCAACATGAGTGTGATGCAGCAACTTTTTAATATATTAAATAATAATATTGATTACCAGCCCTCACTGTAAGGTCCCTTCATGGCTCACAACATTTTAAAATACAGCATTGAAAGGTGTGTTTTTTTTAATTATACAATTAGGGGGGAAAGATAACAAATTTTAACTCTAATATAAATAATGTTGAAATCTTAGTCTGCTTCAACAGAAGTATAGTGTCCAGATCAAGGGACGTAATAGTCCCACTCTATTCCGCCTTGGTCAGACCACACCTGGAATACTGTGTCCAGTTCTGGGCACCATAAATTAAGGAAGAGATTGATGAGTTGGCAGGTATGGGGTGGAGAGTGACCAAGATGACCAAGGGCCAGGGAGGAATGGGGGAGGCCACCTCTCCATCCTGACCCTCCCAGGGAGGAGGAAGAGGAAGAAGACAGTATAGATTTACAACAGGGCTTTGAGGGAAGTCACAGTTCAGAGGCAGATGAGGGGGAAAGTTGGGAAATCATGAGAGAGCCAGAGCAACACCTGGCTGACATGTCATTAGAAACCATTCTAGACACACCATCTCCCAGAACCCAGCGAGCCTTAAAAGTAGGAGAGCAAAGAGCTCAAAGACAGAGGGTACTTAGCAGCACCTGCAGAGGAGGTGATGATGAATGAGGAAGTGAGAGAGCCCGGGGCTGGAGATTCACTTGGAGAAATAACAGGAGTGACAGTGGACATCCTTGTTCCGTTCCACGACTAATTACAAAATGTTGGTAATGTGAATTCCCCGTGATCTATGTGATCTATATCTTCCAAAGTATTAACAAATTTTCAACCAAATACAAATTTCATAACTACTTCCATTAAGTTGGTTGGTTCTACATGATCAAATGAGGGTAACGGTTTTTTAAACTGAAACATCATTTTTCAAAAAAATAGACTGGAAAGAGAAGCTGCTGAATTGCAACTCATTACCAAACTTAAAACCATGGAGAGACCTGGTCTGAACAAAGACATTGGATTCTTATCTCATTATACATGACAAAGCCATTTTTCACCTTCTCACCCCTTGCTTTTTCCTGTAAGACCTATTGCAGTCGTTAAGAGTCGTCAACAGGCTCATCACAGCTATCTGCCAGTCACCCATTCCCACCACCCTTCTGAGTAATACCCCTCCCCACCTTCTCACTATATAGAAGGATCTGGCAACTTCTGTTTCAGTGTATCTGAAGAAGTGTGCATGCACACGAAAGCTCATACCAAGAACTAACTTAGTTGGTCTTTAAGGTGCTACTGGAAGGAAATTTTTTTTTTGTTTTGACTATGGCAGACCAACACAGCTACCTATCTGTAACTGAATCATTTTTCAAGAATCTCACTTCCCTACCTTCTTGAAAAATAATATTTTAAGAATCAGATGCTATTTTTAGTTTTTGCTGTCAGGTGCTCCTTTGTGTTCAGATCAGGTCTCAGCAAAATAATGTAGCATTTGGGAATGAAGATGCAGCCCAGAAGCCCAGCACTGGAGGCCAAGATGGAGAAAACCTGAACGGCTACCATGTATTTCCCTTTGGTGCTCAGGTAGGTGGGAACAAAGGACACCCAAACACTGCAGAAGACCAGCATGCTGAAGGTGATCAGCTTGGCTTCATTGAAGGCCCCAGGCAGCTTCCTGGCTAGGAAAGCCACCGTGAAGCAGATGGCCGCCAGGCAGCCCATGTAGCCAAGGGCACCATAGAACATGGCCACAGACCCTTCATTGCATTGCAGGATGATCTCCCCAGGCTGGGAGTGCATGTCAGAGTCTGGGAATGGTGGTGAGATCCCCAGCCAGATCATGCAGATGACAACTTGGACACAGGAACAAGAAATGACAATGGAGTTGGCCAGACTCTTCCCCAGCCATCTCCTCACTGAGTTCCCTGGCTTGGTGGCCAGGAAGGCCAGAACCACAGTGATGGTTTTTGCCAACACAGAAGAAACAGCAACAGAGAAGATGATGCTGAAGGCTGTTTGTCGGAGAAGGCAGGTCCCTTTCCTTGGCCTCCCAATGAACAGGAAGGAGGACAAAAAGGAAAGCAGGAGGGAGACGAGGAGGATGTAGGAGAGGTCCCGGTTGTTGGCTTTGACTATGGGAGTTTCGTTGTATTTAATAAAGATTCCTAAATCAAAGCTTGTGGCTAAGGACCCCAGGAGGGCAAGGGAAAGTAGGACAACCCCCAGAGATTCTTCGTAGGCTAGGAAGGTGATATGCTTGAACACACATTGATCTCGGTTCATGTTTGGATGCTGATTTTCTGGGCATTTTTTGCAATGGTCTGCATCTGCAAAAGAGAGAGAGAAAGAGTAATGTCTACTACTCTGGATTCAGCCAAGCCCTGAGCAATATCCCGCCTCTTGGGAGAGATTCAGTTGTCGACCAAGTCAGTCTGGGACAGCCACAGATCACTACAGGTATTTAATGAGCTCTATCCCAAAGAAATTTGGAATGGATTCCAGGGCTAGAGATCCCCAGCTTGGCCTCTGGCAGGTTGGGCTGCTTGGAGCCCCCTATACCAGGGCCAAAAGGAGGATCAGGGGTCTGTGCAGAAGTTTAATATCCACCCTAGGTCCATAACAATCTCCCTCCTTAAGGACCCCGGGACAGTTAAGTCTAGTCAAAGGCAACTATGGGGTGCAGTGTTCATCTCGCTTCAGGCCGAGGGAGAATTGGTTTTGAGAGATTCCTGACTGAACCCTTCTCTCTTCCCCAAGGCCAGCCTTTCCATTGGAGTCACCCACCTTCCTGAGTGGAGATGGTCCCTTCTGCACAGGGAAGACATACATAACAGCAAAGAGGCTTCCCTTCCTGAATCACCTTGACGGATCCAGGGCGACAGCTTTCCACACACCTGGAAGTAGGAAGGGTCTAGGCACAGAGACGAAGAGCGTCAATGAGAATTGTTCTTTAAGGCATAGTATGTTGTCATCTGCTGTAGCATCTGGACTATAGCTTGAAACTCAGCATTTCCCATCACTGTCCATTACATGAATTATTCATGATTAAATTCAGAAAAAACAAAGGACCTCCATTAAATAAAGTTCTGTATATGGGCCATGAGCTATTCACTACCGATAAAATTCATGTAACAAGAGAAAAGCAAGGAGCCCCCCTTTCCCCAAACACACAGTTTAGCAGGAAGCCTTCTTTGGCACCCAGCTGAGCAGAGGAGCTGTAGGAACTATCTGGAACAACGGCCCAGTGCTGGAGTTGACAGGCAACAGAGGGCAGCAGCCCACAGAACAGGGAGCACTTATTAGAGCTCATAGAAAAGAGAGCAAAATGACAGGCATGATTCCCATTCCCCGTCACCTGATTGAGCCACTTGGGCCACACAATGGCCTCCTGGTCGATGGTGCACTTCAGGTCTGGGGATCCCTGTCTGTCGATACTCCCAAACTTCACTCTGAGGACGGATTTATTGGGGAACACCACCCAGTTCACAATGTCCAAGTTGGCTGCCAGCTCCCCGTTCTCATCCAAATACACTCTGTCCATGGAAGAATTGTAGAACTGGGTGTTTCCTAGGAAAGGGTGGAGCTGGAACAGAAGCAAAGATGAGAGCATTTAGAATAAAGGGAAGCATAGGCCCCTGTTTTGCTATCCCAGAAATGGAAAGTCAGCGAGGTCCCAGCTAAAGAGGATTGGCAACTTAAGTGGACAGAATATGGAGAACATGCAGATTTAACATACAGAATAAGAGAGCAAGAAGAAGATACATTGAAAGAAGAGTGGAAAACATTTATTGAATATATGGAAAAAGCAGTATACAGCTGAAAATGGTGACAGCATTATGAGAAATTCAACCACGTAAATAATGTTTAATGGATGTAAAAGTAGAAAACTGATTTGAATGGTTATAGTAAAATATGCAGGGGTGTATAAGATGTAAAATGGACCAAGGAAAGAGAAGAAGGGAAGTCATTGGATATTTGTAAAATGTTTATTTGGAATTGTTAGATTGAAAATTTAATTAAAATTATCTAATAATAATAATAATAATAATAATAATAATGGAAGCATACTGACAATCCACTTCCCCTTTGCTTAGAGCTGGTTGCAGACTCAAATAGAAATGGAGGGATCTTGTCACTTTTGGTTCATATTCTTTTCTCTCTCACACAAACCCCAATCTTAAATTCAGTTCTCCACATTTCTGAACCATTTTTAAAATAATAATAGAAACTCATCACAATTCTTCAGCATTTCTGTGTGATTTTCTCCTAGTAAGCATGTTTTTGAAGGATGCTGCCCCCTTGGATTGTTTCAGAAATTAGGTTTGTTTTTCCTTTCAAGGCAAACTGAATGAAATCTCCAATATGGGCTTCAGCAGGGAAAGTCAGGAGCTTGGTGGAGGGAGCAGAACAGAGTCAAGCGGGTGTCAAAGGAATAGAGACTAGAGACAGCCTGGTCAATGTCATCTCCCCTGCCAAAATTAATTCCAACTTGCGGGAAAAGGAGAATTGGGCACATGATGGGAGCAGTTGTTCGGGGGGCTGTGCAATGAGGCAAGAATAAGAATAGCAAACAGAAATGAAAAATGTATATGTATTAAGGAAGGTTGAAAATGGAAAATGGCTAATGTGTTTTGCAAACTTTGGCTTCTTTCCATAGTATTTTTTTTTTCTGAAGGGCTCCAGGCTCTTGCTGAGATTAAGATTAACTAACTGGTTGTTGTTCTCTGCTAGCTAACGTGAGTGCTGTAACCTTAGATCATGTGACAAAGGTATTGGATTGCAATATCTCCTTTTTGAAAGGAGTTGCCTTTTAGTCTTTGGCTCCAAAACTCAATAGAGTCAATATGTAAAGGAAGCTCTCCTGAAGGTAAAGCAAACAGCCTGGAGGCTGAAAGGCAGGAGAGAGAGAGAGAGAGAGAGAGAGATCCCGAGCCAGTGCTGGAAAGAATGATGTTTTCATTCTGTTATAAAGAGTTCTGTCAGTAAAAAGTGAATAATATTTCTATGGGCCTGGACAATAATTCGTCTCCAAAAGGAAATGAATGCTTCCAATCGTTTCAAACTGCGCAATATTCAATATCTGCAACACTACAATCGACTGTCATGCTCAGTTGAGATGTCTATGAAGGGAAAGAAACTACCTGCCATGGCTGTAGCCTTTGAAGTCCCATTCTCTCAGTTCCCCTCTGCTTAGATCTAGATGAATATGCAGCATTTAAGGCATGAGCCACGGCTTGCAGAGTGTTGTAGATCCTGTAGCTGTCTAGAGAGAGGATTCTTTCCAGATCATCTTGGGGAAGCCTCTCCAGTTTCCCTCTCTCTCTGCATCTTGTCTGGCCTTTCACTGAGAATGCATGCTTTAAATAGGAGCAATTAAAAGCATCCTCCCAAAACTTCTTAATACCAAAGAAAAAGGGTGGAAAATCACCGTATTTTGTCTCTTTACTTGTCTCAGTGAAGAAGGAAAATATACCATGGATGTGTTGGAAAGATATGTCATTATACATCAGCTCCAGGGCGACATCCCACAAAACTGTTGTGATGAAGATTTTCCCAACAATGAATTTCATCAATATGTCAAAAAACTGTTGTATAATTTGTAGTCCATTTAAGAAATAAGTCCTTTCCCCGTAGTAAACAAATACATGCACTTGCCTCCACTTGCGGAATGGAAGACGAGGTATGTATACTCCATTTGTATTCAATCTTTGGATGCTTTGTGAGATGACAACACAGACACCGCTCTTGATGAGCACGGGTGTCAAGCTCTTCAGGAACCTCTCTCCATTGTCAGTGTCTGGTGCAAGGAGGCCAATCAAGGTCCATCGGAAGTGCTGGAGCAGCTTGACAATCCCTGGGTACAGGGCTTCTTCTTTGGGGAGCATCCGGTAGAAAAAAGGGAAATGCCTCTTATCATTCAGAACATGAGAGACAAAAGCATAAGTGACCTGGGAAGAGAAGGAAGATTTGTATCTTGTTTGATTTCAGATCAAAGCCTAAATATTTCTAAGCCCAACATGAGATTGGGTAGTCTTAGGCAGGAGGAAGGTCTAGTGCAAGGACCCTTTGGTGGGAACAGTGATTTCCTTGAAGGTCTAGTGCAAGGACCCTTTGGTGGGAACAGTGATTTCCTTGAAGGTTGTGGCAGCCGGAAAGAAGGCAAATTTGATGCTAGGGATAAACAGGAGGGTAGCTGAAAATAAAACAGCCGATATCATAATGCTATTATACCTCTCTCCATTCCTACCTGTGGGATTTTATAGATGCCCAACACGTTTGAAATCTGGATGGAGTTTTGAGAGTCGGACCCTTCGAGAACAGCCAGTAAGTTAGTCTGTTTACCACAGCTGTAGTTTGGAAAGTTCAGCTGCCCAATGGACAGCATGTCTAGCAAAGCATCATAGGTCACCCTTCCATTAAAAAAGTTCTCATGGATGCTGTAGCCCAGGGTGATGTTGGGTAACAGCTTTTGATTCTGGTTGATCGCTTGAATGGCATACAAGAAGGAGAGGAGCTGCCAGTACTTTGTGGATCCTTTCCTGGGGGGAGAAATTATATACATGCCAGTACTGACCAAGTAATATTTCTGTTCTACCTCTAATATTCAGCTCTATCTCTCTTTCAAATCAGAACCAGTGAAGGCAGTGAAGGTCCTGTGTGAGTGTCTGGAGGCGGTTTGAGGAGGATGGCGGCTAACAGATTGAGGTTGAATCCTGACAAGACAGAAGTACTGTTTAGGGGGGACAGGAGGCAGGCAGGTGTGGAGGACTCCTTGGTCCTGAATGGGGTAACTGTGCCCCTGAAGGACCAGGTGCACAGCCTAGGAGACATTTTGGACTCACAGCTGTCCATGGAGGCGCAGGTCAATTCTGTGTCCAGGGCAGCTGCTTACCAGCTCCATCTGTGTTACCAGCCATGTTTAGGGAAGCTTTTAATGTTTAACAGACCACTGTATTTTAATATTTTGTTGGAAGCTGCCCAGAGTGGCTGGGGAAACCTAGCCAGGTGGGTGGGGTATAAATTATTATTATTATTATTATTATTATTATTATTATTATTATTACTATTATTATGGATCTAAGACAGTGATTAAAAGATCCAGAAAGCACTATCATAATTCCACTTTGAGAAAGTAGATATTTCCCCCTTGTATATTAAACCTAAGGCAAACAGACACCCTTCTCCTACCATAATTTTTCAGAAAAATCCTGCAGAATCAGCCCCAAGGCTCATCCGTTCCAGCATTCTCAAGGCGGCCAACCAGATGCACATGGAAAACTGAGAAGCACAAGAACTCTTCCCCTACTTGAGATTCTCAGTTACTGGTACCCAGAGGCATAGTGCCTGTGACAGTGAATGGAGAACATAGCCATTGTGACTGGTAGCCGCTGAGAGCCTCATCACCCCCAAATTTATCTGCCAGTGGGATCTCCTTATGTTCTTAAAGGCAGGTACCAGATCATGAGAAAGGCCCCTGAAAGTAACTGGAGATGAGTTGGATCTCATGGAAATGGTAGCAAGTGGAACACCAGGAACTCCATCCCCACAAAAGGTCTTACCAATAAAAGCTGGTGGAAGGACATTGGCTAAAGATATGAGGATGAAACATAGTGTTTGTGGCAGAGATGACCCCACTGATGAGGTGGTCTCCTGGCCTGAAATAATTAGGTGAATCTATCTCATCCCTTTCCAAAGACAAGAGGCATTTTGTCTTCAGTTTCCCACAGTCCCCATAAGGCAGTAGAAGCAGTAGAATGAGGACCATCTTTTTCCTCCCAGGAACGAGCACCTCCCTTACAAAGAATTAGAAGTCTTTTGTTGTGGTCCTTGCAAGATGCAGTAACTTTCTTCTTACTAACGGAGCCCTGCAGAGGGATCACATCTGAAGTGGAGAGAAGTCAGGCCAACCTCATTCTGGTGCAGGTATCATCTGTCCTAAATCTCAGCCCCCCCCCCAAGTTTTGGGTGGCTCAGGAGGGATATATCTGCCAGACCTTTCTGCCTCAGATCCATAACACCATGCTTAGTGGACTCAAATGTGATCTTTGGAAGCAAAAAAACCACACACACTATCATTTTGATAATTATATGGAGAAGTAGTACCACCTCTGCAAGTTCCTAGACACTTTATGCAGCTCCACCTGCAACTGCTGGGCTGAAGAAAAACATGTTTATGAAAACTCCAAGATCTGCCTCCAAACTGTGAGATGCAAATGCCAAAGATTGGTGGAAAGTACCAAGATTAAGAGTTAGAAGTTACCTGAACTATTCTACGTGAACTCTGGCAGAATCCCCCCCCCCCACTGATGCAAACACAGGATAGGGCTATTCTGATGAATTTGAGAGGTGAACAAGGGAACTGAAATTGCACGTAAAGACAGAAGCGATTCAGATTTTTTTGTAGGTTTCTTGTTTTGTTTTTGTTCTTGTTTTTATTATATACTTTTTAGTCTTATCCTGTATTTTTATGCTGTGAACCACCCTGAAATCATCGGGTGAAGGGCGGTGTACAAATTTAATAAAGAAACAGACAAACCAACACTTGGACTTCCAACAAAGCGTTCCACAAGGTGCCTCCTGAGTAAGCTTAGTAGTCATGGAATAAGAGAAGAGGTCCTCTGGTGGATCAGGAATGGAAATTGCAGGAAGCAGAAAATAGGTTTAAGTGGATAGTCCTTCAAATGGGGGGTGGGGGTGGTGCCAGATGTTCTTGACCAAAATCTCGCAAGGACAATCTGGCTACATCATTTGGCACCAACTAAAGATTCTGCACCAGACCCAAGGGCAGCCCCAGAAAGAGTGCATTGCAGTAGTCCAGCTCCAAGTTTTCCATTACTCCAGTGGTGACAAACAGCCATAGAGGACACGTGGGTCTCTAGTGAGAAAGGTGTATCCAAGAGTACCCCCAAACTATGCACTTGCTCCTTTAGAGGAAGTGCAACTCCACCTGGAAGTGGGAATTATCCAAAGAGCCCACAAATTGTGTGTCAAGCTCCTGTGTTCCTGTCACTCCCTAAGTGATGAAAAACCAGACAAGACAACAGCATAACATTGGGTCCAAATAAGCCACAACTCTATCGATTACAGATGTGAATGGTTTGGCATCGGCATTGCGTATAGCCATTTATTCCACCGCAGTCCACCTGCTGGGAGTGCATCTAAGGGTAATCCACACCTGCCCCCCATGACCTTCATCAAGTAGGGGTAACCACCGAGGGGTCCCTGTTGGAGGAGTGCTATGGCCCTAGCCCCCGCCTGGGCATCCGGACAGAAGCAACTCCTTACAGATCCCTTTGATAGGTTACCCTTAACCAAAAAACGGCAGACAGAGGCTGTAACCTCCCCTCCAGCCAAGACTAAGGCTTACCCAATGCCTAACCTCACAAAGTTGTGAGGAATGCTATGAGGAAGGCAAAAATCAAATGGCCAGGGCCAAGTTGCCAAATAGAAAAATTTCTGCCAGGTGTTAGATTTCTGTTTATGACGCTGTGCAGTTTTTGGAGTCACAAGACTCCGTTTACATTCCAGACTGTTGGAAGTCTCATGGGAGAAGGATGTTATTATTACTGTTTTCCTGTTTCTTTGTTCCAGTTGGTTCTCTGCCTTCACAGAGAGCAGAAGTGTATTCTTTTCTGTCCTGCGTAGTTAGAAATAAAACGTAGCAATGTAGCTCATATATTTCTCGTCCTTCTGCGGATGTTTGTATACTCTGCGGAATGGGAACGTGCCTGGAGCCTCATCAAAGGCTTAGGTCGTTAATCACCGTCGGAGATGATGAAGAACGTACAAGGAGGAGTAGCTCGGTCGTGCGGAGTTCCGACACCAGGCCCCAAATATGGTGGCTGACAATGTTCATAGGAAGGTCTTAGTATGAAAATAAGACACATGAAAAAGGGGATGGAGGGTGGGAGATCCAATGACAAACTGGGGAGGAGGCCTGGGCAGGCCCCAAGTTATCCCCCCAGGGAGCGGGGCCAAGCAATGACTATTGGCCAGTTGGGCCCACCACCTTCGGAATGCCTGCACCTAAGCCTGGCACAATTGGTCAATCCGCAGGCAGGCTGCAACCCTCCCCAGCAGGGCACCAAATTGCGGGCATGGACTTGGTTGGGCGCAACGCCGCCTGACCATTAAAGGTAAGTGGACTTTCCAGGATTTGAACACAGTTTATTGGACCTTATGGAGTCCACTGCTGCATCCAGACACTGGTAACAAGCCTTCAGAGACTCTCCTGTTATGGAGAAATAGAGCTGTGTGTTAATGTAAAGGTGTAAAGACCCCTGGATGGTTCAGTCTCGTCAAATGCGACTATGGGGAGTGGCGCTCATCTCGCTATCAGGCCGAGCGATCGGGTGTTTATCCACAGACAACTTTCCAGGTCATGTGGCCAACATGACTAAACCGCTTCTGGCGCGATGGGACACCGTGATGGAAGCCAGAGCTTGGGACTTGGGACACAATATACAAATGGCAGATTGGGAGAGGTTATGGAAAACAGATTTGAAATTTATGGAACCTTGTTCACTGACATAAAATTATATGAAAATGATGTACTGGTGGTATTTGGCTCCAAATAGAACGAGTTCAAATATGGAGAGAGTCAGAACTTACAGGGTTAAGAAGTTCTGAGTGACGTCTCACATTCTGAGGCGTGGTTTAGAATACTGAGGGGAGTGTTCTACTCTGTCTCTCAGAGTGTGTGTTGCTCCGTACCGGGAGAGGAGCAAGATGTGTGCTCTGTCACCAGGAAAGTTATGATTTGTTGTTTTGCTACGAGAATAAAGCGATTTGTAAGATAAGGAGGACACCGTGCATTAAGCCTAATTTGTTACGCACACATGGCAACAGCTTCTGTTTCTACGCTGCGTATGCACTCTGCTGAAGCAAGCTGTGAGGAGCCCTTTGGAGCAGAGCACCGCAGGGGAAGCGTGTGGACTCCGGGGGCACGCAAAGCTTCCAATAAATCATCCCATAGGTTATGGAGTTATCAGCAACGCTGTGAAGCAAGCTGCGTTCGTGCCGGTGTGTGCTGCGGCCAGCTGAAGAGACGCTGGAGAAAGGCTGGAGCCAGCTGGAGCTGTGCCTAAGCTTTAAGGCAGGGAGCTCGCTGGGAGGATCTGCGCTTGAACCGGGTGCGAGAAGAAGCTACTACTGTTCGTAAGTAAGCTGGGCCCCGGGGAGAAGATGGCAGACAGCCATGAACTGTACTCAGTCCTTTTTGAAGAGGTGGACGGGAAGGAGCCCTGGGTCGCGTGGCAGGCACTGAAGACGGCAGTTCAGGCCACAGTGGGAGCCAGACCAGAGGGGGCCGGAAGCTGCCCAGAGGGAGCACCAAGCCCAGAAGGGGCTGAAGGACGCCCAGAAAGCCCAGTGGGGGCTGGGACTGTGTTTGGAAGCTGTGCACCCAGGAGTGGGGGTGCAGGCCAGATAGGCCACTCCAAGGGTCTTGAGAGTGCCCAGGCTGTTTGGCAGGAGCTGGAAGCCAAAAGCCACGTCCCCAGTTGCAGAAAAGCCTCAAGAAGGGCTGCTGGCAAGGTTGGGGGGGGCAAAGAAGACCAAAGGCCAGTTTGTAAAGTTTTCCACTCGTCGTTGCTTTGTTTGCAATTCCCCTGACCATCTGCACAGCTGCTGCCCACAGAGAGCAAGGGAGACAGGGCAGGATGTTTCCAAGGTCGCTTCCCATGGGAACCAGCCAGGTTTCCATGGCAACCAGTCCAGCAGAGGAGGCAGGCGTGGGAAGACGCAGAAACGACCAGAGGGGGAAGACGGCGTTTATCACCTATCTGCTTCAATGGCAGTGTTAGAGGACACCTGCAAAGGCCCCAAGGACGGGGGCAGCGGGAAGTCTGTTGCTAAGGCAACAACGAAGGACAGAGTGCTGCGTTGGGTCGTAGACTCTGCTGCAAATAAACATATCGTGTCTGAGACACCTGGTGTCAAGATAAGGAACTGCAGGGCTGTTTCAGCTGGGAGATCAGTGTGTTTTGCTGATGGGTCACAGAGACATGTAACCAATGTGGGAAATGTGTTTGTTTCTGTTTTACAGGCGTAGCTGGAAGTCTACGTGTCGCCAGGGATAAAGCATTGTCTTTTATCTGTACCTTGTCTCTTACAGGAGGGGTATATGGTTTGTTTTGAGAAGAATGTCTGTACAATTTCCAGAGGGGGGAAGCAGCTAGTACGTGTTGAGAGAAATCAGAACAACCTCTTTGTTCTGGAAACATCTCTGGAGGGTGAAGGGA
Organism: Podarcis filfolensis; assembly: GCF_964270895.1. Classification (NCBI taxonomy): domain Eukaryota; kingdom Metazoa; phylum Chordata; class Lepidosauria; order Squamata; family Lacertidae; genus Podarcis; species Podarcis filfolensis. The sequence goes on along the minus strand of NC_139605.1, from coordinate 3,355,019 downwards.
ATGCTGGCAAGGCCACCATTCACACTCATGTTTCATGTGCTTGCGTGTGGCACAAGACAATGTCACATGGCCCCTGTGAAGACATTCAGATGTTATCAGAGTGCACCAAAGGGTGCAAGGTAAGAGAATGTGGTGAACTTCTAAATTGCAGGGCTTGCAGGAAAGCCAAGAATAAGGGATACAGTTATCCCAGGGTGGAGAGAGTAACCACAAAGCCTTTTGAGCTTGTGCACGCAGACCTTTTTGGTCCCATGCCACAGCCAAGTCTGGGCAAGGCCAGGTTTCTGCTGACGCTGACAGATGATTTTACGCAAAACTCATGGGCGTTCACGCTGAGAACGAAGGAGGACGCAACACAACTGATCAAGGATTGGGTTGCAGAGGTGGAACTAAGGTTCTCCACCAAGGTGCAAGGGTTCAAGTGTGACCGAGGTTCAGAGGTCACTGGGTCTGCTCTAAAGAGGTTCTTTCGCCAGAGAGGGATACGTCACAAGGTGACTTCTCCTCAGGAGAGTGGCGTGGCAGAGCTGAGGAGTAAAGCTCTGGTTCAAGCATCAGAGATTCTACTGTGTGACTCTGGTTTGCCTCAAAGTTTTTGGGGGGAGGTGGTAAAGACGGCCAATTTCACGATGAACAGGTGCTACAATTCAGTGGTAGGTGACACCCCGTATTTCTTGCTCAACGGACAGAGACCGCAGGTGCATTTCTTCCGTTCGTTTGGTTGCAGAGCCATGGTGCCTGTACCAAAGTTTCAGCAGCAAGAGGGTGGCCCAAGGTACCAGGAAATGATCTTCTGTGGGTATGAACCTGCGACAAAGGGGTGGAGATTTGCATGTCCAGAAGGTGATCAGACCAAGCTTCTGATCAGTAAACATGCTGAATTCTATGAGCAACAGGATAGTAGGGCAAGGCGCAAAGCGAGCCCTGACGTTCACTCAGATTGTCTGTCTGAATCTGAGGAGGAGGGAGAGCCAGGTGATGGGGACCAGATCTATGATCAGGGTCAGCACCAGGGTAGGGCGTCTCCACAGGTTGTTAAAAGAGTGTCCAAGAGTGAGCCCTCATCTCCTGTTAGCATAAAGGAGAAAGCTCACAGACGGTTCAAGTCAGAGGGGGAGTCGTCTGATGAAGAAGACGCACTTGCTGGCCCCAGTGGGTCAGAAGAAGCACCCCAGTTTGTGCCCAGGCGGTCATCTCGGGCAACAAAGGGAATTCCACCTGAGAGGTTTCAGGTCACAAATGCGTGGGTTGGTCTCGCACAGTGCGAACCTGAGATTTGTGAGGAGGTTCAACAGGTGCCTGACAATGATGCCAGGAAGGAGCGAAAGGCAGTGGAGAAAGTGTTGAACACTCAGAGGTCCTCTCAGAATATGATACGAGAGGGGGTATGGAGAGAGTCAGAACTTACAGGGTTAAGAAGTTCTGAGTGACGTCTCACATTCTGAGGCGTGGTTTAGAATACTGAGGGGAGTGTTCTACTCTGTCTCTCAGAGTGTGTGTTGCTCCGTACCGGGAGAGGAGCAAGATGTGTGCTCTGTCACCAGGAAAGTTATGATTTGTTGTTTTGCTACGAGAATAAAGCGATTTGTAAGATAAGGAGGACACCGTGCGTTAAGCCTGATTTGTTACGCACACATGGCAACAGCTTCTGTTTCTACGCTGCGTATGCACTCTGCTGAAGCAAGCTGTGAGGAGCCCTTTGGAGCAGAGCACCGCAGGGGAAGCGTGTGGACTCCGGGGGCACGCAAAGCTTCCCATAAATCATCCCATATCAAATACCTGCTGGAAATGTAAAGAAAAAGAAGGTACCTTTTCTCATATGTGGTGGATGTGTAAATTCATCAGCAAATCTCTTTGGAGGTCTACCTTTCGTGGCTCTTTCACGAATTAGTCATAAGTCTTCAATACTCTCCTCTTCTTTCTTAGGAGAAAAGTGGCCTATAGTGAACAGTGGTTCCTCCAATTCTCGATCAGAGCCTTCAGAGGGTCGCATAGAGGCCGTAGCACTCTTGAAATCCTCTGAATCATCCGATTCAGTTTCAGATTCAGAATCAGAACCTTCATTAGTGGGTGTGGGCCTTTGCTGTTGTTTATCCTCAGTCTCTTCACTGTCATCAGGATAACATTGGAAAATTCCCACATTCTCCCCCCACTTGGCTATAAAGTAACTAAAAAATTACGGGAGATGATATATAATGAATTAGAAAAAATGTTTAAAATAACTATTGTTTAAAAAACCAGAAGCCATCTTATTAGGAATTACAGTTACTGAGATACCAAAGGACCAGAAAAGATTGTTTATGTATGCGACAACAGCCGCAGGGATGCTACTAGCCCAGAGATGGAAGAAACAACTCTGACCAGAGAAGAATGGCAAACCAAGTTGATGGACTATGCTGAAATGGCAAAATTAACTGGGAAGCTCAGAAAGCAAGACCATTGTAAGCAGGTTAAAACATTAGCAGGATTTTACACACACTTGTAAATTAATGGAAAGTATGGACAATTTGGAAAGACAAAATTTGGACAGTCTTGATTTGCAGGTGTAAATATTACCACTAGGACCCATGGAAGGGATGAGGGGAAGTCAGGAAATTCAGCGTAATTTCGGCATTTGAATCTTGTATTGCTTTTTGTTGTATGTTTATTTATGTTTTAAAATCAAACATTTTTTTTTTAAAAAAAGCATCAAACTGCTAGGTTGGCAGGAGCTGGGACAGAGCAATGGCAGCTGGCTACTGTCACATGGATTCGAACCGCCAACCTTCCGACAAGCAAGCCCAAGAAGCTCAGTAGGTCACAGTGCCACCCATGTCCCTAGAGCTGTGTGTTATCGGCATACTGGTGGCCCCTTGCTCCAAAACTCCTCAGGACCGCACCCCATGACTTCATATATATTTTAAATAGCGTATAGATCTTAAATAGCACTGGGGAGAGAATAATACCTTGCAGCACCCCATAACACATCAAAATTTACAAAAAGGGCAACCCAAATGATCACAACATGTCAAGGAATAGTCTGAAGATGAGGACAGGGGAATGCATTCTATGGCAGACCAGTTTCCTCTCCGATGGAGAGATGGAGGGGAAAAGTCACACACACACCCTTGTTCACAGCGTGTTCAGAAGTAGAGAGAGAGACAGAAGCAGAACAGCTAAGGGAGGAGTGGCCCAGGTACGAGATAATGACAAGGGAACCCGAAGGGAGGGGGCAGCTAGTTGAGATGTCACTTGAGAGTGTGGGGAACCCCCCTCACCACAGACTCAGAGGTCTGAACATATCAGAGAGCAAAGAAGTCAGAGGGAGGGAGGAACTTCCCATTGGCACCAAAATGCTACGGAAGTCGGAAGGAGGATTTAGAGCAGCCAACTGCCCTCCTTGCAGAGAGCTGTGTATTTCTGCTTGCAACATGATGCTGTAATAAAAGGAATATAAATATATCAATTGCTTGTTAATTCTTATCTGTGATGTTACCAAAGGGAGAGGAGAATCTCCACGCCTGACACAACATCACTCTTCCCCCTTCCCCTTTCCGTTACTTCTCATGAAAACTCAAGGGATTTGTCCAAAGTTCTCCTTTGGGTCCACTAAAATGGACCCCATTTTTGAGAGGAACGTGAGGTACATCCTGCTTCTGATTCAGTCAATGAATCAGTCAACCAAAAAAATATGCTCTCCCCCTGATTCAAGGCTTCTCCAGACACCCTGCTGATTCAGCATTCATCCTGATTTACTTGATTATGTTGTGCTCTATAACAACAACAGCAACAACAACAACAATAATAATTTTATTTGTACCCCGCCCTCCGCAGCCAAGGCTGGGCTCAGGGCAGCTAACAAGCAATAATAAAAACAAGCTGAATGAATATAACTTAAAAACAAGATTGAAATAAAACATTAAAACATTAAAATGCAGCCTCATCACAGGAGGAGAAAGGAAAAAGAAAGAGGGGACGGGAATCAAATTGACTCCAAGCCAAAGGCCAGGCAGAACAACTCTGTCTTACACACCCTGTGGAAAGAAATCAGATCCTGCAGGGCCCTGGTCTCACCAGGCCGGAGCCAGTGTTGAAAAAGCCCTGGCTCTGGTTGAGGCTAATCTAACTTCCTTAGGGCCTGGGACCTCTAGGGTGTTGCTATTTATGGACCTTAAGGTCCTCCGTGGGGCATACCGGGAGAGGCGGTCCCGTAGGTACGAGGGTCCTAGGCCGTGAAGGGCTTTAAAGGTCAAAAGCAGCACCTTAAATCTGACCCTGTACTCCACCGGGAGCCAGTGCAGCTGGAAAAGCACTGGGTGAATATGCTCCCATGCAAGAGACCCTGTGAGGAGCCTCACTGCAGCATTCTGCACCCGCTAGAGTTGTGATTTGTGGGCTGGGAGATTATACAACAGTGAATATTCCTTGGAATATCCACCCAGATTTGCATAAGAGGGGTTCACATGCCTTCCCCCTAATCATTTAATCATTCTACACTTTTCTGTGGATTTTTGTGTAACTTTCAAAATTGCAAACCATTTTTAAAAGGGGCCTTTCTTGCACTATGGCAGAAATCTTTAACTGCAGGAAAACAAAGTTCTGCCATGCGCTGGAATCCCTCCTGCAAAATATTGACTCTCTGGAGGCACACTCTGATTTGATAGGTTCCAGTTGCCCCCATATGCCAGGACCATGAACTTGGGTGCATATCAGTTGAAGGTGCAGTAGCAGCTGATGCTTAAGTCCTGACTGAAAATGAGTATGCTGCAAGACTCAAGATCTACCCACTCTGGAAGAATGGCAGATGAAGTTGATTGACTGTATGGGACTGGCAGAAATGACCGGCAGAATCCGCGACCAGGGAGAAGAGTCGGCAGAAGAAGATTGGAAGAAATTCAAGGACTATTTACAGAAATACTATAAAATTAATGAACTTTGAAAAGATGCTGGATTGAATTTATGTGGTCTCTAGCTGTTATGATAAAGATAATCTGGGATTAAAATTGTTTAAGTCATAAAATTTTAAAAAGTTGATTGGAAAATATTAATATTAGTTAAAAGGAATGTAAAGAGATTAGGATTTGCTGGATTAACAATTTGAACTAGAAAACAAGAAGGGGAGGTATGAGGAAGTCAAAGAAACATGTTATTGAAAAATTGTTACTGAAATTGACTTGTTTTTAATATTTTTCTTTTTCTTTTTCTTTTTGTGTTTGTATAAAATTGGAAAATCTAATAAATATTTATATATATAAAAAAGAAAATGAGTATGCTGCAATTGAGAATGCTATGATTGTGCAAAGTGGCATTTAAAAATCCAAACCTACAAGGGGGTAAATAATGCAGCTGACTGTAAACACAGCTGAAACGCAATCTCATGAAATGTTCATGATGGTGAAAGTTGTGGTCACAGTTTCACTATGGTGTCAGTCCACCGTCAGTGAGTCTGATGGGCCTTTCCTCTCTCCTACAGGACGCTAATGGAAGGTATTTAAGCATCTCAGGGTGGACTCGTTTTATTTTCTGTGCTGGAAACAGCTGAGAGTTTAGATGCAGAAAGAATTAGAAACGTTTTCATTCAATGTAGGGCACTTTTTCATTCCAGTGGCTATCGTGGGAAATTCTGGAATGTCCTGTCCTTCCTGGCTGCCTGAAATCAATCAGGACCCCAGGCTCTTACCCAATGTCACCCTCGGCTATGTCATCTATGACCATTATTCTAATGCAAGGATGACTTCTGATGCCCTGCTAGACCTGCTCTCTACTGGGCACGCAGACATTCCAAACTATGACTGTCGGAAGAGGAATAACCTGTTGGCTGTTCTTGAAGATGCTTAAGCTGATATTTCTAGATATGTGTCACCTGTGTCAAGCATCTACAAAATCCCACAGGTATGGCTGGTTCGGTGTTAAGACGGAGTTGTGTCTCTGCCATGGGCTTTTCATTCTTTCCTTTTTGGACTCTCCCAAAGGTGAGGGTGGGATGGAACCTGGAAGCAGGTGCACTCAAGACTGGTGTCAGATGCCCTATGCCACCCCACCACTGCTTTTAAAAACCATGTTGCTTGTTTACAATGCATTCAAAACACAGTTTTTTGAGTAATGTAGCTGAGTCCCTAGTCTAATATTCTGGGATGTGATTCAGTCCCACAAAATATTGAGAGTCTGGAGGCATTCCTGGAAGACCTCCTCCCGTTCTCCACGGTCAGCATTTTGTCTTGTTCTTTGTGTTCTTTGTGTGTGGGACTGTAGTTGGTCAATTGTCTGAGATTTGTCCTGGAACCACAGCAAAGCACTCACCTCTTCCTTTGCGTCCTGGGCAAGTTATGGATACACTGTTCCTACTATTCATGATAAAACCCAGTTCCCCTTTTTCTACCAGATGACCACAAAAGTAGATCCCCAGAATCTGGGGATTGTCCAACTGCTCCTGAACTTCAGATGGATGTGGATTCCCATATTGCATGGGAAAGTCCTTAAAACAATAACAATAATTGATTTATACCCCGTCCGTCTGGCTGGGTTTCTCCAGCCACTCTGGGTGGCTTCCAGCAAAATATTAAAATACAATAATTCATCACATATTAAAAGCTTCCCTAACAGGGCTCCCTTGAGATGTCTTCTCAAAGTCAGACAGTTGTTTATTTCTTTGACATCTGGTAGGAGGGCATTCCACAGGGCGGGTGCCACTATCGAGAAGGCCCTGTAACTTCACTTCCCGCAGGGAGGGAGCCAGCAGAAGACCCTTGGTGTTGGACCTCAGTGTCCAGACATAGGGATGGGGGTGGAGACACTCCTTCAGGTATACTGGGCCAAGGTGGTTAAGGGCTTTAAAGATGAGCACCAACACTGGAATTGTGTCCAGAAACGTACTGGGAGCCAATGTAGGTCTTTCAGGACCGGTGTTATGTGGTCTCGGCAGCTACTCCCAGTCACCAGTCTAGCTGCCGCATTCTGGATTAGTTGTAGTTTCCAGGTCACCTTCAAAGGTAGCCCCACATAGAATGTGTTGCAGTAGCCCAAGCGAGTCCTCAACACCAGCCCGCCCCCTGTCACCCAAGAACAGCACTTCTGTCTTGTCAGGATTCAACCACAATCAATTACCTGCCATCTATCCTCCAAATGCCTCCAGACACTCACACAGGACCTTCACCGCTTTCACTGGTTTCGATTTAAAAGAGAGTTAGAGCAGGGTATCATCCGCATATTGATGGACACCCAGTCCAAACCCCCTGATGATCTCTCCCAGGAGCTTCATGTAGATGTTAAAAAGCATGAGGGAGAGGATGGAACCCTGAGGCACCCCACAAGTGAGAGCCCAGGGGTCTGAACACTCATCCCCCACCACCGCTTTCTGAACACGGCCCAGGAGGAAGGAGTGGATCCACTGTATAACCCTCAGCTCCCAGCTCCTCTTGACGGTCCAGAAGGATGTCGTGGTCGATGGTGTCAAAGGCCACTGAGAGCTCCAGCAGAACCAGGAAACAGCTTTCACCTTTGTCCCTAGCGTGCCGGAGATCATCGACCAGCACAACCAAGGCAGTTTCAGTCCCAATATGAGGCCTGATTCCCGATTGGAAGGGATCCAAATGGTCCCCATCCTCCAGGCATGCCTGAAGTTCTTCAGCAACCACCTGCTCAATCACATGAATTTCTTCATGGGAAGCTAGACGCCTCTTGGAAGAGAAGCTGTTTCCACATTTCTATTACGCTTCATGCCCTGTACAGTGGTACCTCAGGTTACAGACGCTTCAGGTTACAGACTCCGCTAACCCAGAAATAGTACCTCAGGTTAAGAACTTTGCTTCAGGGTGAGAACAGAAATTGTGAGGGAGCAGCGTGGCAGCAGCGGGAGGCCTTGTTAGCTAAAGTGGTGCTTCAGGTTAAGAAGAGTTTCAGGTTGGAATTGACCAAGAAAGATGTTAATCTATTTTTGTATGCCACAACTGCGGCTTGTATTTTGTTAGCTAAAAAGTGGAAAACTCAAGAATTACCAACAGTAGAAGAATGGCAGATGAAGATGATGGATTTTATGGAGCTAGCCGTCCGTGACCAGAAGGAGGAACACCACAAAGAATGGAAGAAATTTAATGATTATTTAGCTAAATTTCAGGTTAAGAATCGACCTCCAGAACTAATTAAGTTCTTAACCTAAGGTACCACTGTATGAGTTCTTTGATGGCGGGTAAGACCTGCCCTCTTTCTGAAGCTCTTCCCACATTCCAAGCACTGATATGGTTTCTCCCCTGTATGAATTCTTTCATGGGAAGTGAGACTATCGCTGTGACGGAAGCTCTTTCCACATTCCAAGCATTGATAGGGTTTCACACCTGTACAAATTATTTGATGGGAAATGAGATGGGTTCTCTGACTGAAGTGCTTTCCACATTCCAAGCACTGGTAGGGTTTCACCCCTGTATGAATTCTTTGATGGGAAGCAAGACTGTCCTTCCGACTGAAGCTCTTTCCACATTCCAAGCACTGGTAGGGTTTCTCCCCTGTATGAATTCTGTGATGGGAAGTGAGATGGGCGCTCTGACTGAAGCTCTTTCCACATTCAAAGCACTGATAGGGTTTCTCCCCTGTATGAATTATTTGATGGGACATGAGATGGATGCTCTGACTGAAGCTCTTTCCACATTCAAAGCACTGATAGGGTTTCTCTCCTGTATGAATTCTTTTGTGGGAAGTGAGATGGGTGCTGTGACTGAAGCTCTTTCCACATTCCAAGCACTGATAGGGTTTCTCTCCTGTATGAATTCTTTGATGGGAAGCAAGACTGTCCTTCCGACTGAAGCTCTTCCCACATTCCACGCACTGATAGGGTTTCTCTTCAGTATGAATTCTTTTGTGGGAAGTGAGACCCCCACTCTGACTGAAGCTCTTTCCACATTCCAAGCACTGATAGGGTTTCTCCCCTGTATGAGTTATTTGATGGGACATGAGATGGATGCTCTGACTGAAGCTCTTTCCACATTCAAAGCACTGATAGGGTTTCTCTCCTGTATGAATTCTTTTGTGGGAAGTGAGATGGGTGCTGTGATTGAAGCTCTTTCCACATTCCAAGCACTGATAGGGTTTCTCTCCTGTATGAATTCTTTTGTGGGAAGTGAGAGCCCCACTCTGACGAAACCTCTTTCCACATTCCAAGCACTGATAGGGTTTCTCTCCTGTATGAATTCTGTGATGAGAAGTGAAATGGGTGCTCTGACTGAAGCTCTTCCCACATTCTGAGCACTGATAGCCTTTCTTCTCACTGTGAGTTCTTGGGGGGGAACGGGAACTCTGACTGGAGCTCTCTCCATACTCCCAATTTTGATATGGCTTTTCCACTGTGTGGATTTTGTCATGGTCTCCCCCATTCTGCATTTCTAATTCATCACCACCTACAACAAAGACAGAAACTAATTAGATCCTCAGGAAGAAATGGAGCCCCCAGTTATTAAACAATGCTAATGAACATTTGTGAAAGAGAAGAAGAGAAGAGTTTGGATTTGATATCCTGCTTTATCACTACCTGAAGGAGTCTCAAAGCAGCTAACATTCTCCTTTTCCTTCCTCCCCCACAACAAACACTCTGTGAGGTGAGTGGGGCTGAGAGACTTCAAGGAAGTGTGACTAGTCCAAGGTCACCCAGCAGCTGCATGTGGAGGAGCAGGGAATCGAACCCAGTTCACCAGATTACGAGTCCATCGCTCTTAACCACTACACCACACTAGAAGAACAGAAGATGTGAGGTCTTTCTACAGAGGTCATGGCCTTTGTCAACCAGCATTCACAGACGTATTTTTGAGAACCAGAGGTTCAGAAATTCTGGCTCTTTTCTAGGATGGATTTTTGTTGCCACAATCATGAAATCCACTGCAACTCTAACATTGGTCTTCTCTTTAAAAAACGGGTAGAGGCTAAAACAGAAACCCAAACCTGACAGAAATTACCTCAACTTCGCTACGGAAAGGGTGACTGTCACTCCAGAAGGCCGTTTTTTCAGTTAGGTCTGTTCTCAACTGCCGAGTGAGAGATTTTCCGTGAGAGCACCTGCTGCCTGTTTTATGCTGCTATGGGACTCAGAAAAAGTCTGTAAAGTCCCATATATATAGAAGCACTTGTAATTCACTCTTCATACCTCATGTAGCAGCATTATTTGATGTTGAATTATTTTGGTTTTTTGAGTGTAGCTTATTATCTAGAATAACGAATGGGATAAATGTAGAAATAATGTAAATCAATAAAGAATATATATAGATATAGATATATTAGATATAAGCACATGTAAACGTGTTTTAGTATATCAAGTAATGTAATGTGTTCTGTTTAAACTCTCAACAGAGAATCTTGTGGAGTCTTTTCTAGGAGAAAAAAAAAGCTATGTTTTTCAAGGGTCAAACAACCCAGGGCAACCTCCACACATATAAATACTACAGAAAATGGGTTTGGGTCCCACGAAAACCACGAATAATCCAGAAAGACAGGTGCAGAGTTGTAAAGTGACACGTTTTACCTCAGAAACTAACATTAATAGCAGCTGCATGTGGAGGAGTGGACATGCGAACCCGGTTCACCAGATTACGAGTCCACCGCACTTAACCACTGCGCCACACTGGCTCTCCTTAATCTTAATCTAAGTACAACAACCACGAAGAGCTCCTGAATAGACAACCAGCTATGTGGTGTTGAATGCTCTCTGTTCTCTCCTGCTTCCCGTTTTTGTGTTTCAGTTTAAACCAATTCATGAACCCAGAACTCATACACTGACCATTAATGATGAACCATATGTTATAGCCATTCCTGCAAATTTATTCTGCTAGTTTTGAGATATACAAATAACATGAGAAGACCCGGTCTACATGTTTGTATCATTTATTATTCATATGTTCCTTGTTTTTAAAAGGAAATAAAAAATAATTCCAAAAAGAAAAGGGCGACACACAGCATAGGCCCCATCTGCATTCAAACTGCAAAGCAGCATCACATTACTTTAAAGAGTCGTTGCTTCTACTGCTGTGTGATGGAGCGGTAAGTTTTTTGACATTGGTAGGGCATTCAGATCACGGCACCGGTATTAGACCTTTTGAGCTGCCAATACATCGTGGTGGCCGGGGAGCTGTCATGTATTCCTAGCTCAAATCCCCTGCAGATGGCTAAGGCGCAGGCAGGCAGGTGGTGGAGCCCAAAGAGGTGCTCACCTTCTCAATCTCCACCCGCCTGCCTGCCTCCCCCCACCCCCAGGCTGAGCAAGCCCCAATACCTCTCTGGCTCCATCCCTCCATGTCCCCATCTCCCCTCCCCTGGAACTCACCAGATCTCTCTGAGAGCCCTAGAGAGGAACACTCAGACGTTGTGGGGAGGGATGCAGGAGACAACCTGACCAGGTCAACCGTCCATCTTCCCCCTTCCATCCTCGCTAGCTTTGCAGGATCCATCTCTTTTACCCTTCCTGAGGAGTCAAGGAGCCACCACAAGCTGCAGGGTCCTGGGAGAGAGGAAGAAACAAAGGGAGCCTCAGCGGCCCTGCAGGGGAGAAGAAGAGAAGATGAAGACTTTGGATTTGATATCCCGCTTTATCACTACCCGAAGAAGTCTCAAAGCGGCTAACATTCTCCTTGCCTTCCTCCCCCACAACAAACACTCTGTGAGGTGAGTGGGGCTGAGAGACTTCAGAGAAGTGTGACTAGCCCAAGGTCACCCAGTAGCTGCATGTGGAGGAGCGGAGACGCGAACCTGGTTCACCAGATTACGAGTCTACCGCTCTTAACCACTACCCCACACTGGCTCTCACTGGATTCTCCTGCCCCTGGAAAAGCACAAATGGGGCAGCCCCTTCCCAACAGAAACCCCATTTATAAACCTTTCCAGTGGTTCCAATTTCCTCTGTTTACTCCTCTCCCCACTTCGTAAGGCCGGCATGGTCTGCACAGTACAGACCTGAGAGTAGATCCCATTGAACTCAGAGGGGCTTATGGATAGAACCTGGTGCAAAAACCAGTCACCATCTTGTCCCCAAGCCTGAAGACTGCAACCCCAGGCATGCTTATCTATGGTATCATAAGGCAAAAGATCATAAAAGGTTTCATAGTCATAATAAGAAACTCAATTCTCAAAGTTTGGGGGGAAATATAAAGATTTATTTGAAAAGAAAACAGCATGGTGACTTTCCCCATTAGAAGCAATATTTTTGAAAAAAGTACATATGAGGATAAATTGGCCAACACATAAAGAGCTGTTAACAGAAACTGGCAACCAATTAAAATTAAAGGACTTTGAAGAAGTAAGAGAAAATGTAATAGACTGGTTACAATATTTACAACTAAACGAAACTTTTAAAAATCATAAAAAGAAAAGATTTAGTTATCAAGTGTCAAGATTTCAGAGAGGAATAGTAGAAGGTAGTACAAAACTGCTGTCAAAAATGAACGATCTGCTTTTGGAATGGGACACTAAAGAGGACCAGGTTAAATGCGTTATGATAAAATGGGCAAAGGATGTGGGAAATAATAAATTAAGGATGGACTTAGAAAGGCTTTGGAAGTTAGATTTGGAAGTTAGGCCACCGAGACCACATAAAACTGGTCTTGAAAGACCTACACTGGCTCACAGTACATTTCCGAGCACACTTCAAAGTGTTGTTGTTGACCTTTAAAGCCCTAAACGGCCTCAGCCCAGTATACCTGAAGGAGCGTCTCCACCCCCGTTGTTCTGCCCAGACACTGAGGTCGAGGGCCTTCTGGGGGTTCCCTCCCTGCCAGAAGCCAAGTTACAGGGAACCAGGCAGAGGGCCTTCTCGGTAATGGCACCTGCTCTGTGGAATGCTCTCCCACCAGATGTCAAAGAGAAAAACAACTACCAGACTTTTAGAAGACATCTGAAGGCAGCCCTGTTTAGGGAAGCTTTTAATGTTTAATAGATAATTGTATTTTAATATTCTGTTGTAAGCCGCCCAGAGTGGATGGGGAAACCCAGACAGATGGGCAGGGTAGAAATAATAAATTATTATTATTATCATAGAGTTGAATTTTTCTGCATGTACTTTACTGAAGGAGAACTACATGAAAATGATGTATAGGTGGTATTTGTCCCTGGTTAAATTAGCAAAAATGTACTTCTCACTCGCTGGATCAACACCTTGTTGCAGTGAGTGGGCTTGCACGTTCCTATGACCCTGGTGAGCGGAGCCATCGGGAATCTTGTACTCCCAGCAGGATCACCCTAGTACTTTACTAATAATAGTGGAAGTGATGCAGAGAGTGACTCTTCAGAATATTCTGTGTATACCAGTAGTATACAAGGAATCTTTACAACCCCAAGTAGCCGATTCCCCAAAGCATCTGCCCTGCAAGCAAAAGGAACCTCTGACAAGCACTTGAAGAAGCCCAACCTGGATATAGAGCCCCATGTGCCTCCCCATCTCTGAAGTCCCACCTGGCCCTGAGGGAACCGGATTCACAGGAGAAACAGTTCCCCTCTCCTCTCCTCGGACAAGTGAAAGGAAGTCTCCCCTGCTGAAGAGATGACAGCCCTGCTTGCCTGGAATTCACATTTTGCTGACCACACTGCACTGATTCTCCCAGTCTCCTCGCTAGAACAGAGGAGCAGGAACATGATGGTACAGCACCTTCTCTCTCGTCACAGAAGGAGACGCAGTTACAACCATCTCAAACCAATGCGAAGCTCTTGCTCCTGCAAAAATTACCCACAATGCAACTGAGTGACAATCAACTGACCTAGCTTTTATCCTGGAATGTGGCCGGGTGGTCTGCATCCAGCAGAGATCCTTGTTTTAAAGACTTTCTCTCCCACAATTGCGTCATAATGATCCTGGAAAAATGGACAGCGGATGAGCTGTTACTCAACGGATTTCATTCATTCTCAACTGGGGCAGATCTAGGGGTAAAGCGTGGAAGAGCGAAAGGGGGCCTGGGGGTCTTAGTCTCCACTACCCTACGTGCCATTTCAAGCCCTCTCCCCTCATTCAAGTCATAAGCCAGGGCAGTGTTGATACAATTCAGCCACCAGGCCCTGTTGGTAATTTACGCTGATGTGACCCCAATGAGGCAGAAATATCAGATCTGAAACTTGTGGGTTGAAAGGGAAATTTATACCACTGACCTTATTTTGCTTAACCCAAAGGCATCTGGAGTTTTAGGAGGGGACCTCCATGCCAGATTGGGCCCTAATCATCATGCCCTTTATGCACAGCACAAATGGTCTCCTCCCAACCGTGAAGCCAGTGGATTCCTCCTCACCCGTTGTTCCAAAGATCAGAAATCAAACTTTGCAGGCATCTGCTTGGCTCGAACAGCCTTCAGGCTAAACCTCTACATCTTAAATGGTGCCCTGGAAAGTGACGATCCTCTCTGGCTCCAGAAGGAGAGCTATAGACCAGGGGTCAGCAACCTTTTTCAGCCATGGGCCAGTCCACCGTCCCTCAGACCAAGTGGTGGGCCAGACTATATTTTGAAGAAAGAAAAATGAACAAATTCCTATGCCCCACAAATAACCCAGAGATGCATTTTAAATAAAAGGACATACTGTGGTACCTCGGGTTTCATACGATTCAGGTTACAAATGCTTCTGGTTACAGACTCCGCTAACCCAGAAATAGTACCTCAGGTTAAGAACTTTGCTTCAGGATGAGAACAGAAATCATGCTCCGGCGGCACAGCAGCAGCGGGAGGCCCCATTAGCTAAAGTGGTGCTTCAGGTTAAGAACAGTTTCAGGTGAAGAACGGAACTCCGGAACGAATTAAGTACTTAACCCGAGGTACCACTGTATTCTACTCATGGAAAAACACACCGAGATCAGGCTCTCATCGCCCTGCTAAAAATGTAGCAGTTTCTGCCAGGAGAAAAGACACAGTAGCGATGCTGGCCAAGAGGAAGAACCCCCTTCCTCCTCCTCCTCCTCCTCAGCTATTGATCGAGACTCCAGGGCTCTCTCTGCAGGCTCCCCCCTCCCAGACCCCCCCCCCCCGATTTGGCGCCCCCCAGGCACGATCTGACCAGCCCCCCCAGGCATCCTCCCCGCAGCCCCTTCTCCCCACTGCACCCGGAGGGAGAGGGAGGCGAGACTCACCCCCAGGCAGCTCTTGCAAGAGAGAGAGGGAGACGGAAGCAGCCCCTCCGCTTGCAGGCGGGAATGGCGAGGGAGGGGCTTTGCTCGGAGGACCTTGCCCCCCCCACGCCTCCACTTCCTGTCCTCTCTAGAAACCCAGCTCTGTGCCTTTTAACCCTTGGCAAGCCGAGCACAAGCGGAGCCCCGCTCTCTCCTCCTCCAAGGCAGGAGCCCAGGAGGAGCCGCTAACCCAGAAATATTACCTCGTGTTAAGAACTTTGCTTCAGGATGAGAACAGAAGTCGCGTGGCGGCAGCAGCGGGAGGCCCCATTAGTGGTGTCTCAGGTTAAGAACACTTTCAGGTGAAGAACGGACCTCCGGAACGAATTAAGCTCTTAACCCGAGGTACCACTGCGTATGCAACCTGAGCATAGATAGCAGGGCTTCACCGCATTAATCCTCCACGGAGCATCAGCACTGCATTAGTCACTGCTTTGAATCCAGCACAGAGCATGTATGTCTTTGTGCGTCCAACTTCCATCCTGCTTCCAGCTCCACCCACTCAGACAACTCTGGCTTTTGTTCTCCTACCTGGCGGCAGGTGGAGGCAGGGAGGCCCACTCATATGTTGCATGGCACAGGGGGGCAACTTCTTTGGTTGTGCCAGCCATGGCACCACTCAAAATCAGTCTCATTCACACATTAGCATGACTAAAAAGGTAAAATAAAATACTCAGGAGACCGACTGGTACAGAAAAAGGGTTCTTTACTTACAGTTAATTCATTTTAACAATAATGGCCTTGGATCCTAAGCCTATGTAGCAAATGCATAGTTTGGGGGTACTCTTGGATACGCCTTTGTCACTAGAGACCCACGTGTCCTCTAGGGCTCTTTGTGAACAGGAATAGCCTGACCACTGGAGCACTGGAAAACTTGGAGCTGGACTGCTGCAATGCACTCTTTCTGGGGCTGCCCTTGGGTCTGGTCCAGAATCTCGCTGGTGCAACATGATGTGGCCAGATTGTTCTTGCGAGCTTTTGGTCAAGACCATCTGGCACCACAGCCCCCCATTTGAAGGAACTATCCACTTAAACCTATTTTCTGCTTCCTGCAACTTCCATTCCTGATCCACAAGAGGACCTCTTCTCTTATTCCATGGCGACTAAGCTTACTCAGGAGGCACCTTGATAAAAGTGTCAGGATGTGGTGTCTCTCCCCCACACAACATGACTCCAGCAGTTAATTGTGGTGGTCAGGTGGGATTGCTATGAGGAATTATGGAAAATGTAGCAAGTCATTGTGTCAGCAATGAACGCATTGCTTTGACTGGGCTTGAGCCATTTGACAGGATTTCTGATCGAATCCCACAAGCCTCTGCACCTCTGCCATTTTCTCACTGCCTGACAGTCACGTATAGCATGCTAAAACACAAACCAGTTGCTTCACCGGGCATCCTCAGAACATAAAGATAGAAAGTAGCTTTGATGTAGATTTTGTTAATCTTTAGGTAAATCTTAAGGGCCAGGAAGAGAGTCCACAAGGAGATGGTAAATACTATTTTTCTTTCCTATAGGTTTATGATCTCTGGGTTTTCTAAATGCATTCCTCCTTGGTTCCTGTTTATTTAGCTTAACCACATATGCATGCTCAAGTAGGAAATAGTTTCTTTGTAGTTAAAAGGATTTCTCTGATCTGACTTTGTCCCACGTGGGGGATTTTTTGAAATGCTCAGAGGAAATCTGATTGGTTCTTACAATAGCTGTGTTAAGAGTTCTTCTGTTAATAAAAGGGACCTGGGCCAGGGTGTGGCAGATTATTATTGGCATTTCCTCCCAGAGTCTTGCTGGCCAAGCCTCGTGTGTATTTTATTAATCAGGGTCCAATCCTTTCCTTCACCTTATTAGGTTAATGGACTAAAAAAGGCCACAACTTTATTGATTACAGCATGTGAGAGGTATTGGCTTAGGCATTGGATAAAACAACAGGAAGGGGTGAGTCTAACAAGGGTTAACCACCAGTAGGAGGAGCCTGTTGATGCAAATACAACTGTAAGGTCCCCCTGATGTCACCGGGGGTCGTGCCATGGCCCTAGCCACCACAAGGGCGTCGGACAGGATCCACGACCGCCAGATTCCTTTAGCGGACTACCCATAAAGTGCAGAGGAAGGCGATGGCCACACCCTGCCCTCCAATTCGCAAACATATTCCAATGCCTAACCGCCAATATCCAAAAAGTTGTGACGATTTGCTACGAGGTAGGAGAAAAACCAAGTGGCTGGTGCCAATTAGCCAGTTCGGCAACCAAGGCAACCAACCACAGGTCCATAGCAAGGTCAAGAACCAAGCTATGGTGTGTGGCTGATCTGACGAAAACCAGCAGCGCAATGAAAGGGAAGCATTGCCGCTGCAGCATTTGAGCGGCTAAACCCCACCCCCAAGCCTCCACCTGACTGGTTGGCTACCAGGGGGCGCGATGTGGCAGCCGGGCCAGCTGGGCAGGGGCCGGAACGCCCCCTGCCGACACGGGAAACAGCTCCCGCTCACAACTCCTCCCCTCTGTAAGGAGGAGAGGCTTTCTTAAATTGTGGTGCCCAGAACTGGACACAATATTCTAGGTGTGGTCTGACCAAGGCTGAATAGTACTGCTCTATTTAGCCTCGGTCAGCAGTCACATGGAATACTGTGTCCAGTTCTGGGCACCACAATTGAAGAAGATTGTATGCGCAGAGGAGACCGACCAAGATGATGAAGGGTCTGGAAACAAGTCTCAGGAACGGTTGAAGGAGTTGGGTATGTGTAGCCTGGAAAAGAGGAAACTGAGAGGAGATGTGATAGAGCAACTTAAATATCTAAAAGTCTGTCCCATGGAAGATGGAGCAAGCTTGTTTTCTCTTGCTCTGGAGGGTAGGATCAGATCCAATGGATTCAAGTTCCAAGGAAGGAGATTCTGACTAAATGTCAGGAAGAACTTTCCGACAGTAAGAGATGTTTGACAGTGGAACGGACTCCCTCACCTTGGAAGATTGTGGACTCTCCTTCCTTGGAGTGTTGGACAGCCACCTGTCATGAATGCTTTAGTTAAGATTCTCCCATCGCAGGGGTTTGGACTAGATTACCATCCAGGCCCTTCCGACTCTATGATTCCCTGAACGAACTAAGCCCACGAAGGATGGAAAAAAGTTTCAGTGATAAACAGAAATCCTACTAGAGAAGAAGAAATCTTCAGAACGATGTTAGCGTAGAAAATTTGGAAGATTGTTCAGGTAGAAAGCTCATCATAGGGACATCGGTGTAGATAGAAAAGATGCCTTACTTATACATAATTTTGATTATTATTATTATTATTATTATTATTATTATTAATATTTATACCCCGCCCATCTGGCTGAGTTTCCCCAGCCTCTCTGGGCAGCTTCCAATCGAGTGTTAAAAACAATACAGCGTTAAATATTAAAAGCTTCCCTAAACAGGGCTGGCTTCAGATGTCTTTTAAAGATAAGATAGCTACTTATTTCCTTCACATCTGAAGGGAGGGCATTCCACAGGGCAGGCGCCACTACCGAGAAGGCCCTCTGCCTGGTTCCCTGTAACCTCACTTCTCGCAATGAGGGAATATTTAAAGATGTAATTTAAATACTTCATCATTGATTCCCCCCTCCTTTTCCTTCCAAGCTGTTGCTGTTAGAGATGAATTATATGTTACGGCTGTATGGGAGATAAGCAGGTATTAACTTACGCTATGAAATTCAGTATTTTAGCAAGAATTTTTTCTTATGGAGGTGGAAACCATCGTGCGAGCGATAGATTGACGTGCGTGTGCAACCCACACGTCATTTTCGGACCCAGAAGACAAGGGGGGGCAAAATGGGCTTTTGCATGACTGCTGCTGTGCGATGACCCAAACGGCGAGTTGCCTGTACTTAAGTTGTGTTGTATTGGAGAAATAAAGTTCTGTTTGGTGGGGATGACTGAAAATCCTTGGAGTTCTTTGTAAACCTCAGAGAATGTGCAAGTAGGCAAAGTTTCTGTGATAATTCAGATGGTGCGGAAGGTTGTTAGTGGAGAATGTGTCTGGTAAGGGGGAAGATGGCCTTGGGGATGTGGAGATCCAAGCATGTCAGAATGATCTCAGGACTGCAATACCTCAAGGACCGCCTCTTCCCATATAAACCTACTGGGACCCTGAGATCATCTTCTGAGGCCCTCCTTCGTGTGCCTCCTCCTCAAGAGGTCTGTAGGGCAGCAACACGAGAACGGGGCCTTCTCTGCAGTGGCTCCCTGTCTGTGGAATGCTCTTGCCAGGGAAGTTTGCCTGGCGCCTTCATTGTACACCTTTAGGCACCGGGTAAAAACCTTCCTCTTTAACCAGGCCTTTGGTTGACCTGACTGACATCCTATACCCTTTTAAAATGTGGCTCCTTTCGGGGGGTGGGTGTTATTGGGTTGTTGTTTTTATTCTGGTTATATATGTTGTGATCTTTTCTGTGAACTCCCCTGAAACCTCTATGTATACAACAGTATATAAACTCAATAAATAAAAAATAATAAGATTAAGAATCTCCTTGTAAAGGGAATGGGTTTCATGAGTTCACAGGGCTCAGATGTAGGTACTCTATGTAGAGCGTGTATATATTTGCATACATCCTAAAAGAATATATAGGTCCTGATCCCAACGAAAAGTGCATTGCTATTTAAAATCCAAGCTGACCTTTCCACCCTATGCCGGCCCATGTCCAAACAGGGCAGCTGCTTCTCTGTGTTCTTGCAAACATGTTTTCTCCAGCTCTGCATCTGCTCCTCAAGCCACAGAGAGACTCCAGAAGGTTGCCAGGGCGATGCTTCCCCGCCTCATAAATATTCTTATTTTTCCCAGGGATTTCTCCAGAGATTCATAATTTCTCGCACTGAGTCTGAAAAGTCTGGTGCATAAAATATCCCCTGTCTTGTCAATTCCCTAAACAGCTGCAGACAGTGAGAGGGATAGAGCAAAAAGCCTACATCACAAATGAAAAGTGGCTGTGCTCTTCCTTCTTTCCCTCGTGCTTTTAGGACACCCCAAACGGGCTAGTTTTAAATGTCACCACAAACATATTTTTGAGGGTGGCAGGTTGTGCACAACCATCTCATCCCCCTGCAGTCCCAAGGGTTGTGTTAGAGCGCCCCAAACTTCCAAGTGGCCCCTGAAATCCTATTTTGGTTTAAGAAAGGGATGAACCTAATATTGTTTTCAGGGTGGGTTGCTTGGACCCCCTATGTGAATTTCCTCTTGTTCTTGGTCACAGGGAATGGGTTTCAAGTCCCCCTGACCTGTGTGGCCCCTTCAGCCCCCATTTTGGATTAAGGGCCCAATGAACCTGAATGTTTTGCTTGGGATGGGCTGTGAGCACTCAACACAACCAACTCTTCAATTCTTTTCTTTTAATAGTTTTTATTTGATTTTGCAAGTATAAGATTATAACAATACAGCCATACATATCTATATTTAAAGATCTCTCCAAATCTTTGGACTTCGCAGCTTTCCCTCCATGGGTTCAACTGCATACTGTTCAATAGTCCATATTTTACATCACTCCATTTTCTCCATAGCAATTGCTACATTACAAGTGTTATTGCAATCTTGCTAATGTTTTCATCTGCTTACAGTGGTCATCAACTCATGAATTCTGATCAGGAGGAATGGGTTTTGATTTCCCCCAATCTTCCACATGCTCCCTGAAACTCCCCCCTTTTTTAAAATTAAGGGCCCAGTGGAGCTAAACATTTTTGTGGGTTTCATGCAAACTCTCTATAAGCGTGGTCTGTTGCATGTCCCCACAGCCATCTATGGGTCCCAGAAACACAAGGGTCCTGAACACAAGGATCATAAAGTTCCCGCACCACTTTGATTGCGCTACGCACCCTGATTGCTTCTTGGTGCCTGGAGTACGGATGGCTCCCGCCTCCCGTGATTCTCCAACACAGTTTTGGAAGTTCCAGGCAGCTGTAAAAGTTCTAAACAGTTCTATAAAGTTTATAAAAGTGAAATCTTAGTCTGCTTCAACAGAAGTATAGTGTCCAGATCAAGGGACGTAATAGTCCCACTCTATTCCGCCTTGGTCAGACCACACCTGGAATACGGTGTCCAGTTCTGGGCACCATAAATTAAGGAAGAGATTGATGAGTTGGCAGGTATGGGGTGGAGAGTGACCAAGATGACCAAGGGCCGGGGAGGAATGGGGGAGGCCACCTCTCCATCCTGACCCTCCCAGGGAGGAGGAAGAGGAAGAAGACAGTATAGATTTACAACAGGGGTTTGAGGGAAGTCACGGCTCAGAGGCAGATGAGGGGGAAAGTTGGGAAATCATGGGAGAGCCAGAGCAACACCTGGCTGACATGTCATTAGAAAGCATTCTAGACCCACCATCTCCCAGAACCCAGCGAGCCTTAAAAGTAGGAGAGCAAAGAGCTCAAAGACAGAGGGTACTTAGCAGCACCTGCAGAGGAGGTGATGATGAATGAGGAAGTGAGAGAGCCGGGGGCTGGAGATTCACTGGGAGAAATAACAGGAGGGACAGTGGACATCCTTGTTCCCTTCCAAGAATAATTCCAAAATTTTGGTAATGTGAATTCCCTGTGATCTATGTGATCTATATCTTCCAAAGTTTTAACAAATTTTCAGCCAGATCCAAATTTCATAACTACTTCCATTAAGTTGGTTGGTTCTACATGATCAAACGAGGGTAACGATTTTTTAAACTGAAACATCATTTTTCAAGAATCTCACTTCCCTAACTTCTTGAAAAATAATATTTTAAGAATCAGATGCTATTTTTAGTTTTTGCTGTCAGGTGCTCCTTTGTGTTCAGATCAGGTCTCAGCAAAATAATGTAGCATTTGGGAATGAAGATGCAGCCCAGAAGCCCAGCACTGGAGGCCAAGATGGAGAAGACCTGAACGGCTACCATGTACTTCCCCTTGGTGCTCAGGTAGGTGGGCACAAAGGACACCCAAACACTGCAGAAGACCAGCATGCTGAAGGTGATCAGCTTGGCTTCATTGAAGGCCCCAGGCAGATTCCTGGCTAGGAAAGCCACCGTGAAGCAGATGGCCGCCAGGAAGCCCATGTAGCCAAGGGCACCATAGAACATGGCCACAGACCCTTCGTTGCATTGCAGGATGATCTCCCCAGGCTGGGAGTGCATGTCAGAGTCTGGGAATGGTGGTGAGATCCCCAGCCAGATCATGCAGATGACAACTTGGACACAGGAACAGGAAATGACAATGGAGTTGGCCAGACTCTTCCCCAGCCATCTCCTCACTGAGTTCCCTGGCTTGGTGGCCAGGAAGGCCAGAACCACAGTGATGGTTTTTGCCAAGACAGAAGAAACAGCAACAGAGAAGATGATGCTGAAGGCTGTTTGTCGGAGAAGGCAGGTCCCTTTCCTTGGCCTCCCAATGAACAGGAAGGAGGACAAAAAGGAAAGCAGGAGGGAGACGAGGAGGATGTAGGAGAGGTCCCGGTTGTTGGCTTTGACTATGGGAGTTTCGTTGTATTTAATAAAGATTCCTAAATCAAAGCTTGTGGCTAAGGACCCCAGGAGGGCAAGGGAA
Organism: Podarcis filfolensis; assembly: GCF_964270895.1. Taxonomy (NCBI): domain Eukaryota; kingdom Metazoa; phylum Chordata; class Lepidosauria; order Squamata; family Lacertidae; genus Podarcis; species Podarcis filfolensis. The sequence goes on along the minus strand of NC_139605.1, from coordinate 3,332,397 downwards.
AGTAGGACAACCCCCAGAGATTCTTCATAGGCTAGGAAGGTGATATGCTTGAACACACATTGATCTCGGTTCATGTTTGGATGCTGATTTTCTGGGCATTTTTTGCAATGGTCTGCATCTGCAAAAGAGAGAGAGAAAGAGTAATGTCTACTACTCTGGATTCAGCCAAGCCCTGAGCAGTATCTAGCCTCTGGGGAGGGATTCAGTTGTAGACCAAGTCTTTTTTAAAAAAAAATATATTTTATTAGTTTTCCATACATTTATACCACATTAACAATTTGCATTAAACTTTTCGATTTTTTGACTTCCTTCGGCTTCTCTGCCAATCATTCAAATTCTAATTTTTTTAAATACACATTTCCAAATTTTAGTATTGCCTTTATACCTACCCCCCTCTTATATTTTGCTTTTTTACAATATTTCTTATTCTGTTACAGAGCTTCTTTAAATGCCACTAACGTTATTCCGTTATCACTTATACATTCCCAGTATTCTGCTAATTTTCTCCAGTCCTCAATCAATTTTTGGTCTCGTTGATATCTAATCTTCCCAGTCAGTTTATCAAGTTCTGCATAGTCCATCAGCTTCGTTCTCCATTCCTCCAACATTGGTATTTGTTCTTGTTTCCATTTCTGGGCCAGTAGTATTCTTGCCGCTGTCACTGCATATTGGAAAATTTTGTAGTCCTTTCTATTTATTTCATTACCAACAATTCCTAAGAGATAGGTAGCCGTGTTGGTCTGCCATAGTCAAAACAAAATTTTTTTCCCCTTCCAGTAGCACCTTAAAGACCAACTAAGTTAGTTCTTGGTATGAGCTTTCGTGTGCATGCACACTTTGGTATCTAAAGAAGTGTGCATTCACACGAAAGCTCATACCAAGAACTTAGTTGGTCTTTAAGGTGCTACTGGAAGGGGAAAAAAAATTGTTTTAATTCCTAAGAGAAAAGCCTCTGGTTTCTTAACAAATGTATATTTCAACATTTTTTTCAGCTCATTATATATCAACTCCCAGAAGCTTTTCACTTTCTTGCATTCCCACCACATATGAAAAAATATACCATCTTTTTCTTTACATTTCCAACACTTCTTACATGTTTTCTACATTTTTGCAAGTTTTACTGGTGTAATATACCATCTATATATCATTTTCATAACATTTTCCTTTAATGCAGTACATGCAGTAAATTTAATACTTTCATTCCATAGTTTTATCCAATCGTTAAATTGTATATTATGTCCAATATCTCTGGCCCATTTCATCATAACTGATTTAACTTCTTCATCCTTTGTATGCCATTCCAACAATATCTTATACATTTTGGATAGGATTTTATATTCATTATTTATTATTTCTATTTGAAATTTAGAATCCTTGTAGACCAAGTCAGTCTGGCACAGCCACAGATCACTACAGGTATTTAATTAGGTTTTTCTAAACATTAGCTCTACCCCGAAGAAATGTGGGACAGATTCCAGGGCTGGAGATTCCCAGCTTGGCCTCTGGCAGGTTGGGCTGCTTGGAGCCCCCTATACCAGGGCCAAAAGGAGAATCAGGGGTCTGTGCAGAAGTCTAATATCTATCCTAGGTCCATAACAATCTCCCTCCTCAAGGACCCCAGGACAGTTAAGTCTAGTCAAAGACAACTATGGGGTGCAGCATTCATCTTGCTTCAGGCCAAGGGAGCTGGTGTTTGTCCACAGACAGCTTTCTGGGTCATGTGGCCAGCATGACTAAACCGCTTCTGGTGCAAAGGGGCACCATGACAAATGCCAGAGCGCACGGAAACACCGTTTACCTTCCCACTGCAGTGACAACTATCCATCTACTTGCACTGGTGTGCTTTCAAACTGCTAGGATGGAAGAAGCTGAGACAGAGAAACGGGACCTCAGCCCCGTTTCAAACTGCTGACCTTCCGATCAGCAAGACCAAGAGGCTCCGTGGTTTAGACCTCCCTCCTTCACATTTGACCAAAGGCATTTTTTGGAGTAAGGATGAATAGTAGGGCTAAGAAGTGGGAAATGGGTGGGCAGGCATTTAGTGATTGACATGTTTATATCCTCCTTTCCCAATCAGCTTACTACACACACACACACACACACACACACACACACACACATATATATATAATGATGATGATACATTTTAGAACAATATCACAAACTATAATCATAAAAAGAGATTGATGATGATGATGATTTGAACCACCCAGTTCTCTCCCACACATGAAGCATACCAGCCTGATCCTGCCCAGAAATGGTTTTGAGAGATTCCTGACTGAACCCTTCTGTCTTCCCCAAGGCAAGCCTTTCCCTTGGAGTCACCCACCTTCCTGAGTGGAGATGGTCCCTTCTGCACAGGGAAGACATTCATAACAGCAAAGAGGCTTCCCTTCCTGGATCACCTTGACGGATCCAGGGCGACAGCTTTCCACACACCTGGAAGTAGGAAGGGTCTAGGCACAAAGACGAAGAGTGTCAATGAGAATTGTTCTTTGAGGCATAGTATGTTGCCATCTGCTGTAGCATCTAGACTATAGCTTGAAACTCAGCATTTCCCATCACTGTCCATTACATGAATGATTCATGATAAAATTCAGAAAAAAACAAAGGACCTCCATTAAATAAAGTTCTGTATATGGGTCATGAGCTATTCACTACTAATAAAATTCATGTAACAACCGAAAAGCAAGGAACCCCCCCTTTCCCCATTCACACAGTTTAGCAGGAAGCCTTCTTTGGCACCCAGCTGAGCAGAGGAGCTGTAGGTACTATCTGGAACAACGGCCCAGTGCTGGAGTTGACAGGCAACTGAGGGCAGCAGCCCACAGAACAGGGAGCACTTGTTAGAGCTCATAGAAAAGACAGCAAAATGACAGGCATCATTCCCACTCCCCGTCACCTGATTGAGCCACTTGGGCCACACAATGGCCTCCGGGTCGATGGTGCACCTCAGGTCTGGGGATCCCTGTCTGTCGATACTCCCAAACTTCACTCTGAGGACGGATTTATTGGGGAACACCACCCAGTTCACAATGTCCAAGTCGGCTGCCAGCTCCCCGTTCTCATCCAAATACACTCTGTCCATGGAAGAATTGTAGAACTGGGTGTTTCCTAGGAAAGGGTGGAGCTGGAACAGAAGCAAAGATGAGAGCATTTAGAATAAAGGGAAGCATAGGCCCCTGTTTTGCTATCCCAGAAATGGAAAGTCAGCGAGGTCCCAGCTAAAGAGGATTGGCAACTTAAGTGGACGGAATATGCAGAAATTGCAGATTTAACATACAGAATAAGAGAGCAAGAAGAAGATACATTGAAAGAAGAGTGGAAAGCATTTATTGAATGAAGTGAAGGCCCAAGACAGGTGTTGATCATGATGTGAGCTGCGCACAGGTGGTCTGAAGCGAGCGAGCGAGCTACCACCATTCCTGTGGAGCCTCTTTTTATTGAGACAAATATGCACCCAGGCAGATACATTTTTGGGCTGTGACCTTTACACATCTTCCGTCTCGAGATTGTGGGGTGGTACGAAGCTATTTTGGCACCTGTTCCACAGCGTCATTTTCCCCTTGCACAGTGTATGACGTAGGAGACAAAAGTCTCATGGAAAAGGATTACAGACAGGACACCGCAAACTGCTGAGATCGCGAAAGGTCATGCAGAGGTGGAACGATGTACCAGACAGCTGTGGCTTGTCTGGGGGGGGGGGTTTCCCTGCACCCCAAGGTCACGCGTGCAGGCAGACCGTGGCTGCCTGCTGGTGGGGAAGTGTGCTCCCTCCGGACCCCACTCCCCACTCCGCGATATCCCTACAATTGAATATATGGAAAATAACAGTATACAGCTGAAAACGGTGGCAGCATTAAGACAAATTCAATCCCGTAAATAATGTTTGATGGGTGTAAAAGGAGAAAACTGATTTGAATGGTTATAGCAAAATATACAGGGGTGTATAAGATGTAAAATGAACCATGGAAAGAGAAGAAGGGAAGTCATCGGATATTTTAGAGTTTGTAAAATGTTTATTTGGAATTGTTAGATTGAAAATTTAATTACAATTATATAATAATAATAATAATAATAATAATAATAATAATAGAAGCATACTGACAATCCACTTCCCCTTTGCTTAGGGATGGTTGCAGACTCAAATAGAAATGGAGGGATCTTGTCACTTTTGGTTCATACTGTTTTCTCTCTCACACACAGACCCCAATCTTAAATTCAGTTCTCCACATTTCTGAAGGATTTTTTAAATAATAAAAAAAGCTCATCTGAATTCTTCAGCATTTCTGTGTGATTTTCTCCTAGTAAGCATGTTTTTGAAGGATGCTCCCCCCTTGGATTGTTTCAGAAAGAGTGAATTAGGTTTGTTTTTCCTTTCACGGCAAACTGAATGAAATCTCTAATATGGGCTTCAGCAGGGAAAGGCAGGAGCTTGGTGGAGGGAGTGGAGGGAGCAGAGAGCCAGAGCAGAGTCAAGCGGGTGTGAAACGAATAGAGATTAGAGACAGCCTGATCAATGTCATCTCCCCTGCCAAAAATAATTCCAATTTATGGGGAAAAGAGAATTGGGCACATGATGGGAGCAGTTGCTTGGGGAGCTGTGCAATGAGGCAAGAGTAAGAAAAGCAAACAGAAATGAAAACAGTAAATGTATTAAGGCAGCTTTAAAATGGAAAATGGATAATGTGTTTTGCAAACTTTGGGTTTTTTCCATAGTAGTTTTTTTCTAAAGGGCTCTGGGCTCTTGCTGAGATTAAGATTAACTAACTGGTTGCTCTTCTCTGCTAGCTAGCATTCAAGTGTTGTAACCTTAGATCAAGTGATGAAGGTATTGGGTTGCAAAATCTCCTTTTTGAAGGGAGTTGCCTTTTTGTCTTTGGCTCCAAAACTCAATAGAGTCAATATGTAAAGGAAGCTCTCCTGAAGGTAAAGCAAACAGCCTGGAGGCTGAAAGGCAGGAGAGAGAGAGGGAGGGAGAGAGGGAGAGAGGGAGAGAGGAAGAGAGAAAAAGAGAAAAAGAGAGAGATCCCGAGCCAGTGCTGGACAGAATGATGTTCTCATTCTGTTATAAAGAGTTCTGCGAGTAAAGAGTGAATAATATTTCTATGGGCCTGGATGATAATTCATTTCCAAAAGGAAATGAATGCTTCCAGTTCTTATGCTTCCAATCGTTTCAAACTGCACAATATTCAATATCTGCAACACTACATTGATTGTCATGCTCAGATGTGATGTCTATGAAGGGAAAGAAAATACCTGCCATGGCTGTAGCCTTTGAAGTCCCATTCTCTCAGTTCCCCTCTGCTTAGATCTAGATGAATATGCAGCATTTAAGGCACGAGCCACGGCTTGCACAGTGTTGTAGATCCTGTAGCTGTCTAGAGAGAGGATTCTTTCCAGATCATCTTGGGGAAGCCTCTCCAGTTTCCCTCTCTCTCTGCATCTTGTCCGGCCTTTCACTGAGAATGCATGCTTTAAATAGTAACAATTAAAAGCACCCTCCCAAAACTTCTTAATACCAGAGAAAAAGGGTGGAAAATCACCGTATTTTGCCCCTTTACTTGTCTCAGTGAAGAAGGAAAATATACCATGGATGTGTTGGAAAGATATGTAATTATACATCAGCTCCAGGGCGACATCCCACAAAACTGTTGTGATGAAGATTTTCCCAACAATGGATTTCATCCCTATGTCAAAAAACTGTTGTATAATGAGTAGTCCATCTAAGAAATAAGTCATTTCCCCGTAGTACACAAATACATGCACTTGCCTCCACTTGCGGAATGGAAGACGAGGCATGTATACTCCATTTTTAGTCAGTCCTTGGATGCTTTGTGAGATGACAACACAGACTCCGCTCTTGATGAGCATGGGTGTCAAGCTCTTCAGGAACCTCTCTCCATTGTCGGTGTCTGGTGCAAGGAGGCCAATCAAGGTCCATCGGAAGTGCTGGAGCAGCTTGACAATCCCTGGGTACAGGGCTTCTTCTTTGGGGACCATCCGATAGAAAAAAGGGAAATGCCTCTTATCATTCAGAACATGAGAGACAAAAGCATAAGTGACCTGGGAAGAGAAGGAAGATTTGTATCTTGTTTGATTTCAGATCAAAGCCTCAATATTTCTAAGCCCAACATGAGATTGGGAAGGTCTTAGGAAGGAGGAAGGTCTAGTGCAAGGACCCTTTGGTGGGAACAGTGATTTCCTTGAAGGTTGTGGCAGCCGTAAAGAAGGCAAATTTGATGCTAGGGATCAACAGGAGGGTAGCTGAAAATAAGACTGCCAATATCATAATGCTATTATACCTCTCTCCATTCCTACCTGTGGGATTTTATAGATGCCCAACACGTTTGAAATCTGGATGGAGTTTTGAGAGTCGGACCCTTCGAGAACAGCCAGTAAGTTAGTCTGTTTACCACAGCTATAGTTTGGAAAGTTCAGCTGCCCAATTGACAACATGTCTAGCAAAGCATCATAGGTCACCCTTCCATCAAAAAAGTTCTCATGGATGCTGTAGCCCAGGGTGATGTTGGGTAACAGCTTTTGATTCTGGTTGATCGCTTGAATGGCATACAAGAAGGAGAGGAGCTGCCAGTACTTTGTGGGTCCTTTCCTGGGGGGAGAAATTATATACATGCCAGCACTGTCCAAGTGATATTTCTGTTCTACCTCTAATATACAGCTCTACCTCTCTTTCAAATCAGAACCAGTGAAGGCAGTGAAGGTCCTGTGTGAGTGTCTGGAGGCGGTTGGAGGATCAATATGGCTAACCTGATCCAAAACACCCACCCACCCCACTCACACATGAAAACAAAGACCACCACAGCCAACCACAAATGAACAACCACACCCTAGGCCAACCCCAACCTCTCTCACCACCAAAGGAACACAAGTGAACAGCAAAGAACCTGCACAAGCAATACTGACACCAAACGCTACATATAGTAAGTAAAATAGAAAGGCACAGTGAAGGTCCTGTGTGAGTGTCTGGAGGCGGTTGGAGGATGGATGGCAGCTAACAGATTGACAAGACAGAAGTACTGTTTTGGGGGGAGAGGAGGCAGGCAGGTGTGGAGGACTCCCTGGTCCTGAATGGGGCAACTGTGTCCCTGAAGGACCAGGTGCGCAGTCCGGGAGTCATTTTGGACTCACAGCTGTCCATGGAGGCGCAGGTCAATTCTGTGTCCAGGGCAGCTGCTTACCAGCTCCATCTGGTACGAAGGCTGAGACCCTACCTTCCCGCAGACTGTCTCGCCAGAGTGGTGCATGCTGTAGTTATCTCTCACTTGGATTACTGCAATGCGCTCTATGTGAGGCTACTTTTGAAGGTGATCTGGAAACTACAACTAATCCAGAATGCAGCAGCTAGACTGGTGACTGGGAGCGGCCGCCGAGACCACATAACACTGGTCTTGAAAGATCTACATTGTCTCCCAGTACGTTTCCAAGCTCAGTTCAAAGTGTTGGTGCTGACGTTTAAAGCCCTAAACGGCCTTGGTCCAGTATACCTGAAAGAGCGTCTCCACCCCCATCGTTCAACCCGGACACTGAGGTCCAGCGCCGAGGGCCTTCTGGCGGTTCCCTCACTGCAAGAAGCCAAGCTACAGGGAACAAGGCAGAGGGCCTTCTCGGTAGTGGCACCCGCCCTGGGGAAACCCAGCCAGATGGGTGGGGTATAAACATATTATTATTATTATTATTATTATTATTATTATTATTATTATTATTATTATTATTATCAGGGATCTATGACAGTGATTAAAAGATCCAGAAAGCACTATCATAATTCCACTTTGAGAAAGTAGATATTTCCCCCTTGTATATTAAACCTAAGGCAAACAGACACCCTTCTCCTACCACCATTTTTCAGAAGAATCCTGCAGAATCAGCCCCGAGGCTCATCTGTTCCAGCATTCTCAAGGCGGCCAACCAGATGCACATGGAAAACTGAGAAGCACAAGAACTCCTCCCCTACTTGAGATTCTCAGTTACTGGTACCCAGAGGCATAGTGCCTGTGACAGTGAATGGAGAACATAGCCATTGTGACTGGTAGCCGCTGAGAGCCTCATCACCCCCAAATTTATCTGCCAGTGGGATCTTCTTATGTTCTTAAAGGCAGGTACCAGATCATGAGAAAGGCCCCTGAAAGTAACTGGAGATGAGTTGGATCTCATGGAAATGGTAGCAAATGGAACACCAGGAACTCCATCCCCACAAAAGGTCTTACCAATAAAAGCTGGTGGAAGGACATTGGCTAAAGATATGAGGATGAAACACAGTGCTTGTGGCAGAGATGACCCCACTGATGAGGTGGTCTCCTGGCCTGAAATAATTAGGTGACTCTATCTCATCCCTTTCCAAAGACAAGAGGCATTTTGTCTTCAGTTTTCCACAGTCCCCATAAGGCAGTAGAAGCAGTAGAATGAGGACCATCTTTTTCCTCCCAGGAACGAGCACCTCCCTTACAAAGAATTAGAAGTCTTTTGTTGTGATCCTTGCAAGATGCAGTAACTTTCTTCTCACTAACGGAGCCCTGCAGAGGGATCACATCTGAAGTGGAGAGAAGTCAAGCCAACCTCATTCTGGTGCAGTTATCATCTGTCCTAAATCTCAGCCGCCCCCCCCCCCCAAGTTTTGAGTGGCTTAGGAGGCATATATCTGCCAGACCTTTCTGCCTCATATCCATAACATCACGTTTAATGGACTCAGATGTGATCTTTGGAAGCAAAAAAACAACACACACTATCATTTTGATAATTATATGGAGAAGAAGTACCACCTCTGCAAGTTTCTAGACACTTTATGCAGCTCCACCTGCAACTGCAGGGCTGAAGAAAAACATGTTTGCGAAAACTCCAAGATCTGCCTCCAAACTGTGAGATGCAAATGCCAAAGATTGGTGAAAAATCCCAAGATTAAGAGTTAGAAGTTACCTGAACTATTCTACGTGAGCTCTGGCAGAATCCCCCACCCGCCCGCCCGTGATACGAACACAGGATAGGGCTATTTTGATGAATTTGAGAGGTGAAAAAGGGAACTGAAATTGCACGTAAAGACAGAAGCGATTCAGCAGATTTTTTGGTAGGTTTTTGTTTTTGTTCTTGTTTTTATTATAGACTTTTTGGTCTTATCCTGTATTTTTATGCTGTGAACCACCCTAAGATCATTGGGTGAAGGGCGGTATACAAATTTAATAAAGAAACAGACAAACGAACACTTGGACTTCCAAAAAAGCTTTCAACAAGGTGCCTCCTGGGTAAGCTTAGTCGCCATGGAATAAGAGAAGAGGTCCTCTGGTGGATCAGGAATGGAAGTTGCAGGAAGCAGAAAATAGGTTTAAGTGGATAGTCCTTCAAATGGGGGGAGGGGTGCCAGATGTTCTTGACCAAAAGCTCGCAAGGATAATTTGGCTACCTCATTTGGCACCAACTAAAGATTCTGCAGTAGACCCAAGGGCAGCCCCAGAAAGAGTGCATTGCAGTAGTCCAGCTCCAAGTTTTCCAATGCTCCAGTGGTCAGGCTATTCCTGTTCACAAACAGCCATAGAGGACACGTGGGTCTCTAGTGACAAAGGGGTATCCAAGAGTACCCCCAAACTATGCACTTGCTCCTTTAGAAGTGGGAATCATCCAAAGAGCCTACAAATTGTGTGCCAAGCTCCTGTGTTCCTGTCACTCCCTAAGTGATGAAAAACCAGACAAGACAACAGCATAACATTGGTTCCAAATGAGCCACAACTCTATTGATTACAGATGTGAATGGTTTGGCATCGGCATTGCGTATAGCCATTTATTCCACCCCAGTCGATCTGCTGGGGGTGCATCTAAGGGTAATCCACACCTGCCCCCCATGACTTACGTCAAGTAGGGGTAATCACCGAAGGGTCCCTGTTGGAGGAGTGCTATAGCCCTAGCCCCCGCCTGGGCATCCGGACAGAAGCAACTCCTCACAGATCCCTTTAACAGGATACACTTAACCAAGAAGCGGCGGACAGAGGCTGAAACCTCCCCTCCAGCCAAGGCTAAGGCTTACCCAATGCCTAACCTCACAAAGTTGTGAGTACTGCGATGAGGAAGGCGAAAATCAAATGGCCAGGGCCAAGTTGCCAAGTGGAAAAATTCCTGCCAGGTGTTAGATTTCTGTTTATGCCACTGTGCAGTTCTTGGAGTCACAAGACTCTGTTTACATTCCAGACTGTTGGAAGTCTCACGGGAGACGGATGTTGTTATTACTCAACCGAGGAGTAGCTCGGTTGTGCCGAGTTCCGACACCAGGCCCCAAATATGGCAGCTGACAATGTTCATAGGAAGGTCTTAGTATGGAAATAAGACACATGAAAAAGGGGACGGAGGGTGGGAGATCCAATGACAAACGTCCGCAATTCGGTGCCCTGCTGGGGAGGGTTGCAGCCTGCCTGCGGATTGACCAATTGTGCCAGGCTTAGGTGCAGGCATTCCGCAGGGGGTGGGACCAACCGGCCAATAGGCATTGCTTGGCCCCGCTCCCTGGGGGGATAACTTGGGGATAACTCCTCCCCAGTTTGTCGTTGGATCAGTAGATGACAGTGCCATCCATGTCCCTAGAGTTGTGTTTTATCGGCATACTGGTGGCCCCTTGCTCCAAAACTCCTCATGACTACACCCCATGACTTCATATAGATTTTAAATAGCATATAGATCTTAAATAGCGCTGGGGAGAGAAGAGTACCTTGCAGCACCCCATAGCACATCAAAAAAATTTTTTAAAAGGGCAACCCAAATGATCACAACATGTCAGGGAATAGTCTAAAGACTGGGGAATGCATTCTATGGCAGACCAGTTTCCTCTCCGATGGAGGGGAAAAGTCACACACACACCCTTTTCCACAGCATGTTTAGAAGTAGAGAGACAGAAGCTGAACAGCTGAGGGAGGAGTTGCCCAGGTATGAGATAATGACAAGGGAACCCGAAAGGAGGGGGCAGCTAGTTGAGATGTCACTTGAGAGTGTGGGGAACCTCCCTCACCACAGACTCGGAGGATTGAACATATCAGAGAGCAAAGAAGTCAGAGGGAGGGAAGAACTTCCCATTGGCACCTAAAACGCTACGGAAGTCGGATTTAGAGCAGACAACTGCCCTCCTTGCGGAGAGCTGTGTATTTCTGCTTGCAACATGATGCTGTATTAAAAGGAATGTAAATAGATTAACTGCTTGTTAATTCTTATCTGTGATGTTACCAAAGGGAGAGGAGAACTCTCCACGCCTGACACATCACTCTTCCCCCTTCCTTTGCTTCTCATGAAAACTCAAGGGATTTGTCCAAAGTTCTACTTTGGGTCCACTAAAATGGACCCCATTTTTGAGAGGAACGTGAGGTGACATCCTGCTTCTGATTCAGTCAATGAATCAGTCAACCAAAAAATAATGCTCTCCACCTGATTCAAGGCTTCTCCAGACACCCTGCCGATTCAGCATTCATCCTGATTTACTTGATTATGTGGTGCTCTTTGATAATGATGATAATAATAAAAATAATAATAATAAATTTTATTTATACCCCGCCCTCCCCAGCCAAGGCCGGGCTCAGGGCAGCTAACAAGCAATAATAAAAACAAGTTGAATGAATACAACTTAAAAACAAGATTAAAATACAACATTAAAACGTTAAAAAGGCAGCCTCATCATAGGAGGAGATGGAAAAAGAAAGAGGGGGAGGGAATCAAAATGACTCCAAGCCAAAGGCCAGGCAGAACAACTCTGTCTTACACACCCTGTGGAAAGAAATCAGATCCTGCAGGGCCCTGGTCTCACCAGGCCGGAGCCAGTGTTGAAAAGGCCCTGGCTCTGGTTGAAGCTAATCTAACTTCCTTAGGGCCCAGGACCTCTAGCGTGTTGCTATTTATGGACCTTAAGGTCCTCCGTGGGGCAAACCAGGAGAGGCAGTCCCGTAGGTACGAGGGTCCTAGGCCGTGAAGGGCTTTAAAGGTCAAAACCAGCACTTTAAATCTGACCCTGTACTCCACCGGGAGCCAGTGCAGCTGGAAAAGCACTGGGTGAATATGCTCCCATGGCAGAGACCCCGTGAGGAGCCTCACTGAAGCATTCTGCACCCACTGGAGTTTCTGGAACAGCTTCAAGGGCAGCCCCGCGTAGAGTGAATTACAATAGTCAAGCCTGGAGGTGGCCATTGCATGGATCACTGTGGCCACGTCGGGGAGGGAAAGGTAAGGGACCAACTGCTTGATGCAGTGAAGGTGGGAAAATGGAACATTTGTTGTGATTTGTGGGCAGGGAGATTATAAACAGTGAATAGTCATTGGAATATCCACCCACATTTGCATAAGAGGGGTTCACATGCCTTCCCCCTAATCATTTAATCATTCTACACTTTTCTGTGCATTTTTCTGTAACTTTCAAAATTGCAAACCATTTTTAAAAGGGGCCTTTCTTGCACTATGGCAGAAATCTTTAACTGCAGGAAAACAAAGTTCTGCCATGCGCTGGAATCCCTCCTGCAAAATATTGACTCTCTGGAGGCACACTCTGATTTGATAGGTTCCAGTTGCCCCCATAGGCCAGGACCATGAACTTGGGTGCATATCAGTTGAAGGTGCAGCAGCAGCTGATGCTGAAGTCCTGACTGAAAATGAGTATGCTGCAACTGAAAATGTTATGATTGTGCAAAGTGGCATTTAAAAATCCAAACCTACAAGGGGGTAAATAATGCAGCTGACTGTAAACACAGCTGAAACGCAATCTCATGAAATGTTCATGATGGTGAAAGTTGTGGTCACAGTTTCACTATGGTGTCAGTCCACCTTCAGTGAGGCTGATGGGCCTTTGCTCTCTCCTACAGGCCGCTAATGGAAGGTATTAAGCATCTCAGGGTGGACTCGTTTTATTTTCTGTGCTGGAAACAGCTGAGAGTTTAGATGCAGAAAGAATTAGAAACGTTTTCATTCAATGTAGGGCACTTTTTCATTCCAGTGGCTATCGTGGGAAATTCTGGAATGTCCTGTCCTTCCTGGCTGCCTGAAATCAATCAGGACCCCAGGCTCTTACCCAATGTCACCCTCGGCTATGTCATCTATGACCATTATTCTAATGCAAGGATGACTTCTGATGCCCTACTAGACCTGCTCTCTACTGGGCACGCAGACATTCCAAACTATGACTGTCGGAAGAGGAATAACCTGTTGGCTGTTCTTGAAGATGCTTAAGCTGATATTTCTAGATATGTGTCAACTGTGTCAAGCATCTACAAAATCCCACAGGTATGGCTGGTTCGGTGTTAAGACGGAATTGTGCCTCTGCCATGGGCTTTTCATTCTTTCCTTTTTGGACTCTCCCAAAGGTGAGGGTGGGATGGAACCTGGAAGCAGGTGCACTCAAGACTGGTGTCAGATGCCCTATGCCACCCCACCACTGCTTTTAAAAACCATGTTGCTTGTTTACAATGCATTCAAAACACAGTTTTTTGAGTAATGTAGCTGAGTCCCTAGTCTAATATTCTGGGATGTGATTCAGTCCCACAAAATATTGAGAGTCTGGAGGCATTCCTGGAAGACCTCCTCCCGTTCTCCACGGTCAGCATTTTGTCTTGTTCTTTGTGTTCTTTGTGTGTGGGACTGTAGTTGGTCAATTGTCTGAGATTTGTCCTGGAACCACAGCAAAGCACTCACCTCTTCCTTTGCGTCCTGGGCAAGTTATGGATACACTGTTCCTACTATTCATGATAAAACCCAGTTCCCCTTTTTCTACCAGATGACCACAAAAGTAGATCCCCAGAATCTGGGGATTGTCCAACTGCTCCTGAACTTCAGATGGATGTGGATTCCCATATTGCATGGGAAAGTCCTTAAAACAATAACAATAATTGATTTATACCCCGTCCGTCTGGCTGGGTTTCTCCAGCCACTCTGGGTGGCTTCCAGCAAAATATTAAAATACAATAATTCATCACATATTAAAAGCTTCCCTAACAGGGCTCCCTTGAGATGTCTTCTCAAAGTCAGACAGTTGTTTATTTCTTTGACATCTGGTAGGAGGGCATTCCACAGGGCGGGTGCCACTATCGAGAAGGCCCTGTAACTTCACTTCTCGCAGTGAGGGAGCCAGCAGAAGACCCTTGGTGTTGGACCTCAGTGTCCAGACATAGGGATGGGGGTGGAGACACTCCTTCAGGTATACTGGGCCAAGGTGGTTAAGGGCTTTAAAGATGAGCACCAACACTGGAATTGTGTCCAGAAACGTACTGGGAGCCAATGTAGGTCTTTCAGGACCGGTGTTATGTGGTCTCGGCAGCTACTCCCAGTCACCAGTCTAGCTGCCGCATTCTGGATTAGTTGTAGTTTCCAGGTCACCTTCAAAGGTAGCCCCACATAGAATGTGTTGCAGTAGCCCAAGCGAGTCCTCAACACCAGCCCGCCCCCTGTCACCCAAGAACAGCACTTCTGTCTTGTCAGGATTCAACCACAATCAATTACCTGCCATCTATCCTCCAAATGCCTCCAGACACTCACACAGGACCTTCACCGCTTTCACTGGTTTCGATTTAAAAGAGAGTTAGAGCAGGGTATCATCCGCATATTGATGGACACCCAGTCCAAACCCCCTGATGATCTCTCCCAGGAGCTTCATGTAGATGTTAAAAAGCATGAGGGAGAGGATGGAACCCTGAGGCACCCCACAAGTGAGAGCCCAGGGGTCTGAACACTGATCCCCCACCACCGCTTTCTGAACACGGCCCAGGAGGAAGGAGTGGATCCACTGTATAACCCTCAGCTCCCAGCTCCTCTTGACGGTCCAGAAGGATGTCGTGGTCGATGGTGTCAAAGGCCACTGAGAGCTCCAGCAGAACCAGGAAACAGCTTTCACCTTTGTCCCTAGCGTGCCGGAGATCATCGACCAGCACAACCAAGGCAGTTTCAGTCCCAATATGAGGCCTGATTCCCGATTGGAAGGGATCCAAATGGTCCCCATCCTCCAGGCATGCCTGAAGTTCTTCAGCAACCACCTGCTCAATCACATGAATTTCTTCATGGGAAGCTAGACGCCTCTTGGAAGAGAAGCTGTTTCCACATTTCTATTACGCTTCATGCCCTGTACAGTGGTACCTCAGGTTACAGACGCTTCAGGTTACAGACTCCGCTAACCCAGAAATAGTACCTCAGGTTAAGAACTTTGCTTCAGGGTGAGAACAGAAATTGTGAGGGAGCAGCGTGGCAGCAGCGGGAGGCCTTGTTAACTAAAGTGGTGCTTCAGGTTAAGAAGAGTTTCAGGTTGGAATTGACCAAGAAAGATGTTAATCTATTTTTGTATGCCACAACTGCGGCTTGTATTTTGTTAGCTAAAAAGTGGAAAACTCAAGAATTACCAACAGTAGAAGAATGGCAGATGAAGATGATGGATTTTATGGAGCTAGCCGTCCGTGACCAGAAGGAGGAACACCACAAAGAATGGAAGAAATTTAATGATTATTTAGCTAAATTTCAGGTTAAGAATCGACCTCCAGAACTAATTAAGTTCTTAACCTAAGGTACCACTGTATGAGTTCTTTGATGGCGGGTAAGACCTGCCCTCTTTCTGAAGCTCTTCCCACATTCCAAGCACTGATATGGTTTCTCCCCTGTATGAATTCTTTCATGGGAAGTGAGACTTTCGCTGTGACGGAAGCTCTTTCCACATTCCAAGCATTGATAGGGTTTCTCCCCTGTATGGATCCTTTGATGGGAAGCGAGATTGTGGCTCTGACTGAAGTTCTTTCCACATTCCAAGCACTGATAGGGTTTCACACCTGTACAAATTATTTGATGGGAAATGAGATGGGTTCTCTGACTGAAGCTCTTTCCACATTCCAAGCACTGGTAGGGTTTCACCCCTGTATGAATTCTTTGATGGGAAGCGAGACTCTGCCTGTGACTGAAGTGCTTTCCACAGTCCAAGCAGTGATAGGGTTTCTCCCCTATATGAATTCTTTGATGGGAAGCAAGACTGTCCTTCCGACTGAAGCTCTTTCCACATTCCAAGCACTGGTAGGGTTTCTCCCCTGTATGAATTCTGTGATGGGAAGTGAGATGGGCGCTTTGACTGAAGCTCTTTCCACATTCAAAGCACTGATAGGGTTTCTCCCCTGTATGAATTATTTGATGGGACATGAGATGGATGCTCTGACTGAAGCTCTTTCCACATTCAAAGCACTGATAGGGTTTCTCTCCTGTATGAATTCTTTTGTGGGAAGTGAGATGGGTGCTGTGACTGAAGCTCTTTCCACATTCCAAGCACTGATAGGGTTTCTCTCCTGTATGAATTCTTTGATGGGAAGCAAGACTGTCCTTCCGACTGAAGCTCTTCCCACATTCCACGCACTGATAGGGTTTCTCCCCTGTATGAATTATTTTGTGGGAAGTGAGACCCCCACTCTGACTGAAGCTCTTTCCACATTCCAAGCACTGATAGGGTTTCTCCCCTGTATGAATTATTTGATGGGACATGAGATGGATGCTCTGACTGAAGCTCTTTCCACATTCAAAGCACTGATAGGGTTTCTCTCCTGTATGAATTCTTTTGTGGGAAGTGAGATGGGTGCTGTGATTGAAGCTCTTTCCACATTCCAAGCACTGATAGGGTTTCTCTCCTGTATGAATTCTTTTGTGGGAAGTGAGAGCCCCACTCTGACGAAACCTCTTTCCACATTCCAAGCACTGATAGGGTTTCTCTCCTGTATGAATTCTGTGATGAGAAGTGAAATGGGTGCTCTGACTGAAGCTCTTCCCACATTCTGAGCACTGATAGCCTTTCTTCTCACTGTGAGTTCTTGGGGGGGAACGGGAACTCTGACTGGAGCTCTCTCCATACTCCCAATTTTGATATGGCTTTTCCACTGTGTGGATTTTGTCATGGTCTCCCCCATTCTGCATTTCTAATTCATCACCACCTACAACAAAGACAGAAACTAATTAGATCCTCAGGAAGAAATGGAGCCCCCAGTTATTAAACAATGCTAATGAACATTTGTGAAAGAGAAGAAGAGAAGAGTTTGGATTTGATATCCCGCTTTATCACTACCTGAAGGAGTCTCAAAGCAGCTAACATTCTCCTTTTCCTTCCTCCCCCACAACAAACACTCTGTGAGGTGAGTGGGGCTGAGAGACTTCAAGGAAATGTGACTAGTCCAAGGTCACCCAGCAGCTGCATGTGGAGGAGCAGGGAATCGAACCCAGTTCACCAGATTACGAGTCCACCGCTCTTAACCACTACACCACACTAGAAGAACAGAAGATGTGAGGTCTTTCTACAGAGGTCATGGCCTTTGTCAACCAGCATTCACAGACGTATTTTTGAGAACCAGAGGTTCAGAAATTCTGGCTCTTTTCTAGGATGGATTTTTGTTGCCACAATCATGAAATCCACTGCAACTCTAACATTGGTCTTCTCTTTAAAAAACGGGTAGAGGCTAAAACAGAAACCCAAACCTGACAGAAATTACCTCAACTTCACAAACAACTCTGTGTGTGAATGTTGCCTCCAAGTCGCTACGGAAAGGGTGACTGTCACTCCAGAAGGCCGTTTTTTCAGTTAGGTCTGTTCTCAACTGCCGAGTGAGAGATTTTCCGTGAGAGCACCTGCTGCCTGTTTTATGCTGCTATGGGACTCAGAAAAAGTCTGTAAAGTCCCATATATATAGAAGCACTTGTAATTCACTCTTCATACCTCATGTAGCAGCATTATTTGATGTTGAATTATTTTGGTTTTTTGAGTGTAGCTTATTATCTAGAATAACGAATGGGATAAATGTAGAAATAATGTAAATCAATAAAGAATATATATAGATATAGATATATTAGATATAAGCACATGTAAACATGTTTTAGTATATCAAGTAATGTAATGTGTTCTGTTTAAACTCTCAACAGAGAATCTTGTGGAGTCTTTTCTAGGAGAAAAAAAAAGCTATGTTTTTCAAGGGTCAAACAACCCAGGGCAACCTCCACACATATAAATACTACAGAAAATGGGTTTGGGTCCCACGAAAACCACGAATAATCCAGAAAGACAGGTGCAGAGTTGTAAAGTGACACGTTTTACCTCAGAAACTAACATTAATAGCAGCTGCATGTGGAGGAGTGGACATGCGAACCCGGTTCACCAGATTACGAGTCCACCGCACTTAACCACTGCGCCACACTGGCTCTCCTTAATCTTAATCTAAGTACAACAACCACGAAGAGCTCCTGAATAGACAACCAGCTATGTGGTGTTGAATGCTCTCTGTTCTCTCCTGCTTCCCGTTTTTGTGTTTCAGTTTAAACCAATTCATGAACCCAGAACTCATACACTGACCATTAATGATGAACCATATGTTATAGCCATTCCTGCAAATTTATTCTGCTAGTTTTGAGATATACAAATAACATGAGAAGACCCGGTCTACATGTTTGTATCATTTATTATTCATATGTTCCTTGTTTTTAAAAGGAAATAAAAAATTATTCCAAAAAGAAAAGGGCGACACACAGCATAGGCCCCATCTGCATTCAAACTGCAAAGCAGCATCACATTACTTTAAAGAGTCGTTGCTTCTACTGCTGTGTGATGGAGCGGTAAGTTTTTTGACACTGGTAGGGCATTCAGATCACGGCACCGGTATTAGACCTTTTGAGCTGCCAATACATCGTGGTGGCCGGGGAGCTCTCATGTATTCCTAGCTCAAATTCCCTGCAGATGGCTAAGGCGCAGGCAGGCAGGTGGTGGAGCCCAAAGAGGTGCTCACCTTCTCAATCTCCCCCCGCCTGCCTGCCTCCCCCCACCCCCAGGCTGAGCAAGCCCCAATACCTCTCTGGCTCCACCCCTCCATGTCCCCATCTCCCCTCCCCTGGAACTCACCAGATCTCTCTGAGAGCCCTAGAGAGGAACACTCAGACGTTGTGGGGAGGGATGCAGGAGACAACCTGACCAGGTCAACCGTCCATCTTCCCCCTTCCATCCTCGCTAGCTTTGCAGGATCCATCTCTTTTATCCTTCCTGAGGAGTCAAGGAGCCACCACAAGCTGCAGGGTCCTGGGAGAGAGGAAGAAACAAAGGGAGCCTCAGCGGCCCTGCAGGGGAGAAGAAGAGAAGATGAAGACTTTGGATTTGATATCCCGCTTTATCACTACCCGAAGAAGTCTCAAAGCGGCTAACATTCTCCTTGCCTTCCTCCCCCACAACAAACACTCTGTGAGGTGAGTGGGGCTGAGATACTTCAGAGAAGTGTGACTAGCCCAAGGTCACCCAGTAGCTGCATGTGGAGGAGCGGAGACGCGAACCCGGTTCACCAGATTACGAGTCTACCGCTCTTAACCACTACCCCACACTGGCTCTCACTGGATTCTCCTGCCCCTGGAAAAGCACAAATGGGGCAGCCCCTTCCCTACACAAACCCCATTTATAAACCTTTCCAGTGGTTCCAATTTCCTCTGTTTACTCCTCTCCCCACTTCGTAAGGCCGGCATGGTCTGCACAGTAGAGACCTGAGAATAGATCCCATTGAACTCAGTGGGGCTTATGGATAGAACTTGGTGCAAAAACCAGGCACCATCTTGTCCCCAAGCCTGAAGACTGCAACCCCAGGCATGCTTATCTATGGTATCATAAGGCAAAAGATCATAAAAGGTTTCATAGTCATAATAAGAAACTCAATTCTCAAAGTTTGGGGGGAAATATAAAGATTTATTTGAAAAGAAAACAGCATGGTGACTTTCCCCATTAGAAGCAATATTTTTGAAAAAAGTACATATGAGGATAAATTGGCCAACACATAAAGAGCTGTTAACAGAAACTGGCAACCAATTAAAATTAAAGGACTTTGAAGAAGTAAGAGAAAATGTAATAGACTGGTTACAATATTTACAACTAAACGAAACTTTTAAAAATCATAAAAAGAAAAGCTTTAGTTATCAAGTGTCAAGATTTCAGAGAGGAATAGTAGAAGGTAGTACAAAACTGCTGTCAAAAATGAACGATCTGCTTTTGGAATGGGACACTAAAGAGGACCAGGTTAAATGCGTTATGATAAAATGGGCGAAGGATGTGGGAAATAATAAATTAAGGATGGACTTAGAAAGGCTTTGGAAGTTAGATTTGGAAGTTAGGCCACCGAGACCACATAAAACTGGTCTTGAAAGACCTACACTGGCTCACAGTACATTTCCGAGCACACTTCAAAGTGTTGTTGTTGACCTTTAAAGCCCTAAACGGCCTCAGCCCAGTATACCTGAAGGAGCGTCTCCACCCCCGCCGTTGTGCCCAGACACTGAGGTCGAGGGCCTTCTGGGGGTTCCCTCCCTGCCAGAAGCCAGGTTACAGGGAACCAGGCAGAGGGCCTTCTCGGTAGTGGCACCTGCCCTGTGGAATGCTCTCCCACCAGATGTCAAAGAGAGAAACAACTACCAGACTTTTAGAAGACATCTGAAGGCAGCCCTGTTTAGGGAAGCTTTTAATGTTTAATAGATTACTGTAATTTAATATTCTGTTGGAAGCCACAAAGAGTGGATGGGGAAACCCAGCCAGGTGGGCAGGGTATAAATAATAAATTATTTTTATTATTATAGTTTTGAATTTTTCTGCATGTACCTTACTGGAGGAGAACTACATGAATATGATGTATAGGTGGTATTTGACACCCCGGTTAAATTAGCAAAAATGTACTTCTCACTCGCTGGATCAACACCTTGTTGTAGTGAGTGGGCTTGCACGTTCCTATGACCCTTGTGAGCGAAGCCATCGGGAATCTTGTACTCCCAGCGGTATACAAGGAATCTTTACAACCCCAAGTAGCTGATTCCCCAAAGCATCTGCCCTGCAAGCAAAAGGAACCTCTGACAAGCACTTGAAGAAGCCCAACCTGGAAATAGAGCCCCATGTGCCTCCCCATCTCTGAAGTCCCACCTGGCCCTGAGGGAACCGGATTCACAGGAGAAACAGTTCCCCTCTCCTCTCCTCGGACAAGTGAAAGGAAGTCTCCCCTGCTGAAGAGATGACAGCCCTGCTTGCCTGGAATTCACATTTTGCTGACCACACTGCACTGATTCTCCCAGTCTCCTCGCTAGAACAGAGGAGCAGGAACATGATGGTACAGCACCTTCTCCCTCATCACAGAAGGAGACGCAGTTACAACCATCTCAAACCAATGCGAAGCTCTTGCTCCTGCAAAAATTACCCACAATGCAACTGTGTGACAATCAAGTGACCTAGCTTTTATCCTGGAATGCCCCGGGTGGTCTGCATCCAGCAGAGATCCTTGTTTTAAAGACTTTCTCTCCCACCATTGTGCCATAATGATCCTGGAAAAGTGGACAGCGGATGAGCTGTTACTCAACGGATTTCATTCATTCTCAACTTGGGCAGATCTAGGGGTAAAGCGTGGAAAACTGAAAGGGGGCCTGGGGGTCCTAGTCTCCACTACCCTACGTGCCATTTCAAGCCCTCTCCCCTCATTCAAGTCATAAGCCAGGGCAGTGTTGATACAATTCAGCCACCAGGCCCTGTTGGTAATTTACGCTGATGTGACCCCAATGATGCAGAAATCTCAGATCAGAGACTTGTGGGTTGAAAGGGAAATTTAGACCACTGACCTTATTTTGCTTAACCCAAAGGCATCTGGAGTTTTAGGAGGGGACCTCAATGCCAGATTGGGCCCTAATCATCATGCCCTTTATGCACAGCACAAATGGTCTCCTCCCAACCGTGAAGCCAGTGGATTCCTCCTCACCCGTTGTTCCAAAGATCAGAAATCAAACTTTGGAGGCATCTGCTTGGCTCAAACAGCCTTCAGGCTAAACCTCTACATCTTAAATGGTGCCCTTGAAAGTGACGATCCTCTCTGGCTCCAGAAGGAGAGCTATAGACCAGGGGTCAGCAACCTTTTTCAGCCATGGGCCGGTCCACCGTCCCTCAGACCAAGTGGTGGGCCAGACTATATTTTGAAGAAAGAAAAATGAACAAATTCCTATGCCCCACAAATAACCCAGAGATGCATTTTAAATACAGTGGTACCTCAGCTTACATACGCTTCAGCTTACAGACTCTGCTAACCCAGAAATAGTACCTCAGGTTAAGAACTTTGCTTCAGGATGAGAACAGAAATTGTGCTCCGGCGGCACGGCAGCAGCGGGAGGCCCCATTATTATTATTTAACTAAAGTGGTCCTTCAGATTAAGAAGAGTTTCAGGTTAAGAATGGACCTCCAGAACGAATTAAGTACTTAACCCGAGGTACCACTGTATTCTACTCATGGAAAAACCACACTGATTCCTGGACCGTCCACGGGCCGGATTTAGAAGGCGATTGGGCCGCATCCGGCCCCCGGGCCTCAGTTTGCCTAGCCCTGCTCCTGACAATGTACTCCAAACCTGCCTGGTGTTTTTACATGAGCAGAATGTGTGCTTTTATTGAAAATGCATCTCTGGGTTATTTGTTCCCTAGACCAGATATAGTCTGCTATATAGTTTGGTATACAAAGTACACCAGTATAAACGACCAAACTGATTAAAGAAAGAAAAAAGCTGAGCTACGTTACAAAAGCGATCCAATCATAAGAGATCTGGCTCGAATCGCCCTGCTAAAAATGTAGCGGTTTCTGCCAGGAGAAAAGACACAGTAGCGATGCTGGCCAAGAGGAAGAACCCCCTTCCTCCTCCTCCTCCTCCTCCTCCTCCTCAGCTCTTGATCGAGACTCCAGGGCTCTCTCTGCAGGCTCCCCCCTCCCAGACCCCCTCCCCCCATTTGGCGCCCCCCCAGGCACGATCTGACCAGCCCCCCAGGCATCCTCCCCTGCAGCCCCTTCTCCCCATCGCACCCGGAGGGAGAGGGAGGCGAGACTCACCCCCAGGCAGCTCTTGCAAGAGAGAGAGGGAGACGGAAGCAGCCCCTCCGCTTGCAGGCGGGAATGGCGAAGGAGGGGCTTTTGCTGGGAGGACCTTGCCCCCCCCACGCCTCCACTTCCTGTCCTCTCTAGAAAGCCAGCTCTGTGCCTTTTAACCCTTGGCAAGCCGAGCACAACCGGAGTACAGCAGGCAGGAGCCCAGGAGGAGCCGCTAACCCAGAAATATTACCTCGTGTTAAGAACTTTGCTTCAGGATGAGAACAGAAATGGCCTTGGATCCTAAGCCTATGTAGCAAATGCATAGTTTGGGGGTACTCTTGGATACGCCTTTGTCACTAGAGACCCACGTGTCCTCTGGGGCTGTTTGTGAACAGGAATGGCCTGACCACTGGAGCACTGGAAAACTTGGAGCTGGACTGCTGCAATGCACTCTTTCTGGGGCTGCCCTTGGGTCTGGTCCAGAATCTCGCTGGTGCAACATGATGTGGCCAGATTGTTCTTGCGAGCTTTTGGTCAAGAACATCTGGCACCACAGCCCCCCATTTGAAGGAACTATCCACTTAAACCTATTTTCTGCTTCCTGCAACTTCCATTCCTGATCCACAAGAGGACCTCTTCTCTTATTCCATGGCGACTAAGCCTACCCAGGAGGCACCTTGATGAAAGTGTCAGGATGCGGTGTCTCTCCCCCACACAACATGACTCCAGCAGTTCATTGTGGTGGTCAGGTGGGATTGCTATGAGGAATTATGGAAAATGTAGCAAGTCATTGTGTCAGCAATGAACGCATTGCTTTGACTGGGCTTGAGCCATTTGACATGATTTCTGATCGAATCCCACAAGCCTCTGCACCTCTGCCATTTTCTCACTGCCTGACAGTCACGTATAGCATTCTAAAACACAAACCAGTTGCTTCACTGGGCATCCTCAGAACATAAAGACAGAAAGTAGCTTTGATGTAGATTTTGTTAATCTTTAGGTAAATCTTAAGGGCCAGGAAGAGAGTCCACAAGGAGATGGTAAATACTATTTTTCTTTCCTATAGGTTTATGATCTCTGGGTTTTCTAAATGCATTCCTCCTTGGTTCCTGTTTATTTAGCTTAACCACATATGCATGCTCAAGTAGGAAATAGTTTCTTTGTAGTTAAAAGGATTTCTCTGATCTGACTTTGTCCCACGTGGGGGATTTTTTGAAATGCTCAGAGGAAATCTGATTGGTTCTTACAATAGCTGTGTTAAGAGTTCTTCTGTTAATAAAAGGGACCTGGGCCAGGGTGTGGCAGATTATTATTGGCATTTCCTCCCAGAGTCTTGCTGGCCAAGCCTCGTGTGTATTTTATTAATCAGGGTCCAATCCTTTCCTTCACCTTATTAGGTTAATGGACTAAAAAAGGCCACAACTTTATTGATTACAGCATGTGAGAGGTATTGGCTTAGGCATTGGATAAAACAACAGGAAGGGGTGAGTCTAACAAGGGTTAACCACCAGTAGGAGGAGCCTGTTGATGCAAATACAACTGTACGCTCCCCCTGATGTCACCGGGGGTCGTGCCATGGCCCTAGCCACCACAAGGGCGTCGGACAGGATCCACGACCGCCAGATTCCTTTACCGGAATACCCATAAAGTGCAGAGGTAGGCTATGGCCACACCCTGCCCTCCAATACGCAAACATATTCCAATGCCTAACCGCCAATATCCAAAAAGTTGTGACGATTTGCTACGAGGTAGGAGAAAAACCAAGTGGCTGGTGCCAATTAGCCAGTTCGGCAACCAAGGCAACCAACCACAGGTCCATAGCAAGGTCAAGAACCAAGCTATGGTGTGTGGCTGATCTGACGAAAACCAGCAGCGCAATGAAAGGGAAGCATTGCCGCGGCAGCATTTGAGCGGCTAAACCCCACCCCCAAGCCTCCACCTGACTGGTTGGCTACCAGGGGGCGTGATGTGGCAGCCGGGCCAGCTGGGCAGGGGCCGGAACGCCCCCTGCCGACACGGGAAACAGCTCCCGCTCACAACTCCTCCCTTCTGTAAGGAGGAGAGGCTTTCTTAAATTGTGGTGCCCAGAACTGGACACAATATTCTAGGTGTGGCCTGACCAAGGCTGAATAGTACTGCTCTATTTAGCCTCGGTCAGCAGACACATGGAATACTGTGTCCAGTTCTGGGCACCACAATTGAAGAAGATTGTATGCGCAGAGGAGACCGACCAAGATGATGAAGGGTCTGGAAACAAGTCTCAGGAACGGTTGAAGGAGTTGGGTATGTGTAGCCTGGAAAAGAGGAAACTGAGAGGAGATGTGATAGAGCAACTTAAATATCTAAAAGTCTGTCCCATGGAAGATGGAGCAAGCTTGTTTTCTCTTGCTCTGGAGGGTAGGATCAGATCCAATGGACTCAAGTTCCAAGGAAGGAGATTCTGACTAAATGTCAGGAAGAACTTTCCGACAGTAAGAGATGTTTGACAGTGGAACGGACTCCCTCACCTTGGAAGATTGTGGACTCTCCTTCTTTGGAGTGTTGGACAGCCACCTGTCATGAATGCTTTAGTTAAGATTCTCCCATTGCAGGGGTTTGGACTAGATTACCATCCAGGCCCTTCCGACTCTATGATTCCCTGAACGAACTAAGCCCACGAAGGATGGAAAAAAGTTTCAGTGATAAACAGAAATCCTACTAGAGAAGAAGAAATCTTCAGAAGGATGTTAGCGTAGAAAATGTGGAAGATTGTTCAGGTAGAAAGCTCATCATAGGGACATCAGTGTAGATAGAAAAGATGCCTTACTTATACATAATTTTGATTATTATTATTATTATTATTATTATTATTAATATTTATACCCCGCCCATCTGGCTGAGTTTCCCCAGCCTCTCTGGGCAGCTTCCAATCGAGTGTTAAAAACAATACAGCGTTAAATATTAAAAGCTTCCCTAAACAGGGCTGCCTTCAGATGTCTTTTAAAGATAAGATAGCTACTTATTTCCTTCACATCTGAAGGGAGGGCATTCCACAGGGCAGGCGCCACTACCGAGAAGGCCCTCTGCCTGGTTCCCTGTAACCTCACTTCTCGCAATGAGGGAATATTTAAAGATGTAATTTAAATACTTCATCATTGATTCCCCCCTCCTTTTCCTTCCAAGCTGTTGCTGTTAGAGATGAATTATATGTTACGGCTGTATGGGAGATAAGCAGGTCAAAACTTACGCTATGAAATTCAGTATTTTAGCAAGAATTTTTTCTTATGGAGGTGGAAACCATCGTGCGAGCGATAGATTGACGTGCGTGTGCAACCCACACGTCATTTTCGGACCCAGAAGACAAGGGGGGGGGGCAAAATGGGCTTTTGCATGACTGCTGCTGTGCGATGACCCAAACGGCGAGTTGCCTGTACTTAAGTTGTGTTGTATTGGAGAAATAAAGTTCTGTTTGGTGGGGATGACTGAAAATCCTTGGAGTTCTTTGTAAACCTCAGAGAATGTGCAAGTAGGCAAAGTTTCTGTGATAATTCAGATGGTGCGGAAGGTTGTTAGTGGAGAATGTGTCTGGTAAGGGGGAAGATGGCCTGGCGGATGTGGAGATCCAAGCATGTCAGAATGATCTCAGGACTGCAATACCTCAAGGATGGCCTCTTCCCATATAAACCTACCGGGACCCTGAGATCATCTTCTGAGGCCCTCCTTCGTGTGCCTCCTCCTCAAGAGGTCTGTAGGGCAGCAACACGAGAACGGGGCCTTCTCTGCAGTGGCTCCCTGTCTGTGGAATGCTCTTGCCAGAGAAGTTTGCCTGGCGCCTTCATTGTACACCTTTAGGCACCGGGCAAAAACCTTCCTCTTTAACCAGGCCTTTGGTTGACCTGATTGACATCCTATACCCTTTTAAAATGTGGCTCCTTTCGGGGGTGGGTGTTATTGGGTTGTTGTTTTTATTCTGGTTATATATGTTGTGATCTTTTCTGTGAACTCCCCTGAAACCTCTATGTATACAACAGTATATAAACTCAATAAATAAAAAATAATAAGATTAAGAATCTCCTTGTAAAGGGAATGGGTTTCATGAGTTCACAGGGCTCAGATGTAGATACTCTATGTAGAGCGTGTATATATTTGCATACATCCTAAAAGAATATATAGGTCCTGACCCCAACGAAAGGTGCATTGCTATTTAAAATCCAAGCTGACTTTTCCACCCTATGCTGGCCCATGTCAAAACAGGGCAGCTGCTTCTCTGTGTTCTTGCAAACATGTTTTCTCCAGCTCTGCATCTGCTCCTCAAGCCACAGAGAGACTCCAGAAGGTTGCCAGGGCGATGCTTCCCCGCCTAATAAAAATTCTTATTTTTCCCAGGGATTTCTCCAGAGATTCATAATTTCTCGCCCTGAGTCTGAAAAGTCTGGTGCATAAAATATCCCCTGTCTTGTCAATTCCCTAAACAGCTGCAGACAGTGAGAGGGATAGAGCAAAAAGCCTACATCACAAATGAAAAGTGGCTGTGCTCTTCCTTCTTTCCCTCGTGCTTTTAGGACACCCCAAACGGGCTAGTTTTAAATGTCACCACAAACATATTTTTGAGGGTGGCAGGTTGTGCACAACCATCTCATCCCCCTGCAATCCCAAGGGATGTGTTAGAGTGCCCCAACCTTCCACGTGGCCCCTGAAATCCTATTTTGGTTTAAGAGAGGGATGAAGCTAAATATTGTTTTCGGGGTGGGTTGCTTGAACCCCCTATGTGAGTTTCCTGTTGTTCTTGATCACAAGGAATGGGTTTCAAGTCCCCCTGCCCTATGTGGCCCCTTCAGCCCCCATTTTGGATTAAGGGCCCAATGAACCTGAACGTTTTGCTTGGGATGGGCTGTGAGCACTCAATACAACCAACTCATCAATTCTTTTCTTTTAATAGTTTTTATTTGATTTTGCAAGTATAAGATTATAACAATACAACCATACATAAAAGTAAAGGTACCCCTGCCCGTACGGGCCAGTCGTGTCCGACTCTAGGGTTGTGCGCCCATCTCACTTACTAGGCCGGGGGCCAGCGCTGTCCGGAGAAACTTTCAGGTCACGTGGCCAGATTCACAAAGCTGCTCTGGCGAGCCGGCACCAGCGCAGCACACGGAAACGCCGTTTACCTTCCTGCTAGAAAGTGGTACCTGTTTATCTATTTGTACTTAGGGGTGCTTTCAAACTGCTAGGTGGGCAGGAGCTGGGACCGAAAGACGGGGGCTCACCCTGCCGCGGGGATTCGAACCGCCGACCATGCGATCGGCAAGCCCTAGGCGCTGAGGTTTTACCCACAGCGCCACCCGCGTCCCACAACCATACATATCTATATTTAAAGATCTCTCCAAATCTTTGGACTTCTCACCTTCCCCTCCATGGGTTCAACTGCATACTGTTCAATAGTCCATATTTTACATCACTCCATTTTCTCCATAGCAATTGCTACTTTACAAGTGTTATTGCAATCCTGCTAATGTTTTCATCTGCTTACAGTGGTCATCAACTCATCAATTCTGATCAGGAGGAATGGGTTTTGATTTCCCCCAATCTTCCACATGCTCCCTGAAACTCCCCCCTTTTCTAAAGTTAAGGGCCCAATGGAGCTAACCATTTTTGTGGGTTTCATGCAAACTCTCTATAAGCGTGGTCTGTTGCATGTCCCCACAGCCATCTATGGGTCCCAGAAACACAAGAGTCCTGAACACAAGGATCATAAAGTTCCCGCACCACTTTGATTGCGCTACGCACCCTGATTGCTTCTTGGTGTCTGCAGTACGGATGGCTCCCGCCTCCCGTGATTCTCCAATACAGTTTTGGAAGTTCCAGGCAGCTGTAAAAGTTCTAAACAGTTCCATAAAGTTTTAAAAAGTGCTAATACTTATGAGTAGTAATGTTACAGATACAGTGATTCCAACTTTACACTTCGGGGTGACCTTTTTTCACAACTGAGAAGAATTAATCTCCTTTTCAGTATTTCTAAGCAAAAGTTCATCCTATTATAATACAGGGAGTGGGGTTTGTTTGTTAGTTTGTTTTTGAAGTCAAAAAGTTATAACTCTAGTGCATACTCTATTTTTTTTTGTTATATGCAGCAAAAAGGGCAGCTCCCACTCTTCTTACTGGCTAGCCCTCCCTTCTCTTTTTTTGCTCTCCTTTTGCTCTCCCTAACTGTAGCAAAGGAGATTTTCTTTGCTTTCCGGTCCACCTAAGCAACAGTTGCCCAGGCTGCCCAGAACTGCCTTGTCCTTCACTCTTTTATCTACCCCCCTCCCCAAGCAACAAGCCTTCACCCTTTCCTTTCCTCTTCTTCCTCCTCATCCTCTGTTTCATTGTCATTCGCTTTCCCAAAACATTCCCACTGCTGGAGAGACCTGTCAAGAGTACACATGGACCAATGGTACCAAATAGTATGGGAAACAGCCCTACTAGAAAAATTAACCAATAAACTGAAACTGACATGGGGACAAATAGAAGAAGACACCTTCACCCCTGTATGGCTCCCCTTTATCTTATCACACACACAGCCCAACAAGACAATGACAAAAACCCACCTACAGCATACAAATCAATATGGCCAACCTGATCCAAAACACCCACCCACCCCACTCACCCATGAAAACAAAGACCACCACAGCCAACCACAAATGAACAACCACACCCTAGGCCAACCCCAACCTCTCTCACCACCAAAGGAACGCAAGTGAACTGCAAAGAACCTGCACAAGCAATGCTGACACCAAACCCTACATATAGTAAGTAAAATAGAAACATCGCCACCCAACCACACCCCCAATCATCTTCCCTCCCTCCCCCCTCCCCCTTTTCTTCCTAATGTCTCAACAAATGAAACTGAATTGTAAAAATGTTACATGAAAAAAAAATACGAGAGACATTGCACACTTTTGTAAATCATCAAATTTTTAATAAAAAAACCGCCAAAACATTCCCACCACTGTGGAAATGTCCGCCTGGAGCTCCCCCCTCCATAATACACTCCCTTCTTACTACATTCAGTGGAAACATTCGAGGATTCTTCTGAGGAAGTGAAATGAAACAGGGGGAGGTGGGGGGTTTAGAGATGACAGTTGAGCGGGTAGGTTTCTGGCCAAATGTGGACCTAGGTCCCTGTGTATATGGTCTGAAGGAGCAAAATGTTAACAACACCTTTGCTGAGGCTGAAGAGAATAAGCAGAGGCCTAAATATAGGACAAGTGGCTTATTACACTAGAAGCTTAAGATGAGTCAACATGAGTGTGATGCAGCAACTTTTTAATATATTAAATAATAATATTGATTACCAGCCCTCACTGTAAGGTCCCTTCATGGCTCACAACATTTTAAAATACAGCATTGAAAGGTGTGTTTTTTTTAATTATACAATTAGGGGGGAAAGATAACAAATTTTAACTCTAATATAAATAATGTTGAAATCTTAGTCTGCTTCAACAGAAGTATAGTGTCCAGATCAAGGGACGTAATAGTCCCACTCTATTCCGCCTTGGTCAGACCACACCTGGAATACTGTGTCCAGTTCTGGGCACCATAAATTAAGGAAGAGATTGATGAGTTGGCAGGTATGGGGTGGAGAGTGACCAAGATGACCAAGGGCCAGGGAGGAATGGGGGAGGCCACCTCTCCATCCTGACCCTCCCAGGGAGGAGGAAGAGGAAGAAGACAGTATAGATTTACAACAGGGCTTTGAGGGAAGTCACAGTTCAGAGGCAGATGAGGGGGAAAGTTGGGAAATCATGAGAGAGCCAGAGCAACACCTGGCTGACATGTCATTAGAAACCATTCTAGACACACCATCTCCCAGAACCCAGCGAGCCTTAAAAGTAGGAGAGCAAAGAGCTCAAAGACAGAGGGTACTTAGCAGCACCTGCAGAGGAGGTGATGATGAATGAGGAAGTGAGAGAGCCCGGGGCTGGAGATTCACTTGGAGAAATAACAGGAGTGACAGTGGACATCCTTGTTCCGTTCCACGACTAATTACAAAATGTTGGTAATGTGAATTCCCCGTGATCTATGTGATCTATATCTTCCAAAGTATTAACAAATTTTCAACCAAATACAAATTTCATAACTACTTCCATTAAGTTGGTTGGTTCTACATGATCAAATGAGGGTAACGGTTTTTTAAACTGAAACATCATTTTTCAAAAAAATAGACTGGAAAGAGAAGCTGCTGAATTGCAACTCATTACCAAACTTAAAACCATGGAGAGACCTGGTCTGAACAAAGACATTGGATTCTTATCTCATTATACATGACAAAGCCATTTTTCACCTTCTCACCCCTTGCTTTTTCCTGTAAGACCTATTGCAGTCGTTAAGAGTCGTCAACAGGCTCATCACAGCTATCTGCCAGTCACCCATTCCCACCACCCTTCTGAGTAATACCCCTCCCCACCTTCTCACTATATAGAAGGATCTGGCAACTTCTGTTTCAGTGTATCTGAAGAAGTGTGCATGCACACGAAAGCTCATACCAAGAACTAACTTAGTTGGTCTTTAAGGTGCTACTGGAAGGAAATTTTTTTTTTGTTTTGACTATGGCAGACCAACACAGCTACCTATCTGTAACTGAATCATTTTTCAAGAATCTCACTTCCCTACCTTCTTGAAAAATAATATTTTAAGAATCAGATGCTATTTTTAGTTTTTGCTGTCAGGTGCTCCTTTGTGTTCAGATCAGGTCTCAGCAAAATAATGTAGCATTTGGGAATGAAGATGCAGCCCAGAAGCCCAGCACTGGAGGCCAAGATGGAGAAAACCTGAACGGCTACCATGTATTTCCCTTTGGTGCTCAGGTAGGTGGGAACAAAGGACACCCAAACACTGCAGAAGACCAGCATGCTGAAGGTGATCAGCTTGGCTTCATTGAAGGCCCCAGGCAGCTTCCTGGCTAGGAAAGCCACCGTGAAGCAGATGGCAGCCAAGAAGCCCATGTAGCCAAGGGCACCATAGAACATGGCCACAGACCCTTCGTTGCATTGCAGGATGATCTCCCCAGGCTGGGAGTGCATGTCGGAGTCTGGGAATGGTGGTGAGATCCCCAGCCAGATCATGCAGATGACAACTTGGACACAGGAACAGGAAATGACAATGGAGTTGGCCAGACTCTTCCCCAGCCATCTCCTCACTGAGTTCCCTGGCTTGGTGGCCAGGAAGGCCAGAACCACAGTGATGGTTTTTGCCAACACAGAAGAAACAGCAACAGAGAAGATGATGCTGAAGGCTGTTTGTCGGAGAAGGCAGGTCCCTTTCCTTGGCCTCCCAATGAACAGGAAGGAGGACAAAAAGGAAAGCAGGAGGGAGACGAGGAGGATGTAGGAGAGGTCCCGGTTGTTGGCTTTGACTATGGGAGTTTCGTTGTATTTAATAAAGATTCCTAAATCAAAGCTTGTGGCTAAGGACCCCAGGAGGGCAAGGGAAAGTAGGACAACCCCCAGAGATTCTTCATAGGCTAGGAAGGTGATATGCTTGAACACACATTGATCTCGGTTCATGTTTGGATGCTGATTTTCTGGGCATTTTTTGCAATGGTCTGCATCTGCAAAAGAGAGAGAGAGAGAGAGAGTAATGTCTACTACTCTGGATTCAGCCAAGCCCTGAGCAGTATCTAGCCGCTGGGGAGGGATTCAGTTGTAGACCAAGTCAGTCTGGGACAGCCACAGATCACTACAGGTATTTAATTAGGTTTTTCTAAACATTAGCTCTACCCCGAAGAAATGTGGGACAGATTCCAGGGCTGGAGATCCCCAGCTTGGCCTCTGGCAGGTTGGGCTGCTTGGAGCCCCCTATACCAGGGCCAAAAGGAGGATCAGGGGTCTGTGCAGAAGTTTAATATCCACCCTAGGTCCATAACAATCTCCCTCCTTAAGGACCCCGGGACAGTTAAGTCTAGTCAAAGGCAACTATGGGGTGCAGTGTTCATCTCGCTTCAGGCCGAGGGAGAATTGGTTTTGAGAGATTCCTGACTGAACCCTTCTCTCTTCCCCAAGGCCAGCCTTTCCATTGGAGTCACCCACCTTCCTGAGTGGAGATGGTCCCTTCTGCACAGGGAAGACATACATAACAGCAAAGAGGCTTCCCTTCCTGAATCACCTTGACGGATCCAGGGCGACAGCTTTCCACACACCTGGAAGTAGGAAGGGTCTAGGCACAGAGACGAAGAGCGTCAATGAGAATTGTTCTTTAAGGCATAGTATGTTGTCATCTGCTGTAGCATCTGGACTATAGCTTGAAACTCAGCATTTCCCATCACTGTCCATTACATGAATTATTCATGATTAAATTCAGAAAAAACAAAGGACCTCCATTAAATAAAGTTCTGTATATGGGCCATGAGCTATTCACTACCGATAAAATTCATGTAACAAGAGAAAAGCAAGGAGCCCCCCTTTCCCCAAACACACAGTTTAGCAGGAAGCCTTCTTTGGCACCCAGCTGAGCAGAGGAGCTGTAGGAACTATCTGGAACAACGGCCCAGTGCTGGAGTTGACAGGCAACAGAGGGCAGCAGCCCACAGAACAGGGAGCACTTATTAGAGCTCATAGAAAAGAGAGCAAAATGACAGGCATGATTCCCATTCCCCGTCACCTGATTGAGCCACTTGGGCCACACAATGGCCTCCTGGTCGATGGTGCACTTCAGGTCTGGGGATCCCTGTCTGTCGATACTCCCAAACTTCACTCTGAGGACGGATTTATTGGGGAACACCACCCAGTTCACAATGTCCAAGTCGGCTGCCAGCTCCCCGTTCTCATCCAAATACACTCTGTCCATGGAAGAATTGTAGAACTGGGTGTTTCCTAGGAAAGGGTGGAGCTGGAACAGAAGCAAAGATGAGAGCATTTAGAATAAAGGGAAGCATAGGCCCCTGTTTTGCTATCCCAGAAATGGAAAGTCAGCGAGGTCCCAGCTAAAGAGGATTGGCAACTTAAGTGGACAGAATATGGAGAACATGCAGATTTAACATACAGAATAAGAGAGCAAGAAGAAGATACATTGAAAGAAGAGTGGAAAACATTTATTGAATATATGGAAAAAGCAGTATACAGCTGAAAATGGTGACAGCATTATGAGAAATTCAACCACGTAAATAATGTTTAATGGATGTAAAAGTAGAAAACTGATTTGAATGGTTATAGTAAAATATGCAGGGGTGTATAAGATGTAAAATGGACCAAGGAAAGAGAAGAAGGGAAGTCATTGGATATTTGTAAAATGTTTATTTGGAATTGTTAGATTGAAAATTTAATTAAAATTATCTAATAATAATAATAATAATAATAATAATAATAATAATAATAATGGAAGCATACTGACAATCCACTTCCCCTTTGCTTAGAGCTGGTTGCAGACTCAAATAGAAATGGAGGGATCTTGTCACTTTTGGTTCATATTCTTTTCTCTCTCACACAAACCCCAATCTTAAATTCAGTTCTCCACATTTCTGAACCATTTTTAAAATAATAATAGAAACTCATCACAATTCTTCAGCATTTCTGTGTGATTTTCTCCTAGTAAGCATGTTTTTGAAGGATGCTGCCCCCTTGGATTGTTTCAGAAATTAGGTTTGTTTTTCCTTTCAAGGCAAACTGAATGAAATCTCCAATATGGGCTTCAGCAGGGAAAGTCAGGAGCTTGGTGGAGGGAGCAGAACAGAGTCAAGCGGGTGTCAAAGGAATAGAGACTAGAGACAGCCTGGTCAATGTCATCTCCCCTGCCAAAATTAATTCCAACTTGCGGGAAAAGGAGAATTGGGCACATGATGGGAGCAGTTGTTCGGGGGGCTGTGCAATGAGGCAAGAATAAGAATAGCAAACAGAAATGAAAAATGTATATGTATTAAGGAAGGTTGAAAATGGAAAATGGCTAATGTGTTTTGCAAACTTTGGCTTCTTTCCATAGTATTTTTTTTTTCTGAAGGGCTCCAGGCTCTTGCTGAGATTAAGATTAACTAACTGGTTGTTGTTCTCTGCTAGCTAACGTGAGTGCTGTAACCTTAGATCATGTGACAAAGGTATTGGATTGCAATATCTCCTTTTTGAAAGGAGTTGCCTTTTAGTCTTTGGCTCCAAAACTCAATAGAGTCAATATGTAAAGGAAGCTCTCCTGAAGGTAAAGCAAACAGCCTGGAGGCTGAAAGGCAGGAGAGAGAGAGAGAGAGAGAGAGAGATCCCGAGCCAGTGCTGGAAAGAATGATGTTTTCATTCTGTTATAAAGAGTTCTGTCAGTAAAAAGTGAATAATATTTCTATGGGCCTGGACAATAATTCGTCTCCAAAAGGAAATGAATGCTTCCAATCGTTTCAAACTGCGCAATATTCAATATCTGCAACACTACAATCGACTGTCATGCTCAGTTGAGATGTCTATGAAGGGAAAGAAACTACCTGCCATGGCTGTAGCCTTTGAAGTCCCATTCTCTCAGTTCCCCTCTGCTTAGATCTAGATGAATATGCAGCATTTAAGGCATGAGCCACGGCTTGCAGAGTGTTGTAGATCCTGTAGCTGTCTAGAGAGAGGATTCTTTCCAGATCATCTTGGGGAAGCCTCTCCAGTTTCCCTCTCTCTCTGCATCTTGTCTGGCCTTTCACTGAGAATGCATGCTTTAAATAGGAGCAATTAAAAGCATCCTCCCAAAACTTCTTAATACCAAAGAAAAAGGGTGGAAAATCACCGTATTTTGTCTCTTTACTTGTCTCAGTGAAGAAGGAAAATATACCATGGATGTGTTGGAAAGATATGTCATTATACATCAGCTCCAGGGCGACATCCCACAAAACTGTTGTGATGAAGATTTTCCCAACAATGAATTTCATCAATATGTCAAAAAACTGTTGTATAATTTGTAGTCCATTTAAGAAATAAGTCCTTTCCCCGTAGTAAACAAATACATGCACTTGCCTCCACTTGCGGAATGGAAGACGAGGTATGTATACTCCATTTGTATTCAATCTTTGGATGCTTTGTGAGATGACAACACAGACACCGCTCTTGATGAGCACGGGTGTCAAGCTCTTCAGGAACCTCTCTCCATTGTCAGTGTCTGGTGCAAGGAGGCCAATCAAGGTCCATCGGAAGTGCTGGAGCAGCTTGACAATCCCTGGGTACAGGGCTTCTTCTTTGGGGAGCATCCGGTAGAAAAAAGGGAAATGCCTCTTATCATTCAGAACATGAGAGACAAAAGCATAAGTGACCTGGGAAGAGAAGGAAGATTTGTATCTTGTTTGATTTCAGATCAAAGCCTAAATATTTCTAAGCCCAACATGAGATTGGGTAGTCTTAGGCAGGAGGAAGGTCTAGTGCAAGGACCCTTTGGTGGGAACAGTGATTTCCTTGAAGGTCTAGTGCAAGGACCCTTTGGTGGGAACAGTGATTTCCTTGAAGGTTGTGGCAGCCGGAAAGAAGGCAAATTTGATGCTAGGGATAAACAGGAGGGTAGCTGAAAATAAAACAGCCGATATCATAATGCTATTATACCTCTCTCCATTCCTACCTGTGGGATTTTATAGATGCCCAACACGTTTGAAATCTGGATGGAGTTTTGAGAGTCGGACCCTTCGAGAACAGCCAGTAAGTTAGTCTGTTTACCACAGCTGTAGTTTGGAAAGTTCAGCTGCCCAATGGACAGCATGTCTAGCAAAGCATCATAGGTCACCCTTCCATTAAAAAAGTTCTCATGGATGCTGTAGCCCAGGGTGATGTTGGGTAACAGCTTTTGATTCTGGTTGATCGCTTGAATGGCATACAAGAAGGAGAGGAGCTGCCAGTACTTTGTGGATCCTTTCCTGGGGGGAGAAATTATATACATGCCAGTACTGACCAAGTAATATTTCTGTTCTACCTCTAATATTCAGCTCTATCTCTCTTTCAAATCAGAACCAGTGAAGGCAGTGAAGGTCCTGTGTGAGTGTCTGGAGGCGGTTTGAGGAGGATGGCGGCTAACAGATTGAGGTTGAATCCTGACAAGACAGAAGTACTGTTTAGGGGGGACAGGAGGCAGGCAGGTGTGGAGGACTCCTTGGTCCTGAATGGGGTAACTGTGCCCCTGAAGGACCAGGTGCACAGCCTAGGAGACATTTTGGACTCACAGCTGTCCATGGAGGCGCAGGTCAATTCTGTGTCCAGGGCAGCTGCTTACCAGCTCCATCTGTGTTACCAGCCATGTTTAGGGAAGCTTTTAATGTTTAACAGACCACTGTATTTTAATATTTTGTTGGAAGCTGCCCAGAGTGGCTGGGGAAACCTAGCCAGGTGGGTGGGGTATAAATTATTATTATTATTATTATTATTATTATTATTATTATTATTACTATTATTATGGATCTAAGACAGTGATTAAAAGATCCAGAAAGCACTATCATAATTCCACTTTGAGAAAGTAGATATTTCCCCCTTGTATATTAAACCTAAGGCAAACAGACACCCTTCTCCTACCATAATTTTTCAGAAAAATCCTGCAGAATCAGCCCCAAGGCTCATCCGTTCCAGCATTCTCAAGGCGGCCAACCAGATGCACATGGAAAACTGAGAAGCACAAGAACTCTTCCCCTACTTGAGATTCTCAGTTACTGGTACCCAGAGGCATAGTGCCTGTGACAGTGAATGGAGAACATAGCCATTGTGACTGGTAGCCGCTGAGAGCCTCATCACCCCCAAATTTATCTGCCAGTGGGATCTCCTTATGTTCTTAAAGGCAGGTACCAGATCATGAGAAAGGCCCCTGAAAGTAACTGGAGATGAGTTGGATCTCATGGAAATGGTAGCAAGTGGAACACCAGGAACTCCATCCCCACAAAAGGTCTTACCAATAAAAGCTGGTGGAAGGACATTGGCTAAAGATATGAGGATGAAACATAGTGTTTGTGGCAGAGATGACCCCACTGATGAGGTGGTCTCCTGGCCTGAAATAATTAGGTGAATCTATCTCATCCCTTTCCAAAGACAAGAGGCATTTTGTCTTCAGTTTCCCACAGTCCCCATAAGGCAGTAGAAGCAGTAGAATGAGGACCATCTTTTTCCTCCCAGGAACGAGCACCTCCCTTACAAAGAATTAGAAGTCTTTTGTTGTGGTCCTTGCAAGATGCAGTAACTTTCTTCTTACTAACGGAGCCCTGCAGAGGGATCACATCTGAAGTGGAGAGAAGTCAGGCCAACCTCATTCTGGTGCAGGTATCATCTGTCCTAAATCTCAGCCCCCCCCCCAAGTTTTGGGTGGCTCAGGAGGGATATATCTGCCAGACCTTTCTGCCTCAGATCCATAACACCATGCTTAGTGGACTCAAATGTGATCTTTGGAAGCAAAAAAACCACACACACTATCATTTTGATAATTATATGGAGAAGTAGTACCACCTCTGCAAGTTCCTAGACACTTTATGCAGCTCCACCTGCAACTGCTGGGCTGAAGAAAAACATGTTTATGAAAACTCCAAGATCTGCCTCCAAACTGTGAGATGCAAATGCCAAAGATTGGTGGAAAGTACCAAGATTAAGAGTTAGAAGTTACCTGAACTATTCTACGTGAACTCTGGCAGAATCCCCCCCCCCCACTGATGCAAACACAGGATAGGGCTATTCTGATGAATTTGAGAGGTGAACAAGGGAACTGAAATTGCACGTAAAGACAGAAGCGATTCAGATTTTTTTGTAGGTTTCTTGTTTTGTTTTTGTTCTTGTTTTTATTATATACTTTTTAGTCTTATCCTGTATTTTTATGCTGTGAACCACCCTGAAATCATCGGGTGAAGGGCGGTGTACAAATTTAATAAAGAAACAGACAAACCAACACTTGGACTTCCAACAAAGCGTTCCACAAGGTGCCTCCTGAGTAAGCTTAGTAGTCATGGAATAAGAGAAGAGGTCCTCTGGTGGATCAGGAATGGAAATTGCAGGAAGCAGAAAATAGGTTTAAGTGGATAGTCCTTCAAATGGGGGGTGGGGGTGGTGCCAGATGTTCTTGACCAAAATCTCGCAAGGACAATCTGGCTACATCATTTGGCACCAACTAAAGATTCTGCACCAGACCCAAGGGCAGCCCCAGAAAGAGTGCATTGCAGTAGTCCAGCTCCAAGTTTTCCATTACTCCAGTGGTGACAAACAGCCATAGAGGACACGTGGGTCTCTAGTGAGAAAGGTGTATCCAAGAGTACCCCCAAACTATGCACTTGCTCCTTTAGAGGAAGTGCAACTCCACCTGGAAGTGGGAATTATCCAAAGAGCCCACAAATTGTGTGTCAAGCTCCTGTGTTCCTGTCACTCCCTAAGTGATGAAAAACCAGACAAGACAACAGCATAACATTGGGTCCAAATAAGCCACAACTCTATCGATTACAGATGTGAATGGTTTGGCATCGGCATTGCGTATAGCCATTTATTCCACCGCAGTCCACCTGCTGGGAGTGCATCTAAGGGTAATCCACACCTGCCCCCCATGACCTTCATCAAGTAGGGGTAACCACCGAGGGGTCCCTGTTGGAGGAGTGCTATGGCCCTAGCCCCCGCCTGGGCATCCGGACAGAAGCAACTCCTTACAGATCCCTTTGATAGGTTACCCTTAACCAAAAAACGGCAGACAGAGGCTGTAACCTCCCCTCCAGCCAAGACTAAGGCTTACCCAATGCCTAACCTCACAAAGTTGTGAGGAATGCTATGAGGAAGGCAAAAATCAAATGGCCAGGGCCAAGTTGCCAAATAGAAAAATTTCTGCCAGGTGTTAGATTTCTGTTTATGACGCTGTGCAGTTTTTGGAGTCACAAGACTCCGTTTACATTCCAGACTGTTGGAAGTCTCATGGGAGAAGGATGTTATTATTACTGTTTTCCTGTTTCTTTGTTCCAGTTGGTTCTCTGCCTTCACAGAGAGCAGAAGTGTATTCTTTTCTGTCCTGCGTAGTTAGAAATAAAACGTAGCAATGTAGCTCATATATTTCTCGTCCTTCTGCGGATGTTTGTATACTCTGCGGAATGGGAACGTGCCTGGAGCCTCATCAAAGGCTTAGGTCGTTAATCACCGTCGGAGATGATGAAGAACGTACAAGGAGGAGTAGCTCGGTCGTGCGGAGTTCCGACACCAGGCCCCAAATATGGTGGCTGACAATGTTCATAGGAAGGTCTTAGTATGAAAATAAGACACATGAAAAAGGGGATGGAGGGTGGGAGATCCAATGACAAACTGGGGAGGAGGCCTGGGCAGGCCCCAAGTTATCCCCCCAGGGAGCGGGGCCAAGCAATGACTATTGGCCAGTTGGGCCCACCACCTTCGGAATGCCTGCACCTAAGCCTGGCACAATTGGTCAATCCGCAGGCAGGCTGCAACCCTCCCCAGCAGGGCACCAAATTGCGGGCATGGACTTGGTTGGGCGCAACGCCGCCTGACCATTAAAGGTAAGTGGACTTTCCAGGATTTGAACACAGTTTATTGGACCTTATGGAGTCCACTGCTGCATCCAGACACTGGTAACAAGCCTTCAGAGACTCTCCTGTTATGGAGAAATAGAGCTGTGTGTTAATGTAAAGGTGTAAAGACCCCTGGATGGTTCAGTCTCGTCAAATGCGACTATGGGGAGTGGCGCTCATCTCGCTATCAGGCCGAGCGATCGGGTGTTTATCCACAGACAACTTTCCAGGTCATGTGGCCAACATGACTAAACCGCTTCTGGCGCGATGGGACACCGTGATGGAAGCCAGAGCTTGGGACTTGGGACACAATATACAAATGGCAGATTGGGAGAGGTTATGGAAAACAGATTTGAAATTTATGGAACCTTGTTCACTGACATAAAATTATATGAAAATGATGTACTGGTGGTATTTGGCTCCAAATAGAACGAGTTCAAATATGGAGAGAGTCAGAACTTACAGGGTTAAGAAGTTCTGAGTGACGTCTCACATTCTGAGGCGTGGTTTAGAATACTGAGGGGAGTGTTCTACTCTGTCTCTCAGAGTGTGTGTTGCTCCGTACCGGGAGAGGAGCAAGATGTGTGCTCTGTCACCAGGAAAGTTATGATTTGTTGTTTTGCTACGAGAATAAAGCGATTTGTAAGATAAGGAGGACACCGTGCATTAAGCCTAATTTGTTACGCACACATGGCAACAGCTTCTGTTTCTACGCTGCGTATGCACTCTGCTGAAGCAAGCTGTGAGGAGCCCTTTGGAGCAGAGCACCGCAGGGGAAGCGTGTGGACTCCGGGGGCACGCAAAGCTTCCAATAAATCATCCCATAGGTTATGGAGTTATCAGCAACGCTGTGAAGCAAGCTGCGTTCGTGCCGGTGTGTGCTGCGGCCAGCTGAAGAGACGCTGGAGAAAGGCTGGAGCCAGCTGGAGCTGTGCCTAAGCTTTAAGGCAGGGAGCTCGCTGGGAGGATCTGCGCTTGAACCGGGTGCGAGAAGAAGCTACTACTGTTCGTAAGTAAGCTGGGCCCCGGGGAGAAGATGGCAGACAGCCATGAACTGTACTCAGTCCTTTTTGAAGAGGTGGACGGGAAGGAGCCCTGGGTCGCGTGGCAGGCACTGAAGACGGCAGTTCAGGCCACAGTGGGAGCCAGACCAGAGGGGGCCGGAAGCTGCCCAGAGGGAGCACCAAGCCCAGAAGGGGCTGAAGGACGCCCAGAAAGCCCAGTGGGGGCTGGGACTGTGTTTGGAAGCTGTGCACCCAGGAGTGGGGGTGCAGGCCAGATAGGCCACTCCAAGGGTCTTGAGAGTGCCCAGGCTGTTTGGCAGGAGCTGGAAGCCAAAAGCCACGTCCCCAGTTGCAGAAAAGCCTCAAGAAGGGCTGCTGGCAAGGTTGGGGGGGGCAAAGAAGACCAAAGGCCAGTTTGTAAAGTTTTCCACTCGTCGTTGCTTTGTTTGCAATTCCCCTGACCATCTGCACAGCTGCTGCCCACAGAGAGCAAGGGAGACAGGGCAGGATGTTTCCAAGGTCGCTTCCCATGGGAACCAGCCAGGTTTCCATGGCAACCAGTCCAGCAGAGGAGGCAGGCGTGGGAAGACGCAGAAACGACCAGAGGGGGAAGACGGCGTTTATCACCTATCTGCTTCAATGGCAGTGTTAGAGGACACCTGCAAAGGCCCCAAGGACGGGGGCAGCGGGAAGTCTGTTGCTAAGGCAACAACGAAGGACAGAGTGCTGCGTTGGGTCGTAGACTCTGCTGCAAATAAACATATCGTGTCTGAGACACCTGGTGTCAAGATAAGGAACTGCAGGGCTGTTTCAGCTGGGAGATCAGTGTGTTTTGCTGATGGGTCACAGAGACATGTAACCAATGTGGGAAATGTGTTTGTTTCTGTTTTACAGGCGTAGCTGGAAGTCTACGTGTCGCCAGGGATAAAGCATTGTCTTTTATCTGTACCTTGTCTCTTACAGGAGGGGTATATGGTTTGTTTTGAGAAGAATGTCTGTACAATTTCCAGAGGGGGGAAGCAGCTAGTACGTGTTGAGAGAAATCAGAACAACCTCTTTGTTCTGGAAACATCTCTGGAGGGTGAAGGGAATGCTGGCAAGGCCACCATTCACACTCATGTTTCATGTGCTTGCGTGTGGCACAAGACAATGTCACATGGCCCCTGTGAAGACATTCAGATGTTATCAGAGTGCACCAAAGGGTGCAAGGTAAGAGAATGTGGTGAACTTCTAAATTGCAGGGCTTGCAGGAAAGCCAAGAATAAGGGATACAGTTATCCCAGGGTGGAGAGAGTAACCACAAAGCCTTTTGAGCTTGTGCACGCAGACCTTTTTGGTCCCATGCCACAGCCAAGTCTGGGCAAGGCCAGGTTTCTGCTGACGCTGACAGATGATTTTACGCAAAACTCATGGGCGTTGACGCTGAGAACGAAGGAGGACGCAACACAACTGATCAAGGATTGGGTTGCAGAGGTGGAACTAAGGTTCTCCACCAAGGTGCAAGGGTTCAAGTGTGACCGAGGTTCAGAGGTCACTGGGTCTGCTCTAAAGAGGTTCTTTCGCCAGAGAGGGATATGTCACAAGGTGACTTCTCCTCAGGAGAGTGGCGTGGCAGAGCTGAGGAGTAAAGCTCTGGTTCAAGCATCAGAGATTCTACTGTGTGACTCTGGTTTGCCTCAAAGTTTTTGGGGGGAGGCGGTAAAGACGGCCAATTTCACGATGAACAGGTGCTACAATTCAGTGGTAGGTGACACCCCGTATTTCTTGCTCAACGGACAGAGACCGCAGGTGCATTTCTTCCGTTCGTTTGGTTGCAGAGCCATGGTGCCTGTACCAAAGTTTCAGCAGCAAGAGGGTGGCCCAAGGTACCAGGAAATGATCTTCTGTGGGTATGAACCTGCGACAAAGGGGTGGAGATTTGCATGTCCAGAAGGTGATCAGACCAAGCTTCTGATCAGTAAACATGCTGAATTCTATGAGCAACAGGATAGTAGGGCAAGGCGCAAAGCGAGCCCTGACGTTCACTCAGATTGTCTGTCTGAATCTGAGGAGGAGGGAGAGCCAGGTGATGGGGACCAGATCTATGATCAGGGTCAGCACCAGGGTAGGGCGTCTCCACAGGTTGTTAAAAGAGTGTCCAAGAGTGAGCCCTCATCTCCTGTTAGCATAAAGGAGAAAGCTCACAGACGGTTCAAGTCAGAGGGGGAGTCGTCTGATGAAGAAGACGCACTTGCTGGCCCCAGTGGGTCAGAAGAAGCACCCCAGTTTGTGCCCAGGCGGTCATCTCGGGCAACAAAGGGAATTCCACCTGAGAGGTTTCAGGTCACAAATGCGTGGGTTGGTCTCGCACAGTGCGAACCTGAGATTTGTGAGGAGGTTCAACAGGTGCCTGACAATGATGCCAGGAAGGAGCGAAAGGCAGTGGAGAAAGTGTTGAACACTCAGAGGTCCTCTCAGAATATGATACGAGAGGGGGTATGGAGAGAGTCAGAACTTACAGGGTTAAGAAGTTCTGAGTGACGTCTCACATTCTGAGGCGTGGTTTAGAATACTGAGGGGAGTGTTCTACTCTGTCTCTCAGAGTGTGTGTTGCTCCGTACCGGGAGAGGAGCAAGATGTGTGCTCTGTCACCAGGAAAGTTATGATTTGTTGTTTTGCTACGAGAATAAAGCGATTTGTAAGATAAGGAGGACACCGTGCGTTAAGCCTGATTTGTTACGCACACATGGCAACAGCTTCTGTTTCTACGCTGCGTATGCACTCTGCTGAAGCAAGCTGTGAGGAGCCCTTTGGAGCAGAGCACCGCAGGGGAAGCGTGTGGACTCCGGGGGCACGCAAAGCTTCCCATAAATCATCCCATATCAAATACCTGCTGGAAATGTAAAGAAAAAGAAGGTACCTTTTCTCATATGTGGTGGATGTGTAAATTCATCAGCAAATCTCTTTGGAGGTCTACCTTTCGTGGCTCTTTCACGAATTAGTCATAAGTCTTCAATACTCTCCTCTTCTTTCTTAGGAGAAAAGTGGCCTATAGTGAACAGTGGTTCCTCCAATTCTCGATCAGAGCCTTCAGAGGGTCGCATAGAGGCCGTAGCACTCTTGAAATCCTCTGAATCATCCGATTCAGTTTCAGATTCAGAATCAGAACCTTCATTAGTGGGTGTGGGCCTTTGCTGTTGTTTATCCTCAGTCTCTTCACTGTCATCAGGATAACATTGGAAAATTCCCACATTCTCCCCCCACTTGGCTATAAAGTAACTAAAAAATTACGGGAGATGATATATAATGAATTAGAAAAAATGTTTAAAATAACTATTGTTTAAAAAACCAGAAGCCATCTTATTAGGAATTACAGTTACTGAGATACCAAAGGACCAGAAAAGATTGTTTATGTATGCGACAACAGCCGCAGGGATGCTACTAGCCCAGAGATGGAAGAAACAACTCTGACCAGAGAAGAATGGCAAACCAAGTTGATGGACTATGCTGAAATGGCAAAATTAACTGGGAAGCTCAGAAAGCAAGACCATTGTAAGCAGGTTAAAACATTAGCAGGATTTTACACACACTTGTAAATTAATGGAAAGTATGGACAATTTGGAAAGACAAAATTTGGACAGTCTTGATTTGCAGGTGTAAATATTACCACTAGGACC
Organism: Podarcis filfolensis; assembly: GCF_964270895.1. NCBI lineage: Eukaryota > Metazoa > Chordata > Lepidosauria > Squamata > Lacertidae > Podarcis > Podarcis filfolensis. The sequence continues at coordinate 3,287,489 of NC_139605.1, read as the reverse complement.
CATGGAAGGGATGAGGGGAAGTCAGGAAATTCAGCGTAATTTCGGCATTTGAATCTTGTATTGCTTTTTGTTGTATGTTTATTTATGTTTTAAAATCAAACATTTTTTTTTTAAAAAAAGCATCAAACTGCTAGGTTGGCAGGAGCTGGGACAGAGCAATGGCAGCTGGCTACTGTCACATGGATTCGAACCGCCAACCTTCCGACAAGCAAGCCCAAGAAGCTCAGTAGGTCACAGTGCCACCCATGTCCCTAGAGCTGTGTGTTATCGGCATACTGGTGGCCCCTTGCTCCAAAACTCCTCAGGACCGCACCCCATGACTTCATATATATTTTAAATAGCGTATAGATCTTAAATAGCACTGGGGAGAGAATAATACCTTGCAGCACCCCATAACACATCAAAATTTACAAAAAGGGCAACCCAAATGATCACAACATGTCAAGGAATAGTCTGAAGATGAGGACAGGGGAATGCATTCTATGGCAGACCAGTTTCCTCTCCGATGGAGAGATGGAGGGGAAAAGTCACACACACACCCTTGTTCACAGCGTGTTCAGAAGTAGAGAGAGAGACAGAAGCAGAACAGCTAAGGGAGGAGTGGCCCAGGTACGAGATAATGACAAGGGAACCCGAAGGGAGGGGGCAGCTAGTTGAGATGTCACTTGAGAGTGTGGGGAACCCCCCTCACCACAGACTCAGAGGTCTGAACATATCAGAGAGCAAAGAAGTCAGAGGGAGGGAGGAACTTCCCATTGGCACCAAAATGCTACGGAAGTCGGAAGGAGGATTTAGAGCAGCCAACTGCCCTCCTTGCAGAGAGCTGTGTATTTCTGCTTGCAACATGATGCTGTAATAAAAGGAATATAAATATATCAATTGCTTGTTAATTCTTATCTGTGATGTTACCAAAGGGAGAGGAGAATCTCCACGCCTGACACAACATCACTCTTCCCCCTTCCCCTTTCCGTTACTTCTCATGAAAACTCAAGGGATTTGTCCAAAGTTCTCCTTTGGGTCCACTAAAATGGACCCCATTTTTGAGAGGAACGTGAGGTACATCCTGCTTCTGATTCAGTCAATGAATCAGTCAACCAAAAAAATATGCTCTCCCCCTGATTCAAGGCTTCTCCAGACACCCTGCTGATTCAGCATTCATCCTGATTTACTTGATTATGTTGTGCTCTATAACAACAACAGCAACAACAATAATAATAATAATTTTATTTGTACCCCGCCCTCCGCAGCCAAGGCCAGGCTCAGGGCAGCTAACAAGCAATAATAAAAACAAGCTGAATGAATATAACTTAAAAACAAGATTGAAATAAAACATTAAAATGCAGCCTCATCACAGGAGGAGAAAGGAAAAAGAAAGAGGGGACGGGAATCAAATTGACTCCAAGCCAAAGGCCAGGCAGAACAACTCTGTCTTACACACCCTGTGGAAAGAAATCAGATCCTGCAGGGCCCTGGTCTCACCAGGCCGGAGCCAGTGTTGAAAAAGCCCTGGCTCTGGTTGAGGCTAATCTAACTTCCTTAGGGCCTGGGACCTCTAGGGTGTTGCTATTTATGGACCTTAAGGTCCTCCGTGGGGCATACCGGGAGAGGCGGTCCCGTAGGTACGAGGGTCCTAGGCCGTGAAGGGCTTTAAAGGTCAAAAGCAGCACCTTAAATCTGACCCTGTACTCCACCGGGAGCCAGTGCAGCTGGAAAAGCACTGGGTGAATATGCTCCCATGCAAGAGACCCTGTGAGGAGCCTCACTGCAGCATTCTGCACCCGCTAGAGTTGTGATTTGTGGGCTGGGAGATTATACAACAGTGAATATTCCTTGGAATATCCACCCAGATTTGCATAAGAGGGGTTCACATGCCTTCCCCCTAATCATTTAATCATTCTACACTTTTCTGTGGATTTTTGTGTAACTTTCAAAATTGCAAACCATTTTTAAAAGGGGCCTTTCTTGCACTATGGCAGAAATCTTTAACTGCAGGAAAACAAAGTTCTGCCATGCGCTGGAATCCCTCCTGCAAAATATTGACTCTCTGGAGGCACACTCTGATTTGATAGGTTCCAGTTGCCCCCATATGCCAGGACCATGAACTTGGGTGCATATCAGTTGAAGGTGCAGTAGCAGCTGATGCTTAAGTCCTGACTGAAAATGAGTATGCTGCAAGACTCAAGATCTACCCACTCTGGAAGAATGGCAGATGAAGTTGATTGACTGTATGGGACTGGCAGAAATGACCGGCAGAATCCGCGACCAGGGAGAAGAGTCGGCAGAAGAAGATTGGAAGAAATTCAAGGACTATTTACAGAAATACTATAAAATTAATGAACTTTGAAAAGATGCTGGATTGAATTTATGTGGTCTCTAGCTGTTATGATAAAGATAATCTGGGATTAAAATTGTTTAAGTCATAAAATTTTAAAAAGTTGATTGGAAAATATTAATATTAGTTAAAAGGAATGTAAAGAGATTAGGATTTGCTGGATTAACAATTTGAACTAGAAAACAAGAAGGGGAGGTATGAGGAAGTCAAAGAAACATGTTATTGAAAAATTGTTACTGAAATTGACTTGTTTTTAATATTTTTCTTTTTCTTTTTCTTTTTGTGTTTGTATAAAATTGGAAAATCTAATAAATATTTATATATATAAAAAAGAAAATGAGTATGCTGCAATTGAGAATGCTATGATTGTGCAAAGTGGCATTTAAAAATCCAAACCTACAAGGGGGTAAATAATGCAGCTGACTGTAAACACAGCTGAAACGCAATCTCATGAAATGTTCATGATGGTGAAAGTTGTGGTCACAGTTTCACTATGGTGTCAGTCCACCGTCAGTGAGTCTGATGGGCCTTTCCTCTCTCCTACAGGACGCTAATGGAAGGTATTTAAGCATCTCAGGGTGGACTCGTTTTATTTTCTGTGCTGGAAACAGCTGAGAGTTTAGATGCAGAAAGAATTAGAAACGTTTTCATTCAATGTAGGGCACTTTTTCATTCCAGTGGCTATCGTGGGAAATTCTGGAATGTCCTGTCCTTCCTGGCTGCCTGAAATCAATCAGGACCCCAGGCTCTTACCCAATGTCACCCTCGGCTATGTCATCTATGACCATTATTCTAATGCAAGGATGACTTCTGATGACCTGCTAGACCTGCTCTCTACTGGGCACGCAGACATTCCAAACTATGACTGTCGGAAGAGGAATAACCTGTTGGCTGTTCTTGAAGATGCTTAAGCTGATATTTCTAGATATGTGTCACCTGTGTCAAGCATCTACAAAATCCCACAGGTATGGCTGGTTCGGTGTTAAGACGGAGTTGTGTCTCTGCCATGGGCTTTTCATTCTTTCCTTTTTGGACTCTCCCAAAGGTGAGGGTGGGATGGAACCTGGAAGCAGGTGCACTCAAGACTGGTGTCAGATGCCCTATGCCACCCCACCACTGCTTTTAAAAACCATGTTGCTTGTTTACAATGCATTCAAAACACAGTTTTTTGAGTAATGTAGCTGAGTCCCTAGTCTAATATTCTGGGATGTGATTCAGTCCCACAAAATATTGAGAGTCTGGAGGCATTCCTGGAAGACCTCCTCCCGTTCTCCACGGTCAGCATTTTGTCTTGTTCTTTGTGTTCTTTGTGTGTGGGACTGTAGTTGGTCAATTGTCTGAGATTTGTCCTGGAACCACAGCAAAGCACTCACCTCTTCCTTTGCGTCCTGGGCAAGTTATGGATACACTGTTCCTACTATTCATGATAAAACCCAGTTCCCCTTTTTCTACCAGATGACCACAAAAGTAGATCCCCAGAATCTGGGGATTGTCCAACTGCTCCTGAACTTCAGATGGATGTGGATTCCCATATTGCATGGGAAAGTCCTTAAAACAATAACAATAATTGATTTATACCCCGTCCGTCTGGCTGGGTTTCTCCAGCCACTCTGGGTGGCTTCCAGCAAAATATTAAAATACAATAATTCATCACATATTAAAAGCTTCCCTAACAGGGCTCCCTTGAGATGTCTTCTCAAAGTCAGACAGTTGTTTATTTCTTTGACATCTGGTAGGAGGGCATTCCACAGGGCGGGTGCCACTATCGAGAAGGCCCTGTAACTTCACTTCCCGCAGGGAGGGAGCCAGCAGAAGACCCTTGGTGTTGGACCTCAGTGTCCAGACATAGGGATGGGGGTGGAGACACTCCTTCAGGTATACTGGGCCAAGGTGGTTAAGGGCTTTAAAGATGAGCACCAACACTGGAATTGTGTCCAGAAACGTACTGGGAGCCAATGTAGGTCTTTCAGGACCGGTGTTATGTGGTCTCGGCAGCTACTCCCAGTCACCAGTCTAGCTGCCGCATTCTGGATTAGTTGTAGTTTCCAGGTCACCTTCAAAGGTAGCCCCACATAGAATGTGTTGCAGTAGCCCAAGCGAGTCCTCAACACCAGCCCGCCCCCTGTCACCCAAGAACAGCACTTCTGTCTTGTCAGGATTCAACCACAATCAATTACCTGCCATCTATCCTCCAAATGCCTCCAGACACTCACACAGGACCTTCACCGCTTTCACTGGTTTCGATTTAAAAGAGAGTTAGAGCAGGGTATCATCCGCATATTGATGGACACCCAGTCCAAACCCCCTGATGATCTCTCCCAGGAGCTTCATGTAGATGTTAAAAAGCATGAGGGAGAGGATGGAACCCTGAGGCACCCCACAAGTGAGAGCCCAGGGGTCTGAACACTCATCCCCCACCACCGCTTTCTGAACACGGCCCAGGAGGAAGGAGTGGATCCACTGTATAACCCTCAGCTCCCAGCTCCTCTTGACGGTCCAGAAGGATGTCGTGGTCGATGGTGTCAAAGGCCACTGAGAGCTCCAGCAGAACCAGGAAACAGCTTTCACCTTTGTCCCTAGCGTGCCGGAGATCATCGACCAGCACAACCAAGGCAGTTTCAGTCCCAATATGAGGCCTGATTCCCGATTGGAAGGGATCCAAATGGTCCCCATCCTCCAGGCATGCCTGAAGTTCTTCAGCAACCACCTGCTCAATCACATGAATTTCTTCATGGGAAGCTAGACGCCTCTTGGAAGAGAAGCTGTTTCCACATTTCTATTACGCTTCATGCCCTGTACAGTGGTACCTCAGGTTACAGACGCTTCAGGTTACAGACTCCGCTAACCCAGAAATAGTACCTCAGGTTAAGAACTTTGCTTCAGGGTGAGAACAGAAATTGTGAGGGAGCAGCGTGGCAGCAGCGGGAGGCCTTGTTAGCTAAAGTGGTGCTTCAGGTTAAGAAGAGTTTCAGGTTGGAATTGACCAAGAAAGATGTTAATCTATTTTTGTATGCCACAACTGCGGCTTGTATTTTGTTAGCTAAAAAGTGGAAAACTCAAGAATTACCAACAGTAGAAGAATGGCAGATGAAGATGATGGATTTTATGGAGCTAGCCGTCCGTGACCAGAAGGAGGAACACCACAAAGAATGGAAGAAATTTAATGATTATTTAGCTAAATTTCAGGTTAAGAATCGACCTCCAGAACTAATTAAGTTCTTAACCTAAGGTACCACTGTATGAGTTCTTTGATGGCGGGTAAGACCTGCCCTCTTTCTGAAGCTCTTCCCACATTCCAAGCACTGATATGGTTTCTCCCCTGTATGAATTCTTTCATGGGAAGTGAGACTATCGCTGTGACGGAAGCTCTTTCCACATTCCAAGCATTGATAGGGTTTCACACCTGTACAAATTATTTGATGGGAAATGAGATGGGTTCTCTGACTGAAGTGCTTTCCACATTCCAAGCACTGGTAGGGTTTCACCCCTGTATGAATTCTTTGATGGGAAGCAAGACTGTCCTTACGACTGAAGCTCTTTCCACATTCCAAGCACTGGTAGGGTTTCTCCCCTGTATGAATTCTGTGATGGGAAGTGAGATGGGCGCTCTGACTGAAGCTCTTTCCACATTCAAAGCACTGATAGGGTTTCTCCCCTGTATGAATTATTTGATGGGACATGAGATGGATGCTCTGACTGAAGCTCTTTCCACATTCAAAGCACTGATAGGGTTTCTCTCCTGTATGAATTCTTTTGTGGGAAGTGAGATGGGTGCTGTGACTGAAGCTCTTTCCACATTCCAAGCACTGATAGGGTTTCTCTCCTGTATGAATTCTTTGATGGGAAGCAAGACTGTCCTTCCGACTGAAGCTCTTCCCACATTCCACGCACTGATAGGGTTTCTCTTCAGTATGAATTCTTTTGTGGGAAGTGAGACCCCCACTCTGACTGAAGCTCTTTCCACATTCCAAGCACTGATAGGGTTTCTCCCCTGTATGAGTTATTTGATGGGACATGAGATGGATGCTCTGACTGAAGCTCTTTCCACATTCAAAGCACTGATAGGGTTTCTCTCCTGTATGAATTCTTTTGTGGGAAGTGAGATGGGTGCTGTGATTGAAGCTCTTTCCACATTCCAAGCACTGATAGGGTTTCTCTCCTGTATGAATTCTTTTGTGGGAAGTGAGAGCCCCACTCTGACGAAACCTCTTTCCACATTCCAAGCACTGATAGGGTTTCTCTCCTGTATGAATTCTGTGATGAGAAGTGAAATGGGTGCTCTGACTGAAGCTCTTCCCACATTCTGAGCACTGATAGCCTTTCTTCTCACTGTGAGTTCTTGGGGGGGAACGGGAACTCTGACTGGAGCTCTCTCCATACTCCCAATTTTGATATGGCTTTTCCACTGTGTGGATTTTGTCATGGTCTCCCCCATTCTGCATTTCTAATTCATCACCACCTACAACAAAGACAGAAACTAATTAGATCCTCAGGAAGAAATGGAGCCCCCAGTTATTAAACAATGCTAATGAACATTTGTGAAAGAGAAGAAGAGAAGAGTTTGGATTTGATATCCTGCTTTATCACTACCTGAAGGAGTCTCAAAGCAGCTAACATTCTCCTTTTCCTTCCTCCCCCACAACAAACACTCTGTGAGGTGAGTGGGGCTGAGAGACTTCAAGGAAGTGTGACTAGTCCAAGGTCACCCAGCAGCTGCATGTGGAGGAGCAGGGAATCGAACCCAGTTCACCAGATTACGAGTCCATCGCTCTTAACCACTACACCACACTAGAAGAACAGAAGATGTGAGGTCTTTCTACAGAGGTCATGGCCTTTGTCAACCAGCATTCACAGACGTATTTTTGAGAACCAGAGGTTCAGAAATTCTGGCTCTTTTCTAGGATGGATTTTTGTTGCCACAATCATGAAATCCACTGCAACTCTAACATTGGTCTTCTCTTTAAAAAACGGGTAGAGGCTAAAACAGAAACCCAAACCTGACAGAAATTACCTCAACTTCGCTACGGAAAGGGTGACTGTCACTCCAGAAGGCCGTTTTTTCAGTTAGGTCTGTTCTCAACTGCCGAGTGAGAGATTTTCCGTGAGAGCACCTGCTGCCTGTTTTATGCTGCTATGGGACTCAGAAAAAGTCTGTAAAGTCCCATATATATAGAAGCACTTGTAATTCACTCTTCATACCTCATGTAGCAGCATTATTTGATGTTGAATTATTTTGGTTTTTTGAGTGTAGCTTATTATCTAGAATAACGAATGGGATAAATGTAGAAATAATGTAAATCAATAAAGAATATATATAGATATAGATATATTAGATATAAGCACATGTAAACGTGTTTTAGTATATCAAGTAATGTAATGTGTTCTGTTTAAACTCTCAACAGAGAATCTTGTGGAGTCTTTTCTAGGAGAAAAAAAAAGCTATGTTTTTCAAGGGTCAAACAACCCAGGGCAACCTCCACACATATAAATACTACAGAAAATGGGTTTGGGTCCCACGAAAACCACGAATAATCCAGAAAGACAGGTGCAGAGTTGTAAAGTGACACGTTTTACCTCAGAAACTAACATTAATAGCAGCTGCATGTGGAGGAGTGGACATGCGAACCCGGTTCACCAGATTACGAGTCCACCGCACTTAACCACTGCGCCACACTGGCTCTCCTTAATCTTAATCTAAGTACAACAACCACGAAGAGCTCCTGAATAGACAACCAGCTATGTGGTGTTGAATGCTCTCTGTTCTCTCCTGCTTCCCGTTTTTGTGTTTCAGTTTAAACCAATTCATGAACCCAGAACTCATACACTGACCATTAATGATGAACCATATGTTATAGCCATTCCTGCAAATTTATTCTGCTAGTTTTGAGATATACAAATAACATGAGAAGACCCGGTCTACATGTTTGTATCATTTATTATTCATATGTTCCTTGTTTTTAAAAGGAAATAAAAAATAATTCCAAAAAGAAAAGGGCGACACACAGCATAGGCCCCATCTGCATTCAAACTGCAAAGCAGCATCACATTACTTTAAAGAGTCGTTGCTTCTACTGCTGTGTGATGGAGCGGTAAGTTTTTTGACATTGGTAGGGCATTCAGATCACGGCACCGGTATTAGACCTTTTGAGCTGCCAATACATCGTGGTGGCCGGGGAGCTGTCATGTATTCCTAGCTCAAATCCCCTGCAGATGGCTAAGGCGCAGGCAGGCAGGTGGTGGAGCCCAAAGAGGTGCTCACCTTCTCAATCTCCACCCGCCTGCCTGCCTCCCCCCACCCCCAGGCTGAGCAAGCCCCAATACCTCTCTGGCTCCATCCCTCCATGTCCCCATCTCCCCTCCCCTGGAACTCACCAGATCTCTCTGAGAGCCCTAGAGAGGAACACTCAGACGTTGTGGGGAGGGATGCAGGAGACAACCTGACCAGGTCAACCGTCCATCTTCCCCCTTCCATCCTCGCTAGCTTTGCAGGATCCATCTCTTTTACCCTTCCTGAGGAGTCAAGGAGCCACCACAAGCTGCAGGGTCCTGGGAGAGAGGAAGAAACAAAGGGAGCCTCAGCGGCCCTGCAGGGGAGAAGAAGAGAAGATGAAGACTTTGGATTTGATATCCCGCTTTATCACTACCCGAAGAAGTCTCAAAGCGGCTAACATTCTCCTTGCCTTCCTCCCCCACAACAAACACTCTGTGAGGTGAGTGGGGCTGAGAGACTTCAGAGAAGTGTGACTAGCCCAAGGTCACCCAGTAGCTGCATGTGGAGGAGCGGAGACGCGAACCTGGTTCACCAGATTACGAGTCTACCGCTCTTAACCACTACCCCACACTGGCTCTCACTGGATTCTCCTGCCCCTGGAAAAGCACAAATGGGGCAGCCCCTTCCCAACAGAAACCCCATTTATAAACCTTTCCAGTGGTTCCAATTTCCTCTGTTTACTCCTCTCCCCACTTCGTAAGGCCGGCATGGTCTGCACAGTACAGACCTGAGAGTAGATCCCATTGAACTCAGAGGGGCTTATGGATAGAACCTGGTGCAAAAACCAGTCACCATCTTGTCCCCAAGCCTGAAGACTGCAACCCCAGGCATGCTTATCTATGGTATCATAAGGCAAAAGATCATAAAAGGTTTCATAGTCATAATAAGAAACTCAATTCTCAAAGTTTGGGGGGAAATATAAAGATTTATTTGAAAAGAAAACAGCATGGTGACTTTCCCCATTAGAAGCAATATTTTTGAAAAAAGTACATATGAGGATAAATTGGCCAACACATAAAGAGCTGTTAACAGAAACTGGCAACCAATTAAAATTAAAGGACTTTGAAGAAGTAAGAGAAAATGTAATAGACTGGTTACAATATTTACAACTAAACGAAACTTTTAAAAATCATAAAAAGAAAAGATTTAGTTATCAAGTGTCAAGATTTCAGAGAGGAATAGTAGAAGGTAGTACAAAACTGCTGTCAAAAATGAACGATCTGCTTTTGGAATGGGACACTAAAGAGGACCAGGTTAAATGCGTTATGATAAAATGGGCAAAGGATGTGGGAAATAATAAATTAAGGATGGACTTAGAAAGGCTTTGGAAGTTAGATTTGGAAGTTAGGCCACCGAGACCACATAAAACTGGTCTTGAAAGACCTACACTGGCTCACAGTACATTTCCGAGCACACTTCAAAGTGTTGTTGTTGACCTTTAAAGCCCTAAACGGCCTCAGCCCAGTATACCTGAAGGAGCGTCTCCACCCCCGTTGTTCTGCCCAGACACTGAGGTCGAGGGCCTTCTGGGGGTTCCCTCCCTGCCAGAAGCCAAGTTACAGGGAACCAGGCAGAGGGCCTTCTCGGTAATGGCACCTGCTCTGTGGAATGCTCTCCCACCAGATGTCAAAGAGAAAAACAACTACCAGACTTTTAGAAGACATCTGAAGGCAGCCCTGTTTAGGGAAGCTTTTAATGTTTAATAGATAATTGTATTTTAATATTCTGTTGTAAGCCGCCCAGAGTGGATGGGGAAACCCAGACAGATGGGCAGGGTAGAAATAATAAATTATTATTATTATCATAGAGTTGAATTTTTCTGCATGTACTTTACTGAAGGAGAACTACATGAAAATGATGTATAGGTGGTATTTGTCCCTGGTTAAATTAGCAAAAATGTACTTCTCACTCGCTGGATCAACACCTTGTTGCAGTGAGTGGGCTTGCACGTTCCTATGACCCTGGTGAGCGGAGCCATCGGGAATCTTGTACTCCCAGCAGGATCACCCTAGTACTTTACTAATAATAGTGGAAGTGATGCAGAGAGTGACTCTTCAGAATATTCTGTGTATACCAGTAGTATACAAGGAATCTTTACAACCCCAAGTAGCCGATTCCCCAAAGCATCTGCCCTGCAAGCAAAAGGAACCTCTGACAAGCACTTGAAGAAGCCCAACCTGGATATAGAGCCCCATGTGCCTCCCCATCTCTGAAGTCCCACCTGGCCCTGAGGGAACCGGATTCACAGGAGAAACAGTTCCCCTCTCCTCTCCTCGGACAAGTGAAAGGAAGTCTCCCCTGCTGAAGAGATGACAGCCCTGCTTGCCTGGAATTCACATTTTGCTGACCACACTGCACTGATTCTCCCAGTCTCCTCGCTAGAACAGAGGAGCAGGAACATGATGGTACAGCACCTTCTCTCTCGTCACAGAAGGAGACGCAGTTACAACCATCTCAAACCAATGCGAAGCTCTTGCTCCTGCAAAAATTACCCACAATGCAACTGAGTGACAATCAACTGACCTAGCTTTTATCCTGGAATGTGGCCGGGTGGTCTGCATCCAGCAGAGATCCTTGTTTTAAAGACTTTCTCTCCCACAATTGCGTCATAATGATCCTGGAAAAATGGACAGCGGATGAGCTGTTACTCAACGGATTTCATTCATTCTCAACTGGGGCAGATCTAGGGGTAAAGCGTGGAAGAGCGAAAGGGGGCCTGGGGGTCTTAGTCTCCACTACCCTACGTGCCATTTCAAGCCCTCTCCCCTCATTCAAGTCATAAGCCAGGGCAGTGTTGATACAATTCAGCCACCAGGCCCTGTTGGTAATTTACGCTGATGTGACCCCAATGAGGCAGAAATATCAGATCTGAAACTTGTGGGTTGAAAGGGAAATTTATACCACTGACCTTATTTTGCTTAACCCAAAGGCATCTGGAGTTTTAGGAGGGGACCTCCATGCCAGATTGGGCCCTAATCATCATGCCCTTTATGCACAGCACAAATGGTCTCCTCCCAACCGTGAAGCCAGTGGATTCCTCCTCACCCGTTGTTCCAAAGATCAGAAATCAAACTTTGGAGGCATCTGCTTGGCTCGAACAGCCTTCAGGCTAAACCTCTACATCTTAAATGGTGCCCTGGAAAGTGACGATCCTCTCTGGCTCCAGAAGGAGAGCTATAGACCAGGGGTCAGCAACCTTTTTCAGCCATGGGCCGGTCCACCGTCCCTCAGACCAAGTGGTGGGCCAGACTATATTTTGAAGAAAGAAAAATGAACAAATTCCTATGCCCCACAAATAACCCAGAGATGCATTTTAAATAAAAGGACATACTGTGGTACCTCGGGTTTCATACGATTCAGGTTACAAATGCTTCTGGTTACAGACTCCGCTAACCCAGAAATAGTACCTCAGGTTAAGAACTTTGCTTCAGGATGAGAACAGAAATCATGCTCCGGCGGCACAGCAGCAGCGGGAGGCCCCATTAGCTAAAGTGGTGCTTCAGGTTAAGAACAGTTTCAGGTGAAGAACGGAACTCCGGAACGAATTAAGTACTTAACCCGAGGTACCACTGTATTCTACTCATGGAAAAACACACCGAGATCAGGCTCTCATCGCCCTGCTAAAAATGTAGCAGTTTCTGCCAGGAGAAAAGACACAGTAGCGATGCTGGCCAAGAGGAAGAACCCCCTTCCTCCTCCTCCTCCTCCTCAGCTATTGATCGAGACTCCAGGGCTCTCTCTGCAGGCTCCCCCCTCCCAGACCCCCCCCCCCGATTTGGCGCCCCCCAGGCACGATCTGACCAGCCCCCCAGGCATCCTCCCCGCAGCCCCTTCTCCCCACTGCACCCGGAGGGAGAGGGAGGCGAGACTCACCCCCAGGCAGCTCTTGCAAGAGAGAGAGGGAGACGGAAGCAGCCCCTCCGCTTGCAGGCGGGAATGGCGAGGGAGGGGCTTTGCTCGGAGGACCTTGCCCCCCCCCACGCCTCCACTTCCTGTCCTCTCTAGAAACCCAGCTCTGTGCCTTTTAACCCTTGGCAAGCCGAGCACAAGCGGAGCCCCGCTCTCTCCTCCTCCAAGGCAGGAGCCCAGGAGGAGCCGCTAACCCAGAAATATTACCTCGTGTTAAGAACTTTGCTTCAGGATGAGAACAGAAGTCGCGTGGCGGCAGCAGCGGGAGGCCCCATTAGTGGTGTCTCAGGTTAAGAACACTTTCAGGTGAAGAACGGACCTCCGGAACGAATTAAGCTCTTAACCCGAGGTACCACTGCGTATGCAACCTGAGCATAGATAGCAGGGCTTCACCGCATTAATCCTCCACGGAGCATCAGCACTGCATTAGTCACTGCTTTGAATCCAGCACAGAGCATGTATGTCTTTGTGCGTCCAACTTCCATCCTGCTTCCAGCTCCACCCACTCAGACAACTCTGGCTTTTGTTCTCCTACCTGGCGGCAGGTGGAGGCAGGGAGGCCCACTCATATGTTGCATGGCACAGGGGGGCAACTTCTTTGGTTGTGCCAGCCATGGCACCACTCAAAATCAGTCTCATTCACACATTAGCATGACTAAAAAGGTAAAATAAAATACTCAGGAGACCGACTGGTACAGAAAAAGGGTTCTTTACTTACAGTTAATTCATTTTAACAATAATGGCCTTGGATCCTAAGCCTATGTAGCAAATGCATAGTTTGGGGGTACTCTTGGATACGCCTTTGTCACTAGAGACCCACGTGTCCTCTAGGGCTCTTTGTGAACAGGAATAGCCTGACCACTGGAGCACTGGAAAACTTGGAGCTGGACTGCTGCAATGCACTCTTTCTGGGGCTGCCCTTGGGTCTGGTCCAGAATCTCGCTGGTGCAACATGATGTGGCCAGATTGTTCTTGCGAGCTTTTGGTCAAGACCATCTGGCACCACAGCCCCCCATTTGAAGGAACTATCCACTTAAACCTATTTTCTGCTTCCTGCAACTTCCATTCCTGATCCACAAGAGGACCTCTTCTCTTATTCCATGGCGACTAAGCTTACTCAGGAGGCACCTTGATAAAAGTGTCAGGATGTGGTGTCTCTCCCCCACACAACATGACTCCAGCAGTTAATTGTGGTGGTCAGGTGGGATTGCTATGAGGAATTATGGAAAATGTAGCAAGTCATTGTGTCAGCAATGAACGCATTGCTTTGACTGGGCTTGAGCCATTTGACAGGATTTCTGATCGAATCCCACAAGCCTCTGCACCTCTGCCATTTTCTCACTGCCTGACAGTCACGTATAGCATGCTAAAACACAAACCAGTTGCTTCACCGGGCATCCTCAGAACATAAAGATAGAAAGTAGCTTTGATGTAGATTTTGTTAATCTTTAGGTAAATCTTAAGGGCCAGGAAGAGAGTCCACAAGGAGATGGTAAATACTATTTTTCTTTCCTATAGGTTTATGATCTCTGGGTTTTCTAAATGCATTCCTCCTTGGTTCCTGTTTATTTAGCTTAACCACATATGCATGCTCAAGTAGGAAATAGTTTCTTTGTAGTTAAAAGGATTTCTCTGATCTGACTTTGTCCCACGTGGGGGATTTTTTGAAATGCTCAGAGGAAATCTGATTGGTTCTTACAATAGCTGTGTTAAGAGTTCTTCTGTTAATAAAAGGGACCTGGGCCAGGGTGTGGCAGATTATTATTGGCATTTCCTCCCAGAGTCTTGCTGGCCAAGCCTCGTGTGTATTTTATTAATCAGGGTCCAATCCTTTCCTTCACCTTATTAGGTTAATGGACTAAAAAAGGCCACAACTTTATTGATTACAGCATGTGAGAGGTATTGGCTTAGGCATTGGATAAAACAACAGGAAGGGGTGAGTCTAACAAGGGTTAACCACCAGTAGGAGGAGCCTGTTGATGCAAATACAACTGTAAGGTCCCCCTGATGTCACCGGGGGTCGTGCCATGGCCCTAGCCACCACAAGGGCGTCGGACAGGATCCACGACCGCCAGATTCCTTTAGCGGACTACCCATAAAGTGCAGAGGTAGGCTATGGCCACACCCTGCCCTCCAATTCGCAAACATATTCCAATGCCTAACCGCCAATATCCAAAAAGTTGTGACGATTTGCTACGAGGTAGGAGAAAAACCAAGTGGCTGGTGCCAATTAGCCAGTTCGGCAACCAAGGCAACCAACCACAGGTCCATAGCAAGGTCAAGAACCAAGCTATGGTGTGTGGCTGATCTGACGAAAACCAGCAGCGCAATGAAAGGGAAGCATTGCCGCTGCAGCATTTGAGCGGCTAAACCCCACCCCCAAGCCTCCACCTGACTGGTTGGCTACCAGGGGGCGCGATGTGGCAGCCGGGCCAGCTGGGCAGGGGCCGGAACGCCCCCTGCCGACACGGGAAACAGCTCCCGCTCACAACTCCTCCCCTCTGTAAGGAGGAGAGGCTTTCTTAAATTGTGGTGCCCAGAACTGGACACAATATTCTAGGTGTGGTCTGACCAAGGCTGAATAGTACTGCTCTATTTAGCCTCGGTCAGCAGTCACATGGAATACTGTGTCCAGTTCTGGGCACCACAATTGAAGAAGATTGTATGCGCAGAGGAGACCGACCAAGATGATGAAGGGTCTGGAAACAAGTCTCAGGAACGGTTGAAGGAGTTGGGTATGTGTAGCCTGGAAAAGAGGAAACTGAGAGGAGATGTGATAGAGCAACTTAAATATCTAAAAGTCTGTCCCATGGAAGATGGAGCAAGCTTGTTTTCTCTTGCTCTGGAGGGTAGGATCAGATCCAATGGATTCAAGTTCCAAGGAAGGAGATTCTGACTAAATGTCAGGAAGAACTTTCCGACAGTAAGAGATGTTTGACAGTGGAACGGACTCCCTCACCTTGGAAGATTGTGGACTCTCCTTCCTTGGAGTGTTGGACAGCCACCTGTCATGAATGCTTTAGTTAAGATTCTCCCATCGCAGGGGTTTGGACTAGATTACCATCCAGGCCCTTCCGACTCTATGATTCCCTGAACGAACTAAGCCCACGAAGGATGGAAAAAAGTTTCAGTGATAAACAGAAATCCTACTAGAGAAGAAGAAATCTTCAGAACGATGTTAGCGTAGAAAATTTGGAAGATTGTTCAGGTAGAAAGCTCATCATAGGGACATCGGTGTAGATAGAAAAGATGCCTTACTTATACATAATTTTGATTATTATTATTATTATTATTATTATTATTAATATTTATACCCCGCCCATCTGGCTGAGTTTCCCCAGCCTCTCTGGGCAGCTTCCAATCGAGTGTTAAAAACAATACAGCGTTAAATATTAAAAGCTTCCCTAAACAGGGCTGGCTTCAGATGTCTTTTAAAGATAAGATAGCTACTTATTTCCTTCACATCTGAAGGGAGGGCATTCCACAGGGCAGGCGCCACTACCGAGAAGGCCCTCTGCCTGGTTCCCTGTAACCTCACTTCTCGCAATGAGGGAATATTTAAAGATGTAATTTAAATACTTCATCATTGATTCCCCCCTCCTTTTCCTTCCAAGCTGTTGCTGTTAGAGATGAATTATATGTTACGGCTGTATGGGAGATAAGCAGGTATTAACTTACGCTATGAAATTCAGTATTTTAGCAAGAATTTTTTCTTATGGAGGTGGAAACCATCGTGCGAGCGATAGATTGACGTGCGTGTGCAACCCACACGTCATTTTCGGACCCAGAAGACAAGGGGGGGCAAAATGGGCTTTTGCATGACTGCTGCTGTGCGATGACCCAAACGGCGAGTTGCCTGTACTTAAGTTGTGTTGTATTGGAGAAATAAAGTTCTGTTTGGTGGGGATGACTGAAAATCCTTGGAGTTCTTTGTAAACCTCAGAGAATGTGCAAGTAGGCAAAGTTTCTGTGATAATTCAGATGGTGCGGAAGGTTGTTAGTGGAGAATGTGTCTGGTAAGGGGGAAGATGGCCTTGGGGATGTGGAGATCCAAGCATGTCAGAATGATCTCAGGACTGCAATACCTCAAGGACCGCCTCTTCCCATATAAACCTACTGGGACCCTGAGATCATCTTCTGAGGCCCTCCTTCGTGTGCCTCCTCCTCAAGAGGTCTGTAGGGCAGCAACACGAGAACGGGGCCTTCTCTGCAGTGGCTCCCTGTCTGTGGAATGCTCTTGCCAGGGAAGTTTGCCTGGCGCCTTCATTGTACACCTTTAGGCACCGGGTAAAAACCTTCCTCTTTAACCAGGCCTTTGGTTGACCTGACTGACATCCTATACCCTTTTAAAATGTGGCTCCTTTCGGGGGGTGGGTGTTATTGGGTTGTTGTTTTTATTCTGGTTATATATGTTGTGATCTTTTCTGTGAACTCCCCTGAAACCTCTATGTATACAACAGTATATAAACTCAATAAATAAAAAATAATAAGATTAAGAATCTCCTTGTAAAGGGAATGGGTTTCATGAGTTCACAGGGCTCAGATGTAGGTACTCTATGTAGAGCGTGTATATATTTGCATACATCCTAAAAGAATATATAGGTCCTGATCCCAACGAAAAGTGCATTGCTATTTAAAATCCAAGCTGACCTTTCCACCCTATGCCGGCCCATGTCCAAACAGGGCAGCTGCTTCTCTGTGTTCTTGCAAACATGTTTTCTCCAGCTCTGCATCTGCTCCTCAAGCCACAGAGAGACTCCAGAAGGTTGCCAGGGCGATGCTTCCCCGCCTCATAAATATTCTTATTTTTCCCAGGGATTTCTCCAGAGATTCATAATTTCTCGCACTGAGTCTGAAAAGTCTGGTGCATAAAATATCCCCTGTCTTGTCAATTCCCTAAACAGCTGCAGACAGTGAGAGGGATAGAGCAAAAAGCCTACATCACAAATGAAAAGTGGCTGTGCTCTTCCTTCTTTCCCTCGTGCTTTTAGGACACCCCAAACGGGCTAGTTTTAAATGTCACCACAAACATATTTTTGAGGGTGGCAGGTTGTGCACAACCATCTCATCCCCCTGCAGTCCCAAGGGTTGTGTTAGAGCGCCCCAAACTTCCAAGTGGCCCCTGAAATCCTATTTTGGTTTAAGAAAGGGATGAACCTAATATTGTTTTCAGGGTGGGTTGCTTGGACCCCCTATGTGAATTTCCTCTTGTTCTTGGTCACAGGGAATGGGTTTCAAGTCCCCCTGACCTGTGTGGCCCCTTCAGCCCCCATTTTGGATTAAGGGCCCAATGAACCTGAATGTTTTGCTTGGGATGGGCTGTGAGCACTCAACACAACCAACTCTTCAATTCTTTTCTTTTAATAGTTTTTATTTGATTTTGCAAGTATAAGATTATAACAATACAGCCATACATATCTATATTTAAAGATCTCTCCAAATCTTTGGACTTCGCAGCTTTCCCTCCATGGGTTCAACTGCATACTGTTCAATAGTCCATATTTTACATCACTCCATTTTCTCCATAGCAATTGCTACATTACAAGTGTTATTGCAATCTTGCTAATGTTTTCATCTGCTTACAGTGGTCATCAACTCATGAATTCTGATCAGGAGGAATGGGTTTTGATTTCCCCCAATCTTCCACATGCTCCCTGAAACTCCCCCCTTTTTTAAAATTAAGGGCCCAGTGGAGCTAAACATTTTTGTGGGTTTCATGCAAACTCTCTATAAGCGTGGTCTGTTGCATGTCCCCACAGCCATCTATGGGTCCCAGAAACACAAGGGTCCTGAACACAAGGATCATAAAGTTCCCGCACCACTTTGATTGCGCTACGCACCCTGATTGCTTCTTGGTGCCTGGAGTACGGATGGCTCCCGCCTCCCGTGATTCTCCAACACAGTTTTGGAAGTTCCAGGCAGCTGTAAAAGTTCTAAACAGTTCTATAAAGTTTATAAAAGTGAAATCTTAGTCTGCTTCAACAGAAGTATAGTGTCCAGATCAAGGGACGTAATAGTCCCACTCTATTCCGCCTTGGTCAGACCACACCTGGAATACGGTGTCCAGTTCTGGGCACCATAAATTAAGGAAGAGATTGATGAGTTGGCAGGTATGGGGTGGAGAGTGACCAAGATGACCAAGGGCCGGGGAGGAATGGGGGAGGCCACCTCTCCATCCTGACCCTCCCAGGGAGGAGGAAGAGGAAGAAGACAGTATAGATTTACAACAGGGGTTTGAGGGAAGTCACGGCTCAGAGGCAGATGAGGGGGAAAGTTGGGAAATCATGGGAGAGCCAGAGCAACACCTGGCTGACATGTCATTAGAAAGCATTCTAGACCCACCATCTCCCAGAACCCAGCGAGCCTTAAAAGTAGGAGAGCAAAGAGCTCAAAGACAGAGGGTACTTAGCAGCACCTGCAGAGGAGGTGATGATGAATGAGGAAGTGAGAGAGCCGGGGGCTGGAGATTCACTGGGAGAAATAACAGGAGGGACAGTGGACATCCTTGTTCCCTTCCAAGAATAATTCCAAAATTTTGGTAATGTGAATTCCCTGTGATCTATGTGATCTATATCTTCCAAAGTTTTAACAAATTTTCAGCCAGATCCAAATTTCATAACTACTTCCATTAAGTTGGTTGGTTCTACATGATCAAACGAGGGTAACGATTTTTTAAACTGAAACATCATTTTTCAAGAATCTCACTTCCCTAACTTCTTGAAAAATAATATTTTAAGAATCAGATGCTATTTTTAGTTTTTGCTGTCAGGTGCTCCTTTGTGTTCAGATCAGGTCTCAGCAAAATAATGTAGCATTTGGGAATGAAGATGCAGCCCAGAAGCCCAGCACTGGAGGCCAAGATGGAGAAGACCTGAACGGCTACCATGTACTTCCCCTTGGTGCTCAGGTAGGTGGGCACAAAGGACACCCAAACACTGCAGAAGACCAGCATGCTGAAGGTGATCAGCTTGGCTTCATTGAAGGCCCCAGGCAGATTCCTGGCTAGGAAAGCCACCGTGAAGCAGATGGCCGCCAGGAAGCCCATGTAGCCAAGGGCACCATAGAACATGGCCACAGACCCTTCGTTGCATTGCAGGATGATCTCCCCAGGCTGGGAGTGCATGTCAGAGTCTGGGAATGGTGGTGAGATCCCCAGCCAGATCATGCAGATGACAACTTGGACACAGGAACAGGAAATGACAATGGAGTTGGCCAGACTCTTCCCCAGCCATCTCCTCACTGAGTTCCCTGGCTTGGTGGCCAGGAAGGCCAGAACCACAGTGATGGTTTTTGCCAAGACAGAAGAAACAGCAACAGAGAAGATGATGCTGAAGGCTATTTGTTGGGAGAGGCAGGTCCCTTTCCTTGGCCTCCCAATGAACAGGAAGGAGGACAAAAAGGAAAGCAGGAGGGAGACGAGGAGGATGTAGGAGAGGTCCCGGTTGTTGGCTTTGACTATGGGAGTTTCGTTGTATTTAATAAAGATTCCTAAATCAAAGCTTGTGGCTAAGGACCCCAGGAGGGCAAGGGAAAGTAGGACAACCCCCAGAGATTCTTCATAGGCTAGGAAGGTGATATGCTTGAACACACATTGATCTCGGTTCATGTTTGGATGCTGATTTTCTGGGCATTTTTTGCAATGGTCTGCATCTGCAAAAGAGAGAGAGAAAGAGTAATGTCTACTACTCTGGATTCAGCCAAGCCCTGAGCAGTATCTAGCCTCTGGGGAGGGATTCAGTTGTAGACCAAGTCTTTTTTAAAAAAAAATATATTTTATTAGTTTTCCATACATTTATACCACATTAACAATTTGCATTAAACTTTTCGATTTTTTGACTTCCTTCGGCTTCTCTGCCAATCATTCAAATTCTAATTTTTTTAAATACACATTTCCAAATTTTAGTATTGCCTTTATACCTACCCCCCTCTTATATTTTGCTTTTTTACAATATTTCTTATTCTGTTACAGAGCTTCTTTAAATGCCACTAACGTTATTCCGTTATCACTTATACATTCCCAGTATTCTGCTAATTTTCTCCAGTCCTCAATCAATTTTTGGTCTCGTTGATATCTAATCTTCCCAGTCAGTTTATCAAGTTCTGCATAGTCCATCAGCTTCGTTCTCCATTCCTCCAACATTGGTATTTGTTCTTGTTTCCATTTCTGGGCCAGTAGTATTCTTGCCGCTGTCACTGCATATTGGAAAATTTTGTAGTCCTTTCTATTTATTTCATTACCAACAATTCCTAAGAGATAGGTAGCCGTGTTGGTCTGCCATAGTCAAAACAAAATTTTTTTCCCCTTCCAGTAGCACCTTAAAGACCAACTAAGTTAGTTCTTGGTATGAGCTTTCGTGTGCATGCACACTTTGGTATCTAAAGAAGTGTGCATTCACACGAAAGCTCATACCAAGAACTTAGTTGGTCTTTAAGGTGCTACTGGAAGGGGGAAAAAAATTGTTTTAATTCCTAAGAGAAAAGCCTCTGGTTTCTTAACAAATGTATATTTCAACATTTTTTTCAGCTCATCATTTCAACTCCCAGAAGCTTTTCACTTTCTTGCATTCCCACCACATATGAAAAAATATACCATCTTTTTCTTTACATTTCCAACACTTCTTACATGTTTTCTACATTTTTGCAAGTTTTACTGGTGTAATATACCATCTATATATCATTTTCATAACATTTTCCTTTAATGCAGTACATGCAGTAAATTTAATACTTTCATTCCATAGTTTTATCCAATCGTTAAATTGTATATTATGTCCAATATCTCTGGCCCATTTCATCATAACTGATTTAACTTCTTCATCCTTTGTATGCCATTCCAACAATATCTTATACATTTTGGATAGGATTTTATATTCATTATTTATTATTTCTATTTGAAATTTAGAATCCTTGTAGACCAAGTCAGTCTGGCACAGCCACAGATCACTACAGGTATTTAATTAGGTTTTTCTAAACATTAGCTCTACCCCGAAGAAATGTGGGACAGATTCCAGGGCTGGAGATTCCCAGCTTGGCCTCTGGCAGGTTGGGCTGCTTGGAGCCCCCTATACCAGGGCCAAAAGGAGAATCAGGGGTCTGTGCAGAAGTCTAATATCTATCCTAGGTCCATAACAATCTCCCTCCTCAAGGACCCCAGGACAGTTAAGTCTAGTCAAAGACAACTATGGGGTGCAGCATTCATCTTGCTTCAGGCCAAGGGAGCTGGTGTTTGTCCACAGACAGCTTTCTGGGTCATGTGGCCAGCATGACTAAACCGCTTCTGGTGCAAAGGGGCACCATGACAAATGCCAGAGCGCACGGAAACACCGTTTACCTTCCCACTGCAGTGACAACTATCCATCTACTTGCACTGGTGTGCTTTCGAACTGCTAGGATGGAAGAAGCTGAGACAGAGAAACGGGACCTCAGCCCCGTTTCAAACTGCTGACCTTCCGATCAGCAAGACCAAGAGGCTCCGTGGTTTAGACCTCCCTCCTTCACATTTGACCAAAGGCATTTTTTGGAGTAAGGATGAATAGTAGGGCTAAGAAGTGGGAAATGGGTGGGCAGGCATTTAGTGATTGACATGTTTATATCCTCCTTTCCCAATCAGCTTACTACACACACACACACACACATATATATATATAATGATGATGATACATTTTAGAACAATATCACAAACTATAATCATAAAAAGAGATTGATGATGATGATGATTTGAACCACCCAGTTCTCTCCCACACATGAAGCATACCAGCCTGATCCTGCCCAGAAATGGTTTTGAGAGATTCCTGACTGAACCCTTCTGTCTTCCCCAAGGCAAGCCTTTCCCTTGGAGTCACCCACCTTCCTGAGTGGAGATGGTCCCTTCTGCACAGGGAAGACATTCATAACAGCAAAGAGGCTTCCCTTCCTGGATCACCTTGACGGATCCAGGGCGACAGCTTTCCACACACCTGGAAGTAGGAAGGGTCTAGGCACAAAGACGAAGAGTGTCAATGAGAATTGTTCTTTGAGGCATAGTATGTTGCCATCTGCTGTAGCATCTGGACTATAGCTTGAAACTCAGCATTTCCCATCACTGTCCATTACATGAATGATTCATGATTAAATTCAGAAAAAAACAAAGGACCTCCATTAAATAAAGTTCTGTATAGGGGCTATGAGCTATTCGCTACTGATAAAATTCATGCAACAAGAGAAAAGCGAGGAACCCCCCTTTCCCCATTCACACAGTTTAGCAGGAAGCCTCCTTTGGCACCCAGCTGAGCAGAGGAGCTGTAGGAACTATCTGGAACAACGGCCCAGTGCTGGAGTTGACAGGCAACTGAGGGCAGCAGCCCACAGAACAGGGAGCACTTGTTAGAGCTCATAGAAAAGACAGCAAAATGACAGGCATCATTCCCACTCCCCGTCACCTGATTGAGCCACTTGGGCCACACAATGGCCTCCGGGTCGATGGTGCACCTCAGGTCTGGGGATCCCTGTCTGTCGATACTCCCAAACTTCACTCTGAGGACGGATTTATTGGGGAACACCACCCAGTTCACAATGTCCAAGTCGGCTGCCAGCTCCCCGTTCTCATCCAAATACACTCTGTCCATGGAAGAATTGTAGAACTGGGTGTTTCCTAGGAAAGGGTGGAGCTGGAACAGAAGCAAAGATGAGAGCATTTAGAATAAAGGGAAGCATAGGCCCCTGTTTTGCTATCCCAGAAATGGAAAGTCAGCGAGGTCCCAGCTAAAGAGGATTGGCAACTTAAGTGGACGGAATATGCAGAAATTGCAGATTTAACATACAGAATAAGAGAGCAAGAAGAAGATACATTGAAAGAAGAGTGGAAAGCATTTATTGAATGAAGTGAAGGCCCAAGACAGGTGTTGATCATGATGTGAGCTGCGCACAGGTGGTCTGAAGCGAGCGAGCGAGCTACCACCATTCCTGTGGAGCCTCTTTTTATTGAGACAAATATGCAAGCCAGGCAGATACATTTTTGGGCTGTGACCTTTACACATCTTCCGTCTCGAGATTGTGGGGTGGTACGAAGCTATTTTGGCACCTGTTCCACAGCGTCATTTTCCCCTTGCACAGTGTATGACGTAGGAGACAAAAGTCTCATGGAAAAGGATTACAGACAGGACACCGCAAACTGCTGACATCGCGAAAGGTCATGCAGAGGTGGAACGATGTACCAGACAGCTGTGGCTTGTCTGGGGGGGGGATTTCCCTGCACCCCAAGGTCACGCGTGCAGGCAGACCGTGGCTGCCTGCTGGTGGGGAAGTGTGCTCCCTCCGGACCCCACTCCCCACTCCGCGATATCCCTACAATTGAATATATGGAAAATAACAGTATACAGCTGAAAACGGTGGCAGCATTAAGACAAATTCAATCTCGTAAATAATGTTTGATGGGTGTAAAAGGAGAAAACTGATTTGAATGGTTATAGCAAAATATACAGGGGTGTATAAGATGTAAAATGAACCATGGAAAGAGAAGAAGGGAAGTCATCGGATATTTTAGAGTTTGTAAAATGTTTATTTGGAATTGTTAGATTGAAAATTTAATTACAATTATATAATAATAATAATAATAATAATAATAATAATAATAATAATAGAAGCATACTGACAATCCACTTCCCCTTTGCTTAGGGCTGGTTGCAGACTCAAATAGAAATGGAGGGATCTTGTCACTTTTGGTTCATACTGTTTTCTCTCTCACACACAAACCCCAATCTTAAATTCAGTTCTCCACATTTCTGAAGGATTTTTTAAATAATAAAAAAAGCTCATTTGAATTCTTCAGCATTTCTGTGTGATTTTCTCCTAGTAAGCATGTTTTTGAAGGATGCTCCCCCCTTGGATTCTTTCAGAAAGAGTGAATTAGGTTTGTTTTTCCTTTCACGGCAAACTGAATGAAATCTCTAATATGGGCTTCAGCAGGGAAAGGCAGGAGCTTGGTGGAGGGAGTGGAGGGAGCAGAGAGCCAGAGCAGAGTCAAGCGGGTGTGAAACGAATAGAGATTAGAGACAGCCTGATCAATGTCATCTCCCCTGCCAAAAATAATTCCAATTAAGGGGGAAAAGAGAATTGGGCACATGATGGGAGCAGTTGCTCGGGGAGCTGTGCAATGAGGCAAGAGTAAGAAAAGCAAACAGAAATGAAAACAGTAAATGTATTAAGGCAGCTTTAAAATGGAAAATGGATAATGTGTTTTGCAAACTTTGGGTTTTTTCCATAGTAGTTTTTTTTCTAAAGGGCTCTGGGCTCTTGCTGAGATTAAGATTAACTAACTGGTTGCTCTTCTCTGCTAGCTAGCATTCAAGTGTTGTAACCTTAGATCAAGTGATGAAGGTATTGGGTTGCAAAATCTCCTTTTTGAAGGGAGTTGCCTTTTTGTCTTTGGCTCCAAAACTCAATAGAGTCAATATGTAAAGGAAGCTCTCCAGAAGGTAAAGCAAACAGCCTGGAGGCTGAAAGGCAGGAGAGAGAGAGGGAGGGAGAGAGGGAGAGAGGGAGAGAGGAAGAGAGAAAAAGAGAGAGATCCCGAGCCAGTGCTGGACACAATGTTCTGTTATAAAGAGTTCTGCGAGTAAAGAGTGAATAATATTTCTATGGGCCTGGATGATAATTCATTTCCAAAAGGAAATGAATGCTTCCAGTTCTTATGCTTCCAATCATTTCAAACTGCACAATATTTAATATCTGCAACACTACAATCAA
The DNA here is from genome assembly GCF_964270895.1 of Podarcis filfolensis. NCBI lineage: Eukaryota > Metazoa > Chordata > Lepidosauria > Squamata > Lacertidae > Podarcis > Podarcis filfolensis. Next base: position 3,262,257 of record NC_139605.1, on the reverse strand, counting down.
TTGTCATGCTCAGATGTGATGTCTATGAAGGGAAAGAAAATACCTGCCATGGCTGTAACCTTTCAAGTCCCATTCTCTGGGTTGCCCTCTGCTTAGATCTAGATGAATATGCAGCATTTAAGGCACGAGCCACGGCTTGCAGAGTGTTGTAGATCCTGTAGCTGTCTAGAGAGAGGATTCTTTCCAGATCATCTTGGGGAAGCCTCTCCAGTTTCTCTCTCTCTCTGCATCTTGTCCGGCCTTTCACTGAGAATGCATGCTTTAAATAGAAACAATTAAAAGCACCCTCCCAAAACTTCTTAATACCAGAGAAAAAGGGTGGAAAATCACCGTATTTTGCCCCTTTACTTGTCTCAGTGAAGAAGGAAAATATACCATGGATGTGTTGGAAAGATATGTAATTATACATCAGCTCCAGTGCGACATCCCACAAAACTGTTGTGATGAAGATTTTCCCAACAATGGATTTCATCCCTATGTCAAAAAACTGTTGTATAATGAGTAGTCCATCTAAGAAATAAGTCATTTCCCCGTAGTACACAAATACATGCACTTGCCTCCACTTGCGGAATGGAAGACGAGGCATGTATACTCCATTTTTAGTCAGTCCTTGGATGCTTTGTGAGATGACAACACAGACTCCGCTCTTGATGAGCACGGGTGTCAAGCTCTTCAGGAACCTCTCTCCATTGTCGGTGTCTGGTGCAAGGAGGCCAATCAAGGTCCATCGGAAGTGCTGGAGCAGCTTGACAATCCCTGGGTACAGGGCTTCTTCTTTGGGGACCATCCAGTAGAAAAAAGGGAAATGCCTCTTATCATTCAGAACATGAGAGACAAAAGCATAAGTGACCTGGGAAGAGAAGGAAGATTTGTATCTTGTTTGATTTCAGATCAAAGCCTAAATATTTCTAAGCCCAACATGAGATTGGGAAGGTCTTAGGAAGGAGGAAGGTCTAGTGCAAGGACCCTTTGGTGGGAACAGTGATTTCCTTGAAGGTTGTGGCAGCCGTAAAGAAGGCAAATTTGATGCTAGGGATCAACAGGAGGGTAGTTGAAAATAAAACAGCCGATATCAGAATGCTATTATACCTCTCTCCATTCCTACCTGTGGGATTTTATAGATGCCCAACACGTTTGAAATCTGGATGGAGTTTTGAGAGTCGGACCCTTCGAGAACAGCCAGTAAGTTAGTCTGTTTACCACAGCTGTAGTTTGGAAAGTTCAGCTGCCCAATTGACAACATGTCTAGCAAAGCATCATAGGTCACCCTTCCATCAAAAAAGTTCTCATGGATGCTGTAGCCCAGGGTGATGTTGGGTAACAGCTTTTGATTCTGGTTGATCGCTTGAATGGCATACAAGAAGGAGAGGAGCTGCCAGTACTTTGTGGGTCCTTTCCTGGGGGGAGAAATTATATACATGCCAGCACTGTCCAAGTGATATTTCTGTTCTACCTCTAATATACAGCTCTACCTCTCTTTCAAATCAGAACCAGTGAAGGCAGTGAAGGTCCTGTGTGAGTGTCTGGAGGCGGTTGGAGGATCAATATGGCTAACCTGATCCAAAACACCCACCCACCCCACTCACACATGAAAACAAAGACCACCACAGCCAACCACAAATGAACAACCACACCCTAGGCCAACCCCAACCTCTCTCACCACCAAAGGAACACAAGTGAACAGCAAAGAACCTGCACAAGCAATGCTGACACCAAACGCTACATATAGTAAGTAAAATAGAAAGGCACAGTGAAGGTCCTGTGTGAGTGTCTGGAGGCGGTTGGAGGATGGATGGCAGCTAACAGATTGACAAGACAGAAGTACTGTTTTGGGGGGAGAGGAGGCAGGCAGGTGTGGAGGACTCCCTGGTCCTGAATGGGGCAACTGTGTCCCTGAAGGACCAGGTGCGCAGTCCGGGAGTCATTTTGGACTCACAGCTGTCCATGGAGGCGCAGGTCAATTCTGTGTCCAGGGCAGCTGCTTACCAGCTCCATCTGGTACGAAGGCTGAGACCCTACCTTCCCGCAGACTGTCTCGCCAGAGTGGTGCATGCTGTAGTTATCTCTCACTTGGATTACTGCAATGCGCTCTATGTGAGGCTACTTTTGAAGGTGATCTGGAAACTACAACTAATCTAGAATGCAGCAGCTAGACTGGTGACTGGGAGCGGCCGCCGAGACCACATAACACTGGTCTTGAAAGATCTACATTGTCTCCCAGTACGTTTCCAAGCTCAGTTCAAAGTGTTGGTGCTGACGTTTAAAGCCCTAAACGGCCTTGGTCCAGTATACCTGAAAGAGCGTCTCCACCCCCATCGTTCAACCCGGACACTGAGGTCCAGCGCCGAGGGCCTTCTGGCGGTTCCCTCACTGCAAGAAGCCAAGCTACAGGGAACAAGGCAGAGGGCCTTCTCGGTAGTGGCACCCGCCCTTTGGAACACCCTCCCACCAGATGTAAAAGAGAAGAACAACTTCCAGACTTTTAGAAGCAGGCAGCCCTGTTTAGGGAAGCTTTTAATGTTTAACATACCACTGTATTTTAATATTTTGTTGGAAGCTTCCCAGAGTGGCTGGGGAAACCCAGCCAGATGGGTGGGGTATAAAAATATTATTATTATTATTATTATTATTATTATTATTATTATTATTATTATTATTATCAGGGATCTATGACAGTGATTCTAAATCCTTAAACCTGTTCCTCACTTCCACTGTGTATTCATAAGGGATTTGATTTAGATTGTATCTTACCGGCCCAGTGGTTTTTCCTGCTTTCTTCAGTTTAAGCTTGAATTTTGCTATAAGAAGCTGATGATCCGAGCCACAGTCAGCTCCAGGTCTTGTTTTTGCTGACTGTATTGAGCTTCTCCATCTTTGGCTGCAGAGAATATAATCAATCTGATTTCGATGCTGCCCATCTGGTGATGTCCACGTGTAGAGTCGTCTCTTGTGTTGTTGGAAAAGCGTGTTTGTGATGACCAGCTTGTTCTCTTGACAGAACTCTATTAGCCTTTGCCCTGCTTCATTTTGCTCTCCAAGGCCAAACTTGCCCGTTGTTCCTTTTATCTCTTGATTCCCTACTTTAGCATTCCAATCCCCTATAATGAGAAGAACATCCTTCTTTGGTGTCGCTTCTATAAGGTGTTGTAAGTCTTCATAGAATTGGTCAATTTCAGTTTCTTCAGCACCAGTAGTTGGTGCATAAACTTGGATTACTGTTATGTTAAAAGGTCTGCCTTGGATTCGTATCGAGATCATTCTATCATTTTTGAGATTGCATCCCAGTACAGCTTTCGCCACTCTTTTGTTGACTATGAGGGCCACTCCATTTCTTTTCCGGGTTTCTTGCCCACAGTAGTAGATATGATGGTCATCCGAACTGAATTCGCCCATTCCTGTCCATTTTAGTTCACTGATGCCCAGGATGTCAATATTTATTCTTGCCATCTCATTTTTGACCACATCCAACTTACCCAGGTTCATGGTTCTTACATTCCAGGTTCCTATGCAATATTTTTCTTTACAGCATTGGACTTTCCTTTCGCTTCCAGGCATATCCGCAACTGAACGTCCTTTCGGCTTTAGCCCAGCCGCTTCATCAGCTCTGGATCTACTTGTACTTGTCCTCCGCTCTTCCCCAGTAGCATGTTGGACGCCTTCCGACCTGAGGGGCTCATCTTCCAGCGTCATAACTTTTATATGCCTGTTGTCTTTGTCCATGGAGTTTTCTTGGCAGGGATACTGGAGTGGCTTGCCGGTTCCTCCTCCAGGTGGATCACGTTTGGTCAAAACTCTCCACTATGACCTGTTCATCTTGGGTGCCCTGCTCGGCATAGTTCATAGCTTCTCTGAGTTCTTCAAGCCCCTTCGCCACGGCAAGGCAGTGATCCATGAAGGATCCCTTATGAATACACAGTGGAAGTGAGGAACAGGTTTAAGGATTTAGATTTGCTAGACAGAGTGCCTGAAGAACTATGGATGGAGGCTCGCAACATTATACAGGAGGCAGCAACGAAAACCATCCCAATGAAAAGGAAATGCAAGAAAGCAAAGTGGCTGTCCAATGAGGCCTTACAAATAGCGGGGGAGAGAAGGCAAGCAAAATGCGAGGGAGATAGAGAAAGATACAGGAAATTGAATGCAGATTTCCAAAAAATAGCAAGGAGAGATAAGAAGGCCTTCTTAAACGAGCAATGCAAAGAAATAGAGGAAAACAACAGAATGGGAAGAACCAGAGATCTGTTCAAGAAAATTGGAGATATGAAAGGAACATTTCGTTCAAAGATTGCCATAATAAAGGACAAAAGTGGTAAGGACCTAACAGAAGCAGAAGACATCAAGAAGAGGTGGCAAGAATACACAGAGGAATTATACCAGAAAGAAATGGATGCCTCGTACACCCCAGGTAGTGGGGTTGCTGACCTTGAGCCAGACATCCTGGAGAGTGAAGTCAAATGGGCCTTAGAAAGCACTGCAAATAACAAGGCCAGTGGAAGTGATGGTATTCCAGCTGAACTATTTAAAATTTTAAAAGATGATGCTGTTAAGGTGCTACACTCAATATGCCAGCAAGTTTGGAAAACTCAGCAGTGGCCAGAGGATTGGAGAAGATCAGTCTACATCCCAATCCCAAAGAAGGGCAGTGCTAAAGAATGCTCCAACTACCGCACAATTGCACTCATTTCACACGCTAGCAAGGTTATGCTTAAAATTCTACAAGGAAGGCTCAAGCAGTATGTGGACCGAGAACTCCCAGAAGTGCAAGCTGGATTTAGAAGAGGCAGAGGAACCAGAGACCAAATTGCAAACATGCGCTGGATTATGGAGAAAGCCAGAGAGTTCCAGAAGGACATCTACTTCTGCTTCATTGACTATGCAAAAGCCTTTGACTGTGTTGACCACAGCAAACTATGGCAAGTTCTTAAAGAAATGGGAGTGCCTGATCACCTCATCTGTCTCCTGAGAAATCTCTATGTGGGACAAGAAGCTACAGTTAGAACTGGATATGGAACAACTGATTGGTTCAAAATTGGGAAAGGAGTACGACAAGGCTGTATATTGTCTCCCTGGTTATTTAACTTATATGCAGAATTCATCATGCGAAAGGCTGGGCTGGATGAATCCCTAGCCGGAATTAAGATTGCTGGAAGAAATGTCAACAACCTCAGATATGCAGATGACACAACCTTGATGGCAGAAAGTGAGGAGGAATTAAAGAACCTTTTATTGAGGGTAAAAGAGGAGAGCGCAAAATATGGTCTGAAGCTCAACATCAAAAAAATGAAGATCATGGCCACTGGTCCCATCACCGCCTAGCAAATAGAAGGAGAAGAAATGGAGGCAGTGAGAGATTTTACTCTCTTGGGTTCCATGATCACTGCAGATGGTGACAGCAGCCACGAAATTAAGAGACGCCTGCTTCTTGGGAGGAAAGCAATGACCAACCTAGACAGCATCTTAAAAAGTAGAGACATCACCTTGCCAACAAAGGTCCGTATAGTAAAAGCTATGGTTTTCCCAGTAGTGATGTATGGAAGTGAGAGCTGGACCATAAAGAAGGCTGATCGTCGAAGAATTGATACTTTTGAATTATGGTGCTGGAGGAGACTCTTGAGAGTCCCATGGACTGCAAGAAGATCAAACCGATCCATTCTTAAGGAAATCAGCCCTGATTGCTCACTGGAAGGACAGATCGTGAAGCTGAGGCTCCAATACTTTGGCCACCTCATGAGAAGAGAAGACTCCCTGGAAAAGACCCTGATGTTGGGAAAGATGGAGGGCACAAGGAGAAGGGGACGACAGAGGACGAGATGGTTGGATAGTGTCTTCGAAGCTACAAACATGAGTCTGACTAAACTGCGGGAGGCAGTGGAAGACAGAAGTGCCTGGCGTGCTCTGGTCCATGGGGTCACGAAGAGTCGGACACGACTAAACGACTAAACAACAACAACATGATAGTGATTAAAAGATCCAGAAAGCACTATCATAATTCCACTTTGAGAAAGTAGATATTTCCCCCTTGTATATTAAACCTAAGGCAAACAGACACCCTTCTCCTACCACCATTTTTCAGAAGAATCCTGCAGAATCAGCCCCGAGGCTCATCTGTTCCAGCATTCTCAAGGCGGCCAACCAGATGCACATGGAAAACTGAGAAGCACAAGAACTCCTCCCCTACTTGATATTCTCAGTTACTGGTACCCAGAGGCATAGTGCCTGTGACAGTGAATGGAGAACATAGCCATTGTGACTGGTAGCCGCTGAGAGCCTAATCACCCCCAAATTTATCTGCCAGTGGGATCTTCTTATGTTCTTAAAGGCAGGTACCAGATCATGAGAAAGGCCCCTGAAAGTAACTGGAGATGAGTTGGATCTCATGGAAATGGTAGCAAGTGGAACACCAGGAACTCCATCCCCACAAAAGGTCTTACCAATAAAAGCTGGTGGAAGGACATTGGCTAAAGATATGAGGATGAAACACAGTGCTTGTGGCAGAGATGACCCCACTGATGAGGTGGTCTCCTGGCCTGAAATAATTAGGTGAATCTATCTCATCCCTTTCCAAAGACAAGAGGCATTTTGTCTTCAGTTTCCCACAGTCCCCATAAGGCAGTAGAAGCAGCAGAATGAGGACCATCTTTTTCCTCCCAGGAACGAGCACCTCCCTTACAAAGAATTAGAAGTCTTTTGTTGTGGTCCTTGCAAGATGCAGTAACTTTCTTCTTACTAACGGAGCCCTGCAGAGGGATCACATCTGAAGTGGAGAGAAGTCAAGCCAACCTCATTCTGGTGCAGTTATCATCTGTCCTAAATCTCAGCCCCCCCCCAAGTTTTGAGTGGCTCAGGAGGCATATATCTGCCAGACCTTTCTGCCTCATATCCATAACATCACGTTTAGTGGACTCAGATGTGATCTTTGGAAGCAAAAAAACAACACACACTATCATTTTGATAATTATACGGAGAAGAAGTACCACCTCTGCAAGTTTCTAGACACTTTATGCAGCTCCACCTGCAACTGCAGGGCTGAAGAAAAACATGTTTGCGAAAACTCCAAGATCTGCCTCCAAACTGTGAGATGCAAATGCCAAAGTTTGGTGAAAAATCCCAAGATTAAGAGTTAGAAGTTACCTGAACTGTTCTACGTGAGCTCTGGCAGAATCCCCCGCCCGCCCGCCCGTGATACTAACACAGCATAGGGCTATTTTGATGAATTTGAGAGGTGAAAAAGGGAACTGAAATTGCACATAAAGACAGAAGCGATTCAGCAGATTTTTTGGTATGTTTTTGTTTTTGTTCTTGTTTTTATTATAGACTTTTTGGTCTTATCCTGTATTTTTATGCTGTGAACCACCCTAAGATCATTGGGTGAAGGGCGGTATACAAATTTAATAAAGAAACAGACAAACCAACACTTGGACTTCCAAAAAAGCTTTCAACAAGGTGCCTCCTGGGTAAGCTTAGTAGTCATGGAATAAGAGAAGAGGTCCTCTGGTGGATCAGGAATGGAAGTTGCAGGAAGCAGAAAATAGGCTTAAGTGGATAGTCCTTCAAATGGGGGGGGGGGCTGCCAGATGTTCTTGACCAAAAGCTCGCAAGGATAATTTGGCTATCTCATTTGGCACCAACTAAAGATTCTGCAGTAGACCCAAGGGCAGCCCCAGAAAGAGTGCATTGCAGTAGTCCAGCTCCAAGTTTTCCATTACTCCAGTGGTCAGGCTATTCCTGTTCACAAACAGCCATAGAGGACACGTGGGTCTCTAGTGACAAAGGGGTATCCAAGAGTACCCCCAAACTATGCACTTGCTCCTTTAGAAGTGGGAATCATCCAAAGAGCCTACAAATTGTGCGCCAAGCTCCTGTGTTCCTGTCACTCCCTAAGTGATGAAAAACCAGACAAGACAACAGCATAACATTGGGTCCAAATGAGCCACAACTCTATTGATTACAGATGTGAATGGTTTGGCATTGGCATTGCGTATAGCCATTTATTCCACCCCAGTCCATCTGCTGGGGGTGCATCTAAGGGTAGTCCACACCTGCCCCCCATGACTTACATCAAATAGGGGTAATCACCGAAGGGTCCCTGTTGGAGGAGTGCTATAGCCCTAGCCCCCGCCTGGGCATCCGGACAGAAGCAACTCCTCACAGATCCCTTTAACAGGATACCCTTAACCAAGAAGGGGCGGACAGAGGCTGTAACCTCCCCTCCAGCCAAGACTAAGGCTTACCCAATGCCTAACCTCACAAAGTTGTGAGGATTGCTATGAGGAAGGCGAAAATCAAATGGCCAGGGCCAAGTTGCCAAGTGGAAAAATTCCTGCCAGGTGTTAGATTTCTGTTTATGCCACTGTGCAGTTTTTGGAGTCACAAGACTCTGTTTACACTCCAGACTGTTGGAAGTCTCACGGGAGACGGATGTTGTTATTACTCAACCGAGGAGTAGCTCGGTTGTGCAGAGTTCCGACACCAGGCCCCAAATATGGCAGCTGACAATGTTCATAGGAAGGTCTTAGCATGGAAATAAGACATATGAAAAAGGGGACGGAGGGTGGGAGATCCAATGACAAACGTCCGCAATTCGGTGCCCTGCTGGGGAGGGTTGCAGCCTGCCTGCGGATTGACCAATTGTGCCAGGCTTAGGTGCAGACATTCCGCAGGGGGTGGGACCAACCGGCCAATAGGCATTGCTTGGCCCCGCTCCCTGGGGGGATAACTTGGGGATAACTCCTCCCCAGTTTGTCGTTGGATCAGTAGATGACAGTGCCATCCATGTCCCTAGAGTTGTGTTTTATCGGCATACTGGTGGCCCCTTGCTCCAAAACTCCTCATGACCACACCCCATGACTTCATATAGATTTTAAATAGCATATAGATCTTAAATAGCGCTGGGGAGAGAAGAGTACCTTGCAGCACCCCATAGCACATCAAAAAAAATTTTTTTAAGGGCAACCCAAATGATCACAACATGTCAGGGAATAGTCTAAAGACGACGACTGGGGAATGCATTCTACGGCAGACCAGTTTCCTGTCCGATGGAGGGGAAAAGTCACACACACACCCTTTTCCACAGGGTGTTCAGAAGCAGAGAGACAGAATCTGAACAGCTGAGGGAGGAGTTGCCCAGGTATGAGATAATGACAAGGGAACCCGAAAGGAGGGGGCAGCTAGTTGAGATGTCACTTGAGAGTGTGGGGAACCCCCCTCACCACAGACTCGGAGAACTGAACATATCAGAGAGCAAAGAAGTCAGAGGGAGGGAGGAACTTCCCATTGGCACCTAAAACGCTACGGAAGTCGGAAGTCGGATTTAGAGCAGACAACTGCCCTCCTTACGGAGAGCTGTGTATTTCTGCTTGCAACATGATGCTGTTTTAAAAGGAATGTAAATAGATTAACTGCTTGTTAATTCTTATCTGTGATGTTACCAAAGGGAGAGAACTCTCCACGCCTGACACATCACTCTTCCCCTTTCCTTTGCTTCTCATGAAAACTCAAGGGATTTGTCCAAAGTTCTACTTTGGGTCCACTAAAATGGACCCAATTTTTGATGATAGTGAGGTGACATCCTGATTCTGATTCAGTCAATGAATCAGTCAACCAAAAAATAATGCTCTCCACCTGATTCAAGGCTTCTCCAGACACCCTGCTGATTCAGCATTCATCCTGATTTACTTGATTATGTGGTGCTCTTTGATAATGATGATAATAATAATAATAATAATAATAATAATAAATTTTATTTATACCCCGCCCTCCCCAGCCAAGGCCGGGCTCAGGGCAGCTAACAATCAATAATAAAAACAAGTTGAATGAATACAACTTAAAAACAAGATTAAAATACAACATTAAAACGTTAAAAAGGCAGCCTCATCATAGGAGGAGATGGAAAAAGAAAGAGGGGGAGGGAATCAAAATGACTCCAAGCCAAAGGCCAGGCAGAACAACTCTGTCTTACACACCCTGTGGAAAGAAATCAGATCCTGCAGGGCCCTGGTCTCACCAGGCCGGAGCCAGTGTTGAAAAGGCCCTGGCTCTGGTTGAAGCTAATCTAACTTCCTTAGGGGCCAGGACCTCTAGCGTGTTGCTATTTATGGACCTTAAGGTCCTCCGTGGGGCATACCAGGAGAGGCAGTCCCGTAGGTACGAGGGTCCTAGGCCGTGAAGGGCTTTAAAGGTCAAAACCAGCACCTTAAATCTGACCCTGTACTCCACCGGGAGCCAGTGCAGCTGGAAAAGCATTGGGTGAATATGCTCCCATGGCAGAGACCCCGTGAGGAGCCTCACTGAAGCATTCTGCACCCACTGGAGTTTCTGGAACAGCTTCAAGGGCAGCCCCGCGTAGAGCGAATTACAATAGTCAAGCCTGGAGGTGGCCATTGCATGGATCACTGTGGCCAGGTCGGGGAGGGAAAGGTAAGGGACCAACTGCTTGATGCAGTGAAGGTGGGAAAATGGAACATTTGTTGTGATTTGTGGGCAGGGAGATTATAAACAGTGAATAGTCATTGGAATATCCACCCACATTTGCATAAGAGGGGTTCACATGCCTTCCCCCTAATCATTTAATCATTCTACACTTTTCTGTGCATTTTTCTGTAACTTTCAAAATTGCAAACCATTTTTAAAAGGGGCCTTTCTTGCACTATGGCAGAAATCTTTAACTGCAGGAAAGCAAAGTTCTGCCATGCGCTGGAATCCCTCCTGCAAAATATTGACTCTCTGGAGGCACACTCTGATTTGATAGGTTCCAGTTGCCCCCATATGGCAGGACCATGAACTTAGGTGCTTATCAGTTGAAGGTGCAGCAGCAGCTGATGCTGAAGTCCTGACTGAAAATGAGTATGCTGCAACTGAAAATGTTATGATTGTGCAAAGTGGCATTTAAAAATCCAAACCTACAAGGGGGTAAATAATGCAGCTGACTGTAAACACAGCTGAAACGCAATCTCATGAAATGTTCATGATGGTGAAAGTTGTGGTCACAGTTTCACTATGGTGTCAGTCCACCTTCAGTGAGGCTGATGGGCCTTTGCTCTCTCCTACAGGCCGCTAATGGAAGGTATTTGAGCATCTCAGGGTGGACTCGTTTTATTTTCTGTGCTGGAAACAGCTGAGAGTTTAGATGCAGAAAGAATTAGAAACGTTTTCATTCAATGTAGGGCACTTTTTCATTCCAGTGGCTATCGTGGGAAATTCTGGAATGTCCTGTCCTTCCTGGCTGCCTGAAATCAATCAGGACCCCAGGCTCTTACCCAATGTCACCCTCGGCTATGTCATCTATGACCATTATTCTAATGCAAGGATGACTTCTGATGCCCTGCTAGACCTGCTCTCTACTGGGCACGCAGACATTCCAAACTATGACTGTTGGAAGAGGAATAACCTGTTGGCTGTTCTTGAAGATGCTTAAGCTGATATTTCTAGATATGTGTCAACTGTGTCAAGCATCTACAAAATCCCACAGGTATGGCTGGTTCGGTGTTAAGACGGAATTGTGCCTCTGCCATGGGCTTTTCATTCTTTCCTTTTTGGACTCTCCCAAAGGTGAGGGTGGGATGGAACCTGGAAGCAGGTGCACTCAACACTAGCGTCAGATGCCCTATGCCACCCCACCACTGCTTTTAAAAACCATGTTGCTTGTTTACAATGCATTCAAAACACAGTTTTTTGAGTAATGTAGCTGAGTCCCTAGTCTAATATTCTGGGATGTGATTCAGTCCCACAAAATATTGAGAGTCTGGAGGCATTCCTGGAAGACCTCCTCCCGTTCTCCACGGTCAGCATTTTGTCTTGTTCTTTGTGTTCTTTGTGTGTGGGACTGTAGTTGGTCAATTGTCTGAGATTTGTCCTGGAACCACAGCAAAGCACTCACCTCTTCCTTTGCGTCCTGGGCAAGTTATGGATACACTGTTCCTACTATTCATGATAAAACCCAGTTCCCCTTTTTCTACCAGATGACCACAAAAGTAGATCCCCAGAATCTGGGGATTGTCCAACTGCTCCTGAACTTCAGATGGATGTGGATTCCCATATTGCATGGGAAAGTCCTTAAAACAATAACAATAATTGATTTATACCCCGTCCGTCTGGCTGGGTTTCTCCAGCCACTCTGGGTGGCTTCCAGCAAAATATTAAAATACAATAATTCATCACATATTAAAAGCTTCCCTAACAGGGCTCCCTAGAGATGTCTTCTCAAAGTCAGACAGTTGTTTATTTCTTTGACATCTGGTAGGAGGGCATTCCACAGGGCGGGTGCCACTACCGAGAAGGCCCTGTAACTTCACTTCTCGCAGTGAGGGAGCCAGCAGAAGACCCTTGGTGTTGGACCTCAGTGTCCAGACATAGGGATGGGGGTGGAGACACTCCTTCAGGTATACTGGGCCAAGGTGGTTAAGGGCTTTAAAGATGAGCACCAACACTGGAATTGTGTCCAGAAACGTACTGGGAGCCAATGTAGGTCTTTCAGGACCGGTGTTATGTGGTCTCGGCAGCTACTCCCAGTCACCAGTCTAGCTGCCGCATTCTGGATTAGTTGTAGTTTCCAGGTCACCTTCAAAGGTAGCCCCACATAGAATGTGTTGCAGTAGCCCAAGCGAGTCCTCAACACCAGCCCGCCCCCTGTCACCCAAGAACAGCACTTCTGTCTTGTCAGGATTCAACCACAATCAGTTACCTGCCATCTATCCTCCAAATGCCTCCAGACACTCACACAGGACCTTCACCGCTTTCACTGGTTTCGATTTAAAAGAGAGTTAGAGCAGGGTATCATCCGCATATTGATGGACACCCAGTCCAAACCCCCTGATGATCTCTCCCAGGAGCTTCATGTAGATGTTAAAAAGCATGAGGGAGAGGATGGAACCCTGAGACACCCCACAAGTGAGAGCCCAGGGGTCTGAACACTGATCCCCCACCACCGCTTTCTGAACACGGCCCAGGAGGAAGGAGTGGATCCACTGTATAACCCTCAGCTCCCAGCTCCTCTTGACGGTCCAGAAGGATGTCGTGGTCGATGGTGTCAAAGGCCACTGAGAGCTCCAGCAGAACCAGGAAACAGCTTTCACCTTTGTCCCTAGCGTGCCGGAGATCATCGACCAGCACAACCAAGGCAGTTTCAGTCCCAATATGAGGCCTGATTCCCGATTGGAAGGGATCCAAATGGTCCCCATCCTCCAGGCATGCCTGAAGTTCTTCAGCAACCACCTGCTCAATCACATGAATTTCTTCATGGGAAGCTAGACGCCTCTTGGAAGAGAAGCTGTTTCCACATTTCTATTACGCTTCATGCCCTGTACAGTGGTACCTCAGGTTACAGACGCTTCAGGTTACAGACTCCGCTAACCCAGAAATAGTACCTCAGGTTAAGAACTTTGCTTCAGGGTGAGAACAGAAATTGTGAGGGAGCAGCGTGGCAGCAGCGGGAGGCCTTGTTAGCTAAAGTGGTGCTTCAGGTTAAGAAGAGTTTCAGGTTGGAATTGACCAAGAAAGATGTTAATCTATTTTTGTATGCCACAACTGCGGCTTGTATTTTGTTAGCTAAAAAGTGGAAAACTCAAGAATTACCAACAGTAGAAGAATGGCAGATGAAGATGATGGATTTTATGGAGCTAGCCGTCCGTGACCAGAAGGAGGAACACCACAAAGAATGGAAGAAATTTAATGATTATTTAGCTAAATTTCAGGTTAAGACTCGACCTCCAGAACTAATTAAGTTCTTAACCTAAGGTACCACTGTATGAGTTCTTTGATGGCGGGTAAGACCTGCCCTCTTTCTGAAGCTCTTCCCACATTCCAAGCACTGATATGGTTTCTCCCCTGTATGAATTCTTTCATGGGAAGTGAGACTATCGCTGTGACGGAAGCTCTTTCCACATTCCAAGCATTGATAGGGTTTCACACCTGTACAAATTATTTGATGGGAAATGAGATGGGTTCTCTGACTGAAGTGCTTTCCACATTCCAAGCACTGGTAGGGTTTCACCCCTGTATGAATTCTTTGATGGGAAGCAAGACTGTCCTTCCGACTGAAGCTCTTTCCACATTCCAAGCACTGGTAGGGTTTCTCCCCTGTATGAATTCTGTGATGGGAAGTGAGATGGGCGCTCTGACTGAAGCTCTTTCCACATTCAAAGCACTGATAGGGTTTCTCCCCTGTATGAATTATTTGATGGGACATGAGATGGATGCTCTGACTGAAGCTCTTTCCACATTCAAAGCACTGATAGGGTTTCTCTCCTGTATGAATTCTTTTGTGGGAAGTGAGATGGGTGCTGTGACTGAAGCTCTTTCCACATTCCAAGCACTGATAGGGTTTCTCTCCTGTATGAATTCTTTGATGGGAAGCAAGACTGTCCTTCCGACTGAAGCTCTTCCCACATTCCACGCACTGATAGGGTTTCTCTTCAGTATGAATTCTTTTGTGGGAAGTGAGACCCCCACTCTGACTGAAGCTCTTTCCACATTCCAAGCACTGATAGGGTTTCTCCCCTGTATGAATTATTTGATGGGACATGAGATGGATGCTCTGACTGAAGCTCTTTCCACATTCAAAGCACTGATAGGGTTTCTCTCCTGTATGAATTCTTTTGTGGGAAGTGAGATGGGTGCTGTGATTGAAGCTCTTTCCACATTCCAAGCACTGATAGGGTTTCTCTCCTGTATGAATTCTTTTGTGGGAAGTGAGAGCCCCACTCTGACGAAACCTCTTTCCACATTCCAAGCACTGATAGGGTTTCTCTCCTGTATGAATTCTGTGATGAGAAGTGAAATGGGTGCTCTGACTGAAGCTCTTCCCACATTCTGAGCACTGATAGCCTTTCTTCTCACTGTGAGTTCTTGGGGGGGAACGGGAACTCTGACTGGAGCTCTCTCCATACTCCCAATTTTGATATGGCTTTTCCACTGTGTGGATTTTGTCATGGTCTCCCCCATTCTGCATTTCTAATTCATCACCACCTACAACAAAGACAGAAACTAATTAGATCCTCAGGAAGAAATGGAGCCCCCAGTTATTAAACAATGCTAATGAACATTTGTGAAAGAGAAGAAGAGAAGAGTTTGGATTTGATATCCCGCTTTATCACTACCTGAAGGAGTCTCAAAGCAGCTAACATTCTCCTTTTCCTTCCTCCCCCACAACAAACACTCTGTGAGGTGAGTGGGGCTGAGAGACTTCAAGGAAGTGTGACTAGTCCAAGGTCACCCAGCAGCTGCATGTGGAGGAGCAGGGAATCGAACCCAGTTCACCAGATTACGAGTCCATCGCTCTTAACCACTACACCACACTAGAAGAACAGAAGATGTGAGGTCTTTCTACAGAGGTCATGGCCTTTGTCAACCAGCATTCACAGACGTATTTTTGAGAACCAGAGGTTCAGAAATTCTGGCTCTTTTCTAGGATGGATTTTTGTTGCCACAATCATGAAATCCACTGCAACTCTAACATTGGTCTTCTCTTTAAAAAACGGGTAGAGGCTAAAACAGAAACCCAAACCTGACAGAAATTACCTCAACTTCACAAACAACTCTGTGTGTGAATGTTGCCTCCAAGTCGCTACGGAAAGGGTGACTGTCACTCCAGAAGGCCGTTTTTTCAGTTAGGTCTGTTCTCAACTGCCGAGTGAGAGATTTTCCGTGAGAGCACCTGCTGCCTGTTTTATGCTGCTATGGGACTCAGAAAAAGTCTGTAAAGTCCCATATATATAGAAGCACTTGTAATTCACTCTTCATACCTCATGTAGCAGCATTATTTGATGTTGAATTATTTTGGTTTTTTGAGTGTAGCTTATTATCTAGAATAACGAATGGGATAAATGTAGAAATAATGTAAATCAATAAAGAATATATATAGATATAGATATATTAGATATAAGCACATGTAAACGTGTTTTAGTATATCAAGTAATGTAATGTGTTCTGTTTAAACTCTCAACAGAGAATCTTGTGGAGTCTTTTCTAGGAGAAAAAAAAAGCTATGTTTTTCAAGGGTCAAACAACCCAGGGCAACCTCCACACATATAAATACTACAGAAAATGGGTTTGGGTCCCACGAAAACCACGAATAATCCAGAAAGACAGGTGCAGAGTTGTAAAGTGACACGTTTTACCTCAGAAACTAACATTAATAGCAGCTGCATGTGGAGGAGTGGACATGCGAACCCGGTTCACCAGATTACGAGTCCACCGCACTTAACCACTGCGCCACACTGGCTCTCCTTAATCTTAATCTAAGTACAACAACCACGAAGAGCTCCTGAATAGACAACCAGCTATGTGGTGTTGAATGCTCTCTGTTCTCTCCTGCTTCCCGTTTTTGTGTTTCAGTTTAAACCAATTCATGAACCCAGAACTCATACACTGACCATTAATGATGAACCATATGTTATAGCCATTCCTGCAAATTTATTCTGCTAGTTTTGAGATATACAAATAACATGAGAAGACCCGGTCTACATGTTTGTATCATTTATTATTCATATGTTCCTTGTTTTTAAAAGGAAATAAAAAATAATTCCAAAAAGAAAAGGGCGACACACAGCATAGGCCCCATCTGCATTCAAACTGCAAAGCAGCATCACATTACTTTAAAGAGTCGTTGCTTCTACTGCTGTGTGATGGAGCGGTAAGTTTTTTGACATTGGTAGGGCATTCAGATCACGGCACCGGTATTAGACCTTTTGAGCTGCCAATACATTGTGGTGGCCGGGGAGCTGTCATGTATTCCTAGCTCAAATCCCCTGCAGATGGCTAAGGCGCAGGCAGGCAGGTGGTGGAGCCCAAAGAGGTGCTCACCTTCTCAATCTCCCCCCGCCTGCCTGCCTCCCCCCACCCCCAGGCTGAGCAAGCCCCAATACCTCTCTGGCTCCACCCCTCCATGTCCCCATCTCCCCTCCCCTGGAACTCACCAGATCTCTCTGAGAGCCCTAGAGAGGAACACTCAGACGTTGTGGGGAGGGATGCAGGAGACAACCTGACCAGGTCAACCGTCCATCTTCCCCCTTCCATCCTCGCTAGCTTTGCAGGATCCATCTCTTTTACCCTTCCTGAGGAGTCAAGGAGCCACCACAAGCTGCAGGGTCCTGGGAGAGAGGAAGAAACAAAGGGAGCCTCAGCGGCCCTGCAGGGGAGAAGAAGAGAAGATGAAGACTTTGGATTTGATATCCCGCTTTATCACTACCCGAAGAAGTCTCAAAGCGGCTAACATTCTCCTTGCCTTCCTCCCCCACAACAAACACTCTGTGAGGTGAGTGGGGCTGAGAGACTTCAGAGAAGTGTGACTAGCCCAAGGTCACCCAGTAGCTGCATGTGGAGGAGCGGAGACGCGAACCCGGTTCACCAGATTACGAGTCTACCGCTCTTAACCACTACCCCACACTGGCTCTCACTGGATTCTCCTGCCCCTGGAAAAGCACAAATGGGGCAGCCCCTTCCCAACAGAAACCCCATTTATAAACCTTTCCAGTGGTTCCAATTTCCTCTGTTTACTCCTCTCCCCACTTCGTAAGGCCGGCATGGTCTGCACAGTAGAGACCTGAGAGTAGATCCCATTGAACTCAGAGGGGCTTATGGATAGAACTTGGTGCAGAAACCAGGCACCATCCTGTCCCCAAGCCTGAAGACTGCAACCCCAGGCATGCTTATCTATGGTATCATAAGGCAAAAGATCATAAAAGGTTTCATAGTCATAATAAGAAACTCAATTCTCAAAGTTTGGGGGGAAATATAAAGATTTATTTGAAAAGAAAACAGCATGGTGACTTTCCCCATTAGAAGCAATATTTTTGAAAAAAGTACATATGAGGATAAATTGGCCAACACATAAAGAGCTGTTAACAGAAACTGGCAACCAATTAAAATTAAAGGACTTTGAAGAAGTAAGAGAAAATGTAATAGACTGGTTACAATATTTACAACTAAACGAAACTTTTAAAAATCATAAAAAGAAAAGCTTTAGTTATCAAGTGTCAAGATTTCAGAGAGGAATAGTAGAAGGTAGTACAAAACTGCTGTCAAAAATGAACGATCTGCTTTTGGAATGGGACACTAAAGAGGACCAGGTTAAATGCGTTATGATAAAATGGGCGAAGGATGTGGGAAATAATAAATTAAGGATGGACTTAGAAAGGCTTTGGAAGTTAGATTTGGAAGTTAGGCCACCGAGACCACATAAAACTGGTCTTGAAAGACCTACACTGGCTCACAGTACATTTCCGAGCACACTTCAAAGTGTTGTTGTTGACCTTTAAAGCCCTAAACGGCCTCAGCCCAGTATACCTGAAGGAGCGTCTCCACCCCCGTTGTTCTGCCCAGACACTGAGGTCGAGGGCCTTCTGGGGGTTCCCTCCCTGCCAGAAGCCAAGTTACAGGGAACCAGGCAGAGGGCCTTCTCGGTAATGGCACCTGCTCTGTGGAATGCTCTCCCACCAGATGTCAAAGAGAAAAACAACTACCAGACTTTTAGAAGACATCTGAAGGCAGCCCTGTTTAGGGAAGCTTTTAATGTTTAATAGATAATTGTATTTTAATATTCTGTTGTAAGCCGCCCAGAGTGGATGGGGAAACCCAGACAGATGGGCAGGGTAGAAATAATAAATTATTATTATTATCATAGAGTTGAATTTTTCTGCATGTACTTTACTGAAGGAGAACTACATGAAAATGATGTATAGGTGGTATTTGTCCCTGGTTAAATTAGCAAAAATGTACTTCTCACTCGCTGGATCAACACCTTGTTGCAGTGAGTGGGCTTGCACGTTCCTATGACCCTGGTGAGCGGAGCCATCGGGAATCTTGTACTCCCAGCAGGATCACCCTAGTACTTTACTAATAATAGTGGAAGTGATGCAGAGAGTGACTCTTCAGAATATTCTGTGTATACCAGTAGTATACAAGGAATCTTTACAACCCCAAGTAGCCGATTCCCCAAAGCATCTGCCCTGCAAGCAAAAGGAACCTCTGACAAGCACTTGAAGAAGCCCAACCTGGAAATAGAGCCCCATGTGCCTCCCCATCTCTGAAGTCCCACCTGGCCCTGAGGGAACCGGATTCACAGGAGAAACAGTTCCCCTCTCCTCTCCTCGGACAAGTGAAAGGAAGTCTCCCCTGCTGAAGAGATGACAGCCCTGCTTGCCTGGAATTCACATTTTGCTGACCACACTGCACTGATTCTCCCAGTCTCCTCGCTAGAACAGAGGAGCAGGAACATGATGGTACAGCACCTTCTCCCTCATCACAGAAGGAGACGCAGTTACAACCATCTCAAACCAATGCGAAGCTCTTGCTCCTGCAAAAATTACCCACAATGCAACTGTGTGACAATCAAGTGACCTAGCTTTTATCCTGGAATGCCCCGGGTGGTCTGCATCCAGCAGAGATCCTTGTTTTAAAGACTTTCTCTCCCACCATTGTGCCATAATGATCCTGGAAAAGTGGACAGCGGATGAGCTGTTACTCAACGGATTTCATTCATTCTCAACTTGGGCAGATCTAGGGGTAAAGCGTGGAAAACTGAAAGGGGGCCTGGGGGTCCTAGTCTCCACTACCCTACGTGCCATTTCAAGCCCTCTCCCCTCATTCAAGTCATAAACCAGGGCAGTGTTAATCCAATTCAGCCACCAGGCCCTGTTGGTAATTTACGCTGATGTGACCCCAATGATGCAGAAATCTCAGATCAGAGACTTGTGGGTTGAAAGGGAAATTTAGACCACTGACCTTATTTTGCTTAACCCAAAGGCATCTGGAGTTTTAGGAGGGGACCTCCATGCCAGATTGGGCCCTAATCATCATGCCCTTTATGCACAGCACAAATGGTCTCCTCCCAACCGTGAAGCCAGTGGATTCCTCCTCACCCGTTGTTCCAAAGATCAGAAATCAAACTTTGGAGGCATCTGCTTGGCTCAAACAGCCTTCAGGCTAAACCTCTACATCTTAAATGGTGCCCTGGAAAGTGACGATCCTCTCTGGCTCCAGAAGAAGAGCTATAGACCAGGGGTCAGCAACCTTTTTCAGCCATGGGCCGGTCCACCGTCCCTCAGACCAAGTGGTGGGCCAGACTATATTTTGAAGAAAGAAAAATGAACAAATTCCTATGCCCCACAAATAACCCAGAGATGCATTTTAAATACAGTGGTACCTCAGCTTACATACGCTTCAGCTTACAGACTCTGCTAACCCAGAAATAGTACCTCAGGTTAAGAACTTTGCTTCAGGATGAGAACAGAAATTGTGCTCCGGCGGCACGGCAGCAGCGGGAGGCCCCATTATTATTATTTAACTAAAGTGGTCCTTCAGATTAGGAAGAGTTTCAGGTTAAGAATGGACCTCCAGAACGAATTAAGTACTTAACCCGAGGTACCACTGTATTCTACTCATGGAAAAACCACACTGATTCCTGGACCGTCCACGGGCCGGATTTAGAAGGCGATTGGGCCACATCCGGCCCCCGGGCCTCAGTTTGCCTAGCCCTGCTCCTGACAATGTACTCCAAACCTGCCTGGTGTTTTTACATGAGCAGAATGTGTGTTTTTATTGAAAATGCATCTCTGGGTTATTTGTTCCCTAGACCAGATATAGTCTGCTATATAGTTTGGTATACAAAGTACACCAGTATAAACGACCAAACTGATTAAAGAAAGAAAAAAGCTGAGCTACGTTAGAAAAGCGATCCAATCATAAGAGATCTGGCTCGAATCGCCCTGCTAAAAATGTAGCGGTTTCTGCCAGGAGAAAAGACACAGTAGCGATGCTGGCCAAGAGGAAGACCACCCTTCCTCCTCCTCCTCCTCCTCCTCCTCAGCTCTTGATCGAGACTCCAGGGCTCTCTCTGCAGGCTCCCCCCTCCCAGACCCCCTCCCCCCCCAGGGGGCAAGCAAGAAGAGCGGGGCAGAGCCCTGGCCCCCTCGCCCCCCCGGCTTGGCGCCCCCCAGGCACGATCTGACCAGCCCCCCCAGGCATCCTCCCCGCAGCCCCTTCTCCCCACTGCACCCGGAGGGAGAGGGAGGCGAGACTCACCCCCAGGCAGCTCTTGCAAGAGAGAGAGGGAGACGGAAGCAGCCCCTCCGCTTGCAGGCGGGAATGGCGAGGGAGGGGCTTTTGCTGGGAGGACCTTGCCCCCCCCCCACGCCTCCACTTCCTGTCCTCTCTAGAAACCCAGCTCTGTGCCTTTTAACCCTTGGCAAGCCGAGCACAAGCGGAGCCCCGCTCTCTCCTCCTCCAAGGCAGGAGCCCAGGAGGAGCCGCTAACCCAGAAATATTACCTCGTGTTAAGAACTTTGCTTCAGGATGAGAACAGAAGTCGCGTGGCGGCAGCAGCGGGAGGCCCCATTAGTGGTGTCTCAGGTTAAGAACACTTTCAGGTGAAGAACGGACCTCCGGAACGAATTAAGCTCTTAACCCGAGGTACCACTGCGTATGCAACCTGAGCATAGATAGCAGGGCTTCACCGCATTAATCCTCCACGGAGCATCAGCACTGCATTAGTCACTGCTTTGAATCCAGCACAGAGCATGTATGTCTTTGCGCGTCCAACTTCCATCCTGCTTCCAGCTCCACCCACTCAGACAACTCTGGCTTTTGTTCTCCTACCTGGAGGCAGGGAGGCCCACTCATATGTTGCATGGCACAGGGCAACTTCTTTGGTTGTGCCAGCCATGGCACCACTCAAAATCAGTCTCATTCACACATTAGCATGACTAAAAAGGTAAAATAAAATACTCAGGAGTCCGACTGGTACAGAAAAAGGGTTCTTTACTTACAATTAATTCATTTTAACAATAATGGCCTTGGATCCTAAGCCTATGTAGCAAATGCATAGTTTGGGGGTACTCTTGGATACGCCTTTGTCACTAGAGACCCATGTGTCCTCTAGGGCTGTTTGTGAACAGGAATGGCCTGACCACTGGAGCACTGGAAAACTTGGAGCTGGACTGCTGCAATGCACTCTTTCTGGGGCTGCCCTTGGGTCTGGTCCAGAATCTCTAGTTGGTGCAACATGATGTGGCCAGATTGTTCTTGTGAGCTTTTGGTCAAGAACATCTGGCACCACAGCCCCCCATTTGAAGGAACTATCCACTTAATACTATTTTCTGCTTCCTGCAACTTCCATTCCTGATCCACAAGAGGACCTCTTCTCTTATTCCATGGCGACTAAGCTTACTCAGGAGGCACCTTGATAAAAGTGTCAGGATGTGGTGTCTCTCCCCCACACAACATGACTCCAGCAGTTCATTGTGGTGGTCAGGTGGGATTGCTATGAGGAATTATGGAAAATGTAGCAAGCCATTGTGTCAGCAATGAACGCATTGCTTTGACTGGGCTTGAGCCATTTGACAGGATTTCTGATCGAATCCCACAAGCCTCTGCACCTCTGCCATTTTCTCACTGCCTGACAGTCACGTATAGCATTCTAAAACACAGACCAGTTGCTTCACCGGGCATCCTCAGAACATAAAGATAGAAAGTAGCTTTGATGTAGATTTTGTTAATCTTTAGGTAAATCTTAAGGGCCAGGAAGAGAGTCCACAAGGAGATGGTAAATACTATTTTTCTTTCCTATAGGTTTATGATCTCTGGGTTTTCTAAATGCATTCCTCCTTGGTTCCTGTTTATTTAGCTTAACCACATATGCATGCTCAAGTAGGAAATAGTTTCTTTGTAGTTAAAAGGATTTCTCTGATCTGACTTTGTCCCACGTGGGGGATTTTTTGAAATGCTCAGAGGAAATCTGATTGGTTCTTACAATAGCTGTGTTAAGAGTTCTTCTGTTAATAAAAGGGACCTGGGCCAGGGTGTGGCAGATTATTATTGGCATTTCCTCCCAGAGTCTTGCTGGCCAAGCCTCGTGTGTATTTTATTAATCAGGGTCCAATCCTTTCCTTCATCTTATTAGGTTAATGGACTAAAAAAGGCCACAACTTTATTGATTACAGCATGTGAGAGGTATTGGCTTAGGCACTGGATAAAACAACAGGAAGGGGTGAGTCTAACAAGGGTTAACCACCAGTAGGAGGAGCCTGTTGATGCAAATACAACTGTAAGCTCCCCCTGATGTCACCGGGGGGGTCGTGCCATGGCCCTAGCCACCACAAGGGTGTCGGACCGGATCCACGACCGCCAGATTCCTTTACCGGAATACCCATAAAGTGCAGAGGTAGGCGATGGCCACACCCTGCCCTCCAATACGCAAACATATTCCTTTTTTTTTTTTATAATATTTTTATTTTTCCATATAAACACAATACAACAAACATAAACATACAAAAACAAAAACAAAACAAAAAACATGTATCATTTCATATCCTAATTTCATATCCTATCTTCCCCGACTTCCTCATGCCTCCCCTTTCTGTATTCCAAATTCTTATCGATTGTTCAGCAAATCTTCCCTTATTTTAATTTAAATTTAGACTATTCTTCCTTATTCTCCTTGTCATAACCATTGCTAATAGTAACCATTTACTTTCCAATCCAACATCATTCTAACTTTCATTAACTTTGTAATATTTCTTTAAATAGTCCTTGAATTTTTTCCATTCTTCTTGCGCTGCTTCTCTTCCCTGGTTTCGGATTCTGCTCGTCATTTCTGCCAGGCCCATATAGTCTATCACCTTCATCTGCCATTCTTCCAGTGTGGGTAGTTCTCGCGTCTTCCAGTACTTCGCAATGAGTATTCTAGCTGCTGTTGTAGCATACATAAAGAAAGTTATATCCGTCTTTAACACCCCTTGGCCGACAATACCCAAGAGAAAGGCCTCTGGTTTCTTGGGAAAAGTATATTTAAATACCTTTTTAAGTTCATTATAGATCATTTCCCAGAATGCCTTAATCTTCGGGCAAGTCCACCAAAGATGAAAAAATGTACCTTCAGTTTCTTTACATTTCCAACATTTGTTATCAGGCACATGGTAAATCTTTACAAGCTTGACTGGGGTTATGTACCACCTATATATCATTTTCATAATGTTTTCTCTTAAGGCATTACATGCCGTAAATTTTATCCCGGTGGTCCACAACTTTTCCCAATCAGCAAACAAAATATTATGACCAATGTCCTGAGCCCATTTAATCATGACCGATTTAACCGTTTCATCTTGTGTATTCCATTTCAGCAGCAAATTATACATTTTGGACAAATTCTTAGTACTGGGTTCTAACAGTTCTATCTCCAATTTTGATTTTTCCACCTGGAAGCCAATTTTACTGTCCAGTTTAAACGCTTCATTTATTTGATGGTAGTGGAACCAGTCTCTCACCTTCCCTTTTAATTTCTCAAAACTCTGCAATCTCAATTTGTCCCCTTCCTTTTCCAAAATTTCCCAGTATCTTGGCCACTTGGACTCCATATTTAACTTTTTAACTGCCTTAGCTTCCATTGGCGACAGCCACCTTGGAGTTTTATTTTCCAGCAAGTCTTTATATCTGACCCAGACATTTAATAGTGCTTTTCTGACAATATGATTTTTGAAACTTTTATGTGCTTTAACCTTGTCATACCACAAATATGCATGCCACCCAAAAATGTTATTAAAACCTTCCAAATCCAAAATGTCTGTGTTTTCAAGAAGTAGCCATTCTTTCAGCCAGCAGAAAGCTGCCGCTTCATAGTAAAGTTTAAAGTCTGGCAGGGCAAACCCCCCTCTTTCCTTTGAATCCGTTAATATCTTAAATTTAATTCTGGGCTTTTTGCCCTGCCAGACAAATTTAGATATGTCTTTTTGCCACCTCTTGAAACAATCCATTTTATCAATTATTTGCAATGCTTGGAACAAAAACAACATTCTTGGCAATACATTCATCTTTATAGCTGCAATACGGCCTAACAAGGAAAGCTTTAAGTTGGACCAAATCTCCAAATCTTTTTTCACTTCTCTCCAAGTTTTTTCATAATTATCTTTAAACAAATTCACATTTTTAGCTGTCATATTTATACCCAAATATTTCACTTTTTTAACCATAGTTAACCCTGTCTCATTCTGGAACCTATCTGTGTCAAATTTTTCTCCAAAACCTTTGTCTTAGACTTATTCAATTTAAATCCTGCCATTTGACCAAACTCTTGAATTATTTCCAAAACTCTTTTCGTGCTAGCTTCTGGCTCTTGTAATGTAAGTACTAAGTCATCTGCAAATGCTCTCAGTTTATATTGTTTAGCTCCGACCTGAATCCCTTTAACCAACTGGTCCCTCCTAATCATATTAAGCAAAACCTCCAGGACCGATATAAAAAGTAATGGGGAGATAGGGCACCCCTGACGTGTCCCTTTTTCAATCTTGAACTCTTCTGTAACCACATTATTTACAATTAGTTTGGCTTTCTGTTCAGAGTATATTGCACCTATACCATTCTCAAACCCTTGGCCTACCCCCATCCCCCGGAGGTTCTTCAACATAAAACTCCAAGAAATGTTGTCAAAGGCTTTCTCGGCATCCACAAATATCAAAACAGCTTTAGTGTTTATGTTCACTTCCAGCTTTTCCAAAATGTCAATTATATTCCTTACATTGTTCGATAAATGCCTTTTTGGGAGAAAGCCCACTTGGTCCCCGTGAATCTCCTCCATCAAAACTCTTTTCAGTCTCTTTGCTAAAATATTAGCAAAGATTTTGTAATCCACATTCAATAACGAGATGGGTCGGTAGTTTTTAAGTTGGGTCTTTTCAGTCTCTGTCTTTGGTATAAGTGTAATGTAGGCCTCTCTCCACGTATCGGGTGCCCTTTTCCCCTTCATAATCTCATTGCAGACTTCCTTCAAAGGTTGTATCAACCCTTCCTTCAAAACTTTGTAATATTTGGAAGTCAGTCCATCCGGTCCGGGGGATTTGCCCAGCGTCATGCCTTGAATGGCATCTTCTATTTCTTGTGCTGATATCTCCTGATTCAATATTGTCTTACTTTCTTGCGAAACCTTTTTCAGCCCATTTTCCTCGAGGAACTGTTGTATGTCCATTTCTTTCTGCGGCCCTTGTGTGTAAAGTTGTCTAAAGTAGTTCTGAAAACAATTCCTAATTTCCGCTGGGTTGCTTATGTTTTTTCCTTCCACTTCTATATTTGTTACCGTGTTGAGTTTTTGTCTCTTCTTTATTTGCCAAGCCAGTAACTTGCCACATTTATCAGCAGATTCAAAGGTCTTTTGTCTCATTTGTTTAATTTTCCACTCTAATTCTTGATTCATCAGTTCCATATATTGTGTTTGATGAAATTTGATTTCTCTTAAAATCTCTTGGGATTTTGGCTTTGATCTTAATTGTTTTTCCCCTTCTTTTATCTTTTCCAAAATTCTCTCCTTCTTCTCATTTTGCTTTCTCTTCTTTAAAGTATTTTGCTGAATCAAAAACCCTCTCATCACGGCTTTGCTTGCGTCCCATACTATTCTTTTTTCTACTTCAGACCTTAAGTTGATTTCAAAGTAGTCTTTCAAGGTTTTTTGGGCCTTCTTGCAGATCTCCTCATCTCTGAATAAGGTGTCATTCATTCTCCATCTGAAGGAACCAGTTGTTGTTTGCCTCATCACCATCTTTACAGCATTATGGTCGGAGAAAGTTTTTGGGCAGATTTCTACTTTTTTTATGTTCGGAGCCATACTGCTAGTCACCCAGATTTGGTCAATCCTTGTCCCAATAGGCAAACATATTCCAATGCCTAACCGCCACTATCCAAAAAGTTGTGATGATTTGCTACGAGGTAGGAGAAAAACCAAGTGGCTGGTGCCAATTAGCCAGTTCGGCAACCAAGGCAACCAACCACCGGTCCATAGCAAGGTCAAGAACCAAGCTATGGTGTGTGGCTGATCTGACGAAAACCAGCAGCGCAATGAAAGGGAAGCATTGCCGCTGCAGCATTTGAGCGGCTAAACCCCACCCCCAAGCCTCCACCTGACTGGTTGGCTACCAGGGGGCGTGATGTGGCAGCCGAGCCAGCTGGGCAGGGGCCGGAACACCCCCTGCCGACACGGGAAACAGCTCCCGCTCACAACTCCTCCCCTCTGTAAGGAGGAGAGGCTTTCTTAAATTGTGGTGCCCAGAACTGGACACAATATTCTAGGTGTGGTCTGACCAAGGCTGAATAGTACTGCTCTATTTAGCCTCGGTCAGCAGACACATGGAATACTGTGTCCAGTTCTGGGCACCACAACTGAAGAAGATTGTATGTGCAGAGAAGGGTGACCAAGATGATCAAGGGTCTGGAAACAAGTCTCAGGAACGGTTGAAGGAGTTGGGTATGTGTAGCCTGGAAAAGAGGAAACTGAGAGGAGATGTGATAGAGCAACTTAAATATCTAAAAGTCTGTCCCATGGAAGATGGAGCAAGCTTGTTTTCTCTTGCCCTGGAAGGCAGGATCAGATCCAATGGATTCAAGTTCCAAGGAAGGAGATTCTGACTAAATGTCAGGAAGAACTTTCCGACAGTAAGAGATGTTTGACAGTGGAACGGACTCCCTCACCTTGGAAGATTGTGGACTCTCCTTCCTTGGAGTGTTGGACAGCCACCTAACATGAATGCTTTAGTTAAGATTCTCCCATTGCAGGGGTTTGGACTAGATTACCATCCAGGCCCTTCCGACTCTATGATTCCCTGAACGAACTAAGCCCACGAAGGATGGAAAAAATTTTCAGTGATAAACAGAAATCCTACTAGAGAAGAAGAAATCTTCAGCAGGATGTTAGCGTAGAAAATGTGGAAGATTGTTCAGGTAGAAAGCTCATCATAGGGACATCAGTGTAGATAGAAAAGATGCCTTACTTATACATAATTTTGAATTATTATTATTATTATTATTATTATTATTATTATTATTATATCATTTATACCCCGCCCATCTGGCTGAGTTTCCCCAGCCTCTCTGGGCGGCTTCCAATCGAGTGTTAAAAACAATACAGCGTTAAATATTAAAAGCTTCCCTAAACAGGGCTGCCTTCAGATGTCTTTTAAAGATAAGATAGCTACTTATTTCCTTCACATCTGAAGGGAGGGCATTCCACAGGGCAGGCGCCACTACCGAGAAGGCCCTCTGTCTGGTTCCCTGTAACCTCACTTCTCGCAATGAGGGAATATTTAAAGATGTAATTTAAATACTTCATCATTGATTCCGCCCTCCTTTTCCTTCCAAGCTGTTGCTGTTAGAGATGAATTATATGTTAAAATCCAAGCTGACCTTTCCACCCTATGCTGGCCCATGTCAAAACAGGGCAGCTGCTTCTCTGTGTTCTTGCAAACATGTTTTCTCCAGCTCTGCATCTGCTCCTCGAGCCACAGAGAGACTCCAGAAGGTTGCCAGGGCGATGCTTCCCCGCCTCATAAATATTCTTATTTTTCCCAGGGATTTCTCCAGAGATTCATAATTTCTCGCACTGAGTCTGAAAAGTCTGGTGCATAAAATATCCCCTGTCTTGTCAATTCCCTAAACAGCTGCAGATGGTGAGAGGGATAGAGCAAAAAGCCTACATCACAAATGAAAAGTGGCTGTGCTCTTCCTTCTTTCCCTCGTGCTTTTAGGACACCCCAAACGGGCTAGTTTTAAATGTCACCACAAACATATTTTTGAGGGTGGCAGGTTGTGCACAACCATCTCATCCCCCTGCAATCCCAAGGGTTGTGTTAGAGCGCCCCAAACTTCCAGGTGGCCCCTGAAATCCTATCTTGGTTTAAGAGAGGGATGAACCTAATATTGTTTTCAGGGTGGGTTGCTTGAACCCCCTATGTGAATTTCCTCTTGTTCTTGGTCACAAGGAATGGGTTTCAAGTCCCCCTGACCTATGTGGCCCCTTCAGCCCCCATTTTGGATTAAGGGCCCAATGAACCTGAATGTTTTGCTTGGGGGGGGCCACTAGGTGGCGCATCGGAAGATGGCTGACAATAACATCTCTCCGACCCACACGAGGTAATTTGGAGGCTATGATGGGGGTAATTAGCCTCCTTAACCCCCCCAGGATTATGGGGGGGACGGCCCTTGCCTGCTGTGCCCTATACCACCCCCAAATTTGTGGGGGTGGGGGCACTAGGCACAAAGCCCTCCTGTGGGATTCCGGCACTCCTTGATGCCGTCTCTGATCCGCGCCTCTAGTTTGCAAGAATCTTCAAAAGAAACAATTTGGACGAGATAAATTGCACATACTTCAAGGAAAAAGGGGGAGTAAAGACTGCTGACAGAAGAGATCTCTGATAACAAGGCAAGAATAAAATATGAGAAGATACGACAAGATACGGTATTGCAAATGACTGAGGGGGGAGGGGGGAAAAAACCTTCCTTTCCTTTTTACGTGATTTAACAAGAATCCCCTCCCCTAATGAGTCAGAACTTTAAGGACTTAAGCTGTGATTTAAGGCTGTGTGGAGATAAACTTTCGAACCAAAGCAATGTTTCAAGACGAAGCTGGAAAGTTAAGAGTTTTGGAATGACGCAGTTAAAAATGCCGTCGCCATCTTGGGAGGCATTGTTGGAGCTCTTGGGTCTGGGAGGAGAAAGAGAGAAATAGTGCTGTTTACATATCGTGGATTAACTCCTCTGTGGGATTTAAGAGCGAAAAATGCCTGATTTATGATGGAAAGAGTGATGTTATCTACGAAGGAGATATATGGAAACCATCTGGACTTAGATTGGAAGAACGGGAAATGCACACAGGATTATTATATTTGCCTATCGGCTTAAGGAGACTAACAGAAGAGATCGTAAAAGAAAAAGAGAAATTATATGAACAAGATATGATGTGGAAACACCAAGATAAGACTGGATAGAATTATGAACTTTGTCTGGACTGATTGGGACTGATTTGGACACTAACACAGTAATAAGAAGATGATTTGAATCCCCCTTTGGATCTTGAAGTATGGGTTCCCCCAACAAAATTTAAAAATTTGGCTTTGTAATTTGGAATTTATGTGATGTGATTTAATTTGATGTGATTGGCCAGTTAATAAAAATTATTAAAAAAAAAAAAAGAATGTTTTGCTTGGGATGGGCTTTGAGCACTCAACACAACCAACTCATCAATTCTTTTCTTTTAATAGTTTTTATTTGATTTTGCAAGTATAAGATTATAACAATACAGCCATACATATCTATATTTAAAGATCTCTCCAAATCTTTGGACTTCGCAGCTTCCCCTCCATGGGTTCAACTGCATACTGTTCAATAGTCCATATTTTACATCACTCCATTTTCTCCATAGCAATTGCTACATTACAAGTGTTACTGCAATCCCGCTAATGTTTTCATCTGCTTACAGTGGTCATAAATTCATCAATTCTGATCAGGAGGAATGGGTTTTGATTTCCCCCAATCTTCCACATGCTCCCTGAAACTCCCCCCTTTTTTAAAATTAAGGGCCCAGTGGAGCTAAACATTTTTGTGGGTTTCATGCAAACTCTCTATAAGCGTAGTGTGTTGCATGTCCCCACAGCCATCTATGGGTCCCAGAAACACAAGGGTCCTGAACACAAGGATCATAAAGTTCCCGCACCACTTTGATTGCGCTACGCACCCTGATTGCTTCCTGGTGCCTGGAGTACGGATGGCTCCCGCCTCCCGTGATTCTCCAATACAATTTTGGAAGTTCCAGGCAGCTGTAAAAGTTCTAAACAGTTCTATAAAGTTTATAAAAGTGAAATCTTAGTCTGCTTCAACAGAAGTATAGTGTCCAGATCAAGGGACGTAATAGTCCCACTCTATTCCGCCTTGGTCAGACCACACCTGGAATACGGTGTCCAGTTCTGGGCACCATAAATTAAGGAAGAGATTGATGAGTTGGCAGGTATGGGGTGGAGAGTGACCAAGATGACCAAGGGCCAGGGAGGAATGGGGGAGGCCACCTCTCCATCCTGACCCTCCCAGGGAGGAGGAAGAGGAATACAGTATAAAGCGAAGTCACAGTTCAGAGGCAGATGAGGATAAAAGTTGGGAAATCATGGGAGAGCCAGAGCAACACCTGGCTGACATGTCATTAGAAAGCATTCTAGACCCACCATCTCCCAGAACCCAGCGAGCCTTAAAAGTAGGAGAGCAAAGAGCTCAAAGACAGAGGGTACTTAGCAGCACCCGCAGAGGAGGTGATGATGAATGAGGAAGTGAGAGAGCCGGGGGCTGGAGATTCACTTGGAGAAATAACAGGAGTGACAGTGGACATCCTTGTTCCCTTCCAAGAATAATTACAAAATTTTGGTAATGTGAATTCCCTGTGATCTATGTGATCTATATCTTCCAAAGTTTTAACAAATTTTCAGCCAGATCCAAATTTCATAATTACTTCCATTAAGTTGGTTGGTTCTACATGATCAAATGAGGGTAACGATTTTTTAAACTGAAACATCATTTTTCAAGAATCTCACTTCCCTAACTTCTTGAAAAATAATATTTTAAGAATCAGATGCTATTTTTAGTTTTTGCTGTCAGGTGCTCCTTTGTGTTCAGATCAGGTCTCAGCAAAATAATGTAGCATTTAGGAATGAAGATGCAGCCCAGAAGCCCAGCACTGGAGGCCAAGATGGAGAAAACCTGAACGGCTACCATGTACTTCCCCTTAGTGCTCAGGTAGGTGGGCACAAAGGACACCCAAACACTGCAGAAGACCAGCATGCTGAAGGTGATCAGCTTGGCTTCATTGAAGGACCCAGGCAGCTTCCTGGCTAGGAAAGCCACCGTGAAGCAGATGGCCGCCAGGAAGCCCATGTAGCCAAGGGCACCATAGAACATGGCCACAGACCCTTCGTTGCATTGCAGGATGATCTCCCCAGGCTGGGAGTGCATGTCAGAGTCTGGGAATGGTGGTGAGATCCCCAGCCAGATCATGCAGATGACAACTTGGACACAGGAACAGGAAATGACAATGGAGTTGGCCAGACTCTTCCCCAGCCATCTCCTCACTGAGTTCCCTGGCTTGGTGGCCAGGAAGGCCAGAACCACAGTGATGGTTTTTGCCAAGACAGAAGAAACAGCAACAGAGAAGATGATGCTGAAGGCTATTTGTTGGGACAGGCAGGTCCCTTTCCTTGGCCTCCCAATGAACAGGAAGGAGGACAAAAAGGAAAGCAGGAGGGAGACGAGGAGGATGTAGGAGAGGTCCCGGTTGTTGGCTTTGACTATGGGAGTTTCGTTGTATTTAATAAAGATTCCTAAATCAAAGCTTGTGGCTAAGGACCCCAGGAGGGCAAGGGAAAGTAGGACAACCCCCAGAGATTCTTCATAGGCTAGGAAGGTGATATGCTTGAACACACATTGATCTCGGTTCATGTTTGGATGCTGATTTTCTGGGCATTTTTGGCAATGGTCTGCATCTGCAAAAGAGAGAGAGAGAGAGAGAAAGAGTAATGTCTACTACTCTGGATTCAGCCAAGCCCTGAGCAGTATCTAGCCTCTGGGGAGGGATTCAGTTGTAGACCAAGTCAGTCTGGGACAGCCACAGATCACTACAGGTATTTAATTAGGTTTTTCTAAACATTAGCTCTACCCTGAAGAAATGTGGGACAGATTCCAGGGCTGGAGATCCCCAGCTTGGCCTCTGGCAGATTGGGCTGCTTGGAGCCCCCTATACCAGGGCCAAAAGGAGGATCAGGGGTCTGTGCAGAAGTCTAATATCTACCCTAGGTCCATAACAATCTCCCTGCTTAAGGACCCCGGGACAGTTAAGTCTAGTCAAAGACAACTATGGGGTGCAGTATTCATCTTGCTTCAGGCCAAGGGAGTTGGTGTTTGTCTACAGACAGCTTTCCAGGTCATGTGGCCAGCATGACTAAACCGCTTCTGGCGCAAAGGGGCACCATGACGAATGCCAGAGCGCACGGAAACACCGTTTACCTTCCCACTGCAGTGAAACCTATCCATCTACTTGCACTGGTGTGCTTTCGAACTGCTAGGATGGAAGAAGCTCGGAGAGAAACAGGACCTCAGCCCGTCGCGTAGTTTCAAACTGCTGACCTTCCGATCAGCAATACCAAGAGGCTCCGTGGTTTAGACCTCCCTCCTTCACATTTGATCAAAGGTATTTTTTGGAGTAAGGATGAATAGTAGGGCTAAGAAGTGGGAAATGGGTGGGCAGGCATTTAGTGATTGACATGTTTATATCCTCCTTTCCCAATCAGCTTAATATATTTATATATAATGATGATAATGATACATTTTAGAACAATATCGTAAACAATAATCATAAAAAGAGATTGATGATGATGATGATAATTTGAACCACCCAGTTCTCTCCCACACATGAACCATACCAGCCTGATCCTGCCCAGAAATGGTTTTGAGAGATTCCTGACTGAACCTTCTCTCTTCCCCAAGGCCAGCCTTTCCCTTGGAGTCACCCACCTTCCTGAGTGGAGATGGTCCCTTCTGCACAGGGAAGACATTCATAACAGCAAAGAGGCTTCCCTTCCTGGATCACCTTGACGGATCCAGGGCGACAGCTTTCCACACACCTGGAAGTAGGAAGCGTCTAGGCACAAAGACGAAGAGCGTCAATGAGAATTGTGTGTATCTGAAGAAGTGTGCATGCACACGAAAGCTCATACCAAGAACTAACTTAGTTGGTCTTTAAGGTGCTACTGGAAGGAAAAATTTTTTTTGTTTTGACTATGGCAGACCAACACGGCTACCTTTCTGTAATGAGAATTGTTGTTTGAGGCATAGTATGTTGTCATCTGCTGTAGCATCTAGAGTATAGCTTGAAACTCAGCATTTCCCATCACTGTCCATTACATGAATGATTCATGATTAAATTCCGAAAAAAACAAAGGACCTCCATTAAATAAAGTTCTGTATATGGGCCATGAGCTATTCACTACTGATAAAATACATGCAACAAGAGAAAAGCGAGGAACCCCCCTTTCCCCATTCACACAGTTTAGCAGGAAGCCTCCTTTGGCACCCAGCTGAGCAGAGGAGCTGTAGGAACTATCTGGAACAACGGCCCAGTGCTGGAGTTGACAGGCAACAGAGGGCAGCAGCCCACAGAACAGGGAGCACTTATTAGAGCTCATAGAAAAGACAGCAAAATGACAGGCATCATTCCCACTCCCCGTCACCTGATTGAGCCACTTGGGCCACACAATGGCCTCCGGGTCGATGGTGCACTTCAGGTCTGGGGATCCCTGTCTGTCAATACTCCCAAACTTCACTCTGAGGACGGATTTATTGGGGAACACCACCCAGTTCACAATGTCCAAGTCGGCTGCCAGCTCCCCGTTCTCATCCAAATACACTCTGTCCATGGAAGAATTGTAGAACTGGGTGTTTCCTAGGAAAGGGTGGAGCTGGAACAGAAGCAAAGATGAGAGCATTTAGAATAAAGGGAAGCGTAGGCCCCTGTTTTGCTATCCCAGAAATGGAAAGTCAGCGAGGTCCCAGCTAAAGAGGATTGGCAACTTAAGTGGACGGAATATGCAGAAATTGCAGATTTAACATACAGAATAAGAGAGCAAGAAGAAGATACATTGAAAGAAGAGTGGAAAGCATTTATTGAATGAAGTGAAGGCCCAAGACAGGTGTTGATCATGATGTGAGCTGCGCACAGGTGGTCTGAAGCGAGCGAGCGAGCTACCACCATTCCTGTGGAGCCTCTTTTTATTGAGACAAATATGCAAGCCAGGCAGATACATTTTTGGGCTGTGACCTTTACACATCTTCCGTCTCGAGATTGTGGGGTGGTACGAAGCTATTTTGGCACCTGTTCCACAGCGTCATTTTCCCCTTGCACAGTGTATGACGTAGGAGACAAAAGTCTCATGGAAAAGGATTACAGACAGGACACCGCAAACTGCTGACATCGCGAAAGGTCATGCAGAGGTGGAACGATGTACCAGACAGCTGTGGCTTGTCTGGGGGGGGGATTTCCCTGCACCCCAAGGTCACGCGTGCAGGCAGACCGTGGCTGCCTGCTGGTGGGGAAGTGTGCTCCCTCCGGACCCCACTCCCCACTCCGCGATATCCCTACAATTGAATATATGGAAAATAACAGTATACAGCTGAAAACGGTGGCAGCATTAAGACAAATTCAATCTCGTAAATAATGTTTGATGGGTGTAAAAGGAGAAAACTGATTTGAATGGTTATAGCAAAATATACAGGGGTGTATAAGATGTAAAATGAACCATGGAAAGAGAAGAAGGGAAGTCATCGGATATTTTAGAGTTTGTAAAATGTTTATTTGGAATTGTTAGATTGAAAATTTAATTACAATTATATAATAATAATAATAATAATAATAATAATAATAATAATAATAGAAGCATACTGACAATCCACTTCCCCTTTGCTTAGGGCTGGTTGCAGACTCAAATAGAAATGGAGGGATCTTGTCACTTTTGGTTCATACTGTTTTCTCTCTCACACACAAACCCCAATCTTAAATTCAGTTCTCCACATTTCTGAAGGATTTTTTAAATAATAAAAAAAGCTCATTTGAATTCTTCAGCATTTCTGTGTGATTTTCTCCTAGTAAGCATGTTTTTGAAGGATGCTCCCCCCTTGGATTCTTTCAGAAAGAGTGAATTAGGTTTGTTTTTCCTTTCACGGCAAACTGAATGAAATCTCTAATATGGGCTTCAGCAGGGAAAGGCAGGAGCTTGGTGGAGGGAGTGGAGGGAGCAGAGAGCCAGAGCAGAGTCAAGCGGGTGTGAAACGAATAGAGATTAGAGACAGCCTGATCAATGTCATCTCCCCTGCCAAAAATAATTCCAATTAAGGGGGAAAAGAGAATTGGGCACATGATGGGAGCAGTTGCTCGGGGAGCTGTGCAATGAGGCAAGAGTAAGAAAAGCAAACAGAAATGAAAACAGTAAATGTATTAAGGCAGCTTTAAAATGGAAAATGGATAATGTGTTTTGCAAACTTTGGGTTTTTTCCATAGTAGTTTTTTTTCTAAAGGGCTCTGGGCTCTTGCTGAGATTAAGATTAACTAACTGGTTGCTCTTCTCTGCTAGCTAGCATTCAAGTGTTGTAACCTTAGATCAAGTGATGAAGGTATTGGGTTGCAAAATCTCCTTTTTGAAGGGAGTTGCCTTTTTGTCTTTGGCTCCAAAACTCAATAGAGTCAATATGTAAAGGAAGCTCTCCA
Organism: Podarcis filfolensis; assembly: GCF_964270895.1. NCBI lineage: Eukaryota > Metazoa > Chordata > Lepidosauria > Squamata > Lacertidae > Podarcis > Podarcis filfolensis. The sequence goes on along the minus strand of NC_139605.1, from coordinate 3,226,217 downwards.
GAAGGTAAAGCAAACAGCCTGGAGGCTGAAAGGCAGGAGAGAGAGAGGGAGGGAGAGAGGGAGAGAGGGAGAGAGGAAGAGAGAAAAAGAGAGAGATCCCGAGCCAGTGCTGGACACAATGTTCTGTTATAAAGAGTTCTGCGAGTAAAGAGTGAATAATATTTCTATGGGCCTGGATGATAATTCATTTCCAAAAGGAAATGAATGCTTCCAGTTCTTATGCTTCCAATCATTTCAAACTGCACAATATTTAATATCTGCAACACTACAATCAATTGTCATGCTCAGATGTGATGTCTATGAAGGGAAAGAAAATACCTGCCATGGCTGTAACCTTTCAAGTCCCATTCTCTGGGTTGCCCTCTGCTTAGATCTAGATGAATATGCAGCATTTAAGGCACGAGCCACGGCTTGCAGAGTGTTGTAGATCCTGTAGCTGTCTAGAGAGAGGATTCTTTCCAGATCATCTTGGGGAAGCCTCTCCAGTTTCTCTCTCTCTCTGCATCTTGTCCGGCCTTTCACTGAGAATGCATGCTTTAAATAGAAACAATTAAAAGCACCCTCCCAAAACTTCTTAATACCAGAGAAAAAGGGTGGAAAATCACCGTATTTTGCCCCTTTACTTGTCTCAGTGAAGAAGGAAAATATACCATGGATGTGTTGGAAAGATATGTAATTATACATCAGCTCCAGGGCGACATCCCACAAAACTGTTGTGATGAAGATTTTCCCAACAATGGATTTCATCCCTATGTCAAAAAACTGTTGTATAATGAGTAGTCCATCTAAGAAATAAGTCATTTCCCCGTAGTACACAAATACATGCACTTGCCTCCACTTGCGGAATGGAAGACGAGGCATGTATACTCCATTTTTAGTCAGTCCTTGGATGCTTTGTGAGATGACAACACAGACTCCGCTCTTGATGAGCACGGGTGTCAAGCTCTTCAGGAACCTCTCTCCATTGTCGGTGTCTGGTGCAAGGAGGCCAATCAAGGTCCATCGGAAGTGCTGGAGCAGCTTGACAATCCCTGGGTACAGGGCTTCTTCTTTGGGGACCATCCGGTAGAAAAAAGGGAAATGCCTCTTATCATTCAGAACATGAGAGACAAAAGCATAAGTGACCTGGGAAGAGAAGGAAGATTTGTATCTTGTTTGATTTCAGATCAAAGCCTAAATATTTCTAAGCCCAACATGAGATTGGGAAGGTCTTAGGAAGGAGGAAGGTCTAGTGCAAGGACCCTTTGGTGGGAACAGTGATTTCCTTGAAGGTTGTGGCAGCCGTAAAGAAGGCAAATTTGATGCTAGGGATCAACAGGAGGGTAGTTGAAAATAAAACAGCCGATATCAGAATGCTATTATACCTCTCTCCATTCCTACCTGTGGGATTTTATAGATGCCCAACACGTTTGAAATCTGGATGGAGTTTTGAGAGTCGGACCCTTCGAGAACAGCCAGTAAGTTAGTCTGTTTACCACAGCTGTAGTTTGGAAAGTTCAGCTGCCCAATTGACAACATGTCTAGCAAAGCATCATAGGTCACCCTTCCATCAAAAAAGTTCTCATGGATGCTGTAGCCCAGGGTGATGTTGGGTAACAGCTTTTGATTCTGGTTGATCGCTTGAATGGCATACAAGAAGGAGAGGAGCTGCCAGTACTTTGTGGGTCCTTTCCTGGGGGGAGAAATTATATACATGCCAGCACTGTCCAAGTGATATTTCTGTTCTACCTCTAATATACAGCTCTACCTCTCTTTCAAATCAGAACCAGTGAAGGCAGTGAAGGTCCTGTGTGAGTGTCTGGAGGCGGTTGGAGGATCAATATGGCTAACCTGATCCAAAACACCCACCCACCCCACTCACACATGAAAACAAAGACCACCACAGCCAACCACAAATGAACAACCACACCCTAGGCCAACCCCAACCTCTCTCACCACCAAAGGAACACAAGTGAACAGCAAAGAACCTGCACAAGCAATGCTGACACCAAACGCTACATATAGTAAGTAAAATAGAAAGGCACAGTGAAGGTCCTGTGTGAGTGTCTGGAGGCGGTTGGAGGATGGATGGCAGCTAACAGATTGACAAGACAGAAGTACTGTTTTGGGGGGAGAGGAGGCAGGCAGGTGTGGAGGACTCCCTGGTCCTGAATGGGGCAACTGTGTCCCTGAAGGACCAGGTGCGCAGTCCGGGAGTCATTTTGGACTCACAGCTGTCCATGGAGGCGCAGGTCAATTCTGTGTCCAGGGCAGCTGCTTACCAGCTCCATCTGGTACGAAGGCTGAGACCCTACCTTCCCGCAGACTGTCTCGCCAGAGTGGTGCATGCTGTAGTTATCTCTCACTTGGATTACTGCAATGCGCTCTATGTGAGGCTACTTTTGAAGGTGATCTGGAAACTACAACTAATCTAGAATGCAGCAGCTAGACTGGTGACTGGGAGCGGCCGCCGAGACCACATAACACTGGTCTTGAAAGATCTACATTGTCTCCCAGTACGTTTCCAAGCTCAGTTCAAAGTGTTGGTGCTGACGTTTAAAGCCCTAAACGGCCTTGGTCCAGTATACCTGAAAGAGCGTCTCCACCCCCATCGTTCAACCCGGACACTGAGGTCCAGCGCCGAGGGCCTTCTGGCGGTTCCCTCACTGCAAGAAGCCAAGCTACAGGGAACAAGGCAGAGGGCCTTCTCGGTAGTGGCACCCGCCCTTTGGAACACCCTCCCACCAGATGTAAAAGAGAAGAACAACTTCCAGACTTTTAGAAGCAGGCAGCCCTGTTTAGGGAAGCTTTTAATGTTTAACATACCACTGTATTTTAATATTTTGTTGGAAGCTTCCCAGAGTGGCTGGGGAAACCCAGCCAGATGGGTGGGGTATAAAAATATTATTATTATTATTATTATTATTATTATTATTATTATTATTATTATTATTATCAGGGATCTATGACAGTGATTCTAAATCCTTAAACCTGTTCCTCACTTCCACTGTGTATTCATAAGGGATTTGATTTAGATTGTATCTTACCGGCCCAGTGGTTTTTCCTGCTTTCTTCAGTTTAAGCTTGAATTTTGCTATAAGAAGCTGATGATCCGAGCCACAGTCAGCTCCAGGTCTTGTTTTTGCTGACTGTATTGAGCTTCTCCATCTTTGGCTGCAGAGAATATAATCAATCTGATTTCGATGCTGCCCATCTGGTGATGTCCACGTGTAGAGTCGTCTCTTGTGTTGTTGGAAAAGCGTGTTTGTGATGACCAGCTTGTTCTCTTGACAGAACTCTATTAGCCTTTGCCCTGCTTCATTTTGCTCTCCAAGGCCAAACTTGCCCGTTGTTCCTTTTATCTCTTGATTCCCTACTTTAGCATTCCAATCCCCTATAATGAGAAGAACATCCTTCTTTGGTGTCGCTTCTATAAGGTGTTGTAAGTCTTCATAGAATTGGTCAATTTCAGTTTCTTCAGCACCAGTAGTTGGTGCATAAACTTGGATTACTGTTATGTTAAAAGGTCTGCCTTGGATTCGTATCGAGATCATTCTATCATTTTTGAGATTGCATCCCAGTACAGCTTTCGCCACTCTTTTGTTGACTATGAGGGCCACTCCATTTCTTTTCCGGGTTTCTTGCCCACAGTAGTAGATATGATGGTCATCCGAACTGAATTCGCCCATTCCTGTCCATTTTAGTTCACTGATGCCCAGGATGTCAATATTTATTCTTGCCATCTCATTTTTGACCACATCCAACTTACCCAGGTTCATGGTTCTTACATTCCAGGTTCCTATGCAATATTTTTCTTTACAGCATTGGACTTTCCTTTCGCTTCCAGGCATATCCGCAACTGAACGTCCTTTCGGCTTTAGCCCAGCCGCTTCATCAGCTCTGGATCTACTTGTACTTGTCCTCCGCTCTTCCCCAGTAGCATGTTGGACGCCTTCCGACCTGAGGGGCTCATCTTCCAGCGTCATAACTTTTATATGCCTGTTGTCTTTGTCCATGGAGTTTTCTTGGCAGGGATACTGGAGTGGCTTGCCGGTTCCTCCTCCAGGTGGATCACGTTTGGTCAAAACTCTCCACTATGACCTGTTCATCTTGGGTGCCCTGCTCGGCATAGTTCATAGCTTCTCTGAGTTCTTCAAGCCCCTTCGCCACGGCAAGGCAGTGATCCATGAAGGATCCCTTATGAATACACAGTGGAAGTGAGGAACAGGTTTAAGGATTTAGATTTGCTAGACAGAGTGCCTGAAGAACTATGGATGGAGGCTCGCAACATTATACAGGAGGCAGCAACGAAAACCATCCCAATGAAAAGGAAATGCAAGAAAGCAAAGTGGCTGTCCAATGAGGCCTTACAAATAGCGGGGGAGAGAAGGCAAGCAAAATGCGAGGGAGATAGAGAAAGATACAGGAAATTGAATGCAGATTTCCAAAAAATAGCAAGGAGAGATAAGAAGGCCTTCTTAAACGAGCAATGCAAAGAAATAGAGGAAAACAACAGAATGGGAAGAACCAGAGATCTGTTCAAGAAAATTGGAGATATGAAAGGAACATTTCGTTCAAAGATTGCCATAATAAAGGACAAAAGTGGTAAGGACCTAACAGAAGCAGAAGACATCAAGAAGAGGTGGCAAGAATACACAGAGGAATTATACCAGAAAGAAATGGATGCCTCGTACACCCCAGGTAGTGGGGTTGCTGACCTTGAGCCAGACATCCTGGAGAGTGAAGTCAAATGGGCCTTAGAAAGCACTGCAAATAACAAGGCCAGTGGAAGTGATGGTATTCCAGCTGAACTATTTAAAATTTTAAAAGATGATGCTGTTAAGGTGCTACACTCAATATGCCAGCAAGTTTGGAAAACTCAGCAGTGGCCAGAGGATTGGAGAAGATCAGTCTACATCCCAATCCCAAAGAAGGGCAGTGCTAAAGAATGCTCCAACTACCGCACAATTGCACTCATTTCACACGCTAGCAAGGTTATGCTTAAAATTCTACAAGGAAGGCTCAAGCAGTATGTGGACCGAGAACTCCCAGAAGTGCAAGCTGGATTTAGAAGAGGCAGAGGAACCAGAGACCAAATTGCAAACATGCGCTGGATTATGGAGAAAGCCAGAGAGTTCCAGAAGGACATCTACTTCTGCTTCATTGACTATGCAAAAGCCTTTGACTGTGTTGACCACAGCAAACTATGGCAAGTTCTTAAAGAAATGGGAGTGCCTGATCACCTCATCTGTCTCCTGAGAAATCTCTATGTGGGACAAGAAGCTACAGTTAGAACTGGATATGGAACAACTGATTGGTTCAAAATTGGGAAAGGAGTACGACAAGGCTGTATATTGTCTCCCTGGTTATTTAACTTATATGCAGAATTCATCATGCGAAAGGCTGGGCTGGATGAATCCCTAGCCGGAATTAAGATTGCTGGAAGAAATGTCAACAACCTCAGATATGCAGATGACACAACCTTGATGGCAGAAAGTGAGGAGGAATTAAAGAACCTTTTATTGAGGGTAAAAGAGGAGAGCGCAAAATATGGTCTGAAGCTCAACATCAAAAAAATGAAGATCATGGCCACTGGTCCCATCACCGCCTAGCAAATAGAAGGAGAAGAAATGGAGGCAGTGAGAGATTTTACTCTCTTGGGTTCCATGATCACTGCAGATGGTGACAGCAGCCACGAAATTAAGAGACGCCTGCTTCTTGGGAGGAAAGCAATGACCAACCTAGACAGCATCTTAAAAAGTAGAGACATCACCTTGCCAACAAAGGTCCGTATAGTAAAAGCTATGGTTTTCCCAGTAGTGATGTATGGAAGTGAGAGCTGGACCATAAAGAAGGCTGATCGTCGAAGAATTGATACTTTTGAATTATGGTGCTGGAGGAGACTCTTGAGAGTCCCATGGACTGCAAGAAGATCAAACCGATCCATTCTTAAGGAAATCAGCCCTGATTGCTCACTGGAAGGACAGATCGTGAAGCTGAGGCTCCAATACTTTGGCCACCTCATGAGAAGAGAAGACTCCCTGGAAAAGACCCTGATGTTGGGAAAGATGGAGGGCACAAGGAGAAGGGGACGACAGAGGACGAGATGGTTGGATAGTGTCTTCGAAGCTACAAACATGAGTCTGACTAAACTGCGGGAGGCAGTGGAAGACAGAAGTGCCTGGCGTGCTCTGGTCCATGGGGTCACGAAGAGTCGGACACGACTAAACGACTAAACAACAACAACATGATAGTGATTAAAAGATCCAGAAAGCACTATCATAATTCCACTTTGAGAAAGTAGATATTTCCCCCTTGTATATTAAACCTAAGGCAAACAGACACCCTTCTCCTACCACCATTTTTCAGAAGAATCCTGCAGAATCAGCCCCGAGGCTCATCTGTTCCAGCATTCTCAAGGCGGCCAACCAGATGCACATGGAAAACTGAGAAGCACAAGAACTCCTCCCCTACTTGATATTCTCAGTTACTGGTACCCAGAGGCATAGTGCCTGTGACAGTGAATGGAGAACATAGCCATTGTGACTGGTAGCCGCTGAGAGCCTAATCACCCCCAAATTTATCTGCCAGTGGGATCTTCTTATGTTCTTAAAGGCAGGTACCAGATCATGAGAAAGGCCCCTGAAAGTAACTGGAGATGAGTTGGATCTCATGGAAATGGTAGCAAGTGGAACACCAGGAACTCCATCCCCACAAAAGGTCTTACCAATAAAAGCTGGTGGAAGGACATTGGCTAAAGATATGAGGATGAAACACAGTGCTTGTGGCAGAGATGACCCCACTGATGAGGTGGTCTCCTGGCCTGAAATAATTAGGTGAATCTATCTCATCCCTTTCCAAAGACAAGAGGCATTTTGTCTTCAGTTTCCCACAGTCCCCATAAGGCAGTAGAAGCAGCAGAATGAGGACCATCTTTTTCCTCCCAGGAACGAGCACCTCCCTTACAAAGAATTAGAAGTCTTTTGTTGTGGTCCTTGCAAGATGCAGTAACTTTCTTCTTACTAACGGAGCCCTGCAGAGGGATCACATCTGAAGTGGAGAGAAGTCAAGCCAACCTCATTCTGGTGCAGTTATCATCTGTCCTAAATCTCAGCCCCCCCCCAAGTTTTGAGTGGCTCAGGAGGCATATATCTGCCAGACCTTTCTGCCTCATATCCATAACATCACGTTTAGTGGACTCAGATGTGATCTTTGGAAGCAAAAAAACAACACACACTATCATTTTGATAATTATACGGAGAAGAAGTACCACCTCTGCAAGTTTCTAGACACTTTATGCAGCTCCACCTGCAACTGCAGGGCTGAAGAAAAACATGTTTGCGAAAACTCCAAGATCTGCCTCCAAACTGTGAGATGCAAATGCCAAAGTTTGGTGAAAAATCCCAAGATTAAGAGTTAGAAGTTACCTGAACTGTTCTACGTGAGCTCTGGCAGAATCCCCCGCCCGCCCGCCCGTGATACTAACACAGCATAGGGCTATTTTGATGAATTTGAGAGGTGAAAAAGGGAACTGAAATTGCACATAAAGACAGAAGCGATTCAGCAGATTTTTTGGTATGTTTTTGTTTTTGTTCTTGTTTTTATTATAGACTTTTTGGTCTTATCCTGTATTTTTATGCTGTGAACCACCCTAAGATCATTGGGTGAAGGGCGGTATACAAATTTAATAAAGAAACAGACAAACCAACACTTGGACTTCCAAAAAAGCTTTCAACAAGGTGCCTCCTGGGTAAGCTTAGTAGTCATGGAATAAGAGAAGAGGTCCTCTGGTGGATCAGGAATGGAAGTTGCAGGAAGCAGAAAATAGGCTTAAGTGGATAGTCCTTCAAATGGGGGGGGGGGCTGCCAGATGTTCTTGACCAAAAGCTCGCAAGGATAATTTGGCTATCTCATTTGGCACCAACTAAAGATTCTGCAGTAGACCCAAGGGCAGCCCCAGAAAGAGTGCATTGCAGTAGTCCAGCTCCAAGTTTTCCATTACTCCAGTGGTCAGGCTATTCCTGTTCACAAACAGCCATAGAGGACACGTGGGTCTCTAGTGACAAAGGGGTATCCAAGAGTACCCCCAAACTATGCACTTGCTCCTTTAGAAGTGGGAATCATCCAAAGAGCCTACAAATTGTGCGCCAAGCTCCTGTGTTCCTGTCACTCCCTAAGTGATGAAAAACCAGACAAGACAACAGCATAACATTGGGTCCAAATGAGCCACAACTCTATTGATTACAGATGTGAATGGTTTGGCATTGGCATTGCGTATAGCCATTTATTCCACCCCAGTCCATCTGCTGGGGGTGCATCTAAGGGTAGTCCACACCTGCCCCCCATGACTTACATCAAATAGGGGTAATCACCGAAGGGTCCCTGTTGGAGGAGTGCTATAGCCCTAGCCCCCGCCTGGGCATCCGGACAGAAGCAACTCCTCACAGATCCCTTTAACAGGATACCCTTAACCAAGAAGGGGCGGACAGAGGCTGTAACCTCCCCTCCAGCCAAGACTAAGGCTTACCCAATGCCTAACCTCACAAAGTTGTGAGGATTGCTATGAGGAAGGCGAAAATCAAATGGCCAGGGCCAAGTTGCCAAGTGGAAAAATTCCTGCCAGGTGTTAGATTTCTGTTTATGCCACTGTGCAGTTTTTGGAGTCACAAGACTCTGTTTACACTCCAGACTGTTGGAAGTCTCACGGGAGACGGATGTTGTTATTACTCAACCGAGGAGTAGCTCGGTTGTGCAGAGTTCCGACACCAGGCCCCAAATATGGCAGCTGACAATGTTCATAGGAAGGTCTTAGCATGGAAATAAGACATATGAAAAAGGGGACGGAGGGTGGGAGATCCAATGACAAACGTCCGCAATTCGGTGCCCTGCTGGGGAGGGTTGCAGCCTGCCTGCGGATTGACCAATTGTGCCAGGCTTAGGTGCAGACATTCCGCAGGGGGTGGGACCAACCGGCCAATAGGCATTGCTTGGCCCCGCTCCCTGGGGGGATAACTTGGGGATAACTCCTCCCCAGTTTGTCGTTGGATCAGTAGATGACAGTGCCATCCATGTCCCTAGAGTTGTGTTTTATCGGCATACTGGTGGCCCCTTGCTCCAAAACTCCTCATGACCACACCCCATGACTTCATATAGATTTTAAATAGCATATAGATCTTAAATAGCGCTGGGGAGAGAAGAGTACCTTGCAGCACCCCATAGCACATCAAAAAAAATTTTTTTAAGGGCAACCCAAATGATCACAACATGTCAGGGAATAGTCTAAAGACGACGACTGGGGAATGCATTCTACGGCAGACCAGTTTCCTGTCCGATGGAGGGGAAAAGTCACACACACACCCTTTTCCACAGGGTGTTCAGAAGCAGAGAGACAGAATCTGAACAGCTGAGGGAGGAGTTGCCCAGGTATGAGATAATGACAAGGGAACCCGAAAGGAGGGGGCAGCTAGTTGAGATGTCACTTGAGAGTGTGGGGAACCCCCCTCACCACAGACTCGGAGAACTGAACATATCAGAGAGCAAAGAAGTCAGAGGGAGGGAGGAACTTCCCATTGGCACCTAAAACGCTACGGAAGTCGGAAGTCGGATTTAGAGCAGACAACTGCCCTCCTTACGGAGAGCTGTGTATTTCTGCTTGCAACATGATGCTGTTTTAAAAGGAATGTAAATAGATTAACTGCTTGTTAATTCTTATCTGTGATGTTACCAAAGGGAGAGAACTCTCCACGCCTGACACATCACTCTTCCCCTTTCCTTTGCTTCTCATGAAAACTCAAGGGATTTGTCCAAAGTTCTACTTTGGGTCCACTAAAATGGACCCAATTTTTGATGATAGTGAGGTGACATCCTGATTCTGATTCAGTCAATGAATCAGTCAACCAAAAAATAATGCTCTCCACCTGATTCAAGGCTTCTCCAGACACCCTGCTGATTCAGCATTCATCCTGATTTACTTGATTATGTGGTGCTCTTTGATAATGATGATAATAATAATAATAATAATAATAATAATAAATTTTATTTATACCCCGCCCTCCCCAGCCAAGGCCGGGCTCAGGGCAGCTAACAATCAATAATAAAAACAAGTTGAATGAATACAACTTAAAAACAAGATTAAAATACAACATTAAAACGTTAAAAAGGCAGCCTCATCATAGGAGGAGATGGAAAAAGAAAGAGGGGGAGGGAATCAAAATGACTCCAAGCCAAAGGCCAGGCAGAACAACTCTGTCTTACACACCCTGTGGAAAGAAATCAGATCCTGCAGGGCCCTGGTCTCACCAGGCCGGAGCCAGTGTTGAAAAGGCCCTGGCTCTGGTTGAAGCTAATCTAACTTCCTTAGGGGCCAGGACCTCTAGCGTGTTGCTATTTATGGACCTTAAGGTCCTCCGTGGGGCATACCAGGAGAGGCAGTCCCGTAGGTACGAGGGTCCTAGGCCGTGAAGGGCTTTAAAGGTCAAAACCAGCACCTTAAATCTGACCCTGTACTCCACCGGGAGCCAGTGCAGCTGGAAAAGCATTGGGTGAATATGCTCCCATGGCAGAGACCCCGTGAGGAGCCTCACTGAAGCATTCTGCACCCACTGGAGTTTCTGGAACAGCTTCAAGGGCAGCCCCGCGTAGAGCGAATTACAATAGTCAAGCCTGGAGGTGGCCATTGCATGGATCACTGTGGCCAGGTCGGGGAGGGAAAGGTAAGGGACCAACTGCTTGATGCAGTGAAGGTGGGAAAATGGAACATTTGTTGTGATTTGTGGGCAGGGAGATTATAAACAGTGAATAGTCATTGGAATATCCACCCACATTTGCATAAGAGGGGTTCACATGCCTTCCCCCTAATCATTTAATCATTCTACACTTTTCTGTGCATTTTTCTGTAACTTTCAAAATTGCAAACCATTTTTAAAAGGGGCCTTTCTTGCACTATGGCAGAAATCTTTAACTGCAGGAAAGCAAAGTTCTGCCATGCGCTGGAATCCCTCCTGCAAAATATTGACTCTCTGGAGGCACACTCTGATTTGATAGGTTCCAGTTGCCCCCATATGGCAGGACCATGAACTTAGGTGCTTATCAGTTGAAGGTGCAGCAGCAGCTGATGCTGAAGTCCTGACTGAAAATGAGTATGCTGCAACTGAAAATGTTATGATTGTGCAAAGTGGCATTTAAAAATCCAAACCTACAAGGGGGTAAATAATGCAGCTGACTGTAAACACAGCTGAAACGCAATCTCATGAAATGTTCATGATGGTGAAAGTTGTGGTCACAGTTTCACTATGGTGTCAGTCCACCTTCAGTGAGGCTGATGGGCCTTTGCTCTCTCCTACAGGCCGCTAATGGAAGGTATTTGAGCATCTCAGGGTGGACTCGTTTTATTTTCTGTGCTGGAAACAGCTGAGAGTTTAGATGCAGAAAGAATTAGAAACGTTTTCATTCAATGTAGGGCACTTTTTCATTCCAGTGGCTATCGTGGGAAATTCTGGAATGTCCTGTCCTTCCTGGCTGCCTGAAATCAATCAGGACCCCAGGCTCTTACCCAATGTCACCCTCGGCTATGTCATCTATGACCATTATTCTAATGCAAGGATGACTTCTGATGCCCTGCTAGACCTGCTCTCTACTGGGCACGCAGACATTCCAAACTATGACTGTTGGAAGAGGAATAACCTGTTGGCTGTTCTTGAAGATGCTTAAGCTGATATTTCTAGATATGTGTCAACTGTGTCAAGCATCTACAAAATCCCACAGGTATGGCTGGTTCGGTGTTAAGACGGAATTGTGCCTCTGCCATGGGCTTTTCATTCTTTCCTTTTTGGACTCTCCCAAAGGTGAGGGTGGGATGGAACCTGGAAGCAGGTGCACTCAACACTAGCGTCAGATGCCCTATGCCACCCCACCACTGCTTTTAAAAACCATGTTGCTTGTTTACAATGCATTCAAAACACAGTTTTTTGAGTAATGTAGCTGAGTCCCTAGTCTAATATTCTGGGATGTGATTCAGTCCCACAAAATATTGAGAGTCTGGAGGCATTCCTGGAAGACCTCCTCCCGTTCTCCACGGTCAGCATTTTGTCTTGTTCTTTGTGTTCTTTGTGTGTGGGACTGTAGTTGGTCAATTGTCTGAGATTTGTCCTGGAACCACAGCAAAGCACTCACCTCTTCCTTTGCGTCCTGGGCAAGTTATGGATACACTGTTCCTACTATTCATGATAAAACCCAGTTCCCCTTTTTCTACCAGATGACCACAAAAGTAGATCCCCAGAATCTGGGGATTGTCCAACTGCTCCTGAACTTCAGATGGATGTGGATTCCCATATTGCATGGGAAAGTCCTTAAAACAATAACAATAATTGATTTATACCCCGTCCGTCTGGCTGGGTTTCTCCAGCCACTCTGGGTGGCTTCCAGCAAAATATTAAAATACAATAATTCATCACATATTAAAAGCTTCCCTAACAGGGCTCCCTAGAGATGTCTTCTCAAAGTCAGACAGTTGTTTATTTCTTTGACATCTGGTAGGAGGGCATTCCACAGGGCGGGTGCCACTACCGAGAAGGCCCTGTAACTTCACTTCTCGCAGTGAGGGAGCCAGCAGAAGACCCTTGGTGTTGGACCTCAGTGTCCAGACATAGGGATGGGGGTGGAGACACTCCTTCAGGTATACTGGGCCAAGGTGGTTAAGGGCTTTAAAGATGAGCACCAACACTGGAATTGTGTCCAGAAACGTACTGGGAGCCAATGTAGGTCTTTCAGGACCGGTGTTATGTGGTCTCGGCAGCTACTCCCAGTCACCAGTCTAGCTGCCGCATTCTGGATTAGTTGTAGTTTCCAGGTCACCTTCAAAGGTAGCCCCACATAGAATGTGTTGCAGTAGCCCAAGCGAGTCCTCAACACCAGCCCGCCCCCTGTCACCCAAGAACAGCACTTCTGTCTTGTCAGGATTCAACCACAATCAGTTACCTGCCATCTATCCTCCAAATGCCTCCAGACACTCACACAGGACCTTCACCGCTTTCACTGGTTTCGATTTAAAAGAGAGTTAGAGCAGGGTATCATCCGCATATTGATGGACACCCAGTCCAAACCCCCTGATGATCTCTCCCAGGAGCTTCATGTAGATGTTAAAAAGCATGAGGGAGAGGATGGAACCCTGAGACACCCCACAAGTGAGAGCCCAGGGGTCTGAACACTGATCCCCCACCACCGCTTTCTGAACACGGCCCAGGAGGAAGGAGTGGATCCACTGTATAACCCTCAGCTCCCAGCTCCTCTTGACGGTCCAGAAGGATGTCGTGGTCGATGGTGTCAAAGGCCACTGAGAGCTCCAGCAGAACCAGGAAACAGCTTTCACCTTTGTCCCTAGCGTGCCGGAGATCATCGACCAGCACAACCAAGGCAGTTTCAGTCCCAATATGAGGCCTGATTCCCGATTGGAAGGGATCCAAATGGTCCCCATCCTCCAGGCATGCCTGAAGTTCTTCAGCAACCACCTGCTCAATCACATGAATTTCTTCATGGGAAGCTAGACGCCTCTTGGAAGAGAAGCTGTTTCCACATTTCTATTACGCTTCATGCCCTGTACAGTGGTACCTCAGGTTACAGACGCTTCAGGTTACAGACTCCGCTAACCCAGAAATAGTACCTCAGGTTAAGAACTTTGCTTCAGGGTGAGAACAGAAATTGTGAGGGAGCAGCGTGGCAGCAGCGGGAGGCCTTGTTAGCTAAAGTGGTGCTTCAGGTTAAGAAGAGTTTCAGGTTGGAATTGACCAAGAAAGATGTTAATCTATTTTTGTATGCCACAACTGCGGCTTGTATTTTGTTAGCTAAAAAGTGGAAAACTCAAGAATTACCAACAGTAGAAGAATGGCAGATGAAGATGATGGATTTTATGGAGCTAGCCGTCCGTGACCAGAAGGAGGAACACCACAAAGAATGGAAGAAATTTAATGATTATTTAGCTAAATTTCAGGTTAAGACTCGACCTCCAGAACTAATTAAGTTCTTAACCTAAGGTACCACTGTATGAGTTCTTTGATGGCGGGTAAGACCTGCCCTCTTTCTGAAGCTCTTCCCACATTCCAAGCACTGATATGGTTTCTCCCCTGTATGAATTCTTTCATGGGAAGTGAGACTATCGCTGTGACGGAAGCTCTTTCCACATTCCAAGCATTGATAGGGTTTCACACCTGTACAAATTATTTGATGGGAAATGAGATGGGTTCTCTGACTGAAGTGCTTTCCACATTCCAAGCACTGGTAGGGTTTCACCCCTGTATGAATTCTTTGATGGGAAGCAAGACTGTCCTTCCGACTGAAGCTCTTTCCACATTCCAAGCACTGGTAGGGTTTCTCCCCTGTATGAATTCTGTGATGGGAAGTGAGATGGGCGCTCTGACTGAAGCTCTTTCCACATTCAAAGCACTGATAGGGTTTCTCCCCTGTATGAATTATTTGATGGGACATGAGATGGATGCTCTGACTGAAGCTCTTTCCACATTCAAAGCACTGATAGGGTTTCTCTCCTGTATGAATTCTTTTGTGGGAAGTGAGATGGGTGCTGTGACTGAAGCTCTTTCCACATTCCAAGCACTGATAGGGTTTCTCTCCTGTATGAATTCTTTGATGGGAAGCAAGACTGTCCTTCCGACTGAAGCTCTTCCCACATTCCACGCACTGATAGGGTTTCTCTTCAGTATGAATTCTTTTGTGGGAAGTGAGACCCCCACTCTGACTGAAGCTCTTTCCACATTCCAAGCACTGATAGGGTTTCTCCCCTGTATGAATTATTTGATGGGACATGAGATGGATGCTCTGACTGAAGCTCTTTCCACATTCAAAGCACTGATAGGGTTTCTCTCCTGTATGAATTCTTTTGTGGGAAGTGAGATGGGTGCTGTGATTGAAGCTCTTTCCACATTCCAAGCACTGATAGGGTTTCTCTCCTGTATGAATTCTTTTGTGGGAAGTGAGAGCCCCACTCTGACGAAACCTCTTTCCACATTCCAAGCACTGATAGGGTTTCTCTCCTGTATGAATTCTGTGATGAGAAGTGAAATGGGTGCTCTGACTGAAGCTCTTCCCACATTCTGAGCACTGATAGCCTTTCTTCTCACTGTGAGTTCTTGGGGGGGAACGGGAACTCTGACTGGAGCTCTCTCCATACTCCCAATTTTGATATGGCTTTTCCACTGTGTGGATTTTGTCATGGTCTCCCCCATTCTGCATTTCTAATTCATCACCACCTACAACAAAGACAGAAACTAATTAGATCCTCAGGAAGAAATGGAGCCCCCAGTTATTAAACAATGCTAATGAACATTTGTGAAAGAGAAGAAGAGAAGAGTTTGGATTTGATATCCCGCTTTATCACTACCTGAAGGAGTCTCAAAGCAGCTAACATTCTCCTTTTCCTTCCTCCCCCACAACAAACACTCTGTGAGGTGAGTGGGGCTGAGAGACTTCAAGGAAGTGTGACTAGTCCAAGGTCACCCAGCAGCTGCATGTGGAGGAGCAGGGAATCGAACCCAGTTCACCAGATTACGAGTCCATCGCTCTTAACCACTACACCACACTAGAAGAACAGAAGATGTGAGGTCTTTCTACAGAGGTCATGGCCTTTGTCAACCAGCATTCACAGACGTATTTTTGAGAACCAGAGGTTCAGAAATTCTGGCTCTTTTCTAGGATGGATTTTTGTTGCCACAATCATGAAATCCACTGCAACTCTAACATTGGTCTTCTCTTTAAAAAACGGGTAGAGGCTAAAACAGAAACCCAAACCTGACAGAAATTACCTCAACTTCACAAACAACTCTGTGTGTGAATGTTGCCTCCAAGTCGCTACGGAAAGGGTGACTGTCACTCCAGAAGGCCGTTTTTTCAGTTAGGTCTGTTCTCAACTGCCGAGTGAGAGATTTTCCGTGAGAGCACCTGCTGCCTGTTTTATGCTGCTATGGGACTCAGAAAAAGTCTGTAAAGTCCCATATATATAGAAGCACTTGTAATTCACTCTTCATACCTCATGTAGCAGCATTATTTGATGTTGAATTATTTTGGTTTTTTGAGTGTAGCTTATTATCTAGAATAACGAATGGGATAAATGTAGAAATAATGTAAATCAATAAAGAATATATATAGATATAGATATATTAGATATAAGCACATGTAAACGTGTTTTAGTATATCAAGTAATGTAATGTGTTCTGTTTAAACTCTCAACAGAGAATCTTGTGGAGTCTTTTCTAGGAGAAAAAAAAAGCTATGTTTTTCAAGGGTCAAACAACCCAGGGCAACCTCCACACATATAAATACTACAGAAAATGGGTTTGGGTCCCACGAAAACCACGAATAATCCAGAAAGACAGGTGCAGAGTTGTAAAGTGACACGTTTTACCTCAGAAACTAACATTAATAGCAGCTGCATGTGGAGGAGTGGACATGCGAACCCGGTTCACCAGATTACGAGTCCACCGCACTTAACCACTGCGCCACACTGGCTCTCCTTAATCTTAATCTAAGTACAACAACCACGAAGAGCTCCTGAATAGACAACCAGCTATGTGGTGTTGAATGCTCTCTGTTCTCTCCTGCTTCCCGTTTTTGTGTTTCAGTTTAAACCAATTCATGAACCCAGAACTCATACACTGACCATTAATGATGAACCATATGTTATAGCCATTCCTGCAAATTTATTCTGCTAGTTTTGAGATATACAAATAACATGAGAAGACCCGGTCTACATGTTTGTATCATTTATTATTCATATGTTCCTTGTTTTTAAAAGGAAATAAAAAATAATTCCAAAAAGAAAAGGGCGACACACAGCATAGGCCCCATCTGCATTCAAACTGCAAAGCAGCATCACATTACTTTAAAGAGTCGTTGCTTCTACTGCTGTGTGATGGAGCGGTAAGTTTTTTGACATTGGTAGGGCATTCAGATCACGGCACCGGTATTAGACCTTTTGAGCTGCCAATACATTGTGGTGGCCGGGGAGCTGTCATGTATTCCTAGCTCAAATCCCCTGCAGATGGCTAAGGCGCAGGCAGGCAGGTGGTGGAGCCCAAAGAGGTGCTCACCTTCTCAATCTCCCCCCGCCTGCCTGCCTCCCCCCACCCCCAGGCTGAGCAAGCCCCAATACCTCTCTGGCTCCACCCCTCCATGTCCCCATCTCCCCTCCCCTGGAACTCACCAGATCTCTCTGAGAGCCCTAGAGAGGAACACTCAGACGTTGTGGGGAGGGATGCAGGAGACAACCTGACCAGGTCAACCGTCCATCTTCCCCCTTCCATCCTCGCTAGCTTTGCAGGATCCATCTCTTTTACCCTTCCTGAGGAGTCAAGGAGCCACCACAAGCTGCAGGGTCCTGGGAGAGAGGAAGAAACAAAGGGAGCCTCAGCGGCCCTGCAGGGGAGAAGAAGAGAAGATGAAGACTTTGGATTTGATATCCCGCTTTATCACTACCCGAAGAAGTCTCAAAGCGGCTAACATTCTCCTTGCCTTCCTCCCCCACAACAAACACTCTGTGAGGTGAGTGGGGCTGAGAGACTTCAGAGAAGTGTGACTAGCCCAAGGTCACCCAGTAGCTGCATGTGGAGGAGCGGAGACGCGAACCCGGTTCACCAGATTACGAGTCTACCGCTCTTAACCACTACCCCACACTGGCTCTCACTGGATTCTCCTGCCCCTGGAAAAGCACAAATGGGGCAGCCCCTTCCCAACAGAAACCCCATTTATAAACCTTTCCAGTGGTTCCAATTTCCTCTGTTTACTCCTCTCCCCACTTCGTAAGGCCGGCATGGTCTGCACAGTAGAGACCTGAGAGTAGATCCCATTGAACTCAGAGGGGCTTATGGATAGAACTTGGTGCAGAAACCAGGCACCATCCTGTCCCCAAGCCTGAAGACTGCAACCCCAGGCATGCTTATCTATGGTATCATAAGGCAAAAGATCATAAAAGGTTTCATAGTCATAATAAGAAACTCAATTCTCAAAGTTTGGGGGGAAATATAAAGATTTATTTGAAAAGAAAACAGCATGGTGACTTTCCCCATTAGAAGCAATATTTTTGAAAAAAGTACATATGAGGATAAATTGGCCAACACATAAAGAGCTGTTAACAGAAACTGGCAACCAATTAAAATTAAAGGACTTTGAAGAAGTAAGAGAAAATGTAATAGACTGGTTACAATATTTACAACTAAACGAAACTTTTAAAAATCATAAAAAGAAAAGCTTTAGTTATCAAGTGTCAAGATTTCAGAGAGGAATAGTAGAAGGTAGTACAAAACTGCTGTCAAAAATGGACTTCCGGGTTGGCGCCATCGCCGAATGGCGGACTCCCTCCGAGCTCCGGAGGGAGCCGGCTCGGCAGGGGCTGGGTTTTACCGCACCGGCGATGCGGGGACCCTTAGAAACCACGGCCACGGGGGCCGTGGACTTGGAGACTCGGCTAGCACCGCTAGCGCCCTCCCGACTCGTGAAGGAGCCTTTTTAAAGGCTACGGATCGGGTGCCGGGGAGAAGCGTGGTGCTTTGAGTCCTCTGCCATCCCTGCCGAGCGAAGCCGCATGCCATCCGGCGGAGAGCGCTGACTTCTTCCATTGAGAATTTGGACTTTTAACAACAACCCGTGAGTAAATTGGAAATCGGGTTTAAAAGAAGAAAAATTTTTGGGATTTGAGACGAGCGGGGGGGGATCTAAAAAGGAAGTCAGTCCCCCTCCCTATTGTAGACATTTTAAAACAAGGATTGGGAAGCCAAGGCCCAAAAAGAACGGTATCTTTGCTAAATTAAGAATTCCATGATGGGAAAGTACAAGAATTGTGCTGGAGGAAGAATTGAAGGAGAAGGAAAATGCGCCCCCCTCCCTGGGAACCGGGGCGATTGAGGAGTGAGCCTGGTGAAAAGAGCCGGTGATTTTGACAGCTGTCAAAGTAGCTGTCAAAGTCGGAATATTAAAGAGGATTTTATTACAAGGACCTTGCTGGTCAAATTTGTTACAACTTGATATAATTTGTTAAGACTTGAATACAAAATGGCGAAAATACGGAGAACAATCGGATTTTTGGAAACAAAGTTACAACAACCCCCCTAGAGGAGTTTCGGGACATTACAAAGATGGGCGTAAGCCGGGAAAAATACAACACTCCGGAATTTCACAGAACTGGTTATCTCCTGGGAAAGCTGCAAAACGGAAACTGAATCTTGTCTACAGGGTGTTTAGACTAAAAGGAGACAACAGAATACCTTACTGAAGAAGGAAGGGACTGAACGCAAGTTTTTGTTCCTGAATAACAACAACCCATGTAGAGTTACTAAACTTCTGAATAAGAAAGTTTTAGCAGCGGAACAAGAGGAAGCTGGACTATAACCTTGAAAGAACAATGGGGGGAATTTTATAATTTGACATTTTTAAAGATTTAGGAATTAATTTTTAAAGAAAGTAATCCTAGAAATGGGAAATAATTCTGCAAGGAGTTGGGGGAAAAATGGGATTGATGGACTTAAGATTTCCAGGCTGGAAACATAGATTGGAGGATAAGGGAAATTAAACCGGGGAAGGGGAGGGAGAATTAGAATCCAAAGGCTTGCAACTATTTTCTGAATTGGTTTTCTTTTTTCTAATATATTTTTTATTTTTTTTATACTTTTATTCTGTGTGCTTTTACTTTAATGGGAAAAAAGGGGGACATTGTGGAAAGAAAAGGGGGTGGGCTATGGGGAGAGATCTTTTGCTTTTTTTTTATCAAGGGTGTTGCATAAGGTTTGTATAAATTTAAATTTGAACAATGGGGTATATAAATTGTGCTTTAAATCAGAAATAGAACTTGTGGAAACAACAATATGAAAGGGGAATACAGTAGGGGTGGGGGAAGGGGGGAGTCCCAGAAAGTGGATGTTTGAAAATAAGGTTCTGAATGTATCTTCATAATTTCTTTTCTTCTCTTTCTGTATTTTGGAAACTTCAATAAATATTATTTAAAAAAAAAAAAAACAAAAATGAACGATCTGCTTTTGGAATGGGACACTAAAGAGGACCAGGTTAAATGCGTTATGATAAAATGGGCGAAGGATGTGGGAAATAATAAATTAAGGATGGACTTAGAAAGGCTTTGGAAGTTAGATTTGGAAGTTAGGCCACCGAGACCACATAAAACTGGTCTTGAAAGACCTACACTGGCTCACAGTACATTTCCGAGCACACTTCAAAGTGTTGTTGTTGACCTTTAAAGCCCTAAACGGCCTCAGCCCAGTATACCTGAAGGAGCGTCTCCACCCCCGTTGTTCTGCCCAGACACTGAGGTCGAGGGCCTTCTGGGGGTTCCCTCCCTGCCAGAAGCCAAGTTACAGGGAACCAGGCAGAGGGCCTTCTCGGTAATGGCACCTGCTCTGTGGAATGCTCTCCCACCAGATGTCAAAGAGAAAAACAACTACCAGACTTTTAGAAGACATCTGAAGGCAGCCCTGTTTAGGGAAGCTTTTAATGTTTAATAGATAATTGTATTTTAATATTCTGTTGTAAGCCGCCCAGAGTGGATGGGGAAACCCAGACAGATGGGCAGGGTAGAAATAATAAATTATTATTATTATCATAGAGTTGAATTTTTCTGCATGTACTTTACTGAAGGAGAACTACATGAAAATGATGTATAGGTGGTATTTGTCCCTGGTTAAATTAGCAAAAATGTACTTCTCACTCGCTGGATCAACACCTTGTTGCAGTGAGTGGGCTTGCACGTTCCTATGACCCTGGTGAGCGGAGCCATCGGGAATCTTGTACTCCCAGCAGGATCACCCTAGTACTTTACTAATAATAGTGGAAGTGATGCAGAGAGTGACTCTTCAGAATATTCTGTGTATACCAGTAGTATACAAGGAATCTTTACAACCCCAAGTAGCCGATTCCCCAAAGCATCTGCCCTGCAAGCAAAAGGAACCTCTGACAAGCACTTGAAGAAGCCCAACCTGGAAATAGAGCCCCATGTGCCTCCCCATCTCTGAAGTCCCACCTGGCCCTGAGGGAACCGGATTCACAGGAGAAACAGTTCCCCTCTCCTCTCCTCGGACAAGTGAAAGGAAGTCTCCCCTGCTGAAGAGATGACAGCCCTGCTTGCCTGGAATTCACATTTTGCTGACCACACTGCACTGATTCTCCCAGTCTCCTCGCTAGAACAGAGGAGCAGGAACATGATGGTACAGCACCTTCTCCCTCATCACAGAAGGAGACGCAGTTACAACCATCTCAAACCAATGCGAAGCTCTTGCTCCTGCAAAAATTACCCACAATGCAACTGTGTGACAATCAAGTGACCTAGCTTTTATCCTGGAATGCCCCGGGTGGTCTGCATCCAGCAGAGATCCTTGTTTTAAAGACTTTCTCTCCCACCATTGTGCCATAATGATCCTGGAAAAGTGGACAGCGGATGAGCTGTTACTCAACGGATTTCATTCATTCTCAACTTGGGCAGATCTAGGGGTAAAGCGTGGAAAACTGAAAGGGGGCCTGGGGGTCCTAGTCTCCACTACCCTACGTGCCATTTCAAGCCCTCTCCCCTCATTCAAGTCATAAACCAGGGCAGTGTTAATCCAATTCAGCCACCAGGCCCTGTTGGTAATTTACGCTGATGTGACCCCAATGATGCAGAAATCTCAGATCAGAGACTTGTGGGTTGAAAGGGAAATTTAGACCACTGACCTTATTTTGCTTAACCCAAAGGCATCTGGAGTTTTAGGAGGGGACCTCCATGCCAGATTGGGCCCTAATCATCATGCCCTTTATGCACAGCACAAATGGTCTCCTCCCAACCGTGAAGCCAGTGGATTCCTCCTCACCCGTTGTTCCAAAGATCAGAAATCAAACTTTGGAGGCATCTGCTTGGCTCAAACAGCCTTCAGGCTAAACCTCTACATCTTAAATGGTGCCCTGGAAAGTGACGATCCTCTCTGGCTCCAGAAGAAGAGCTATAGACCAGGGGTCAGCAACCTTTTTCAGCCATGGGCCGGTCCACCGTCCCTCAGACCAAGTGGTGGGCCAGACTATATTTTGAAGAAAGAAAAATGAACAAATTCCTATGCCCCACAAATAACCCAGAGATGCATTTTAAATACAGTGGTACCTCAGCTTACATACGCTTCAGCTTACAGACTCTGCTAACCCAGAAATAGTACCTCAGGTTAAGAACTTTGCTTCAGGATGAGAACAGAAATTGTGCTCCGGCGGCACGGCAGCAGCGGGAGGCCCCATTATTATTATTTAACTAAAGTGGTCCTTCAGATTAGGAAGAGTTTCAGGTTAAGAATGGACCTCCAGAACGAATTAAGTACTTAACCCGAGGTACCACTGTATTCTACTCATGGAAAAACCACACTGATTCCTGGACCGTCCACGGGCCGGATTTAGAAGGCGATTGGGCCACATCCGGCCCCCGGGCCTCAGTTTGCCTAGCCCTGCTCCTGACAATGTACTCCAAACCTGCCTGGTGTTTTTACATGAGCAGAATGTGTGTTTTTATTGAAAATGCATCTCTGGGTTATTTGTTCCCTAGACCAGATATAGTCTGCTATATAGTTTGGTATACAAAGTACACCAGTATAAACGACCAAACTGATTAAAGAAAGAAAAAAGCTGAGCTACGTTAGAAAAGCGATCCAATCATAAGAGATCTGGCTCGAATCGCCCTGCTAAAAATGTAGCGGTTTCTGCCAGGAGAAAAGACACAGT
Organism: Podarcis filfolensis; assembly: GCF_964270895.1. Lineage (NCBI taxonomy): Eukaryota > Metazoa > Chordata > Lepidosauria > Squamata > Lacertidae > Podarcis > Podarcis filfolensis. Next base: position 3,203,501 of record NC_139605.1, on the reverse strand, counting down.
AGCGATGCTGGCCAAGAGGAAGACCACCCTTCCTCCTCCTCCTCCTCCTCCTCCTCAGCTCTTGATCGAGACTCCAGGGCTCTCTCTGCAGGCTCCCCCCTCCCAGACCCCCTCCCCCCCCAGGGGGCAAGCAAGAAGAGCGGGGCAGAGCCCTGGCCCCCTCGCCCCCCCGGCTTGGCGCCCCCCAGGCACGATCTGACCAGCCCCCCCAGGCATCCTCCCCGCAGCCCCTTCTCCCCACTGCACCCGGAGGGAGAGGGAGGCGAGACTCACCCCCAGGCAGCTCTTGCAAGAGAGAGAGGGAGACGGAAGCAGCCCCTCCGCTTGCAGGCGGGAATGGCGAGGGAGGGGCTTTTGCTGGGAGGACCTTGCCCCCCCCCCACGCCTCCACTTCCTGTCCTCTCTAGAAACCCAGCTCTGTGCCTTTTAACCCTTGGCAAGCCGAGCACAAGCGGAGCCCCGCTCTCTCCTCCTCCAAGGCAGGAGCCCAGGAGGAGCCGCTAACCCAGAAATATTACCTCGTGTTAAGAACTTTGCTTCAGGATGAGAACAGAAGTCGCGTGGCGGCAGCAGCGGGAGGCCCCATTAGTGGTGTCTCAGGTTAAGAACACTTTCAGGTGAAGAACGGACCTCCGGAACGAATTAAGCTCTTAACCCGAGGTACCACTGCGTATGCAACCTGAGCATAGATAGCAGGGCTTCACCGCATTAATCCTCCACGGAGCATCAGCACTGCATTAGTCACTGCTTTGAATCCAGCACAGAGCATGTATGTCTTTGCGCGTCCAACTTCCATCCTGCTTCCAGCTCCACCCACTCAGACAACTCTGGCTTTTGTTCTCCTACCTGGAGGCAGGGAGGCCCACTCATATGTTGCATGGCACAGGGCAACTTCTTTGGTTGTGCCAGCCATGGCACCACTCAAAATCAGTCTCATTCACACATTAGCATGACTAAAAAGGTAAAATAAAATACTCAGGAGTCCGACTGGTACAGAAAAAGGGTTCTTTACTTACAATTAATTCATTTTAACAATAATGGCCTTGGATCCTAAGCCTATGTAGCAAATGCATAGTTTGGGGGTACTCTTGGATACGCCTTTGTCACTAGAGACCCATGTGTCCTCTAGGGCTGTTTGTGAACAGGAATGGCCTGACCACTGGAGCACTGGAAAACTTGGAGCTGGACTGCTGCAACGCACTCTTTCTGGGGCTGCCCTTGGGTCTGGTCCAGAATCTCTAGTTGGTGCAACATGATGTGGCCAGATTGTTCTTGTGAGCTTTTGGTCAAGAACATCTGGCACCACAGCCCCCCATTTGAAGGAACTATCCACTTAATACTATTTTCTGCTTCCTGCAACTTCCATTCCTGATCCACAAGAGGACCTCTTCTCTTATTCCATGGCGACTAAGCTTACTCAGGAGGCACCTTGATAAAAGTGTCAGGATGTGGTGTCTCTCCCCCACACAACATGACTCCAGCAGTTCATTGTGGTGGTCAGGTGGGATTGCTATGAGGAATTATGGAAAATGTAGCAAGCCATTGTGTCAGCAATGAACGCATTGCTTTGACTGGGCTTGAGCCATTTGACAGGATTTCTGATCGAATCCCACAAGCCTCTGCACCTCTGCCATTTTCTCACTGCCTGACAGTCACGTATAGCATTCTAAAACACAGACCAGTTGCTTCACCGGGCATCCTCAGAACATAAAGATAGAAAGTAGCTTTGATGTAGATTTTGTTAATCTTTAGGTAAATCTTAAGGGCCAGGAAGAGAGTCCACAAGGAGATGGTAAATACTATTTTTCTTTCCTATAGGTTTATGATCTCTGGGTTTTCTAAATGCATTCCTCCTTGGTTCCTGTTTATTTAGCTTAACCACATATGCATGCTCAAGTAGGAAATAGTTTCTTTGTAGTTAAAAGGATTTCTCTGATCTGACTTTGTCCCACGTGGGGGATTTTTTGAAATGCTCAGAGGAAATCTGATTGGTTCTTACAATAGCTGTGTTAAGAGTTCTTCTGTTAATAAAAGGGACCTGGGCCAGGGTGTGGCAGATTATTATTGGCATTTCCTCCCAGAGTCTTGCTGGCCAAGCCTCGTGTGTATTTTATTAATCAGGGTCCAATCCTTTCCTTCATCTTATTAGGTTAATGGACTAAAAAAGGCCACAACTTTATTGATTACAGCATGTGAGAGGTATTGGCTTAGGCACTGGATAAAACAACAGGAAGGGGTGAGTCTAACAAGGGTTAACCACCAGTAGGAGGAGCCTGTTGATGCAAATACAACTGTAAGCTCCCCCTGATGTCACCGGGGGGGTCGTGCCATGGCCCTAGCCACCACAAGGGTGTCGGACCGGATCCACGACCGCCAGATTCCTTTACCGGAATACCCATAAAGTGCAGAGGTAGGCGATGGCCACACCCTGCCCTCCAATACGCAAACATATTCCTTTTTTTTTTTTATAATATTTTTATTTTTCCATATAAACACAATACAACAAACATAAACATACAAAAACAAAAACAAAACAAAAAACATGTATCATTTCATATCCTAATTTCATATCCTATCTTCCCCGACTTCCTCATGCCTCCCCTTTCTGTATTCCAAATTCTTATCGATTGTTCAGCAAATCTTCCCTTATTTTAATTTAAATTTAGACTATTCTTCCTTATTCTCCTTGTCATAACCATTGCTAATAGTAACCATTTACTTTCCAATCCAACATCATTCTAACTTTCATTAACTTTGTAATATTTCTTTAAATAGTCCTTGAATTTTTTCCATTCTTCTTGCGCTGCTTCTCTTCCCTGGTTTCGGATTCTGCTCGTCATTTCTGCCAGGCCCATATAGTCTATCACCTTCATCTGCCATTCTTCCAGTGTGGGTAGTTCTCGCGTCTTCCAGTACTTCGCAATGAGTATTCTAGCTGCTGTTGTAGCATACATAAAGAAAGTTATATCCGTCTTTAACACCCCTTGGCCGACAATACCCAAGAGAAAGGCCTCTGGTTTCTTGGGAAAAGTATATTTAAATACCTTTTTAAGTTCATTATAGATCATTTCCCAGAATGCCTTAATCTTCGGGCAAGTCCACCAAAGATGAAAAAATGTACCTTCAGTTTCTTTACATTTCCAACATTTGTTATCAGGCACATGGTAAATCTTTACAAGCTTGACTGGGGTTATGTACCACCTATATATCATTTTCATAATGTTTTCTCTTAAGGCATTACATGCCGTAAATTTTATCCCGGTGGTCCACAACTTTTCCCAATCAGCAAACAAAATATTATGACCAATGTCCTGAGCCCATTTAATCATGACCGATTTAACCGTTTCATCTTGTGTATTCCATTTCAGCAGCAAATTATACATTTTGGACAAATTCTTAGTACTGGGTTCTAACAGTTCTATCTCCAATTTTGATTTTTCCACCTGGAAGCCAATTTTACTGTCCAGTTTAAACGCTTCATTTATTTGATGGTAGTGGAACCAGTCTCTCACCTTCCCTTTTAATTTCTCAAAACTCTGCAATCTCAATTTGTCCCCTTCCTTTTCCAAAATTTCCCAGTATCTTGGCCACTTGGACTCCATATTTAACTTTTTAACTGCCTTAGCTTCCATTGGCGACAGCCACCTTGGAGTTTTATTTTCCAGCAAGTCTTTATATCTGACCCAGACATTTAATAGTGCTTTTCTGACAATATGATTTTTGAAACTTTTATGTGCTTTAACCTTGTCATACCACAAATATGCATGCCACCCAAAAATGTTATTAAAACCTTCCAAATCCAAAATGTCTGTGTTTTCAAGAAGTAGCCATTCTTTCAGCCAGCAGAAAGCTGCCGCTTCATAGTAAAGTTTAAAGTCTGGCAGGGCAAACCCCCCTCTTTCCTTTGAATCCGTTAATATCTTAAATTTAATTCTGGGCTTTTTGCCCTGCCAGACAAATTTAGATATGTCTTTTTGCCACCTCTTGAAACAATCCATTTTATCAATTATTTGCAATGCTTGGAACAAAAACAACATTCTTGGCAATACATTCATCTTTATAGCTGCAATACGGCCTAACAAGGAAAGCTTTAAGTTGGACCAAATCTCCAAATCTTTTTTCACTTCTCTCCAAGTTTTTTCATAATTATCTTTAAACAAATTCACATTTTTAGCTGTCATATTTATACCCAAATATTTCACTTTTTTAACCATAGTTAACCCTGTCTCATTCTGGAACCTATCTGTGTCAAATTTTTCTCCAAAACCTTTGTCTTAGACTTATTCAATTTAAATCCTGCCATTTGACCAAACTCTTGAATTATTTCCAAAACTCTTTTCGTGCTAGCTTCTGGCTCTTGTAATGTAAGTACTAAGTCATCTGCAAATGCTCTCAGTTTATATTGTTTAGCTCCGACCTGAATCCCTTTAACCAACTGGTCCCTCCTAATCATATTAAGCAAAACCTCCAGGACCGATATAAAAAGTAATGGGGAGATAGGGCACCCCTGACGTGTCCCTTTTTCAATCTTGAACTCTTCTGTAACCACATTATTTACAATTAGTTTGGCTTTCTGTTCAGAGTATATTGCACCTATACCATTCTCAAACCCTTGGCCTACCCCCATCCCCCGGAGGTTCTTCAACATAAAACTCCAAGAAATGTTGTCAAAGGCTTTCTCGGCATCCACAAATATCAAAACAGCTTTAGTGTTTATGTTCACTTCCAGCTTTTCCAAAATGTCAATTATATTCCTTACATTGTTCGATAAATGCCTTTTTGGGAGAAAGCCCACTTGGTCCCCGTGAATCTCCTCCATCAAAACTCTTTTCAGTCTCTTTGCTAAAATATTAGCAAAGATTTTGTAATCCACATTCAATAACGAGATGGGTCGGTAGTTTTTAAGTTGGGTCTTTTCAGTCTCTGTCTTTGGTATAAGTGTAATGTAGGCCTCTCTCCACGTATCGGGTGCCCTTTTCCCCTTCATAATCTCATTGCAGACTTCCTTCAAAGGTTGTATCAACCCTTCCTTCAAAACTTTGTAATATTTGGAAGTCAGTCCATCCGGTCCGGGGGATTTGCCCAGCGTCATGCCTTGAATGGCATCTTCTATTTCTTGTGCTGATATCTCCTGATTCAATATTGTCTTACTTTCTTGCGAAACCTTTTTCAGCCCATTTTCCTCGAGGAACTGTTGTATGTCCATTTCTTTCTGCGGCCCTTGTGTGTAAAGTTGTCTAAAGTAGTTCTGAAAACAATTCCTAATTTCCGCTGGGTTGCTTATGTTTTTTCCTTCCACTTCTATATTTGTTACCGTGTTGAGTTTTTGTCTCTTCTTTATTTGCCAAGCCAGTAACTTGCCACATTTATCAGCAGATTCAAAGGTCTTTTGTCTCATTTGTTTAATTTTCCACTCTAATTCTTGATTCATCAGTTCCATATATTGTGTTTGATGAAATTTGATTTCTCTTAAAATCTCTTGGGATTTTGGCTTTGATCTTAATTGTTTTTCCCCTTCTTTTATCTTTTCCAAAATTCTCTCCTTCTTCTCATTTTGCTTTCTCTTCTTTAAAGTATTTTGCTGAATCAAAAACCCTCTCATCACGGCTTTGCTTGCGTCCCATACTATTCTTTTTTCTACTTCAGACCTTAAGTTGATTTCAAAGTAGTCTTTCAAGGTTTTTTGGGCCTTCTTGCAGATCTCCTCATCTCTGAATAAGGTGTCATTCATTCTCCATCTGAAGGAACCAGTTGTTGTTTGCCTCATCACCATCTTTACAGCATTATGGTCGGAGAAAGTTTTTGGGCAGATTTCTACTTTTTTTATGTTCGGAGCCATACTGCTAGTCACCCAGATTTGGTCAATCCTTGTCCCAATAGGCAAACATATTCCAATGCCTAACCGCCACTATCCAAAAAGTTGTGATGATTTGCTACGAGGTAGGAGAAAAACCAAGTGGCTGGTGCCAATTAGCCAGTTCGGCAACCAAGGCAACCAACCACCGGTCCATAGCAAGGTCAAGAACCAAGCTATGGTGTGTGGCTGATCTGACGAAAACCAGCAGCGCAATGAAAGGGAAGCATTGCCGCTGCAGCATTTGAGCGGCTAAACCCCACCCCCAAGCCTCCACCTGACTGGTTGGCTACCAGGGGGCGTGATGTGGCAGCCGAGCCAGCTGGGCAGGGGCCGGAACACCCCCTGCCGACACGGGAAACAGCTCCCGCTCACAACTCCTCCCCTCTGTAAGGAGGAGAGGCTTTCTTAAATTGTGGTGCCCAGAACTGGACACAATATTCTAGGTGTGGTCTGACCAAGGCTGAATAGTACTGCTCTATTTAGCCTCGGTCAGCAGACACATGGAATACTGTGTCCAGTTCTGGGCACCACAACTGAAGAAGATTGTATGTGCAGAGAAGGGTGACCAAGATGATCAAGGGTCTGGAAACAAGTCTCAGGAACGGTTGAAGGAGTTGGGTATGTGTAGCCTGGAAAAGAGGAAACTGAGAGGAGATGTGATAGAGCAACTTAAATATCTAAAAGTCTGTCCCATGGAAGATGGAGCAAGCTTGTTTTCTCTTGCCCTGGAAGGCAGGATCAGATCCAATGGATTCAAGTTCCAAGGAAGGAGATTCTGACTAAATGTCAGGAAGAACTTTCCGACAGTAAGAGATGTTTGACAGTGGAACGGACTCCCTCACCTTGGAAGATTGTGGACTCTCCTTCCTTGGAGTGTTGGACAGCCACCTAACATGAATGCTTTAGTTAAGATTCTCCCATTGCAGGGGTTTGGACTAGATTACCATCCAGGCCCTTCCGACTCTATGATTCCCTGAACGAACTAAGCCCACGAAGGATGGAAAAAATTTTCAGTGATAAACAGAAATCCTACTAGAGAAGAAGAAATCTTCAGCAGGATGTTAGCGTAGAAAATGTGGAAGATTGTTCAGGTAGAAAGCTCATCATAGGGACATCAGTGTAGATAGAAAAGATGCCTTACTTATACATAATTTTGAATTATTATTATTATTATTATTATTATTATTATTATTATTATATCATTTATACCCCGCCCATCTGGCTGAGTTTCCCCAGCCTCTCTGGGCGGCTTCCAATCGAGTGTTAAAAACAATACAGCGTTAAATATTAAAAGCTTCCCTAAACAGGGCTGCCTTCAGATGTCTTTTAAAGATAAGATAGCTACTTATTTCCTTCACATCTGAAGGGAGGGCATTCCACAGGGCAGGCGCCACTACCGAGAAGGCCCTCTGTCTGGTTCCCTGTAACCTCACTTCTCGCAATGAGGGAATATTTAAAGATGTAATTTAAATACTTCATCATTGATTCCGCCCTCCTTTTCCTTCCAAGCTGTTGCTGTTAGAGATGAATTATATGTTAAAATCCAAGCTGACCTTTCCACCCTATGCTGGCCCATGTCAAAACAGGGCAGCTGCTTCTCTGTGTTCTTGCAAACATGTTTTCTCCAGCTCTGCATCTGCTCCTCGAGCCACAGAGAGACTCCAGAAGGTTGCCAGGGCGATGCTTCCCCGCCTCATAAATATTCTTATTTTTCCCAGGGATTTCTCCAGAGATTCATAATTTCTCGCACTGAGTCTGAAAAGTCTGGTGCATAAAATATCCCCTGTCTTGTCAATTCCCTAAACAGCTGCAGATGGTGAGAGGGATAGAGCAAAAAGCCTACATCACAAATGAAAAGTGGCTGTGCTCTTCCTTCTTTCCCTCGTGCTTTTAGGACACCCCAAACGGGCTAGTTTTAAATGTCACCACAAACATATTTTTGAGGGTGGCAGGTTGTGCACAACCATCTCATCCCCCTGCAATCCCAAGGGTTGTGTTAGAGCGCCCCAAACTTCCAGGTGGCCCCTGAAATCCTATCTTGGTTTAAGAGAGGGATGAACCTAATATTGTTTTCAGGGTGGGTTGCTTGAACCCCCTATGTGAATTTCCTCTTGTTCTTGGTCACAAGGAATGGGTTTCAAGTCCCCCTGACCTATGTGGCCCCTTCAGCCCCCATTTTGGATTAAGGGCCCAATGAACCTGAATGTTTTGCTTGGGGGGGGCCACTAGGTGGCGCATCGGAAGATGGCTGACAATAACATCTCTCCGACCCACACGAGGTAATTTGGAGGCTATGATGGGGGTAATTAGCCTCCTTAACCCCCCCAGGATTATGGGGGGGACGGCCCTTGCCTGCTGTGCCCTATACCACCCCCAAATTTGTGGGGGTGGGGGCACTAGGCACAAAGCCCTCCTGTGGGATTCCGGCACTCCTTGATGCCGTCTCTGATCCGCGCCTCTAGTTTGCAAGAATCTTCAAAAGAAACAATTTGGACGAGATAAATTGCACATACTTCAAGGAAAAAGGGGGAGTAAAGACTGCTGACAGAAGAGATCTCTGATAACAAGGCAAGAATAAAATATGAGAAGATACGACAAGATACGGTATTGCAAATGACTGAGGGGGGAGGGGGGAAAAAACCTTCCTTTCCTTTTTACGTGATTTAACAAGAATCCCCTCCCCTAATGAGTCAGAACTTTAAGGACTTAAGCTGTGATTTAAGGCTGTGTGGAGATAAACTTTCGAACCAAAGCAATGTTTCAAGACGAAGCTGGAAAGTTAAGAGTTTTGGAATGACGCAGTTAAAAATGCCGTCGCCATCTTGGGAGGCATTGTTGGAGCTCTTGGGTCTGGGAGGAGAAAGAGAGAAATAGTGCTGTTTACATATCGTGGATTAACTCCTCTGTGGGATTTAAGAGCGAAAAATGCCTGATTTATGATGGAAAGAGTGATGTTATCTACGAAGGAGATATATGGAAACCATCTGGACTTAGATTGGAAGAACGGGAAATGCACACAGGATTATTATATTTGCCTATCGGCTTAAGGAGACTAACAGAAGAGATCGTAAAAGAAAAAGAGAAATTATATGAACAAGATATGATGTGGAAACACCAAGATAAGACTGGATAGAATTATGAACTTTGTCTGGACTGATTGGGACTGATTTGGACACTAACACAGTAATAAGAAGATGATTTGAATCCCCCTTTGGATCTTGAAGTATGGGTTCCCCCAACAAAATTTAAAAATTTGGCTTTGTAATTTGGAATTTATGTGATGTGATTTAATTTGATGTGATTGGCCAGTTAATAAAAATTATTAAAAAAAAAAAAAGAATGTTTTGCTTGGGATGGGCTTTGAGCACTCAACACAACCAACTCATCAATTCTTTTCTTTTAATAGTTTTTATTTGATTTTGCAAGTATAAGATTATAACAATACAGCCATACATATCTATATTTAAAGATCTCTCCAAATCTTTGGACTTCGCAGCTTCCCCTCCATGGGTTCAACTGCATACTGTTCAATAGTCCATATTTTACATCACTCCATTTTCTCCATAGCAATTGCTACATTACAAGTGTTACTGCAATCCCGCTAATGTTTTCATCTGCTTACAGTGGTCATAAATTCATCAATTCTGATCAGGAGGAATGGGTTTTGATTTCCCCCAATCTTCCACATGCTCCCTGAAACTCCCCCCTTTTTTAAAATTAAGGGCCCAGTGGAGCTAAACATTTTTGTGGGTTTCATGCAAACTCTCTATAAGCGTAGTGTGTTGCATGTCCCCACAGCCATCTATGGGTCCCAGAAACACAAGGGTCCTGAACACAAGGATCATAAAGTTCCCGCACCACTTTGATTGCGCTACGCACCCTGATTGCTTCCTGGTGCCTGGAGTACGGATGGCTCCCGCCTCCCGTGATTCTCCAATACAATTTTGGAAGTTCCAGGCAGCTGTAAAAGTTCTAAACAGTTCTATAAAGTTTATAAAAGTGAAATCTTAGTCTGCTTCAACAGAAGTATAGTGTCCAGATCAAGGGACGTAATAGTCCCACTCTATTCCGCCTTGGTCAGACCACACCTGGAATACGGTGTCCAGTTCTGGGCACCATAAATTAAGGAAGAGATTGATGAGTTGGCAGGTATGGGGTGGAGAGTGACCAAGATGACCAAGGGCCAGGGAGGAATGGGGGAGGCCACCTCTCCATCCTGACCCTCCCAGGGAGGAGGAAGAGGAATACAGTATAAAGCGAAGTCACAGTTCAGAGGCAGATGAGGATAAAAGTTGGGAAATCATGGGAGAGCCAGAGCAACACCTGGCTGACATGTCATTAGAAAGCATTCTAGACCCACCATCTCCCAGAACCCAGCGAGCCTTAAAAGTAGGAGAGCAAAGAGCTCAAAGACAGAGGGTACTTAGCAGCACCCGCAGAGGAGGTGATGATGAATGAGGAAGTGAGAGAGCCGGGGGCTGGAGATTCACTTGGAGAAATAACAGGAGTGACAGTGGACATCCTTGTTCCCTTCCAAGAATAATTACAAAATTTTGGTAATGTGAATTCCCTGTGATCTATGTGATCTATATCTTCCAAAGTTTTAACAAATTTTCAGCCAGATCCAAATTTCATAATTACTTCCATTAAGTTGGTTGGTTCTACATGATCAAATGAGGGTAACGATTTTTTAAACTGAAACATCATTTTTCAAGAATCTCACTTCCCTAACTTCTTGAAAAATAATATTTTAAGAATCAGATGCTATTTTTAGTTTTTGCTGTCAGGTGCTCCTTTGTGTTCAGATCAGGTCTCAGCAAAATAATGTAGCATTTAGGAATGAAGATGCAGCCCAGAAGCCCAGCACTGGAGGCCAAGATGGAGAAAACCTGAACGGCTACCATGTACTTCCCCTTAGTGCTCAGGTAGGTGGGCACAAAGGACACCCAAACACTGCAGAAGACCAGCATGCTGAAGGTGATCAGCTTGGCTTCATTGAAGGACCCAGGCAGCTTCCTGGCTAGGAAAGCCACCGTGAAGCAGATGGCCGCCAGGAAGCCCATGTAGCCAAGGGCACCATAGAACATGGCCACAGACCCTTCGTTGCATTGCAGGATGATCTCCCCAGGCTGGGAGTGCATGTCAGAGTCTGGGAATGGTGGTGAGATCCCCAGCCAGATCATGCAGATGACAACTTGGACACAGGAACAGGAAATGACAATGGAGTTGGCCAGACTCTTCCCCAGCCATCTCCTCACTGAGTTCCCTGGCTTGGTGGCCAGGAAGGCCAGAACCACAGTGATGGTTTTTGCCAAGACAGAAGAAACAGCAACAGAGAAGATGATGCTGAAGGCTATTTGTTGGGACAGGCAGGTCCCTTTCCTTGGCCTCCCAATGAACAGGAAGGAGGACAAAAAGGAAAGCAGGAGGGAGACGAGGAGGATGTAGGAGAGGTCCCGGTTGTTGGCTTTGACTATGGGAGTTTCGTTGTATTTAATAAAGATTCCTAAATCAAAGCTTGTGGCTAAGGACCCCAGGAGGGCAAGGGAAAGTAGGACAACCCCCAGAGATTCTTCATAGGCTAGGAAGGTGATATGCTTGAACACACATTGATCTCGGTTCATGTTTGGATGCTGATTTTCTGGGCATTTTTGGCAATGGTCTGCATCTGCAAAAGAGAGAGAGAGAGAGAGAAAGAGTAATGTCTACTACTCTGGATTCAGCCAAGCCCTGAGCAGTATCTAGCCTCTGGGGAGGGATTCAGTTGTAGACCAAGTCAGTCTGGGACAGCCACAGATCACTACAGGTATTTAATTAGGTTTTTCTAAACATTAGCTCTACCCTGAAGAAATGTGGGACAGATTCCAGGGCTGGAGATCCCCAGCTTGGCCTCTGGCAGATTGGGCTGCTTGGAGCCCCCTATACCAGGGCCAAAAGGAGGATCAGGGGTCTGTGCAGAAGTCTAATATCTACCCTAGGTCCATAACAATCTCCCTGCTTAAGGACCCCGGGACAGTTAAGTCTAGTCAAAGACAACTATGGGGTGCAGTATTCATCTTGCTTCAGGCCAAGGGAGTTGGTGTTTGTCTACAGACAGCTTTCCAGGTCATGTGGCCAGCATGACTAAACCGCTTCTGGCGCAAAGGGGCACCATGACGAATGCCAGAGCGCACGGAAACACCGTTTACCTTCCCACTGCAGTGAAACCTATCCATCTACTTGCACTGGTGTGCTTTCGAACTGCTAGGATGGAAGAAGCTCGGAGAGAAACAGGACCTCAGCCCGTCGCGTAGTTTCAAACTGCTGACCTTCCGATCAGCAATACCAAGAGGCTCCGTGGTTTAGACCTCCCTCCTTCACATTTGATCAAAGGTATTTTTTGGAGTAAGGATGAATAGTAGGGCTAAGAAGTGGGAAATGGGTGGGCAGGCATTTAGTGATTGACATGTTTATATCCTCCTTTCCCAATCAGCTTAATATATTTATATATAATGATGATAATGATACATTTTAGAACAATATCGTAAACAATAATCATAAAAAGAGATTGATGATGATGATGATAATTTGAACCACCCAGTTCTCTCCCACACATGAACCATACCAGCCTGATCCTGCCCAGAAATGGTTTTGAGAGATTCCTGACTGAACCTTCTCTCTTCCCCAAGGCCAGCCTTTCCCTTGGAGTCACCCACCTTCCTGAGTGGAGATGGTCCCTTCTGCACAGGGAAGACATTCATAACAGCAAAGAGGCTTCCCTTCCTGGATCACCTTGACGGATCCAGGGCGACAGCTTTCCACACACCTGGAAGTAGGAAGCGTCTAGGCACAAAGACGAAGAGCGTCAATGAGAATTGTGTGTATCTGAAGAAGTGTGCATGCACACGAAAGCTCATACCAAGAACTAACTTAGTTGGTCTTTAAGGTGCTACTGGAAGGAAAAATTTTTTTTGTTTTGACTATGGCAGACCAACACGGCTACCTTTCTGTAATGAGAATTGTTGTTTGAGGCATAGTATGTTGTCATCTGCTGTAGCATCTAGAGTATAGCTTGAAACTCAGCATTTCCCATCACTGTCCATTACATGAATGATTCATGATTAAATTCCGAAAAAAACAAAGGACCTCCATTAAATAAAGTTCTGTATATGGGCCATGAGCTATTCACTACTGATAAAATACATGCAACAAGAGAAAAGCGAGGAACCCCCCTTTCCCCATTCACACAGTTTAGCAGGAAGCCTCCTTTGGCACCCAGCTGAGCAGAGGAGCTGTAGGAACTATCTGGAACAACGGCCCAGTGCTGGAGTTGACAGGCAACAGAGGGCAGCAGCCCACAGAACAGGGAGCACTTGTTAGAGCTCATAGAAAAGAGAGCAAAATGACAGGCATCATTCCCACTCCCCGTCACCTGATTGAGCCACTTGGGCCACACAATGGCCTCCGGGTCGATGGTGCACTTCAGGTCTGGGGATCCCTGTCTGTCAATACTCCCAAACTTCACTCTGAGGACGGATTTATTGGGGAACACCACCCAGTTCACAATGTCCAAGTCGGCTGCCAGCTCCCCGTTCTCATCCAAATACACTCTGTCCATGGAAGAATTGTAGAACTGGGTGTTTCCTAGGAAAGGGTGGAGCTGGAACAGAAGCAAAGATGAGAGCATTTAGAATAAAGGGAAGCGTAGGCCCCTGTTTTGCTAGCCCAGAAATGGAAAGTGAGCGAGGTCCCAGCTAAAGAGGATTGGCAACTTAAGTGGACAGAATATACAGAAATTGCAGATTTAACATACAGAATAAGAGAGCAAGAAGAAGATACATTGAAAGAAGAGTGGAAAGCATTTATTGAGTATAGGGAAAATAACTGTATGCAGCTGAAAACGGTGGCAGCATTAAGATAAATTCAACCCCGTAAATAATGTTTAATGGATGTAAAAGTAGAAAACTGATTTGAATGGTTATAGCAAAATATACAGGGGTGTATAAGATGTAAAATGAACCATGGAAAGAGAAGAAGGGAAGTTATCGGATATTTTAGAGTTTGTAAAATGTTTATTTGGAATTGTTCGATTGAAAATTTAATAAAAATTATATAATAATAATAATAATAATTAATAATAATAATAATAATAATAATAATAATAATAATAATGGTAGCATACTGACAATCCACTTCCCCTTTGCTTAGGGCTGGTTGCAGACTCAAATAGTCATGGAGGGATCTTGTCACTTTTGGTTCATACTGTTTTCTCTCTCACACACACCCCAATCTTAAATTCAGTTCTCCACATTTCTGAAGCATTTTTTAAATAATAAAAAAACTCATCAGAATTCTGGGGCTGACGCCCCAGAGGACAGGATCACACTTCAAAACGACCTTGACAGATTAGAGAACTGGGCGAAAACAAACAAGATGAATTTTAACAGGGAGAAATGTAAAGTATTGCACTTGGGCAAAAAAAATGAGAGGCACAAATACAAGATGAGTGACACCTGGCTTGAGAGCAGTACATGTGAAAAGGATCTAGGAGTCTTGGTTGACCACAAACTTGACGTGAGCCAACAGTGTGACGCGGTAGCTAAAAAAGCCAATGCAATTCTGGGCTGCATCAATAGGAGTATAGCATCTAGATCAAGGGAAGTAATAGTGCCGCTGTATTCTGCTCTGGTCAGACCTCACCTGGAGTACTGTGTCCAGTTCTGGGCACCACAGTTCAAGAAGGACACTGACAAACTGGAACGTGTCCAGAGGAGGGCAACCAAAATGGTCAAAGGCCTGGAAACGATGCCTTATGAGGAACGGCTAAGGGAGCTGGGCATGTTTAGCCTGGAGAAGAGGAGGTTAAGGGGTGATATGATAGCCATGTTCAAATATATAAAAGGATGTCACATAGAGGAGGGAGAAAGGTTGTTTTCTGCTGCTCCAGAGAAGCGGACACGGAGCAATGGATCCAAACTACAAGAAAGAAGATTCCACCTAAACATTAGGAAGAATTTCCTGACAGTAAGAGCTGTTTGACAGTGGGATTTGCTGCCAAGGAGTGTGGTGGAGTCTCCTTCTTTGGAGGTCTTTAAGCAGAGGCTTGACAACCATATGTCAGGAGTACTCTGATGGTGTTTCCTGCTTGGCAAGGAGTTGGACTCGATGGCC
Organism: Podarcis filfolensis; assembly: GCF_964270895.1. NCBI lineage: Eukaryota > Metazoa > Chordata > Lepidosauria > Squamata > Lacertidae > Podarcis > Podarcis filfolensis. Next base: position 3,188,494 of record NC_139605.1, on the reverse strand, counting down.
CTTGTGGTCTCTTCCAACTCTATGATTCTATGATTCTTTAGCATTTCTGTGTGATTTTCTCCTAGTAAGCATGTTTTTGAAGGATGCTCCCCCCTTGGATTGTTTCAGAAAGAGTGAGTTAGGTTCATTTTTCCTTTCACGGCAAACTGAACGAAATCTCTAAGATGGGCTTCAGCAGGGAAAGGCAGGAGCTTGGTGGAGGGAGCAGAGAGCCAGAGCAGAGACAAGCGGGTGTCAAAGCAATAGAGACTAGAGACAGCCTGATCAATGTCATCTCCCCTGCCAAAAATAATTCCAACTTGCGGGGAAAGGAGAATTGGGCACATGATGGGAGCAATTGCTCGGGGAGCTGTGCAATGAGGCAAGAATAAGAATAGTAAACAGAATTGAAAAAAGTATATGTATTAAGGAAGGTTTAAAATGGAAAATGGGTAATGTGTTTTGCAAACCTTGGGTTTTTTCCATAGTAGTTTTTTTCTAAAGGGCTCTGGGCTCTTGCTGAGATTAAGATTAACTAACTGGTTTAACATGTGAGTGTTGTAACCTTAGATCATGTGATGAAGGTTTTGGATTGCAATATCTCCTTTTTGAAGGGAGTTGCCTTTTTGTCTTTGGCTCCAAAACTCAATAGAGGCAATATGTAAAGGAAGCTCTCCTGAAGGTAAAAGAGAGAGAGAGAGAGAGAGATCCCGTGCCTGTGCTGGACAGAATGATGTTCTCATTCTGTTATAAAGAGTTTGTGAGTAAAGAGTGAATAATATTTCTATGCGCCTGGGCAATAATTCATTTCCAAAAGGAAATGAATGCTTCCAGTTCTTATGCTTCCAATCATTTCAAACTGCACAATATTCAATATCTGCAACACTACAGTCGATTGTCATACTCAGATGTGATGTCTATGAAGGGAAAGAAAATACCTGCCATGGCTGTAGCCTTTGAAGTCCCATTCTCTCAGTTCCCCTCTGCTTAGATCTAGATGAATATGCAGCATTTAAGGCACGAGCCACGGCTTGCACAGTGTTGTAGATCCTGTAGCTGTCTAGAGAGAGGATTCTTTCCAGATCATCTTGGGGAAGCCTCTCCAGTTTCCCTCTCTCTCTGCATCTTGTCTGGCCTTTCACTGAGAATGCATGCTTTAAATAGAAACAATTAAAAGCACCCTCCCAAAACTTCTTAATACCAGAGAAAAAGGGTGGAAAATCACCGTATTTTGCCCCTTTACTTGTCTCAGTGAAGAAGGAAAATATACCATGGATGTGTTGGAAAGATATGTAATTATACATCAGCTCCAGGGCGACATCCCACAAAACTGTTGTGATGAAGATTTTCCCAACAATGAATTTCATCACTGTGTCAAAAAACTGTTGTATAATGAGTAGTCCATCTAAGAAAAAAGTCATTTCCCCATAGTAAACAAATACATGCACTTGCCTCCACTTGCGGAATGGAAGACGAGGCATGTATACTCCATTTGTATTCAGTCCTTGGATGCTTTGTGAGATGACAACACAGACACTGCTCTTGATGAGCACGGGTGTCAAGCTCTTCAGGAACCTCTCTCCATTGTCGGTGTCTGGTGCAAGGAGGCCAATCAAGGTCCATCGGAAGTGCTGGAGCAGCTTGACAATCCCTGGGTACAGGGCTTCTTCTTTGGGGACCATCCGGTAGAAAAAAGGGAAATGCCTCTTATCATTCAGAACATGAGAGACAAAAGTATAAGTGACCTGGGAAGAGAAGGAAGATTTGTATCTTGTTTGATTTCAGATCAAAGCCTAAATATTTCTAAGCCCAACATGAGATTGGGCTTATACCTCTCTCCATTCCTACCTGTGGGATTTTATAGATGCCCAACACGTTTGAAATCTGGATGGAGTTTTGAGAATCGGACCCTTCGAGAACAGCCAGTAAGTTAGTCTGTTTACCACAGCTGTAGTTTGGAAAGTTCAGCTGCCCAATTGACAGCATGTCTAGCAAAGCATCATAGGTCACCCTTCCATCAAAAAAGTTCTCATGGATGCTGTAGCCCAGGGTGATGTTGGGTAACAGCTTTTGATTCTGGTTGATTGCTTGAATGGCATACAAGAAGGAGAGGAGCTGCCAGTACTTTGTGGGTCCTTTCCTGGGGGGAGAAATTATATACATGCCAGCACTGTCCAAGTGAAATTTCTGTTCTACCTCTAATATTCAGCTCTACCTCTCTTTCAAATCAGAACCAGTGAAGGCAGTGAAGGTCCTGTGTGAGTGTCTGGAGGCGGTTGGAGGATCAATATGGCTAACCTGATCCAAAACACCCACCCACCCCACTCACACATGAAAACAAAGACCACCACAGCCAACCACAAATGAACAACCACACCCTAGGCCAACCCCAACCTCTCTCACCACCAAAGGAACGCAAGTGAACAGCAAAGAACCTGCACAAGCAATACTGACACCAAACCCTACATATAGTAAGTAAAATAGAAAGGCACAGTGAAGGTCCTGTGTGAGTGTCTGGAGGCGGTTGGAGGATGGATGGCGGCTAACAGATTGACAAGACAGAAGTAATGTTTTGGGGGGACAGGAGGCAGGCAGGTGTGGAGGACTCCCTGGTCCTGAATGGGGCAACTGTGTCCCTGAAGAACCAGGTGCGCAGTCCGGGAGTCATTTTGGACTCACAGCTGTCCATGGAGGCGCAGGTCAATTCTGTGTCCAGGGCAGCTGCTTACCAACTCCATCTGGTACGAAGGCTGAGACCCTACCTTCCCGCAGACTGTCTCGCCAGAGTGGTGCATGCTGTAGTTATCTCTCACTTGGATTACTGCAATGCGCTCTATGTGAGGCTACTTTTGAAGGGGATCTGGAAACTACAACTAATCCAGAATGCAGCAGCTAGACTGGTGACTGGGAGCGGCCGGCGAGACCACATAACACTGGTCTTGAAAGATCTACATTGTCTCCCAGTACGTTTCCAAGCTCAGTTCAAAGTGTTGGTGCTGACGTTTAAAGCCCTAAACGGCCTTGGTCCAGTATACCTGAAAGAGCGTGACTGGTGACTGGGAGCGGCCGGCGAGACCACATAACACTGGTCTTGAAAGATCTACATTGTCTCCCAGTACGTTTCCAAGCTCAGTTCAAAGTGTTGGTGCTGACGTTTAAAGCCCTAAACGGCCTTGGTCCAGTATACCTGAAAGAGCGTCTCCACCCCCATCGTTCAACCCGGACACTGAGGTCCAGCGCCGAGGGCCTTCTGGCGGTTCCCTCACTGCAAGAAGCCAAGCTACAGGGAACAAGGCAGAGGGCCTTCTCGGTAGTGGCACCCGCCCTTTGGAACACCCTCCCACCAGATGTAAAAGAGAAGAACAACTTCCAGACTTTTAGAAGCAGGCAGCCCTGTTTAGGGAAGCTTTTAATGTTTAACAGACCACTGTATTTTAATATTTTGTTGGAAGCTTCCCAGAGTGGCTGGGGAAACCCAGCCAGATGGGTGGGGTATAAAAATATTATTATTATTATTATTATTATTATTATTATTATTATTATTATTATTATTATTATCAGGGATCTAAGACAGTGATTAAAAGATCCAGAAAGCACTATCATAATTCCACTTTGAGAAAGTAGATATTTCCCCCTTGTATATTAAACCTAAGGCAAACAGACACCCTTCTCCTACCACCATTTTTCAGAAGAATCCTGCAGAATCAGCCCCGAGGCTCATCTGTTCCAGCATTCTCAAGGCGGCCAACCAGATGCACATGGAAAACTGAGAAGCACAAGAACTCCTCCCCTACTTGAGATTCTCAGTTACTGGTACCCAGAGGCATAGTGCCTGTGACAATGAATGGAGAACATAGCCATTGTGACTGGTAGCCGCTGAGAGCCTCATCACCCCCAAATTTATCTGCCAGTGGGATCTCCTTATGTTCTTAAAGGCAGGTACCAGATCATGAGAAAGGCTCCTGAAAGTAACTGGAGATGAGTTGGATCTCATGGAAATGGTAGCAAATGGAACACCAGGAACTCCATCCCCACAAAAGGTCTTACCAATAAAAGCTGGTGGAAGGACATTGGCTAAAGATATGAGGATGAAACACAGTGCTTGTGGCAGAGATGACCCCACTGATGAGGTGGTCTCCTGGCCTGAAATAATTAGGTGAATCTATCTCATCCCTTTCCAAAGACAAGAGGCATTTTGTCTTCAGTTTCCCACAGTCCCCATAAGGCAGTAGAAGCAGTAGAATGAGGACCATCTTTTTCCTCCCAGGAACGAGCACCTCCCTTACAAAGAATTAGAAGTCTTTTGTTGTGGTCCTTGCAAGATGCAGTAACTTTCTTCTCACTAACGGAGCCCTGCAGAGGGGCCACATGTGAAGTGGAGAGAAGTCAAGCCAACCTCATTCTGGTGCAGTTATCATCTGTCCTAAATCTCAGCGCCCCCCCCCCAAGTTTTGAGTGGCTTAGGAGGCATATATCTGCCAGACCTTTCTGCCTCATATCCATAACATCACGTTTAGTGGACTCAGATGTGATCTTTGGAAGCAAAAAAACAACACACACTATCATTTTGATAATTATATGGAGAAGAAGTACCACCTCTGCAAGTTTCTAGACACTTTATGCAGCTCCACCTGCAACTGCAGGGCTGAAGAAAAACATGTTTGCGAAAACTCCAAGATCTGCCTCCAAACTGTGAGATGCAAATGCCAAAGATTGGTGAAAAATGCCATGCTTAAGAGTTAGAAGTTACCTGAACTATTCTACGTGAGCTCTGGCAGAATCCCCCGCCCCCAACTGATGCTAACACAGGATAGGGCTATTTTGATGAATTTGAGAGGTGAAAAAGGGAACTGAAATTGCACGTAAAGACAGAAGTGATTCAGATTTTTTGGTAGGTTTTTGTTTTTGTTCTTGTTTTTATTATAGACTTTTTGGTCTTATCCTGTATTTTTATGCTGTGAACCACCCTAAGATCATTGGGTGAAGGGCGGTATACAAATTTAATAAAGAAACAGACAAACCAACACTTGGACTTCCAAAAAAGCTTTCAACAAGGTGCCTCCTGGGTAAGCTTAGTAGTCATGGAATAAGAGAAGAGGTCCTCTGGTGGATCAGGAATGGAAGTTGCAGGAAGCAGAAAATAGGCTTAAGTGGATAGTCCTTCAAATGGGGGGGGGGGGTGCCAGATGTTCTTGACCAAAAGCTCGCAAGGATAATTTGGCTATCTCATTTGGCACCAACTAAAGATTCTGCAGTAGACCCAAGGGCAGCCCCAGAAAGAGTGCATTGCAGTAGTCCAGCTCCAAGTTTTCCATTACTCCAGTGGTCAGCCTATTCCTGTTCACAAACAGCCATAGAGGACACGTGGATCTCTAATGACAAAGGGGTATCCAAGAGTACCCCCAAACTATGCACTTGCTCCTTTAGAAGTGGGAATCATCCAAAGAGCCTACAAATTGTGTGCCAAGCTCCTGTGTTCCTGTCACTCCCTAAGTGATGAAAAACCAGACAAGACAACAGCATAACATTGGTTCCAAATGAGCTACAACTCTATTGATTACAGATGTGAATGGTTTGGCATTGGCATTGCGTATAGCCATTTATTCCACCGCAGTCCACCTGCTGGGGGTGCATCTAAGGGTAATCCACACCTGCCCCCCATGACTTACGTCAAGTAGGGGTAATTACCGAAGGGTCCCTGTTGGAGGAGTGCTATAGCCCTAGCCCCCGCCTGGGCATCCGGACAGAAGCAACTCCTCACAGATCCCTTTAACAGGATACCCTTAACCAAGGAGTGGTGGACAGAGGCTGTAACCTCCCCTCCAGCCAAGACTAAGGCTTACCCAATGCCTAACCTCACAAAGTTGTGAGGATTGCTATGAGGAAGGCGAAAATCAAATGGCCAGGGCCAAGTTGCCAAGTGGAAAAATTCCTGCCAGGTGTTAGATTTCTGTTTATGCCACTGTGCAGTTTTTGGAGCCACAAGACTCTGTTTACATTCCAGACTGTTGGAAGTCTCACGGGAGATGGATGTTGTTATTACTGGTTTCCTGTTTCTTTGTTCCAGTTGGTTCTCTGCCTTCACAGAGAGCAGATGTATATTCTTTTCTGTCCTGCGTAGTTAGAAATAAAACGTAGCAATGTAGCTCATATATTTCTCGTACTTCTGCTGATGTTTGTATACTCTGGGGAATGAGAACGTGCTTAGAGCCTCATCAAAGGCTTAGGTCATTTATTACTGTCGGTGGAGATGACGGAGAATGTCCGAGGAGGAGTAGCTCGGTTGTGCAGAGTTCCGACACCAGGCCCCAAATATGGCGGCTGACAATGTTCATAGGAAGGTCTTAGTATGGAAATAAGACATATGAAAAAGGGGGCGGAGGGTGGGAGATCCAACGACAAACTGGGGAGGAGGCCTGGGCAGGCCCCAAGTTATCCCTCCAGGGAGCGGGGCCAAGCAATGCCTATTGGCCAGTTGGGCCCACCCCCTGTGGAATGCCTGCACCTAAGCCTGGCACAATTGGTCAATCCGCAGGCAGGCAGCAACCCTCCCCAGCAGGGCACCAAATTGCGGGCGTGGACTTGGTTGGCCGCAACACCGCCTGACTACTAAAGGTAAGTGGACTTTCCAGGATTTGAACACAGTGTATTGGACCTTATGGAGTCCACTGCTGCATCCAGACACTGGTCACAAGCCTTCAGAGACTCTCCTGTTATGGAGAAGGAGAGCTGTGTGTTAATGTAAAGGTGTAAAGACCCCTGGATGGTTCAGTCTCGTCAAATGCGACTATGGGGAGTGGCGCTCATCTCGCTATCAGGCCGAGGGATCGGGTGTTTATCCACAGACAACTTTCCGGGTCATGTGGCAAACAGGACTAAACCGCTTCTGGCGCGATGGGACACCTTGATGGAAGCCAGAGTTTGGGACTTGGGACACAATATACAAATGGCAGATTGGGAGAGGTAATGGAAAACAGATTTGAAATTTATGGGACCTTGTTCACTGACATAAAATTATATGAAAATGATGTACTGGTGGTATTTGGCTCCAAATAGAACGAGTTCAAATACCTGCTGGAAATGTCAAGAAAAAGAAGGTACGTTTTATCATATGTGGTGGATGTGTAAATTCATCAGCAAATCTCTTTGGAGGTCTACCTTTCGTGGCTCTTTCAGACCTGCGAATTAGTCATAAGTCTTCAACACTCTCCTCTTCTTTCTTAGGAGAAAAGTGGCCTACTGTATAGTGAACAGTGGTTCCTCCAGTTCTCGATCAGAGCCTTCAGAGGGTCGCATAGAGGCCGTAGCACTCTTGAAATCCCCTGAATCATACGATTCAGTTTCAGATTCAGATTCAGAACCTTCATTAGTGGGTGTGGGCCTTTGCTGTTGTTTATCCTCAGTCTCTTCACTGTCATCAGGATAACATTGGAAAATTCCCACATTCTCCCCCCACTTGGCTATAAAGTAACTAAAAATTTATGGGAGATGATATATAATGAATTGGAAAATTTTTTTAAAATAACTTTTGTTTAAAAACCAGAAGCCTTCTTATTAGGAATTACAGTTACCGACATACCAAAGGACCAGAAAAGATTGTTTATGTATGCGACAACAGCTGCACGGATGCTACGAGCCCAGAGATGGAAGAAACAACCCTGAGCAGAGAAGAATGGCAAACCAAGTTGATGGACTATGCTGAAATGGCAAAATTAACTGGGAAGCTCAGAAAGCAAGACCATTGTAAGCAGGTTAAAACATTAGCAGGATTTTAACCACACTTGTAAATTAATGGAAAATATGGACAATTTGGAAAGACAAAATTTGGACAGTTTTGATGCAGGTGTAAATATTACCACTAGGACCTACAGAAGGGTTGGGGGGAAGTCAGGAGATTCAGCGTAATTTTGGCATTTGAATCTTGTATTGCTTTTTGTTGTATGTTTCTTTATTTTATTCATATAAAAAAATTAAAAAACAACATCAAACTGCTAGGTTGGCAGGAGCTGGGACAGAGCAATGGGAGCTTGCCACTGTCGCACGGATTCGAACCGCCAACCTCCCGACAAGCAAGCCCAAGAAGCTCAGTAGATCACAGTGCCAGCCATGTCCCTAGAGCTGTGTGTTATCGGCATACTGGTGGCCCCTTGCTCCAAAGCTCCTCAGGACCGCACCCCATGACTTCATATAGATTTTAAATAGCGTATAGATCTTAAATAGCGCTGGGGAGAGAATAATAACTTGCAGCACCCCATAACACATCAAAATTTACAAAAAGGGCAACCCAAATGATCACAACATGTCAGGGAATAGTCTAAAGACGAGGACAGGGGAATGCATTCTATGGCAGACCAGTTTCCTCTCCGATGGAGAGATGGAGGGGAAAAAGTCACACAAACACCCTTGTTCACAGGGTGTTCAGAAGCAGAGAGACAGGAGCTGAACAGCTGAGGGAGGAGTTGCCCAGGTACGAGACAATGACAAGGGAACCCGAAGGGAGGGGGCAGCTAGTTGAGATGTCACTTGAGAGTGTGGGGAACCCCCCTCACCACAGACTCGGAGGACTGAACATATCAGAGAGCAAAGAAGTCAGAGGGAGGGAGGAACTTCCCATTGGCACCTAAAACGCTACGGAAGTCGGAAGGAGGATTTAGAGCAGCCAAATGCCCTCCTTGCAAAGAGCTGTGTATTTCTGCTTGCAACATGGTGCTGTAATAAAAGGACTATAAATAGATCAACTGCTTGTTAATTCTTATCTGTGATGTTACCAAAGGGAGAGGAGAACTCTCCACGCCTGACACAACATCACTCTTCCCCCTTCCCCTTTCCTTTACTTCTCATGGAAACTCAAGGGATTTGTCCAAAGTTCTCCTTTGGGTCCACTAAAATGGACCCCATTTTTGAGAGGAACGTGAGGTGACATCCTGCTTCTAATTCAGTCAATGAATCAGTCAACCAAACAATAATGCTTTCCACCTGTTTCAAGGCTTCTCCAGACACCCTGCTGATTCAGCATTCATCCTGATTATGTGGTGCTCTATGATAATAATCATAATCATAATCATAATAATTTATTTATTCATTCCCCGCCCTCCCCAGCCATGGCCAGGCTCAGGGCAGCTAACAAGCAATAATAAAAACAAGCTGAATGAATACAACTTAAAAACAAGATTAAAATACAACATTAAAACGTTAAAACGCAGCCTCATCACAGAAGGAGAAAGGAAAAAGAAAGAGGGGGAGGGAATCAAATTGACTCTAAGCCAAAGGCCAGGCGGAACAACTCTGTCTAACAGGCCCTACAGAAAAAAATCAGATCCTGCAGGGACCTGGTCTCATGAGGCAGAGCGTTCCACCAGGCCAGAGCCAGTGTTGAAAAAGCCCTGGCTCTGGTTGAGGCTAATCTAACTTTCTCAGGGCCCAGGACCTCTAGGGTGTTGCTATTTATGGACCTTAAGGTCCTCCATGGGCAATACCGGGAGAGGCGGTCCCGTAGGTACGAGGGTCCTAGGCCGTGAAGGGCTTTAAAGGTCAAAACCAGCACTTTAAATCTGACCCTGTACTCCACCGGGAGCCAGTGCAGCTGGGAATGCACTGGGTGAATATGCTCCCATGGCAGAGACCCCGTGAGATTTAAGGTGCTGGTTTTGACCTTTAAAGCCCTTCACGGCCTAGGACCCTCGTACCTACGGGACCGCCTCTCCAGATATGCCCCACGGAGGACCTTAAGGTCCATAAATAGCAACACCCTAGAGGTCCCAGGCCCTAAGGAAGTTAGATTAGCCTCAACCAGAGCCAGGGCTTTTTCAACACTGGCTCCGGCCTGGTGAGACCAGGGCCCTGCAGGATCTGATTTCTTTCCACAGGGCGTGTAAGACAGAGTTGTTCTGCCTGGCCTTTGTTTTTTTTAAAAAAAATAATATTTATTAAAAGTTTAAGAATTACAGAAAGAAATAAAAAAAGAAAAAGAAAAAATAAACAATACAAATCAATACATTACAGTACATATAAAAAGAAAAACAAAAGACACAATACATAAAAACAAAAGCAAAAACAATTAAAAACACATCCAATATTTCCATATCTTTATCTTTCATTGACTTGTTTCATCGACCTCACACCTCCCTTTTTTGTATTCTAGTTATTAATTATTTCAGCAAATCCTTTCCATCTTTCACTGTTTTCTGTCATTTAATTGTCTTAATTTATTTTAACCTTATCTTACCGTTTAAAACCTTAAAACTTATTTATACTTAACTCCTTATAACATTTCTACAAAAGCCGTATAATTTCATTCCAACATTTTTCTAACACTCATTAATTTTACAATATTTCTCTAAATAAATTTTTAAACTTTTTTTCCAATCTTCTTCCACCGTCTCTTCTCCCTGGTCTCGGAATCTGTCAGCCCCCCCAACTCCAATCTCCCCCTGAACCAAATCCAGATCCCAAAAGCCAGAACATACCTGCATAAGGGGATCTATCCAACTTTCCTTCTCCAATCCAAGCAGGACTCCATCCCTCCAAATCTGGCTTTCTCTAGATTCAATCGTAAAAGGCAACAGCTTATGTTCATCAAATTGTCACTGTAAGGCCGGGGCTCTCTCCACTTGAATTACTTGAGGTTCAACAATAGCTTTCTCCTTCGTCTTCTCCACAGCTTGCCATGTCAAAACAGGTTCCTGAATCAAATCCTGAGTTGTTTCTGTATGAGTATTCACTTTTTGTCCCAAATCAGTCATTTTTTGTCCCAAATTGTCAATTTTAATAATCATCACATCCGTCTTCTCATGAAGCTGTTCCCATAAAGCACTTGTCTTGCAAAATGCAATCACTAAGGCTTCTTCTGTCAACATTCTTGTCCAAGGTCAATCTCTGATTCTCACGGTCTTTAATCTCTACAGCTGGAAAATTCCCCAGCTCCATGCCTGCAACAGTTTCAAAAGCTCCCTCTAGGGGAAACAATTTCTATTTGTATCCGTCCTTTTAAACGCAGATCCAGCAACAAAGTTAGTTCGATTTTCAGTTACTTTTGCTCCTTTTTAAATGCAAAAGGAAACAATGGAAACAATATATTTCTCTTATTTAACTATCTGTCAACATACGTTTTATTCACAGTCAATGAACTTTCCCAAAACGTTGATCTTACTGGCAGCTCGTTCCCAGGTTCAAAACGGTGGTGATTTATCTTTCTTCACTCTCTCTCCTGCAGGCTTAGGCGATCTAAAATTTCCCCCCTCTTCTCCTGCTTCCAAGGGGGGTGTAGTAATTTTAACCAATGGAGATTTAATCCTTTACAAAAGGCTTTCCAGACTTTAGTTTGCAACGTCTTTGCTTCAATCTATTTACAAAAGAGGAAGGCGGACTTCCTGTTTGAAAACTTCCTGTTTCGATGCCAAATTAAAATGTTTAAAGATCCAATTTTCCGTTCTACTCACGGGTAGTTGTTTAAAGTCCAATTGTCCACAGGAAACAGTCAGCACTCTCCGGCAACAGCAATGTGGCTTCACTCCATGAAAAAAGCAGTCGATTCGAAGCACCGCGCCGCTCACCCCACGTTGCTCCGGAACCCCGAAACCGGGTTTCCCCGCGAGTAGGGGAGGCGCAAAAGGTGCCAGCCGTATCCCACGTCCACAGGCTTCTCCCGCATGTGGTTTTTAGTGGGTGTCCGCCTCGCTGTGGCGGTCCAGACCCTGGTTTCCACGGAGCGGATTCCTCCCGATCAGAGGAAATCCGCCGTTGCCGGAGGCGCTAACCCGGAAGTCCCGTTCTGCTTGTCCTTTGGCTTGGAGACAATTTGATTCCCGTCCCCTCTTTCTTTTTCCTTTCTCCTGTGATGAGGCTGCATTTTAATGTTTTATTTCAATCTTGTTTTTAAGTTATATTCATTCAACTTGTTTTTATTATTGCTGGTTAGCTGCCCTGAGCCCAGCCTTGGCTGCGGAGGGCGGGGTACAAATAAAATTGTTGTTGTTGTTGTTGTTATAGAGCACCACATAATCAGGTAAATCAGGATGAATGCTGAATCAGCAGGGTGTCTGGAGAAGCCTTGAATCAGGGGGAGAGGATATTTTTTTGGTTGACTGATTCATTGACTGAATCAGAAGCAGGATGTCACCTCACGTTCCTCTCAAAAATCGGGTCCATTTTAGTGGACCCAAAGGAGAACTTTGGACAAATCCCTTGAGTTTTCATGAGAAGTAAGGGAAGGGGGAAGAGTGATGTTGTGTCAGGCGTGGAGAGTTCTCCTCTCCCTTTGGTAACATCACAGATAAGAATTAACAAGCAGTTGATCTATTTATAGTCCTTTTATTACAGCACCATGTTGCAAGCAGAAATACACAGCTCTTTGCAAGGAGGGCAGTCGGCTGCTCTAAATCCTCCTTCCGACTTCCGTAGCGTTTTATGTGCCAATGGGAAGTTCTTCCCTCCCTCTGACTTCTTTGCTCTCTGATATGTTCAGACCTCCGAGTCTGTGGTGAGGGGGGGTTCCCCACACTCTCAAGTGACATCTCAACTAGCTGCCCCCTCCCTTCAGGTTCCCTTGTCATTATCTCGTACCTGGGCAACTCTTCCCTCAGCTGTTCAGCTTCTGTCTCTCTCTGCTTCTGAACACGCTGTAGACTGTCGGACTTGCATTTGTCCGAGCGACTCTTCCGGTCGAGTCTGTGATTAACGACCTGAGCCTTTGATGAGGCTCCAAGCACGTTCCCCCATTACGCAGAGTATCCAGCACGCAGGGAAGGAGCCGAGATAGTATGAGCTACATTGTAAAGAGTGTTTTATTTCTAACTACGCAGACAGAAAAGAAATATACATGCTCTCTCTGTGAAAGCAGAGAGCAACTGAACAACAAAGGAACAGGAAACCAATAAACATCACATCCGTCTCCCGTCTTCCGTGAGACTTCCAACAGAATGGAATCTCTGGAATGCAAAACAGAGTCTTGTGACTCCAAGCACTGCACAGTGGCAACAAGCAGAAACTAACATGGACAAGGTAGAGGTGACTTTTCCCCTCCATCTCTCCATCGGAGAGGAAACTGGTCTGCCATAGAATGCATTCCCCTGTCCTCGTCTTTAGGCTATTCCCTGACATGTTGTGATCATTTGGGTTGCCCTTTTTGTAAATTTTGATGTGTTATGGGGTGCTGCAAGGTATTATTCTCTCCCCAGCGCTATACACTATATAAAATCTATATGAAGTCATGGGGTGCGGTCCAGAGGAGTTTTGGAGCAAGGGGCCACCAGTATGCCGATAACACACAGCTCTAGGGACATGGGTGGCAGTGTGATCTACTGAGCTTCTTGGGCTTGCTGGTTGGAAGGTTGGTGGTTTGAATCCATGTGACCGTGGCAAGCTCCCATTGCTCTATCCCAGCTCCTGCCAACCTATCAGTTTGATGTTGTTTTTATTTGATTAAAATAAAGAAACATACAACAAAAAGCAATACAAGATTCAAATGCCAAAATTAGGCTGAATCTCCTGACTTCCCCCCCCCAACCCTTCTATGGGTGCTAGTGGTAATATTTACACCTGCATATCAAAACTGTCCAAATTTTGTCTTTCCAAATTGTCCATACTTTCCATTAATTTACAAGTGTGGTTAAAATCCTGCTAAGGTTTAAACCTGCTCACAATGGTCTTGCTTTCTGAGCTTCCCAGTTAATTTTGCCATTTCAGCATAGTCCATCAACTTGGTTTGCCATTCTTCTCTGCTCAGGGTTGTTTCTTCCATCTCTGGGCTCGTAGCATCTGTGCGGCTGTTGTCGCATACATAAACAATCTTTTCTGGTCCTTTGGTATTTCGGTAACTGTAATTCCTAATAAGAAGGCTTCTGGTTTTTAAACAAAAGTTATTTTAAACATTTTTTCCAATTCATTATATATCATCTAGAAATTTTTAAGTTACTTTACACATCCACCACATATGATAAAAGATACCTTATTTTTCTTTACACTTCCAGCAGGAATTTGAGCTCGTTCTATACATTATTGCTAATGTAACAGGGGTCAAATACCACCAGTACATCATTTTCATATAATTTTATGTCAGTGAACAACGTGCCATAAATTTCAAATCTGTTTTCCATAACCTCTTCCAATCTTCCATTTGCATATTGTGTCCCAAGTCCCAAGCTCTGGCTTCCATCACGGTGTCCCGTTGCGCCTGAAGCTGTTTAGTCATGTTGGCCACATGACCCAGAAAGTTGTCTGTGGATAAACACCCGATCCCTCGGCCTGATAGCGAGATGAGCGCCACTCCCCATAGTCACATTTGACGAGACTGAACCATCCAGGGGTCTTTACACCTTTACATTAACACACAGCTCTCCTTCTCCATAACAGGAGAGTCTCTGAAGGCTTGTGACCAGTGTCTGGATGCAGCAGTGGACTCAGTAAGGTCCAATACACTGTGTTCAAATCCTGGAAAGTCCACTTACCTTTAGTGGTCAGGCGGTGTTGTGGCCAACCAAGTCCATGCCCGCAATTTGGTTCCCTGCTGGGGAGGGTCACAGCCTGCTTGCGGACTGACCAATTGTGCCAGGCTTAGGTGCAGGCATTCCACAGTGGGTGGGCCCAACCGGCCAATAGGCATTGCTTGGCGCCGCTCCCGGGGGGATAACTTGGGGCCTGCCCAGGCCTCCTCCCCAGTTTGTTGTTGGATCTCCCACCCTCCATCCCCTTTTTCATATGTCTTATTTTCATACTAAGACCTTCCTATGAACATTGTCAGCCGCCATATTTGGGGCCTGGTGTCGGAACTCTGCACGACTGAGCTACTCCTCCTCGGACGTTCTTCCTCATCTCCAACGGTGATTAACGACCTAAGCCTTTGATGAGGCTCTAAGCACACTTCCGGGTTAGCGCCATCGGCGAATGGCGGAGTTCCTCCGACCGGAGGAGCGGTCTCCGTGGAAATTGGGGTCTCCCGCCACGGCGAAGGCGGGGGCCCATTAGAAATCCCAGGCGGAGGAAGCCTGGGACCGTGGGGTTCGGCAGAGCACCAAGAGCGCCTCCCCTACTCACGAGGAAACCCTTTTTGGGGGCTCCGAAGTGAAGTGGGGTGAGCAGCGCGGTGCATCGAACCAATCGCTATTTCCATGGAGGGAAGCCGCGCAGCCATCGCCGGAGAGCGCTGACTTTTTCCTGATGACATCTGGACTCTAAATCAAGTACCCGTGAGTAAAAATGGAGAATCGGATTAAGAACCTGCAAATTTTATGAATTAGGCACGAAGCGGGAAGGTGTAAACAGGAAGTCGCCTCCCGTTCTTGTATACAGATTGAAGCAAAGACCTTGCAACCTAATAGCCGAAAAAGTCTTTTTAAAGTTGGAAATTTCCTGCACCCGTAACTAACAAAACCCCCCTTGGAAGCAGGAGAAAAAAGGGGGGGGGAATTTGACTGTTTAATCCTGCAGGAAGTGAGAGAAGGGATTTAAGTTTCTACCGTCCCAAACCTGGGGACGGGGTATCGGGACAGAATTTGTTTGAGACGTCCATCGATTGAAAGTGGAGCACTTTGACAGATAGAAAAAATAAAAGAAAAGAGAAACAAACTAACTTCAATGCCACCTTCTGCATTTCTGCTTTTAAAGAAACAAAGTATTTGAAATTGAAAGGACTTTGAAAATTGAAAGTAACTTTCTTTGTTTGATATTTTCCTGAAAAATGGATACAAATAGAAATTGTGTCCCCTAGAGGGAGCTTGTCAATTTGCAGTCTCAGCTTACATATGTGAGGTCTGAACCGTGGGAACAGTTGTCTGACCTTGTTTTGGAACAGAAATGTCTTGGCAGGAAGGTTTGGTGTTTGCCCTTGACAGGACTAATGTTATGCTGGAACAGCTGTCTGTGAAAATGAGTCTGCTGAATGAAAAACTAAACATCGTGAGTGCTGTGGCCAGTGAATATGATTTAACAGGGAACAAGGATAAAGAAGCTACACTGCGATCAACACAGGAATCTGGTTTGACAAGGGAAGTTCAAGGGCAGATGGAGAAGGAAGAGGCAGTAGCTACTCCCTGCATAACACAAATGGTAAGATCCAAAGTTCTTCAGGAACAAAACCCATTGCCTTGGAAGATGGAATTTGGAGGGTGCTGGGAAGCTTCTGAAGTCAAGGAAGCTTTTTACTCTAGTGGGACTGTGAAACAGGTGAACAACTATTTGGACAAATACTTTTTGGACTACAAAGAAGATTGGGAGTGGAACTGGGGGCAAGGGAACAATCTGAAGAAAAATGGAGATTATTACTGGATGGAACCCTCCGGAGACCCACTCCCCCAGAAACTAACAATAGACAAGGAACTGCGTAAATACAAACAAGAACAAAAAAATTTGCAGAAGGGGCCTAGAAGAGACTTAAGAGCCTCGGACATTAGGACACCGGATTGATGGACTAAGTAATGGACAGAAAGGACGGATATGACCCGAAACCAGGAAGAAGGGACGTTGGATGAAAACCAGAAATATGAAGGGAAATTTTTATGTTAATTTTGGAATTAGAGTAATATTATTGAAATTTGAGGGATTTTGTTGGAAAGGATCTAAATTGGCTTTAGTAGAAATGTTTTTAAGGAGAAATGCATAAATGTGATGTGTTTTTGAAATTTTAAGATTTTTAAAATAAGATAAGGCGAAACGGAGTAAGGTAAATTGAATAATAGACTATATTAAAAGAGGGAAAAGATATGTTGATTAATTAATAAGACAGAGTGTGAAGATTAATAATTTAAACTAAAATTGAGAAATATGGGAAGAATTTGCTGAAACAACGATCTAAACTGGAATACAAAAAGGGAGGTGTGAGGAGGTTCAAGAACTAAACAAATGAAAAACTGTAATTTGAGATTTGTTTTTTTTCCTTTTTCTTTTTTGGGCTAGGGGTTTTTTCTATGTATTGTTAAAACTTTGAATAAATATTATTTAAAAAAGAAAGAAAGATGAGGCTCTAAGCACATTCCCATTCCGCGAGTATACAAACATCAGCAGAAGGACGAGAAATATATGAGCTACATGGCTACGTTTTATTTCTAACTACGCAGAACAGAAAAGAATACACATCTGCTCTCTGTGAAGGCAGAGAACCAACTGGAACAAAGAAACAGGAAACCAGTAATAACAACATCCGTCTCCCGTGAGACTTCCAACAGTCTGGAATGTAAACAGAGTCTTGTGACTCCAAAAACTGCACAGTGGCATAAACAGAAATCTAACAACTGGCAGGAATTTTTCCATTTGGCAACTTGGCCCTGGCCATTTGATTTTTGCCTTCCTCATAGCAATCCTCACAACTTTGTGAGGTTAGGCATTGGGTAAGCCTTAGTCTTGGCTGGAGGGGAGGTTACAGCCTCTGCCCACCCCTCCTTGGTTAAGGGTATCCTGTTAAAGGGATCTGTGAGGAGTTGCTTCTGTCTGGGTGCCCAGGTGGGGGCTAGGGCTATAGCACTCCTCCAACAGGGCCCCCTCGGTGGTTATCCCTACTTGATGTAGGTCATGGGGGGCAGGTGTGGATTACCCTTAGATGCACTCCCAGCAGGTGGACTGCGGTGGAATAAATGGCTATACGCAATGCCAATGCCAAACCATTCACATCTGTAATCAATAGAGTTGTGGCTCATTTGGACCCAATGTTATGCTGTTGTCTTGTCTGGTTTTTCATCACTTAGGGAGTGACAGGAACACAGGAGCTTGACACACAATTTGTAGGCTCTTTGGATGATTCCCACTTCTAAAGGAGCAAGTGCATAGTTTGGGGGTACTCTTGGATACACTTTTGTCACTAGAGACCCACGTGTCCTCTATGGCTGTTTGTGAACAGGAATAGCCTGACCACTGGAGCATTGGAAAACTTGGAGCTGGACTACTGCAATGCACTCTTTCTGGGGCTGCCCTTGGGTCTACTGCAGAATCTCTAGTTGGTGCCAAATGAGGTAGCCAAATTATCCTTGCGAGATTTTGGTCAAGAACTTCTGGCAGCCCCCCCCCCCATTTGAAGGACTATCCACTTAAACCTATTTTCTGCTTCCTGCAACTTCCATTCCTGATCCACCAGAGGACCTCCTCTCTTATTCCATGACTACTAAGCTTACCCAGGAGGCACCTTGTTGGAAGCTTTTTTGGGAAGTCCAAGTGTTGGTTTGTCTGTTTCTTTATTAAATTTGTACACTGCCCTTCACCCAATGATCTTAGGGTGGTTCACAGCATAAAAATACAGGATAAGACCAAAACGTATATAATAAAAACAAGAACAAAACCAAAACCCAAAAAACCTACTGAATCGCTTCTGTCTTTACGTGCAATTTCAGTTCCCTTTTTCACCTCTCAAATTCATCAAAATAGCCCTATCCTGTGTTCGTATCACGGGCGGGCGGGCGGGCAGGCGGGGGATTCTGCGAGAGCTCACGTAGAATAGTTCACGTAACTTCTAACTCTTAATCTTGGTACTTTTCACTAGTCTTTGGCATTTGCATCTCACAGTTTGGAGGCAGATCTTGGAGTTTTTGCAAACATGTTTTTCTTCAGCCCTGCAGTTGCAGGTGGAGCTGCATAAAGTGTCTAGGAACTTGCAGAGGTGGTACTACTTCTCCATATAATTATCAAAATGATAGTGTGTGTGGTTTTTTTGCTTCCAAAGATCACATTTGAGTCCACTAAACGTGATGTTATGAATCTGAGGCAGAAAGGTCTGGCAGATATATGCCTCCTAAGCCACTCAAAACTTGGGGGGGCTGAGATTTAGGACAGATGATAACTGCACCAGAATGAGGTTGGCTTGACTTCTCTCCACTTCACATGTGACCCCTCTGTAGGGCTCTGTTAGTAAGAAGAAAGTTACTGCATCTTGCAAGGACCACAACAAAAGACTTCTAATTCTTTGTAAGGGAGGTGCTCGTTCCTGGGAGGAAAAAGATGGTCCTCATTCTACTGCTTCTACTGCCTTATGGGGACTGTGGGAAACTGAAGACAAAATGCCTCTTGTCTTTGGAAAGGGATGAGATAGAGTCACCTAACTATTTCAGGCCAGGAGACCACCTCATCAGTGGGGTCCTCTCTGCCACAAACACTATGTTTCATCCTCATATCTTTAGCCAATGTCCTTCCACCAGCTTTTATTGGTAAGACGTTTTGTGGGGATGGATATTAAATATTAAAATATTATTAAAATATTAAGCTACAGTGGTGTGTTAAACATTAAAAGCTTCTCTAAACAGGGCTGCCTTCAGATGTCTTCTAAAAGTCTGGAAGTTGTTCTTCTCTTTGGCATCTGGTGGGAGGGTGTTCCACAGGGCAGGTGCCACTACCAAGAAGGCCCTCTGCCTGGTTCCCTTTAACTTGGCTTCTTGGAGTGAGGGAACCGCCAGAAGGCCCTCAGCACTGGACTTCAGTGTCCGGGCTGAACGATGGGGGTGGAGACGCTCCTTCAGGTATACTGTACCGAGGCAGTTTAGGGCTTAAAAGTCAGCACCAACACTTTGAATATATTATGTCCGACATCCTTCGCCCATTTTATCATAACACAATTTACCTGGTCCTCTTTAGTGTCCCATTCCAAAAGCTTGTAAACATACTGAGAACCAATGTAGATCTTTCAAGATTGGTGTTATGTGGTCTCGGCGGCCGCTCCCAGTCACCAGTCTAGCTGCCACATTCTAGATTAGTTGTAGTTTCCGGGTCATCTTTAAAGGTAGTCCCACATAGAGCGCATTGCAGTAATCCAAGCGAGAGATAACTAGAGCGTGCACCACTCTGGCGAGACAGTCTGTGGGCAGGTAGGGTCTCAGCCTGCATACCAGGTGGAGCTGGGAGACAGCTGCCCTGGACACAGAATTGACCTGCGCCTCCACGGACATCTGTGAGTCCAAAATGACTCCCAGGCTGCGCACCTGGTCCTTCAGGGACACAGTTGCCCCATTCAGGACCAGGGAGTCCTCCACACCTGCCTGCCTCCTGTCCCCCCCAAACAGTACTTCTGTCTTGTCAATCTGTTAGCTGCCATCCATCCTCCAACCGCCTCCAGACACTCACACAGGACCTTCACTGCCTTCACTGGTTCTGATTTGAAAGAGAGGTATAGCTGAATATTAGAGGTAGAACAGAAATATCACTTGGACAGTGCTGGCATGTATATAATTTCTCCCCCCAGGAAAGGACCCACAAAGTACTGGCAGCTCCTCTCCTTCTTGTATGCCATTCAAGCGATCAACCAGAATCAAAAGCTGTTACCCAACATCACCCTGGGCTACAGCATCCATGAGAACTTTTTTGATGGAAGGGTGACCTATGATGCTTTGCTAGACATGTTGTCAATTGGGCAGCTGAACTTTCCAAACTACAGCTGTGGTAAACAGACTAACTTACTGGCTGTTCTCGAAGGGTCCGACTCTCAAAACTCCATCCAGATTTCAAACGTGTTGGGCATCTATAAAATCCCACAGGTAGGAATGGAGAGAGGTATAATAGCATTATGATATTGGCAGTCTTAATTTCAACTACCCTCCTGTTGATCCCTAGCATCAAATTTGCCTTCTTTACGGCTGCCACAACCTTCAAGGAAATCACTGTTCCCACCAAAGGGTCCTTGCACTAGACCTTCCTCCTTCCTAAGACCTTCCCAATCTCATGTTGGGCTTAGAAATATTGAGGCTTTGATCTGAAATCAAACAAGATACAAATCTTCCTTCTCTTCCCAGGTCACTTATGCTTTTGTCTCTCATGTTCTGAATGATAAGAGGCATTTCCCTTTTTTCTATCGGATGGTCCCCAAAGAAGAAGCCCTGTACCCAGGGATTGTCAAGCTGCTCCAGCACTTCCGATGGACCTTGATTGGCCTCCTTGCACCAGACACCGACAATGGAGAGAGGTTCCTGAAGAGCTTGACACCCGTGCTCATCAAGAGCAGTGTCTGTGTTGTCATCTCACAAATCATCCAAGGACTGAATACAAATGGAGTATACATGCCTCGTCTTCCATTCCGCAAGTGGAGGCAAGTGCATGTATTTGTTTACTACGGGGAAATGACTTATTTCTTAGATGGACTACTCATTATACAACAGTTTTTTGACACAGTGATGAAATTCATTGTTGGGAAAATCTTCATCACAACAGTTTTGTGGGATGTCACCCTGGAGCTGATGTATAATGACATATCTTTCCAACACATCCATGGTATATTTTCCTTCTTCACTGAGACAAGTAAAGGGGCAAAATACGGTGATTTTCTACCCTTTTTCTTTGGTATTAAGAAGTTTTGGGAGGGTGCTTTTAATTGTTTCTATTTAAAGCATGCATTCTCAGTGAAAGGCCGGACAAGATGCAGAGAGAGAGGGAAACTGGAGAGGCTTCCCCAAGATGATCTGGAAAGAATCCTCTCTCTAGACAGCTACAGGATCTACAACACTGTGCAAGCCGTGGCTCGTGCCTTAAATGCTGCATATTCATCTAGATCTAAGCAGAGGGGAACTGAGAGAATGGGATTTCAAAGGCTACAGCCATGGCAGGTATTTTCTTTCCCTTCATAGACATCACATCTGAGCATGACAATCAATGTAGTGTTGCAGATATTGAATATTGTGCAGTTTGAAACGATTGGAAGCATAAGAACTGGAAGCATTCATTTCCTTTTGGAAATGAATTATTGTCCAGGCCCATAGAAATATTATTCACTCTTTACTCACAGAACTCTTTATAACAGAATGAGAACATCATTCTGTCCAGCACAGGCTCGGGATTTCTCTCTCTCTCTCTCTCTCTCTCTCTCTCTCTCTCTCTCTCTCTCTCTCTTCCTCTCTCCCTCTCTCCCCCCCTCTCTCTCTCCTGCCTTTCAGCCTCCAGGCTATTTGCTTTACCTTCTGGAGAGCTTCCTTTACATATTGACTCTATTGAATTTTGGAGCCAAAGGCAAAAGGGCAAAAAGGAGATTTTGCAACCCAATACCTTCATCACTTGATCTAAGGTTACAACACTTGAATGCTAGCTAGCAGAGAAGAGCAACCAGTTAGTTAATCTTAATCTCAGCAAGAGCCCAGAGCCCTTTAGAAAAAAAACTACTATGGAAAAAACCCAAAGTTTGCAAAACACATTACCCATTTTCCATTTTAAAGCTGCCTTAATACATTTACTGTTTTCATTTCTGTTTGCTATTCTTACTCTTGCCTCATTGCACAGCTCCCCGAGCAACTGCTCCCATCATGTGCCCAATTCTCTTTTCCCCATAAGTTGGAATTATTTTTGGCAGGGGAGATGACATTGATCAGGCTGTCTCTAATCTCTATTCCTTTGACACCCACTTGTCTCTGCTTTGGCTCTCTGCTCCCTCCACGAAGCTCCTGCCTTTCCCTGCTGAAGCCCATATTAGAGATTTCATTCAGTTTGCCTTGAAAGGAAAAACAAACCTAATTCACTCTTTCTGAAACAATCCAAGGGGGCAGCTTCCTTCAAAAACATGCTTACTAGGAGAAAATCACACAGAAATGCTGAAGAATCCAGATGAGCTTTTTTTATTATTTAAAAAATCCTTCAGAAATGTGGAGAACTGAATTTAAGATTGGGGTTTGTGTGTGAGAGAGAAAACTGTATGAACCAAAAGTGACAAGATCCCTCCATTTCTATTTGGGTCTGCAACCAGCACTAAGCAAAGGGGAAGTGGATTGTCAGTATGCTTCTATTATTATTATTATTATTATTATTATTATTATTATTATTATATAATTGTAATTAAATTTTCAATCTAACAATTCCAAATAAACATTTTACAAACTCTAAAATATCCGATGACTTCCCTTCTTTTATTTCCATGGTTCATTTTACATCTTATACACCCCTGTATATTTTGCTATAACCATTCAAATCAGTTTTCTCCTTTTACACCCATCAAACATTATTTACGGGGTTGAATTTGTCTTAATGCTGCCACCGTTTTCAGCTGTATACTGTTATTTTCCATATATTCAATTGTAGGGATATCGCGGAGTGGGGAGTGGGGTCCGGAGGGAGCACACTTCCCCACCAGCAGGCAGCCACGGTCTGCCTGCACGCGTGACCTTGGGGTGCAGGGAAACCCCCCCCCAGACAAGCCACAGCTGTCTGGTACATCGTTCCACCTCTGCATGACCTTTCGCGATCTCAGCAGTTTGCGGTGTCCTGCCTGTAATCCTTTTCCATGAGACTTTTGTCTCCTACGTCATACACTGTGCAAGGGAAAATGACGCTGTGGAACAGGTGCCAAAATAGCTTCGTACCACCCCACAATCTCGAGACGGAAGATATGTAAAGGTCACAGCCCAAAAATGTATCTGCCTGGCTTGCATATTTGTCTCAATAAAAAGAGGCTCCACTGGAATGGTAGTAGCTTGCTCGCTCGCTTCAGACCACCTGTGCGCAGCTTGGGCCTTCACTTCATTCAATAAATGCTTTCCACTCTTCTTTCAATGTATCTTCTTCTTGCTCTCTTATTCTGCATGTTAAATCTGCAATTTCTGCATATTCTGTCCACTTAAGTTGCCAATCCTCTTTAGCTGGGACCTCGCTGACTTTCCATTTCTGGGATAGCAAAACAGGGGCCTATGCTTCCCTTTATTCTAAATGCTCTCATCTTTGCTTCTGTTCCAGCTCCACCCTTTCCTAGGAAACACCCAGTTCTACAATTCTTCCATGGACAGAGTGTATTTGGATGAGAACGGGGAGCTGGCAGCCGACTTGGACATTGTGAACTGGGTGGTGTTCCCCAATAAATCCGTCCTCAGAGTGAAGTTTGGGAGTATCGACAGACAGGGAACCCCAGACCTGAAGTGCACCATCGACCCGGAGGCCATTGTGTGGCCCAAGTGGCTCAATCAGGTGACGGGGAGTGGGAATGATGCCTGTCATTTTGCTCTCTTTTCTATGAGCTCTAACAAGTGCTCCCTGTTCTGTGGGCTGCTGCCCTCTGTTGCCTGTCAACTCCAGCACTGGGCCGTTGTTCCAGATAGTTCCTACAGCTCCTCTGCTCAGCTGGGTGCCAAAGGAGGCTTCCTGCTAAACTGTGTGAATGGGGAAAGGGGGGTTCCTCGCTTTTCTCTTCTTGCATGTATTTTATCAGTAGTGAATAGCTCATGGCCCATATACAGAACTTTATTTAATGGAGGTCCTTTGTTTTTTTCTGAATTTAATCATGAATCATTCATGTAATGGACAGTGATGGGAAATACTTAGTTTCAAGCTATAGTCTAGATGCTACAGCAGATGAGAACATACTATGCCTCAAACAACAATTCTCTTTTTTATTTTTTATTTTTTATTATTGAAATCTTAAAAAACAACATCAAACAATAGCATCAGAAAAGAAAAACAGAAAAGAAAATAAAAAGAAAAAAAAGAGGGGGGGAAAAACAACATCTATAAACATAAAACAAACAAACTAACATAACATCACTCAGTTGACTTCCTTCCATCTCAGTTTAGGCAAAATAAACTCATATCCTATCTGCAGTTATATTATATCAGCTCTTTACATCGCAGGTTTTAAATTCCGCCCACTGTGATTTTGGTAATACCTAGATTAATTTCAATGTAACTTAAAAATTTACTCCAGTCGTTCGTAAACTTTACATTTTTTTGATTCCTGATTTTTTGTGACATTCTTGCTAATTCTGTATACTCAAATAGTTTCGTTTGCCATTCTCTAATAGTGGGGATGTTTGAGGTTTTCCAGTTTTGCGCTAACAAAATTCTGGCGGCCACCATTGCATATTGAAAGAATGTTTGGTCTTCACTTTTGATCTCCTCTCCTATCATACCTAAGAGGAAGGCTTCAGGTTTTTTGGGGAAGGTGTATTTCAATATTTTTTTCAATTCATCATAAATTTGTCCCCAAAATCTTTTCACTTCGTCACAGGTCCACCACATGTGAAAGAAATTACCTTCTCTAGTTTTACATTTCCAGCATGTGCTGTCTCCGGTCTTATACATCTTCCCCAGGTTTGCCGGGGTGATGTACCAATGATACATCATTTTCTCCATATTTTCTCGGAGAGCAGCACATGCTGTAAACTTTCTTCCAAAGTTTTACCCATCTGTCATACTCCAGATTATATCCAAGGTCTCTGGCCCATTTGACCATGACTCCTTTCACCTCTTCATCTTTAGTTTCCCAGTCTAACAGTTGGTTATACATTTTGGATAGAAGTTTAGTATTACTTTCTAAGATTTCCACCTGGTACCTGGACTTTTTTTCACTCATCCCTATTTTTTTATGATCATACCATAACGCATTAATTTGGTGAAATTGTATCCATCCAGTTAATTTGTCCTTTAACTCTTCATACGGTCTAATTTTCCACCCTCTTTCTGATTTAACTAGGAGATCTTCGTATGTCCATCTTTCACATTCCAGATTTAACTTTTTAGTTGTTAAGATATCAATTGGTGAGAGCCACCAAGGAGTGTCTTTTTCAATAAGCTTTTTATTCCTATTCCAAACTTCAAGTAACGAGCCTCTAATGATGTGATTAGAGAAGCCTCTGTGAATCTTTCCTTTATCCTGCCACAGATAAGCATGCCAGCCGAATCTGATGTTAAAACCCTCTAAATCCAGCAAATCCGTGTTTTTTAAAATGGCCTCAAAGAACAATTCTCATTGACGCTCTTCGTCTTTGTGCCTAGACCCTTCCTACTTCCAGGTGTGTGGAAAGCTGTCGCCCTGGATCCGTCAAGGTGATCCAGGAAGGGAAGCCTCTTTGCTGTTATGAATGTCTTCCCTGTGCAGAAGGGACCATCTCCACTCAGGAAGGTGGGTGACTCCAATGGAAAGGCTGGCCTTGGGGAAGAGAGAAGGGTTCAGTCAGGAATCTCTCAAAACCATTTCTGGGCAGGATCAGGCTGGTATGCTTCATGTGTGGGAGAGAACTGGGTGGTTCAAATCATCATCATCATCATCAATCTCTTTTTATGGTTATAGTTTACGATATTGTTCTAAAATGTATCATCATCATCCAATATATATATAGTAAGCTGATTGGGAAAGGAGGATATAAACATGTCAATCACTAAATGCCTGCCCAGCCATATCCCACTCCTTAGCCCTATGACTCATCACTACTCCAAAAAATACCTTTGATCAAATGTGAAGGAGGGAAGTCTAAACCACGGAGCCTCTTAGTCTTGCTGATCGGAAGGTCAGCAGTTCGAAACGACGCGACGGGCTGAGGTCCCGTTTCTCTGTCTCAGCTTCTTCCATCCTTTCCCTTTGCACCAGAAGCAGTTGAGTCATGCTGGCCACATGACCCAGAAACCTGTCTGTAGACAAACACCAGCTCCCTCGGCCTGAAGCGAGATGAACGCTGCATCCCATAGTTGCCTTTGACTAGATTTAACTGTCCCAGGGTCCTTAAGGAGGGAGATTGTTATGGACCTAGGGTAGATATTAGACTTCTGCACAGACCCCTGATCCTCCTTTTGGCCCTGGTATAGGGGGCTCCAAGCAGCCCAACCTGCCAGAGGCCAAGCTGGGAATCTCTAGCCCTGGAATCTGTCCCAAATTTCTTCGGGGTAGAGCTAATGTTTAGAAAAACCTAATTAAATACCTGTAGTGATCTGTGGCTGTCCCAGACTGACTTGGTCTACAACTGAATCTCTCCCAAGAGGCTAGATACTGCTCAGGGCTTGGCTGAATCCAGAGTAGTAGACATTTCTCTCTCTCTCTCTCTCTCTCTCTCTCTCTCTCTCTCTCTTTTGCAGATGCAGACCATTGCCAAAAATGCCCAGAAAATCAGCATCCAAACAAGAACCGAGATCAATGTGTGTTCAAGCATATCACCTTCCTAGCCTACGAAGAATCTCTGGGGGTTGTCCTACTTTCCCTTGCCCTCCTGGGGTCCTTAGCCACAAGCTTTGATTTAGGAATCTTTATTAAATACAACGAAACTCCCATAGTCAAAGCCAACAACCGGGACCTCTCCTACATCCTCCTCGTCTCCCTCCTGCTTTCCTTTTTGTCCTCCTTCCTGTTCATTGGGAGGCCAAGGAAAGGGACCTGCCTTCTCCGACAAACAGCCTTCAGCATCATCTTCTCTGTTGCTGTTTCTTCTGTGTTGGCAAAAACCATCACTGTGGTTCTGGCCTTCCTGGCCACCAAGCCAGGGAACTCAGTGAGGAGATGGCTGGGGAAGAGTCTGGCCAACTCCATTGTCATTTCTTGTTCCTGTGTCCAAGTTGTCATCTGCATGATCTGGCTGGGGATCTCACCACCATTCCCAGACTCTGACATGCACTCCCAGCCTGGGGAGATCATCCTGCAATGCAATGAAGGGTCTGTGGCCATGTTCTATGGTGCCCTTGGCTACATGGGCTGCCTGGCGGCCATCTGCTTCACGGTGGCTTTCCTAGCCAGAAAGCTGCCTGGGGCCTTCAATGAAGCCAAGATGATCACCTTCAGCATGCTGGTCTTCTGCAGTGTTTGGGTGTCCTTTGTGCCCACCTACCTGAGCACCAAGGGGAAGTACATGGTAGCCGTTCAGGTCTTCTCCATCTTGGCCTCCAGTGCTGGGCTCCTGGGCTGCATCTTCATTCCCAAATGCTACATTATTTTGCTGAGACCTGATCTGAACACAAAGGAGCACCTGACAGCAAAAACTAAAAATAGCACCTGATTCTTAAAATATTATTTTTCAAGAAGGTAGGGAAGTGAGATTCTTGAAAAATGATGTTTCAGTTTAAAAAACCATTACCCTCATTTGATCATGTAGAACCAACCAACTTAATGGAAGTAGTTATGAAATTTGGATCTGGCTGAAAATTTGTTAAAACTTAGATATAGATCACATAGATCACAGGGAATTCACATTACCAAAATTTTGTAATTATTCTTGGAAGGGAACAAGGATGTCCACTGTCACTCCTGTTATTTCTCCAAGTGAATCTCCAGCCCCCGGCTCTCTCACTTCCTCATTCATCATCACCTCCTCTGCGGGTGCTGCTAAGTACCCTCTGTGTTTGAGCTCTTTGCTCTCCTACTTTTAAGGCTCGCTGGGTTCTGGGAGATGGTGGGTCTACAATGCTTTCTAATGACGTGTCAGCCAGGTGTTGCTCTGGCTCTCCCATGATTTCCCAACTTTCCCCCTCATCTGCCTCTGAGCCGTGACTTCCGTCAAACCCCTGTTGTCAATCTATACTGTCTTCTTCCTCTTCCTCCTCCCTGGGAGGGTCAGGATGGAGAGGTGGGCTCCCCCATTCCTCCCCGGCCCTTGGTCATCTTGGTCACTCTCCACCCCATACCTGCCAACTCATCAATCTCTTCCTTAATTTATGGTGCCCAGAACTGGACACCGTATTCCAGGTGTGGTCTGACCCCGGCGGAATAGAGTGGGACTATTACGTCCCTTGATCTGGACACTATACATCTGTTGAAGCAGACTAAGATTTCACTTTTATAAACTTTATGGAACTGTTTAGAACTTTTACAGCTGCCTGGAACTTCCAAAACTGTGTTGGAGAATCACGGGAGGCGGGAGCCATCCGTACTCCAGGCACCAAGAAGCAATCAGGGTGCGTAGCGCAATCAAAGTGGTGCGGGAACTTTATGATCCTTGTGTTCAGGACCCTTGTGTTTCTGGGACCCATAGATGGCTGTGGGGACATGCAACAGACCACGCTTATAGAGAGTTTGCATGAAACCCACAAAAATGGTTAGCTCCATTGGGCCCTTAACTTTAGAAAAAGGGGGAGTTTCAGGGAGCATGTGGAAGATTGGGGGAAATCAAAACCCATTCCTCCTGATCAGAATTGATGAGTTGATGACCACTGTAAGCAGATGAAAACATTAGCAAGATTGCAATAACACTTGTAATGTAGCAATTGCTATGGAGAAAATGGAGTGATGTAAAATATGGACTATTGAACAGTATGCAGTTGAACCCATGGAGGGGAAGCTGCGAAGTCCAAAGATTTGGAGAGATCTTTAAATATAGATATGTATGGCTGTATTGTTATAATCTTATACTTGTAAAATCAAATAAAAACTATTAAAAGAAAAGATTTGATGAGTTGGTTGTGTTGAGTGCTCACAGCCCATCCCAAGCAAAACATTCAGGTTCATTGGGCCCTTAATCCAAAATGGGGGCTGAAGGGGCCACATGGGTCAGGGGTACTTGAAACCCATTCCTTGTGACCAAGAACAAGAGGAAATTCACATAGGGGGTTCAAGCAACCCAGCCTGAAAACAATATTAGGTTCATCCCTTTCTTAAACCAAAATAGGATTTCAGGGGCCACTTGGAAGTTTGGGGCGCTCTAACACAACCCTTGGGATTGCAGGGGGATGAGATGGTTGTGCACAACTTGCCACCCTCAAAAATATGTTTGTGGTGACATTTAAAACTAGCCCGTTTGGGGTGTCCTAAAAGCACGAGGGAAAGAAGGAAGAGCACAGCCACTTTTCATTTGTGATGTAGGCTTTTTGCTCTATCCCTCTCACTGTCTGCAGCTGTTTAGGGAATTGACAAGACAGGGGATATTTTATGCACCAGACTTTTCAGACTCAGTGCGAGAAATTATGAATCTCTGGAGAAATCCCTGGGAAAAATAAGAATATTTATGAGGTGGGGAAGCATCGCCCTGGCAACCTTCTGGAGTCTCTCTGTGGCTTGAGGAGCAGATGCAGAGCTGGAGAAAACATGTTTGCAAGAACACAGAGAAGCAGCTGCCCTGTTTTGACATGGGCCAGCATAGGGTGGAAAGGTCAGCTTGGATTTTAAATAGCAATGCACCTTTCGTTGGGGTCAGGACCTATATATTCTTTTAGGATGTATGCAAATATATATACGCTCTACATAGAGTATCTACATCTGGACACTGTGAACTCATGAAACCCACTCCCTTTACAAGGAGATTCTTATTCTTTATTATTTATCGAGTTTATTTACCGTTGTATACATAGAGTTCTCAGCGGACTTCACAGAAAAGATCACAACATATATAATCAGAATAAAAACAACAACCCAATAACACCCACCCCCCGAAAGGAGCCACATTTTAAAAGGGTATAGGATGTCAATCAGGTCAACCAAAGGCCTGGTTAAAGAGGAAGGTTTTTGCCCGGTGCCTAAAGGTGTATAATTGTAGCACCCTGCTTGTGGTTAACGCTTAGCTGGAATGAAATATTCAACGCAGCAATAGAGAAATTAAAATAATAATTTATTTGTCAGACAAATAAATGTGAGGCACAGTGGTATATGGTTACCAAGCTCTGGCCTGCCCTTCTGCCATTATGGCCAGCACTTACATTTCCTCAATCCAGCCCCCTTTCTCCTCCCTTTGGCTGCCTCTGTCCAATCAGCCTGGTTGAAATTCCTATTGGCTGTTTGCTAGAACCAATCATAAAAGATACACCCATTTCCTATTACCTTTTATGGGAGACAGAGAGCTATATTTTCTTCTATTCATAAATGGCAAATAAGTAGTCATATATCTTACATTTACCTCGACCAGGCACCTTCATTACCAGATAACCTTTGGCCCCTCTTGCCCTATTCCCTGCAAAACAGATGGCTAATGGTTCTAATTTTTATCTTAAACAGATATTTTGGGTTCACCTCCTCACACACCATCTATGAAAGATCTCCTTCTTTGGAGGTCTTTAAGCAGAGACTGACAACCATATGTCAGGAGTGCTCTGATGGTGTTTCCTGCTCGGCAGGGGTTTGGACTCGATGGCCCTTGTGGTCTCTTCCAACTTTATGATTCTATGATTCTATGAAATAAGAATCTAACATTTCTTACTTTCTAAATCCTTTGCATAATTACATTTAAGCCAATATATTTCATAACATATATAGTTTTTTAGAAGAAAGGGAACTTAGTAAAAGCTAAGCTAAATTCTAAATTCTAAAGATTCAAAGCAGTTTCAGAGAGCTGCTTTGCCTAGTCCAGTTGCTGTTTATTTGCCCTTTTAACCTTATGAAAATGTGGCTCAAGTCTCTAATGGGAGGCACAATAATTATTACTATTTACCAACTCTTAATTGTGTTTTGCAACTTGATTATTCTATAATTTGTATGGTCAGTGTGACCTTTTGCTCCTAGCCTGTAATTTCCTTTTACAACCTTGAGGCACTGCTATAGATCAGGGGGGGCCTTGATCAAGAAGATAACCAGCTCCCAGAGTATGGTTTCTGCCTGGCATGAGAGATACAAACATTTACAAATATATATATTTTTTAAGCTCATTTTAAAATACAATTCTTGATCAGATGCCTCATCATGAAGGCGCCAGGCAAACTTCCCTGGCAAGAGCATTCCACAGACAGGAAGCCACTGCAGAGAAGGCCCCGTTCTCGTGTTGCTGCCCTACAGACCTCTTGAGGAGGAGGCACACGAAGGAGGGCCTCAGAAGATGATCTCAGGGTCCCAGTAGGTTTATATGGGAAGAGGCGGTCCTTGAGGTATTGCAGTCCTGAGATCATTCTGACATGCTTGGATCTCCACATCCCCCAGGCCATCTTCCCCCTTACCAGACACATTCTCCACTAACAACCTTCCGCACCATCTGAATTATCACAGAAACTTTGCCTACTTGCACATTCTCTGAGGTTTACAAAGAACTCCAAGGATTTTCAGTCATCCCCACCAAACAGAACTTTATTTCTCCAATACAACACAACTTAAGTACAGGCAACTCGCCGTTTGGGTCATCGCACAGCAGCAGTCATGCAAAAGCCCATTTTGCCCCCCCCTTGTCTTCTGGGTCCGAAAATGACGTGTGGGTTGCACACGCACGTCAATCTATCGCTCGCACGATGGTTTCCACTTCCATAAGAAAAAATCCTTACTAAAATACTAAATTTCATAGCGTAAGTTTTGACCTGCTTATCTCCCATACAGCCGTAACATATAATTCATCTCTAACAGCAACAGCTTGGAAGGAAAAGGAGGGGGGAATCAATGATGAAGTATTTAAATTACATCTTTAAATATTCCCTCATTGCGAGAAGTGAGGTTACAGGGAACCAGACAGAGGGCCTTCTCGGTAGTGGCGCCTGCCCTGTGGAATGCCCTCCCTTCAGATGTGAAGGAAATAAGTAGCTATCTTATCTTTAAAAGACATCTGAAGGCAGCCCTGTTTAGGGAAGCTTTTAATATTTAACGCTGTATTGTTTTTAACACTCGATTGGAAGCTGCCCAGAGAGGCTGGGGAAACTCATCCAGATGGGCAGGGCATAAATAATAATAATAATAATAATAATTATTATTATTATTATTATTATTAATCAAAATTATGTATAAGTAAGGCATCTTTTCTATCTACACTGATGTCCCTATGATGAGCTTTCTACCTGAACAATCTTCCACATTTTCTACGCTAACATCCTTCTGAAGATTTCTTCTTCTCTAGTAGGATTTCTGTTTATCACTGAAACTTTTTTCCATCCTTCGTGGGCTTAGTTCGTTCAGGGAATCATAGAGTCGGAAGGGCCTGGATGGTAATCTAGTCCAAACCCCTGCAATGGGAGAATCTGAACTAAAGCATTCATGTTAGGTGGCTGTCCAACACTCCAAGGAAGGAGAGTCCACAATCTTCCAAGGTGAGGAAGTCCGTTCCACTGTCAAACATCTCTTACTGTCGGAAAGTTCTTCCTGACATTTAGTCAGAATCTTCTTCCTTGGAACTTGAATCCATTGGATCTGATCCTACCCTCCAGAGCAAGAGAAAACAAGCTTGCTCCATCTTCCATGGGACAGACTTTTAGATATTTAAGTTGCTCTATCACATCTCCTCTCAGTTTCCTCTTTTCCAGGCTACACATACCCAACTCCTTCAACCGTTCCTGAGACTTGTTTCCAGACCCTTCATCATCTTGGTCGGTCTCCTCTGCGCATACACTCTTCTTCAATTGTGGTGCCCAGAACTGGACACAGTATTCCATGTGTCTGCTGACCGAGGCTAAATAGAGCAGTACTATTCAGCCTTGGTCAGACCACACCTAGAATATTGTGTCCAGTTCTGGGCACCACAATTTAAGAAAGCCTCTCCTCCTTACAGAGGGGAGGAGTTGTGAGCGGGAGCTGTTTCCCGTGTCGGCAGGGGGCGTTCCAGCCCCTGCCCAGCTGGCCCGGCTGTCACATTGCGCCCCCTGGTAGCCAACCAGTCAGGTGGAGGCTTGGGGGTGGGGTTTAGCCGCTCAAATGCTGCAGCGGCAATGCTTCCCTTTCATTGCGCTGCTGGTTTTCATCACATCAGCCACACACCATAGCTTGGTTCTTGACCTTGCTATGGACCTGTGGTTGGTTGCCTTGGTTGCCGAACTGGCTAATTGGCACCAGCCACTTGGTTTTTCTCCTACCTCGTAGCAAATCGTCACAACTTTTTGGATATTGGCGGTTAGGCATTGGAATATGTTTGCGTATTGGAGGGCAGGGTGTGGCCATCGCCTTCCTCTGCACTTTATGGGTAGTCCGCTAAAGGAATCTGGCGGTCGTGGATCCTGTCCGACGCCCTTGTGGTGGCTAGGGCCATGGCACGACCCCCGGTGACATCAGGGGGAGCTTACAGTTGTATTTGCATCAACAGGCTCCTCCTACTGGTGGTTAACCCTTGTTAGACTCACCCCTTCCTGTTGTTTTATCCAGTGCCTAAGCCAATACCTCTCACATGCTGTAATCAATAAAGTTGTGGCCTCTTTTATTCCATTAACCTAATAAGGTGAAGGAAAGGATTGGACCCTGATTAATAAAATACACACGAGGCTTGGCCAGCAAGACTCTGGGAGGAAATGCCAATAATAATCTGCCACACCCTGGCCCAGGTCCCTTTTATTAACAAAAGAACTCTTAACACAGCTATTGTAAGAACCAATCAGATTTCCTCTGAGCATTTCAAAAAATCCCCCACGTGGGACAAAGTCAGATCACAGAAATCCTTTTAACTACAAAGAAACTATTTCCTACTTGAGCATGCATATGTGGTTAAGCTAAACAAACAGGAACCAAGGAGGAATGCATTTAGAAAACCCAGAGATCATAAACCTATAGGAAAGAAAAATAGTATTTACCATCTCCTTGTGGACTCTCTTCCTGGCCCTTAAGATTTACCTAAAGATTAACAAAATCTACATCAAAGCTACTTTCTATCTTTATGTTCTGAGGATGCCCGGTGAAGCAACTGGTCTGTGTTTTAGAATGCTATATGTGACTGTCAGGCAGTGAGAAAATGGCAGAGGTGCAGAGGCTTGTGGGATTCGATCAGAAATCCTGTCAAATGGCTCAAGCCCAGTCAAAGCAATGCGTTCATTGCTGACACAATGGCTTGCTACATTTTCCATAATTCCTCATAGCAATCCCACCTGACCACCACAATTAACTGCTGGAGTCATGTTGTGTGGGGGAGAGACACCGCATCCTGACACTTTCATCAAGGTGCCTCCTGGGTAAGCTTAGTCGCCATGGAATAAGAGAAGAGGTCCTCTTGTGGATCAGGAATGGAAGTTGCAGGAAGCAGAAAATAGGTTTAAGTGGATAGTTCCTTCAAATGGGGGGCTGTGGTGCCAGATGCTCTTGACCAAAAGCTCACAAGAACAATCTGGCCACATCATGTTGCACCAACGAGATTCTGGACCAGACCCAAGGGCAGCCCCAGAAAGAGTGCATTGCAGCAGTCCAGCTCCAAGTTTTCCAGTGCTCCAGTGGTCAGGCCATTCCTGTTCACATACAGCCCTAGAGGACACGTGGGTCTCTAGTGACAAAGGCGTATCCAAGAGTACCCCCAAACTATGCATTTGCTACATAGGCTTAGGAACCAAGGCCATTATTGTTAAAATGAATTAATTGTAAGTAAAGAACCCTTTTTCTGTACCAGTCGGAATCCTGAGTATTTTATTTTACCTTTTTAGTCATGCTAATGTGTGAATGAGACCGATTTTGAGTGGTGCCATGGCTGTTGCCCTGTGCCATGGAACATATGAGTGGGCCTCCCTGCCTCCACCTGCCGCCAGGTAGGAGAACAAAAGCCAGAGTTGTCTGAGTGGGTGGAGCTGGAAGCAGGATGGAAGTTGGACGCGCAAAGACGTGCATGCTCTGTGCTGGATTCAAAGCAGTGACTAATGCAGTGCTGATGCTCCGTGGAGGATTAATGCGGTGAAGCCCTACTATCTATGCTCAGGTTGCATACGCAGTGGTACCTCGGGTTAAGAGCTTAATTCGTTCCGGAGGTCCCTTCTTCACCTGAAACTGTTCTTAACCTGAGACACCACTAATGGGGCCTCCCGCTGCCGCCGCCACGCGACTTCTGTTCTCATCCTGAAGCAAAGTTCTTATCACGAGGTAATATTTCTGGGTTAGCGGCTCCTCCTGGGCTCCTGCCTTGGAGGAGGAGAGAGCGGGGCTCCGCTTGTGCTCGGCTTGCCAAGGGTTAAAAGGCACAGAGCTGGCTTTCTAGAGAGGACAGGAAGTGGAGGCGTGGGGGGGGGGAGCAAGGTCCTCCCGAGCAAAAGCCCCTCCCTCGCCATTCCGTCTCCCTCTCTCTCTTGCAAGAGCTGCCTGGGGGTGAGTCTCGCCTCCCTCTCCCTCCGGGTGCGATGGGGAGAAGGGGCTGCAGGGGAGGATGCCTGGGGGGCTGGTCAGATCATGCATGGGGGGCGCCAAGCCGGGGGGGGGCGCGGGGGCCAGGGCTCTGCCCCGCTCTTCTTGCTTGCCCCGTTGTGGAGGGGGAGGGGGTCTTGGAGGGGGGAGCCTGCAGAGAGAGCCCTGGAGTCTCGATCAAGAGCTGAGGAGGAGGAGGAGGAAGGGTGGTCTTCCTCTTGGCCAGCATCGCTACTGTGTCTTTTCTCCTGGCAGAAACTGCTACATTTTTAGCAGGGCGATGAGAGCGAGATCTCTTATTATTGGATCGCTTTTCTAACGTAGCTCAGCTTTTTTCTTTCTTTAATCAGTTTGGTCGTTTATACGGATGTCAGCCTCCAGGACGTACTTTGTATACCAAACTATATAGGAAACTATATCTGGTCTAGGGAACTATGCCCCACAAATAACTCAGAGATGCATTTTCAATAAAAGCACACATTCTGCTCATGTAAAAACACCAGGCAGGTTTGGAGTACATTCAGTGGCGTAGCGTGGGTTGTCAGCACCCGGGGCAAGGCAAGTAATTTGTGCCCCCTAAACCCGTGGATTTGCGCCCCCTAACCCGTGGATTTGCGCCCCCTAACCCTAACCCCCAGATGTTGCGCCCAGTGCGGCCAGCCCCCCCTGCACCCCCCACGCTACGCCACTGAGTACATTGTCAGGAGCAGGGGTAGGCAAACTAACGCCCGAGGGCTGGATGCGGCCCAAACGCCTTCTAAATACGGCCGGCGGACGGTCCAGGAATCAGCCTGGTTTTTCCATGAGTAGAATACAGTGGTACCTTGGGTTAAGTACTTAATTCGTTCCGGAGTTCCGTTCTTAACCTGAAACTGTTCTTAACCTGAAGCACCACTTTCGCTAATGGGGCCTCCTGCTGCTGCCACATCACCGGAGCACAATTTCTGTTCTCATCCTCAAGCAAAGTTCTTAACCTGAGGTACTATTTTTGGGTTAGCGCAGTCTGTAACCAGAAGCATTTGTAACCTGAAGCGTATGTAACCCAAGGTACCACGGTATGTCCTTTTATTTAAAATGCATCTCTGGGTTATTTGTGGGGCATAGGAATTCGTTCATTTTTTTCTCTCTTCAAAATATAGTCTGGCCCAACACATGGTCTGAGGGACAGTGGACCGGCCCATGGCTGAAAAAGGTTGCTGACCCCTTGTCTATAGCTCTCCTTCTGGAGCCAGAGAGGATAGTCACTTTCCAGGGCACCATTTAAGATGTAGAGGTTTAGCCTGAAGGCTGTTTGAGCCAAGCAGATGCCTCCAAAGTTTGATTTCTGATCTTTGGAACAACGGGTGAGGAGGAATCCACTGGCTTCACGGTTGGGAGGAGACCATTTGTGCTGTGCATAAAGGGCATGATGATTAGGGCCCAATCTGGCATTGAGATCCCCTCCTAAAACTCCAGATGCCTTTGGGTTAAGCAAAATAAGGTCAGTGGTATAAATTTCCCTTTCAACCCACAAGTTTCAGATCTGAGATTTCTGCCTCATTGGGGTCACATCAGCGTTAATTACGAACAGGGCCTGGTGGCTGAATTGTATCAACACTGCCCTGGCTTATGACTTGAATGAGGGGAGAGGGCTTGAAATGGCATGTAGGGTAGTGGAGACTAAGACCCCCAGGCCCCCTTTCGCTCTTCCACGCTTTACCTCTAGATCCTCCCCAGTTGAGAATGAATGAAATCCGTTGAGTAACGGCTCATCCGCTGTCCATGTTTCCAGGATCATTATGACGCAATGGTGGGAGAGAAAGTCTTTAAAACAAGGATCTCTGCTGGATGCAGACCACCCGGGGCATTCCAGGATAAAAGCTAGGTCACTTGATTGTCACACAGTTGCATTGTGGGTAATTTTTGCAGGAGCAAGAGCTTCGCATTGGGTTGAGATGGTTGTAACTGCGTCTCCTTCTGTGATGAGGGAGAAGGTGCTGTACCATCATGTTCCTGCTCCTCTGTTCTAGCGAGGAGACTGGGAGAATCAGTGCAGTGTGGTCAGCAAAATGTGAATTCCAGGCAAGCAGGGCTGCCATCTCTTCAGCAGGGGGAGACTTCCTTTCACTTGTCCGAGGAGAGGAGAGGGGAACTGTTTCTCCTGCGAATCGAGTTCCCTCAGGGCCAGGTGGGACTTCTGAGATGGGGAAGCACATGGGGCTCTATTTCCAGGTTGGGCTTCTTCAAGTGCTTGTCAGAGGTTCCTTTTGCTTGCAGGGCAGATTCTTTGGGGAATCAGCCCAACTTGGGGTTGTAAAGATTCCTTGTATAATTCTGGTATACAGGAATATTCAGAAGAGTCACTCTCTGCATCACTTCCACTATTATTAGTAAAGAACTAGGGTGATCCTGCTGGGAGTACAAGATTCCCGATGGCTTCGCTCACAGGGGTCATAGGAACGTGCAAGCCCACTCACTGCAACAAGGTGTTGATCCAGCGAGTGAGAAGTACATTTTTGCTAATTTAACCGGGGTGTCAAATACCACCTATACATCATATTCATGTAGTTCTCCTCCATTAAGGTACATGCAGAAAAATTCAAAACTATAATAATAAAAATAATTTATTATTTATACCCTGCCCACCTGGCTGGGTTTCCCCATCCACTCTTTGTGGCTTCCAACAGAATATTAAATTACAGTAATCTATTAAACATTAAAAGCTTCCCTAAACAGGGCTGCCTTCAGATGTCTTCTAAAAGTCTGGTAGTTGTTTCTCTCTTTGACATCTGGTGGGAGAGCATTCCACAGAGCAGGTGCCACTACCGAGAAGGCCCTCTGCCTGGTTCCCTGTAACTTGGCTTCTGACAGGGAAGGAACCGCCAGAAGGCCCTCGACACTGGACCTCAGTGTCCGGGCAGAATGATGGGGGTGGAGACGCTCCTTCAGGTATACTGGCCCGAGGCCGTTTAGGGCATTAAAGGTCAGCACCAACACTATGAATTGTGTTCGGAAACGTACTGGGAGCCAGTGGAGGTCTTTCAAGACCGGTGTTATGTGGTCTCGGCGGCCTAACTTCCAAATCTAACTTCCAAAGCCTTTCCCAGTCCATCATTAATATATTATGTCCCATATCCTTCGCCCATTTTATCATAACGCATTTGACCTGGTCCTCTTTAGTGTCCTATTCCAAAAGGTGTTCGTTCATTTTTGACAGCAGTTTTGTTCTACCTTCTACTAATTCTCTCTGAAATCTTGACACTTGATAACTAAATCCTTTCTTTTCATGATTTTTAAAAGTTTCATTTAGTTGTAAATATTCTTTTTTTAAAAAATAAATGTTTATTGAAGTTTTACCAATCAAAAAGTTCATCATTTCATATAAATCAATCCATTAGATAATGCCCACAGAAAAAACAAAAAACAAAAATATATAACAAAGAAAAAGAAGAGAAAATAGAAAAATCCACTTTTTAAATTTACAAAGTTCCATGTCCCTCTGTCCTGACCTCCTCACATCTCTCTTTTTTGTGTTCCTCTTTATTCCAATCAAATTCAGCAAGTTCAAACCCTTGTTCAAACCATACTTAAAATTATATTTTTCCAGTTATTATGTCCCAAATTTCCCTTATCTTAGCCCATTCCTCATCTTACATGCTATGACATAATATTATTCTGTTCGTAGCCCCCTTCTCCTTTTTAAAATTCTTCTTTTCATTAACTTTTAACCAAATCCCACATGCCCTGTTACCTTCACTTCCCACATCATGTTAACACTCAGACATTTTGCAATGTTTTTGTAAATAGTCCTTAAACTTTTTCCAGTCCTGTTCCATCAGTTCTTCTCCCTGGTCACGGATTCTGCCAGTCATTTCTGCCATCTCCATGTAGTCAATCACTTGCATCTGCCACTCTTCCACGGTGGGTAGATCTTGTGTCTTCCAATACTTGGCGAGAAGTATTCTTGCTGCAGTTGTTACATACATAAAAAATGTTCTGTCTTTCTTTGGCACCCATTGGCCAACTATGCCCAAAAGGAAGGCCTCTGGTTTCTTAGGAAAGGTAAATTTAAATACCTTCTTCAGTTCATTATATATCATTTCCCAGTAAGCCTTAACCCTTGGGCATGTCCACCAAAGGTGAAAGAATGTTCCCTCAGCTTCTTTACATTTCCAGCACTTGTTGTCAGGCAGGTGATAAATTTTTGCAAGCTTAACTGGGGTCATGTACCACCTGTAAATCATTTTCATAATATTCTCCTTTAAGGCAATACATGCCGTAAACTTCATACCGGTGGTCCACAACTGCTCCCAGTCAGCAAACATAATGTTATGACCTATGTCCTGCGCCCATTTAATCATCGCTGATTTTACCGTTTCATCCTGTGTATTCCATTTTAAAAGCAAGTTATACATCTTTGACAAAATCTTAGTTTTTGGTTCTAACAGTTCTGTTTCCAATTTTGATTTCTCCACCTGGAAGCCAATTTTTTTGTCCAAATTGTAGGCCTCTCTTATTTGATAATAATGAAGCCAATCTCGCACTTTCTCTTTTAATTTCTCAAAACTCTGCAGTTTCAAACTGTCACCTTCTTGCTCCAAAATTTCCCAATATTTTGGCCATTTGGCCTCCATATTGAGCTTTTTCTGGGACTTAGCTTCCATAGGTGACAGCCACCTTGGGGTTATTTTCCAGCAAATCTTTATATCTTGTCCAGACATTAAACAGAGCTTTCCTGACAATATGGTTTTTAAATGCCTTATGTGCTTTAACCTTGTCATACCACAAATATGCATGCCACCCAAAAACATTATTGAAACCTTCTAAATCCAGAATGTCCGTGTTCTCAAGAAGCAGCCAGTCTTTTAACCAGCAAAATGCTGCTGATTCATAGTACAATTTAAGGTCTGGCAGGGCAAACCCCCCTCTTTCCTTTGAATCCGTTAATATCTTAAATTTTATTCTGGGCTTCTTGCCCTGCCAGACAAATTTAGATATATCTTTCTGCCACTTCTTGAAACAGTCCATTTTATCCATTATTTGTAATGCTTGAAACAAAAACAACATTCTTGGCAATACATTCATTTTTATAACTGCAATTCGACCTAACAAGGAAAGCTTCAAGTTTGACCATATCTCTAGATCTTTTTTCACTTCTGTCCAAGTTTTTTCATAATTGTCTTTAAATAAATTCACATTCTTAGCTGTCATATTCACACCCAAATATTTCACTTTTTTAACCACAGTCAACCCCGTCTCATTCTGAAACCTTTCTTTTTCTATCTGTGTTAAATTTTTCTCCAATACCTTAGTCTTTAACTTATTCAATTTAAATCCTGCCAATTGACCAAACTCTTGGATTATTTCCAAAACTCTTTTCGTGCTAGCTTCTGGCTCCTGTAATGTAAGTACCAGGTCATCTGCAAATGCTCTCAATTTGTATTGTTTGACTCCGACCTGAATCCCTTTAACCAACTGGTCCCTCCTGATCATATTAAGCAAAACCTCAAGGACCGATATAAAAAGTAATGGGGAGATAGGGCACCCCTGTCGTGTCCCTTTTTCGATCTTAAACTCTTCTGTTACAACATTATTTACAATTAATTTTGCTTTCTGTTCAGAATATATTGCACCTATACCATTTTCAAACCCTTGGCCTACCCCCATCCCCCGCCCTTTTCCCTTTCATGATCTCGTTACAGACTTCCTTCAAAGGTTGTATAAGCCCTTCCTTCAAAACTTTGTAATATTTGGAAGTCAGTCCATCTGGTCCAGGTGATTTGCCCAACGTCATGTTTTGAATGGCATCTTCTATTTCCTGTATTGATATCTCCTGATTCAAAATTGTCTTACTTTCCTGCGAAATCTTTTTCAGCCCATTTTTCTCGAGGAATTGTTGTATATCTGTTTCATTCTGCGGCCCTTGTGTATACAATTGTCTAAAGTAGTTCTGAAAACAATTCCTAATTTCCACTGGGTTACATATGTTCTTTCCTTCCACTTCTAAGTTTGTTACCGTGTTGAGTTTTTGTCTCTTCTTTATTTGCCAAGCCAATAACTTGCCACATTTGTCTGCAGATTCAAAAGACTTCTGTCTCATTTGTTTAATTTTCCATTCTATTTCTTGATTCATCAGTTCCATATATTGTGTTTGGTACAATTTAATTTCTCTTAGAATCTCTTGCGATTTTGGCTTCAATCTTAATTTCCTTTCCCCTTCTTTTATCTTTTCCAAGATTTTCTCTTTCCTCTCATTTTGCTTTCTTCTCTTTAATGTATTTTGTTGTATCAAAAACCCTCTCATCACGGCTTTACTTGCGTCCCATACTATTCTTTTTTCTACTTTAGTCCTTAGATTAATTTCAAAATAATCTTTCAGAGTTTTTTGGGCCTTTTTACAGATCTCCTCGTCTCTAAATAAGGTGTCATTCATTCTCCATCTGAAGGAACCAGTTGTTGTTTGCTTCATCACCATCTTTACTGCGTTATGGTCGGAGAGAGTTTTTGGGCAGATTTCCACTTTCTTTATATTCGACGCCATACCGCTAGTCACCCAAATTTGGTCGATCCTAGTCCATGTCATTTTGGCTTCAGAAAAGAAGGTTCCCTCTCTCTCTAATGGGTGTTTTGTTCTCCAAATGTCAATCAAATCCATATTGTCAGTCATTTCAAAAAAGGTTTTTGGTAGTCTTCCATCTTTTGTGACTACCTGTCTTTGTGCTTTGTCCATATTTGTTGAAACTACGGGACGGTAGTTCTTTAGTTGTGTCTTTTCAGCTTCTGTCTTGGGTATCAATGTGATGTATGCTTCTTTCCACAATTCAGGCGCCTTCTTCCCTTCCATAATCTCATTGCAAACCTCCTTTAATGGTTGAATTAAAAATTCTTTCAAAGTCCTATAATATTTGGAGGTTAATCCGTCCGGTCCTGGAGATTTGCCCAATTGTATATTCTGAATGGCACCTTCAGTTTCTTGTTCTGCAATTTGATGATTCAATATTATTTTATTTTCTTGAGATATTTTTTGTAATCCATTGGTTCTTAAGAATTGGTCTATATCAGAATCTTTCTGCGGCCCTTGCGTATAAAGTTGTTTAAAATATCTCTGGAAACACCTTCTAATCTCCACTGGGTTCTGTATATTTTTCCCGTCAATCTCAAGATTTGTAATCGTATTTAACTTCTGTCTTTTTTTCAACTGCCACGCCAATAGTTTTCCACATTTATTAGCTGACTCAAAAGTCTTTTGTCTCATTAGCTTAATTTTCCATTCTACTTCCTCATTAATCAATTTCATATATTGTACCTGATGTAGCTTAATTTCTCTTAATATCTCTTTTGAGTTTGGTTTAGCTCTTAGCTTCTTCTCTCCTTCTTTTATTTTCTCCAAAATTTTCCCTTTTTTCTCATTTTGAGATCTCTTTTTTATTGCATTCTGTTGAATCAGGAACCCTCTCATAACCGCTTTGCTTGCATCCCAGATTGTTCTTTTTTCGACCGTAGTTTTCAAATTTACTTCGAAATAGTCTCTCAAGGTCTTTTGGGCCTTCCTTACAATATCTTGATTTCTTAATAAGGTGTCATTCATCCTCCATCTGAAGGAACCGATGGGTGTTAGTTTCATTTCCATCTTTACAGCATTATGGGCGGAGCAGGTTTTTGGGCAGATTTCCACCTTTTTTATCTTAGGTGCCAGTCCTCTAGTTATCCAAATTTGGTCAGTTCTAGTCCATGTCATTTTGGCTTCAGAAAAGAACGTTCCTTCTCTACCTAGGGGGTTTTTGGTCCTCCAGATGTCAATCAAGTCCATATTGTCAGTCAATTCAAAAAAAGTTTTTGGTAGTCTGCCCTCTTTCGTTACAATCTGTCTTTGTGCTTTGTCCATGTTCGTAGAGACCACACCATTCATGTCTCCCATCATAATGATATTATTGTAGTCCAAAAAGTCCATCAATATCTCATGCAGCTTCTTGTAAAACTCCGATTTCCCCTCATTTGGTGCATAAATCCCTAAAATCAAAAATTTTTCTCCTTGAGATTGAATTTCTATTGCCAAAATTCTTCCCTGTTCATCTTTAAAAAGAAATTTTGGTGATAGGCTCTCTTTTGCATAGATAACCACTCCTCTCTTCTTCACCTTATCTGATGAAATAAATTCTTGACCTAATTTTTTATTTATTAACACTTTCCTGTGAAGCCTAATCTCATGTGTTTCCTGCAAACAAATTATGTCCAATTGTTCCTTTTTTAATAAATGAAAAATTTTCCTCCTCTTTTCCGGGAAATTCAGACCGTGAATATTCCAACTTAATAGTTGCAGAGACATGTTGGGGTGGCTCTATTTTCCTCCTGTTGCACCCAAAAGTGGCGTCTCCTTCTCAGGATCCTTCAAACCCCCAGGTGTAGGTATCAAACTTAATAGTCCAGGTCCCAATTCAGTTGACTCTTCTTCAATCCCTTTCTGAAGGTCTTCTCCGTAGTCCTTCAAGAATTTTTCCTTGTCTTCCACAGATTTGATTTTCACTTTTTTCCCTCTAAAGGTAAAGGATATCCCCTGGGGGAATTCCCATCTGAAGATAATCTTGTTGCTCCTCAATAGTGTCACCAGATCTCCGTAGTTCGCTCTAAGCTCAAGCAAATGTTTCGGGATGTCCTTATAAATTTCCACCCTTGTATCTTTGATCTCTAGAGGCGTCTTGAAGTGCGCACTCAGAATCTTATCTCTTTCTTCCTTCGTTCTTAGGGAGATCAGACAGTCTCTCGACTTAATCTTCCTCCCTCCCTTTCCCAGTCTGAATGCACTTACAATTTTAAAGTCCTTTTCTTCTTCCAGAGACCAAAATTCTGTAAATTCTTTTGTAAGGTAGACAATTAAATCTTCCCTCTCAAGTTCTGGAACTGATCTGATTCTCAGATTATTTTCTTTATTTTTTAACTCAATCATAGACAGAAGTGCCTGATGTTCCCCTATCTGTTTACGCATAGGTTTAATTTCTCCTTGAACTTCCTCAACTTTCTGCTTTGCCTCCTCAGCTATTTTACGAT
Organism: Podarcis filfolensis; assembly: GCF_964270895.1. NCBI lineage: Eukaryota > Metazoa > Chordata > Lepidosauria > Squamata > Lacertidae > Podarcis > Podarcis filfolensis. The sequence continues at coordinate 3,143,943 of NC_139605.1, read as the reverse complement.
TTGCAGTGGTGTCTTCCACAAGCTTTCCAATAGTTTGCGCATTTAAATTCACTTGCTGGGTCAAATTGTTAATACTGGCAGTATTTTGGTCTATCTTGGCTGACTGGTCAGTCACTTGTTTGCTTAGACCCTCCAATTTTTCAAAAATTTTATTTAACACTGTAGTAAAGTCCCCTCCTGAGGCCATTCCTTCCGGCCTAGGTTGTTCTAAATCTTCCTCTTGTGCCACAGGAATCGTGGGAACAGATGATCTGCGTAGCTGAGAAGTTAAAGTGGTCTGCAATGTTTTGGCTTTGGCTGATCTTGTCTTTCCACTCATCCCCCTTCTTATCTATGCGTCAAGGTCAGTCCCACAGTCTGCCTTTCTCATGGAAATCCCCGAATCCACAGATGGAAAATTCCCCCAGTAAGTTGTCAAACCTGGATACTCCACTAGAGGGACACTATGTTCAAAAAATGTTCAGAAATGTTGCAGTTTGTAAAAGTTACAAAGTGCCCTCGACAAGTTAAACAATGGCCAATTGCCAAAAAACCTTCAGACTCCTTTTAGGTCCATTAAATTTCCACAGAGTTGCTCTTTAAAAAGTTAACATGTCCCAAAGAAATGCGAGATACAAAGTGACAGTTCCAAACAGCCTTCTAGTTCCGACACTGACAGCTCAGTAACCAAGGATTCAATTTTATTCCTAAGTCCAAAAGTCCAAGAAACAAGTAGGAAAAAGCTGATTTTCACCTTTTCCACCCCAAAATGAATTGAGGTGAGGTCTTCTGCTTAATGTGGAAGTTTACTTCTTGTTAACTCCCAAATTCCAAAGGCATGGGTTCTTTAAACGTCTTTGCTTTAATCTTTAAACAAAAACCGAGAGACGGACTTCCTGGTTGCGTCTCCCACTTGTATGCCAAATTGATTAATTTTTAATCCTGATTCAATCACCTACTCACGGGTAGTAGTTTTCTTTCAGCCGAATGGTCCCCAGGAAAAGGGTCAGCGCTCACCGACAGCAGCTTAGCGGCTTCACTCCGCAAAAAGAGCGATCGACTCACAGCACCGCACCAGCCCCGACACGTTCCGGAGCTCCTTGCGGGGTCCCTTCACGTAATCGGGGGGCGCTAAAGGTGCCCGCCGAGTCCCACGACCACAGGCTATCACCACCTGTGGGTTTTTCAGCGAGGGTCTCCGCTTCGCTGTAGCGGACGACCCGTTTCTGCGGAGTTTCCCCTTCACAGATGAAAGGGGACCGCCATTGCCGTTCGCGCCGCCCCCGGAAGAGTTGTAAATATTCTAACCAGTCTATTCCATTTTCTCTTACTTCTTCAAAGTCCTTTAATTTTAATTGGTTGTCAGTTTCTGTTAACAGCTCTTTATGACTATGAAAACTTTTATGAACTTTTGCCTTATGATACCATTGTCTATGCTTATCTAGCATGCCTGGCGTTACAGTCTTCAGGCTTGGGGACAAGATGGTGCCTGGTTTTTGCACCAAGTTCTGTCCATAAGCCCCATTTAGTTCAATGGGATCTATTCTCAGGTCTCTACTGTGCAGACCTTGCCGGCCTTACGAAGTGGGGAGAGGAGTAAACAGAGGAAATTGGAACCACTGGAAAGGTTTATAAATGGGGTTTCTGTTGGGAAGGGGCTGCCCCATTTGTGGATTTGATATCCACAAATAAAGGGGCGCTGCGCAGCTCTCCCTCTCTGCTGAAGCCAGGAGAGTCTTGCTCTCCTGGCTTCAGCGAAAGGAACCCGAAGCCTTCGGAGCACAGAGCGAGTTTCCGCTGCGCTCCAAAGGCTTCAGGCGGCTATCTCCGACCCTCTCAGTCTCCAGGCTTCAGCGAAAGCAACGCGAAGCCTCCTGAGCTGAGCTCCATTTCTGCTTTTCCAGGGGCAGGAGAATCCAGTAAGAGCCAGTGTGGAGTAGTGGTTAAGAGCGGTAGACTCGTAATCTGGTGAACCGGGTTCGCGTCTCCGCTCCTCCACATGCAGCTGCTGGGTGACCTTGGGCTAGTCACACTTCTCTGAAGTATCTCAGCCCCAGTCACCTCACAGAGTGTTTGTTGTGGGGGAGGAAGGCAAGGAGAATGTTAGCCACTTTGAGACTCCTTCGGGTAGTGATAAAGCGGGATATCAAATCCAAACTCTTCTTTTTCTCTCCTTCTTCTTCCCTGCAGGGCCTCTGAGGCTCCATTTGCTTCTTCCTCTCTCCCAGGACCCTGCAGCTTGTTTTGGCTCCTTGATTCTTCAGGAAGGATGAAAGAGATGGATCCTGCAAAGCTAGTGAGGATGGAAGGGGGAAGATGGACAGTTGACCTGGTCAGGCTGTCTCCTACATCCCTCCTCACAGCCTCTGAGCGTTCCTCTCTAGGCCTCTCAGAGAGATCTGGTGAGTTCCAGGGGAGGGGAGATGGGGACATGGAGGGATGGAGCCAGAGAGGTTTTGGGGCTTGCTCAGCCTGGGGGTGGGGGGAGGCAGGCAGGCGGGTGGAGATTGAGAAGGTGAGCACCTTTCTGGGCTCCACCACCTGCCTGCCTGCCTGCCTGCCTGCGCCTTTGTTATCTGCCTTTGTTATTTGGGACTTTGTTTGAGCTAGGAATACATCACAGCTCCCCGGCCACCACAATGTATTGGCAGCTCAAAATGTCTCATACCGGTGCCGTGACCTGAATGCCCTACCAGTGTCAAAAAACTTACTGCTCCATCACACAGCAGTAGAAGCAATGAACTCTGCATAAGGAAGTCAAGGAGGAGAATCGTGGGATCATGGACCCTCTCGGTAAAGCTCCCCGTTGGATCATAAGATCAGTTTTGAAATTCCATACATACCTCTATGTGCTGAACCTCCAGTATTTTGATGGAGACCAGCAGCATCTGCGATTCTAACATCCCCACCATGAACCCTGAATAGAAGGAGATCAACTGTGAATGTTCTTTGTCTAGTCATGCCTTTTTAAACAATGACCAGGTTTGTCTGAACTGCCCAGTAACTTCAATGTGTTCCTCTGCTAATTCAGAGTGTTAAATTTGGATATGAAAACATCAATTCCCCCCCCCCCCAAGAGATCTTAGAATATACCGTATTTTTCGCTCTATAGGACGCACCCGACCATAGGACGCACCTTGTTTTAGAGGGGGAGAACAAGAAAAAAAAATCTCCCCCTCTCTGCTCAGCGCCCCTTCAGCGAAGCGGCAGGAGAAACGGAGCCCCTTCCATTTCTCCTCCTGCTTGGCTGAAGGGGTGCTGCGCAGCTCTCCCTCTCTGCTGAAGCCAGGAGAGTCTTGCTCTCCTGGCTTCAGCGAAAGGAACCCGAAGCCTTCGGAGCACAGAGCGAGTTTCCGCTGCGCTCCAAAGGCTTCAGGCGGCTATCTCCGACCCTCTCAGTCTCCAGGCTTCAGCGAAAGCAACGCGAAGCCTCCTGAGCGCGGAGGGAGCGCTCAGGCTTCGAAGGCTTCGTGTTGCTATCGCTGAAGCCAAGGAGCCTGCATTCGCTCCATAGGACGCACATACATTTCCCTTTCATTTTTGGAGGGGGAAAAGTGCGTCCTATAGAGCGAAAAATACGGTAGCTCCCTTTCTGGTCTTCAGACATAGAATATTCTGCCAGCTTTAACTTTTCAATGATAGATAAAATTCTGTCACATGACTCTGGCAATCTTTCTTTTCTTCATGTTTTAGACAAAAACAAGGTTCTTATTAAATTGTGATGACAACTTCTAAATTCATAAACTTTCTTTAAATTGTGAAGAATTTCTCTGGCAGTAAGACATCTGCCTAAATACATTGTATCACTTCAAATCTGTATTACACTATTCTCATTCTACTATTCCACTGTGTAAAATTTCCTCTATGCATCCTAAAAATTTCTTTCTATTTTTCAGTCTGCCTTTAAAAATTGTTTCTGAGAGAATAATTAAGAGTATACTGGCAAAGTGGTCAAAATGTTAATGTCAGTTTCTGAGGTAAAATGTGTCACTCTGCACCTGTCTTTCTGGATTATTCGTGGTTTTCTGGATTTTGTGGGACCCAAACCCATTTTCTGTGGTATTTATGTTGGGATACTGCCAGGGAGATAAAGTCCATCTGAGCCCCCAAGCTCGGTGCCGGACGATCCATCGACCTCCCTTAGTCACGCAGTATCTAGCAAGCCTCAAGAAAAGATAGCCACATTCTTGGACTTGTGCACACTCTATCAGCAGAATTCACGCAGCATGAAGTTGCACAGCATGAGAGCAGAAACTTGCATATTTACAGTTTTATTCAGCGTTGGTCAGAACAAAGAAGGCATGACCGTCTGCTCCGACTGCTCAGGCAAAACAGCCAAAACGAAAGGAACTTACAACATAAACATCCTGTGAGACAGGAACTTACGCAGGCTGTTATACAAACATCCTGCTCCCTTTTAAGGTGGAACGGAAATATCCTAACATCCTCCCCCTTTCCGTGTAACCTGTAGTACCTGTGGTTCAACCCAATTGCAACCTTTGTGCGTAAACCTTCAGTTGTTCTCTGTTAACAACCTTAGACAACAGATCAGCAGGAATTTCATTTCCTGGCATGTAGGACACTTGAATGAGTCCTTTCTGAATACACTCTCTTGCACGATGTAGCTTAATCTGCAAGTACTTGGTTCTTTGCTTGCAACTCTCCGAGTTCAGCAAAGCCAAACAAGATCTATTGTCTTGATACACTTGTATAGGACATTTCACAGAAACCCCAATGTCCTTAAACAGTTGCATCAACCATTCACAATCCATGAGTGAAAATGACAGAGCATTGAGTTCTGCTTCACAGGAACTTAGGCTAACTGTTGTCTGCTTTTTGCACAACCAGTCAAACAGGCAGTGGTTGTACATGTAGCATACTCCAGAAGTGCTTGTACCATCCGTGGTGTCACTTCCAAAACTTGCATCTGCAAAGATTTCAAGACCTCCAGTCTTCTGACTGGTGAACCTCAGCCTGTAGTGCATAGTCCCTTTCAAATAGCGGGCTATGCGCTTCAGAGCTTTCCAATCCTGAACAGTAGGATTGTTAGCATGTCTGCTAAGCAGGTTAGTGCTTACAGCAATGTCAGGTCTTGAACATCTAGCAATGAAATTCAACTTGCCTAGAATGCATCTGTACAGCGTTGTGTCAGAAAACGCTTCAGCAGTACTATCTACCTGGTAACCTGTCACCATCGGTGTGTCTGCTGGGTTTGCATCAACCAAATTCAACCTGGTTAATACATCAGCAATTTTCTGTGTTTGGTGTACCAGAAAATTACCTGCTTGGTCCCTCTCCACCTGCAGAGAAAGATAGTTGGATACCTCACCAAGATCCTTCATGTCAAAGTGCTCCTTCAGCTGAGCTAGGGTGCTTTGGTAAAAAGCCTGATTCTTCCAAAACATCAGAAGATCATCAACAAAACATAAACAATACAGTTTGTTTTGCCCCTCCTCCTTGACAAACACACATGGATCAGCTTTGCCCTGGTGAAAACCTAGAGAAAGCAACGTTTCAGTGAGTTTTGTGTTCCAACACCTGGCACTCTGCTTGAGACCATATAAGGATTTCCGCAGTTTACAGACCATTCCCTTCTGTATCTGCATTCCATCAGGTGGAAGCATGTACAGCTGCTCGTTCAAAATCCCGTACAAAAAAGCTGTATTAATGTCATGATGGGAAACATGCAGTTTCTCCTCCGCAGCGATCTTGAGCATCAGCCGAATGCTCTCATATTTGACCGTGGGTGAGTAGGTCTCGTGGTAATCCTGCCCTGGTACCTGTGAAAAACCTCTGGCAACCAATCTGGCTTTGTGTCTGACAACCTTGCCATTCTGGTCTGTCTTGGCCTTGAAGACCCATTTGCTGCCAACCAGTCTCATTCCTGGGACTACCGGTACCAGCTCCCAAGTTTGGTTCCTGTTCAAGGAATCAACTTCAGCCTTCATGGCTTTAAGCCAAGGCTCAGCATCTTTAGAGGTTAACTCCTGGACCTCTTTGAAGCTTGAAGGTTCCCACACCTTCTCTGAGCTACTAAGAACAGCAGTTGCCATCTTAGCAAACTCATCAGCAAATCTCTTTGGAGGTTTGCCTTTGGTCGCCCTTTCAGACCTGCGAACCAGACGCAAGTCTTCTGGACTCATCTCCTCCTTCTTAGGAGAAAAATGACCAATGGTGAACAGTGGTTCTTCCAGTTCATTGTCAGACTCATCAGACGGTCTGACTGAGGCCTTTGCGCTCTTGTAGTCTGCTGTGTCATCACTGTCACTGACAGCAGCAGCAGCGCCGCCCACTGAACTGGAATCCGAACTCTGATCATCATCATCATCATCATCATCCTCAGTTTCCTCAGCTTTCTCAGCATGATCTGCTTTCTTCACATCACCTTCATCCTCCTCTGGGTAACTCTGGAAAATTCCCACATTTTCCCCCCACTTAGGATTGTACTCAACACTCCTTGTGAACTTTATGGATTTAGAATTAGTCATCCATACCCTGTATGCACCTTTTTCGTACCCCATGAACAAACCATGTGCCCCACGCTTCCCAAGCTTGTTGCTTTGTGGGGTGTGTACCCACATGTCAGAACCAAAGATTCTCATGTGTTTGACATTAGGTTGCTTACCAAACATTTTCTCATAGGGAGTGCAGCCAATAGGTGATGACAGTCTCCTGTTAAAAGTATAAACAAAATTTGCCAAAGCCTCCCCCCAAAACTTCTCAGGGAGATTGGCATCATGCAACAAGGTTTTTATCCCTTGCAGCAACGTTTGATTTGCTCTCTCCGCAAGCCCATTCATCCATGGCGACCTAGGCGTTGACTAATCATGCTGGATTCCCTTCTCAGTCAGGAAAGCTTCAAACTGCTGAGAAGTGAATTCCCCGCCTCGATCAGTAAACAGACAACCAATACGTTTACTGTGAGCATTCTCCAACCAAGCACAGAATGCCTTGAACTTAGGAAATGCTTGCAATTTCTGCTCGAGCATAAACACATGAATGTACCTGGAAAAAGAATCAATTAGAACCATGAAGTACCTTGCTCTACCCAAAGAGGGCGCTAGAGGACCTACCAGGTCTGCATGCACTAGCTGGTAGGGTTTGGAAGCCTGCCTGCTAGACTCCTTGCCTTTTGGAGCAACCTTCACTTTGTTCTCTGCACAAGATACACATTTCATGTGAAACTTACAAGGTTTGATGTCCAAACCTTCAACCAACTCAGGCATCTTGGCTAGCGCTTGCCAAGAGAGGTGACAAAATCTGCGATGTGCATCGTGAATGCATCCTGCATGAAGAACCTTGTTAGTTTGTGCAACACAACAAGAATCAGCATTAGACACAGCAACATCATCATAAGTTAGACTGAACAAACCATCCATCAACTTTGCATGCAAAATGTCCTCTTTGCCTTTTCTGATGACACAGACAGTCCTCTTGAAGGAAACCTCAAAACCACGCCCAGTCAGCTGTGGTACACTAATCAAATTGTCCGCAGCTCCTGGAACAAAAAGTACATCTTTAATGGTAGTATGCAGACTTTCAAGTTTCACAGTCCCAACTCCTGTAGCTTGCAAAGTCCTTCCATCAGCCAGCTGGACCTCTCCATCTTGAGGTGTGAAGGAGATAAACAGATGGCGGTCTTTGGTGAGATGGTGCGAGCACCCAGAGTCAATAACAAACCTGGCCTTCCCCTTCGAAGCAGATTTGCTGGCAAACAAAACCTTGTTTTCCACCAGCGTGGGCTTTTGCAGCTTGCCTTTAGCCTTTGGTGAAGCTGTGCCAGCAAACATAGCCTTGTTTTCCACTGGCGAGGGCTTTTGCAACTTGCCCCCCTGCTCCTGGCCATCAGACGTGCCTTTAGCCTTTGGTGGAGCTGTGCCAGCAAACATAGCCTTGTTTTCCACTGGCGTGGGCTTTTGCAACTTGCCCCCCCCCGCTCCTGGCCACCTGCAAGCATCTTGCTCTGTTTACATCTGGTCTTCCGGCCTCTGCAAAGGCTCTGACCTTGGTTCTCACGAGAAACAGAGCTCTCAGCTGCCGACTCCTTGGCTCCCCCTGGAGGCTGGAATGCTGCCTGGGATGACGTTATAGTCTGCTCCCCCTGCAGCTTGCAACCGGTGCCCTCAGCATCCCTGCATTCACTAGCATTCTGGGAAACAGCCAGGACCTCCGATGCATTCAAACACTGGGCTGGGATTATTGGCTGGTGGGCCTTTTTCAAAGCATCCCACATGTCACGTGCCGTGAGATTTCCAGCAAGCGTCTTTATTTCCTCCAGAGAGACGGATAAAACTATAATATCCACGGCCTTCAAATTCTGGCCCTGCCATTTCTCTGTCCGAGGAACTGGAGTGGCTTGAGAGACAGTATGCCAGACTCCAAACTGACGCAGCAAACTCTCACACCATTTTGCCCAGGTCTGATAGTTGTGCCTATTTAACTTTGGGCACTCAGTGGCCTCTGAAGCTTGGAAAAACTCCATTCCAGCTTTTTACGTGAGCCGTTATGCCTTGGAAGACGTGTTATCTCGGCAGCCCATTAATCACGATGCCTCTGGCTCGGCTCCCAGGCCAATTAGTTTTGCCGGACATCAAAGACTTCTTCCGCGGCAGAAAAGCCTCTGCTTTCACTTTCCCAGCACATACCTTTCAGCAGTCTGTCGCTGTCTTACTCCTGCAAGTGCCGTGAATCTGGGCCCGAAACCTGTTGTTGGGATACTGCCAGGGAGATAAAGTCCATCTGAGCCCCCAAGCTCGGTGCCGGACGATCCATCGACCTCCCTTAGTCACGCAGTATCTAGCAATTATAGCGACACGAAGCCTCAAGAAAAGATAGCCACATTCTTGGACTTGTGCACACTCTATCAGCAGAATTCACGCAGCATGAAGTTGCACAGCATGAGAGCAGAAACTTGCATATTTACAGTTTTATTCAGCGTTGGTCAGAACAAAGAAGGCATGACCGTCTGCTCCGACTGCTCAGGCAAAACAGCCAAAACGAAAGGAACTTACAACATAAACATCCTGTGAGACAGGAACTTACGCAGGCTGTTATACAAACATCCTGCTCCCTTTTAAGGTGGAACGGAAATATCCTAACAATTTATATGTGTGGAGGTTGTCCCGGGTGGTTTGACCCTTGAAAAACATAGCTTTTTTTTCTTCTAGAAAAGGATCTGTTTAGAGTTTATACAGAACACATTACATTACTTGATATACTAAAACACGTTTACATGTGCTTATATCTAATAGATCTATATCTATTCTTTACTGATTTAGATTATTTCTACATTTATCCCATTTTTTATTCAAGACAATAAGCTCAAAAATACAAAATAATTCAACATCAAATAATGCTGCTACATTAGGTATTAAGAGGGAATTACAAGTGCTTCTATCTATATGAGACTTTACAAACTTTTTCTGAGGCACATAGCAGCATAAAACAGTCAGCAGGTGCTCTCACAGAAAACCTCTCTCTCACTCGACAGTTGAGAACAGACCTAACTGAAAAAACGGCCTTCTGGAGTGACAGTCACCCTTTCCATAGCAACTTGGAGGCAACATTCACACACAGAGTTGTTAGGGAAGTTGAGGTAATTTCTGTCAGGTTTGGGTTTCTGTTTTAGCCTCTGCCCGTTTTTTAAAGAGAAGACCAATGTTAGAGTTGGAGTGGATTTCATGATTGTGGCAACAAAAATCCGTCCTAGAAAAGAGCCAGACTTTCTGAACCTCTGGTTCTCAAAAATACGTCTGTGAATGCTTGTTGACAAAGGCCATGACCTCACATCTTCTGCTCTTCCACTTTCACAAATATTCATTAGAATCATAGAATCATAGAGTTGGAAGAGACCACAAGGGCCATCGAGTCCAACCCCCTGCCAAGCAGGAAACACCATCAGAGCACTCCTGACATATGGTTGTCAAGCCTCTGCTTAAAGACCTCCAAAGAAGGAGACTCCACCACACTCCTTGGCAGCAAATTCCACTGTCGAACAGCTCTTACTGTCAGGAAGTTCTTCCTAATGTTTAGGTGGAATCTTCTTTCCTGCAGTTTGGATCCATTACTCCGTGTCCGCTTCTCTGGAGCAGCAGAAAACAACCTTTCTCCCTCCTCTATGTGACATCCTTTTATATATTTGAACATGGCTATCATATCACCCCTTAACCTCCTCTTCTCCAGGCTAAACATGCCCAGCTCCCTTAGCCGTTCCTCATAAAGCATCGTTTCCAGGCCTTTGACCATTTTGGTTGCCCTCCTCTGGACACGTTCCAGTTTGTCAGTGTCCTTCTTGAACTGTGGCGCCCAGAACTGGACACAGTACTCCAGGTGAGGTCTGACCAGAGCAGAATACAGTGGCACTATTACTTCCCTTGATCTAGATGCTATACTCCTATTGATGCAGCCCAGAATTGCATTGGCTTTTTTAGCTGCCGCGTCACACTGTTGGCTCATGTCAAGTTTGTGGTCAACCAAGACTCCTAGATCCTTTTCACATGTACTGCTCTCAAGCCAGGTGTCACCCATCTTGTATTTGTGCCTCTCATTTTTTTTGCCCAAGTGCAATACTTTACATTTCTCCCTGTTAAAATTCATCTTGTTTGTTTTGGCCCAGTTCTCCAATCTGTCAAGGTCGTTTTGAAGTGTGATCCTGTCCTCTGGGGTGTTAGCCACCCCTCCCAGTTTGGTGTCATCTGCAAATTTGATCAGGATGCCCTTGAGTCCATCATCCAAGTCGTTGATAAAGATGTTGAATAAGACTGGGCCCAAGACAGAACCCTGTGTTACCCCACTAGTCACTCTTCTCCAGGATGAAGAGGAACCATTGATGAGCACCCTTTGGGTTCGGTCAGTCAGCCAGTTACAAATCCACGGAGTGGTAGCAAAGTCAAGACCACATTTTACCAGCTTCTTTACAGGAATTTTATGGGGCACCTTGTCAAATGCCTTGCTGAAATCAAGGTAGGCTACATCCACTGCGTTCCCTTCATCTACCAGGCTTGTAATTCTGTCAAAAAATGAGATCAGGTTAGTCTGACATGACTTATTTTTCAGAAATCCATGCTGACTATTGGTGATAGTCAGCATTGTTCCATGATTGGGGGCTCCATTTCTTCCTGAGGATCTAATTAGTTTCTGTCTTTGTTGTAGGTGTTGATGAATTGGAAAAGAAGAATGGGGGAGACCATGACAAAATCCACACAGTGGAGAAGCCATATCAAAATTGGGAGTATGGAGAGAGCTCCAGTCAGAGTTCCTGTTCCCATCAAAGAACTCACAGTGGGAAGAAAGGCTATCAGTGCTCAGAATGTGGGAAGAGCTTCACTCGGAAGGACAATCTCACTTCGCATCAAAGAATTCATACAGGGGAGAAACCCTATCAGTGCTTGGAATGTGGAAAGAGCTTCAGTCAGAGCGCCCATCTCACATCCCACAAAAGAATTCATACTGGAGAGAAACCCTACCAGTGCTTTGAATGTGGAAAGAGCTTCAGTCAGAGCACCAATCTCACTTCCCACCAAATAATTCATACAGGAGAGAAACCCTATCAGTGCTTTGAATGTGGAAAGAGCTTCAGTCACAGCACCCATCTCATGTCCCATCAAAGAATTCATACAGGGGAGAAACCCTATCAGTGCTTTGAATGTGGAAAGAGCTTCAGTCAGAGCACCCATCTCATTTCCCATCAAATAATTCATACAGGGGAGAAACCCTATCAATGCTTGGAATGTGGAAAGAGTTTTCGTCTGAGTGCGGATCTCACTTCCCATCAAAGAATTCATACAGGGGAGAAACCCTATCACTGCTTGGAATGTGGAAAGCACTTCAGTCATAGGAGCAGTCTCGCTTCCCATCAAAGAATTCATACAGGGGTGAAACCCTATCAGTGCTTTGAATGTGGAAAGAGCTTCAGTCACAGCACCCATCTCATGTCCCATCAAATAATTCATACAGGTGTGAAACCCTATCAGTGCTTGGAATGTGGAAAGAACTTCAGTCACAGGCAGAGTCTCGCTTCCCATCACAGAATTCATACAGGGGAGAAACCCTATCAGTGCATGGAATGTGGAAAGAGCTTCAGTAGGAGCACCCATCTCACTTCCCATGAAAGAATTCATACAGGGGAGAAACCATATCAGTGCTTGGAATGTGGGAAGAGCTTCAGAAAGAGGGCAAGTCTCAACCACCATCAAAGAACTCATACAGTGGTACCTTAGGTTAAGAACTTAATTTGTTCTGGAGGTCCATTCTTAACCTGAAACTGTTCTTAACCTGAAGCACCACTTTAGCTAACGGGGCCTCACGCTGCTGCCTCGCGATTTCTGTTCTCATCCTGAAGCAAAGTTCTTAACCCGTGGTATTATTTCTGGGTTAGCGGAGTGTGTAACCTGAAGCGTCTGTAACCTGAAGTACCACTGTACAGGGCATGAAGCGTAATAGAAATGTGGAAACAGCTTCTCTTCCAAGAGGCGTCTAGCTTCCCTTGAAGAAATTCATGTGTTTGAGCAGGTGGTTGCTGAAGAAGTTCAGGCATGCCTGGAGGATGGGGACCATTTGGATCCCTTCCAATCAGGAATCAGGCCTCATATTGGCACTGAAACTGCCTTGGTTGTGCTGGTCCATGATCTCCGGCAGCAATCTCACTTCTTATCAAAGAATTCATACTGGAGAGAAACCCTATCAGTGCTTTGAATGTGGAAAGAGCTTTTCTCAGAGTGGGGATCTCACTTCCCACAAAAGAATTCATATTAGAGAGAAACCCTATCAGTGCTTGGAATGTGGAAAGAGCTTCAGTCAAAAGTACCACTTTAGCTCATGGGGCCTCCCGCTGCTGCCACGTTGCTGCCTCACGATTTCTTTTCTCACCCTGAAGCAAAGTTCTTTTTTTTTAATGATATTATTAAGAGTTTCAAGATTACAAAAAAGAGAAGAAAAAAAGAAGAAAAAATACATAAAAACCAATACAACAACACAACAACAAAAAAAAGAAAAATACAAATCCCATATTACATATCTTTATCTTTCATTTGCTTGTTTCCTTTACCTCCTCACACCTCCCTTTTTGTGTTCTAGCTTAATTAGTTATTTCAGCAAATTCTTTCCATCTTTCTCAATTTTTATTGAATAATTTATCTTGACAGTCTAACCTAATAATTAACTCAGCAAATCTTTTCCATCTTTCACCATATTCTGTTATTCAATTTGCCTTACTTTATTTAACCTTATCTTACCGTAAAATACCTTAAAACTTAATGCTTATTTATACATAACTCCTTATATCATTTCTACTAAAGCCAGACAGTTTCATTCCAACATTTTCCCTAATATTCATTAATTTTACACTAATTCCCAAAATAAAAAATTTTCTTTATAGACTTTCTTCCAATTTTCATCCAACGTCCCTTCTTCCTGGTCTCGGGTTATGTCAGTCCTTACTGTCCATTCCATCTAGTCCATCAACCTGGTAATCGTATGTCCGAGGCTCTTAAATCTCTTCTATGCCCCTTCTGCAGATCTTCTTCTTCTTGTTTATACTTGCACTTTTCCTTGTCTTTTGTTGGTCTCTTTCTTGATTTCTTTCCTTTCTCATTGAGGAGTAGATCTCTGGGGGATTCCAGCCCATAATTATCTCCATCTCCCCTCATCAGACCAGCCCATTCCCCACAGTCCCACTCCCCACAGTCATCAATGTAATCAAAAAAAATATTTAACAGCATATTTCAAAGTCCCTCCAAAGTTAAGAGCCTCCTCAACTCCAGGCTCCCCCTGGCCCACTCCAAATTCAATCTTCAAAAACAGCGGCTTATGCTCCTGCAGGGCCTCGGATCTCTCCATTTGTATTACTTGAGGTGCAACCGCAACCTCCTCCATTATCATCTGCCCTTGCACTTGCCCAGTCAAACCAGTTTCCTGAGTTGGTCCCTGTATGATTTCTGTGTCAGTATTCCATGTTTGTCCACATTTACTGACTACAACAGTCATCAAATCCATCTTCTCATGCAACTGCTCCAGCAAAGCATTTGTCTTACAAAAAGCAGGCACCAAAACTTCCTCCCAACACATTTTTATTCAAGGTCAAAAGACTGGTCCCACGATCTTAATCTCGTAGCTGTAAAGTCCCCAAGTAGACTGCAGCAACAATTTGACAAGCTCCCTCTAGAGGAGACAATTTCTATTTGTGTCCATCTTTTTAAAGCATGTCCAACAAAATAAAGTTACTTTCAATTTTCAAATATTTTGTTTCTTTAGAATGCAAAAGGCAACATTGGAATCAGTTTGTTTCTCTTTTTTTAGCTATCTGTCAAAATGTTCCATTCACAGTCTGGACGTCTCCAACAATTTCTGTCTCTGACACCCCGTTCCCAGGTTTGAGACGGTGGAAACTTATTTTTCTTTACTCCCTCTCCTGCAGGCTTGAACAGTCAAATTCCCACCCCCCTTTTCTCCTGCTTCCAAGGGGGTTTTAGTGGTTATAAATGAAGGAAATTTTGACCTTTACAAACAACTTTCCAGGCTATTAGCTTACAAGGTTTTTGCTTCAGTCTATTTACAGAAAGCGGAAGGCGGACTTCCTGTTTTGAACCTTCCCGCTTCGGTGCCAAACTAGGGTGTTTCTTGATCCAATTTTCCGTTTCTACTCACGGGTACTTGTTTAGAGTCCAATTGTCCACAGGAAAAAGTCAGCGCTCTCCGGCAATGGCTATGCGGCTTCCCTCCGTAAAAGTAGCAATCAGTTCGCAGCACCGCACCGCTCACCCCACTTCGCTCCGGAGCCCCAAAATGGGGTTCCCCGCGAGTAGGGGAGGCGCTCCTGGTGCCCTGCCGAACCCCACGTTCCCAGGCTTCCTCCACCTGGGATTTCTAGTGGGTCCCCACCTTCGCCGCGGCGGGAAGACCCAGTTTCCACGGAGCCAGTTCCTCCAGTCGGAGGAACTCCGCCATTCGCCGATGGCGCTAACCCGGAAGTCCTCCCTGAAGCAAAGTTCTTAACCCGAGGTATTATTTCTGGGTTAGTGAAGTCTGTAACCTGAAGCGTCTGTAACCTGAGGTACCACTGTACAGGGCATGAAGCGTATTAGAAATGTGGAAACAGCTTCTCTTCCAAGAGGCGTCTAGCTTCCCATGAAGAAATTCATGTGATTGAGCAGGTGGTTGCTGAAGAACTCCAGGCATGCCTGGAGGATGGGGACCATTTGGATCCCTTCCAATCGGGAATCAGGCCTCATATTGGGACTGAAACTGCCTTGGTTGTGCTGGTCGATGATCTCCCGCGGGCTAAGGACAAAGGTGAAAGGTGTTTCCTGGTTCTACTGGAGCTCTCAGTGGCCTTTGATACCATTGACCACAACATCCTTCTGGACTGTCTAGAGGAGCTGGGAGCTGAGGGTTATACAGTGGTTCCACTCCTTCCTCCTGGGCCGTGTTCAGAAAGTGGTGGTGGGGGATGAGTGTTCAGACCCCTGGGCTCTCACTTGTGGGGTGCCTCAGGGTTCCATCCTCTCCCCCATGCTTTTTAATATGTACATGAAGCTGCTGGGAGAGATCATCAGGGGGTTTGGGCTGGGTGTTCATCAGTATGCGGATGATACCCAGCTCTAACTCTCTTTTAAATCGGAACCAGTGAAAGCGGTGAAGGTCCTGTGTGAGTGTCTGGAGGCATTTGGAGGATAGATGGCAGGTAACTGATTGTGGTTGAATCCTGACAAGACAGAAGTGCTGTTCTTGGGTGACAGGGGGCGGGCTGGTGTTGAGAACTCACTTGGGCTACTGCAACACATTCTATGTGGGGCTACCTTTGAAGGTGACCTGGAAACTACAACTAATCCAGAAAGCGGCAGCTAGATTGGTGACTGGGAGTAGCTGCTGAGACCACATAACACTGCTTCTGAAAGACCTACATTGGCTCCCAGTACGTTTCTGGACAGAATTCAAAGTATTGGTGCTCATCTTTAAAGCCCTTAACCGCTTTGGCCCAGTATACCTGAAGGAGTGTCTCCACCCCCATCCTTCTTTCTGCACACTGAGGTCCAACACTCAGGGTCTTCTGCTGGCTCCCTCCCTGCGGGAAGTGAAGTTACAGGGCCTTCTCGTTAGTGGCACCCGCCCTGTGGAATGCCCTCCTACCAGATGTCAAAGAAATAAACAACTGACTTTGAGAAGACATGTCAAGGGAGCCCTGTTTAGGGAAGCTTTTAATATGTGATGAATTATTGTATTTTAATATTTTGCTGGAAGCCACCCAAAGTGATTGGAGAAACCCAGCCAGATGGACAGGGTATAAATAAATTATTGTTATTGTTATTGTTTTAAGGACTTTACCACGCAACATGGGAATCCACATTCATCTGAAGTTCGGAAGCAGTTGGACAATCCCCAGATTCAGGGGATCTCCATTTGTGGCCATCTGGTAAAAAAAGGGGAACTGGGTTTTATCATGAATAGTAGGAACAGTGTATCCATAACTTGCCCAGCATCCAAAGGGAGAGGCGAGTGCTTTGCTGTGGTTCCAGGACAAATCTCAGACAGTTGACCAACTATAGTCCCACAGACACGCACACAAAGAACAAGACAAAATGCTGACCGTGGAGAACGGGAGGAGGTCTTCCAGGAATGCCTCCAGACTCTCAATATTTTGTGGGACTGAATCACATCCCAGAATATTAGACTAGAGACTCAGCTAAATTACTCAAAAAACTGTGTTTTGAATGCATTGTAAACAAGCAACATGGTTATTAAATGCTGTGGCGGCGTGTCATAGGGCATCTGACACCAGTGTTGAGTGCACCTGCTTCCAGGTTCCATCCCACCCTCACCTTTGGGAGAATCCAAAAAGGAAAGAATGAAAAGCCCATGGCAGAGGCACAATTCCGTCTTAACACCGAACCAGCCATACCTGTGGGATTTTGTAGATGTTTGACACAGGTGACATATGTCTAGAAATAACAGCTTCAGCACCTTCAAGAACAGCCAACAGGTTATTCCTCTTCCCACAGCCATAGTTTGGAATGTCTGCGTGCCCAGTAGAGAGCAGGTCTAGCAGGGCATCAGACGTCATCCATGCATTAGAATAATGGTCATAGATGACATAGCCGAGGGTGACATTGGGTAAGAGCCTGGGGTCCTGATTGATTTCACGAATGGCAGCCAGGAAGGACAGGATATTCCAGTATTTCCCATATTTAGAGCTAGAATGAAAAAGTGCCCCCCTCCACTGAATGAAAACAACATTTCTAATTCTTGCTGTATCTAAACTCTCAGCTGTTTCCAGCACAGAAAATAAAACAAGTCCACCCTGAGATGCTTAAATACCTTCCATTAGCGACCTGTAGGAGAGAGCAAAGGCCCATCGGCCTCACTGAAAGTGGACTGACGCCATAGTGAAACTGTGACCACAACTTTCACCATCATGAACATTTCATGAATATTTTGCAGGTGGGATTCAAGCAGTTGGTCCCTTACCTTTACCGCCCCAACCTGGCCACAGTGATCCATGTGACGGCCACCTCCAGGCTTGACTACTGTAATTTGCTCTGCGCGGGGCTGCCCTTGAAGCTGTTCCAGAAATTCCACCAGGTGCAAAATGCTGCAGTGAGGCTCCTCACGGGGTCTCTGCCATGGGAGCATATTCTCCCAGTGCTTTCCCAGCTGCACTGGCTCCCGGTGGAGTACAGGGTCAGATTTAAAGTGCTGGTTTAACCTTTAAAGCCCTTCATGGCCTAGGACCCTCGAACCTATGGGACCGCCTCTCCCGGTATTGCCCATGGAGGACCTTAAGGTCCATAAATAGCAACACCCTAGAGGTCCTGGGCCCTGAGGAAGTTAGATTAGCCTCAACCAGAGCCAGGGCTTTTTCAACACTGGCTCTGGCCTGGTGAGACCAGGGCCCTGCAGGATCTGATTTTTTTCTGTAGGGCCTGTTAGACAGAGTTGTTCTGCCTGGCCTTTGGCTTAGAGTCAATTTGATTCCCTCCCCCTCTTTCTTTTTCCTTTCTCCTTCTGTGATGAGGCTGCGTTTTAACGTTTTAATGTTGTATTTTAATCTTGTTTTTAAGTTGTATTCATTCAGCTTGTTTTTATGATTGCTTGTTAGCTGCCCTGAGCCTGGCCTTGGCTGGGGAGGGCGGGGAATGAATAAATTATTATGATTATGATTATGATTATTATCATAGAGCACCACATAATCAGGATGAATGCTGAATCAGCAGGGTGTCTGGAGAGGCCTTGTAACAGGTGGAAAGCATTATTGTTTGGTTGACTGATTCATTGACTGAATTAGAAGCAGGATGTCACCTCACTATCCTCTCAAAAATGGGGTCTATTTTAGTGGACCCAAAGGAGAACTTTGGACAAATCCCTTGAGTTTCCATGAGAAGTAAAGGAAAGGGGAAGGGGGAAGAGTGATGTTGTGTCAGGCGTGGAGAGTTCTCCTCTCCCTTTGGTAACATCACAGATAAGAATTAACAAGCAGTTGATCTATTTATAGTCCTTTTAATACAGCACCATGTTGCAAGCAGAAATACACAGCTCTCCGCAAGGAGGGCAGTTGGCTGCTCTAAATCCTCCTTCCGACTTCCGTAGCATTTTAGGTGCCAATGGGAAGTTCTTCCCTCCCTCTGACTTCTTTGCTCTCTGATATGTTCAGACCTCCGAGTCTGTGGTGAGGGGGGTTCCCCACACTCTCAAGTGACATCTCAACTAGCTGCCCCCTCCCTTTGGGTTCCCTTGTCATTGTCTCGTACCTGGGCAACTCTTCCCTCAGCTGTTCAGCTCCTGTCTCTCTGCTTCTGAACAGCCTGTGAACAAGGGTGTTTGTGTGACTTTTCCCCCTCCATCTCTCCATCGGAGAGGAAACTGGTCTGCCATAGAATGCATTCCCCTGTCCTCGTCTTTAGACTATTCCCTGACATGTTGTGATCATTTGGGTTGCCCTTTTTGTAAATTTTGATATGTTATGGGGTGCTGCAAGTTATTATTCTCTCCCCAGCGCTATTTAAGATCTATACGCTATTTAAAATCTATATGAAGTCATGGGGTGCGGTCCTGAGGAGCTTTGGAGCAAGGGGCCACCAGTATGCCCATAACACACAGCTCTAGGGACATGGCTGGCAGGGTGATCTACTGAGCTTCTTGGGCTTGCTTGTCGGGAGGTTGGCGGTTCGAATCCGTGCGACAGTGGCAAGCTCCCATTGCTCTGTCCCAGCTCCTGCCAACCTAGCAGTTTGATGTTGTTTTTTAATTTTTTTATATGAATAAAATAAAGAAACATACAACAAAAAGCAATACAAGATTCAAATGCCAAAATTCCGCTGAATCTCCTGACTTCCCCCCAACCCTTCTGTAGATCCTAGTGGTAATATTTACACCTGCATATCAAAACTGTCCAAATTTTGTCTTTCCAAATTGTCCATACTTTCCGTTAATTTACAAGTGTGGTTAAAATCCTGCTAATGTTTTAACCTGCTTACAATGGTCTTGCTTTCTGAGCTTCCCAGTTAATTTGGCCATTTCAGCATAGTCCATCAACTTGGTTTGCCATTCTTCTCTGCTCAGGGTTGTTTCTTCCATCTCTGGGCTCGTAGCATCCGTGCAGCTGTTGTCGCATACATAAACAATCTTTTCTGGTCCTTTGGTATGTCGGTACCTATAATTCCTAATAAGAAGGCTTCTGGTTTTTTAAACAAAAGTTATTTTAAACATTTTTTCCAATTCATTATATATCATCTCCCATAATTTTTCAGTTACTTTATAGCCAAGTGGGGGGAGAATGTGGGAATTTTCCAATGTTATCCTGATGACAGTGAAGAGACTGAGGATAAACAACAGCAAAGGCCCACACCCACTAATGAAGGTTCTGAATCTGAATCTGAATCGGATGATTCAGCGGATTTCAAGAGTGCTACGGCCTCTATGCGACCCTCTGAAGGCTCTGATCGAGAATTGGAGGAACCACTGTTCACTATAGGCCACTTTTCTCCTAAGAAAGAAGAGGAGTGTTGAAGACTTATGACTAATTCGCAGGTCTGAAAGAGCCACGAGAGGTAGACCTCCAAAGAGATTTGCTGATGAATTTACACATCCACCACATATGATAAAAGGTACCTTCTTTTTCTTGACATTTCCAGCAGGTATTTGAACTCGTTCTATTTGGAGCCAAATACCACCAGTACATCATTTTCATATAATTTTATGTCAGTGAACAAGGTCCCATAAATTTCAAATCTGTTTTCCATTACCTCTCCCAATCTGCCATTTGTATATTGTGTCCCAAGTCCCAAACTCTGGCTTCCATCAAGGTGTCCCATCCCGCCAGAAGCGGTTTAGTCCTGTTGGCCACATGACCCGGAAAGTTGTCTGTGGATAAACACCCGATCGCTCGGCCTGATAGCGAGATGAGCGCCACTCCCCATAGTCGCATTTGACGAGACTGAACCATCCAGGGGTCTTTACACCTTTACATTAACACACAGCTCTCCTTCTCCATAACAGGAGAGTCTCTGAAGGCTTGTGACCAGTGTCTGGATGCACCAGTGGACTCAATAAGATCCAATAAATTGTGTTCAAATCCTTCAAAGTCCACTTACCTTTAATGGTCAGGTGGTGGTGTGGCCAACCAAGTCCACGCCCGCAATTTGGTGCCCTGCTGGGGAGGGTTGCTGCCTGCCTGCGGATTGACCAATTGTGCCAGGCTTAGGTGCAGGCATTCCACAGGGGGTGGGCCCAACCAGCCACTAGGCATTGCTTTGCCCCGATCCCTGGGGGGATAACTTGCCCAGGCCCATATGTCTTATTTTCATACTAAGACCTTCCTATGAACATTGTCAGCTGCCATATTTGGGGCCTGGTGTCGGAACTCTGCACAACCGAGCTACTCCTCCGCGGACATTCTTCGTCATCTACTCTGATAGTGATTAACGACCTAAGCCTTTGATGAGGCTCTAAGCACGTTCTCATTCCCCAGAGTATACAAACATCAGCAGAAGGACGAGAAATATATGAGCTACATTGCTACGTTTTATTTCAAACTACACAGGACAGAAAAGAATATACATCTGCTCTCTGTGAAGGCAGAGAACCAACTGGAACAAAGAAACAGGAAATGAGTAATAACAACATCCGTCTCCCGTCTCCCGTGAGACTTCCAACAGTCTGGAATGTAAACAGAGTCTTGTGACTCCAAAAACTGCACAGTGGCATAAACAGAAATCTAACTTTCAATTCAATTCAAAATCCTTTATTAGGCATAGCACACCACACATTATCAAACAAACATCATATACAGACTGTATAAAATACGGGCTCAGCGAACACAATTTATCCCAGTCCTAACAGAAATCTAACACCTGGCAGGAATTATTCCACTTGGTAACTTGGCCCTGGCCATTTGATTTTCGCCTTCCTCATAGCAATCCTCACAACTTTCTGAGGTTAGGCATTGGGTAAGCCTTAGTCTTGGCTGGAGGGGAGGTTACAGCCTCTGTCTGCCCTTTTTTGGTTAAGGGTATCCTGTCAAAGGGATATGTGAGGAGTTGCTTCTGTCCGGATGCCCAGGCGGGGGCTAGGGCCATAGCACTCCTCCAACTGGGACCCTTCGGTGATTACCCCTACTTGATGTAAGTCATGGGGGGGGCAGGTGTGGATTACCCTTAGATGCACCCCCAGCAGATGGACTGGGGTGGAATAAATGGCTATACGCAATGCCGATGCCAAACCATTCACATCTGTAATCAATAGAGTTGTGGCTCATTTGGACCCAATGTTATGCTGTTGTCTTGTCTGGTTTTTCATCACTTAGGGAGTGACAGGAACACAGGAGCTTGACACACAATTTGTAGGCTCTTTGGATAATTCCCACTTCTAAAGGAGCAAGTGCATAGTTTGGGGGTACTCTTGGATACCCCTTTGTCACTACAGACCCATGTGTCCTCTATGGCTGTTTGTGAACAGGAATAGCCTGACCACTGGAGTAATGGAAAACCTGGAGCTGGACTACTGCAATGCACTCTTTCTGGGGCTGCCCTTGGGTCTGGTGCAGAATCTCTAGTTGGTGCAACGTGATGTGGCCAGATTGTCCTTGCGAGCTTTTGGTCAAGAACATCTGGCACCCCCCCCCCATTTGAAGGACTATCCACTTAAACCTATTTTCTGCTTCCTGCAACTTCCATTCCTGATCCACCAGAGGACCTCTTCTCTTATTCCATGACTACTAAGCTTACCTAGGAGGCACCTTGTTGAAAGCTTTTTTAGAATTCCAAGTGTTGGTTTGTCTGTTTCTTTATTAAATTTTTACACTGCCCTTCACCCAATGATCTCAGGGTGGTTCGCAGCATAAAAATACAGGATAAGACCAAAAAGTATATAATAAAAACAAGAACAAAAACAAAACAAAAAACCTACAAAAAAATCTGAATCGCCTCTGTCTTTACGTGAAATTTCAGTTCCCTTGTTCACCTCTCAAATTCATCAGAATAGCCCTATCCTGTGTTAGCATCAGTGCGCGCGCGTGGGGGGGGGGATTCTGCCAGGGCTCACGTATGATAGTTCAGGGAACTTCTAACTTTTAAGCATGGCATTTTTCACCAATCTTTGGCATTTGCATCTCACAGTTTGGAGGTAGATCTTGGAGTTTTCGCAAACATGTTTTTCTTCAGCCCTGCAGTTGCAGGTGGAGCTGCATAAAGTGTTTAGGAACTTGCAGAGGTGGTACTTCTTCTCCGTATAATTATCAAAATGATAGTGTGTGTGGTTTTTTTGCTTCCAAAGATCACATTTGAGTCCACTAAACGTGATGTTATGGATATGAGGCAGAAAGGTCTGGCAGATATATGCCTCCTAAGCCACTCAAAACTTGGGGGGGCTGAGATGTAGGACAGATGATAACTGCACCAGAATGAGGTTGGCTTGACTTCTCTCCACTTCAGATGTGATCCCTCTGCAGGGCTCCGTTAGTAAGAAGAAAGTTACTGCATCTTGCAAGGACCACAACAAAAGACTTCTAATTCTTTGTAAGGGAGGTGCTCGTTCCTGGGAGGAAAAAAGATGGTCCTCATTCTACTGCTTCTACTGCCTTATGGGGACTGTGGGAAACTGAAGACAAAATGCCTCTTGTCTTTGGAAAGGGATGAGATAGATTCACCTAATTATTTCAGGCCAGGAGACCACCTCATCAGTGGGGTCCTTTCTGCCACAAACACTGTGTTTCATCATCATATCTTTAGCCAATGTCCTTCCACCAGCTTTTATTGGTAAGACGTTTTGTGGGGATGGATATTAAATATTAAAATATTATTAAAATAAAATATTAAACTACAGTGGTCTGTTAAACATTAAAAGCTTCCCTAAACAGGGCTGCCTTCAGTTGTCTTCTAAAAGTGTAGAAGTTGTTCTTCTCTTTGGCATCTGGTGGGAGGGTGTTCCACAGGGCAGGTGCCACTACCAAGAAGGGCCTCTGCCTGGATCCCTTTAACTTGGCTTCTTGGAGTGAGGAAACCTCCAGAAGGCCCTCAGCGCTGGACCTCAGTGTCCGGGCTGAACGATGTGAGTGGAGACGCTTCTTCAGGCCGTTTAGGGCTTAAACGTCAGCACCAACACTTTGAATATATTATGTCCCACATCCTGCGCCCATTTTATAATGACGCAATTTACCTGGTCCTCTTTAGTGTCCCATTCCAAAAGCTTGTAAACGTACTGAGAACCAATGCAGATCTTTCAAGATTGGTGTTATGTGGTCTCGGCGGCCGCTCCCAGTCACCAGTCTAGCTGCCGCATTCTAGATTAGTTGTAGTTTCCGGGTCACCTTTAAAGGTAGTCCCACATAGAGCGCACTGCAGTAATCCAAGCGAGAGATAACTAGAGCGTGCATCACTCTGGCGAGACAGTCTGTGGGCAGGTAGGGTCTCAGCCTGCATACCAGGTGGAGCTGGTAGACAGCTGCCCTGGACACAGAATTGACCTGCGCCTCCATGGACAGCTGTGAGTCCAAAATGACTCCCAGGCTGCGCACCTGGTCCTCCAGGGACACAGTTACCCCATTCAGGACCAGGGAGTCCTCCACAGCTGCCTGCCTCCTGTCCCCCCAAAACAGTACTTCTGTCTTGTCAGGATTCAGCCTCAATCTGTTAGCCGCCATCCAACCTCCATCTGCCTCACACAGGACCTTCACTGCCTTCACTGGTTCTGATTTGAAAGAGAGGTAGAGCTGAATATTAGAGGTAGAACAGAAATATCACTTGGACAGTGCTGGCATGTATATAATTTCTCCCCCCAGGAAAGGACCCACAAAGTACTGGCAGCTCCTCTCCTTCTTGTATGCCATTCAAGCGATCAACCAGAATCAAAAGCTGTTACCCAACATCACCCTGGGCTACAGCATCCATGAGAACTTTTTTGATGGAAGGGTGACCTATGATGCTTTGCTAGACATGTTGTCAATTGGGCAGCTGAACTTTCCAAACTACAGCTGTGGTAAACAGACTAACTTACTGGCTGTTCTCGAAGGGTCCGACTCTCAAAACTCCATCCAGATTTCAAACGTGTTGGGCATCTATAAAATCCCACAGGTAGGAATGGAGAGAGGTATAATAGCATTATGATATTGGCAGTCTTATTTTCAACTACCCTCCTGTTGATCCCTAGCATCAAATTTGCCTTCTTTACGGCTGCCACAACCTTCAAGGAAATCACTGTTCCCACCAAAGGGTCCTTGCACTGGACCTTCCTCCTGCCTAAGACCTTCCCAATCTCATGTTGGGCTTAGAAATATTTAGGCTTTGATCTGAAATCAAACAAGATACAAATCTTCCTTCTCTTCCCAGGTCACTTATGCTTTTGTCTCTCATGTTCTGAATGATAAGAGGCATTTCCCTTTTTTCTACCGGATGGTCCCCAAAGAAGAAGCCCTGTACCCAGGGATTGTCAAGCTGCTCCAGCACTTCCGATGGACCTTGATTGGCCTCCTTGCACCAGACACCGACAATGGAGAGAGGTTCCTGAAGAGCTTGACACCCGTGCTCATCAAGAGCGGAGTCTGTGTTGTCATCTCACAAAGCATCCAAGGACTGAATACAAATGGAGTATACATACCTCGTCTTCCATTCCGCAAGTGGAGGCAAGTGCATGTATTTGTTTACTACGGGGAAAGGAGTTATTTCTTAAATGGACTACAAATTATACAACAGTTTTTTGACATATTGATGAAATCCATTGTTGGGAAAATCTTCATCACAACAGTTTTGTGGGATGTCGCCCTGGAGCTGATGTATAATGAGATATCTTTCCAACACATCCATGGTATATTTTCCTTCTTCACTGAGACAAGTAAAGGGGCAAAATACGGTGATTTTCTACCCTTTTTCTTTGGTATTAAGAAGTTTTGGGAGGATGCTTTTAATTGTTTCTATTTAAAGCATGCATTCTCAGTGAAAGGCCGGACAAGATGCAGAGAGAGAGAGAAACTGGAGAGGCTTCCCCAAGATGATCTGGAAAGAATCCTCTCTCTAGACAGCTACAGGATCTACAACACTGTGCAAGCCGTGGCTCGTGCCTTAAATGCTGCATATTCATCTAGATCTAAGCAGAGGGGAACTGAGAGAATGGGACTTCAAAGGCTACAGCCATGGCAGGTATTTTCTTTCCCTTCATAGACATCTCAACTGAGCATGACAATCGATTGTATTGTTGCAGATATTGAATATTGTGCAGTTTGAAACGATTGGAAGCATAAGAACTGGAAGCATTCATTTCCTTTTGGAAATGAATTATTGTCCAGGCGCATAGAAATATTATTCACTCTTTACTCACAAACTCTTTATAACAGAATGAGAACATCATTCTGTCCAGCACAGGCTCGGGATCTCTCTCTCTCTCTCTCTTTTACCTTCAGGAGAGCTTCCTTTACATATTGCCTCTATTGAGTTTTGGAGCCAAAGACAAAAAGGCAACTCCCTTCAAAAAGGAGATATTGCAATCCAATACCTTCATCACATGATCTAAGGTTACAACACTCACATGTTAAACCAGTTAGTTAATCTTAATCTCAGCAAGAGCCCAGAGCCCTTTAGAAAAAAACTACTATGGAAAAAACCCAAAGTTTGCAAAACACATTACCCGTTTTCCATTTTAAACCTTCCTTAATACATATACATTTTTCATTTCTGTTTGCTATTCTTATTCTTGCCTCATTGCACAGCCCCCCGAGCAACTGCTCCCATCATGTGCCCAATTCTCCTTTCCCCGCAAGTTGGAATTATTTTTGGCAGGGGAGATGACATTGATCAGGCTGTCTCTAATCTCTGTTCCTTTCACACCCACTTGACTCTGCTCTGGCTCTCTGCTCCCTCCACCAAGCTCCTGCCTTTCCCTGCTGAAGCCCATATTAGAGATTTCATTCAGTTTGCCTTGAAAGGAAAAACGAACCTAATTCACTCTTTCTGAAAGAATCCAAGGGGGCAGCATCCTTCAAAAACATGCTTACTAGGAGAAAATCACACAGAAATGCTGAAGAATTCTGATGAGTTTCTATTATTATTTAAAAAATGCTTCAGAAATGTGGAGAACTGAATTTAAGATTGGGGTTTGTGTGTGAGAGAGAAAACAGTATGAACCAAAAGTGACAAGATCCCTCCATTACTATTTGAGTCTGCAACCAGCTCTAAGCAAAGGGGAAGTGGATTGTCATTATGCTTCCATTATTATTATTATTAGATAATTTTTATTAAATTTTCAGCCTAACAATTCCAAATAAACATTTTACAAACTCTAAAATATCCGATAACTTCCCTTCTTCTCTTTCCGTGGTTCATTTTACATCTTATACACCCCTGTATATTTTGCTATAACCAAATCAGTTTTCTACTTTTACATCCATTAAACATTATTTACGTGGTTGAATTTATCTTAATGCTGCCACCGTTTTCAGCTGCATACAGTTATTTTCCCTATACTCAATAAATGCTTTCCACTCTTCTTTCAATGTATCTTCTTCTTGCTCTCTTATTCTGTATGTTAAATCTGCAATTTCTGCATATTCCGTCCACTTAAGTTGCCAATCCTCTTTAGCTGGGACCTTGCTCACTTTCCATTTCTGGGCCAGCAAAACAGGGGCCTATGCTTCCCTTTATTCTAAATGCTCTCATCTTTGCTTCTGTTCCAGCTCCACCCTTTCCTAGGAAACACCCAGTTCTACAATTCTTCCATGGACAGAGTGTATTTGGATGAGAACGGGGAGCTGGCAGCCGACTTGGACATTGTGAACTGGGTGGTGTTCCCCAATAAATCCGTCCTCAGAGTGAAGTTTGGGAGTATTGACAGACAGGGATCCCCAGACCTGAAGTGCTCCATCGACCAGGAGGCCATTGTGTGGCCCAAGTGGCTCAATCAGGTGACGGGGAGTGGGAATGATGCCTGTCATTTTGCTGTCTTTTCTATGAGCTCTAATAAGTGCTCCCTGTTCTGTGGGCTGCTGCCCTCACTTGCCTGTCAACTCCAGCACTGGGCCGTTGTTCCAGATAGTTCCTACAGCTCCTCTGCTCAGCTGGGTGCCAAAGGAGGCTTCCTGCTAAACTGTGTGAATGGGGAAAGGGGGGTTCCTCGCTTTTCTCTTGTTGCATGTATTTTATCAGTAGTGAATAGCTCATGGCCCATATACAGAACTTTATTTAATGGAGGTCCTTTGTTTTTTTCTGAATTTAATCATGAATCATTCATGTAATGGACAGTGATGGGAAATGCTGAGTTTCAAGCTATAGTCTAGATGCTACAGCAGATGACAACATACTATTTCTCAAAGAACAATTCTCATTGACGCTCTTCGTCTTTGTGCCTAGACCCTTCCTACTTCCAGGTGTGTGGAAAGCTGTCGCCCTGGATCCGTCAAGGTGATTCAGGAAGGGAAGCCTCTTTGCTGTTATGAATGTCTTCCCTGTGCAGAAGGGACCATCTCCACTCAGGAAGGTGGGTGACTCCAAGGGAAAGGCTGGCCTTGGGGAAGAGAGAAGGGTTCAGTCAGGAATCTCTCAAAACCATTTCTGGGCAGGATCAGGCTGCTATGGTTCATGTGTGGGAGAGAACTGGGTGGTTCAAATTATCATTATCATCATCATCATCAATCTCTTTTTATGATTATTCTTTACGATATTGTTCTAAAATGTATCATCATCATCATTATATATAAATATATTAAGCTGATTGGGAAAGGAGGATATAAACATGTCAATCACTAAATGCCTGCCCACCCATTTCCCACTTCTTAGCCCTACTATTCATCCTTACTCCAAAAAATACCTTTGATCAAATGTGAAGGAGGGAGGTCTAAACCACGGAGCCTCTTGGTCTTGCTGATCGGAAGGTCAGCAGTTTGAAACCACGCGACGGGCTGAGGTCCCGTTTCTCTCTGAGCTTCTTCCATCCTAGCAGTTCGAAAGCACACCAGTGCAAGTAGATGGTTAGGTTTCACTGCAGTGGGAAGGTAAACGGTGTTTCCGTGCGCTGTGGCATTCATCATGGTGCTCCTTTGCGCCAGAAGCGGTTTAGTCATGCTGGCCAAATGACCCGGAAAGCTGTCTGTAGACAAACACCAGCTCCCTTGGCCTGAAGCAAGATGAATGCTGCACCCCAAAGTTGTCTTTGACTAGACTTAACTGTCCCGGGGTCCTTAAGCAGGGAGATTGTTATGGACCTAGGGTAGATATTAGACTTCTGCACAGACCCCTGATCCTCCTTTTGGCCCTGGTATAGGGGGCTCCAAGCAGCCCAACCTGCCAGAGGCCAAGCTGGGAATCTCCAGCCCTGGAATCTGTCCCACATTTCTTCGGGTTAGAGCTAATGTTTAGAAAAACCTAA
This sequence comes from Podarcis filfolensis, assembly GCF_964270895.1. NCBI lineage: Eukaryota > Metazoa > Chordata > Lepidosauria > Squamata > Lacertidae > Podarcis > Podarcis filfolensis. The sequence continues at coordinate 3,115,128 of NC_139605.1, read as the reverse complement.
TTAAATACCTGTAGTGATCTGTGGCTGTCCCAAACTGACTTGGTCTACAACTGAATCCCTCCCCAGAGGCTAGATACTGCTCAGGGCTTGGCTGAATCCAGAGTAGTAGACATTACTCTTTCTCTCTCTCTCTCTCTCTTTTGCAGATGCAGACCATTGCCAAAAATGCCCAGAAAATCAGCATCCAAACATGAACCGAGATCAATGTGTGTTCAAGCATATCACCTTCCTAGCCTATGAAGAATCTCTGGGGGTTGTCCTACTTTCCCTTGCCCTCCTGGGGTCCTTAGCCACAAGCTTTGATTTAGGAATCTTTATTAAATACAACGAAACTCCCATAGTCAAAGCCAACAACCGGGACCTCTCCTACATCCTCCTCGTCTCCCTCCTGCTTTCCTTTTTGTCCTCCTTCCTGTTCATTGGGAGGCCAAGGAAAGGGACCTGCCTTCTCCGACAAACAGCCTTCAGCATCATCTTCTCTGTTGCTGTTTCTTCTGTGTTGGCAAAAACCATCACTGTGGTTCTGGCCTTCCTGGCCACCAAGCCAGGGAACTCAGTGAGGACATGGCTGGGGAAGAGTCTGGCCAACTCCACTGTCATTTCTTGTTCCTGTGTCCAAGTTGTCATCTGCATGATCTGGCTGGGGATCTCGCCACCATTCCCAGACTCTGACATGCACTCCCATCCTGGGGAGATCATCCTGCAATGCAACGAAGGGTCTGTGGCCATGTTCTATGGTGCCCTCGGCTACATGGGCTTCCTGGCGGCCATCTGCTTCACGGTGGCTTTCCTAGCCAGAAAGCTGCCTGGGGCCTTCAATGAAGCCAAGCTGATCACCTTCAGCATGCTGGTCTTCTGCAGTGTTTGGGTGTCCTTTGTGCCCACCTACCTGAGCACCAAGGGGAAGTACATGGTAGCCGTGCAGGTTTTCTCCATCTTGGCCTCCAGTGCTGGGCTCCTGGGCTGCATCTTCATTCCCAAATGCTACATTATTTTGCTGAGACCTGATCTGAACACAAAGGAGCACCTGACAGCAAAAACTAAAAATAGCACCTGATTCTTAAAATATTATTTTTCAAGAAGGTAGGGAAGTGAGATTCTTGAAAAATGATGTTTCAGTTTAAAAAATCGTTACCCTCGTTTGATCATGTAGAACCAACCAACTTAATGGAAGTAGTTATGAAATTTGGATCTGGCTGAAAATTTGTTAAAACTTTGGAAGATATAGATCACATAGATCACAGGGAATTCACATTACCAAAATTTTGTAATTATTCTTGGAAGGGAACAAGGATGTCCACTGTCACTCCTGTTATTTCTCCAAGTGAATCTCCAGCCCCCGGCTCTCTCACTTCCTCATTCATCATCACCTCCTCTGCGGGTGCTGCTAAGTACCCTCTGTCTTTGACCTCTTTGCTCTCCTACTTTTAAGGCTCGCTGGGTTCTGGGAGATGGTGGGTCTAGAATGCTTTCTAATGACATGTCAGCCAGATGTTGCTCTGGCTCTCTCATGATTTCCCAACTTTCCCCCTCATCTGCCTCTGAGCTGTGACTTCCCTCAAACCCCTGTTGTAAATCTATACTGTCTGCCTCTTCCTCCTCCCTGGGAGGGTCAGGATGGAGAGGTGGCCTCCCACATTCCTCCCTGGCCCTTGGTCATCTTGGTCAGCCTCCACCCCATGTCTGTCAACTCATCAATATCTTCCTTAATTTATGGTGCCCAGAACTGGACACCGTATTCCAGGTGTGGTCTGACCAAGGCAGAATAGAGTGGGACTATTACGTCCCTTGATCTGGACACTATACTTCTGTTGAAGCAGACTAAGATTTCACTTTTATAAACTTTATAGAACTTTTACAGCTGCCTGGAACTTCCAAAACTGTATTGGAGAATCACGGGAGGTGGGAGCCATCCGTACTGCAGACACCAAGAAGCAATCAGGGTGCGTAGCGCAATCAAAGTGGTGCGGGAACTTTATGATCCTTGTGTTCAGGACCCTTGTGTTTCTGGGACCCATAGATGGCTGTGGGGACATGCAACAGACCACGCTTATAGAGAGTTTGCATGAAACCCACAAAAATGGTTAGCTCCATTGGGCCCTTAACTTTAGAAAAGGGGGGAGTTTCAGGGAGCATGTGGAAGATTGGGGGAAATCAAAACCCATTCCTCCTGATCAGAATTCATGAGTTGATGACCACTGTAAGCAGATGAAAACATTAGCAGGATTGCAATAACACTCGTAATGTAGCAATTGCTATGGAGAAAATGGAGTAATGTAAAATATGGACTATTGAACAGTATGCAGTTGAACCCATGGAGGGGAAGCTGCGAAGTCCGAAGATTTGGAGAGATCTTTAAATATAGATATGTATGGCTGTATTGTTATAATCTTATACTTGTAAAATCAAATAAAAACTATTAAAAGAAAAGATTTGATGAGTTGGTTGTGTTGAGTGCTCACAGCCCATCCCAAGCAAAACATTCAGGTTCATTGGGCCCTTAATCCAAAATGGGGGCTGAAGGGGCCACATGGGTCAGGGGGACTTGAAACCCATTCCTTGTGACCAAGAACAAGAGGAAATTCACATAGGGGGTTCAAGCAACCCAGCCTGAAAACAATATTAGGTTCATCCCTTTCTTAAACCAAAATAGGATTTCAGGGGCCACTTGGAAGTTTGGGGCGCTCTAACACAACCCTTGGGATTGCAGGGGGATGAGATGGTTGTGCACAACCTGCCACCCTCAAAAATATGTTTGTGGTGACATTTAAAACTAGCCCGTTTGGGGTGTCCTAAAAGCACGAGGGAAAGAAGGAAGAGCACAGCCACTTTTCATTTGTAATGTAGGCTTTTTGCTCTATCCCTCTCACTGTCTGCAGCTGTTTAGGGAATTGACAAGACAGGGGATATTTTATGCACCAGACTTTTCAGACTCAGTGCGAGAAATTATGAATCTCTGGAGAAATCCCTGGGAAAAATAAGAATATTTATGAGGTGGGGAAGCATCGCCCTGGCAACCTTCTGGAGTCTCTCTGTGGCTTGAGGAGCAGATGCAGAGCTGGAGAAAACATGTTTGCAAGAACACAGAGAAGCAGCTGCCCTGTTTTGACATGGGCCAGCATAGGGTGGAAAAGTCAGCTTGGATTTTAAATAGCAATGCACCTTTCGTTGGGGTCAGGACCTATATATTCTTTTAGGATGTATGCAAATATATATACGCTCTACATAGAGTATCTACATCTGGACACTGTGAACTCATGAAACCCACTCCCTTTACAAGGAGATTCTTATTCTTTATTATTTATCGAGTTTATTGTTCAGTTTCTGTTAATTGGTTCTCATGGGAAACTTACAGATTCTGGCTTCACACAATTAACTCAAGGCCGTGTCAATTTACTCTTGGCAGAAAGCCAAGGTCAGCTTGACCTAGAAACTACTTACTCTGATTGGTTAACGACCAGCACTCAATTCTGTTATCTAGGGATTGCTAGCACAGTTTGGTGTGTTAGGGGTGTGTTAGGAGTAGGAGTGCTGTGCATGGTTAAGAGAGAGAGAGAGAAAGAAAGGATTTATTTTGCTTTGTTTTGTATGCAGAAACTCTGCTGGTTTTATTTTTCCTATTAATAAATCCTGTAAATAGTTATTCTGAGTCTAGCTGACTAGTCATTTCCACCTCAACTAGCTTCTTCGCTGTGCAGGAAAACTCTGCTACGTTTGGGCTAAAGCCATTAGAGCTATGCCTGACACTTCGAAGTTCCATGAGGTTATGGGTATTGTGCTGCCAGCCTGAGTTGTGGTGGTGTCAGCATCAACGGCGTTGGTTCCAGTAGTTCCAGAAGTTGTTGTTCCTGTTGGTGCAGCAGATGGACACTGGCTGGTTCCTGACTGTTGTGAGCTGGTGACGCAGTGGACACAAGGACAACAGCTGCAGCGTGTGAGTGCTGGGTGCTGTGGTTCCTGTTGTCTCTCTCGGTGGTCGTGAGTAGCTGGTTCCGGGTTCCAGGGACATCGCTCTCAAGATGGCCTCACAACCAGTTCAGATGGCTTTTGAGCGTCTGAATGACTCCAATTACTTGCTGTGGTCGGAACGCATGCAGGCAGTGCTGCAGAGGGATCGTCTCTGGCAAGTGGTGAGTAAGTTTCCTGCGAAGCCTGATGATGAAGACCTCGATAAAGACCAAAGAGCAAGGGCCACAATTGTCTTGGGGCTGGAAGATTCCCAGTTGCCGTATGTGAGGGGAATCAAGACAGCTAGAGGTGTGTGGAAAGCACTTAAAGAACTCCATGTGCGTGAGACAGCGGTTTCCAAGCTGTTCATTCGCAAGGCATTGTACAAGGCAATGTTACAGCCTGGGGTTACAATGCAGGAACACCTACACAGTTTACAGTTAAAGTTTGCTGCGCTACAGGAAAGAGACTGTGCATTAGACCAGCAGGAGAAGGTGGCTATTATTTTGAGTTCTCTCCCGGAAAGCTGGGATAATTTAGTTTTGTCTCTAGAAGGCATACAGGAGCGTGATTTGTCAATCAGTTACGTTACTGGGCGTTTGATTGAAGAATGGCAGAAGAGGCAAGAAAGGTCGTTTGCTGCAGAGGCTTCTACAGGCGGGCGGTTTGGAAGGAGTTCTCATGCCGTGCCAGAGGTGAAGCAAAAGCAGCGTACCGATGAGGAGTCAGCGTTTGCTGTTAGGCGTTGTTTCCGATGTGGGTCTTCAGCGCATCTAAAACGACAATGTCCTGAGTTGGTCAAGTCTCAGTTGCCGGTGCAGGAGCAGAGACGAGATCAGCAGCAGCAGCAGCAGCAGCGGAAAAAGAAGTTCTTCAAACAAAAACAGTCGGCTCAGCTGGTGACCGCCGAGGTCAAGATTGCTGATGAGAAACAAGCTGTCTGGGTGGTTGATTCGGGAGCTTCTCGGCACATCGTAAATTCAGATGAATTGTTTGTTTCCAAGAACTCAGCACAGCGCAGCCAGGTGGCTCTAGCAGACGGAAGTACTTCCGAAGTGATTTCGGGGGGTGCAGTTTTTGTTCCTTGTCTTCGTGAATGCCTGAAAAATGTACTTTATGTGCCTTCATTAAGGGGCAATCTGATGTCTGTAGATTGTTTGCTAAAAGCTGGGTTTAAAGTGTATTTTGAAGGAGACAGTTGCATTATAAAGAAGGCTGGTGAGATTTTAGGCACTGCTAAGTCAGAGGGAGGCTTGTTTTGGCTTAAAGCGGGATCTCAAGTTGCAGCAGTAGTCAGTAAATCTCAGCCTGCAGTGAATAACAAAGCTATACATGACAACTGTGTGCACTTATTGCATAGGAAAATGGGGCATGCTGGCTGGAAAAGTGTACTAAAAATGTCTGAATTGGCTGATGGGGGTAATTTAAAGAGTTGTAACAAGTACCTTGATTGTAATGTTTGTAAAAAGGTTAAAACCCACAGAGTCTCTTACCCCAGAAGTGACAGAGTTAGTGAGTCACCGCTACAGCTGGTTCACATGGACGTAATTGGTCCATTTGCTGTAAGCAGGGGTGGATCGCGTTTTTCATTAACAATTGTGGATGACGCCACGCGTTATTCTTGGGTTTTTCCCATGAAGAATAAGGGTGACGTGTTCACTAAGTTTAAAAGCTGGGTGGCATCTGTGGAAAGATTTCTGTCCATTAAACTCAAAAGGATTCAGACGGACAGAGGTGGCGAATTTATGTCAAATGCTTTTAGAGATTGGTTACAAAAGCGTGGCATTGGGCATAGAAAAACGAACGCTTTTTCCCCAGAGGAGAATGGCGTTGCAGAGCGAAAAAACAGATCTTTACAAGACATGATGTTTGCCATGCTTGATGATGCTGATTTGCCCATGTCTTATTGGGGGGAGAGCATGCTCACCGCGTGTTATCTCCAAAATAGGCTCTTTCATCAAACAATAGGTACAACTCCATACTTTAAATTGTTTCAGAAAAAACCCAAAATTGACCATTTGCATGTGTTTGGATCAAAAGCCTGGGTATTAATTCCAAAACAAATGAGAAAGAAGGGAGATCCTAAGACCAAACAGTTAGTGTTTGTAGGTTACCAGGAGCTGGGAAAAGGTTTCCGCTTTGCTGAAGGGACAAATGGCATTGTGATCTCCAGGAATGCCACTTTTTGTGAACATAGTGGCTGGGAGAGACTACATGCCAATACTGAGGTTTGGTTTGAACCTTCCCAGGAGCTTCATGACTCTGAAGGTAAACATAGAGAATCAGAGTCTGAGGGGGAGGAAAGTTCAGATAAGAGCTCTCAAGAAAGTGGAATTAGCCAGAGACCAGTTGCTAAGCAACAAAAGAGAGGTCGTAGTTCTGAGGAGGAAAGTGGGTCAGAAGAAAAATTTTCTCCCAGAAGATCTAAAAGACAAAACAAAGGAGTGCCTCCGGTGCGTTTTTCTCCAGATACTGCAAATGTGTTTAGTGTAATTGCAGAGCCCAAGAGTTTTCAGGAGGTGTTAAAGTTACCAAAAGAGGAGGCAGAGCTCTGGAAGCAGGCAATGGAGGAAGAGATGTCCTCTCTGAATGAGCACAAGGTTTTTACACCAGTAGCAGCGCCTGAGGGGGCAAAGATTGTAGGCTGCAGGTGGGTGTACAAACTTAAACCTCTGGTGAAAGGAAAGTACAAATACAAAGCTCGTTTAGTGGCTCAAGGATACTCTCATAGGCCTGGTTAGGACATATCTAGGGTTGGAAGTGTGCTGGGCCCAAGATGGCAGCTGCCTAATTAGTCAGCAGAACAAAGTTAAACAACTACTGACTACATACAGGATGCAGGATTGCAAAGGGGCAGTGGTGCCTATGGATCCAGGTTTCATAAAAACACTTCATACAGATGAGAGTCCTGAATTTGAACATCCTGATGTATATCATTCTGTAATTGGAAGTTTATTGTATCTAGCACAGTGGTCCAGACCTGATATTAGCTATGCAGTAGGCATATTAAGTAGATTGGTCTCAAAACCCACACTAAATGCCTGGAAAGGGGTAAAACAAGTTCTGAGATACCTCAAAAAGACAATTGGCTATATGTTACAATTAAATTCTTCAGAGGATGAAATGTTGAGTTGCTACTGTGATAGTGACTGGGGAAATTTGCCGGATAGAAAATCTGTCACAGGACTAGTCATAATGGTCGGTGGAGCTTTAATCAGCTGGCGGTCACGCAAGCAAGACGTTGTAAGTGTGTCATCAACGGAATCAGAGTACGCCGCGTTGAGTGAATTGTGCAACGAGGTGATTTATTTCAAGCATTTGTTAACAGATTTAAATGTAAATTGTGGAGAACCAGTACAAGTTTACATTGATAATCAAGCTTGTATAACCTTAAGTAAAACAGAGGGTTTCAAATCGCGTTCCAAACATATCTCTGTAAAATACCAAAATGTGCGTTGCTGTGTACAAGACAATGTAATCACCTGTACTTATGTATCAAGTGAAGAAAATGTAGCAGATGTGTTAACTAAACCATTGGCAAAGGTAAAGAACAAGCGAATGTGCAAGGGTTTAGGTTTGCTGGAAAAATAATCTCCTACATAGGTGTATTTGATGTTAATTGTCCAGCAGAATCTGTGAGGGGGTGTTCAGTTTCTGTTAATTGGTTCTCATGGGAAACTTACAGATTCTGGCTTCACACAATTAACTCAAGGCCGTGTCAATTTACTCTTGGCAGAAAGCCAAGGTCAGCTTGACCTAGAAACTACTTACTCTGATTGGTTAACGACCAGCACTCAATTCTGTTATCTAGGGATTGCTAGCACAGTTTGGTGTGTTAGGGGTGTGTTAGGAGTAGGAGTGCTGTGCATGGTTAAGAGAGAGAGAGAGAAAGAAAGGATTTATTTTGCTTTGTTTTGTATGCAGAAACTCTGCTGGTTTTATTTTTCCTATTAATAAATCCTGTAAATAGTTATTCTGAGTCTAGCTGACTAGTCATTTCCACCTCAACTAGCTTCTTCGCTGTGCAGGAAAACTCTGCTACGTTTGGGCTAAAGCCATTAGAGCTATGCCTGACACTTCGAAGTTCCATGATTTATTTACCGTTGTATACATAGAGTTCTCAGCGGACTTCACAGAAAAGATCACAACATATATAATCAGAATAAAAACAACAACCCAATAACACCCACCCCCCGAAAGGAGCCACATTTTAAAAGGGTATAGGATGTCAATCAGGTCAACCAAAGGCCTGGTTAAAGAGGAAGGTTTTTGCCCGGTGCCTAAAGGTGTATAATTGTAGCACCCTGCTTGTGGTTAACGCTTAGCTGGAATGAAATATTCAACGCAGCAATAGAGAAATTAAAATAATAATTTATTTGTCAGACAAATAAATGTGAGGCACAGTGGTATATGGTTACCAAGCTCTGGCCTGCCCTCCTGCCATTATGGCCAGCACTTATATTTCCTCAATCCAGCCCCCTTTCTCCTCCCTTTGGCTGCCTCTGTCCAATCAGCCTGGTTGAAATTCCTATTGGCTGTTTGCTAGAACCAATCATAAAAGATACACCCATTTCCTATTACCTTTTATGGGAGACAGAGAGCTATATTTTCTTCTATTCATAAATGGCAAATAAGTAGTCATATATCTTACATTTACCTCGACCAGGCACCTTCATTACCAGATAACCTTTGGCCCCTCTTGCCCTATTCCCTGCAAAACAGATGGCTAATGGTTCTAATTTTTATCTTAAACAGATATTTTGGGTTCACCTCCTCACACACCATCTATGAAAGATCTCCTTCTTTGGAGGTCTTTAAGCAGAGACTGACAACCATATGTCAGGAGTGCTCTGATGGTGTTTCCTGCTCGGCAGGGGTTTGGACTCGATGGCCCTTGTGGTCTCTTCCAACTTTATGATTCTATGATTCTATGAAATAAGAATCTAACATTTCTTACTTTCTAAATCCTTTGCATAATTACATTTAAGCCAATATATTTCATAACATATATAGTTTTTTAGAAGAAAGGGAACTTAGTAAAAGCTAAGCTAAATTCTAAATTCTAAAGATTCAAAGCAGTTTCAGAGAGCTGCTTTGCCTAGTCCAGTTGCTGTTTATTTGCCCTTTTAACCTTATGAAAATGTGGCTCAAGTCTCTAATGGGAGGCACAATTATTACTATTTACCAACTCTTAATTGTGTTTTGCAACTTGATTATTCTATAATTTGTATGGTCAGTGTGACCTTTTGCTCCTAGCCTGTAATTTCCTTTTACAACCTTGAGGCACTGCTATAGATCAGGGGGGGCCTTGATCAAGAAGATAACCAGCTCCCAGAGTATGGTTTCTGCCTGGCATGAGAGATACAAACATTTACAAATATATATATTTTTTAAGCTCATTTTAAAATACAATTCTTGATCAGATGCCTCATCATGAAGGCGCCAGGCAAACTTCCCTGGCAAGAGCATTCCACAGACAGGAAGCCACTGCAGAGAAGGCCCCGTTCTCGTGTTGCTGCCCTACAGACCTCTTGAGGAGGAGGCACACGAAGGAGGGCCTCAGAAGATGATCTCAGGGTCCCGGTAGGTTTATATGGGAAGAGGCGGTCCTTGAGGTATTGCAGTCCTGAGATCATTCTGACATGCTTGGATCTCCACATCCCCCAGGCCATCTTCCCCCTTACCAGACACATTCTCCACTAACAACCTTCCGCACCATCTGAATTATCACAGAAACTTTGCCTACTTGCACATTCTCTGAGGTTTACAAAGAACTCCAAGGATTTTCAGTCATCCCCACCAAACAGAACTTTATTTCTCCAATACAACACAACTTAAGTACAGGCAACTCGCCGTTTGGGTCATCGCACAGCAGCAGTCATGCAAAAGCCCATTTTGCCCCCCCCTTGTCTTCTGGGTCCGAAAATGACGTGTGGGTTGCACACGCACGTCAATCTATCGCTCGCACGATGGTTTCCACTTCCATAAGAAAAAATCCTTACTAAAATACTAAATTTCATAGCGTAAGTTTTGACCTGCTTATCTCCCATACAGCCGTAACATATAATTCATCTCTAACAGCAACAGCTTGGAAGGAAAAGGAGGGGGGAATCAATGATGAAGTATTTAAATTACATCTTTAAATATTCCCTCATTGCGAGAAGTGAGGTTACAGGGAACCAGACAGAGGGCCTTCTCGGTAGTGGCGCCTGCCCTGTGGAATGCCCTCCCTTCAGATGTGAAGGAAATAAGTAGCTATCTTATCTTTAAAAGACATCTGAAGGCAGCCCTGTTTAGGGAAGCTTTTAATATTTAACGCTGTATTGTTTTTAACACTCGATTGGAAGCTGCCCAGAGAGGCTGGGGAAACTCATCCAGATGGGCAGGGCATAAATAATAATAATAATAATAATAATAATAATAATAATAATAATTCAAAATTATGTATAAGTAAGGCATCTTTTCTATCTACACTGATGTCCCTATGATGAGCTTTCTACCTGAACAATCTTCCACATTTTCTATGCTAACATCCTTCTGAAGATTTCTTCTTCTCTAGTAGGATTTCTGTTTATCACTGAAACTTTTTTCCATCCTTCGTGGGCTTAATTCGTTCAGGGAATCATAGAGTCGGAAGGGCCTGGATGGTAATCTAGTCCAAACCCCTGCAAAGGGAGAATCTTAACTAAAGCATTCATGACAGGTGGCTGTCCAACACTCCAAGGAAGGAGAGTCCACAATCTTCCAAGGTGAGGAAGTCCGTTCCACTGTCAAACATCTCTTACTGTCGGAAAGTTCTTCCTGACATTTAGTCAGAATCTTCTTCCTTGGAACTTGAATCCATTGGATCTGATCCTACCCTCCAGAGCAAGAGGAAACAAGCTTGCTCCATCTTCCATGGGACAGACTTTTAGATATTTAAGTTGCTCTATCACATCTCCTCTCAGTTTCCTCTTTTCCAGGCTACACATACCCAACTCCTTCAACCGTTCCTGAGACTTGTTTCCAGACCCTTCATCATCTTGGTCGGTCTCCTCTGCGCATACAATCTTCTTCAATTGTGGTGCCCAGAACTGGACACAGTATTCCATGTGTCTGCTGACCGAGGCTAAATAGAGCAGTACTATTCAGCCTTGGTCAGACCACACCTAGAATATTGTGTCCAGTTTTGGGCACCACAATTTAAGAAAGCCTCTCCTCCTTACAGAGGGGAGGAGTTGTGAGCGGGAGCTGTTTCCCGTGTCGGCAGGGGGTGTTCCAGCCCCTGCCCAGCTGGCCCGGCTGCCACATTGCGCCCCCTGGTAGCCAACCAGTCAGGTGGAGGCTTGGGGGTGGGGTTTAGCCACTCAAATGCTGCAGCGGCAATGCTTCCCTTTCATTGCGCTGCTGGTTTTCGTCAGATCAGCCACACACCATAGCTTGGTTCTTGACCTTGCTATGGACCTGTGGTTGGTTGCCTTGGTTGCCGAACTGGCTAATTGGCACCAGCCACTTGGTTTTTCTCCTACCTCGTAGCAAATCGTCACAACTTTTTGGGTATTGGCGGTTAGGCATTGGAATATGTTTGCGTATTGGAGGGCAGGGTGTGGCCATCGCCTACCTCTGCACTTTATGGGTATTCCGGTAAAGGAATCTGGCGGTCGTGGATCCTGTCCGACGCCCTTGTGGTGGCTAGGGCCATGGCACGACCCCCGGTGACATCAGGGGGAGCGTACAGTTGTATTTGCATCAACAGGCTCCTCCTACTGGTGGTTAACCCTTGTTAGACTCACCCCTTCCTGTTGTTTTATCCAGTGCCTAAGCCAATACCTCTCACATGCTGTAATCAATAAAGTTGTGGCCTCTTTTATTCCATTAACCTAATAAGGTGAAGGAAAGGATTGGACCCTGATTAATAAAATACACACGAGGCTTGGCCAGCAAGACTCTGGGAGGAAATGCCAATAATAATCTGCCACACCCTGGCCCAGGTCCCTTTTATTAACAAAAGAACTCTTAACACAGCTATTGTAAGAACCAATCAGATTTCCTCTGAGCATTTCAAAAAATCCCCCACGTGGGACAAAGTCAGATCAGAGAAATCCTTTTACCTACAAAGAAACTATTTCCTACTTGAGCATGCATATGTGGTTAAGCTAAATAAACAGGAACCAAGGAGGAATGCATTTAGGAAACCCAGAGGTCATAAACCTATAGGAAAGAAAAATAGTATTTACCATCTCCTTGTGAACTCTCTTCCTGGCCCTTAAGATTTACCTAAAGATTAACAAAATCTCACTTCCGGGTTGGCGCCATCGCCGAATGGCGGACTCCCTCCGAGCTCCGGAGGGAGTCTGCTCGGCAGGGGCTGGGTTCTACCGCACCGGCGATGCGGGGACCCTTAGAAACCACGGCCACGGAGGCCGTGGACATGGAGACTCGGCTTGCACCGTTAGCGCCCTCCCGACTCGTGAAGGAGCCTTTTTAAAGGCTACGGATCGGGTGCCGGGGAGAAGCGTGGTGCCTTGAGTTCTCTGCTTCCCCTGCTGAGCGAAGCCGCATGCCATTCGGCGGAGAGCGCTGACTTCTTCCATTGAAAATTCGGACTTTTCAACAACAACCCGTGAGTAAATTTGGAAATCGGGTTCAAAAGGAGGAAAAAAAAATTTTTTTTTTCGAATTGGATACGAGCGGGGGGGATCCAAAAAGGAAGTCAGTCCCCTCCCTATTGTAAACTTTCCAAAACAAGGACGGGGAAACCAAGACCCAAAAAGGCTTGCATTGCTGATAAAAATCCAAAATTTCACGATGGGGAACTACAAGAACTGTGCTGGAGGAGGAACTGGAGAAGGGAAACGCAACCCCCCCCCCTGGGAACCGGGGTGACTGAAGAGAGAGCCTGGTGAAAGGAGTCGGAGATCTTGACAGCTGTCAAAATAGCTGTCAAAGTCGAAAAGCGGAGTGGATTTTATTATGAGAACTTGGCTGGTTAAATTTGATACAATTTGCTACAACTTGTTAAAATTTGGATACAAAATGGCGAATATGGATAACAAATTGACTTTTGGATTAGAGGAAACAAAGATACAACAATCCCCCTTGAGGAGTTTCGGGACATTACAAGGATTGGGAAAGTGGAAAAACACCAATGGAACTTTACAGGACTGGTTATCTTCTGGGAAAGCTGCAAAACGGAAATAACATCTCGTCTTCAGGGTGTTTTCTTTTTTGTTTTTTTAAAGGAGACAATAGATTTTTCTATTGAAGAAAGGAAGGGACTGAACGTAAGGTTTTGCCCCTGAATAACAACCATCCCTGCAGACTTACCAAACTTTCGAACTACAACGTTTTAGCAGCGGAACAAAGGGAAATCAGACTACAACCTGGAAAGAACAATGGAGGGAGTTCTATTACAGTTTTATTAAAGACTGAAGTTAAAGTTTTGGAAAATAATGATAATAATAATAATTTTGATTTTCAAAAAAATTTATTTTTAATTTTAAAAAAGAAAAAGCCAGCAAGGAGTTGGGGAAAAGTTGTGATTTATGGTCTTAAGAATTCCAGGCAGACACCAGGGGTTGATGGTCAGGGGGAAATTAAACCGGGGACAGGGGGGGGAGAACTAAAACTCCAAAGGCTTGCCAACTTGGTTATTTTTTGCTGAATTGGTCTATTATTCATTATATTTTTTTTATTCTCTACCTTTTCTGTTTCTATTATCTGGGGTGCTTCTTTTATTAAAAAATGGAAATTGTGGAATGACATGGGGTGGGTCTTGGGGAAAGAACACTGGGTTTTTTTTTTTTTTCTTTTTTTTACTGTAAAACAAATTAAGTTTCAATTTGAATGGGGAACTTGTTTGGCCAACAATATGAAAGGGGAATATGGTAGGGGTGGGGGAAGGGGGGAGTCCCGTAAAGTGATATTTTTTGTATTTTTGAAAAATTTTAATAAATATTATTTAATAAAAAAAAAAAAAGATTAACAAAATCTACATCAAAGCTACTTTCTGTCTTTATGTTCTGAGGATGCCTGGTGAAGCAACTGGTCTGTGTTTTAGAATGCTATACGTGACTGTCAGGCAGAGAGAAAATGGCAGAGGTGCAGAGGCTTGTGGGATTCGATCAGAAATCCTGTCAAATGGCTCAAGCCCAGTCAAAGCAATGCGTTCATTGCTGACACAATGGCTTTCTACATTTTCCATAATTCCTCATAGCAATCCCACCTGACCACCACAATTAACTGCTGGAGTCATGTTGTGTGGGGGAGAGACACCGCATCCTGACACTTTCATCAAGGTGCCTCCTGGGTAAGCTTAGTCGCCATGGAATAAGAGAAGAGGTCCTCTTGTGGATCAGGAATGGAAGTTGCAGGAAGCAGAAAATAGGTTTAAGTGGATAGTTCCTTCAAATGGGGGGCTGTGGTGCCAGATGTTCTTGACCAAAAGCTCGCAAGAACAATCTGGCCACATCATGTTGCACCAACGAGATTCTGGACCAGACCCAAGGGCAGCCCCAGAAAGAGTGCATTGCAGCAGTCCAGCTCCAAGTTTTCCAGTGCTCCAGTGGTCAGGCCATTCCTGTTCACAAAGAGCCCTAGAGGACACGTGGGTCTCTAGTGACAAAGGCGTATCCAAGAGTACCCCCAAACTATGCATTTGCTACATAGGCTTAGGATCCAAGGCCATTATTGTTAAAATGAATTAATTGTAAGTAAAGAACCCTTTTTCTGTACCAGTCGGTCTCCTGAGTATTTTATTTTACCTTTTTAGTCATGCTAATGTGTGAATGAGACTGATTTTGAGTGGTGCCATGGCTGGCACAACCAAAGAAGTTGCCCCCCTGTGCCATGCAACATATGAGTGGGCCTCCCTGCCTCCACCTGCCGCCAGGTAGGAGAACAAAAGCCAGAGTTGTCTGAGTGGGTGGAGCTGGAAGCAGGATGGAAGTTGGACGCGCAAAGACATACATGCTCTGTGCTGGATTCAAAGCAGTGACTAATGCAGTGCTGATGCTCCGTGGAGGATTAATGCGGTGAAGCCCTACTATCTATGCTCAGGTTGCATACGCAGTGGTACCTCGGGTTAAGAGCTTAATTCGTTCCGGAGGTCCCTTCTTCACCTGAAACTGTTCTTAACCTGAGACACCACTAATGGGGCCTCCCGCTGCCGCCGCCACGCGACTTCTGTTCTCATCCTGAAGCAAAGTTCTTAACACGAGGTAATATTTCTGGGTTAGCGGCTCCTCCTGGGCTCCTGCCTTGGAGGAGGAGAGAGCGGGGCTCCGCTTGTGCTCGGCTTGCCAAGGGTTAAAAGGCACAGAGCTGGCTTTCTAGAGAGGACAGGAAGTGGAGGCGTGGGGGGGGGGAGGAGCAAGGTCCTCCCAGCAAAAGCCCCTCCCTCGCCATTCCCGCCTGCAAGCGGAGCGGCTGCTTCCGTCTCCCTCTCTCTCTTGCAAGAGCTGCCTGGGGGTGAGTCTCGCCTCCCTCTCCCTCCGGGTGCAGTGGGGAGAAGGGGCTGCGGGGAGGATGCCTGGGGGGCTGGTCAGATCATGCATGGGGGGCGCCAAGCCGGGGGGGGCGCGGGGGCCAGGGCTCTGCCCCGCTCTTCTTGCTTGCCCCGTTGTGGAGGAGGAGGGGGGGTCTTGGAGGGGGGAGCCTGCAGAGAGAGCCCTGGAGTCTCGATCAAGAGCTGAGGAGGAGGAGGAGGAAGGGGGTTCTTCCTCTTGGTCAGCATCGCTACTGTGTCTTTTCTCCTGGCAGAAACTGCTACATTTTTAGCAGGGCGATGAGAGCCTGATCTCGGTGTGTTTTTCCATGAGTAGAATACAGTGGTACCTCGGGTTAAGTACTTAATTCGTTCCGGAGGTCCGTTCTTAACCTGAAACTGTTCTTAACCTGAAGGACCTCATTAGCTAATAATAATAATGGGGCCTCCCGCTGCTGCTGTGCCGCCAGAGCACAATTTCTGTTCTTATCCTGAAGCAAAGTTCTTAACCTGAGGTACTATTTCTGGGTTAGCGGAGTCTGTAACCAGAAGCATTTGTAACCTGAAGCGTATGAAACCCGAGGTACCACAGTATGTCCTTTTATTTAAAATGCATCTCTGGGTTATTTGTGGGGCATAGGAATTTGTTCATTTTTCTTTCTTTCTTCAAAATATAGTCTGGCCCACCACAAGGTCTGAGGGACGGTGGACCGGCCCATGGCTGGAAAAGGTTGCTGACCCCTGGTCTATAGCTCTCCTTCTGGAGCCAGAGAGGATAGTCACTTTCAAGGGCACCATTTAAGATGTAGAGGTTTAGCCTGAAGGCTGTTTGAGCCAAGCAGATGCCTCCAAAGTTTGATTTCTGATCTTTGGAACAACGGGTGAGGAGGAATCCACTGGCTTCACGGTTGGGAGGAGACCATTTGTGCTGTGCATAAAGGGCATGATGATTAGGGCCCAATCTGGCATTGAGATCCCCTCCTAAAACTCCAGATGCCTTTGGGTTAAGCAAAATAAGGTCAGTGGTCTAAATTTCCCTTTCAACCCACAAGTTTCAGATCTGAGATTTCTGCCTCATTGGGGTCACATCAGCGTTAATTACCAACAGGGCCTGGTGGCTGAATTGTATCAACACTGCCCTGGCTTATGACTTGAATGAGGGGAGAGGGCTTGAAATGGCACGTAGGGTAGTGGAGACTAAGACCCCCAGGCCCCCTTTCACTCTTCCACGCTTTACCCCTAGATCTGCCCAAGTTGAGAATGAATGAAATCCGTTGAGTAACAGCTCATCCGCTGTCCACTTTTCCAGGATCATTATGGCACAATGGTGGGAGAGAAAGTCTTTAAAACAAGGATCTCTGCTGGATGCAGACCACCCGGGGCATTCCAGGATAAAAGCTAGGTCAGTTGATTGTCACACAGTTGCATTGTGGGTAATTTTTGCAGGAGCAAGGGCTTCGCATTGGTTTGAGATGGTTGTAACTGCGTCTCCTTCTGTGACGAGGGAGAAGGTGCTGTACCATCATGTTCCTGCTCCTCTGTTCTAGTGAGGAGACTGGGAGAATCAGTGCAGCGTGGTCAGCAAAATGTGAATTCCAGGCAAGCAGGGCTGTCATCTCTTCAGCAGGGGAGACTTCCTTTCACTTGTCTGAGGAGAGGAGAGGGGAACTGTTTCTCCTGCGAATCGAGTTCCCTCAGGGCCAGGTGGGACTTCTGAGATGGGGAAGCACATGGGGCTCTATTTCCAGGTTGGGCTTCTTCAAGTGCTTGTCAGAGGTTCCTTTTGCTTGCAGGGCAGATTCTTTGGGGAAACAGCCCAACTTGGGTTTGTAAAGATTCCTTGTATAATTCTGGTATACAGGAATATTCAGAAGAGTCACTCTCTGCATCACTTCCACTATTATTAGTAAAGAACTAGGGTGATCCTGCTGGGAGTACAAGATTCCCGATGGCTTCGCTCACAAAGGTCATAGGAACGTGCAAGCCCACTCACTGCAACAAGGTGTTGATCCAGCGAGTGAGAAGTACATTTTTGCTAATTTAACCGGGGTGTCAAATACCACCTATACATCATATTCATGTAGTTCTCCTCCATTAAGGTACATGCAGAAAAATTCAAAACTATAATAATAAAAATAATTTATTATTTATACCCTGCCCACCTGGCTGGGTTTCCCCATCCACTCTTTGTGGCTTCCAACAGAATATTAAATTACAGTAATCTATTAAACATTAAAAGCTTCCCTAAACAGGGCTGCCTTCAGATGTCTTCTAAAAGTCTGGTAGTTGTTTCTCTCTTTGACATCTGGTAGGAGAGCATTCCACAGAGCAGGTGCCACTACCGAGAAGGCCCTCTGCCTGGTTCCCTGTAACTTGGCTTCTGGCAGGGAGGGAACCGCCAGAAGGCCCTCGACACTGGACCTCAGTGTCCGGGCAGAATGATGGGGGTGGAGACGCTCCTTCAGGTATACTGGCCCGAGGCCGTTTAGGGCATTAAAGGTCAGCACCAACACTATGAATTGTGTTCGGAAACGTACTGGGAGCCAGTGGAGGTCTTTCAAGACCGGTGTTATGTGGTCTCGGCGGCCTAACTTCCAAATCTAACTTCCAAAGCCTTTCCCAGTCCATCATTAATATATTATGTCCCATATCCTTCGCCCATTTTATCATAACGCATTTGACCTGGTCCTCTTTAGTGTCCTATTCCAAAAGGTGTTCGTTCATTTTTGACAGCAGTTTTGTTCTACCTTCTACTAATTCTCTCTGAAATCTTGACACTTGATAACTAAATCCTTTCTTTTCATGATTTTTAAAAGTTTCATTTAGTTGTAAATATTCTTTTTTTAAAAAATAAATGTTTATTGAAGTTTTACCAATCAAAAAGTTCATCATTTCATATAAATCAATCCATTAGATAATGCCCACAGAAAAAACAAAAAACAAAAATATATAACAAAGAAAAAGAAGAGAAAATAGAAAAATCCACTTTTTAAATTTACAAAGTTCCATGTCCCTCTGTCCTGACCTCCTCACATCTCTCTTTTTTGTGTTCCTCTTTATTCCAATCAAATTCAGCAAGTTCAAACCCTTGTTCAAACCATACTTAAAATTATATTTTTCCAGTTATTATGTCCCAAATTTCCCTTATCTTAGCCCATTCCTCATCTTACATGCTATGACATAATATTATTCTGTTCGTAGCCCCCTTCTCCTTTTTAAAATTCTTCTTTTCATTAACTTTTAACCAAATCCCACATGCCCTGTTACCTTCACTTCCCACATCATGTTAACACTCAGACATTTTGCAATGTTTTTGTAAATAGTCCTTAAACTTTTTCCAGTCCTGTTCCATCAGTTCTTCTCCCTGGTCACGGATTCTGCCAGTCATTTCTGCCATCTCCATGTAGTCAATCACTTGCATCTGCCACTCTTCCACGGTGGGTAGATCTTGTGTCTTCCAATACTTGGCGAGAAGTATTCTTGCTGCAGTTGTTACATACATAAAAAATGTTCTGTCTTTCTTTGGCACCCATTGGCCAACTATGCCCAAAAGGAAGGCCTCTGGTTTCTTAGGAAAGGTAAATTTAAATACCTTCTTCAGTTCATTATATATCATTTCCCAGTAAGCCTTAACCCTTGGGCATGTCCACCAAAGGTGAAAGAATGTTCCCTCAGCTTCTTTACATTTCCAGCACTTGTTGTCAGGCAGGTGATAAATTTTTGCAAGCTTAACTGGGGTCATGTACCACCTGTAAATCATTTTCATAATATTCTCCTTTAAGGCAATACATGCCGTAAACTTCATACCGGTGGTCCACAACTGCTCCCAGTCAGCAAACATAATGTTATGACCTATGTCCTGCGCCCATTTAATCATCGCTGATTTTACCGTTTCATCCTGTGTATTCCATTTTAAAAGCAAGTTATACATCTTTGACAAAATCTTAGTTTTTGGTTCTAACAGTTCTGTTTCCAATTTTGATTTCTCCACCTGGAAGCCAATTTTTTTGTCCAAATTGTAGGCCTCTCTTATTTGATAATAATGAAGCCAATCTCGCACTTTCTCTTTTAATTTCTCAAAACTCTGCAGTTTCAAACTGTCACCTTCTTGCTCCAAAATTTCCCAATATTTTGGCCATTTGGCCTCCATATTGAGCTTTTTCTGGGACTTAGCTTCCATAGGTGACAGCCACCTTGGGGTTATTTTCCAGCAAATCTTTATATCTTGTCCAGACATTAAACAGAGCTTTCCTGACAATATGGTTTTTAAATGCCTTATGTGCTTTAACCTTGTCGTACCACAAATATGCATGCCACCCAAAAACATTATTGAAACCTTCTAAATCCAGAATGTCCGTGTTCTCAAGAAGCAGCCAGTCTTTTAACCAGCAAAATGCTGCTGATTCATAGTACAATTTAAGGTCTGGCAGGGCAAATCCACCTCTTTCTTTTACATCAGTTAAAATTTTAAACTTTATTCTGGGTTTCTTGCCCTGCCAGACAAATCTAGAGATATCTCTCTGCCACTTCTTGAAACAATCCATCTTGTCCAAAATTTGCAAAGATTGGAACAGAAATAACATTTTTGGCAAAACATTCATTTTTATAGCTGCGATTTGACCCAACAAGGAAAGCTTCAAATTAGACCAAATTGCTAAATCTTTTTTCACTTCTGACCAACATTTCTCATAATTATCTTTAAATAAATTCAAATTTTTCGCAGTCATATTAATCCCTAGGTATTTCACTTTCTTAACCACAGTTAAACCTGTTTCATTCTGAAACCTGTCCTTTTCTATTGGTGTTAAATTCTTCTCTAATACTTTCGTTTTTGACTTATTTAATCTAAATCCTGCCACATGACCAAATTCTTTAACCAATTCCAAAGCTCTTTTCATACTAGATTCCGGCTCCTGTACAGTCAAAACCAAATCATCTGCAAAAGCTTTCAATTTATATTGTTTAGCTCCGACCTGTATTCCTTTAATAGACCGGTCCCTTCTGATCATGTTCAGCAGCACCTCCAGGACCGAAATAAATAGTAATGGAGAGATAGGGCAGCCCTGACGTGTTCCTTTTTCTATCATAAAGTCTTCAGTCACCACATTATTTACTATCAATTTTGCTTTTTGTTCTGAATAGATTGCTCCTATACCATTTTCGAACCCCTGTCCCACTCCCACCCCTTTAAGATTTTTCTTCATAAAACTCCAAGAAATATTATCAAAGGCTTTCTCCGCATCAATAAAAACTAACACTGCTTTCGTATTAATATTCGTTTGCAACAGCTCCAAAATGTCAATTATGTTCCTTGTGTTGTCAGATAAGTGTCTACCTGGAAGAAAGCCTGCCTGGTCCTTGTGTATTACTTCAGCTAACACTTTTTTAAGTCTGTTAGCTAAAATGTCTGCAAAAATTTTGTAATCCACATTTAAAAGGGAGATGGGACGGTAGTTCTTTATTTTTTTTTTAATATTTTTATTGAACAATTTTTTATATAACAGAAACAAAACATACATAAACAAACATTCAACAATAATAAAACATAAAACAAGTACCATTTCATAACCCAATTTCTAAACCTTACTTCCTCGACCTCCTCTTACTTCCCGTTTCTGTATTCCAAATTCTTACAGTTATTCAGCGAAATCTTGCCTTATTTTATTATAAATTTATGCTAATCACCCTTCTTCTCTTTGTCATAACCATTACTAATAGTAACCATTTATTTTAATCCAACATCATTCTAACTGTCACCAATTTTATAATATTTCTTTAAATAGTCCTTGAACTTTTTCCATTCTTCTTCCGCCGCTTCTCTTCCCTGGTCTCGGATTCTGCTCGTCATCTCTGCCAAGCTCATATAGTCCATCACCTTCATCTGCCATTCTTCCAGTGTGGGTAGATCCTGTGTCTTCCAGTACTTTGCAATGAGTATTCTAGCTGCTGTTGTAGCATACATAAAGAAGGTTGTATCTGTCTTTAGCACCCCCTGGCCGACAATACCCAAGAGAAAGGCCTCTGGTTTCTTGGGGAAAGTATATTTAAATACCTTTTTCAGTTCATTATAAATCATTTCCCAGAATGCCTTAATCTTCGGGCATGTCCACCAGAGGTGAAAAAATGTGCCTTCCTTTTCCTTACATTTCCAACATTTATTATCAGGCAAATGGTAGATCTTTGCAAGCTTGACTGGGGTTATGTACCACCTATAAATCATTTTCATTATATTTTCTCTTAAGGCGTTACACGCCGTAAACTTCAACCCGGTGGTCCACAACTTTTCCCAGTCAGCAAACATGATGTTATGACCAATGTCCTGGGCCCATGTAATCATAGTTGATTTAACCGTTTCATCTTGTGTGTTCCATTTCAGCAGCAGATTATACATTTTTGACAAATTCTTAGTACTGGATTCTAACAGTTCAGTCTCTAATTTTGACTTTTCCACCTGGAAGCCTATTTTTCTGTCTAGTTTAAACACTTCATTTATTTGATGATAATGTAACCAATCTCTCACCTTCCCTTTTAATTTTTCAAAACTCTGCAATCTCAGTTTGTCCCCTTCCTTTTCCAAAATTTCCCAATATCTTGGCCATTTCGACTCCATATTTAGCTTTTTAACTGCCTTAGCTTCCATTGGTGATAACCATCTTGGAGTCTTATTTTCCAGCAAGTCCTTATATCTAACCCAGACATTCAGCAGTGCTTTTCTGACAATATGATTTTTGAAACTTTTATGCGCTTTAACCTTGTCATACCACAAATATGCATGCCACCCAAAAATATTGTTAAATCCTTCCAAATCCAAAATGTCTGTGTTTTCAAGAAGCAGCCATTCTTTTAGCCAGCAGAAAGCTGCCGCTTCATAGTACAATTTAAAGTCTGGCAGGGCAAACCCCCCTCTTTCCTTTGAATCCGTTAATATCTTAAATTTTATTCTGGGCTTCTTGCCCTGCCAGACAAATTTAGATATATCTTTCTGCCACTTCTTGAAACAGTCCATTTTATCCATTATTTGTAATGCTTGAAACAAAAACAACATTCTTGGCAATACATTCATTTTTATAACTGCAATTCGACCTAACAAGGAAAGCTTCAAGTTTGACCATATCTCTAGATCTTTTTTCACTTCTGTCCAAGTTTTTTCATAATTGTCTTTAAATAAATTCACATTCTTAGCTGTCATATTCACACCCAAATATTTCACTTTTTTAACCACAGTCAACCCCGTCTCATTCTGAAACCTTTCTTTTTCTATCTGTGTTAAATTTTTCTCCAATACCTTAGTCTTTAACTTATTCAATTTAAATCCTGCCAATTGACCAAACTCTTGGATTATTTCCAAAACTCTTTTCGTGCTAGCTTCTGGCTCCTGTAATGTAAGTACCAGGTCATCTGCAAATGCTCTCAATTTGTATTGTTTGACTCCGACCTGAATCCCTTTAACCAACTGGTCCCTCCTGATCATATTAAGCAAAACCTCAAGGACCGATATAAAAAGTAATGGGGAGATAGGGCACCCCTGTCGTGTCCCTTTTTCGATCTTAAACTCTTCTGTTACAACATTATTTACAATTAATTTTGCTTTCTGTTCAGAATATATTGCACCTATACCATTTTCAAACCCTTGGCCTACCCCCATCCCCCGCCCTTTTCCCTTTCATGATCTCGTTACAGACTTCCTTCAAAGGTTGTATAAGCCCTTCCTTCAAAACTTTGTAATATTTGGAAGTCAGTCCATCTGGTCCAGGTGATTTGCCCAACGTCATGTTTTGAATGGCATCTTCTATTTCCTGTATTGATATCTCCTGATTCAAAATTGTCTTACTTTCCTGCGAAATCTTTTTCAGCCCATTTTTCTCGAGGAATTGTTGTATATCTGTTTCATTCTGCGGCCCTTGTCTAAAGTAGTTCTGAAAACAATTCCTAATTTCCACTGGGTTACATATGTTCTTTCCTTCCACTTCTAAGTTTGTTACCGTGTTGAGTTTTTGTCTCTTCTTTATTTGCCAAGCCAATAACTTGCCACATTTGTCTGCAGATTCAAAAGACTTCTGTCTCATTTGTTTAATTTTCCATTCTATTTCTTGATTCATCAGTTCCATATATTGTGTTTGGTACAATTTAATTTCTCTTAGAATCTCTTGCGATTTTGGCTTCAATCTTAATTTCCTTTCCCCTTCTTTTATCTTTTCCAAGATTTTCTCTTTCCTCTCATTTTGCTTTCTTCTCTTTAATGTATTTTGTTGTATCAAAAACCCTCTCATCACGGCTTTACTTGCGTCCCATACTATTCTTTTTTCTACTTTAGTCCTTAGATTAATTTCAAAATAATCTTTCAGAGTTTTTTGGGCCTTTTTACAGATCTCCTCGTCTCTAAATAAGGTGTCATTCATTCTCCATCTGAAAGAGCCAGTTGTTGTTTGCTTCATCACCATCTTTACTGCGTTATGGTCGGAGAGAGTTTTTGGGCAGATTTCCACTTTCTTTATATTCGACGCCATACCGCTAGTCACCCAAATTTGGTCGATCCTAGTCCATGTCATTTTGGCTTCAGAAAAGAAGGTTCCCTCTCTCTCTAATGGGTGTTTTGTTCTCCAAATGTCAATCAAATCCATATTGTCAGTCATTTCAAAAAAGGTTTTTGGTAGTCTTCCATCTTTTGTGACTACCTGTCTTTGTGCTTTGTCCATATTTGTTGAAACTACAGGACGGTAGTTCTTTAGTTGTGTCTTTTCAGCTTCTGTCTTGGGTATCAATGTGATGTATGCTTCTTTCCACAATTCAGGCGCCTTCTTCCCTTCCATAATCTCATTGCAAACCTCCTTTAATGGTTGAATTAAAAATTCTTTCAAAGTCCTATAATATTTGGAGGTTAATCCGTCCGGTCCTGGAGATTTGCCCAATTGTATATTCTGAATGGCACCTTCAATTTCTTGTTCTGCAATTTGATGATTCAATATTATTTTATTTTCTTGAGATATTTTTTGTAATCCATTGGTTCTTAAGAATTGGTCTATATCAGAATCTTTCTGCGGCCCTTGCGTATAAAGTTGTTTAAAATATCTCTGGAAACACCTTCTAATCTCCACTGGGTTCTGTATATTTTTCCTGTCAATCTCAAGATTTGTAATCGTATTTAACTTCTGTCTTTTTTTCAACTGCCACGCCAATAGTTTTCCACATTTATTAGCTGACTCAAAAGTCTTTTGTCTCATTAGCTTAATTTTCCATTCTACTTCCTCATTAATCAATTTCATATATTGTACCTGATGTAGCTTAATTTCTCTTAATATCTCTTTTGAGTTTGGTTTAGCTCTTAGCTTCTTCTCTCCTTCTTTTATTTTCTCCAAAATTTTCCCTTTTTTCTCATTTTGAGATCTCTTTTTTATTGCATTCTGTTGAATCAGGAACCCTCTCATAACCGCTTTGCTTGCATCCCAGATTGTTCTTTTTTCGACCGTAGTTTTCAAATTTACTTCGAAATAGTCTCTCAAGGTCTTTTGGGCCTTCCTTACAATATCTTGATTTCTTAATAAGGTGTCATTCATCCTCCATCTGAAGGAACCGATGGGTGTTAGTTTCATTTCCATCTTTACAGCATTATGGTCGGAGCAGGTTTTTGGGCAGATTTCCACCTTTTTTATCTTAGGTGCCAGTCCTCTAGTTATCCAAATTTGGTCAGTTCTAGTCCATGTCATTTTGGCTTCAGAAAAGAACGTTCCTTCTCTACCTAGGGGGTTTTTGGTCCTCCAGATGTCAATCAAGTCCATATTGTCAGTCAATTCAAAAAAAGTTTTTGGTAGTCTGCCCTCTTTCGTTACAATCTGTCTTTGTGCTTTGTCCATGTTCGTAGAGGCCACACCATTCATGTCTCCCATCATAATGATATTATTGTAGTCCAAAAAGTCCATCAATATCTCATGCAGCTTCTTGTAAAACTCCGATTTCCCCTCATTTGGTGCATAAATCCCTAAAATCAAAAATTTTTCTCCTTGAGATTGAATTTCTATTGCCAAAATTCTTCCCTGTTCATCTTTAAAAAGAAATTTTGGTGATAGGCTCTCTTTTGCATAGATAACCACTCCTCTCTTCTTCACCTTATCTGATGAAATAAATTCTTGACCTAATTTTTTATTTATTAACACTTTCCTGTGAAGCCTAATCTCATGTGTTTCCTGCAAACAAATTATGTCCAATTGTTCCTTTTTTAATAAATGAAAAATTTTCCTCCTCTTTTCCGGGGAATTCAGACCGTGAATATTCCAACTTAATAGTTGCAGAGACATGTTGGGGTGGCTCTATTTTCCTCCTGTTGCACCCAAAAGTGGCGTCTCCTTCTCAGGATCCTTCAAACCCCCAGGTGTAGGTATCAAACTTAATAGTCCAGGTCCCAATTCAGTTGACTCTTCTTCAATCCCTTTCTGAAGGTCTTCTCCGTAGTCCTTCAAGAATTTTTCCTTGTCTTCCACAGATTTGATTTTCACTTTTTTCCCTCTAAAGGTAAAGGATATCCCCTGGGGGAATTCCCATCTGAAGATAATCTTGTTGCTCCTCAATAGTGTCACCAGATCTCCGTAGTTCGCTCTAAGCTCAAGCAAATGTTTTGGGATGTCCTTATAAATTTCCACCCTTGTATCTTTGATCTCTAGAGGCGCCTTGAAGTGCGCACTCAGAATCTTATCTCTTTCTTCCTTCGTTCTTAGGGAGATCAGACAGTCTCTCGACTTAATCTTCCTCCCTCCCTTTCCCAGTCTGAATGCACTTACAATTTTAAAGTCCTTTTCTTCTTCCAGAGACCAAAATTCTGTAAATTCTTTTGTAAGGTAGACAATTAAATCTTCCCTCTCAAGTTCTGGAACTGATCTGATTCTCAGATTATTTTCTTTATTTTTTAACTCAATCATAGACAGAAGTGCCTGATGTTCCCCTATCTGTTTACGCATAGGTTTAATTTCTCCTTGAACTTCCTCAACTTTCTGCTTTGCCTCCTCAGCTATTTTACGATTTGCAGTGGTGTCTTCCACAAGCTTTCCAATAGTTTGCGCATTTAAATTCACTTGCTGGGTCAAATTGTTAATACTGGCAGTATTTTGGTCTATCTTGGCTGACTGGTCAGTCACTTGTTTGCTTAGACCCTCCAATTTTTCAAAAATTTTATTTAACACTGTAGTAAAGTCGCCTCCTGAGGCCATTCCTTCCGGCCTAGGTTGTTCTAAATCTTCCTCTTGTGCCACAGGAATCGTGGGAACAGATGATCTGCGTAGCTGAGAAGTTAAAGTGGTCTGCAATGTTTTGGCTTTGGCTGATCTTGTCTTTCCACTCATCCCCCTTCTTATCTATGCGTCAAGGTCAGTCCCACAGTCTGCCTTTCTCATGGAAATCCCCGAATCCACAGATGGAAAATTCCCCCAGTAAGTTGTCAAACCTGGATACTCCACTAGAGGGACACTATGTTCAAAAAATGTTCAGAAATGTTGCAGTTTGTAAAAGTTACAAAGAGCCCTCGACAAGTTAAACAATGGCCAATTGCCAAAAAACCTTCAGACTCCTTTTAGGTCCATTAAATTTCCACAGAGTTGCTCTTTAAAAAGTTAACATGTCCCAAAGAAATGCGAGATACAAAGTGACAGTTCCAAACAGCCTTCTAGTTCCGACACTGACAGCTCAGTAACCAAGGATTCAATTTTATTCCTAAGTCCAAAAGTCCAAGAAACAAGTAGGAAAAAGCTGATTTTCACCTTTTCCACCCCAAAATGAATTGAGGTGAGGTCTTCTGCTTAATGTGGAAGTTTACTTCTTGTTAACTCCCAAATTCCAAAGGCATGGGTTCTTTAAACGTCTTTGCTTTAATCTTTAAACAAAAACCGAGAGACGGACTTCCTGGTTGCGTCTCCCGCTTGTATGCCAAATTGATTAATTTTTAATCCTGATTCAATCACCTACTCACGGGTAGTAGTTTTCTTTCAGCCGAATGGTCCCCAGGAAAAGGGTCAGCGCTCACCGACAGCAGCTTAGCGGCTTCACTCCTCAAAAAGAGCGATCGACTCACAGCACCGCACCAGCCCCGACACGTTCCGGAGCTCCTTGCGGGGTCCCTTCACGTAATCGGGGGGCGCTAAAGGTGCCCGCCGAGTCCCACGACCACAGGCTATCACCACCTGTGGGTTTTTCAGCGAGGGTCTCCGCTTCGCCGTAGCGGACGACCCGTTTCTGCGGAGCTTCCCCTTCACAGATGAAAGGGGACCGCCATTGCCGTTCGCGCCGCCCCCGGAAGAGTTGTAAATATTCTAACCAGTCTATTCCATTTTCTCTTACTTCTTCAAAGTCCTTTAATTTTAATTGGTTGTCAGTTTCTGTTAACAGCTCTTTATGACTATGAAAACTTTTATGAACTTTTGCCTTATGATACCATTGTCTATGCTTATCTAGCATGCCTGGCGTTACAGTCTTCAGGCTTGGGGACAAGATGGTGCCTGGTTTTTGCACCAAGTTCTGTCCATAAGCCCCATTTAGTTCAATGGGATCTATTCTCAGGTCTCTACTGTGCAGACCTTGCCGGCCTTACGAAGTGGGGAGAGGAGTAAACAGAGGAAATTGGAACCACTGGAAAGGTTTATAAATGGGGTTTCTGTTGGGAAGGGGCTGCCCCATTTGTGGATTTGATATCCACAAATGAAGGGGCGCTGCGCAGCTCTCCCTCTCTGCTGAAGCCAGGAGAGTCTTGCTCTCCTGGCTTCAGCGAAAGGAACCCGAAGCCTTCGGAGCACAGAGCGAGTTTCCACTGCGCTCCAAAGGCTTCAGGCGGCTATCTCCGACCCTCTCAGTCTCCAGGCTTCAGCGAAAGCAACGCGAAGCCTCCTGAGCTGAGCTCCATTTGTGCTTTTCCAGGGGCAGGAGAATCCAGTAAGAGCCAGTGTGGAGTAGTGGTTAAGAGCGGTAGACTCGTAATCTGGTGAACCGGGTTCGTGTCTCCGCTCCTCCACATGCAGCTGCTGGGTGACCTTGGGCTAGTCACACTTCTCTGAAGTATCTCAGCCCCAGTCACCTCACAGAGTGTTTGTTGTGGGGGAGGAAGGCAAGGAGAATGTTAGCCACTTTGAGACTCCTTCGGGTAGTGATAAAGCGGGATATCAAATCCAAACTCTTCTTTTTCTCTCCTTCTTCTTCCCTGCAGGGCCTCTGAGGCTCCATTTGCTTCTTCCTCTCTCCCAGGACCCTGCAGCTTGTTTTGGCTCCTTGACTCTTCAGGAAGGATGAAAGAGATGGATCCTGCAAAGCTAGTGAGGATGGAAGGGGGAAGATGGACAGTTGACCTGGTCAGGCTGTCTCCTACATCCCTCCTCACAGCCTCTGAGCGTTCCTCTCTAGGCCTCTCAGAGAGATCTGGTGAGTTCCAGGGGAGGGGAGATGGGGACATGGAGGGATGGAGCCAGAGAGGTTTTGGGGCTTGCTCAGCCTGGGGGTGGGGGGAGGCAGGCAGGCGGGTGGAGATTGAGAAGGTGAGCACCTTTCTGGGCTCCACCACCTGCCTGCCTGCCTGCCTGCCTGCCTGCGCCTTTGTTATCTGCCTTTGTTATTTGGGACTTTGTTTGAGCTAGGAATACATCACAGCTCCCCGGCCACCACAATGTATTGGCAGCTCAAAATGTCTCATACCGGTGCCGTGACCTGAATGCCCTACCAGTGTCAAAAAACTTACTGCTCCATCACACAGCAGTAGAAGCAATGAACTCTGCATAAGGAAGTCAAGGAGGAGAATCGTGGGATCATGGACCCTCTCGGTAAAGCTCCCCGTTGGATCATAAGATCAGTTTTGAAATTCCATACATACCTCTATGTGCTGAACCTCCAGTATTTTGATGGAGACCAGCAGCATCTGCGATTCTAACATCCCCACCATGAACCCTGAATAGAAGGAGATCAACTGTGAATGTTCTTTGTCTAGTCATGCCTTTTTAAACAATGACCAGGTTTGTCTGAACTGCCCAGTAACTTCAATGTGTTCCTCTGCTAATTCAGAGTGTTAAATTTGGATATGAAAACATCAATTCCCCCCCCCAAGAGATCCTAGAATATACCGTATTTTTCGCTCTATAGGACGCACCCGACCATAGGACGCACCTTGTTTTAGAGGGGGAGAACAAGAAAAAAAAAATCTACCCCTCTCCGCTCAGCGCCCCTTCAGCGAAGCGGCAGGAGAAACGGAGCCCCTTCCATTTCTCCTCCTGCTTGGCTGAAGGGGTGCTGCGCAGCTCTCCCTCTCTGCTGAAGCCAGGAGAGTCTTGCTCTCCTGGCTTCAGCGAAAGGAACCCGAAGCCTTCGGAGCACAGAGCGAGTTTCCGCTGCGCTCCAAAGGCTTCAGGCGGCTATCTCCGACCCTCTCAGTCTCCAGGCTTCAGCGAAAGCAACGCGAAGCCTTCTGAGCGCGGAGGGAGCGCTCAGGCTTCGAAGGCTTCGTGTTGCTATCGCTGAAGCCAAGGAGCCTGCATTCGCTCCATAGGACGCACATACATTTCCCTTTCATTTTTGGAGGGGGAAAAGTGCGTCCTATAGAGCGAAAAATACGGTAGCTCCCTTTCTGGTCTTCAGACATAGAATATTCTGCCAGCTTTAACTTTTCAATGATAGATAAAATTCTGTCACATGACTCTGGCAATCTTTCTTTTCTTCATGTTTTAGACAAAAACAAGGTTCTTATTAAATTGTGATGACAACTTCTAAATTCATAAACTTTCTTTAAATTGTGAAGAATTTCTCTGGCAGTAAGACATCTGCCTAAATACATTGTATCACTTCAAATCTGTATTACACTATTCTCATTCTACTATTCCACTGTGTAAAATTTCCTCTATGCATCCTAAAAATTTCTTTCTATTTTTCAGTCTGCCTTTAAAAATTGTTTCTGAGAGAATAATTAAGAGTATACTGGCAAAGTGGTCAAAATGTTAATGTCAGTTTCTGAGGTAAAATGTGTCACTCTGCACCTGTCTTTCTGGATTATTCGTGGTTTTCTGGATTTTGTGGGACCCAAACCCATTTTCTGTGGTATTTATATGTGTGGAGGTTGTCCCGGGTGGTTTGACCCTTGAAAAACATAGCTTTTTTTTCTTCTAGAAAAGGATCTGTTTAGAGTTTATACAGAACACATTACATTACTTGATATACTAAAACACTTTTACATGTGCTTATATCTAATAGATCTATATCTATTCTTTACTGATTTAGATTATTTCTACATTTATCCCATTTTTTATTCAAGACAATAAGCTCAAAAATACAAAATAATTCAACATCAAATAATGCTGCTACATTAGGTATTAAGAGGGAATTACAAGTGCTTCTATCTATATGAGACTTTACAGACTTTTTCTGAGGCACATAGCAGCATAAAACAGTCAGCAGGTGCTCTCACAGAAAACCTCTCTCTCACTCGACAGTTGAGAACAGACCTAACTGAAAAAACGGCCTTCTGGAGTGACAGTCACCCTTTCCATAGCAACTTGGAGGCAACATTCACACACAGAGTTGTTAGGGAAGTTGAGGTAATTTCTGTCAGGTTTGGGTTTCTGTTTTAGCCTCTGCCCATTTTTTAAAGAGAAGACCAATGTTACAGTTGGAGTGGATTTCATGATTGTGGCAACAAAAATCCGTCCTAGAAAAGAGCCAGACTTTCTGAACCTCTGGTTCTCAAAAATACGTCTGTGAATGCTTGTTGACAAAGGCCATGACCTCACATCTTCTGTTCTTCCACTTTCACAAATATTCATTAGAATCATAGAATCATAGAGTTGGAAGAGACCACAAGGGCCATCGAGTCCAACCCCCTGCCAAGCAGGAAACACCATCAGAGCACTCCTGACATATGGTTGTCAAGCCTCTGCTTAAAGACCTCCAAAGAAGGAGACTCCACCACACTCCTTGGCAGCAAATTCCACTGTCGAACAGCTCTTACTGTCAGGAAGTTCTTCCTAATGTTTAGGTGGAATCTTCTTTCCTGCAGTTTGGATCCATTACTCCGTGTCCGCTTCTCTGGAGCAGCAGAAAACAACCTTTCTCCCTCCTCTATGTGACATCCTTTTATATATTTGAACATGGCTATCATATCACCCCTTAACCTCCTCTTCTCCAGGCTAAACATGCCCAGCTCCCTTAGCCGTTCCTCATAAGGCATCGTTTCCAGGCCTTTGACCATTTTGGTTGCCCTCCTCTGGACACGTTCCAGTTTGTCAGTGTCCTTCTTGAACTGTGGCGCCCAGAACTGGACACAGTACTCCAGGTGAGGTCTGACCAGAGCAGAATACAGTGGCACTATTACTTCCCTTGATCTAGATGCTATACTCCTATTGATGCAGCCCAGAATTGCATTGGCTTTTTTAGCTGCCGCGTCACACTGTTGGCTCATGTCAAGTTTGTGGTCAACCAAGACTCCTAGATCCTTTTCACATGTACTGCTCTCAAGCCAGGTGTCACCCATCTTGTATTTGTGCCTCTCATTTTTTTTGCCCAAGTGCAATACTTTACATTTCTCCCTGTTAAAATTCATCTTGTTTGTTTTGGCCCAGTTCTCCAATCTGTCAAGGTCGTTTTGAAGTGTGATCCTGTCCTCTGGGGTGTTAGCCACCCCTCCCAGTTTGGTGTCATCTGCAAATTTGATCAGGATGCCCTTGAGTCCATCATCCAAGTCGTTGATAAAGATGTTGAATAAGACTGGGCCCAAGACAGAACCCTGTGTTACCCCACTAGTCACTCTTCTCCAGGATGAAGAGGAACCATTGATGAGCACCCTTTGGGTTCGGTCAGTCAGCCAATTACAAATCCACGGAGTGGTAGCAAAGTCAAGACCGCATTTTACCAGCTTCTTTACAGGAATTTTATGGGGCACCTTGTCAAATGCCTTGCTGAAATCAAGGTAGGCTACATCCACTGCGTTCCCTTCATCTACCAGGCTTGTAATTCTGTCAAAAAATGAGATCAGGTTAGTCTGACATGACTTATTTTTCAGAAATCCATGCTGACTATTGGTGATAGTCAGCATTGTTCCATGATTGGGGGCTCCATTTCTTCCTGAGGATCTAATTAGTTTCTGTCTTTGTTGTAGGTGTTGATGAATTGGAAAAGAAGAATGGGGGAGACCATGACAAAATCCACACAGTGGAGAAGCCATATCAAAATTGGGAGTATGGAGAGAGCTCCAGTCAGAGTTCCTGTTCCCATCAAAGAACTCACAGTGGGAAGAAAGGCTATCAGTGCTTGGAATGTGGAAAGAGCTTCAGTCGGAAGTACAGTCTCACTTCCCACAAAAGAATTCATACTGGAGAGAAACCCTATCAGTGCTTGGAATGTGGAAAGAGCTTCAGTCGCAGCACCCATCTCACATCCCACAAAAGAATTCATACTGGAGAGAAACCCTACCAGTGCTTTGAATGTGGGAAGAGCTTCAGTCAGAGCAGCAGTCTCACTTCCCACCAAAGAATTCATACAGGAGAGAAACCCTATCAGTGCTTTGAATGTGGAAAGAGCTTCAGTCACAGCACCTCTCTCACTTCCCATCAAACAATTCATACAGGGGAGAAACCCTATCAGTGCTTGGAATGTGGGAAGAGCTTCAGTCAGAGAACCCATCTCATTTCCCATCAAATAATTTGTACAGGTGTGAAACCCTATCAGTGCTTGGAATGTGGAAAGAACTTCAGTTACAGCAGCAATCTCGCTTCCCATCAAAGAATCCATACAGGGGAGAAACCGTATCAGTGCTTGGAATGTGGAAAGAACTTCAGTCACAGCAGCAATCTCACTTCCCATCAAAGAATTCATACAGCGGAGAAACCGTATCAGTGCTTGGAATGTGGAAAGCGCTTCAATCACAGCGGCAGTCTCACTTCCCATCACAGAATTCATACAGGGGAGAAACCCCATCAGTGCTTGGAATGTGGAAAGAGCTTCAATCACAGCGGCAATCTCGCTTCCCATCAAAGAATTCATACAGGGGAGAAACCATATCAGTGCTTGGAATGTGGGAAGAGCTTCAGTCAGAGGACCCATCTCATGTCCCATCAAAGAATTCATACAGGGGAGAAACCATATGAGTGCTTGGAATGTGGGAAGAGCTTCAGAAAGAGGGGAAGTCTCAACCGCCATCAAAGAACTCATACAGTGGTACCTTAGGTTAAGAACTTAATTAGTTCTGGAGGTCGATTCTTAACCTGAAACTTTTTTTCTTTCAAAAATGTTATTAGGTTTTACAATATCAACGACAAACAAAAACATAAAACACACAAAACATAACAAGCATAAATCATAACCTTATTGAAAATAACAGTTATTTACTTTGTAAAACGACTTCCTCGTTTCCCCTTAGTTGAATTTCATTGCATATCCTTATAACAGTTTTCCAAATCCTAATTTTAATACCCTTTAAATTAAACATTAACATCTTTAAATCTTCTCCTTCTTGTATTAAACATATTATTTTATCAGTTAACATAAATACAATCCTAAGCCCTTTAAGTATCTGGACGCTATTTCCAGTTATTTTAGCTTAACAAATTTAGCTAAATGATCATTAAATTTCTTCCATTCTTCGTGGTGTTCCTCCTCCTTCTGGTCGCGGACGGCTAGCTCCATAAAATCCATCATCTTCATCTGCCATTCTTCTACTGTTGGTAATTCTTGAGTTTTCCACTTTTTAGCTAACAAAATACAAGCTGCAGTTGTGGCATACAAAAATAGATTAACATCTTTCTTGGTCAATTCCAACCTGAAACTCTTCTTAACCTGAAGCACCACTTTAGCTAACGGGGCCTCCCGCTGCTGCCACGCTGCTCCCTCACAATTTCTGTTCTCAACCTGAAGCAAAGTTCTTAACCCGAGGTACTATTTCTGGGTTAGCGGAGTCTGTAACCTGAAGCGTCTGTAACCTGAGGTACCACTGTACAGGGCATGAAGTGTAATAGAAATGTGGAAACAGCTTCTCTTCCAAGATGCTTGTAGCTTCCCATGAAGAAATTCATGTGATTGAGCAGGTGGTTGCTGAAGAACTCCAGGCATGCCTGGAGGATGGGGACCATTTGGATCCCTTCCAATCGGGAATCAGGCCTCATATTGGGACTGAAACTGCCTTGGTTGTGCTGGTCGATGATCTCCGGCACGCTAGGGACAAAGGTGAAAGCTGTTTCCTGGTTCTTCTGGAGCTCTCAGTGGCGTTTGATACCATCGACCACGACATCCTTCTGGACCGTCTAGAGGAGCCGAGGGTTATACAGTGGTTCCACGACTTCCTGGGCCGTGTTCAGAAAGTGGTGGTGGGGGATCAGTGTTCAGACCCCTGGGCTCTCACTTGTGGGGTGCCTCAGGGTTCCATCCTCTCCCTCATGCTTTTTAACATCTACATGAAGCTCCTGGGAGAGATCATCAGGGGGTTTGGGCTGGGTGTTCATCAGTATGCGGATGATACCCTGCTCTAACTCTTTTAAATCAGAACCAGTGAAAGCGGTGAAGGTCCTGTGTGAGTGTCTGGAGGCATTTGGAGGATAGATGGCAGGTAATTGATTGTGGTTGAATCCTGACAAGACAGAAGTGCTGTTCTTGGGTGACGGGGGGCGGGCTGGTGTTGAGGACTCGCTTGGGCTATTGCAACACATTCTATGTGGGGCTACCTTTGAAGGTGGCCTGGAAACTACAATTAATCCAGAATGCGGCAGCTAGACTGGTGACTGGGAGTAGCTGCCGAGACCACATAACACTGCTTCTGAAAGACCTACATTGGCTCCCAGTACGTTTCTGGACACAATTCAAAGTGTTGGTGCTCATCTTTAAAGCCCTTAACCGCTTTGGCCCAGTATACCTGAAGGAGTGTCTCCACCCCCATCCTTCTTTCTGCACACTGAGGTCCAACACTCAGGGTCTTCTGCTGGCTCCCTCCCTGCGGGAAGTGAAGTTACAGGGCCTTCTCGTTAGTGGCACCCGCCCTGTAGAATGCCCTCCTACCAGATGTCAAAGAAATAAACAACTGTCTGACTTTGAGAAGACATGTCAAGGGAGCCCTGTTTAGGGAAGCTTTTAATATGTGATGAATTATTGTATTTTAATATTTTGCTGGAAGCCACCCAAAGTGATTGGAGAAACCCAGCCAGATGGACAGGGTATAAATAAATTATTGTTATTGTTATTGTTTTAAGGACTTTACCACGCAACATGGGAATCCACATTCATCTGAAGTTCGGGAGCAGTTGGACAATCCCCAGATTCAGGGGATCTCCATTTGTGGCCATCTGGTAGAAAAAGGGGAACTGGGTTTTATCATGAATAGTAGGAACAGTGTATCCATAACTTGCCCAGGATGCAAAGGGAGAGGCGAGTGCTGTGCTCTGGTTCCAGGACAAATCTCAGACAGTTGACCAACTATAGTCCCCCACACATGCACACAAAGAACAAGACAAAATGCTGACCGTGGGAGGAGAACGGGAGGAGGTCTTCCAGGAATGCCTCCAAACTCAATATTTTGTGGGACTGAATCACATCCCAGAATATTAGACTAGAGACTCAGCTACATTACTCAAAAAACTGTTTTGAATGCATTGTAAACAAGCAACATGGTTATTAAATGCTGTTGCGGCGTGTCATAGGGCATCTGACACCAGTCTTGAGTGCACCTGCTTCCAGGTTCCATCCCACCCTCACCTTTGGGAGAGTCCAAAAAGGAAAGAATGAAAAGCCCATGGCAGAGGCACAATTCCATCCTAACACCGAACCAGCCATACCTGTGGGATTTTGTAGATGCTTGACACAGGTGACATATGTCTAGAAATATCAGCTTCAGCATCTTCAAGAACAGCCAACAGGTTATTCCTCTTCCAACAGTCATAGTTTGGAATGTCTGCGTGCCCAGTAGAGAGCAGGTCTAGCAGGGCATCAGACGTCATCCATGCATTAGAATAATGGTCATAGATGACATAGCTGAGGGTGACATTGGGTAAGAGCCTGGGGTCCTGATTGATTTCACGAATGGCAGCCAGGAAGGACAGGATATTCCAGTATTTCCCATATTTAGAGCTAGAACGAAAAAGTGCCCCCCTCCACTGAATGAAAACAACATTTCTAATTCTTGCTGTATCTAAACTCTCAGCTGTTTCCAGCACAGAAAATAAAACAAGTCCACCCTGAGATGCTTAAATACCTTCCATTAGTGACCTGTAGGAGAGAGCAAAGGCCCATCAGCCTCACTGAAAGTGGACTGACACCATAGTGAAACTGTGACCACAACTTTCACCATCATGAACATTTCATGAATATTTTGCAGGTGGGATTCAAGCAGTTGGTCCCTTACCTTTACCGCCCCAACCTGGCCACAGTGATCCATGTGACGGCCACCTCCAGGCTTGACTACTGTAATTTGCTCTGCGCGGGGCTGCCCTTGAAGCTGTTCCAGAAATTCCACCAGGTGCAAAATGCTGCAGTGAGGCTCCTCACGGGGTCTCTGCCATGGGAGCATATTCACCCAGTGCTTTCCCAGCTGCACTGGCTCCCGGTGGAGTACAGGGTCAGATTTAAAGTGCTGGTTTAACCTTTAAAGCCCTTCATGGCCTAGGACCCTCGAACCTATGGGACCGCCTCTCCCGGTATTGCCCATGGAGGACCTTAAGGTCCATAAATAGCAACACCCTAGAGGTCCTGGGCCCTGAGGAAGTTAGATTAGCCTCAACCAGAGCCAGGGCTTTTTCAACACTGGCTCTGGCCTGGTGAGACCAGGTCCCTGCAGGATCTGATTTTTTTCTGTAGGGCCTGTTAGACAGAGTTGTTCCGCCTGGCCTTTGGCTTAGAGTCAATTTGATTCCCTCCCCCTCTTTCTTTTTCCTTTCTCCTTCTGTGATGGGGCTGCGTTTTAACGTTTTAATGTTGTATTTTAATCTTGTTTTTAAGTTGTATTCATTCAGCTTGTTTTTATTATTGCTTGTTAGCTGCCCTGAGCCCGGCCTTGGCTGGGGAGGGTGGGGAATGAATAAATAAATTATTATGATTATGATTATTATCATAGAGCACCACATAATCAGGATGAATGCTGAATCAGCAGGGTGTCTGGAGAAGCCTTGAAACAGGTGGAAAGCATTATTGTTTGGTTGACTGATTCATTGAATTAGAAGCAGGATGTCACCTCACGTTCCTCTCAAAAATGGGGTCCATTTTAGTGGACCCAAAGGAGAACTTTGGACAAATCCCTTGAGTTTCCATGAGAAGTAAAGGAAAGGGGAAGGGGGAAGAGTGATGTTGTGTCAGGCGTGGAGAGTTCTCCTCTCCCTTTGGTAACATCACAGATAAGAATTAACAAGCAGTTGATCTATTTATAGTCCTTTTATTACAGCACCATGTTGCAAGCAGAAATACACAGCTCTTTGCAAGGAGGGCATTTGGCTGCTCTAAATCCTCCTTCTGACTTCCGTAGCGTTTTAGGTGCCAATGGGAAGTTCTTCCCTCCCTCTGACTTCTTTGCTCTCTGATATGTTCAGACCTCCGAGTCTGTGGTGAGGGGGGTTCCCCACACTCTCAAGTGACATCTCAACTAGCTGCCCCCTCCCTTTGGGTTCCCTTGTCATTGTCTCGTACCTGGGCAACTCCTCCCTCAGCTGTTCAGCTTCTGTCTCTCTCTGCTTCTGAACACCCTGTGAACAAGGGTGTTTGTGTGACTTTTCCCCCTCCATCTCTCCATCGGAGAGGAAACTGGTCTGCCATAGAATGCATTCCCCTGTCCTCGTCTTTAGACTATTCCCTGACATGTTGTGATCATTTGGGTTGCCCTTTTTGTAAATTTTGATGTGTTATGGGGTGCTGCAAGTTATTATTCTCTCCCCAGTGCTATTTAAGATCTATACGCTATTTAAAATCTATATGAAGTCATGGGGTGCGGTCCTGAGGAGCTTTGGAGCAAGGGGCCACCAGTATGCCGATAACACACAGCTCTAGGGACATGGCTGGCAGTGCGATCTACTGAGCTTCTTGGGCTTGCTTGTCGGGAGGTTGGCGGTTTGAATCCGTGCGACAGTGGCAAGCTCCCATTGCTCTGTCCCAGCTCCTGCCAACCTAGCAGTTTGATGTTGTTTTTTAATTTTTTTATTTGAATAAAATAAATAAAGAAACATACAACAAAAAGCAATACAAGATTCAAATGCCAAAATTACGCTGAATCTCCTGACTTCCCCCCAACCCTTCTGTAGGTCCTAGTGGTAATATTTACACCTGCATATCAAAACTGTCCAAATTTTGTCTTTCCAAATTGTCCATACTTTCCATTAATTTACAAGTGTGGTTAAAATCCTGCTAATGTTTTAACCTGCTCACAATGGTCTTGCTTTCTGAGCTTCCCAGTTAATTTTGCCATTTCAGCATAGTCCATCAACTTGGTTTGCCATTCTTCTCTGCTCAGGGTTGTTTTTTCCATCTCTGGGCTCGTAGCATCCGTGCAGCTGTTGTCGCATACATAAACAATCTTTTCTGGTCCTTTGGTATGTTGGTACCTATAATTCCTAATAAGAAGGCTTCTGGTTTTTTAAACAAAAGTTATTTTAAACATTTTTTCCAATTCATTATATATCATCTCCCATAATTTTTCAGTTAGTTTATAGCCAAGTGGGGGGAGAATGTGGGAATTTTCCAATGTTATCCTGATGACAGTGAAGAGACTGAGGATAATCAACAGCAAAGGCCCACACCCACTAATGAAGATTCTGAATCTGAATCTGAAACTGAATCGTATGATTCAGGGGATTTCAAGAGTGCTATGGCCTCTATGCGACCCTCTGAAGGCTCTGATCGAGAACTGGAGGAACCACTGTTCCCTATACAGTAGGCCACTTTTCTCCTAAGAAAGAAGAGGAGAGTGTTGAAGACTTATGACTAATTCGCAGGTCTGAAAGAGCCACGAGAGGTAGACCTCCAAAGAGATTTGCTGATTAATTTACACATCCACCACATATGATAAAAGGGAACAAGGTCCCATAAATTTCAAATCTGTTTTCCATTACCTCTCCCAATCTGCCATTTGTATATTGTGTCCCAAGTCCCAAACTCTGGCTTCCATCAAGGTGTCCCATCGTGCCAGAAGCGGTTTAGTCCTGTTGGCCACATGACCCGGAAAGTTGTCTGTGGATAAACACCCGATCCCTCATCCTGATAGCGAGATGAGCGCCACTCCCCATAGTCGCATTTGACGAGACTGAACCATCCAGGGGTCTTTACACCTTTACATTAACACACAGCTCTCCTTCTCCATAACAGGAGAGTCTGTGAAGGCTTGTGACCAGTGTCTGGATGCAGCAGTGGACTCCATAAGGTCCAATAAACTGTGTTCAAATCCTGGAAAGTCCACTTACCTTTAATGGTCAGGCGGTGTTGCGGCCAACCAAGTCCACGCCCGCAATTTGGTGCCCTGCTGGGGAGGGTTGCAGCCTGCCTGCGGATTGACCAATTGTGCCAGGCTTAGGTGCAGGCATTCCACAGGGGGTGGGCCCAACTGGCCAATGGGCATTGCTTGGCCCCGCTCCCTGGAGGGATAACTTGGGGCCTGCCCAGGCCTCCTCCCCAGTTTGTCGTTGGATCTCCCACCCTCCGCCCCCTTTTTCATATGTCTTATTTCCATACTAAGACCTTCCTATGAACACTGTCAGCAGCCATATTTGGGGCCTGGTGTCGGAACTCTGCATGACCGAGCTACTCCTCCTCGGACATTCTCCGTCATCTCCACCGACAGTAATAAATGGCCTAAGCCTTTGATGAGGCTCTAAGCACGTTCTCATTCCCCAGAGTATACAAACATCAGCAGAAGGACGAGAAATATATGAGCTACATTGCTACGTTTTATTTCTAACTACGCAGGACAGAAAAGAATATACATCTGCTCTCTGTGAAGGCAGAGAACCAACTGGAACAAAGAAACAGGAAACCAGTAATAACAACATCCGTCTCTCGTGTCCCGTGAAACTTCCAACAGTCTGGAGTGTAAACAGAGTCTTGTGACTCCAAAATCTGCACAGTGGCATAAACAGAAACCTAACACCTGTCAGGAATTTTTCCACTTGGCAACTTGGCCCTGGCCATTTGATTTTCGCCTTCCTCATCGCAGTACTCACAACTTTGTGAGGTTAGGCATTGGGTAAGCCTTAGTCTTGGCTGGAGGGGAGGTTACAGCCTCTGTCCACCACTCCTTG
Source organism: Podarcis filfolensis (assembly GCF_964270895.1). NCBI lineage: Eukaryota > Metazoa > Chordata > Lepidosauria > Squamata > Lacertidae > Podarcis > Podarcis filfolensis. The sequence continues at coordinate 3,074,514 of NC_139605.1, read as the reverse complement.
GTTAAGGGTATCCTGTTAAAGGGATCTGTGAGGAGTTGCTACTGTCTGGATGCCCAGGTGGGGGCTAGGGCCATAGCACTCCTCCAACAGGGACCCCTCGGTGGTTATCCCTATTTGATGTAAGTCATGGGGGGCAGGTGTGGACTACCCTTAGAATCACCCCCAGCAGATGGACTGGCGTGGAATAAATAGCTATACGCAATGCCGATGCCAAACCATTCACATCTGTAATCAATAGAGCTGTGGCTCATTTGGACCCAATGTTATGCTGTTGTCTTGTCTGGTTTTTCATCACTTAGGGAGTGACAGGAACACAGGAGCTTGGCGCACAATTTGTAGGCTCTTTGGATGATTCCCACTTCTAGGTGGAGTTGCACTTCCCCTAAAATAGCAAGTGCATAGTTTGGGGGTACTCTTGGATACACCTTTGTCACTAGAGACCCATGTGTCCTCTATGGCTGTTTGTGAACAGGAATAGCTTGACCACTGGAGCAATGGAAAAGTTGGAGCTGGACTACTGCAATGCACTCTTTCTGGGGCTGCCCTTGGGTCTGGTGCAGAATCTCTAGTTGGTGCAACGTGATGTGGCCAGATTGTCCTTCCGAGATTTTGGTCAAGAACATCTGGCACCCCACCCCCCATTTGAAGGACTATCCACTTAAACCTATTTTCTGCTTTCTGCAACTTCCATTCCTGATCCACCAGAGGACCTCTTCTCTTATTCTATAACTACTAAGCTTACATAGGAGGCACCTTGTTGAAAGCTTTTTGGGAATTCCAAAATTCCAAAATGTCTGTTTCTTTATTAAATTTCTACACTGTCCTTCACCCAATGATCTTAGGGTGGATCACAGCATAAAAATACAGGATAAGACCAAAAAGTATATAATAAAAACAAGAACAAAAACAAAACAAAAAACCTACAAAAAAATCTCCTGAATCGCCTCTGTCTTTACGTGAAATTTCAGTTCCCTTGGTCACCTCTCAAATTCATCAGAATAGCCCTATCCCGTGTTAGCATCAGTGCGGGGGAGGGGGGGATTCTGCAAGGGCTCACGTATGATAGTTCAGGGAACTTCTAACTCTTAATCTTGGCATTTTTCACCAATCTTTGGCATTTGCATCTCACAGTTTGGAGGCAGATCTTGGAGTTTTCGCAAACATGTTTTTCTTCAGCCCTGCAGTTGCAGGTGGAGCTGCGTAAAGTGTCTAGGAACTTGCAGAGGTGGTACTACTTCTCCGTATAATTATCAAAATGATAGTGTGTGTGGTTTTTTTGCTTCCAAAGATCACATTTGAGTCCACTAAACGTGATGTTATGGTTATGAGGCAGAAAGGTCTGGCAGATATATGCCTCCTGAGCCACTCAAAACTTGGGGGGGCTGAGATTTAGGACAGATGATAACTGCACCAGAATGAGGTTGGCTTGACTTCTCTCCACTTCAGATGTGACCCCTTTGCAGGGCTCCGTTAGTAAGAAGAAAGTTACTGCATCTTGCAAGGACCACAACAAAAGACTTCTAATTCTTTGTAAGGGAGGTGCTCGTTCCTGGGAGGAAAAAAGATGGTCCTCATTCTACTGCTTCTACTGCCTTATGGGGACTGTGGGAAACTGAAGACAAAATGCCTCTTGTCTTTGGAAAGGGATGAGATAGATTCACCTAATTATTTCAGGCCAGGAGACCACCTCATCAGTGGGGTCCTTTCTGCCACAAACACTGTGTTTCATCATCATATCTTTAGCCAATGTCCTTCCACCAGCTTTTATTGGTAAGACGTTTTGTGGGGATGGATATTAAATATTAAAATATTATTAAAATAAAATATTAAACTACAGTGGTCTGTTAAACATTAAAAGCTTCCCTAAACAGGGCTGCCTTCAGTTGTCTTCTAAAAGTGTAGAAGTTGTTCTTCTCTTTGTCATCTGGTGGGAGGGTGTTCCACAGGGCAGGTGCCACTACCAAGAAGGGCCTCTGCCTGGATCCCTTTAACTTGGCTTCTTGGAGTGAGGAAACCTCCAGAAGGCCCTCAGCGCTGGACCTCAGTGTCCGGGCTGAACGATGTGAGTGGAGACGCTTCTTCAGGCCGTTTAGGGCTTAAACGTCAGCACCAACACTTTGAATATATTATGTCCCACATCCTTCGCCCATTTTATAATACCGCAATTTACCTGGTCCTCTTTAGTGTCCCATTCCAAAAGCTTGTAAACGTACTGAGAACCAATGCAGATCTTTCAAGATTGGTGTTATGTGGTCTCGGCAGCCGCTCCCAGTCACCAGTCTAGCTGCCGCATTCTAGATTAGTTGTAGTTTCCGGGTCACCTTTAAAGGTAGTCCCACATAGAGCGCACTGCAGTAATCCAAGCGAGAGATAACTAGAGCGTGCATCACTCTGGCGAGACAGTCTGTGGGCAGGTAGGGTCTCAGCCTGCATACCAGGTGGAGCTGGTAGACAGCTGCCCTGGACACAGAATTGACCTGCGCCTCCATGGACAGCTGTGAGTCCAAAATGACTCCCAGGCTGCGCACCTGGTCCTCCAGGGACACAGTTACCCCATTCAGGACCAGGGAGTCCTCCACAGCTGCCTGCCTCCTGTCCCCCCAAAACAGTACTTCTGTCTTGTCAGGATTCAGCCTCAATCTGTTAGCCGCCATCCAACCTCCATCTGCCTCACACAGGACCTTCACTGCCTTCACTGGTTCTGATTTGAAAGAGAGGTAGAGCTGAATATTAGAGGTAGAACAGAAATATCACTTGGACAGTGCTGGCATGTATATAATTTCTCCCCCCAGGAAAGGACCCACAAAGTACTGGCAGCTCCTCTCCTTCTTGTATGCCATTCAAGCGATCAACCAGAATCAAAAGCTGTTACCCAACATCACCCTGGGCTACAGCATCCATGAGAACTTTTTTGATGGAAGGGTGACCTATGATGCTTTGCTAGACATGTTGTCAATTGGGCAGCTGAACTTTCCAAACTACAGCTGTGGTAAACAGACTAACTTACTGGCTGTTCTCGAAGGGTCCGACTCTCAAAACTCCATCCAGATTTCAAACGTGTTGGGCATCTATAAAATCCCACAGGTAGGAATGGAGAGAGGTATAATAGCATTATGATATTGGCAGTCTTATTTTCAACTACCCTCCTGTTGATCCCTAGCATCAAATTTGCCTTCTTTACGGCTGCCACAACCTTCAAGGAAATCACTGTTCCCACCAAAGGGTCCTTGCACTAGACCTTCCTCCTTCCTAAGACCTTCCCAATCTCATGTTGGGCTTAGAAATATTTAGGCTTTGATCTGAAATCAAACAAGATACAAATCTTCCTTCTCTTCCCAGGTCACTTATGCTTTTGTCTCTCATGTTCTGAATGATAAGAGGCATTTCCCTTTTTTCTACCGGATGCTCCCCAAAGAAGAAGCCCTGTACCCAGGGATTGTCAAGCTGCTCCAGCACTTCCGATGGACGTTGATTGGCCTCCTTGCACCAGACAGCGACAATGGAGAGAGGTTCCTGAAGAGCTTGACACCCGTGCTCATCAAGAGCGGAGTCTGTGTTGTCATCTCACAAAGCATCCAAGGACTGAATACAAATGGAGTATACATACCTCGTCTTCCATTCCGCAAGTGGAGGCAAGTGCATGTATTTGTTTACTACGGGGAAAGGAGTTATTTCTTAAATGGACTACAAATTATACAACAGTTTTTTGACATATTGATGAAATCCATTGTTGGGAAAATCTTCATCACAACAGTTTTGTGGGATGTCGCCCTGGAGCTGATGTATAATGAGATATCTTTCCAACACATCCATGGTATATTTTCCTTCTTCACTGAGACAAGTAAAGGGGCAAAATACGGTGATTTTCTACCCTTTTTCTTTGGTATTAAGAAGTTTTGGGAGGATGCTTTTAATTGTTTCTATTTAAAGCATGCATTCTCAGTGAAAGGCCGGACAAGATGCAGAGAGAGAGGGAAACTGGAGAGGCTTCCCCAAGATGATCTGGAAAGAATCCTCTCTCTAGACAGCTACAGGATCTACAACACTGTGCAAGCCGTGGCTCGTGCCTTAAATGCTGCATATTCATCTAGATCTAAGCAGAGGGGAAGTGAGAGAATGGGACTTCAAAGGCTACAGCCATGGCAGGTATTTTCTTTCCCTTCATAGACATCTCAACTGAGCATGACAATTGATTGTAGTGTTGCACATATTGAATATTGTGCAGTTTGAAACGATTGGAAGCATAAGAACTGGAAGCATTCATTTCCTTTTGGAAATGAATTATTGTCCAGGCGCATAGAAATATTATTCACTCTTTACTCACAAACTCTTTATAACAGAATGAGAACATCATTCTGTCCAGCACAGGCTCGGGATCTCTCTCTCTCTCTCTCTCTTTTACCTTCAGGAGAGCTTCCTTTACATATTGCCTCTATTGAGTTTTGGAGCCAAAGACAAAAAGGCAACTCCCTTCAAAAAGGAGATATTGCAATCCAAAACCTTCATCACATGATCTAAGGTTACAACACTCACATGTTAAACCAGTTAGTTAATCTTAATCTCAGCAAGAGCCCAGAGCCCTTTAGAAAAAAACTACTATGGAAAAAACCCAAAGTTTGCAAAACACATTACCCGTTTTCCATTTTAAACCTTCCTTAATACATATACATTTTTCATTTCTGTTTGCTATTCTTATTCTTGCCTCATTGCACAGCCCCCCGAGCAACTGCTCCCATCATGTGCCCAATTCTCCTTTCCCCGCAAGTTGGAATTATTTTTGGCAGGGGAGATGACATTGATCAGGCTGTCTCTAGTCTCTATTCCTTTCACACCCACTTGACTCTGCTCTGGCTCTCTGCTCCCTCCACCAAGCTCCTGCCTTTCCCTGCTGAAGCCCATATTAGAGATTTCATTCAGTTTGCCTTGAAAGGAAAAACGAACCTAATTCACTCTTTCTGAAAGAATCCAAGGGGGCAGCATCCTTCAAAAACATGCTTACTAGGAGAAAATCACACAGAAATGCTGAAGAATTCTGATGAGTTTCTATTATTATTTAAAAAATGCTTCAGAAATGTGGAGAACTGAATTTAAGATTGGGGTTTGTGTGTGAGAGAGAAAACAGTATGAACCAAAAGTGACAAGATCCCTCCATTACTATTTGAGTCTGCAACCAGCTCTAAGCAAAGGGGAAGTGGATTGTCATTATGCTTCCATTATTATTATTATTATTATTATTAGATAATTTTTATTAAATTTTCAGTCTAACAATTCCAAATAAACATTTTACAAACTCTAAAATATCCGATAACTTCCCTTCTTCTCTTTCCGTGGTTCATTTTACATCTTATACACCCCTGTATATTTTGCTATAACCAAATCAGTTTTCTACTTTTACATCCATTAAACATTATTTATGTGGTTGAATTTATCTTAATGCTGCCACCGTTTTCAGCTGCATACAGTTATTTTCCCTATACTCAATAAATGCTTTCCACTCTTCTGTATGTTAAATCTGCAATTTCTGCATATTCCGTCCACTTAAGTTGCCAATCCTCTTTAGCTGGGACCTCGCTCACTTTCCATTTCTGGGCCAGCAAAACAGGGGCCTATGCTTCCCTTTATTCTAAATGCTCTCATCTTTGCTTCTGTTCCAGCTCCACCCTTTCCTAGGAAACACCCAGTTCTACAATTCTTCCATGGACAGAGTGTATTTGGATGAGAACGGGGAGCTGGCAGCCGACTTGGACATTGTGAACTGGGTGGTGTTCCCCAATAAATCCGTCCTCAGAGTGAAGTTTGGGAGTATTGACAGACAGGGATCCCCAGACCTGAAGTGCTCCATCGACCAGGAGGCCATTGTGTGGCCCAAGTGGCTCAATCAGGTGACGGGGAGTGGGAATTATGCCTGTCATTTTGCTCTCTTTTCTATGAGCTCTAATAAGTGCTCCCTGTTCTGTGGGCTGCTGCCCTCACTTGCCTGTCAACTCCAGCACTGGGCCGTTGTTCCAGATAGTTCCTACAGCTCCTCTGCTCAGCTGGGTGCCAAAGAAGGCTTCCTGCTAAACTGTGTGAATGGGGAAAGGGGGGTTCCTCGCTTTTCTCTTGTTGCATGTATTTTATCAGTAGCGAATAGCTCATGGCCCATATACAGAACTTTCTTTAATGGAGGTCCTTTGTTTTTTTCTGAATTTAATCATGAATCATTCATGTAATGGACAGTGATGGGAAATGCTGAGTTTCAAGCTATAGTCTAGATGCTACAGCAGATGACAACATACTATTTCTCAAAGAACAATTTTCATTGACGCTCTTCGTCTTTGTGCCTAGACCCTTCCTACTTCCAGGTGTGTGGAAAGCTGTCGCCCTGGATCCGTCAAGGTGATTCAGGAAGGGAAGCCTCTTTGCTGTTATGAATGTCTTCCCTGTGCAGAAGGGACCATCTCCACTCAGGAAGGTGGGTGACTCCAAGGGAAAGGCTGGCCTTGGGGAAGAGAGAAGGGTTCAGTCAGGAATCTCTCAAAACCATTTCTGGGCAGGATCAGGCTGGTATGCTTCATGTGTGGGAGAGAACTGGGTGGTTCAAATTATCATCATCATCAATCTCCTTTTATGATTATTGTTTACGATATTGTTCTAAAATGTATCATCATCATCATTATATATAAATATATTAAGCTGATTGGGAAAGGAGGATATAAACATGTCAATCACTAAATGCCTGCCCACCCATTTCCCACTTCTTAGCCCTACTATTCATCCTTACTCCAAAAAATGCCTTTGGTCAAATGTGAAGGAGGGAGGTCTAAACCACGGAGCCTCTTGGTCTTGCTGATCGGAAGGTCAGCAGTTTGAAACGGGGCTGAGGTCCCGTTTCTCTGTCTCAGCTTCTTCCATCCTAGCAGTTTGAAAGCACACCAGTGCAAGTAGATGGATAGGTTTCACTGCAGTGGGAAGGTAAACGGTGTTTCCGTGCGCTCTGGCATTCGTCATGGTGCCCCTTTGCGCCAGAAGCGGTTTAGTCATGCTGGCCACATGACCCAGAAAGCTGTCTGTAGACAAACACCAGCTCCCTTGGCCTGAAGCAAGATGAATGCTGCACCCCATAGTTCTCTTTGACTAGATTTAACTGTCCCGGGGTCCTTAAGGAGGGAGATTCTTATGGACCTAGGGTAGATATTAGACTTCTGCACAGACCCCTGATCCTCCTTTTGGCCCTGGTATAGGGGGCTCCAAGCAGCCCAACCTGCCAGAGGCCAAGCTGGGGATCTCTAGCCCTGGAATCTGTCCCAAATTTCTTCGGGGTAGAGCTAATGTTTAGAAAAACCTAATTAAATACCTGTAGTGATCTGTGGCTGTCCCAGACTGACTTGGTCTACAACTGAATCCCTCCCCAGAGGCTAGATACTGCTCAGGGCTTGGCTGAATCCAGAGTAGTAGACATTACTCTCTCTCTCTCTCTCTCTCTTGCAGATGCAGACCATTGCCAAAAATGCCCAGAAAATCAGCATCCAAACATGAACCGAGATCAATGTGTGTTCAAGCATATCACCTTCCTAGCCTATGAAGAATCTCTGGGGGTTGTCCTACTTTCCCTTGCCCTCCTGGGGTCCTTAGCCACAAGCTTTGATTTAGGAATCTTTATTAAATACAACGAAACTCCCATAGTCAAAGCCAACAACCGGGACCTCTCCTACATCCTCCTCGTCTCCCTCCTGCTTTCCTTTTTGTCCTCCTTCCTGTTCATTGGGAGGCCAAGGAAAGGGACCTGCCTGTCCCAACAAATAGCCTTCAGCATCATCTTCTCTGTTGCTGTTTCTTCTGTGTTGGCAAAAACCATCACTGTGGTTCTGGCCTTCCTGGCCACCAAGCCAGGGAACTCAGTGAGGAGATGGCTGGGGAAGAGTCTGGCCAACTCCATTGTCATTTCTTGTTCCTGTGTCCAAGTTGTCATCTGCATGATCTGGCTGGGGATCTCACCACCATTCCCAGACTCTGACATGCACTCCCAGCCTGGGGAGATCATCCTGCAGTGCAATGAAGGGTCTGTTGCCATGTTTTACATTGCCCTTGGCTACATGGGCTTCCTGGCGGCCATCTGCTTCACGGTGGCTTTCCTAGCCAGAAAGCTGCCTGGGGCCTTCAATGAAGCCAAGATGATCACCTTCAGCATGCTGGTCTTCTGCAGTGTTTGGGTGTCCTTTGTGCCCACCTACCTGAGCACCAAGGGGAAGTACATGGTAGCCGTTCAGGTCTTCTCCATCTTGGCCTCCAGTGCTGGGCTCCTGGGCTGCATCTTCATTCCCAAATGCTACATTATTTTGCTGAGACCTGATCTGAACACAAAGGAGCACCTGACAGCAAAAACTAAAAATAGCACCTGATTCTTAAAATATTATTTTTCAAGAAGGTAGGGAAGTGAGATTCTTGAAAAATGATGTTTCAGTTTAAAAAACCATTACCCTCATTTGATCATGTAGAACCAACCAACTTAATGGAAGTAGTTATGAAATTTGGATCTGGCTGAAAATTTGTTAAAACTTAGATATAGATCACATAGATCACAGGGAATTCACATTACCAAAATTTTGTAATTATTCTTGGAAGGGAACAAGGATGTCCACTGTCACTCCTGTTATTTCTCCAAGTGAATCTCCAGCCCCCGGCTCTCTCACTTCCTCATTCATCATCACCTCCTCTGCGGGTGCTGCTAAGTACCCTCTGTCTTTGAGCTCTTTGCTCTCCTACTTTTAAGGCTCGCTGGGTTCTGGGAGATGGTGGGTCTAGAATGCTTTCTAATGACGTGTCAGCCAGGTGTTGCTCTGGCTCTCCCATGATTTCCCAACTTTCCCCCTCATCTGCCTCTGAGCCGTGACTTCCGTCAAACCCCTGTTGTCAATCTATACTGTCTTCTTCCTCTTCCTCCTCCCTGGGAGGGTCAGGATGGAGAGGTGGCCTCCCCCATTCCTCCCCGGCCCTTGGTCATCTTGGTCACTCTCCACCCCATACCTGCCAACTCATCAATCTCTTCCTTAATTTATGGTGCCCAGAACTGGACACCGTATTCCAGGTGTGGTCTGACCAAGGCGGAATAGAGTGGGACTATTACGTCCCTTGATCTGGACACTATACTTCTGTTGAAGCAGACTAAGATTTCACTTTTATAAACTTTATAGAACTGTTTAGAACTTTTACAGCTGCCTGGAACTTCCAAAACTGTGTTGGAGAATCACGGGAGGCGGGAGCCATCCGTACTCCAGGCACCAGGAAGCAATCAGGGTGCGTAGCGCAATCAAAGTGGTGCGGGAACTTTATGATCCTTGTGTTCAGGACCCTTGTGTTTCTGGGACCCATAGATGGCTGTGGGGACATGCAACAGACCACGCTTATAGAGAGTTTGCATGAAACCCACAAAAATGGTTAGCTCCATTGGGCCCTTAACTTTAGAAAAAGGGGGAGTTTCAGGGAGCATGTGGAAGATTGGGGGAAATCAAAACCCATTCCTCCTGATCAGAATTGATGAGTTGATGACCACTGTAAGCAGATGAAAACATTAGCAAGATTGCAATAACACTTGTAATGTAGCAATTGCTATGGAGAAAATGGAGTGATGTAAAATATGGACTATTGAACAGTATGCAGTTGAACCCATGGAGGGGAAGCTGCGAAGTCCAAAGATTTGGAGAGATCTTTAAATATAGATATGTATGGCTGTATTGTTATAATCTTATACTTGTAAAATCAAATAAAAACTATTAAAAGAAAAGATTTGATGAGTTGGTTGTGTTGAGTGCTCACAGCCCATCCCAAGCAAAACATTCAGGTTCATTGGGCCCTTAATCCAAAATGGGGGCTGAAGGGGCCACATGGGTCAGGGGTACTTGAAACCCATTCCTTGTGACCAAGAACAAGAGGAAATTCACATAGGGGGTTCAAGCAACCCAGCCTGAAAACAATATTAGGTTCATCCCTTTCTTAAACCAAAATAGGATTTCAGGGGCCACTTGGAAGTTTGGGGCGCTCTAACACAACCCTTGGGATTGCAGGGGGATGAGATGGTTGTGCACAACTTGCCACCCTCAAAAATATGTTTGTGGTGACATTTAAAACTAGCCCGTTTGGGGTGTCCTAAAAGCACGAGGGAAAGAAGGAAGAGCACAGCCACTTTTCATTTGTGATGTAGGCTTTTTGCTCTATCCCTCTCACTGTCTGCAGCTGTTTAGGGAATTGACAAGACAGGGGATATTTTATGCACCAGACTTTTCAGACTCAGTGCGAGAAATTATGAATCTCTGGAGAAATCCCTGGGAAAAATAAGAATATTTATGAGGTGGGGAAGCATCGCCCTGGCAACCTTCTGGAGTCTCTCTGTGGCTTGAGGAGCAGATGCAGAGCTGGAGAAAACATGTTTGCAAGAACACAGAGAAGCAGCTGCCCTGTTTTGACATGGGCCAGCATAGGGTGGAAAAGTCAGCTTGGATTTTAAATAGCAATGCACCTTTCGTTGGGGTCAGGACCTATATATTCTTTTAGGATGTATGCAAATATATATACGCTCTACATAGAGTATCTACATCTGGACACTGTGAACTCATGAAACCCACTCCCTTTACAAGGAGATTCTTATTCTTTATTATTTATCGAGTTTATTTACCGTTGTATACATAGAGTTCTCAGCGGACTTCACAGAAAAGATCACAACATATATAATCAGAATAAAAACAACAACCCAATAACACCCACCCCCCGAAAGGAGCCACATTTTAAAAGGGTATAGGATGTCAATCAGGTCAACCAAAGGCCTGGTTAAAGAGGAAGGTTTTTGCCCGGTGCCTAAAGGTGTATAATTGTAGCACCCTGCTTGTGGTTAACGCTTAGCTGGAATGAAATATTCAACGCAGCAATAGAGAAATTAAAATAATAATTTATTTGTCAGACAAATAAATGTGAGGCACAGTGGTATATGGTTACCAAGCTCTGGCCTGCCCTCCTGCCATTATGGCCAGCACTTATATTTCCTCAATCCAGCCCCCTTTCTCCTCCCTTTGGCTGCCTCTGTCCAATCAGCCTGGTTGAAATTCCTATTGGCTGTTTGCTAGAACCAATCATAAAAGATACACCCATTTCCTATTACCTTTTATGGGAGACAGAGAGCTATATTTTCTTCTATTCATAAATGGCAAATAAGTAGTCATATATCTTACATTTACCTCGACCAGGCACCTTCATTACCAGATAACCTTTGGCCCCTCTTGCCCTATTCCCTGCAAAACAGATGGCTAATGGTTCTAATTTTTATCTTAAACAGATATTTTGGGTTCACCTCCTCACACACCATCTATGAAAGATCTCCTTCTTTGGAGGTCTTTAAGCAGAGACTGACAACCATATGTCAGGAGTGCTCTGATGGTGTTTCCTGCTCGGCAGGGGTTTGGACTCGATGGCCCTTGTGGTCTCTTCCAACTTTATGATTCTATGATTCTATGAAATAAGAATCTAACATTTCTTACTTTCTAAATCCTTTGCATAATTACATTTAAGCCAATATATTTCATAACATATATAGTTTTTTAGAAGAAAGGGAATTTAGTAAAAGCTAAGCTAAATTCTAAATTCTAAAGATTCAAAGCAGTTTCAGAGAGCTGCTTTGCCTAGTCCAGTTGCTGTTTATTTGCCCTTTTAACCTTATGAAAATGTGGCTCAAGTCTCTAATGGGAGGCACAATAATTATTACTATTTACCAACTCTTAATTGTGTTTTGCAACTTGATTATTCTATAATTTGTATGGTCAGTGTGACCTTTTGCTCCTAGCCTGTAATTTCCTTTTACAACCTTGAGGCACTGCTATAGATCAGGGGGGGCCTTGATCAAGAAGATAACCAGCTCCCAGAGTATGGTTTCTGCCTGGCATGAGAGATACAAACATTTACAAATATATATATTTTTTAAGCTCATTTTAAAATACAATTCTTGATCAGATGCCTCATCATGAAGGCGCCAGGCAAACTTCCCTGGCAAGAGCATTCCACAGACAGGAAGCCACTGCAGAGAAGGCCCCGTTCTCGTGTTGCTGCCCTACAGACCTCTTGAGGAGGAGGCACACGAAGGAGGGCCTCAGAAGATGATCTCAGGGTCCCAGTAGGTTTATATGGGAAGAGGCGGTCCTTGAGGTATTGCAGTCCTGAGATCATTCTGACATGCTTGGATCTCCACATCCCCCAGGCCATCTTCCCCCTTACCCGACACATTCTCCACTAACAACCTTCCGCACCATCTGAATTATCACAGAAACTTTGCCTACTTGCACATTCTCTGAGGTTTACAAAGAACTCCAAGGATTTTCAGTCATCCCCACCAAACAGAACTTTATTTCTCCAATACAACACAACTTAAGTACAGGCAACTCGCCGTTTGGGTCATCGCACAGCAGCAGTCATGCAAAAGCCCATTTTGCCCCCCCCCTTGTCTTCTGGGTCCGAAAATGACGTGTGGGTTGCACACGCACGTCAATCTATCGCTCGCACGATGGTTTCCACTTCCATAAGAAAAAATCCTTACTAAAATACTAAATTTCATAGCGTAAGTTTTGACCTGCTTATCTCCCATACAGCCGTAACATATAATTCATCTCTAACAGCAACAGCTTGGAAGGAAAATTAGGGGGGAATCAATGATGAAGTATTTAAATTACATCTTTAAATATTCCCTCATTGCGAGAAGTGAGGTTACAGGGAACCAGACAGAGGGCCTTCTCGGTAGTGGCGCCTGCCCTGTGGAATGCCCTCCCTTCAGATGTGAAGGAAATAAGTAGCTATCTTATCTTTAAAAGACATCTGAAGGCAGCCCTGTTTAGGGAAGCTTTTAATATTTAACGCTGTATTGTTTTTAACACTCGATTGGAAGCTGCCCAGAGAGGCTGGGGAAACTCATCCAGATGGGCAGGGCATAAATAATAATAATAATAATAATAATAATAATAATAATAATAATTCAAAATTATGTATAAGTAAGGCATCTTTTCTATCTACACTGATGTCCCTATGATGAGCTTTCTACCTGAACAATCTTCCACATTTTCTATGCTAACATCCTTCTGAAGATTTCTTCTTCTCTAGTAGGATTTCTGTTTATCACTGAAACTTTTTTCCATCCTTCGTGGGCTTAATTCGTTCAGGGAATCATAGAGTCGGAAGGGCCTGGATGGTAATCTAGTCCAAACCCCTGCAAAGGGAGAATCTTAACTAAAGCATTCATGACAGGTGGCTGTCCAACACTCCAAAGAAGGAGAGTCCACAATCTTCCAAGGTGAGGGAGTCTGTTCCACTGTCAAACAGCTCTTACTGTCGGAAAGTTCTTCCTGACATTTAGTCAGAATCTTCTTCCTTGGAACTTGAATCCATTGGATCTGATCCTACCCTCCAGAGCAAGAGAAAACAAGCTTGCTCCATCTTCCATGGGACAGACTTTTAGATATTTAAGTTGCTCTATCACATCTCCTCTCAGTTTCCTCTTTTCCAGGCTACACATACCCAACTCCTTCAACCGTTCCTGAGACTTGTTTCCAGACCCTTCATCATCTTGGTCGGTCTCCTCTGCGCATACAATCTTCTTCAATTGTGGTGCCCAGAACTGGACACAGTATTCCATGTGTCTGCTGATCGAGGCTAAATAGAGCAGTACTATTCAGCCTTGGTCAGGCCACACCTAGAATATTGTGTCCAGTTCTGGGCACCACAATTTAAGAAAGCCTCTCCTCCTTACAGAGGGGAGGAGTTGTGAGCGGGAGCTGTTTCCCGTGTCGGCAGGGGGCGTTCCGGCCCCTGCCCAGCTGGCCCGGCTGCCACATCACGCCCCCTGGTAGCCAACCAGTCAGGTGGAGGCTTGGGGGTGGGGTTTAGCCGCTCAAATGCTGCCGCGGCAATGCTTCCCTTTCATTGCGCTGCTGGTTTTCGTCAGATCAGCCACACACCATAGCTTGGTTCTTGACCTTGCTATGGACCTGTGGTTGGTTGCCTTGGTTGCCGAACTGGCTAATTGGCACCAGCCACTTGGTTTTTCTCCTACCTCGTAGCAAATCGTCACAACTTTTTGGATATTGGCGGTTAAGCATTGGAATATGTTTGCGTATTGGAGGGCAGGGTGTGGCCATCGCCTTCCTCTGCACTTTATGGGTATTCCGGTAAAGGAATCTGGCGGTCGTGGATCCTGTCCGACGCCCTTGTGGTGGCTAGGGCCATGGCACGACCCCCGGTGACATCAGGGGGAGCGTACAGTTGTATTTGCATCAACAGGCTCCTCCTACTGGTGGTTAACCCTTGTTAGACTCACCCCTTCCTGTTGTTTTATCCAATGGCTAAGCCAATACCTCTCACGTGCTGTAATCAATAAAGTTGTGGCCTTTTTTAGTCCATTAACCTAATAAGGTGAAGGAAAGGATTGGACCCTGATTAATAAAATACACACGAGGCTTGGCCAGCAAGACTCTGGGAGGAAATGCCAATAATAATAAGCCACACCCTGGCCCAGGTCCCTTTTATTAACAACTCTTAACACAGCTATTGTAAGAACCAATCAGATTTCCTCTGAGCATTTCAAAAAATCCCCCACGTGGGACAAAGTCAGATCAGAGAAATCCTTTTACCTACAAAGAAACTATTTCCTACTTGAGCATGCATATGTGGTTAAGCTAAATAAACAGGAACCAAGGAGGAATGCATTTAGGAAACCCAGAGGTCATAAACCTATAGGAAAGAAAGACAGTATTTACCATCTCCTTGTGAACTCTCTTCCTGGCCCTTAAGATTTACCTAAAGATTAACAAAATCTACATCAAAGCTACTTTCTGTCTTTATGTACTGAGGATGCCCGGTGAAGCAACTGGTCTGTATTTTAGAATGCTATACGTGACTGTCAGGCAGTGAGAAAATGGCAGAGGTGCAGAGGCTTGTGGGATTCGATCAGAAATCCTGTCAAATGGCTCAAGCCCAGTCAAAGCAATGCGTTCATTGCTGACACAATGGCTTGCTACATTTTCCATAATTCCTCATAGCAATCCCACCTGACCACCACAATTAACTGCTGGAGTCATGTTGTGTGGGGGAGAGACACCGCATCCTGACACTTTCATCAAGGTTCCTCCTGAGTAAGCTTAGTCGCCATGGAATAAGAGAAGAGGTCCTCTGGTGGATCAGGAATGGAAGTTGCAGGAAGCAGAAAATAGTATTAAGTGGATAGTTCCTTCAAATGGGGGGCTGTGGTGCCAGATGTTCTTGACCAAAAGCTCGCAAGAACAATCTGGCCACATCATGTTGCATCAGCAAGATTCTGGACCAGACCCAAGGGCAGCCCCAGAAAGAGTGCATTGCAGCAGTCCAGCTCCAAGTTTTCCAGTGCTCCAGTGGTCAGGCCATTCCTGTTCACAAAGAGCCCTAGAGGACACGTGGGTCTCTAGTGACAAAGGCGTATCCAAGAGTACCCCCAAACTATGCATTTGCTACATAGGCTTAGGATCCAAGGCCATTATTGTGAAAATGAATTAATTGTAAGTAAAGAACCCTTTTTCTGTACCAGTCGGACTCCTGAGTATTTTATTTTACCTTTTTAGTCATGCTAATGTGTGAATGAGACTGATTTTGAGTGGTGCCACGGCTGTTGCCCTGTGCCATGGAACATATGAGTGGGCCTCCCTGCCTCCACCTGCCGCCAGGTAGGAGAACAAAAGCCAGAGTTGTCTGAGTGGGTGGAGCTGGAAGCAGGATGGAAGTTGGACGCGCAAAGACGTGCATGCTCTGTGCTGGATTCAAAGCAGTGACTAATGCAGTGCTGATGCTCCGTGGAGGATTAATGCGGTGAAGCCCTGCTACCTATGCTCAGGTTGCATACGCAGTGGTACCTCGGGTTAAGAGCTTCGGAGGTCCGTTCTTCACCTGAAACTGTTCTTAACCTGAGACACCACTAATGGGGCCTCCCGCTGCCGCCGCCACGCGACTTCTGTTCTCATCCTGAAGCAAAGTTCTTATCACGAGGTAATATTTCTGGGTTAGCGGCTCCTCCTGGGCTCCTGCCTTGGAGGAGGAGAGAGCGGGGCTCCGCTTGTGCTCGGCTTGCCAAGGGTTAAAAGGCACAGAGCTGGCTTTCTAGAGAGGACAGGAAGTGGAGGCGTGGGGGGGGGAGGAGCAAGGTCCTCCCGAGCAAAAGCCCCTCCCTCGCCATTCCGTCTCCCTCTCTCTCTTGCAAGAGCTGCCTGGGGGTGAGTCTCGCCTCCCTCTCCCTCCGGGTGCGATGGGGAGAAGGGGCTGCAGGGGAGGATGCCTGGGGGGCTGGTCAGATCATGCATGGGGGGCGCCAAACCGGGGGGGGGGGCGCGGGGGCCAGGGCTCTGCCCCGCTCTTCTTGCTTGCCCCGTTGTGGAGGGGGAGGGGGTCTTGGAGGGGGGAGCCTGCAGAGAGAGCCCTGGAGTCTCGATCAAGAGCTGAGGAGGAGGAGGAGGAGGAGGAGGAAGGGTGGTCTTCCTCTTGGCCAGCATCGCTACTGTGTCTTTTCTCCTGGCAGAAACTGCTACATTTTTAGCAGGGCGATGAGAGCGAGATCTCTTATTATTGGATCGCTTTTCTAACGTAGCTCAGCTTTTTTCTTTCTTTAATCAGTTTGGTCGTTTATACGGATGTCAGCCTCCAGGACGTACTTTGTATACCAAACTATATAGGAAACTATATCTGGTCTAGGGAACTATGCCCCACAAATAACTCAGAGATGCATTTTCAATAAAAGCACACATTCTGCTCATGTAAAAACACCAGGCAGGTTTGGAGTACATTCAGTGGCGTAGCTTGGGTTGTCAGCACCCGGGGCAAGGCAAGTAATTTGTGCCCCCTAAACCCGTGGATTTGCGCCCCCTAACCCGTGGATTTGCGCCCCCTAACCCTAACCCCCAGATGTTGCGCCCAGTGCGGCCAGCCCCCCCTGCACCCCCCACGCTACGCCACTGAGTACATTGTCAGGAGCAGGGGTAGGCAAACTAACGCCCGAGGGCTGGATGCGGCCCAATCGCCTTCTAAATACGGCCGGCGGACGGTCCAGGAATCAGCCTGGTTTTTCCATGAGTAGAATACAGTGGTACCTTGGGTTAAGTACTTAATTCGTTCCGGAGTTCCGTTCTTAACCTGAAACTGTTCTTAACCTGAAGCACCACTTTCGCTAATGGGGCCTCCTGCTGCTGCCACATCACCGGAGCACAATTTCTGTTCTCATCCTCAAGCAAAGTTCTTAACCTGAGGTACTATTTTTGGGTTAGCGCAGTCTGTAACCAGAAGCATTTGTAACCTGAAGCGTATGTAACCCAAGGTACCACGGTATGTCCTTTTATTTAAAATGCATCTCTGGGTTATTTGTGGGGCATAGGAATTCGTTCATTTTTTTCTCTCTTCAAAATATAGTCTGGCCCAACACATGGTCTGAGGGACAGTGGACCGGCCCATGGCTGAAAAAGGTTGCTGACCCCTGGTCTATAGCTCTCCTTCTGGAGCCAGAGAGGTCGGGATAGTCACTTTCCAGGGCACCATTTAAGATGTAGAGGTTTAGCCTGAAGGCTGTTTGAGCCAAGCAGATGCCTGCAAAGTTTGATTTCTGATCTTTGGAACAACGGGTGAGGAGGAATCCACTGGCTTCACGGTTGGGAGGAGACCATTTGTGCTGTGCATAAAGGGCATGATGATTAGGGCCCAATCTGGCATTGAGATCCCCTCCTAAAACTCCAGATGCCTTTGGGTTAAGCAAAATAAGGTCAGTGGTATAAATTTCCCTTTCAACCCACAAGTTTCAGATCTGAGATTTCTGCCTCATTGGGGTCAAATCAGCGTTAATTACCAACAGGGCCTGGTGGCTGAATTGTATCAACACTGCCCTGGCTTATGACTTGAATGAGGGGAGAGGGCTTGAAATGGCATGTAGGGTAGTGGAGACTAAGACCCCCAGGCCCCCTTTCGCTCTTCCACGCTTTACCTCTAGATCCTCCCCAGTTGAGAATGAATGAAATCCGTTGAGTAACGGCTCATCCGCTGTCCATGTTTCCAGGATCATTATGACGCAATGGTGGGAGAGAAAGTCTTTAAAACAAGGATCTCTGCTGGATGCAGACCACCCGGGGCATTCCAGGATAAAAGCTAGGTCACTTGATTGTCACACAGTTGCATTGTGGGTAATTTTTGCAGGAGCAAGAGCTTCGCATTGGGTTGAGATGGTTGTAACTGCGTCTCCTTCTGTGATGAGGGAGAAGGTGCTGTACCATCATGTTCCTGCTCCTCTGTTCTAGCGAGGAGACTGGGAGAATCAGTGCAGTGTGGTCAGCAAAATGTGAATTCCAGGCAAGCAGGGCTGCCATCTCTTCAGCAGGGGGAGACTTCCTTTCACTTGTCCGAGGAGAGGAGAGGGGAACTGTTTCTCCTGCGAATCGAGTTCCCTCAGGGCCAGGTGGGACTTCTGAGATGGGGAAGCACATGGGGCTCTATTTCCAGGTTGGGCTTCTTCAAGTGCTTGTCAGAGGTTCCTTTTGCTTGCAGGGCAGATTCTTTGGGGAATCAGCCCAACTTGGGGTTGTAAAGATTCCTTGTATAATTCTGGTATACAGGAATATTCAGAAGAGTCACTCTCTGCATCACTTCCACTATTATTAGTAAAGAACTAGGGTGATCCTGCTGGGAGTACAAGATTCCCGATGGCTTCGCTCACAGGGGTCATAGGAACGTGCAAGCCCACTCACTGCAACAAGGTGTTGATCCAGCGAGTGAGAAGTACATTTTTGCTAATTTAACCGGGGTGTCAAATACCACCTATACATCATATTCATGTAGTTCTCCTCCATTAAGGTACATGCAGAAAAATTCAAAACTATAATAATAAAAATAATTTATTATTTATACCCTGCCCACCTGGCTGGGTTTCCCCATCCACTCTTTGTGGCTTCCAACAGAATATTAAATTACAGTAATCTATTAAACATTAAAAGCTTCCCTAAACAGGGCTGCCTTCAGATGTCTTCTAAAAGTCTGGTAGTTGTTTCTCTCTTTGACATCTGGTGGGAGAGCATTCCACAGAGCAGGTGCCACTACCGAGAAGGCCCTCTGCCTGGTTCCCTGTAACTTGGCTTCTGGCAGGGAGGGAACCGCCAGAAGGCCCTCGACACTGGACCTCAGTGTCCGGGCAGAATGATGGGGGTGGAGACGCTCCTTCAGGTATACTGGCCCGAGGCCGTTTAGGGCATTAAAGGTCAGCACCAACACTATGAATTGTGTTCGGAAACGTACTGGGAGCCAGTGGAGGTCTTTCAAGACCGGTGTTATGTGGTCTCGGCGGCCTAACTTCCAAATCTAACTTCCAAAGCCTTTCCCAGTCCATCATTAATATATTATGTCCCATATCCTTCGCCCATTTTATCATAACGCATTTGACCTGGTCCTCTTTAGTGTCCTATTCCAAAAGGTGTTCGTTCATTTTTGACAGCAGTTTTGTTCTACCTTCTACTAATTCTCTCTGAAATCTTGACACTTGATAACTAAATCCTTTCTTTTCATGATTTTTAAAAGTTTCATTTAGTTGTAAATATTCTTTTTTTAAAAAATAAATGTTTATTGAAGTTTTACCAATCAAAAAGTTCATCATTTCATATAAATCAATCCATTAGATAATGCCCACAGAAAAAACAAAAAACAAAAATATATAACAAAGAAAAAGAAGAGAAAATAGAAAAATCCACTTTTTAAATTTACAAAGTTCCATGTCCCTCTGTCCTGACCTCCTCACATCTCTCTTTTTTGTGTTCCTCTTTATTCCAATCAAATTCAGCAAGTTCAAACCCTTGTTCAAACCATACTTAAAATTATATTTTTCCAGTTATTATGTCCCAAATTTCCCTTATCTTAGCCCATTCCTCATCTTACATGCTATGACATAATATTATTCTGTTCGTAGCCCCCTTCTCCTTTTTAAAATTCTTCTTTTCATTAACTTTTAACCAAATCCCACATGCCCTGTTACCTTCACTTCCCACATCATGTTAACACTCAGACATTTTGCAATGTTTTTGTAAATAGTCCTTAAACTTTTTCCAGTCCTGTTCCATCAGTTCTTCTCCCTGGTCACGGATTCTGCCAGTCATTTCTGCCATCTCCATGTAGTCAATCACTTGCATCTGCCACTCTTCCACGGTGGGTAGATCTTGTGTCTTCCAATACTTGGCGAGAAGTATTCTTGCTGCAGTTGTTACATACATAAAAAATGTTCTGTCTTTCTTTGGCACCCATTGGCCAACTATGCCCAAAAGGAAGGCCTCTGGTTTCTTAGGAAAGGTAAATTTAAATACCTTCTTCAGTTCATTATATATCATTTCCCAGTAAGCCTTAACCCTTGGGCATGTCCACCAAAGGTGAAAGAATGTTCCCTCAGCTTCTTTACATTTCCAGCACTTGTTGTCAGGCAGGTGATAAATTTTTGCAAGCTTAACTGGGGTCATGTACCACCTGTAAATCATTTTCATAATATTCTCCTTTAAGGCAATACATGCCATAAACTTCATACCGGTGGTCCACAACTGCTCCCAGTCAGCAAACATAATGTTATGACCTATGTCCTGCGCCCATTTAATCATCGCTGATTTTACCGTTTCATCCTGTGTATTCCATTTTAAAAGCAAGTTATACATCTTTGACAAAATCTTAGTTTTTGGTTCTAACAGTTCTGTTTCCAATTTTGATTTCTCCACCTGGAAGCCAATTTTTTTGTCCAAATTGTAGGCCTCTCTTATTTGATAATAATGAAGCCAATCTCGCACTTTCTCTTTTAATTTCTCAAAACTCTGCAGTTTCAAACTGTCACCTTCTTGCTCCAAAATTTCCCAATATTTTGGCCATTTGGCCTCCATATTGAGCTTTTTCTGGGACTTAGCTTCCATAGGTGACAGCCACCTTGGGGTTATTTTCCAGCAAATCTTTATATCTTGTCCAGACATTAAACAGAGCTTTCCTGACAATATGGTTTTTAAATGCCTTATGTGCTTTAACCTTGTCGTACCACAAATATGCATGCCACCCAAAAACATTATTGAAACCTTCTAAATCCAGAATGTCCGTGTTCTCAAGAAGCAGCCAGTCTTTTAACCAGCAAAATGCTGCTGATTCATAGTACAATTTAAGGTCTGGCAGGGCTTTGTAATATTTGTAATATTTGGAAGTCAGTCCATCTGGTCCAGGTGATTTGCCCAACGTCATGTTTTGAATGGCATCTTCTATTTCCTGTATTGATATCTCCTGATTCAAAATTGTCTTACTTTCCTGCGAAATCTTTTTCAGCCCATTTTTCTCGAGGAATTGTTGTATATCTGTTTCATTCTGCGGCCCTTGTCTAAAGTAGTTCTGAAAACAATTCCTAATTTCCACTGGGTTACATATGTTCTTTCCTTCCACTTCTAAGTTTGTTACCGTGTTGAGTTTTTGTCTCTTCTTTATTTGCCAAGCCAATAACTTGCCACATTTGTCTGCAGATTCAAAAGACTTCTGTCTCATTTGTTTAATTTTCCATTCTATTTCTTGATTCATCAGTTCCATATATTGTGTTTGGTACAATTTAATTTCTCTTAGAATCTCTTGCGATTTTGGCTTCAATCTTAATTTCCTTTCCCCTTCTTTTATCTTTTCCAAGATTTTCTCTTTCCTCTCATTTTGCTTTCTTCTCTTTAATGTATTTTGTTGTATCAAAAACCCTCTCATCACGGCTTTACTTGCGTCCCATACTATTCTTTTTTCTACTTTAGTCCTTAGATTAATTTCAAAATAATCTTTCAGAGTTTTTTGGGCCTTTTTACAGATCTCCTCGTCTCTAAATAAGGTGTCATTCATTCTCCATCTGAAAGAGCCAGTTGTTGTTTGCTTCATCACCATCTTTACTGCGTTATGGTCGGAGAGAGTTTTTGGGCAGATTTCCACTTTCTTTATATTCGACGCCATACCGCTAGTCACCCAAATTTGGTCGATCCTAGTCCATGTCATTTTGGCTTCAGAAAAGAAGGTTCCCTCTCTCTCTAATGGGTGTTTTGTTCTCCAAATGTCAATCAAATCCATATTGTCAGTCATTTCAAAAAAGGTTTTTGGTAGTCTTCCATCTTTTGTGACTACCTGTCTTTGTGCTTTGTCCATATTTGTTGAAACTACGGGATGGTAGTTCTTTAGTTGTGTCTTTTCAGCTTCTGTCTTGGGTATCAATGTGATGTATGCTTCTTTCCACAATTCAGGCGCCTTCTTCCCTTCCATAATCTCATTGCAAACCTCCTTTAATGGTTGAATTAAAAATTCTTTCAAAGTCCTATAATATTTGGAGGTTAATCCGTCCGGTCCTGGAGATTTGCCCAATTGTATATTCTGAATGGCACCTTCAATTTCTTGTTCTGTAATTTGATGATTCAATATTATTTTATTTTCTTGAGATATTTTTTGTAATCCATTGGTTCTTAAGAATTGGTCTATATCAGAATCTTTCTGCGGCCCTTGCGTATAAAGTTGTTTAAAATATCTCTGGAAACACCTTCTAATCTCCACTGGGTTCTGTATATTTTTCCCGTCAATCTCAAGATTTGTAATCGTATTTAACTTCTGTCTTTTTTTCAACTGCCACGCCAATAGTTTTCCACATTTATTAGCTGACTCAAAAGTCTTTTGTCTCATTAGCTTAATTTTCCATTCTACTTCCTCATTAATCAATTTCATATATTGTACCTGATGTAGCTTAATTTCTCTTAATATCTCTTTTGAGTTTGGTTTAGCTCTTAGCTTCTTCTCTCCTTCTTTTATTTTCTCCAAAATTTTCCCTTTTTTCTCATTTTGAGATCTCTTTTTTATTGCATTCTGTTGAATCAGGAACCCTCTCATAACCGCTTTGCTTGCATCCCAGATTGTTCTTTTTTCGACCGTAGTTTTCAAATTTACTTCGAAATAGTCTCTCAAGGTCTTTTGGGCCTTCCTTACAATATCTTGATTTCTTAATAAGGTGTCATTCATCCTCCATCTGAAGGAACCGATGGGTGTTAGTTTCATTTCCATCTTTACAGCATTATGGGCGGAGCAGGTTTTTGGGCAGATTTCCACCTTTTTTATCTTAGGTGCCAGTCCTCTAGTTATCCAAATTTGGTCAGTTCTAGTCCATGTCATTTTGGCTTCAGAAAAGAACGTTCCTTCTCTACCTAGGGGGTTTTTGGTCCTCCAGATGTCAATCAAGTCCATATTGTCAGTCAATTCAAAAAAAGTTTTTGGTAGTCTGCCCTCTTTCGTTACAATCTGTCTTTGTGCTTTGTCCATGTTCGTAGAGACCACACCATTCATGTCTCCCATCATAATGATATTATTGTAGTCCAAAAAGTCCATCAATATCTCATGCAGCTTCTTGTAAAACTCCGATTTCCCCTCATTTGGTGCATAAATCCCTAAAATCAAAAATTTTTCTCCTTGAGATTGAATTTCTATTGCCAAAATTCTTCCCTGTTCATCTTTAAAAAGAAATTTTGGTGATAGGCTCTCTTTTGCATAGATAACCACTCCTCTCTTCTTCACCTTATCTGATGAAATAAATTCTTGACCTAATTTTTTATTTATTAACACTTTCCTGTGAAGCCTAATCTCATGTGTTTCCTGCAAACAAATTATGTCCAATTGTTCCTTTTTTAATAAATGAAAAATTTTCCTCCTCTTTTCCGGGAAATTCAGACCGTGAATATTCCAACTTAATAGTTGCAGAGACATGTTGGGGTGGCTCTATTTTCCTCCTGTTGCACCCAAAAGTGGCGTCTCCTTCTCAGGATCCTTCAAACCCCCAGGTGTAGGTATCAAACTTAATAGTCCAGGTCCCAATTCAGTTGACTCTTCTTCAATCCCTTTCTGAAGGTCTTCTCCGTAGTCCTTCAAGAATTTTTCCTTGTCTTCCACAGATTTGATTTTCACTTTTTTCCCTCTAAAGGTAAAGGATATCCCCTGGGGGAATTCCCATCTGAAGATAATCTTGTTGCTCCTCAATAGTGTCACCAGATCTCCGTAGTTCGCTCTAAGCTCAAGCAAATGTTTCGGGATGTCCTTATAAATTTCCACCCTTGTATCTTTGATCTCTAGAGGCGTCTTGAAGTGCGCACTCAGAATCTTATCTTTCTTCCTTCGTTCTTAGGGAGATCAGACAGTCTCTCGACTTAATCTTCCTCCCTCCCTTTCCCAGTCTGAATGCACTTACAATTTTAAAGTCCTTTTCTTCTTCCAGAGACCAAAATTCTGTAAATTCTTTTGTAAGGTAGACAATTAAATCTTCCCTCTCAAGTTCTGGAACTGATCTGATTCTCAGATTATTTTCTTTATTTTTTAACTCAATCATAGACAGAAGTGCCTGATGTTCCCCTATCTGTTTACGCATAGGTTTAATTTCTCCTTGAACTTCCTCAACTTTCTGCTTTGCCTCCTCAGCTATTTTACGATTTGCAGTGGTGTCTTCCACAAGCTTTCCAATAGTTTGCGCATTTAAATTCACTTGCTGGGTCAAATTGTTAATACTGGCAGTATTTTGGTCTATCTTGGCTGACTGGTCAGTCACTTGTTTGCTTAGACCCTCCAATTTTTCAAAAATTTTATTTAACACTGTAGTAAAGTCCCCTCCTGAGGCCATTCCTTCCGGCCTAGGTTGTTCTAAATCTTCCTCTTGTGCCACAGGAATCGTGGGAACAGATGATCTGCGTAGCTGAGAAGTTAAAGTGGTCTGCAATGTTTTGGCTTTGGCTGATCTTGTTTTTCCACTCATCCCCCTTCTTATCTATGCGTCAAGGTCAGTCCCACAGTCTGCCTTTCTCATGGAAATCCCCGAATCCACAGATGGAAAATTCCCCCAGTAAGTTGTCAAACCTGGATACTCCACTAGAGGGACACTATGTTCAAAAAATGTTCAGAAATGTTGCAGTTTGTAAAAGTTACAAAGTGCCCTCGACAAGTTAAACAATGGCCAATTGCCAAAAAACCTTCAGACTCCTTTTAGGTCCATTAAATTTCCACAGAGTTGCTCTTTAAAAAGTTAACATGTCCCAAAGAAATGCGAGATACAAAGTGACAGTTCCAAACAGCCTTCTAGTTCCGACACTGACAGCTCAGTAACCAAGGATTCAATTTTATTCCTAAGTCCAAAAGTCCAAGAAACAAGTAGGAAAAAGCTGATTTTCACCTTTTCCACCCCAAAATGAATTGAGGTGAGGTCTTCTGCTTAATGTGGAAGTTTACTTCTTGTTAACTCCCAAATTCCAAAGGCATGGGTTCTTTAAACGTCTTTGCTTTAATCTTTAAACAAAAACCGAGAGACGGACTTCCTGGTTGCGTCTCCCGCTTGTATGCCAAATTGATTAATTTTTAATCCTGATTCAATCACCTACTCACGGGTAGTAGTTTTCTTTCAGCCGAATGGTCCCCAGGAAAAGGGTCAGCGCTCACCGACAGCAGCTTAGCGGCTTCACTCCGCAAAAAGAGCGATCGACTCACAGCACCGCACCAGCCCCGACACGTTCCGGAGCTCCTTGCGGGGTCCCTTCACGTAATCGGGGGGCGCTAAAGGTGCCCGCCGAGTCCCACGACCACAGGCTATCACCACCTGTGGGTTTTTCAGCGAGGGTCTCCGCTTCGCCGTAGCGGACGACCCGTTTCTGCGGAGCTTCCCCTTCACAGATGAAAGGGGACCGCCATTGCCGTTCGCGCCGCCCCCGGAAGAGTTGTAAATATTCTAACCAGTCTATTCCATTTTCTCTTACTTCTTCAAAGTCCTTTAATTTTAATTGGTTGTCAGTTTCTGTTAACAGCTCTTTATGACTATGAAAACTTTTATGAACTTTTGCCTTATGATACCATTGTCTATGCTTATCTAGCATGCCTGGCGTTACAGTCTTCAGGCTTGGGGACAAGATGGTGCCTGGTTTTTGCACCAAGTTCTGTCCATAAGCCCCATTTAGTTCAATGGGATCTATTCTCAGGTCTCTACTGTGCAGACCTTGCCGGCCTTACGAAGTGGGGAGAGGAGTAAACAGAGGAAATTGGAACCACTGGAAAGGTTTATAAATGGGGTTTCTGTTGGGAAGGGGCTGCCCCATTTGTGGATTTGATATCCACAAATGAAGGGGCGCTGCGCAGCTCTCCCTCTCTGCTGAAGCCAGGAGAGTCTTGCTCTCCTGGCTTCAGCGAAAGGAACCCGAAGCCTTCGGAGCACAGAGCGAGTTTCCACTGCGCTCCAAAGGCTTCAGGCGGCTATCTCCGACCCTCTCAGTCTCCAGGCTTCAGCGAAAGCAACGCGAAGCCTCCTGAGCTGAGCTCCATTTGTGCTTTTCCAGGGGCAGGAGAATCCAGTAAGAGCCAGTGTGGAGTAGTGGTTAAGAGCGGTAGACTCGTAATCTGGTGAACCGGGTTCGTGTCTCCGCTCCTCCACATGCAGCTGCTGGGTGACCTTGGGCTAGTCACACTTCTCTGAAGTATCTCAGCCCCAGTCACCTCACAGAGTGTTTGTTGTGGGGGAGGAAGGCAAGGAGAATGTTAGCCACTTTGAGACTCCTTCGGGTAGTGATAAAGCGGGATATCAAATCCAAACTCTTCTTTTTCTCTCCTTCTTCTTCCCTGCAGGGCCTCTGAGGCTCCATTTGCTTCTTCCTCTCTCCCAGGACCCTGCAGCTTGTTTTGGCTCCTTGACTCTTCAGGAAGGATGAAAGAGATGGATCCTGCAAAGCTAGTGAGGATGGAAGGGGGAAGATGGACAGTTGACCTGGTCAGGCTGTCTCCTACATCCCTCCTCACAGCCTCTGAGCGTTCCTCTCTAGGCCTCTCAGAGAGATCTGGTGAGTTCCAGGGGAGGGGAGATGGGGACATGGAGGGATGGAGCCAGAGAGGTTTTGGGGCTTGCTCAGCCTGGGGGTGGGGGGAGGCAGGCAGGCGGGTGGAGATTGAGAAGGTGAGCACCTTTCTGGGCTCCACCACCTGCCTGCCTGCCTGCCTGCCTGCGCCTTTGTTATCTGCCTTTGTTATTTGGGACTTTGTTTGAGCTAGGAATACATCACAGCTCCCCGGCCACCACAATGTATTGGCAGCTCAAAATGTCTCATACCGGTGCCGTGACCTGAATGCCCTACCAGTGTCAAAAAACTTACTGCTCCATCACACAGCAGTAGAAGCAATGAACTCTGCATAAGGAAGTCAAGGAGGAGAATCGTGGGATCATGGACCCTCTCGGTAAAGCTCCCCGTTGGATCATAAGATCAGTTTTGAAATTCCATACATACCTCTATGTGCTGAACCTCCAGTATTTTGATGGAGACCAGCAGCATCTGCGATTCTAACATCCCCACCATGAACCCTGAATAGAAGGAGATCAACTGTGAATGTTCTTTGTCTAGTCATGCCTTTTTAAACAATGACCAGGTTTGTCTGAACTGCCCAGTAACTTCAATGTGTTCCTCTGCTAATTCAGAGTGTTAAATTTGGATATGAAAACATCAATTCCCCCCCCCAAGAGATCTTAGAATATACCGTATTTTTCGCTCTATAGGACGCACCCGACCATAGGACGCACCTTGTTTTAGAGGGGGAGAACAAGAAAAAAAAAATCTCCCCCTCTCTGCTCAGCGCCCCTTCAGCGAAGCGGCAGGAGAAACGGAGCCCCTTCCATTTCTCCTCCTGCTTGGCTGAAGGGGTGCTGCGCAGCTCTCCCTCTCTGCTGAAGCCAGGAGAGTCTTGCTCTCCTGGCTTCAGCGAAAGGAACCCGAAGCCTTCGGAGCACAGAGCGAGTTTCCGCTGCGCTCCAAAGGCTTCAGGCGGCTATCTCCGACCCTCTCAGTCTCCAGGCTTCAGCGAAAGCAACGCGAAGCCTCCTGAGCGCGGAGGGAGCGCTCAGGCTTCGAAGGCTTCGTGTTGCTATCGCTGAAGCCAAGGAGCCTGCATTCGCTCCATAGGACGCACATACATTTCCCTTTCATTTTTGGAGGGGGAAAAGTGCGTCCTATAGAGCGAAAAATACGGTAGCTCCCTTTCTGGTCTTCAGACATAGAATATTCTGCCAGCTTTAACTTTTCAATGATAGATAAAATTCTGTCACATGACTCTGGCAATCTTTCTTTTCTTCATGTTTTAGACAAAAACAAGGTTCTTATTAAATTGTGATGACAACTTCTAAATTCATAAACTTTCTTTAAATTGTGAAGAATTTCTCTGGCAGTAAGACATCTGCCTAAATACATTGTATCACTTCAAATCTGTATTACACTATTCTCATTCTACTATTCCACTGTGTAAAATTTCCTCTATGCATCCTAAAAATTTCTTTCTATTTTTCAGTCTGCCTTTAAAAATTGTTTCTGAGAGAATAATTAAGAGTATACTGGCAAAGTGGTCAAAATGTTAATGTCAGTTTCTGAGGTAAAATGTGTCACTCTGCACCTGTCTTTCTGGATTATTCGTGGTTTTCTGGATTTTGTGGGACCCAAACCCATTTTCTGTGGTATTTATGTTGGGATACTGCCAGGGAGATAAAGTCCATCTGAGCCCCCAAGCTCGGTGCCGGACGATCCATCGACCTCCCTTAGTCACGCAGTATCTAGCAATTATAGCGACACGAAGCCTCAAGAAAAGATAGCCACATTCTTGGACTTGTGCACACTCTATCAGCAGAATTCACGCAGCATGAAGTTGCACAGCATGAGAGCAGAAACTTGCATATTTACAGTTTTATTCAGCGTTGGTCAGAACAAAGAAGGCATGACCGTCTGCTCCGACTGCTCAGGCAAAACAGCCAAAACGAAAGGAACTTACAACATAAACATCCTGTGAGACAGGAACTTACGCAGGCTGTTATACAAACATCCTGCTCCCTTTTAAGGTGGAACGGAAATATCCTAACATCCTCCCCCTTTCCGTGTAACCTGTAGTACCTGTGGTTCAACCCAATTGCAACCTTTGTGCGTAAACCTTCAGTTGTTCTCTGTTAACAACCTTAGACAACAGATCAGCAGGAATTTCATTTCCTGGCATGTAGGACACTTGAATGAGTCCTTTCTGAATACACTCTCTTGCACGATGTAGCTTAATCTGCAAGTACTTGGTTCTTTGCTTGCAACTCTCCGAGTTCAGCAAAGCCAAACAAGATCTATTGTCTTGATACACTTGTATAGGACATTTCACAGAAACCCCAATGTCCTTAAACAGTTGCATCAACCATTCACAATCCATGAGTGAAAATGACAGAGCATTGAGTTCTGCTTCACAGGAACTTAGGCTAACTGTTGTCTGCTTTTTGCACAACCAGTCAAACAGGCAGTGGTTGTACATGTAGCATACTCCAGAAGTGCTTGTACCATCCGTGGTGTCACTTCCAAAACTTGCATCTGCAAAGATTTCAAGACCTCCAGTCTTCTGACTGGTGAACCTCAGCCTGTAGTGCATAGTCCCTTTCAAATAGCGGGCTATGCGCTTCAGAGCTTTCCAATCCTGAACAGTAGGATTGTTAGCATGTCTGCTAAGCAGGTTAGTGCTTACAGCAATGTCAGGTCTTGAACATCTAGCAATGAAATTCAACTTGCCTAGAATGCATCTGTACAGCGTTGTGTCAGAAAACGCTTCAGCAGTACTATCTACCTGGTAACCTGTCACCATCGGTGTGTCTGCTGGGTTTGCATCAACCAAATTCAACCTGGTTAATACATCAGCAATTTTCTGTGTTTGGTGTACCAGAAAATTACCTGCTTGGTCCCTCTCCACCTGCAGAGAAAGATAGTTGGATACCTCACCAAGATCCTTCATGTCAAAGTGCTCCTTCAGCTGAGCTAGGGTGCTTTGGTAAAAAGCCTGATTCTTCCAAAACATCAGAAGATCATCAACAAAACATAAACAATACAGTTTGTTTTGCCCCTCCTCCTTGACAAACACACATGGATCAGCTTTGCCCTGGTGAAAACCTAGAGAAAGCAACGTTTCAGTGAGTTTTGTGTTCCAACACCTGGCACTCTGCTTGAGACCATATAAGGATTTCCGCAGTTTACAGACCATTCCCTTCTGTATCTGCATTCCATCAGGTGGAAGCATGTACAGCTGCTCGTTCAAAATCCCGTACAAAAAAGCTGTATTAATGTCATGATGGGAAACATGCAGTTTCTCCTCCGCAGCGATCTTGAGCATCAGCCGAATGCTCTCATATTTGACCGTGGGTGAGTAGGTCTCGTGGTAATCCTGCCCTGGTACCTGTGAAAAACCTCTGGCAACCAATCTGGCTTTGTGTCTGACAACCTTGCCATTCTGGTCTGTCTTGGCCTTGAAGACCCATTTGCTGCCAACCAGTCTCATTCCTGGGACTACCGGTACCAGCTCCCAAGTTTGGTTCCTGTTCAAGGAATCAACTTCAGCCTTCATGGCTTTAAGCCAAGGCTCAGCATCTTTAGAGGTTAACTCCTGGACCTCTTTGAAGCTTGAAGGTTCCCACACCTTCTCTGAGCTACTAAGAACAGCAGTTGCCATCTTAGCAAACTCATCAGCAAATCTCTTTGGAGGTTTGCCTTTGGTCGCCCTTTCAGACCTGCGAACCAGACGCAAGTCTTCTGGACTCATCTCCTCCTTCTTAGGAGAAAAATGACCAATGGTGAACAGTGGTTCTTCCAGTTCATTGTCAGACTCATCAGACGGTCTGACTGAGGCCTTTGCGCTCTTGTAGTCTGCTGTGTCATCACTGTCACTGACAGCAGCAGCAGCGCCGCCCACTGAACTGGAATCCGAACTCTGATCATCATCATCATCATCATCATCATCATCATCATCCTCAGTTTCCTCAGCTTTCTCAGCATGATCTGCTTTCTTCACATCACCTTCATCCTCCTCTGGGTAACTCTGGAAAATTCCCACATTTTCCCCCCACTTAGGATTGTACTCAACACTCCTTGTGAACTTTATGGATTTAGAATTAGTCATCCATACCCTGTATGCACCTTTTTCGTACCCCATGAACAAACCATGTGCCCCACGCTTCCCAAGCTTGTTGCTTTGTGGGGTGTGTACCCACATGTCAGAACCAAAGATTCTCATGTGTTTGACATTAGGTTGCTTACCAAACATTTTCTCATAGGGAGTGCAGCCAATAGGTGATGACAGTCTCCTGTTAAAAGTATAAACAAAATTTGCCAAAGCCTCCCCCCAAAACTTCTCAGGGAGATTGGCATCATGCAACAAGGTTTTTATCCCTTGCAGCAACGTTTGATTTGCTCTCTCCGCAAGCCCATTCATCCATGGCGACCTAGGCGTTGACTAATCATGCTGGATTCCCTTCTCAGTCAGGAAAGCTTCAAACTGCTGAGAAGTGAATTCCCCGCCTCGATCAGTAAACAGACAACCAATACGTTTACTGTGAGCATTCTCCAACCAAGCACAGAATGCCTTGAACTTAGGAAATGCTTGCAATTTCTGCTCGAGCATAAACACATGAATGTACCTGGAAAAAGAATCAATTAGAACCATGAAGTACCTTGCTCTACCCAAAGAGGGCGCTAGAGGACCTACCAGGTCTGCATGCACTAGCTGGTAGGGTTTGGAAGCCTGCCTGCTAGACTCCTTGCCTTTTGGAGCAACCTTCACTTTGTTCTCTGCACAAGATACACATTTCATGTGAAACTTACAAGGTTTGATGTCCAAACCTTCAACCAACTCAGGCATCTTGGCTAGCGCTTGCCAAGAGAGGTGACAAAATCTGCGATGTGCATCGTGAATGCATCCTGCATGAAGAACCTTGTTAGTTTGTGCAACACAACAAGAATCAGCATTAGACACAGCAACATCATCATAAGTTAGACTGAACAAACCATCCATCAACTTTGCATGCAAAATGTCCTCTTTGCCTTTTCTGATGACACAGACAGTCCTCTTGAAGGAAACCTCAAAACCACGCCCAGTCAGCTGTGGTACACTAATCAAATTGTACGCAGCTCCTGGAACAAAAAGTACATCTTTAATGGTAGTATGCAGACTTTCAAGTTTCACAGTCCCAACTCCTGTAGCTTGCAAAGTCCTTCCATCAGCCAGCTGGACCTCTCCATCTTGAGGTGTGAAGGAGATAAACAGATGGCGGTCTTTGGTGAGATGGTGCGAGCACCCAGAGTCAATAACAAACCTGGCCTTCCCCTTCGAAGCAGATTTGCTGGCAAACAAAACCTTGTTTTCCACCAGCGTGGGCTTTTGCAGCTTGCCTTTAGCCTTTGGTGAAGCTGTGCCAGCAAACATAGCCTTGTTTTCCACTGGCGAGGGCTTTTGCAACTTGCCCCCCTGCTCCTGGCCATCAGACGTGCCTTTAGCCTTTGGTGGAGCTGTGCCAGCAAACATAGCCTTGTTTTCCACTGGCGTGGGCTTTTGCAACTTGCCCCCCCCGCTCCTGGCCACCTGCAAGCATCTTGCTCTGTTTACATCTGGTCTTCCGGCCTCTGCAAAGGCTCTGACCTTGGTTCTCACGAGAAACAGAGCTCTCAGCTGCCGACTCCTTGGCTCCCCCTGGAGGCTGGAATGCTGCCTGGGATGACGTTATAGTCTGCTCCCCCTGCAGCTTGCAACCGGTGCCCTCAGCATCCCTGCATTCACTAGCATTCTGGGAAACAGCCAGGACCTCCGATGCATTCAAACACTGGGCTGGGATTATTGGCTGGTGGGCCTTTTTCAAAGCATCCCACATGTCACGTGCCGTGAGATTTCCAGCAAGCGTCTTTATTTCCTCCAGAGAGACGGATAAAACTATAATATCCACGGCCTTCAAATTCTGGCCCTGCCATTTCTCTGTCCGAGGAACTGGGGTGGCTTGAGAGACAGTATGCCAGACTCCAAACTGACGCAGCAAACTCTCACACCATTTTGCCCAGGTCTGATAGTTGTGCCTATTTAACTTTGGGCACTCAGTGGCCTCTGAAGCTTGGAAAAACTCCATTCCAGCTTTTTACGTGAGCCGTTATGCCTTGGAAGACGTGTTATCTCGGCAGCCCATTAATCACGATGCCTCTGGCTCGGCTCCCAGGCCAATTAGTTTTGCCGGACATCAAAGACTTCTTCCGCGGCAGAAAAGCCTCTGCTTTCACTTTCCCAGCACATACCTTTCAGCAGTCTGTCGCTGTCTTACTCCTGCAAGTGCCGTGAATCTGGGCCCGAAACCTGTTGTTGGGATACTGCCAGGGAGATAAAGTCCATCTGAGCCCCCAAGCTCGGTGCCGGACGATCCATCGACCTCCCTTAGTCACGCAGTATCTAGCAATTATAGCGACACGAAGCCTCAAGAAAAGATAGCCACATTCTTGGACTTGTGCACACTCTATCAGCAGAATTCACGCAGCATGAAGTTGCACAGCATGAGAGCAGAAACTTGCATATTTACAGTTTTATTCAGCGTTGGTCAGAACAAAGAAGGCATGACCGTCTGCTCCGACTGCTCAGGCAAAACAGCCAAAACGAAAGGAACTTACAACATAAACATCCTGTGAGACAGGAACTTACGCAGGCTGTTATACAAACATCCTGCTCCCTTTTAAGGTGGAACGGAAATATCCTAACAATTTATATGTGTGGAGGTTGTCCCGGGTGGTTTGACCCTTGAAAAACATAGCTTTTTTTTCTTCTAGAAAAGGATCTGTTTAGAGTTTATACAGAACACATTACATTACTTGATATACTAAAACACGTTTACATGTGCTTATATCTAATAGATCTATATCTATTCTTTACTGATTTAGATTATTTCTACATTTATCCCATTTTTTATTCAAGACAATAAGCTCAAAAATACAAAATAATTCAACATCAAATAATGCTGCTACATTAGGTATTAAGAGGGAATTACAAGTGCTTCTATCTATATGAGACTTTACAGACTTTTTCTGAGGCACATAGCAGCATAAAACAGTCAGCAGGTGCTCTCACAGAAAACCTCTCTCTCACTCGACAGTTGAGAACAGACCTAACTGAAAAAACGGCCTTCTGGAGTGACAGTCACCCTTTCCATAGCAACTTGGAGGCAACATTCACACACAGAGTTGTTAGGGAAGTTGAGGTAATTTCTGTCAGGTTTGGGTTTCTGTTTTAGCCTCTGCCCGTTTTTTAAAGAGAAGACCAATGTTAGAGTTGGAGTGGATTTCATGATTGTGGCAACAAAAATCCGTCCTAGAAAAGAGCCAGATTTTCTGAACCTCTGGTTCTCAAAAATACGTCTGTGAATGCTTGTTGACAAAGGCCATGACCTCACATCTTCTGCTCTTCCACTTTCACAAATATTCATTAGAATCATAGAATCATAGAGTTGGAAGAGACCACAAGGGCCATCGAGTCCAACCCCCTGCCAAGCAGGAAACACCATCAGAGCACTCCTGACATATGGTTGTCAAGCCTCTGCTTAAAGACCTCCAAAGAAGGAGACTCCACCACACTCCTTGGCAGCAAATTCCACTGTCGAACAGCTCTTACTGTCAGGAAGTTCTTCCTAATGTTTAGGTGGAATCTTCTTTCCTGCAGTTTGGATCCATTACTCCGTGTCCGCTTCTCTGGAGCAGCAGAAAACAACCTTTCTCCCTCCTCTATGTGACATCCTTTTATATATTTGAACATGGCTATCATATCACCCCTTAACCTCCTCTTCTCCAGGCTAAACATGCCCAGCTCCCTTAGCCGTTCCTCATAAAGCATCGTTTCCAGGCCTTTGACCATTTTGGTTGCCCTCCTCTGGACACGTTCCAGTTTGTCAGTGTCCTTCTTGAACTGTGGCGCCCAGAACTGGACACAGTACTCCAGGTGAGGTCTGACCAGAGCAGAATACAGTGGCACTATTACTTCCCTTGATCTAGATGCTATACTCCTATTGATGCAGCCCAGAATTGCATTGGCTTTTTTAGCTGCCGCGTCACACTGTTGGCTCATGTCAAGTTTGTGGTCAACCAAGACTCCTAGATCCTTTTCACATGTACTGCTCTCAAGCCAGGTGTCACCCATCTTGTATTTGTGCCTCTCATTTTTTTTGCCCAAGTGCAATACTTTACATTTCTCCCTGTTAAAATTCATCTTGTTTGTTTTGGCCCAGTTCTCCAATCTGTCAAGGTCGTTTTGAAGTGTGATCCTGTCCTCTGGGGTGTTAGCCACCCCTCCCAGTTTGGTGTCATCTGCAAATTTGATCAGGATGCCCTTGAGTCCATCATCCAAGTCGTTGATAAAGATGTTGAATAAGACTGGGCCCAAGACAGAACCCTGTGTTACCCCACTAGTCACTCTTCTCCAGGATGAAGAGGAACCATTGATGAGCACCCTTTGGGTTCGGTCAGTCAGCCAGTTACAAATCCACGGAGTGGTAGCAAAGTCAAGACCGCATTTTACCAGCTTCTTTACAGGAATTTTATGGGGCACCTTGTCAAATGCCTTGCTGAAATCAAGGTAGGCTACATCCACTGCGTTCCCTTCATCTACCAGGCTTGTAATTCTGTCAAAAAATGAGATCAGGTTAGTCTGACATGACTTATTTTTCAGAAATCCATGCTGACTATTGGTGATAGTCAGCATTGTTCCATGATTGGGGGCTCCATTTCTTCCTGAGGATCTAATTAGTTTCTGTCTTTGTTGTAGGTGTTGATGAATTGGAAAAGAAGAATGGGGGAGACCATGACAAAATCCACACAGTGGAGAAGCCATATCAAAATTGGGAGTATGGAGAGAGCTCCAGTCAGAGTTCCTGTTCCCATCAAAGAACTCACAGTGGGAAGAAAGGCTATCAGTGCTCAGAATGTGGGAAGAGCTTCACTCGGAAGGACAATCTCACTTCGCATCAAAGAATTCATACAGGGGAGAAACCCTATCAGTGCTTGGAATGTGGAAAGAGCTTCAGTCAGAGCGCCCATCTCACATCCCACAAAAGAATTCATACTGGAGAGAAACCCTACCAGTGCTTTGAATGTGGAAAGAGCTTCAGTCAGAGCACCAATCTCACTTCCCACCAAATAATTCATACAGGAGAGAAACCCTATCAGTGCTTTGAATGTGGAAAGAGCTTCAGTCACAGCACCCATCTCATGTCCCATCAAAGAATTCATACAGGGGAGAAACCCTATCAGTGCTTTGAATGTGGAAAGAGCTTCAGTCAGAGCACCCATCTCATTTCCCATCAAATAATTCATACAGGGGAGAAACCCTATCAATGCTTGGAATGTGGAAAGAGTTTTCGTCTGAGTGCGGATCTCACTTCCCATCAAAGAATTCATACAGGGGAGAAACCCTATCACTGCTTGGAATGTGGAAAGCACTTCAGTCATAGGAGCAGTCTCGCTTCCCATCAAAGAATTCATACAGGGGTGAAACCCTATCAGTGCTTTGAATGTGGAAAGAGCTTCAGTCACAGCACCCATCTCATGTCCCATCAAATAATTCATACAGGTGTGAAACCCTATCAGTGCTTGGAATGTGGAAAGAACTTCAGTCACAGGCAGAGTCTCGCTTCCCATCACAGAATTCATACAGGGGAGAAACCCTATCAGTGCATGGAATGTGGAAAGAGCTTCAGTAGGAGCACCCATCTCACTTCCCATGAAAGAATTCATACAGGGGAGAAACCATATCAGTGCTTGGAATGTGGGAAGAGCTTCAGAAAGAGGGCAAGTCTCAACCGCCATCAAAGAACTCATACAGTGGTACCTTAGGTTAAGAACTTAATTTGTTCTGGAGGTCCATTCTTAACCTGAAACTGTTCTTAACCTGAAGCACCACTTTAGCTAACGGGGCCTCACGCTGCTGCCTCGCGATTTCTGTTCTCATCCTGAAGCAAAGTTCTTAACCCGTGGTATTATTTCTGGGTTAGCGGAGTGTGTAACCTGAAGCGTCTGTAACCTGAAGTACCACTGTACAGGGCATGAAGCGTAATAGAAATGTGGAAACAGCTTCTCTTCCAAGAGGCGTCTAGCTTCCCTTGAAGAAATTCATGTGTTTGAGCAGGTGGTTGCTGAAGAAGTTCAGGCATGCCTGGAGGATGGGGACCATTTGGATCCCTTCCAATCAGGAATCAGGCCTCATATTGGCACTGAAACTGCCTTGGTTGTGCTGGTCCATGATCTCCGGCAGCAATCTCACTTCTTATCAAAGAATTCATACTGGAGAGAAACCCTATCAGTGCTTTGAATGTGGAAAGAGCTTTTCTCAGAGTGGGGATCTCACTTCCCACAAAAGAATTCATATTAGAGAGAAACCCTATCAGTGCTTGGAATGTGGAAAGAGCTTCAGTCAAAAGTACCACTTTAGCTCATGGGGCCTCCCGCTGCTGCCACGTTGCTGCCTCACGATTTCTTTTCTCACCCTGAAGCAAAGTTCTTTTTTTTTAATGATATTATTAAGAGTTTCAAGATTACAAAAAAGAGAAGAAAAAAAGAAGAAAAAATACATAAAAACCAATACAACAACACAACAACAAAAAAAAGAAAAATACAAATCCCATATTACATATCTTTATCTTTCATTTGCTTGTTTCCTTTACCTCCTCACACCTCCCTTTTTGTGTTCTAGCTTAATTAGTTATTTCAGCAAATTCTTTCCATCTTTCTCAATTTTTATTGAATAATTTATCTTGACAGTCTAACCTAATAATTAACTCAGCAAATCTTTTCCATCTTTCACCATATTCTGTTATTCAATTTGCCTTACTTTATTTAACCTTATCTTACCGTAAAATACCTTAAAACTTAATGCTTATTTATACATAACTCCTTATATCATTTCTACTAAAGCCAGACAGTTTCATTCCAACATTTTCCCTAATATTCATTAATTTTACACTAATTCCCAAAATAAAAAATTTTCTTTATAGACTTTCTTCCAATTTTCATCCAACGTCCCTTCTTCCTGGTCTCGGGTTATGTCAGTCCTTACTGTCCATTCCATCTAGTCCATCAACCTGGTAATCGTATGTCCGAGGCTCTTAAATCTCTTCTATGCCCCTTCTGCAGATCTTCTTCTTCTTGTTTATACTTGCACTTTTCCTTGTCTTTTGTTGGTCTCTTTCTTGATTTCTTTCCTTTCTCATTGAGGAGTAGATCTCTGGGGGATTCCAGCCCATAATTATCTCCATCTCCCCTCATCAGACCAGCCCATTCCCCACAGTCCCACTCCCCACAGTCATCAATGTAATCAAAAAAAATATTTAACAGCATATTTCAAAGTCCCTCCAAAGTTAAGAGCCTCCTCAACTCCAGGCTCCCCCTGGCCCACTCCAAATTCAATCTTCAAAAACAGCGGCTTATGCTCCTGCAGGGCCTCGGATCTCTCCATTTGTATTACTTGAGGTGCAACCGCAACCTCCTCCATTATCATCTGCCCTTGCACTTGCCCAGTCAAACCAGTTTCCTGAGTTGGTCCCTGTATGATTTCTGTGTCAGTATTCCATGTTTGTCCACATTTACTGACTACAACAGTCATCAAATCCATCTTCTCATGCAACTGCTCCAGCAAAGCATTTGTCTTACAAAAAGCAGGCACCAAAACTTCCTCCCAACACATTTTTATTCAAGGTCAAAAGACTGGTCCCACGATCTTAATCTCGTAGCTGTAAAGTCCCCAAGTAGACTGCAGCAACAATTTGACAAGCTCCCTCTAGAGGAGACAATTTCTATTTGTGTCCATCTTTTTAAAGCATGTCCAACAAAATAAAGTTACTTTCAATTTTCAAATATTTTGTTTCTTTAGAATGCAAAAGGCAACATTGGAATCAGTTTGTTTCTCTTTTTTTAGCTATCTGTCAAAATGTTCCATTCACAGTCTGGACGTCTCCAACAATTTCTGTCTCTGACACCCCGTTCCCAGGTTTGAGACGGTGGAAACTTATTTTTCTTTACTCCCTCTCCTGCAGGCTTGAACAGTCAAATTCCCCCCCCCCTTTTCTCCTGCTTCCAAGGGGGTTTTAGTGGTTATAAATGAAGGAAATTTTGACCTTTACAAACAACTTTCCAGGCTATTAGCTTACAAGGTTTTTGCTTCAGTCTATTTACAGAAAGCGGAAGGCGGACTTCCTGTTTTGAACCTTCCCGCTTCGGTGCCAAACTAGGGTGTTTCTTGATCCAATTTTCCGTTTCTACTCACGGGTACTTGTTTAGAGTCCAATTGTCCACAGGAAAAAGTCAGCGCTCTCCGGCAATGGCTATGCGGCTTCCCTCCGTAAAAGTAGCAATCAGTTCGCAGCACCGCACCGCTCACCCCACTTCGCTCCGGAGCCCCAAAATGGGGTTCCCCGCGAGTAGGGGAGGCGCTCCTGGTGCCCTGCCGAACCCCACGTTCCCAGGCTTCCTCCACCTGGGATTTCTAGTGGGTCCCCACCTTCGCCGCGGCGGGAAGACCCAGTTTCCACGGAGCCAGTTCCTCCAGTCGGAGGAACTCCGCCATTCGCCGATGGCGCTAACCCGGAAGTCCTCCCTGAAGCAAAGTTCTTAACCCGAGGTATTATTTCTGGGTTAGTGAAGTCTGTAACCTGAAGCGTCTGTAACCTGAGGTACCACTGTACAGGGCATGAAGCGTATTAGAAATGTGGAAACAGCTTCTCTTCCAAGAGGCGTCTAGCTTCCCATGAAGAAATTCATGTGATTGAGCAGGTGGTTGCTGAAGAACTCCAGGCATGCCTGGAGGATGGGGACCATTTGGATCCCTTCCAATCGGGAATCAGGCCTCATATTGGGACTGAAACTGCCTTGGTTGTGCTGGTCGATGATCTCCCGCGGGCTAAGGACAAAGGTGAAAGGTGTTTCCTGGTTCTACTGGAGCTCTCAGTGGCCTTTGATACCATTGACCACAACATCCTTCTGGACTGTCTAGAGGAGCTGGGAGCTGAGGGTTATACAGTGGTTCCACTCCTTCCTCCTGGGCCGTGTTCAGAAAGTGGTGGTGGGGGATGAGTGTTCAGACCCCTGGGCTCTCACTTGTGGGGTGCCTCAGGGTTCCATCCTCTCCCCCATGCTTTTTAATATGTACATGAAGCTGCTGGGAGAGATCATCAGGGGGTTTGGGCTGGGTGTTCATCAGTATGCGGATGATACCCAGCTCTAACTCTCTTTTAAATCGGAACCAGTGAAAGCGGTGAAGGTCCTGTGTGAGTGTCTGGAGGCATTTGGAGGATAGATGGCAGGTAATTGATTGTGGTTGAATCCTGACAAGACAGAAGTGCTGTTCTTGGGTGACAGGGGGCGGGCTGGTGTTGAGAACTCGCTTGGGCTACTGCAACACATTCTATGTGGGGCTCCCTTTGAAGGTGACCTGGAAACTACAACTAATCCAGAAAGCGGCAGCTAGATTGGTGACTGGGAGTAGCTGCTGAGACCACATAACACTGCTTCTGAAAGACCTACATTGGCTCCCAGTACGTTTCTGGACAGAATTCAAAGTATTGGTGCTCATCTTTAAAGCCCTTAACCGCTTTGGCCCAGTATACCTGAAGGAGTGTCTCCACCCCCATCCTTCTTTCTGCACACTGAGGTCCAACACTCAGGGTCTTCTGCTGGCTCCCTCCCTGCGGGAAGTGAAGTTACAGGGCCTTCTCGTTAGTGGCACCCGCCCTGTGGAATGCCCTCCTACCAGATGTCAAAGAAATAAACAACTGACTTTGAGAAGACATGTCAAGGGAGCCCTGTTTAGGGAAGCTTTTAATATGTGATGAATTATTGTATTTTAATATTTTGCTGGAAGCCACCCAAAGTGATTGGAGAAACCCAGCCAGATGGACAGGGTATAAATAAATTATTGTTATTGTTATTGTTTTAAGGACTTTACCACGCAACATGGGAATCCACATTCATCTGAAGTTCGGAAGCAGTTGGACAATCCCCAGATTCAGGGGATCTCCATTTGTGGCCATCTGGTAAAAAAAGGGGAACTGGGTTTTATCATGAATCGTAGGAACAGTGTATCCATAACTTGCCCAGCATCCAAAGGGAGAGGCGAGTGCTTTGCTGTGGTTCCAGGACAAATCTCAGACAGTTGACCAACTATAGTCCCACAGACACGCACACAAAGAACAAGACAAAATGCTGACCGTGGAGAACGGGAGGAGGTCTT
Organism: Podarcis filfolensis; assembly: GCF_964270895.1. Lineage (NCBI taxonomy): Eukaryota > Metazoa > Chordata > Lepidosauria > Squamata > Lacertidae > Podarcis > Podarcis filfolensis. The sequence goes on along the minus strand of NC_139605.1, from coordinate 3,033,411 downwards.
CCAGGAATGCCTCCAGACTCTCAATATTTTGTGGGACTGAATCACATCCCAGAATATTAGACTAGAGACTCAGCTAAATTACTCAAAAAACTGTGTTTTGAATGCATTGTAAACAAGCAACATGGTTATTAAATGCTGTGGCGGCGTGTCATAGGGCATCTGACACCAGTGTTGAGTGCACCTGCTTCCAGGTTCCATCCCACCCTCACCTTTGGGAGAATCCAAAAAGGAAAGAATGAAAAGCCCATGGCAGAGGCACAATTCCGTCTTAACACCGAACCAGCCATACCTGTGGGATTTTGTAGATGTTTGACACAGGTGACATATGTCTAGAAATAACAGCTTCAGCACCTTCAAGAACAGCCAACAGGTTATTCCTCTTCCCACAGCCATAGTTTGGAATGTCTGCGTGCCCAGTAGAGAGCAGGTCTAGCAGGGCATCAGACGTCATCCATGCATTAGAATAATGGTCATAGATGACATAGCCGAGGGTGACATTGGGTAAGAGCCTGGGGTCCTGATTGATTTCACGAATGGCAGCCAGGAAGGACAGGATATTCCAGTATTTCCCATATTTAGAGCTAGAATGAAAAAGTGCCCCCCTCCACTGAATGAAAACAACATTTCTAATTCTTGCTGTATCTAAACTCTCAGCTGTTTCCAGCACAGAAAATAAAACAAGTCCACCCTGAGATGCTTAAATACCTTCCATTAGCGACCTGTAGGAGAGAGCAAAGGCCCATCGGCCTCACTGAAAGTGGACTGACGCCATAGTGAAACTGTGACCACAACTTTCACCATCATGAACATTTCATGAATATTTTGCAGGTGGGATTCAAGCAGTTGGTCCCTTACCTTTACCGCCCCAACCTGGCCACAGTGATCCATGTGACGGCCACCTCCAGGCTTGACTACTGTAATTTGCTCTGCGCGGGGCTGCCCTTGAAGCTGTTCCAGAAATTCCACCAGGTGCAAAATGCTGCAGTGAGGCTCCTCACGGGGTCTCTGCCATGGGAGCATATTCTCCCAGTGCTTTCCCAGCTGCACTGGCTCCCGGTGGAGTACAGGGTCAGATTTAAAGTGCTGGTTTAACCTTTAAAGCCCTTCATGGCCTAGGACCCTCGAACCTATGGGACCGCCTCTCCCGGTATTGCCCATGGAGGACCTTAAGGTCCATAAATAGCAACACCCTAGAGGTCCTGGGCCCTGAGGAAGTTAGATTAGCCTCAACCAGAGCCAGGGCTTTTTCAACACTGGCTCTGGCCTGGTGAGACCAGGGCCCTGCAGGATCTGATTTTTTTCTGTAGGGCCTGTTAGACAGAGTTGTTCTGCCTGGCCTTTGGCTTAGAGTCAATTTGATTCCCTCCCCCTCTTTCTTTTTCCTTTCTCCTTCTGTGATGAGGCTGCGTTTTAACGTTTTAATGTTGTATTTTAATCTTGTTTTTAAGTTGTATTCATTCAGCTTGTTTTTATTATTGCTTGTTAGCTGCCCTGAGCCTGGCCTTGGCTGGGGAGGGCGGGGAATGAATAAATAAATTATTATGATTATGATTATGATTATTATCATAGAGCACCACATAATCAGGATGAATGCTGAATCAGCAGGGTGTCTGGAGAAGCCTTGAAACAGGTGGAAAGCATTATTGTTTGGTTGACTGATTCATTGACTGAATTAGAAGCAGGATGTCACCTCACTATCCTCTCAAAAATGGGGTCTATTTTAGTGGACCCAAAGGAGAACTTTGGACAAATCCCTTGAGTTTCCATGAGAAGTAAAGGAAAGGGGAAGGGGGAAGAGTGATGTTGTGTCAGGCGTGGAGAGTTCTCCTCTCCCTTTGGTAACATCACAGATAAGAATTAACAAGCAGTTGATCTATTTATAGTCCTTTTAATACAGCACCATGTTGCAAGCAGAAATACACAGCTCTCCGCAAGGAGGGCAGTTGGCTGCTCTAAATCCTCCTTCCGACTTCCGTAGCATTTTAGGTGCCAATGGGAAGTTCTTCCCTCCCTCTGACTTCTTTGCTCTCTGATATGTTCAGACCTCCGAGTCTGTGGTGAGGGGGGTTCCCCACACTCTCAAGTGACATCTCAACTAGCTGCCCCCTCCCTTTGGGTTCCCTTGTCATTGTCTCGTACCTGGGCAACTCTTCCCTCAGCTGTTCAGCTCCTGTCTCTCTGCTTCTGAACAGCCTGTGAACAAGGGTGTTTGTGTGACTTTTCCCCCTCCATCTCTCCATCGGAGAGGAAACTGGTCTGCCATAGAATGCATTCCCCTGTCCTCGTCTTTAGACTATTCCCTGACATGTTGTGATCATTTGGGTTGCCCTTTTTGTAAATTTTGATATGTTATGGGGTGCTGCAAGTTATTATTCTCTCCCCAGCGCTATTTAAGATCTATACGCTATTTAAAATCTATATGAAGTCATGGGGTGCGGTCCTGAGGAGCTTTGGAGCAAGGGGCCACCAGTATGCCCATAACACACAGCTCTAGGGACATGGCTGGCAGGGTGATCTACTGAGCTTCTTGGGCTTGCTTGTCGGGAGGTTGGCGGTTCGAATCCGTGCGACAGTGGCAAGCTCCCATTGCTCTGTCCCAGCTCCTGCCAACCTAGCAGTTTGATGTTGTTTTTTAATTTTTTTATATGAATAAAATAAAGAAACATACAACAAAAAGCAATACAAGATTCAAATGCCAAAATTCCGCTGAATCTCCTGACTTCCCCCCAACCCTTCTGTAGATCCTAGTGGTAATATTTACACCTGCATATCAAAACTGTCCAAATTTTGTCTTTCCAAATTGTCCATACTTTCCGTTAATTTACAAGTGTGGTTAAAATCCTGCTAATGTTTTAACCTGCTTACAATGGTCTTGCTTTCTGAGCTTCCCAATTAATTTGGCCATTTCAGCATAGTCCATCAACTTGGTTTGCCATTCTTCTCTGCTCAGGGTTGTTTCTTCCATCTCTGGGCTCGTAGCATCCGTGCAGCTGTTGTCGCATACATAAACAATCTTTTCTGGTCCTTTGGTATGTCGGTACCTATAATTCCTAATAAGAAGGCTTCTGGTTTTTTAAACAAAAGTTATTTTAAACATTTTTTCCAATTCATTATATATCATCTCCCATAATTTTTCAGTTACTTTATAGCCAAGTGGGGGGAGAATGTGGGAATTTTCCAATGTTATCCTGATGACAGTGAAGAGACTGAGGATAAACAACAGCAAAGGCCCACACCCACTAATGAAGGTTCTGAATCTGAATCTGAATCGGATGATTCAGCGGATTTCAAGAGTGCTACGGCCTCTATGCGACCCTCTGAAGGCTCTGATCGAGAATTGGAGGAACCACTGTTCACTATAGGCCACTTTTCTCCTAAGAAAGAAGAGGAGTGTTGAAGACTTATGACTAATTCGCAGGTCTGAAAGAGCCACGAGAGGTAGACCTCCAAAGAGATTTGCTGATGAATTTACACATCCACCACATATGATAAAAGGTACCTTCTTTTTCTTGACATTTCCAGCAGGTATTTGAACTCGTTCTATTTGGAGCCAAATACCACCAGTACATCATTTTCATATAATTTTATGTCAGTGAACAAGGTCCCATAAATTTCAAATCTGTTTTCCATTACCTCTCCCAATCTGCCATTTGTATATTGTGTCCCAAGTCCCAAACTCTGGCTTCCATCAAGGTGTCCCATCCCGCCAGAAGCGGTTTAGTCCTGTTGGCCACATGACCCGGAAAGTTGTCTGTGGATAAACACCCGATCGCTCGGCCTGATAGCGAGATGAGCGCCACTCCCCATAGTCGCATTTGACGAGACTGAACCATCCAGGGGTCTTTACACCTTTACATTAACACACAGCTCTCCTTCTCCATAACAGGAGAGTCTCTGAAGGCTTGTGACCAGTGTCTGGATGCACCAGTGGACTCAATAAGATCCAATAAATTGTGTTCAAATCCTTCAAAGTCCACTTACCTTTAATGGTCAGGTGGTGGTGTGGCCAACCAAGTCCACGCCCGCAATTTGGTGCCCTGCTGGGGAGGGTTGCAGCCTGCCTGCGGATTGACCAATTGTGCCAGGCTTAGGTGCAGGCATTCCACAGGGGGTGGGCCCAACCAGCCACTAGGCATTGCTTTGCCCCGATCCCTGGGGGGATAACTTGCCCAGGCCCATATGTCTTATTTTCATACTAAGACCTTCCTATGAACATTGTCAGCTGCCATATTTGGGGCCTGGTGTCGGAACTCTGCACAACCGAGCTACTCCTCCGCGGACATTCTTCGTCATCTACTCTGATAGTGATTAACGACCTAAGCCTTTGATGAGGCTCTAAGCACGTTCTCATTCCCCAGAGTATACAAACATCAGCAGAAGGACGAGAAATATATGAGCTACATTGCTACGTTTTATTTCAAACTACACAGGACAGAAAAGAATATACATCTGCTCTCTGTGAAGGCAGAGAAGCAACTGGAACAAAGAAACAGGAAATGAGTAATAACAACATCCGTCTCCCGTCTCCCGTGAGACTTCCAACAGTCTGGAATGTAAACAGAGTCTTGTGACTCCAAAAACTGCACAGTGGCATAAACAGAAATCTAACTTTCAATTCAATTCAAAATCCTTTATTAGGCATAGCACACCACACATTATCAAACAAACATCATATACAGACTGTATAAAATACGGGCTCAGCGAACACAATTTATCCCAGTCCTAACAGAAATCTAACACCTGGCAGGAATTATTCCACTTGGTAACTTGGCCCTGGCCATTTGATTTTCGCCTTCCTCATAGAAATCCTCACAACTTTGTGAGGTTAGGCATTGGGTAAGCCTTAGTCTTGGCTGGAGGGGAGGTTACAGCCTCTGTCCGCCCCTTCTTGGTTAAGGGTATCCTGTTAAAGGGATCTGTGAGGAGTTGCTTCTGTCTGGGTGCCCAGGTGGGGGCTAGGGCTATAGCACTCCTCCAACAGGGCCCCCTCGGTGGTTATCCCTACTTGATGTAGGTCATGGGGGGCAGGTGTGGATTACCCTTAGATGCACTCCCAGCAGGTGGACTGCGGTGGAATAAATGGCTATACGCAATGCCGATGCCAAACCATTCACATCTGTAATCAATAGAGTTGTGGCTCATTTGGACCCAATGTTATGCTGTTGTCTTGTCTGGTTTTTCATCACTTAGGGAGTGACAGGAACACAGGAGCTTGACACACAATTTGTAGGCTCTTTGGATGATTCCCACTTCTAAAGGAGCAAGTGCATAGTTTGGGGGTACTCTTGGATACCCCTTTGTCACTACAGACCCATGTGTCCTCTATGGCTGTTGGTCAACAGGAATAGCCTGACCACTGGAGTAATGGAAAACCTGGAGCTGGACTACTGCAATGCACTCTTTCTGGGGCTGCCCTTGGGTCTGGTGCAGAATCTCTAGTTGGTGCAACGTGATGTGGCCAGATTGTCCTTGCGAGCTTTTGGTCAAGAACATCTGGCACCCCCCCCATTTGAAGGACTATCCACTTAAACCTATTTTCTGCTTCCTGCAACTTCCATTCCTGATCCACCAGAGGACCTCTTCTCTTATTCCATGACTACTAAGCTTACCTAGGAGGCACCTTGTTGAAAGCTTTTTTAGAATTCCAAGTGTTGGTTTGTCTGTTTCTTTATTAAATTTTTACACTGCCCTTCACCCAATGATCTCAGGGTGGTTCGCAGCATAAAAATACAGGATAAGACCAAAAAGTATATAATAAAAACAAGAACAAAAACAAAACAAAAAACCTACAAAAAAATCTGAATCGCCTCTGTCTTTACGTGAAATTTCAGTTCCCTTGTTCACCTCTCAAATTCATCAGAATAGCCCTATCCTGTGTTAGCATCAGTGCGCGCGCGTGGGGGGGGGGATTCTGCCAGGGCTCACGTATGATAGTTCAGGGAACTTCTAACTTTTAAGCATGGCATTTTTCACCAATCTTTGGCATTTGCATCTCACAGTTTGGAGGTAGATCTTGGAGTTTTCGCAAACATGTTTTTCTTCAGCCCTGCAGTTGCAGGTGGAGCTGCATAAAGTGTTTAGGAACTTGCAGAGGTGGTACTTCTTCTCCGTATAATTATCAAAATGATAGTGTGTGTGGTTTTTTTGCTTCCAAAGATCACATTTGAGTCCACTAAACGTGATGTTATGGATATGAGGCAGAAAGGTCTGGCAGATATATGCCTCCTAAGCCACTCAAAACTTGGGGGGGCTGAGATGTAGGACAGATGATAACTGCACCAGAATGAGGTTGGCTTGACTTCTCTCCACTTCAGATGTGATCCCTCTGCAGGGCTCCGTTAGTAAGAAGAAAGTTACTGCATCTTGCAAGGACCACAACAAAAGACTTCTAATTCTTTGTAAGGGAGGTGCTCGTTCCTGGGAGGAAAAAAGATGGTCCTCATTCTACTGCTTCTACTGCCTTATGGGGACTGTGGGAAACTGAAGACAAAATGCCTCTTGTCTTTGGAAAGGGATGAGATAGATTCACCTAATTATTTCAGGCCAGGAGACCACCTCATCAGTGGGGTCCTTTCTGCCACAAACACTGTGTTTCATCATCATATCTTTAGCCAATGTCCTTCCACCAGCTTTTATTGGTAAGACGTTTTGTGGGGATGGATATTAAATATTAAAATATTATTAAAATAAAATATTAAACTACAGTGGTCTGTTAAACATTAAAAGCTTCCCTGAACAGGGCTGCCTTCAGTTGTCTTCTAAAAGTGTAGAAGTTGTTCTTCTCTTTGGCATCTGGTGGGAGGGTGTTCCACAGGGCAGGTGCCACTACCAAGAAGGGCCTCTGCCTGGATCCCTTTAACTTGGCTTCTTGGAGTGAGGAAACCTCCAGAAGGCCCTCAGCGCTGGACCTCAGTGTCCGGGCTGAACGATGTGAGTGGAGACGCTTCTTCAGGCCGTTTAGGGCTTAAACGTCAGCACCAACACTTTGAATATATTATGTCCCACATCCTGCGCCCATTTTATAATGACGCAATTTACCTGGTCCTCTTTAGTGTCCCATTCCAAAAGCTTGTAAACGTACTGAGAACCAATGCAGATCTTTCAAGATTGGTGTTATGTGGTCTCGGCGGCCGCTCCCAGTCACCAGTCTAGCTGCCGCATTCTAGATTAGTTGTAGTTTCCGGGTCACCTTTAAAGGTAGTCCCACATAGAGCGCACTGCAGTAATCCAAGCGAGAGATAACTAGAGCGTGCATCACTCTGGCGAGACAGTCTGTGGGCAGGTAGGGTCTCAGCCTGCATACCAGGTGGAGCTGGTAGACAGCTGCCCTGGACACAGAATTGACCTGCGCCTCCATGGACAGCTGTGAGTCCAAAATGACTCCCAGGCTGCGCACCTGGTCCTCCAGGGACACAGTTACCCCATTCAGGACCAGGGAGTCCTCCACAGCTGCCTGCCTCCTGTCCCCCCAAAACAGTACTTCTGTCTTGTCAGGATTCAGCCTCAATCTGTTAGCCGCCATCCAACCTCCATCTGCCTCACACAGGACCTTCACTGCCTTCACTGGTTCTGATTTGAAAGAGAGGTAGAGCTGAATATTAGAGGTAGAACAGAAATATCACTTGGACAGTGCTGGCATGTATATAATTTCTCCCCCCAGGAAAGGACCCACAAAGTACTGGCAGCTCCTCTCCTTCTTGTATGCCATTCAAGCGATCAACCAGAATCAAAAGCTGTTACCCAACATCACCCTGGGCTACAGCATCCATGAGAACTTTTTTGATGGAAGGGTGACCTATGATGCTTTGCTAGACATGTTGTCAATTGGGCAGCTGAACTTTCCAAACTACAGCTGTGGTAAACAGACTAACTTACTGGCTGTTCTCGAAGGGTCCGACTCTCAAAACTCCATCCAGATTTCAAACGTGTTGGGCATCTATAAAATCCCACAGGTAGGAATGGAGAGAGGTATAATAGCATTATGATATTGGCAGTCTTATTTTCAACTACCCTCCTGTTGATCCCTAGCATCAAATTTGCCTTCTTTACGGCTGCCACAACCTTCAAGGAAATCACTGTTCCCACCAAAGGGTCCTTGCACTGGACCTTCCTCCTGCCTAAGACCTTCCCAATCTCATGTTGGGCTTAGAAATATTTAGGCTTTGATCTGAAATCAAACAAGATACAAATCTTCCTTCTCTTCCCAGGTCACTTATGCTTTTGTCTCTCATGTTCTGAATGATAAGAGGCATTTCCCTTTTTTCTACTGGATGGTCCCCAAAGAAGAAGCCCTGTACCCAGGGATTGTCAAGCTGCTCCAGCACTTCCGATGGACCTTGATTGGCCTCCTTGCACCAGACACCGACAATGGAGAGAGGTTCCTGAAGAGCTTGACACCCGTGCTCATCAAGAGCGGAGTCTGTGTTGTCATCTCACAAAGCATCCAAGGACTGAATACAAATGGAGTATACATACCTCGTCTTCCATTCCGCAAGTGGAGGCAAGTGCATGTATTTGTTTACTACGGGGAAAGGAGTTATTTCTTAAATGGACTACAAATTATACAACAGTTTTTTGACATATTGATGAAATCCATTGTTGGGAAAATCTTCATCACAACAGTTTTGTGGGATGTCGCCCTGGAGCTGATGTATAATGAGATATCTTTCCAACACATCCATGGTATATTTTCCTTCTTCACTGAGACAAGTAAAGGGGCAAAATACGGTGATTTTCTACCCTTTTTCTTTGGTATTAAGAAGTTTTGGGAGGATGCTTTTAATTGTTTCTATTTAAAGCATGCATTCTCAGTGAAAGGCCGGACAAGATGCAGAGAGAGAGGGAAACTGGAGAGGCTTCCCCAAGATGATCTGGAAAGAATCCTCTCTCTAGACAGCTACAGGATCTACAACACTGTGCAAGCCGTGGCTCGTGCCTTAAATGCTGCATATTCATCTAGATCTAAGCAGAGGGGAACTGAGAGAATGGGACTTCAAAGGCTACAGCCATGGCAGGTATTTTCTTTCCCTTCATAGACATCTCAACTGAGCATGACAATCGATTGTAGTGTTGCAGATATTGAATATTGCGCAGTTTGAAACGATTGGAAGCATAAGAACTGGAAGCATTCATTTCCTTTTGGAAATGAATTATTGTCCAGGCGCATAGAAATATTATTCACTCTTTACTCGCAGAACTCTTTATAACAGAATGAGAACATCATTCTGTCCAGCACAGGCTCGGGATCTCTCTCTCTCACTCTCTTTTACTTTCAGGAGAGCTTCCTTTACATATTGCCTCTATTGAGTTTTGGAGCCAAAGACAAAAAGGCAACTCCCTTCAAAAAGGAGATATTGCAATCCAATACCTTCATCACATGATCTAAGGTTACAACACTCACATGTTAAACCAGTTAGTTAATCTTAATCTCAGCAAGAGCCCAGAGCCCTTTAGAAAAAAACTACTATGGAAAAAACCCAAAGTTTGCAAAACACATTACCCGTTTTCCATTTTAAACCTTCCTTAATACATATACATTTTTCATTTCTGTTTGCTATTCTTATTCTTGCCTCATTGCACAGCCCCCCGAGCAACTGCTCCCATCATGTGCCCAATTCTCCTTTCCCCGCAAGTTGGAATTATTTTTGGCAGGGGAGATGACATTGATCAGGCTGTCTCTAATCTCTATTCCTTTCACACCCACTTCACTCTGCTCTGGCTCTCTGTTCCCTCCACCAAGCTCCTGCCTTTCCCTGCTGAAGCCCATATTAGAGATTTCATTCAGTTTGCCTTGAAAGGAAAAACGAACCTAATTCACTCTTTCTGAAAGAATCCAAGGGGGCAGCATCCTTCAAAAACATGCTTACTAGGAGAAAATCACACAGAAATGCTGAAGAATTCTGATGAGTTTCTATTATTATTTAAAAAATGCTTCAGAAATGTGGAGAACTGAATTTAAGATTGGGGTTTGTGTGTGAGAGAGAAAACAGTATGAACCAAAAGTGACAAGATCCCTCCATTACTATTTGAGTCTGCAACCAGCTCTAAGCAAAGGGGAAGTGGATTGTCATTATGCTTCCATTATTATTATTATTAGATAATTTTTATTAAATTTTCAGCCTAACAATTCCAAATAAACATTTTACAAACTCTAAAATATCCGATAACTTCCCTTCTTCTCTTTCCGTGGTTCATTTTACATCTTATACACCCCTGTATATTTTGCTATAACCAAATCAGTTTTCTACTTTTACATCCATTAAACATTATTTACGTGGTTGAATTTATCTTAATGCTGCCACCGTTTTCAGCTGCATACAGTTATTTTCCCTATACTCAATAAATGCTTTCCACTCTTCTTTCAATGTATCTTCTTCTTGCTCTCTTATTCTGTATGTTAAATCTGCAATTTCTGCATATTCCGTCCACTTAAGTTGCCAATCCTCTTTAGCTGGGACCTCGCTCACTTTCCATTTCTGGGCCAGCAAAACAGGGGCCTATGCTTCCCTTTATTCTAAATGCTCTCATCTTTGCTTCTGTTCCAGCTCCACCCTTTCCTAGGAAACACCCAGTTCTACAATTCTTCCATGGACAGAGTGTATTTGGATGAGAACGGGGAGCTGGCAGCCGACTTGGACATTGTGAACTGGGTGGTGTTCCCCAATAAATCCGTCCTCAGAGTGAAGTTTGGGAGTATTGACAGACAGGGATCCCCAGACCTGAAGTGCTCCATCGACCAGGAGGCCATTGTGTGGCCCAAGTGGCTCAATCAGGTGACGGGGAATGGGAATCATGCCTGTCATTTTGCTGTCTTTTCTATGAGCTCTAATAAGTGCTCCCTGTTCTGTGGGCTGCTGCCCTCACTTGCCTGTCAACTCCAGCACTGGGCCGTTGTTCCAGATAGTTCCTACAGCTCCTCTGCTCAGCTGGGTGCCAAAGAAGGCTTCCTGCTAAACTGTGTGAATGGGGAAAGGGGGGTTCCTCGCTTTTCTCTTGTTGCATGAATTTTATCAGTAGCGAATAGCTCATAGCCCCTATACAGAACTTTATTTAATGGAGGTCCTTTGTTTTTTTCTGAATTTAATCATGAATCATTCATGTAATGGACAGTGATGGGAAATGCTGAGTTTCAAGCTATAGTCTAGATGCTACAGCAGATGACAACATACTATGCCTCAAAGAACAATTCTCATTGACGCTCTTCGTCTTTGTGCCTAGACCCTTCCTACTTCCAGGTGTGTGGAAAGCTGTCGCCCTGGATCCGTCAAGGTGATTCAGGAAGGGAAGCCTCTTTGCTGTTATGAATGTCTTCCCTGTGCAGAAGGGACCATCTCCACTCAGGAAGGTGGGTGACTCCAAGGGAAAGGCTGGCCTTGGGGAAGCGAGAAGGGTTCAGTCAGGAATCTCTCAAAACCATTTCTGGGCAGGATCAGGCTGGTATGCTTCATGTGTGGGAGAGAACTGGGTGGTTCAAATTATCATCATCATCAATCTCCTTTTATGATTATTGTTTACGATATTGTTCTAAAATGTATCATCATCATCATTATATATAAATATATTAAGCTGATTGGGAAAGGAGGATATAAACATGTCAATCACTAAATGCCTGCCCACCCATTTCCCACTTCTTAGCCCTACTATTCATCCTTACTCCAAAAAATGCCTTTGGTCAAATGTGAAGGAGGGAGGTCTAAACCACGGAGCCTCTTGGTCTTGCTGATCGGAAGGTCAGCAGTTTGAAACGGGGCTGAGGTCCCGTTTCTCTGTCTCAGCTTCTTCCATCCTAGCAGTTTGAAAGCACACCAGTGCAAGTAGATGGATAGGTTTCACTGCAGTGGGAAGGTAAACGGTGTTTCCGTGCGCTCTGGCATTCGTCATGGTGCCCCTTTGCGCCAGAAGCGGTTTAGTCATGCTGGCCACATGACCCAGAAAGCTGTCTGTAGACAAACACCAGCTCCCTTGGCCTGAAGCAAGATGAATGCTGCACCCCATAGTTCTCTTTGACTAGATTTAACTGTCCCGGGGTCCTTAAGGAGGGAGATTCTTATGGACCTAGGGTAGATATTAGACTTCTGCACAGACCCCTGATCCTCCTTTTGGCCCTGGTATAGGGGGCTCCAAGCAGCCCAACCTGCCAGAGGCCAAGCTGGGAATCTCTAGCCCTGGAATCTGTCCCAAATTTCTTCGGGTTAGAGCTAATGTTTAGAAAAACCTAATTAAATACCTGTAGTGATCTGTGGCTGTCCCAAACTGACTTGGTCTACAACTGAATCCCTCCCCAGAGGCTAGATACTGCTCAGGGCTTGGCTGAATCCAGAGTAGTAGACATTACTCTCTCTCTCTCTTTTGCAGATGCAGACCATTGCAAAAAATGCCCAGAAAATCAGCATCCAAACATGAACCGAGATCAATGTGTGTTCAAGCATATCACCTTCCTAGCCTATGAAGAATCTCTGGGGGTTGTCCTACTTTCCCTTGCCCTCCTGGGGTCCTTAGCCACAAGCTTTGATTTAGGAATCTTTATTAAATACAACGAAACTCCCATAGTCAAAGCCAACAACCGGGACCTCTCCTACATCCTCCTCGTCTCCCTCCTGCTTTCCTTTTTGTCCTCCTTCCTGTTCATTGGGAGGCCAAGGAAAGGGACCTGCCTTCTCCGACAAACAGCCTTCAGCATCATCTTCTCTGTTGCTGTTTCTTCTGTGTTGGCAAAAACCATCACTGTGGTTCTGGCCTTCCTGGCCACCAAGCCAGGGAACTCAGTGAGGAGATGGCTGGGGAAGAGTCTGGCCAACTCCATTGTCATTTCTTGTTCCTGTGTCCAAGTTGTCATCTGCATGATCTGGCTGGGGATCTCACCACCATTCCCAGACTCTGACATGCACTCCCAGCCTGGGGAGATCATCCTGCAATGCAACGAAGGGTCTGTGGCCATGTTCTATGGTGCCCTTGGCTACATGGGCTTCCTGGCGGCCATCTGCTTCACGGTGGCTTTCCTAGCCAGGAAGCTGCCTGGGGCCTTCAACGAAGCCAAGCTGATCACCTTCAGCATGCTGGTCTTCTGCAGTGTTTGGGTGTCCTTTGTGCCCACCTACCTGAGCACCAAGGGGAAGTACATGGTAGCCGTGCAGGTTTTCTCCATCTTGGCCTCCAGTGCTGGGCTCCTGGGCTGCATCTTCATTCCCAAATGCTACATTATTTTGCTGAGACCTGATCTGAACACAAAGGAGCACCTGACAGCAAAAACTAAAAATAGCATCTGATTCTTAAAATATTATTTTTCAAGAAGGTAGGGAAGTGAGATTCTTGAAAAATGATGTTTCAGTTTAAAAAACCATTACCCTCATTTGATCATGTAGAACCAACCAACTTAATGGAAGTAGTTATGAAATTTGGCTGAAAATTTGTTAATACTTTGGAAGATATAGATCACATAGATCACAGGGAATTCACATTACCAAAATTTTGTAATTATTCTTGGAACGGAACAAGGATGTCCACTGTCACTCCTGTTATTTCTCCCAGTGAATCTCCAGCCCCCGGCTCTCTCACTTCCTCATTCATCATCACCTCCTCTGCGGGTGCTGCTAAGTACCCTCTGTCTTTGAGCTCTTTGCTCTCCTACTTTCTTTTTTTTTTATAATAATGTTTTATTAAGATTAACAATAAAAAACTACATCCAAACATAATACAATAAACACACAGAAAAATAAAAAACACAACAATACAATCTATCACAAAACAAAAAAGAACAATCAAAGTGGTGCGGGAACTTTATGATCCTTGTGTTCAGGACCCTTGTGTTTCTGGGACCCATAGATGGCTGTGGGGACATGCAACAGACCACGCTTATAGAGAGTTTGCATGAAACCCACAAAAATGGTTAGCTCCATTGGGCCCTTAACTTTAGAAAAGGGGGGAGTTTCAGGGAGCATGTGGAAGATTGGGGCAATCAAAACCCATTCCTCCTGATCAGAATTGATGAGTTGATGACCACTGTAAGCAGATGAAAACATTAGCAAGATTGCAATAACACTTGTAATGTAGCAATTGCTATGGAGAAAATGGAGTGATGTAAAATATGGACTATTGAACAGTATGCAGTTGAACCCATGGAGGGGAAGGTGTGAAGTCCAAAGATTTGGAGAGATCTTTAAATATAGATATGTATGGTTGTATTGTTATAATCTTATACTTGCAAAATCAAATAAAAACTATTAAAAGAAAAGAATTGATGAGTTGGTTGTGTTGAGTGCTCACAGCCCATCCCAAGCAAAACGTTCAGGTTCATTGGGCCCTTAATCCAAAATGGGGGCTGAAGGGGCCACACAGGTCAGGGGGACTTGAAACCCATTCCTTGTGATCAAGAACAACAGGAAATTCACATAGGGAGTTCAAGCAACCCACCCTGAAAACAATATTAGGTTCATCCCTCTCTTAAACCAAAATAGGATTTCAGGGGCCACCTGGAAGGTTGGGGCGCTCTAACACATCCCTTGGGATTGCAGGGGGATGAGATGGTTGTGCACAACCTGCCACCCTCAAAAATATGTTTGTGATGACATTTAAAACTAGCCCGTTTGGGGTGTCCTAAAAGCACGAGGGAAAGAAGGAAGAGCACAGCCACTTTTCATTTGTGATGTAGGCTTTTTGCTCTATCCCTCTCACCGTCTGCAGCTGTTTAGGGAATTGACAAGACAGGGGATATTTTATGCACCAAACCTTTCAGACTCAGTGCGAGAAATTATGAATCTCTGGAGAAATCCCTGGAGAAATCCCCAGGAAAAGTAAGAATATTTATGAGGTGGGGAAGCATCGCCCTGGCAACCTTCTGGAGTCTCTCTGTGGCTTGAGGAGCAGATGCAGAGCTGGAGAAAACATGTTTGCAAGAACACAGAGAAGCAGCTGCCCTGTTTTGACATGGGCCAGCATAGGGTAGAAAGGTCAGCTTGGACTTTTTTTTTTATAATAATATTTTATTAAATTTAACAATAAAAAGATACATAAAACACACAGAAAAGTAAAAAGCAACAATACAATCTTTCACAAAAAAGAAAAAAAACAATCGGAAACACCACAAATAACATAAATAACATAAAACAAACACAAATCACTCTTTTCTAATTATTCATCTTTGGTCAACTTATTTTCCTGACTTCCTCGCACCTCCCTTTTTTGTATCCCTCTTTAACAATTAGCTCAGCAAATTCATATCGTACTACTTTGTCCTTAAATGTTTACCTCCCAAATTTATAGTTTCCAATTTTTATCTCTTGTTACTAGAACTTCTTCTTTTTATTTCAGTATCATCCACATTCATACATTTTACAGTACTTCTGTAAATAGATTTTAAATTTCCTCCAATCTTCTTCCACCAACTCTTCTCCCTGGTCTCGGATTCTGCCAGTCATCTCAGCCATCTCCATATAGTCAATTACTTGCATCTGCCATTCTTCCAAGGTGGGTAGATCTTGCGTCTTCCAATGCTTCGCAATAAGTATTCTTGCTGCTGCTGTAGCATACATAAAGAAAGTTCTATCCTTCTTTGGCACCAATTGGCCAACTATGCCTAGGAGAAAGGCCTCTGGTTTCTTCACAAATGTGCATTTAAGCACCTTTTTCATTTCATTATAAATCATTTCCCAGAAAGCCTTAATCTTCGGACATGTCCACCAAAGGTGAAAGAATGTACCTTCAATTTCATAAGGTCAGCTTGGACTTTAGATAGCAATGCACCTTCGTTGGGGTCAGGACCAATATATTATTTTAGGAAGTGTGCAAATATATACACGCTCTACATAGAGTACCTACATCTGAACACTGTGAACTCATGAAACCCACTCCCTTTACAAGGATATGATGATAATGGTGATGATTTATTTATTTATTGAGTTTATTTATTTAGAGGTCTCAGTGGAGTTCACAGAAAAGATCACAACATATATAACCAGAATAAAAACAACAACCCAATAACACCCACCCCCCGAAAGGAGCCACATTTTAAAAGGGTATAGGATGTCAGTCTGGTCAACCAAAGGCCTGGTTAAAGAGGAAGGTTTTTGCCCGGTGCCTAAAGGTGTATAATGAAGGCGCCAGGCAAACTTCCCTGGCAAGAGCATTCCACAGACAGGGAGCCACTGCTGGAACCAGGCAGAGGGCCTTCTCGGTAGTGGTGCCCGCCCTGTGGAACGCCCTCCCTTCAGATGTGAAGGAAATAAGTAGCTATCTTATCTTTAAAAGACATCTGAAGGCAGCCCTGTTTAGGGAAGCTTTTAATATTTAACGCTTTATTGTTTTTAACACTCGATTGGAAATCGCCCAGAGAGGCTGGGGAAACTCAGCCAGATGAGCGGGGTATAAATGATAAATAATAATAATAATAATAATAATAATAATAATAATAATAATCTAGTCCAAACCCCAGCAATGGGAGAATCTTAACTAAAGCATTCATGTTAGGTGGTTGTCCAACACTCCAAGGAAGGAGAGTCCACAATCTTCCAAGGTGAGGGAGTCCGTTCCACTGTCAAACATCTCTTACTGTCGGAAAGTTCTTCCTGACATTTAGTCAGAATCTCCTTCCTTGGAACTTGAATCCATTGGATCTGATCCTACCTTCCAGAGCAAGAGAAACCAAGCTTGCTCCATCTTCCATGGGACAGACTTTCAGATATTTAAGTTGCTCTATCACATCTCCTCTCAGTTTCCTCTTTTCCAGGCTACACATACCCAACTCCTTCAACCGTTCCTGAGACTTGTTTCCAGACCCTTCATCATCTTGGTCGGTCTCCTCTGCGCATACAATCTTCTTCAATTGTGGTGCCCAGAACTGGACACAGTATTCCATGTGTCTGCTGACCGAGGCTAAATAGAGCAGTACTATTCAGCCTTGGTCAGACCACACCTAGAATATTGTGTCCAGTTCTGGGCACCACAATTTAAGAAAGCCTCTCCTCCTTACAGAGGGGAGGAGTTGTGAGCGGGAGCTGTTTCCCGTGTCGGCAGGGGGCGTTCCGGCCCCTGCCCAGCTGGCCCGGCTGCCACATCATGCTCCCAGGTAGCCATCCAGTCAAATGCGGCCGCAGCAGCACTTCCCTTTCATTGCGCTGCTGGTTTTCATCAGATCACCCACCCACCCTCCCTTTAGTTCACTGCTTGGTTCTTGACCTTGCTATGGACCTGTGGTTGGTCGCCTTGGTTGCCCTTGGTAGGAATTTTCATCCAACTGGCAAATTGGCACCAGCCACTTGGTTTTTCGCCTACCTCGTAGCAAATCGTCACAACTTTTTGGGTATTGGCGGTTAGGCATTGGAATATGTTTGCGTATTGGAGGGCAGGGTGTGGCCATCGCCTACCTCTGCACTTTATGGGTATTCCGGTAAAGGAATCTGGCGGTCGTGGATCCTGTCCGACGCCCTTGTGGTGGCTAGGGCCATGGCACGACCCCCGGTGACATCAGGGGGAGCTTACAGTTGTATTTGCATCAACAGGCTCCTCCTACTGGTGGTTAACCCTTGTTAGACTCACCCCTTCCTGTTGTTTTATCCAGTGCCTAAGCCAATACCTCTCACGTGCTGTAATCAATAAAGTTGTGGCCTTTTTTAGTCCATTAACCTAATAAGGTGAAGGAAAGGATTGGACCCTGATTAATAAAATACACACGAGGCTTGGCCAGCAAGACTCTGGGAGGAAATGCCAATAATAATCTGCCACACCCCTTGAATTTATTTAAGGACAATTATGAGAAATGTTGGTCAGAAGTTAAAAAAGATTTAGAAATTTGGTCCAAATTGAGGCTTTCCTTGTTGGGTCGAATTGCAGCTATAAAGATGAATGTATTGCCAAAAATGTTATTTCTGTTTCAATCATTGCAAATTTTGGACAAGATGGACTGTTTCAAGAAGTGGCAGAGAGACATTTCTAGATTTGTCTGGCAGGGCAAGAAGCCCAGAATAAAATTTAAAATTAACTGATGCAAATGAAAGAGGCGGATTTGCCCTGCCAGACCTTCAACTTTACTATGAGTCAGCAGCATTCTGCTGGTTGAAAGACTGGCTACTTCTTGAGAACACAGACATTTTGGATTTAGAAGGTTTCAATAATGTTTTTGGGTGGCATGCATATTTGTGGTATGACAAGGTTAAAGCACATAAGGTATTCAAAAACCATATTGTCAGGAAAGCATTGTTTAATGTCTGGATAAGATACAAAGATTTATTGGAAAACAAAACCCCAAGGTGGCTTTCGCCAATGGAAGCTAAGGCTCAGAAAAAGCTCAATATGGAGGCCAAATGGCCAAAATATTGGGAAATTTTGGAGCAAGAAGGTGACAAATTGAAGTTGCAGAGTTTTGAGAAACTTAAAGATAAAGTGCGAGACTGGCTTCACTACTATCAAATAAGAGAGGCCTATAATTTGGATAAAAAATTTGGTTTCCAGGTGGAAAAATCAAAGTTGGAAATAGAATTGCTAGAACCGAAAATTAAGATTTTGTCAAGAATGTATAACTTGCTGTTAAAATGGAATACACAGGATGAAACGGTCAAATCAGCTATGATCAAATGGGCGCAAGACATAGGTCATAACATTATGTTTGCTGACTGGGAACAGTTGTGGACCACCGGTATGAAGTTTACGGCATGTAATGCCTTAAGAGAAAATATTATGAAAATGATTTACAGGTGGTACATGACCCCAGTCAAGCTTGCAAAAATTTATCACCTGCCTGACAATAAGTGTTGGAAATGTAAAGAAGCTGAGGGAACGTTCTTTCACCTTTGGTGGACGTGCCCAAAGGTTAAGGCCTACTGGGAAATGATCTATAATGAACTGAAGAAGGTATTTAAATTTACCTTTCCTAAGAAACCAGAGGCCTTCCTTTTGGGCATAGTAGGCCAATTGGTGCCAAAGAAAGACAGAACATTTTTTATGTACGCAACAACAGCAGCAAGAATACTTCTCGCTAAATATTGGAAGACACAAGATTTGCCCACCGTGAAAGAATGGCAGATGCAAGTGATAGACTATATGGAGATGGCAGAAATGACCGGCAGAATTCGAGACCTGGGAGAAGAGTTGATGGAAGAGGATTGGAAAAAGTTTAAAGATTATCTACAGAAATATAGTAAATTGTTTGAATGTTAAAATGATGTGGGATCTAAAGGTAACAAGGCATTTGGGATATAGTTAAAAGAGCAATGAAAAAAAGGATGTAAAAAAGAGGGGAAATTAGAGATATAACAAGTGGGAGTATACAATTGTAAATGAGATATGAAAGAGGGTTAGAATTTGCTGAATTTGACGGGATAAAGAGGAACACAAAAAAGGGAGATGTGAGGAGGCCAGGAAAGAGGGTTATAGAACCTTGAAATTTAAAAGTGGATTCTTTTTCTTTTTTATTAAGTGTGTATTTTTCGGTTTTTTGTGTGGATTTGTTTGTTTTTTATGTGTTGTAAAATTCTAATAAATATCTATTAAAAAAAATAATCTGCCACACCCTGGCCCAGGTCCCTTTTATTAACAGAAGAACTCTTAAGTTAAGCTAAATAAACAGGAACCAAGGAGGAATGCATTTAGGAAACCCAGAGGTCATAAACCTATAGGAAAGAAAGACAGTATTTACCATCTCCTTGTGAACTCTCTTCCTGGCCCTTAAGATCGACCTAAAGATTAACAAAATCTACATCAAAGCTACTTTCTGTCTTTATGTTCTGAGGATGCCCGGTGAAGCAACTGGTCTGTATTTTAGAATGCTGTACGTGACTGTCAGGCAGTGAGAAAATGGCAGAGGTGCAGAGGCTTGTGGGATTCGATCAGAAATCCTGTCAAATGGCTCAAGCCCAGTCAAAGCAATGCGTTCATTGCTGACACAATGGCTTGCTACATTTTCCATAGTTCCTCATAGCAATCCCACCTGACCACCACAATTAACTGCTGGAGTCATGTTGTGTGGGGGAGAGACACCGCATCCTGACACTTTCATCAAGGTTCCTCCTGAGTAAGCTTAGTCGCCATGGAATAAGAGAAGAGGTCCTCTTGTGGATCAGGAATGGAAGTTGCAGGAAGCAGAAAATAGTATTAAGTGGATAGTTCCTTCAAATGGGGGGCTGTGGTGCCAGATGTTCTTGACCAAAAGCTCGCAAGAACAATCTGGCCACATCATGTTGCACCAACGAGATTCTGGACCAGACCCAAGGGCAGCCCCAGAAAGAGTGCGTTGCAGCAGTCCAGCTCCAAGTTTTCCAGTGCTCCAGTGGTCAGGCTATTCCTGTTCACAAAGAGCCCTAGAGGACACGTGGGTCTCTAGTGACAAAGGCGTATCCAAGAGTACCCCCAAACTATGCATTTGCTACATAGGCTTAGGATCCAAGGCCATTATTGTGAAAATGAATTAATTGTAAGTAAAGAACCCTTTTTCTGTACCAGTCGGACTCCTGAGTATTTTTTTTTACCTTTTTAGTCATGCTAATGTGTGAATGAGACTGATTTTGAGTGGTGCCATGGCTGTTGCCCTGTGCCATGAAACATATGAGTGGGCCTCCCTGCCTCCACCTGCCGCCAGGTAGGAGAACAAAAGCCAGAGTTGTCTGAGTGGGTGGAGCTGGAAGCAGGATGGAAGTTGGACGCACAAAGACGTGCATGCTCTGTGCTGGATTCAAAGCAGGGACTAATGCAGTGCTGATGCTCCGTGGAGTATTAATGCGGTGAAGCCCTGCTACCTATGCTCAGGTTGCATACGCAGTGGTACCTCGGGTTAAGAGCTTAATTCGTTCCGGAGGTCCGTTCTTCACCTGAAACTGTTCTTAACCTGAGACACCACTAATGGGGCCTCCCGCTGCCGCCGCCACGCGACTTCTGTTCTCATCCTGAGGCAAAGTTCTTAACACGAGGTAATATTTCTGGGTTAGCGGCTCCTCCTGGGCTCCTGCCTTGGAGGAGGAGAGAGCGGGGCTCCGCTTGTGCTCGGCTTGCCAAGGGTTAAAAGGCACAGAGCTGGCTTTCTAGAGAGGACAGGAAGTGGCGGCGTGGGGGGGGGCAAGGTCCTCCCAGCAAAAGCCCCTCCCTCGCCATTCCCGCCTGCAAGCGGAGGGGCTGCTTCCGTCTCCCTCTCTCTCTTGCAAGAGCTGCCTGGGGGTGAGTCTCGCCTCCCTCTCCCTCCGGGTGCAGTGGGGAGAAGGGGCTGCGGGGAGGATGCCTGGGGGGCTGGTCAGATCGTGCCTGGGGGGCAGACATTCCCCCAAGCCAAGCCAAGGAGGGGGCGAGGGGGCCAGGGCTCTGCCCCGCTCTTCTTGCTTGCCCCGTTGTGGAGGAGGAGGGGGGGTCTTGGAGGGGGGAGCCTGCAGAGAGAGCCCTGGAGTCTCGATCAAGAGCTGAGGAGGAGGAGGAGGAAGGGTGGTCTTCCTCTTGGCCAGCATCGCTACTGTGTCTTTTCTCCTGGCAGATCAAGGAGACAGCAGAAACTGCTACATTTTTAGGAGATCTCGGTGTGTTTTTCCATGAGTAGAATACAGTGGTACCTCGGGTTAAGTACTTAATTCGTTCCGGAGTTCCGTTCTTAACCTGAAACTGTTCTTCACCTGAAGGACCTCATTAGATAATAATAATAATGTGGCCTCCCGCTGCTGCCGTGCTGCCGGAGCATGATTTCTATTCTCATCCTGAAGCAAAGTTCTTAACCTGAGGTACTATTTCTGGTCTGAGGGACGGTGGACCGGCCCACGGCTGAAAAAGGTTGCTGACCCCTGGTCTATAGCTCTCCTTCTGGAGCCAGAGAGGTCGGGGTAGTCACTTTCCAGGGCACCATTTAAGATGTAGAGGTTTAGCCTGAATGCTGTTTGAGCCAAGCAGATGCCTGCAAAGTTTGATTTCTGATCTTTGGAACAACGGGTGAGGAGGAATCCACTGGCTTCATGTTTGGGAGGAGACCATTTGTGCTGTGCATAAAGGGCATGATGATTAGGGCCCAATCTGGCATTGAGATCCCCTCCTAAAACTCCAGATGCCTTTGGGTTAAGCAAAATAAGGTCAGTGGTATAAATTTCCCTTTCAACCCACAAGTCTCTGATCTGAGATTTCTGCCTCATTGGGGTCACATCAGCGTTAATTACCAACAGGGCCTGGTGGCTGAATTGTATCAACACTGCCCTGGCTTATGACTTGAATGAGGGGAGAGGGCTTGAAATGGCACGTAGGGTAGTGGAGACTAAGACCCCCAGGCCCCCTTTCGCTCTTCCACGCTTTACCCCTAGATCCTCTCCAGTTGAGAATGAATGAAATCCGTTGAGTAACGGCTCATCCGCTGGTATACAAGGAATATTCAGAAGAGTCACTCTCTGCATCACTTCCACTATTATTAGTAAAGAACTAGGGTGACCCTGCTGGGAGTACAAGATTCCCGATGGCTTCGCTCACAAGGGTCATAGGAACGTGCAGGCCCACTCATCACAACAAGGTGTTGATCCAGCGAGTGAGAAGTACATTTTTGCTAATTTAACCGGGGTGTCAAATACCACCTATACACCATTTTCATGTAGTTCTCCTTCAGTAAAGTACATGCAGAAAATTTCAAATCTATAATAATAATAATAATAATAATAATAATAATAATAATAATTCATTATTTATACTCCGCCCATCTGGCTCGGTTTCCCCATCCACTCTGGGCGGCTTCCAACAGAATATTAAATATTAAATTACAGAATGATGGGGGTGGAGACGCTCCTTCAGGTATACTGGGCCGAGGCCATTTGGGGCTTTAAAGGTCAGCACCAACACTTTGAATTGTGTTCAGAAACGTACTGAGAGCCAGTGTAGGTCTTTCAAGACCGGTGTTAGGTGGCCTACCTTCCAAATCTAACGTCCAAAGCCTTTTCCAGTCTGTCATTAATATATTATGGTCCACATCTTTCGCCAATTTTATCATAATGCAATTTACCTGGTCCTCTTTAGTGTCCCATTCCAAAAGCAGATCGTTCATTTTTGACAGCAGTTTTGTACTACCTTCTACTATTTCTCTCTGAAATCTTGACACTTGATAACTAAATCCTTTCTTTTCATGATTTTTAAAAGTTTCATTTAGTTGTAAATATTGTAACCAGTCTATTACATTTTCTCTTACTTCTTCAAAGTCCTTTAATTTTAATTGGTTGTCAGTTTCTGTTAACAGCTCTTTATGACTATGAAAACTTTTATGAACTTTTGCCTTATGATACCATAGATAAGCATGCCTGGCGTTGCAGTCTTCAGGCTTGGGGACAAGATGGTGCCTGGTTTTTGCACCAGGTTCTGTCCATAAGCCCCATTAAGTTCAATGGGATCTATTCTCAGGTCTCCACTGTGCAGACCATGCCGGCCTTACAAAGTGGAGAGAGGAGTTAACAGAGGAAATTGGAACCACTGGAAAGGTTTATAAATGGGGTTTGTGTTGGGAAGGGGCTGCCCCATTTGTGCTTTTCCAGGGGCAGGAGAATCCAGTTAGAGCCAGGGTGGAGTAGTGGTTAAGAGCGGTAGACTCGTAATCTGGTGAACCGGGTTCTCAACTTCGCTCCTCCACATGCAGCTGCTGGGTGACCTTGGGCTAGTCACACTTCTCTGAAGTATCTCAGCCCCACTCACCTCACAGAGTGTTTGTTGTGGGGAAGGCAAGGAGAATGTTAGCCACTTTGAGACTCCTTCGGGTAGTGATAAAGCGGGATATCAAATCCAAACTCTTCTTCTTCTCTTCTTCTTCCCTGCAGGGCCTTTGAGGCTCCCTTTGCTTCTTCCTGTCTCCCAGGACCCTGCAGCTTGTTTTGGCTCCTTGACTCTTCAGGAAGGATGAAAGAGATGGATCCTGCAAAGCTAGTGAGGATGGAAGGGGGAAGATGGACAGTTGACCTGGTCAGGTTGTCTCCTACATCCCTCCTCACAGCCTCTGAGCGTTCCTCTCTAGGGCTCTCAGAGAGATCTGGTGAGTTCCAGGGGAGTGGAGATGGGGACATGGAGGGGTGGAGCCAGAGAGGTATTGGGGCTTGCTCAGCCTGGGGGTGGGGGGAGGCAGGCAGGCGGGGGGAGATTGAGAAGGTGAGCAGCTCTTTGGGCTCCACCACCTGCCTGCCTGCCTGCCTTTGCCATCTGCAGGGAATTTGAGCTAGGAATACATGACAGCTCCTCGGCCACCACGATGTATTGGCAGCTCAAAAGGTCTAATGCCAGTGCCGTGACCTGAATGCCCTACCAGTGTCAAAAAACTTACTGCTCCATCACACAGCAATAGAAGCAACAAACTCTCCATAAGGAAGTCAAGGAGGAGAATCGTGGGATCATGGACCCTCTCGGTAAAGCTCCCCGTTGGATCATAAGATGAGTTTTGAAATTCCATACATACCTCTATGTGATGAACCTCCACTATTTGGATGGAGATCAACAGCATCTGGGATTCTAACATCCCCACCATGAACCCTGAATAGAAGGAGATCAACTGTGAATGTTCTTTGTCTAGTCATGCCTTTTTAAACAGTGACCAGGTTTGTCTGAACTGCCCAGTAACTTCAATGTGTTCCTCTGCTAATTCAGAGGGTTAAATTTGGATATGAAAACGTCAAATTTCCCCCCCAAGAGATCCTAGAAAATAGCTCCCTTTCTGTTCTTCAGACATAGAATATAGTGCCAGCTTTGACTTTTCAATGATAGTTAAAATTCTGTCACATGACTCTGGTAATCTTTCTTTTCTTCATGTCTTAGACCAAAAAAGTTTCTTATTAAATTGCGATGACATCTTCTAAATTTATAAACTTTCTCCAAATTGTGAAGAACTTCTCTGGCAGTAAGACATCTGCCTCAATACATTGTATCACTTCAAATCTGTATAACACTATTCTCATTCTCCTATTACACTGTGTAAAATTTCTTCTATGCATCCTAAAAAATTCTTTCTACTTTTCAATCTGCCTTTAAAAATTGTTTCTGAGAGGATAATTAAGAGTGCACTGGCAAAGTGGTCAAAATGTTAATGTCAGTTTCTGAGGTAAAACGTGTCACTTTACAACTCTGCACCTGTCTTTCTGGATTATTCGTGGTTTTCTGGATTTTGTGGGCCCCAAAGCCATTTTCTGTGGTATTTATATGTGTGGAGGTTGTCCCGGGTTGTTTGACCCTTGAAAAACATAGCTTTTTTTTCTTCTAGAAAAGGCTCCA
The DNA here is from genome assembly GCF_964270895.1 of Podarcis filfolensis. Lineage (NCBI taxonomy): Eukaryota > Metazoa > Chordata > Lepidosauria > Squamata > Lacertidae > Podarcis > Podarcis filfolensis. Next base: position 3,008,235 of record NC_139605.1, on the reverse strand, counting down.
CAAGATTCTCTGTTTAGAGTTTATACAGAACACATTACATTACTTGATATACTAAAACACGTTTACATGTGCTTATATCTAATAGATCTATATATCTATTCTTTACTGATTTAGATTATTTCTACATTTATCCAATCGTTATTCAAGACAATAAGCTACACTCAAAAAACCAAAATAGTTCAACATCAAATAATACTGCTACATTAGGTATGAAGAGTGAATTACAAGTGCTTCTATCTATATGAGACTTTACAGACTTTTTCTGAGGCCCATAGCAGCATAAAACAGGCAGCAGGTGCTCTCACGGAAAACCTCTCTCTCACTCGACAGTTGAGAACAGACCTAACTGAAAAAACGGCCTTCTGGAGTGACAGTCACCCTTTCCATAGCACCTTGGAGGCAACATTCACACACCGAGTTGTTGGGGAAGTTGAGCTAATTTCTGTCAGGTTTGGGTTTCTGTTTTAGCCTCTGTCCGTTTTTTAAAGAGAAGACCAATGTTAGAGTTGGAGTGGATTTCATGATTGTGGCAACAAAAATCCGTCCTAGAAAAGAGCCAGACTTTCTGAACCTCTGGTTCTCAAAAATATGTCTGTGAATGCTGGTTGACAAAGGCCATGACCTCTGTAGAAAGACCTCACACCTTCTGTTCTTCCTCTTTCACAAATATTCATTAGCATTGTTCAATAATTGGGGGCTCCATTTCATCCTGAGGATCTAATTAGTTTCTGTCTTTTTTGTAGGTGGTGATGAATTGGAAATGAAGAATGGGGGAGACCGTGACAAAATCCGCACAGTGGAGAAGCCATATCAAAATTGGGAGTATGGAGAGAGCTCCAGTCAGAGTTCCCCTTCCCACCAAAGAACTCCCAGTGGGAAGAAAGGCTATCAGTGCTCAGAATGTGGGAAGAGCTTCAGTCGGAAGGACAATCTCACTTCGCATCAAAGAATTCATACTGGAGAGAAACCCTATCAGTGCTTGGAATGTGGAAAGAGGTTTCGTCAGAGTGGGGCTCTCACTTCCCACAAAAGAATTCATACAGGAGAGAAACCCTATCAGTGCTTTGAATGTGGGAAGAGCTTCAGTCAGAGTACCCATCTCATGTCCCATCAAATAATTCATACAGGGGAGAAACCCTATCAGTGCTTGGAATGTGGAAAGAGCTTCAGTCAGAGCACCCATCTCATGTCCCATCAAATAATTCATACAGGAGAGAAACCCTATCAGTGCTTTGAATGTGGAAAGAGCTTCAGTCAGAGCACCCATCTCATGTCCCATCAAATAATTCATACAGGGGAGAAACCCTATCAGTGCTTGGAATGTGGAAAGAGCTTTTGTCAGAGTGGGGTTCTCACTTCCCACAAAAGAATTCATACTGGAGAGAAACCCTATCAGTGCGTGGAATGTGGGAAGAGCTTCAGTCAGAGCAGCAGTCTCGCTTACCATCAAATAATTCATACAGGGGTGAAACCCTATCAGTGCTTGGAATGTGGAAAGAGCTTCAGTCAGAGGAGCAGTCTCGCTTCCCATCAAAGAATTCATACAGGAGAGAAACCCTATCAGTGCTTGGAATGTGGGAAGAGCTTCAGTCACAGGCAGAGTCTCGCTTCCCATCAAATATTTCATACAGGGGTGAAACCCTATCAATGCTTGGAATGTGGAAAGAGCTTCAGTCACAGGCAGAGTCTCACTTCCCATCAAATAATTCATACAGGGGTGAAACCCCATCAGTGCTTAGAATGTGGAAAGAACTTTAGTCACAGCCACAATCTTGCTTCCCATCAAAGAATTCATACAGGGGTGAAACCCTACCAGTGCTTGGAATGTGGGAAGAGCTTCAGAAAGAGGGCAGGTCTCATCCGCCATCAAAGAACTCATACAGTGGTACCTTAGGTTAAGAACTTAATTAGTTCTGGAGGTCGATTCTTAACCTGAAACTTTTTTTTTCTTTCAAAAATTTTATTAGTTTTTACAATATCAACGACAAACAAAAACATAAAGCAAACAAAGCATAACAAACATAAATCATAACCTTATTGAAAATAACAGTTATTTACTTTGTAAAATGACTTCCTCGTTTCCCCCTAGTTGAATTTCATTGCATATCCTTATAACGGTTTTCCAAATCCCAATTTTAATACCCTTTAAATTAAACATTAACATCTTTAAATCTTCTCCTTGTATTAAACATATTATTTTATCAGTTAACATAAATACAATCCTAAGCCCGTTAAGTATCTGGACGCTATTTCCAGTTATTTTAGCTTAACAAATTTAGCTAAATAATCATTAAGTTTCTTCCATTCTTCGTGGTGTTCCTCCTCCTTCTGGTCGCGGACGGCTAGCTCCATAAAATCCATCATCTTCATTTGCCATTCTTCTACTGTTGGTAATTCTTGAGTTTTCCACTTTTTAGCTAACAAAATACAAGCTGCAGTTGTGGCATACAAAAATAGATTAACATCTTTCTTGGTCAATTCCAACCTGAAACTCTTCTTAACCTGAAGCACCACTTTAGCTAATGGTGGCTGCCACGCTGCTCCCTCGCAATTTCTGTTCTCACTCTGAAGCAAAGTTCTTAACCCGAGGTACTATTTCTGGGTCAGCGGAGTCTGTAACCTGAAGCGTCTGTAACCTGAGGTACCACTGTACAGGGAATGAAGCGTAATAGAAATGTGGAAACAGCTTCTCTTCCAGGATGCTTCTAGCTTCCCATAAAGAAATTCATGTGATTGAGCAGGTGGTTGCTGAAGAACTCCAGGGATGCCTGGAGGATGGGGAGCATTCAGATCCCTTCCAATCGGGAATCAGGCCTCATGTTGGGACTGAAACTGCCTTGGTTGTGCTGGTCCATGATCTCCGGTGCTCTGGGGACAACTGTGAAAGCTGTTTCCTGCTTCTGCTGGAGCTCTCAGTGGCCTTTGACACCATCGACCACGACATCCTTGTGGACTGTCTAGAGGAGCTGGGAGCTGAGGGTTATACAGTGGTTCCACTCCTTCCTCCTGGGCCGTGTTCAGAAAGTGGTGGTGGGGGATGAGTGTTCAGACCCCTGGGCTCTCACTTGTGGGGTGCCTCAGGGTTCCATCCTCTCTCCCATGCTTTTTAATATGTACATGAAGCTCCTGGGAGAGATCATCAGGGGGTTTGGGCTGGGTGTTCATCAGTATGCGGATGATACCCTGCTCTAACTCTCTTTTAAATCGAAACCAGTGAAAGCGGTGAAGGTCCTGTGTGAGTGTCTGGAGGCATTTGGAAGATAGATGCCAGGTAATTGATTGTGGTTGAATCCTGACAAGACAGAAGTGCTGTTCTTGGGTGACAAGGGGCGGGCTGGTGTTGAGGACTCGCTTGGGCTACTGCAACACATTCTATGTGGGGCTACCTTTGAAGGTGACCTGGAAACTACAACTAATCCAGAATGCGGCAGCTAGATTGGTGACTGGGAGTAGCTGCCGAGACCACATAACACCGGTCCTGAAAGACCTACATTGGCTCCCAGTACGTTTCTGGACACAATTCAAAGCGTTGGTGCTCATTTTTAAAGCCCTTAACCGCCTTGGCCCAGTATACCTGAAGGAGTGTCTCCACCCCCATCCCTATGTCTGTACACTGAGGTCCAACTCCCAGGGTCTTCTGCTGGCTCCCTCACTGCGAGAAGTGAAATTACAGGGCCTTCTCGGTAGTTTCACCCGCCCTGTGGAATGCCCTCCTACCAGATGTCAAAGAAATAAACAACTGTCTGACTTTGAGAAGACATCTCAAGGGAGCCCTGTTAGGGAAGCTTTTAATATGTGATGAATTATTGTATTTTAATATTTTGCTGGAAGCGACCCAGAGTGGTTGGAGAAACCCAGCCAGACGGACGGGGTATAAATCAATTATTTTTATTGTTTTAAGGACTTTCCCATGCAATATGGGAATCCACATCCATCTGAAGTTCAGGAGCAGTTGGACAATCCCCAGATTCAGGGGATCTACTTTTGGGGCCATCTGGTAGAAAACGGGGAACTGGGTTTTATGATGAGTAGTAGGAACAGTGTATCCATAACTTGCTCAGGATGCAAAGGGAGAGGTGAGTGCTTTGCTGTGGTTCCAGGACAAATCTCAGACAGTTGACCAACTACAGTCCCACACACAAAGAACACAAAGAACAAGACAAAATGCTGACCGTGGAGAACGGGAGGAGGTCTTCCAGGAATGCCTCCAGACTCTCAATATTTTGTGGGACTGAATCACATCCCAGAGTATTAGACTAGGGACTTGGCTACATTACTCAAAAAACTGTGTGTTGAATGCATTGTAAACAAGCAACATGGTCTTTAAAAGCAGTGGTGGGGTGGCATAGGGCATCTGACACCAGTCTTGAGTGCACCTGCTTCCAGGTTCCATCCCACCCTAACCTTTGGGAGAGTCCAAAAAGGAAAGAATGAAAAGCCCATGGCAGAGACACAACTCCGTCTTAACACCAAACCAGCCATACCTGTGGGATTTTGTAGATGCTTGACACAGGTGACATATGTCTAGAAATATCAGGTTCAGCATCTTCAAGAACAGCCAACAAGTTATTCCTCTTCCGACAGTCATAGTTTGGAATGTCTGTGTGCCCAGTAGAGAGCAGGTCTAGCAGGGCATCAGAAGTCATCCTTGCATTAGAATAATGATCATAGATGACATAGCCGAGGGTGACATTGGGTAAGAGCCTGGGGTCCTGATTGATTTCACGAATGGCAGCCAGGAAGGACAGGATATTCCAGTATTTCCCATGTTTATAGCTAGAACGAAAAAATGCCCCCCTCCACTGAATGAAAACAACATTTCTAATTCTTGCTGTATCTAAACTCTCAGCTGTTTCCAGCACAGAAAATAAAACGAGTCCACCCTGAGATGCTTAAATACCTTCCATTAGTGGCCTGTAGGAGAGAGGAAAGGCCCATCAGCCTCACTGAAGGTGGACTGACACCATAGTGAAACTGACCACAACTTTCACCATCATGAACATTTCATGAGATTGCGTTTCAGCTGTGTTTACAGTCAGCTGCATTATTTACCCCCTTGTAGGTTTGGATTTTTAAATGCCACTTTGCACAATCATAACATTCTCAAATGCAGCATACTCATTTTCAGTCAGGACTTAAGCATCAGCTGCTGCTGCACCTTCAACTGATATGCACCCAAGTTCATGGTCCTGGCATATGGGGGCAACTGGAACCTATGAAATCAGAGTGTGCCTCCAGACAGTCAATCTTTTGCAGGAGGGATTTAAGCAGTTGGTCCCTTACCTTTCCCGCCCTGACCTGGCCACAGTGATCCATGCGACGGCCACTTCCAGGCTTGACTACAGTAATTCGCTCTACGCGGGGCTGCCCTTGAAGCTGTTCCAGAAACTCCAGCGGCTGCAGAATGCTGCAGTGAGGCTCCTCATGGGGTCTCTGCCATGGGAGCATATTCACCCCGTGCTTTTCCAGCTGCACTGGCTCCTGGTGGAGTACAGGGTCAGATTTAAGGTGCTGGTTTTGACCGTTAAAGCCCTTCACAGCCTAGGACCCTCATACCTACGGGACTGCCTCTCCCGGTATGCCCCACGGAGGACCTTAAGGTGCATAAATAGCAACACCCTAGAGGTCCCGGGCCCTAAGGAAGTTAGATTAGGCTCAACCAGAGCCAGGGCTTTTTCAACACTGCCTCTGGCCTGGTGGAAAGCTCTGTCTCATGAGACCAGGGCCCTGCAGGATCTGATTTCTTTCCGCTGGGCCTGTAATACAGAGTTGTTCCGCCTGTCCTTTGGCTTGGAGTCAATTTGATTCCCTCCCCCTCTTTTTTCCCCTTTCTCCTCCTGTGATGAGGCTGCATTTTAACGTTTTAAAGTTTTAATGTTGTATTTTAATCTTGTTTTTAAGTTGTATTCATTCAACTTGTTTATATTATTGCTTGTTAGCCGCCCTGAGCCCGGCATTGGCTGGGGAGGGTGGGGTAAAAATATATATATATTTTTAATTATTATTATTATTATTATTTTAAAAAAGCACCACATAATCAAGTAAATCAGGATGAATGCTGAATCAGCAGGGTGTCTGGAGAAGCCTTGAATCAGGTGGAGAGCATTATTGTTTGTTTGGTTGAATTATTCATTGACTGAATCAGAAGCAGAATGTCACCTCACGTTCCTCTCAAAAATGGGGTCCATTTTAGTGGACCCAAAGGAGAACTTTGGACAAATCCCTTGAGTTTTCATGAGAAGTAAAGGAAAGGGGAAGGGGGAAGAGTGATGTTGTGTCAGGCGTGGAGAGTTGTCTGCTCTAAATCCTCCTTCCGACTTCCGTAGCATTTTATGTGCCAATGGGAAGTTCCTCCCTCCCTCTGGCTTCTTTGCTCTCTGTTATGTTCAGTCTGAGTATTTGGTGAGGGGGGTTCCCAATACTCTCAAGTGACATCTGAACTAGCTGCCCCCTCCTTTCGGGTTCCCTTGTCATTATCTTGTACCTGGGCAACTCCTCCCTCAGCTGTTCAGCTTCTGTCTCTCACTGAACACACTGTGGACTGTCGGACTTGTGTTCGACCGAGCGACTCTTCCGGTCGAGTCTGTGATTAACGACCTGAGCCTTTGATGAGGCTCCAAGCACGTTTCCCCATTATGCAGAGTGAACAAGGGTGGGTGTGTGACTTTTCCCCTCCATCTCTCCATCGGAGAGGAAACTGGTCTGCCATAGAATGCATTCCCCAGTCCTCGTCTTTAGACTATTCCCTGACATGTTGTGATCATTTGGGTTGCCCTTTTAAAATTTTGATGCCGTCAATCATGGTATCCTCCTGAACTGACTTAGTGAGATGGGTGTCAGAGGCACCATATTACAGTGGTTCTGTTCATATCTTCAGTGTCATGTCCAGAAAGCAGCACTCGATGACTGCTCCTCACCCCCACCCCGGTATTTGTGCTATGGAGTTCTGCAAGGTACTATTCTCTCCCCAGCGCTATTTAAGATCTATACGCTATATAAAATCTATATGAAGTCATGGGGTGCGGTCCTGAGGAGTTTTGGAGCAAGGGGCCACCAGTATGCCGATAACACACAGCTCTAGGGACATGGGTGGCAGTGTGATCTACTGAGCTTCTTGGGCTTGCTGGTTGGAAGGTTGGCGGTTTGAATCCATGTGACAGTAGCCAGCTCCCATTGCTCTGTCCCAGCTCCTGCCAACCTAGCAGTTTGATGTTGTTTTTGAAAAAAATTTATTTGATTAAAATAAATAAAGAAACATACAACAAAAAGCAATATAAGATTCAAATGCCGAAATTACGCTGAATCTCCTGACTTCTCCCCATCTCTTCCATGGGTCCTAGTGGTAATATTTACACCTGCAAATCAAAACTGTCCAAATTCTGTCTTTCCAAATTGTCCATACTTTCCATTAATTTACAAGTGTGGTTAAAATCCTGCTAATGTTTTAACCTGCTTACAATGGTCTTGCTTTCGGAGCTTCCCAGTTATTTTTGCCATTTCAGCATAGTCCATCAACTTGGTTTGCCATTCTTCTCTGGTCAGGGTTGTTTCTTCCATCTCTGGGCTAGTAGCATCCGTGCGGCTGTTGTCGCATACATAAACAATCTTTTCTGGTCCTTTGGTATCTTGGTACCTGTTATTCCTAGTAAGAAGGCTTCTGGTTTTTTAAACAAAAGTTATTTTAAACATTTTTTCCAGTTCATTATATATCATCTCCCAGAGAATTTTAAGTTACTTTATACATCCACCACATATGATAAAATGTACCTTCTTTTTCTTTACACTTCCAGCAGGTATTTGAACTCATTCTATACATTATTGCTAATTTAACTGGGGTCAAATACCACCAGTACATCATTTTCATATAATTTTATGTCAGTGAACAACGTGCCATAAATTTCAAATCTGTTTTCCATAACCTCTCCCAATCTGCCATTTGTATATTGTGTCCCAAGTCCCAAGCTCTGGCTTCCATCACGGTGTCCCATTGTGCCAGAAGCGGTTTAGTCATGTTGGCCACATGACCCGGAAAGTTGTCTGTGGATAAACACCCGATCGCTCGGCCTGATAGCGAGATGAGCGCCACTCCCCATAGTCGCATTTGACGAGACTGAACCATCCAGGGGTCTTTACACCTTTACATTAACACACAGCTCTATTTCTCCATAACAGGAGAGTCTCTGAAGGCTTGTGATCAGTGTCTTGATGCAGCAGTGGACTCCATAAGGTCCAATACACTGTGTTCAAATCCTGGAAAGTCCACTTACCTTTAGTAGTCAGGCGGTGTTGTGGCCAACCAAGTCCACACCCGCAATTTGGTGCCCTGCTGGGGAGGGTTGCAGCCTGCCTGCGGATTGACCAATTGTGCCAGGCTTAGGTGCAGGCATTCCGCAGGGGGTGGGCGCAACCAGCCAATAGGCATTGCTTGGCCCCGCTCCCTGGGGGGATAACTTGCAGCCTGCCCAGGCCTCCTCCCCAGTTTGTTGTTGGATCTCCCACCCTCCGCCCCCTTTTTCATATGTCTTATTTTCATACTAAGACCTTCCTATGAACACTGTCAGCAGCCATATTTGGGGCCTGGTGTCAGAACTCCGCACGCCCGAGCTACTCCTCCTCGGACATTCTCCGTCATCTCCTCCGACAGTGATTAACGACCTAAGCCTTTGATGAGGCTCCAGGCACATTCCCATTCCGCAGAGTATACAAACATCAGCAGAAGGACGAGAAATATATGAGCTACATTGCTACGTTTTATTTCTAACTACGCAGGACAGAAAAGAATACACTTCTGCTCTCTGTGAAGGCAGAGAACCAACTGGAACAAAGAAACAGGAAACCAGTAATAACAACATCCATCTCCCGTGAGACTTCCAGCAGTCTGGAATGTAAACGGAGTCTTGTGACTCCAAAAACTGCACAGTGGCATAAACAGAAATCTTAACACCTGGCAGGAATTTTTCCATTTTGCAACTTGGCCCTGGCCATTTGATTTTCGCCTTCCTCATAGCAATCCTCACAACTTTGTGAGGTTAGGCATTGGGTAAGCCTTAGTCTTGGCTGGAGGGGAGGTTACAGCCTCTGTCCACCACTCCTTGGTTAAGGGTATCCTGTTAAAGGGATCTGTGAGGAGTTGCTTCTGTCCGGATGCCCAGCAGGGGGCTAGGGCCATAGCACTCCTCCAACAGGGGCCCCTTGGTGGTTACCCCTACTTGATGTAGGTCATGGGGGGCAGGTGTGGATTACCCTTAGATGCACCCCCAGCAGATGGACTGGGGTGGAATAAATGGCTATACGCAATGCCGATGCCAAACCATTCACATCTGTAATCAATAGAGTTGTGGCTTATTTGGACCCAATGTTATGCTCTTGTCTTGTCTGATTTTTCATCACTTAGGGAGTGACAGGAACACAGGAGCTTGACACACAATTTGTAGGCTCTTTGGATGATTCCCACTTCTAGGTGGAGTTGCACTTCCTCTAAAGGAGCAAGTGCATAGTTTGGGGGCAATATTGGATACACCTTTGTCACTAGAGACCCACGTGTCCTCTTTGGCTGTTTGTGACCACTGGAGTAATGGAAAACTTGGAGATGGACTACTGCAATGCACTCTTTCTGGGGCTGCCCTTGGGTCTGGTGCAGAATCTCTAGTTGGTGCCAAATGATGTAGCCAGATTGTCCTTGCGAGATTTTGGTCAAGAACATCTGGCACCCCCCCCCCATTTGAAGGACTATCCACTTAAACCTATTTTCTGCTTCCTGCAACTTCCATTCCTGATCCACCAGAGGACCTCCTCTCTTATTCCATGACTACTAAGCTTACCCAGGAGGCACCTTGTTGAATGCTTTTTTTGGAAGTCCAAGTGTTGTTTGTCTGTTTCTTTATTAAATTTCTACACCGCCCTTCACCCGATGATCTCAGGGTGGTTCACAGCATAAAAATACAGGATAAGACCAAAAAGTATATAATAAAAACAAGAACAAAAACAAAACAAGAAACCTACAAAAAATCTGCTGAATCGCCTCTGTCTTTATGTGAAATTTCAGTTCCCTTGTTCCCCTCTCAAATTCATCAGAATAGCCCTATCCTGTGTTAGCATCACAGGGGGGGGGGGGGATTCTGCCAGAGCTCACGTAGAATAGTTCAGGTAACTTCTAACTCTTAATCTTGGTACTTTCCACCAATCTTTGGCATTTGCATCTCACAGTTTGGAGGCAGATCTTGGAGTTTTCGCAAACATGTTTTTCTTCAGCCCTGCAGTTGCAAGTGGACCTGCATAAAGTGTTTAGGAACTTGCAGAGGTGGTACTACTTCTCCATATAATTATCAAAATGATAGTGTGTGTGGTTTTTTTGCTTCCAAAGATCACATTTGAGTCCACTAAACGTGATGTTATGGATATGAGGCAGAAAGGTCTGGCAGATATATGCCTCCTAAGCCACTCAAAACTTGGGGCGGCTGAGATTTAGGACAGATGATACCTGCACCAGAATGAGGTTGGCTTGACTTCTCTCCACTTCAGATGTGATCCCTCTGCAGGGCTTCGTTAGTAAGAAGAAAGTTACTGCATCTTGCAAGGACCACAACAAAAGACTTCTAATTCTTTGTAAGGGAGGTGCTCGTTCCTGGGAGGAAAAAGATGGTCCTCATTCTACTGCTTCTACTGCCTTATGGGGACTGTGGGAAACTGAAGACAAAATGCCTCTTGTCTTTGGAAAGGGATGAGATAGATTCACCTAATTATTTCAGGCCAGGAGACCACCTCATCAGTGGGGTCATCTCTGCCACAAACACTGTGTTTCATCCTCATATCTTTAGCCAATGTCCTTCCACCAGCTTTTATTGGTAAGACATTTTGTGGGGATGGAGTTCCTGGTGTTCCACTTGCTATCATTTCCATGAGATCCAACTCATCTCCAGTTACTTTCAGGGGCCTTTCTCATGATCTGGTACCTGCCTTTAAGAACATAAGGAGATCCCACTGGCAGATAAATTTGGGGGTGATGAGGCTCTCAGCGGCTACCAGTCACAATGGCTATGTTCTCCATTCACTGTCACAGGCACTATGCCTCTGGGTACCAGTAACTGAGAATCTCAAGTAGGGGAAGAGTTCTTGTGCTTCTCAGTTTTCCATGTGCATCTGGTTGGCCGCCTTGAGAATGCTGGAACAGATGAGCCTTGGGGCTGATTCTGCAGGATTTTTTTGAAAGAGAGGTATAGCTGAATATTAGAGGTAGAACAGAAATATCACTTGGACAGTGCTGGCATGTATATAATTTCTCCCCCCAGGAAAGGACCCACAAAGTACTGGCAGCTCCTCTCCTTCTTGTATGCCATTCAAGCGATCAACCAGAATCAAAAGCTGTTACCCAACATCACCCTGGGCTACAGCATCCATGAGAACTTTTTTGATGGAAGGGTGACCTATGATGCTTTGCTAGACATGTTGTCAATTGGGCAGCTGAACTTTCCAAACTACAGCTGTGGTAAACAGACTCACTTACTGGCTGTTCTCGAAGGGTCCGACTCTCAAAACTCCATCCAGATTTCAAACGTGTTGGGCATCTATAAAATCCCACAGGTAGGAATGGAGAGAGGTATAATAGCATTATGATATTGGCAGTCTTATTTTCAACTACCCTCCTGTTGATCCCTAGCATGAAATTTGCCTTCTTTACGGCTGCCACAACCTTCAAGGAAATCACTGTTCCCACCAAAGGGTCCTTGCACTAGACCTTCCTCCTTCCTAAGACCCTCCCAATCTCATGTTGGGCTTAGAAATATTTAGGCTTTGATCTGAAATCAAACAAGATACAATTCTTCCTTCTCTTCCCAGGTCACTTATGCTTTTGTCTCTCATGTTCTGAATGATAAGAGGCATTTCCCTTTTTACTACCGGATGCTCCCCAAAGAAGAAGCCCTGTACCCAGGGATTGTCAAGCTGCTCCAGCACTTCCGATGGACGTTGATTGGCCTCCTTGCACCAGACACCGACAATGGAGAGAGGTTCCTGAAGAGCTTGACACCCGTGCTCATCAAGAGCGGAGTCTGTGTTGTCATCTCACAAAGCATCCAAGGACTGAATACAAATGGAGTATACATGCCTCGTCTTCCATTCCGCAAGTGGAGGCAAGTGCATGTATTTGTTTACTATGGGGAAATGACTTATTTCTTAGATGGACTACTCATCATACAAAAGTTTTTTGACATAGGGATGAAATCCATTTTTGGGAAAATCTTCATCACAACAGTTTTGTGGGATGTCGCCCTGGAGCTGATGTATAATGACATATCTTTCCAACACATCCATGGTATATTTTCCTTCTTCACTGAGACAAGTAAAGGGGCAAAATACGATGATTTTCTACCCTTTTTCTTTGATATTAAGAAGTTTTGGGAGGGTGCTTTTAATTGTTTCTATTTAAAGCATGCATTCTCAGTGAAAGGCCAGACAAGATGCAGAGAGAGAGGGAAACTGGAGAGGCTTCCCCAAGATGATCTGGAAAGAATCCTCTCTCTAGACAGCTACAGGATCTACAACACTCTGCAAGCCGTGGCTCATGCCTTAAATGCTGCATATTCATCTAGATCTAAGCAGAGGGGAACTGAGAGAATGGGACTTCAAAGGCTACAGCCATGGCAGGTATTTTCTTTCCCTTCATAGACATCTCAACTGAGCATGACAATTGATTGTATTGTTGCAGATATTGAATATTGCGCAGTTTGAAATGATTGGAAGCATAAGAACTGGAAGCATTCATTTCCTTTTGGAAATGAATTATTGTCCAGGCGCATAGAAATATTATTCACTCTTTACTGGCAGAACTCTTTATAACAGAATGAAAACATCATTCTGTCCAGCACAGGCTCGGGATCTCTCTCTCTCTCTCTCTCTCTCTCTCTCCATCTCTCTCTTTCTCCTGCCTTTCAGCCTCCAGGCTGTTTGCTTTACCTTCTGGAGAGCTTCCTTTACCAAACTCTATTGAGTTTTGGAGCCAAAGACAAAAAGGCAACTCCCTTCAAAAAGGAGATATTGCAATCCAAAACCTTCATCACATGATCTAAGGTTACAACACTCACATGTTAAACCAGTTAGTTAATCTTAATCTCAGCAAGAGCCCAGAGCCTTTTAGAAAAAAACTACTATGGAAAAAACCCAAAGTTTGCAAAACACATTACCCATTTTCCATTTTGAACCTTCCTTTATACATATACATTTTTCATTTCTGTTTGCTATTTTTATTCTTGCCTCATTGCACAGCCCCCCGAGCAACTGCTCCCATCATGTGCCCAATTCTCCTTTCCCCACAAGTTGGAATTATTTTTGGCAGGGGAGATGACATTGATCAGGCTGTCTCTAGTCTCTATTCCTTTGACACCCGCTTGTCTCTGCTCTGGCTCTCTGCTCCCTCCACCAAGCTCCTGCCTTTCCGTGCTGAAGCCCATATTAGAGATTTCATTCAGTTTGCCTTGAAAGGAAAAACAAACCTCATTCACTCTTTCTGAACGAATCCAAGGGGGCAGCATCCTTCAAAATACATGCTTACTAGGAGAAAATGACACAGAAATGCTGAAGAATTCTGATGAGTTTCTATTATTATTATTATTTAAAAAATGCTTCAGAAATGTGGAGAACTGAATTTAAGATTGGTGTTTGTGTGTGTGAGAGAAAACAGTATGAACCAAAAGTGACAAGATCTCTCCATTACTATTTGAGTTTGCAACCAGCCCTAAGCAAAGGGGAAGTGGATTGTCAGTATGCTTCCATTATTATTATTATTATTATTATTATTATTATTATTATTATATAATTTTAATTAAATTTTCAATCTAACAATTCCAAATAAACATTTTACAAATATCCAATGACTTCCCTTCTTCTCTTTCCTTGGTCCATTTTACATCTTATACACCCCTGCATATTTTACTATAACCATTCAAATCAGTTTTCTACTTTTACATCCATTAAACATTATTTACGTGGTTGAATTTATCTTAATGCTGTCACCATTTTCAGCTGTATACAGTTATTTTCCCTATACTCAATAAATGCTTTCCACTCTTCTTTCAATGTATCTTCTTCTTGCTCTCTTATTCTGTATGTTAAATCTCCAATTTCTGCATATTCTGTCCACTTAAGCTGCCAATCCTCTTTAGCTGGGACCTCGCTCACTTTCCATTTCTGGGCCAGCAAAACAGGGGCCTATGCTTCCCTTTATTCTAAATGCTCTCATCTTTGCTTCTGTTCCAGCTCCACCCTTTCCTAGGAAACACCCAGTTCTACAATTCTTCCATGGACAGAGTGTATTTGGATGAGAACGGGGAGCTGGCAGCCGACTTGGACATTGTGAACTGGGTGGTGTTCCCCAATAAATCCGTCCTCAGAGTGAAGTTTGGGAGTATCGACAGACAGGGATCCCCAGACCTGAAGTGCTCCATCGACCAGGAGGCCATTGTGTGGCCCAAGTGCCTCAATCAGGTGACGGGGAATGGGAATCATGCCTGTCATTTTGCTGTCTTTTCTATGAGCTCTAATAAGTGCTCCCTGTTCTGTGGGCTGCTGCCCTCAGTTGCCTGTCAACTCCAGCACTGGGCCGTTGTTCCAGATAGTACCTACAGCTCCTCTGCTCAGCTGGGTGCCAAAGAAGGCTTCCTGCTAAACTGTGTGAATGGGGAAAGGGGGGTTCCTCGCTTTTCTCTTGTTGCATGAATTTTATTAGTAGTGAATAGCTCATGGCCCATATACAGAACTTTATTTAATGGAGGTCCTTTGTTTTTTTCTGAATTTAATCATGAATCATTCATGTAATGGACAGTGATGGGAAATGCTGAGTTTCAAGCTATAGTCCAGATGCTACAGCAGATGACAACATACTATGCCTCAAAGAACAATTCTCATTGACGCTCTTCGTCTTTGTGCCTAGACCCTTCCTACTTCCAGGTGTGTGGAAAGCTGTCGCCCTGGATCCGTCAAGGTGATTCAGGAAGGGAAGCCTCTTTGCTGTTATGAATGTCTTCCCTGTGCAGAAGGGACCATCTCCACTCAGGAAGGTGGGTGACTCCAAGGGAAAGGCTGGCCTTGGGGAAGAGAGAAGGGTTCAGTCAGGAATCTCTCAAAACCATTTTTGGGCAGGATCAGGCTGGTATGCTTCATGTGTGGGAGAGAACTGGGTGGTTCAAATCATCATCATCATCAATCTCTTTTTATGATTATAGTTTACGATATTGTTCTAAAATGCATCATCATCATCATCAACATCATATATATATAAATATGATCAAATGTGAAGGAGGGAGGTCTAAACCACAAAGCCTCTTGGTCTTGCTGATCGGAAGGGCAGCAGTTTGAAACTACGCGACGGACTGAGGTCCCATTTCTCTCTGAGCTTCTTCCATCCTAGCAGTTCGAAAGCACACCACTGCAAGTAGATGGATAGGTGTCACTGCAGCGGGAAGGTAAACGGTGTTTCCGTGCGCTCTGGCATTCGTCATGGTGCCCCTTTGCACCAGAAGCGGTTTAGTCATGCTGGCCACATGACCCAGAAAGCTGTCTGTGGACAAACACCAGCTCCCTTGGCCTGAAGCAAGATGAATGCTGCACCCCATAGTTCTCTTTGACTGGACTTAACTGTCCCGGGGTCCTTAAGGAGGGAGATTGTTATGGACCTAGGATAGATATTAGACTTCTGCACAGACCCCTGGTCCTCCTTTGGCCCTGGTATAGGGGGCTCCAAGCAGCCCAACCTGCCAGAGGCCAAGCTGGGAATCTCCAGCCCTGGAATCTGTCCCACATTTCTTCGGGTTAGAGCTAATGTTTAGAAAAACCTAATTAAATACCTGTAGTGATCTGTGGCTGTCCCAGACTGACTTGGTCTACAACTGAATCCCTCCCCAGAGGCTAGATACTGCTCAGGGCTTGGCTGAATCCAGAGTAGTAGACATTACTCTTTCTCTCTCTCTTTTGCAGATGCAGACCATTGCAAAAAATGCCCAGAAAATCAGCATCCAAACATGAACCGAGATCAATGTGTGTTCAAGCATATCACCTTCCTAGCCTATGAAGAATCTCTGGGGGTTGTCCTACTTTCCCTTGCCCTCCTGGGGTCCTTAGCCACAAGCTTTGATTTAGGAATCTTTATTAAATACAACGAAACTCCCATAGTCAAAGCCAACAACCGGGACCTCTCCTACATCCTCCTCGTCTCCCTCCTGCTTTCCTTTTTGTCCTCCTTCCTGTTCATTGGGAGGCCAAGGAAAGGGACCTGCCTTCTCCGACAAACAGGCTTCAGCATCATCTTCTCTGTTGCTGTTTCTTCTGTGTTGGCAAAAACCATCACTGTGGTTCTGGCCTTCCTGGCCACCAAGCCAGGGAACTCAGTGAGGAGATGGCTGGGGAAGAGTCTGGCCAACTCCATTGTCATTTCCTGTTCCTGTGTCCAAGTTGTCATCTGCATGATCTGGCTGGGGATCTCGCCACCATTCCCAGACTCTGACATGCACTCCCAGCCTGGGGAGATCATCCTGCAATGCAACGAAGGGTCTGTGGCCATGTTTTATGTTGCCCTTGGGTACATGGGCTTCTTGGCGGCCATCTGCTTCATGGTGGCTTTCCTAGCCAGGAAGCTGCCTGGGGCCTTCAATGAAGCCAAGCTGATCACCTTCAGCATGCTGGTCTTCTGCAGTGTTTGGGTGTCCTTTGTGCCCACCTACCTGAGCACAAAAGGGAAGTTCATGGTAGCCGTGCAGGTCTTCTCTATCTTGGCCTCCAGTGCTGGGCTCCTGGGCTGCATCTTTATTCCCAAATGCTACATTATTTTGTTGAGACCTGATCTGAACACAAAGGAGCACCTGACAGCAAAAACTAAAGATAGCATCTGATTCTTAAAATATTATTTTTCAGGAAGGTAGAGAAGTGATGTTCTTGAAAAATGATGTTTCAATTTAAAAAATCATTACGCTCATTTGATCATGTAGAACAAACCAACTTAATGGAAATAGTTATGAAATTTGGCTGAAAATTTGTTAAAACTTTGGAAGATATAGATCACGTAGATCACAGGGAATTCAAACTACCAAAATTTTGTAATTATTCTTGGAACGGAACAAGGATGTCCACTGTCACTCCTGTTATTTCTCCAAGTGAATCTCCAGCCCCCGGCTCTCTCACTTCCTCATTCATCATCACCTCCTCTGCGGGTGCTGCTAAGTACCCTCTGTCTTTGAGCTCTTTGCTCTCCTACTTTTAAGGCTCGCTGGGTTCTGGGAGATGGTGTGTCTAGAATGGTTTCTAATGACATGTCAGCCAGGTGTTGCTCTGGCTCTCTCATGATTTCTCAACTTTCCCCCTCATCTGCCTCTGAGCTGTGACTTCCCTCAAAGCCCTGTTGTAAATCTATACTGTCTTCCTCTTCCTCCTCCCTGGGGGGGTCAGGATGGAGAGGTGGCCTCCCCCATTCCTCCCTGGCCCTTGGTCATCTTGGTCAGCCTCCACCCCATGCCTGTCAACTCATCAATATCTTCCTTAATTTATGGTGCCCAGAACTGGACACCGTATTCCAGGTGTGGTCTGACCAAGGCAGAATGGAGTGGGACTTTTACGTCCCTTGATCTGGACACTATACTTCTGTTGAAGCAGACTAAGATTTCACTTTTATAAACTTTATAGAACTGTTTAGAACTTTTACAGCTGCCTGGAACTTCCAAAACTGTATTGGAGAATCACGGGAGGCAGGAGCCATCCGTACTGCAGACACCAAGAAGCAATCAGGGTGCGTCGCGCAATCAAAGTGGTGCGGGAACTTTATGATCCTTGTGTTCAGGACCCTTGTGTTGCTGGGACCCATAGATGGCTGTGGGGACATGCAACAGACCACGCTTATAGAGAGTTTGCATGAAACCCACAAAAATGGTTAGCTCCATTGGGCCCTTAACTTTAGAAAAGGGGGGAGTTTCAGGGAGCATGTGGAAGATTGGGGGAAATCAAAACCCATTCCTCCTGATCAGAATTGATGAGTTGATGACCACTGTAAGCAGATGAAAACATTAGCAAGATTGCAGTAACACTTGTAATGTAGCAATTGCTATGGAGAAAATGGAGTGATGTAAAATATGGACTATTGAACAGTATGCAGTTGAACCCATGGAGGGGAATGTGAGAAGTCCAAAGATTTGGAGAGATCTTTAAATATAGATATGTATGGTTGTATTGTTATAATCTTATACTTGTAAAATCAAATAAAAACTATTAAAAGAAAAGAATTGATGAGTTGGTTGTGTTGAGTGCTCACAGCCCATCCCAAGCAAAACATTCAGGTTCATTTGGCCCTTAAATTATAATGGGGGCTGAAGAGGCCACATAGGTCAGGGGGACTTGAAATCCATTACTTGTGATCAAGAACAAGAGGAAATTCACACAGGGGGTTCAAGCAACCCACCCTGAAAACAATATTTAGGTTCATCCCTCTCTTGAACCAAAATAGGATTTCAGGGGCCACCTGGAAGGTTGGGGTGCTCTAACACATCCCTTGGGATTGCGGGGGGATGAGATGGTTGTGCACAACCTGCCACCCTCAAAAATATGTTTGTGGTGACATTTAAAACTACCCCGTTTGGGGTGTCCTAAAAGCACGAGGGAAAGAAGGAAGAGCACAGCCACTTTTCATTTGTGATGTAGGCTTTTTGCTCTATCCCTCTCACTGTCTGCAGCTGTTTAGGGAATTGACAAGACGGGATATTTTATGCACCAGACTTTTCAGACTCAGGGCGAGAAATTATGAATCTCTGGAGAAATCCCTGGGAAAAATAAGAATTTTTATTAGGCGGGGAAGCATCGCCCTGGCAACCTTCTGGAGTCTCTCTGTGGCTTGAGGAGCAGATGCAGAGCTGGAGAAAACATGTTTGCAAGAACACAGAGAAGCAGCTGCCCTGTTTTGACATGGGCCAGCATAGGGTGTAAATGTCAGCTTGGACTTTAAATGGCAATGCACCTTCGTTGGGGTCAGGACCAATATATTCTTTTAGAAAGTATGCAAATATATATACACTCGACATAGTGTACCTACATCTGAACACTGTGAACTCATGAAACCCACTCCCTTTACAAGATTATTATTATTATTATTATTATTATTATTATTATTATTAATCATAATAATAATTTATGGGGTTTATTTACCGTTGTATACATAGAGGTTTCAGCGGAGTTCACAGAAAAGATCACAACATATATAACCAGAATAAAAACAACAACCCAATAACACCCACCCCCTGAAAGGAGCCACATTTTAAAAGGGTATAGGATGTCAATCAGGTCAACCAAAGGCCTGGTTAAAGAGGAAGGTTTTTGCCCGGTGCCTAAAGGTGTATAATGAAGGTGCCAGTGTTAGAATCATAGAATCATAGAATCATAGAGTTGGAAGAGACCACAAGGGCCATCGAGTCCAACCCCCTGCCAAGCAGGAAACACCATCAGAGCACTCCTGACATATGGTTGTCAAGCCTCTGCTTAAAGACCTCCAAAGAAGGAGACTCCACCACACTCCTTGGCAGCAAATTCCACTGTCGAACAGCTCTTACTGTCAGGAAGTTCTTCCTAATGTTTAGGTGGAATCTTCTTTCTTGTAGTTTGGATCCATTGCTCCGTGTCCGCTTCTCTGGAGCAGCAGAAAACAACCTTTCTCCCTCCTCTATGTGACATTCTTTTATATATTTGAACATGGCTATCATATCACCCCTTAACCTCCTCTTCTCCAGGCTAAACATGCCCAGCTCCCTTAGCCGTTCCTCATAAGGCATCGTTTCCAGGCCTTTGACCATTTTGGTTGCCCTCCTCTGGACACGTTCCAGTTTGTCAGTGTCCTTCTTGAACTGTGGTGTCCAGAACTGGACACAGTACTCCAGGTGAGGTCTGACCAGAGCAGAATACAGTGGCACTATTACTTCCTTTGATCTAGATGCTATACTCCTATTGATGCAGCCCAGAATTGCATTGGCTTTTTTAGCTGCTGCATCACACTGTTGGCTCATGTCAAGTTTGTGGTCAACCAAGACTCCTAGATCCTTTTCACATGTAGTGCTCTCAAGCCAGGTGTCACCCATCTTGTATTTGTGCCTCTCATTTTTTTTGCCCAAGTGCAATACTTTACATTTCTCCCTGTTAAAATTCATCTTGTTTGTTTTGGCCCAGTTCTCTAATCTGTCAAGGTCGTTTTGAAGTGTGATCCTGTCCTCTGGGGTGTTAGTCACCCCTCCCAGTTTGGTGTCATCTGCAAATTTGATCAGGATGCCCTTGAGTCCATCATCCAAGTCGTTGATAAAGATGTTGAATAAGACCGGGCCCAAGACAGAACCCTGTGGCACCCCACTAGTCACTCTTCTCCAGGATGAAGAGGAACCATTGATGAGCACCCTTTGAGTTCGGTCAGTCAGCCAGTTACAAATCCTCTGAGTGGTAGCATAGTCAAGACCGCATTTTACCAGCTTCTTTACAAGAATATCATGGGGCACCTTGTCAAATGCCTTGCTGAAATCAAGGTAGGCTACATCCACTGCGTTCCCTTCATCTACCAGGCTTGTAATTCTGTCAAAAAACGAGATCAGGTTAGTCTGACATGACTTATTTTTCAGAAATCCATGCTGACTATTGGTGATCACAGCATTCCTTTCTAGGTGTTCACAGACTGTTTGCTTAATGATCTGCTCCAGAATCTTCCCTGGTATTGATGTCAGACTGACTGGGCGGTAATTATTTGGGTCTTCTCTTTTCCCCTTTTTGAAAATAGGGACAACATTTGCCCTCCTCCAGTCTGCCGGGACTTCGCCTGTTCTCCAGGAATTCTCAAAGATGACTGCCAGTGGTTTTGAGATCACATCTGCCAGTTCTTTTAATACTCTTGGATGCAGTTCATCTGGCCCTGGAGACTTGAATACATCTAGACTAGCCAAGTATTCTTGTACTATCTCCTTAGTTATTCTGGGCTGTGTTTTCTCTGCTGAATCATTTGCTCCAAATTCTTCAGGTCGGGCATTGTTTTCTTTATCGGAGAAGACTGAGGCAAAGAAGGCATTGAGGAGTTCAGCCCTTTCTGTGTCCCCTGTTTGCATTTTACCATCTTCTCCTCTGAGTGACCCCACTGTTTCTTTGTTCTTCCTTTTGCTACGAACATACCCATAAAAGCCTTTTTTGTTGCCTTTAACCTCTCTAGCAAGCCTGAGTTCATTCTGTGCTTTAGCTTTTCTGACTTTGTGTCTACACGTGCTGGCTATTTGTTTGAATTCCTCTTTGGTGGTTTCCCCCCTTTTCCATTTTTTGTACACATCCTTTTTTAATCTTAACTCAGTTAAAAGTTCTTTAGATAGCCACCCTGGCTTCTTTAGGCACCTTCCATGTTTCCGTCTCATTGGTATTGCCTGAAGTTGTGCTTTTACTATCTCCCTCTTAACAAACTCCCAGCCATCATGAACTCCCTTTCCTTTTAGTATTACTGTCCATGGGATCTCACCCAGCACTTCCCTAAGTTTTATGAAGTCGGCTTTCTTAAAGTCAAGAAATTGAGTCCTAGTATGCTTGGCTGCTCCTTTCCTCTGTATAGTAAACTTCAGAAGAGCATGATCACTCGCGCCTAATGATCCTTCCACTTCTACCCCACTAACCAGGTCATCAACATTGGTTAGGACCAGATCTAAAATGGCTGTTCCTCTTGTTGCTTCTCCCACTTTCTGGACAATGAAGTTGTCTGCAAGGCTAGTGAGGAATCTGTTTGACCTTATGCTCTTGGCTGAGTTTGACATCCAACAAATATCCGGGTAATTGAAGTCCCCCATTACTACTATCTCCCTTCCTTTTGCATGCTTGGCCATCTGTTCCAGGAAGGCATCATCTATGTCCTCCGTTTGGCTTGGGGATCTATAGTAAACTCCCACAATGAGGTCCCTGTTATTCTTCTCTCCCTTAATTTTGACCCAAATGCTCTCACTTTGGCTTTGAGGTTCTGAATCTTGGATCTCTTCACAGGTATACACATCCCTGACATATAACGCCACTCCTCCTCCTTTCTTGTCTGGTCTGTTTCTCTGAAATAGTTTGTATCCCTCCATTATTACATTCCAATCGTGGGACTAATCCCACCAGGTTTCAGTGATTCCTATTATGTCATATTTAGTTTGCTGCACCAAGAGCTCAAGCTCATCTTGTTTATTTCCCATGCTTTGCGCATTAGTGTACAGACATTGAAGTCCATTAATCATTCCCCCGTGTCTCTTATTTAAGGATTTTTTCCTCCCACCACTAGGTCTGCGTGCTGTTTCCTCCATTCGGTCTATGACATTTGGATGATCATCTTCTTCAATTGATAGACTCCTACCTTCAGGACCACTGTCTCCCTCCCCCACATTAGTCAGTTTAAAGCCCTCCTGATGAGGTTTCTGAGATTTTTGGCAAAAACATTCCTCCCAACCGTTGTGAGGTGCAGCCCATCGCTTGCCAGAAGTCCATCTTCAAGAAACTGCAGTCCGTGATCTAAGAATCCAAACCGTTCCTGTTTACACCATTTGCGAAGCCAGTTGTTCACTTCCACTATTTTTCCCTCTCTCCCTGGGCCACGTCGTTCAACTGGTAGGACAGATGAGATGACAATTTGTGCATTTAATTGCTTCAATTTCCTGCCCAGAGCCTCATAATCTCTTTTGATCTTCTGGAGGCTATTGCTTGCAGTGTCATTGGTTCCCACATGAACCAAGAGGAAGGGGTATTTGCCAGTGGGTTTTATGATTCCTTGCAGTCGTTCAGTTACATCTTGGATCTTAGCCCCGGGGAGACAGCACACTTCCCGAGACATCTTGTCAGGCCCACAGATCACTGCTTCTGTTCCCCTCAGTAGGGAATCCCCTATCACCACTACCCGCCTCCTCCTAGGTCTGGTCAGGGTTCTTCCGTGAGCTGTCCGTTCCAAGGTCACCTGCACATTCCCTGAGAACTGACTTTGCTGCTTGTTTTCATATACCTGATCGACTGTAATGAGGGAGAGATCCTCAAATGGAGTCTGCTCTTCGTCTTCCATGCTAGGGGAGAGGACCTCAAAGCGATTGTGTATTTCTAAACAATCAGAGCGAACCCTGGGCCTCCTACTTCTTTGAGTCACGTTTCTCCATATATCTGGCTCCTGTGTTGGTGAACTAGCCTCCTTCTCAGGGGAGTCCCCTGTCTCCTCCTTGGTGGAGACGGTGTGCTCTGTTGCTTCCAAGAAGAGCTCCAGCTGTCTAATTCTTTGGAGCGTAGCTACACGTTCCTCCAGTTGCTGGACTTTGTCTTTTAAGAGGGCAATCAACATTCAATTGCTGCAGGTAAAGCTGCCTGCAACCTTTGGCAAGATGGCAAACATTGCGCAGGAACCGCAGGCGACTGCAGCTGTTCCCTCACCCTCCATCTTGAGAACGTTTCGAATGTTAGTGGACATTCGGCACAGAAACATGCGTGTATACGTTTAAGAAGTTTCTGGGATTAATTGGCTGCAGCTGGCCGTTGCTATAAAAGGAAAAAGCTGAGTTTTGTAGCCTGCCTGCAGGAATAACACCCACCAGAGTTTGAGTTTATTGTTTTGTAATAAAGTCTTCATTTTAGTTTGGGTTTTTACACCTATGTCTCCTGGAGTCACTCTGTCCTCTGCCACCAGCTGGAAATCCCCCTCCAACAGGTTATGGGCCCAGTCCCCAGTCCTGAGTGGGCAGAGACAGAGCGTGAAAAGAACCCAGAGACTGGAAGCAACTCAGCATTTTTCAAGCAGCTGGCTGTGTGAAGGCATCGGCAGGGAGTGTTTGTTTGAGACCAGGAGCCGATCATTTCTTCAAGCCACGTGTGAGTAAGGACTGAGTGGAAAGCTGAAAGCTGAAAGCTGGGGGGAGCCATGGCTGGACCTGGAGCAGGAGCTCAAGAGGGAGCTTCCTATTTTCCAGTAGAGAAACTGGGAGAGTCCAATTATATGTCATGGAGTTTACAGATGCAGGCGTTTTTAAAGAAAGAACCTGGATCTCAGTGTCCGGGCTGAACGATGGGGGTGGAGACGCTCCTGCAGGTATACAGGACCGAGGCCATTTAGGGTTTTCAATGTCAGCACCAACACTTTGAATTGTGCTCGGAAATGTACTGGGAGCCAATGCAGATCTCTCAGGACCGGTGTTATGTGGTCCCGGCGGCCATTCCCAGTCACCAGTCTAGCTGCCGCATTCTGGATTAATTGCAGTTTCTGGGTCACCTTCAAATGTAGTCCCACGTAGAACGCAGTCATCCCCACCAAACAGAACTTTATTTCTGCAATACAACACAACTTTAATACAGGCAACTTGCTGTTTGCACGGGGGTTGCGTTCTGGGTCATTGCACAGCAGCAGACACGCAAAAGCCCATTTCTCGCGCGCCCCCTGTCTTCTAGGGCCGAAAACGACGTGTGGGTTGCACATGTACGTCAATCTATCGCTCGCACAATGGTTCCCACCTGTATAAGAAAAATGCTTCCTAACGTAAGTTAATACCTGCTTATCTCCCATACAGCTGTAACATATAATGCAACTCTAACAGCAACAGCTTGGAAGGAAAAGGAGGAGGGGGAATCAACGATGAAGTATTGAAAGTAGTATTTAAAGTGCATCTTTTAGAAAACCATGTATAAGTAAGGCATCTTTTCTATCTACACTGATGTCCCTATGATGAGCTTTCTACCTGAACAATCTTCCACATTTTCTACGCTAACATCCTGCTGAAGATTTCTTCTTCTGTAGTAGGATTTCTGTTTATCACTGAAACTTATTTCCATGGTTCGTGGACTTCATTCGTTCAGGCAATCAGGGAATCATAGAGTCGGAAGGGCCTGGATGGTAATCTAGTCCAAACCCCTGCAATGGAAGAATCTTAACTAAAGCATTCATGACAGGTGGCTGTCCAACACTCCAAGGAAGGAGAGTCCACAATCTTCCGAGGTGAGGGAGTCCGTTCCACTGTCAAACAGCTCTTACTGTCGGAAATGTCTTCCTGACATTTTGTCAGAATCTCCTTCCTTGGAACTTGAATCCATTGGATCTGATCCTACCCTCCAGAGCAAGAGAAAACAAGCTTGCTCCATCTTCCATGGGACAGACTTTTAGATATTTAAGTTGCTCTATCACATCTCCTCTCAGTTTCCTCCTTTCCAGGCTAAACATACACAACTCCCTCAACTGTTCCTCATAAGGCTTGGTTTCCAGACCCTTGATCATCTTGGTCGCTCTCCTCTGTGCGTACAATCTTCTTAAATGGTGGTGCCCGGAACTGGACACAGTATTCCATGTGTCTGCTGACCAAGGCTAAATAGAGCAGTACTCTTCAGCCTTGGTCAGACCACACCTAGAATGCTGTGTCCAGTTCTGGGCACCACAATTTAAGAACATTATATTTGCAGAAGAGGGAGACCAAGAGCGGTACCAGCACTTTTTCTCTAGAAAAAAGGGTGCCAGAACGGATTCCTCATTGCCCCTTCACCGTTGCCCCCCCCCCCACCGTGTGAGTACTTCTGTGACAGGCTGTTGCGCTCACAGCATTCAATTTCTGATCACGGCAGGTTCAACTAAGACCACTAGATCCTTTTCACAAGTACTACTGGCTAGCTAAGTGTCCCCCATCTTATACATGTGGGGCTGGTTATTCCTGCCTGAGAACCTTACATTTGTCCCTACTGAAATTCATTTCATGATTCTAAGCTCACATCCTTCTGGGAGTTTCTCCATTTATCACCGAAACTTTAATCCACGCTTCATGTGCTGGGTTCTTTCGTGCTCCATAAATGTTCTGCAAATGAGCCAACTCCTGGCTTCTTCAACGTGAAGACAGTTGGGTCCATGGAGGCTCTTTCCACACACTTATATGGATGGTTCTGTGTGGCTTCCTTGGTGCACTTTAAGGTTTCCGCTTACAGGGAAGCATTTCCCACAAACTTTGCATTCATACGGTTTCTCCCCTGTGTGGATGCGCCGTTGAACCTTAAGATGCGACAACAAACAGAAACTCTTTCCACATTCCTCACATGTAAACGGCTTCTCCCCCGTGGGAGTTCTCAGATGAAAACTGAGACCATGGGCCTCCACAAAGCCCTTTCCACATTCCATACACTTGTATGGCTTCTCCCGGGTGGATTCTCTGATATTTAGTAAGGGTCCCATAATAGCTGAAGCTCTTTCCGCACTCCAGGCATCAGGTGTGGGTCCTTTTGGATCCCCCACCCGTCATTCGCTGCAACCCCCCCTTTGCTTTCCCCAACAGGAGCCAACTCCTAGGGGCTGAGGGGTCTCTGCCCTCCTCCAATAAAAAAATTGAGGGGACAGCCTCACCACCCCCACCCTGAAGTTGATGGGCATTGCCATTCAAATGGTGTGCATGCATGGGGTTGATTATGCGGGTCGGGGCTGGTGTGCCCCCCTACCTTCCCTTCTCTCTGCACCTCCCGGCTTTTGCTTTTGCTAAAGCTGAAGGTGTGTCTCCACCCTCATCATTCAGCCCAGACACTGAGGTCCAGCACCGAGGGCCTTCTGGCAGTTCCCTCACTGCGAGAAGCCAAGTTACAGGGAACCAGGCAGAAGGCCTTCTCGGTAGTGGCATGCCCTCCCTTCAGATGTCAAAGAGAACAAGAACTACCAGACTTTTAAAAGACATCTGAAGGCAGCCCTGTTTAGTGAAGCTTTTAATGTTTAATAGGTT
This sequence comes from Podarcis filfolensis, assembly GCF_964270895.1. Taxonomy (NCBI): domain Eukaryota; kingdom Metazoa; phylum Chordata; class Lepidosauria; order Squamata; family Lacertidae; genus Podarcis; species Podarcis filfolensis. Next base: position 2,981,518 of record NC_139605.1, on the reverse strand, counting down.
ATTGTATTTTAATATTCTGTTGGAAGCCTCCGAGAGTGGCTGGGGAAAACCCAGCCAGAAGGGTGGGGTATAAATAATAAATTAAATTAATCTGTCATGGATGCTTAAGCTGAGGTCCCTGCATTGCACGGGGCGCGGGGGGGGGGGGGGGCAGGCGCAGTTTGGACTAGAAGTTCTATGGGGTCCCTTCCAACTCTTACGATTCAGCCCTGCTTAGGAAAGTTTTTAATGTCTGGTGTTTTTATTAATTTATTATTATTATTATCACTATCAATTCTGTGTGGTTTGGCGCAAACATGTTTCTCTCCACTTGTGCCACCTGTAGTTGGAGCCACAGAGTCCAGGTTGTCGCAGAGGTGCTGGCGGTGATTCTCTCCCCCCTTGTAATTATCAAAATCACTGTGATTTATTCTCTCGCTCTCTGCAACACTCCATGGTTGTTTCCCTGCCTTCGAGTCCAACAGCAACGAAAAGCAGAATCTAGTCACATCTTGAACAGAGCCCCAGGGAAATTGGTGCAAAGTTGGTGCATAAAGGGGTCGTTTGCCACTGAGATCCTGGGTGGAGGTTTAGGGTAGTTGCAGGGCAGCAGACTCTGTTGGAGCGAGAAGAGAGCTGCAGCTCAGAGGTAGAGCATCTGCTTTGCATGCAGAAGGTCGCAGGTTCAATCCCTGGCATTTCCAGGTACCTCTGGGGAGAGACCCTCGGCCTGAAAGCCCGTAGAGCTGACTGCCACTCAGAATAGGCAGTAGTGATGTAAATGAACAGATTTCGTATAAGGCATTTATCCAGGTTCCTGATCCTACCATCATACACTTCGTCTCTGAATTTCTAGCTGGGCTCCTGGCTGAGTGAAGACCCTGCAGTTGAGGGCAGTCTCAGGGGAGGTAGCAGGCAGAGCCAACATGATCATCCTCATTCTGCTTCTCCTGCTAATGCCCCGCGACGTCTATGGGGCAGCAAAGGCAAAATGCCCCTTGAATCTGATCCCAGATGAAAACGAAGCTGTGAATTACTACATGCCAGGAGACCACCTCATTGGTGGAGTCCTGTCTCCAAAAAGGGGTTTCTTTGAACCATTCCTGTTTTCCAAACCTCCATTGTCTAAGACTATAGCGTAAGTCCCAGAATGAATGTTTTGAATAAATTCTTTTATGCAACTGACAGATGGAAAAGTATTTCCCCCCCTTTCTTTTCTTCCTTTCCCCTCCTTTTTAAGCTTTTAGGAAGAACTTCCTGACAGTAAGAGCTGTTTGACAGTGGAATTTGCTGCCAAGGAGCGTGGTGGAGTCTCCTTCTTTGGAGGTCTTTAAGCAGAGGCTTGACAACCATATGTCAGGAGTGCTCTGATGGTGTTTCCTGCTTGGCAGGGGGTTGGACTCGATGGCCCTTGTGGTCTATTCCAACTCTATGATTCTATGATTCTATGATTCTAAGCTTTACCTTCAACTTCAGTGTCCTCTGCTCTGGGCCATTGTTGGGGTCCAAGGGTCACACACACACACACACACACACACACACACACACATTAGGGGGCTGAGGGATTGATAGAAGGACCCTGTGTGAGGGGCAAGGATGATCTCCCAGGGTGAGAGACTGGGAGAAGAAGGAAAGCTCCCAGCTGAGAACTGGGAGGGTCCACCACTTTCTGTTAATGACAAGGGTTAAGAGCTACCTTTGAGAGAGGACTCTGTGAGAACTCGTTCTCTGTTTTTGTGTTTATTTAAATTTGTTTCTTTATGCTTGCTGAACACCATTTGCCACTTTAATGCTCATTTGTCCAGTTTGGGTGAATCATTTGCAGAGTGTCCGTAACGAGGTACTGGCATGTCTTCTCCTTCCTGATCGCCATTTGTGAGGTCAACCAGAACCCCAAGCTCTTACCCAACGTGACCCTGGGATACAGCTTCTATGAGAACCTTTTCAATGAAAGAATCACTTCCGATGCCGTGATAGACCTGCTTGCGGGTGGCGAAAGCAGCAACATCCCAAACTACCAGTGTGGGAAACGGAATAACCTGCTGGCTGTTCTTGAAGGGGCCAATTCAGACATCTCCAGACAGATTTCAACCGTGCTGAGCATGTACAAAATCCCACAGGTATCTACTCTCTGAGTAAATCAAGAACGAGCCTTTTCTTGAAGCCCATTCTTGAGATTCCACCACAATTGAGGGTGCCCCCCAAAACAAGAGTTTGGGGGAGGATGAAATCTCCCTTTATAGAGATAAAATAGAAAAGATGCAAACTTGAAACTTGAGATGTATATTTTCAGGATGATTGTAATTTTTGTAATTTTTAAAACTGCATTTTAAATCATTGTAATCTTGGAAGTGAAGGGTGAAGGGCAGGTGAATCACCATAAACATAATACAATAAAACCATCTCTGTACACACACGCACCATAATGTTGTTGTTGTCACCCATCTGTCTTGAGAGACAGTGGACTGTTATCATGATGACACTTGTCTTTTCCTCTTTCCTCATTAGCTCAGCTATGGCTTTGCTCTTGATGACAAAACCCAGTTCCCTTTTGTCTACCGGATGTTCCAAAACGAAGAAGCCCAGTGCCTGGGGATTGTCAAACTGCTCCTGCATTTTGGGTGGATGTGGGTCGGCCTCTTTACCCCAGACAATGACAACGGAGAAAGGTTCAGGAGGGCTTTGACATCTCAGCTCATCGGGAACAACATCTGCGTTGCCTTCTCCAAAAGGCCGTATGAAACATGGTTCCAGAGTGACTCTCCAGACATGTGGAGACGAGTCAATGTATTTGTTTGCTATGCGGACTCTGGCTTTGCTTTTGGTCCTGTTGTCACGGTGCAACAAATCCTGGAAGAGAAGCTGACAGCAGCTGCGGGGAAAGTCTGGATCACCACAGCTGTGCAGGACATCAACATGATCTTGTATTATGATTTTGCCTTGTTCCGGCACATTCTCGGCTCGTTCTCATTCACGAAGACAAGCAAGCAGGTGAAACACGACTTCTACAAACCATATTCCTCCTTTCTCGAGTCACTTTGGAAGAGCGCATTTGACTGTCCCAAGCACGAGTTGTCTGTGAAAGGCTGGACAAGATGCACAGTGCATGAGGAAATGGATCTCCTGCCACAACGTGAGCGTGAAAGGATCCTGTCCCAGGACAGCTACAGGAACTACGACATTGTCCAGGTCCTGGCCCATGCTTTGAATGCTGTTTATTCACAGAGATCCAAGCACAAGGTCACAGGGGAAGGTGCTAGGTTGGAACTTCAAAGGCTGCATCCATGGCAGGTAGGGATGGAAATGTCCATTTCAGTTTCTTCCCTCTACCACAACCCTGAATTCATTCCTCCAGATTTCTGAGCAATTTCTGAGTTATTTTTGTTTGTTTGTTTTTTTAAAACCCTCACGAAAATTCTTCTGCACTTGAGTGCAAATTTATGCATGCATCTTTGACCCATGTACACATCTTTGCAAGCCATTTCTCCTAACAAAAAAGAATGCAGCATAAATCCTCTTTTAAAGACATCCAAGTTGTTGGACATCACTGTGGGAGAGAGTTCCACAGGTTAACTATGCACTGCATGAATAAGTACTTCATTTCATCTATCCTCAGTCTTTAGCGAAGGATGCGTAAGAAGCCTTATAAATGCAAGAAATAAATATATAACAACTCCAGTCATCCCCAGAAAGAGGTGATTCATGCATTGGGAGTGGGGTGGAGTGTTAACCCCGGAACCCCGGTAAGGTGAACTCCAGTCGTAGGAATATGACATATGTCCTCTTTTTGCAGGACATGTCCTCTTTTTCATGGGTAGAGTCATCATAGAGATCCATAGTTAAAAGCAGATTTCATCAAATGTGTCCTCTTTTTTTGCCCTTCGAAATATGGCAGCCCTGGAGCTCACAGGGAACAGGGATGAGATATTGTGTTGAACCAAAGTTGAACTGTTCCTGAAGCTCTCTTTGCAAATGCCATCCTGGCAGTCAAGACGACCCCACAATTAATTGGTAGTTGTTGTAGCAGTGAGCTCCTTTATGCTTGCTTTGATAATAAGCTAATTGGCTTGCTTTGATGTGATCCTTACCTGTGGGCTTGGGGTGCTGGGCTCTGAGCCCAGAAAGGGGAACTGTTATGTACTGAGTTGAATAGGATCCAAACTGCAGCAGTCTGATTGGTCCTAGAACAATAGGATTCAGAATGCAGCAGTCAGATTGGTCCTAGAACAATGCAGCAATATGATTGGTTGGCAGGAACCACCCAATCATGCTCCAGATAGAAGTGAATCCACAACCTGATTGGCTTACAGTAGAATTCCGGAATTAGCCAATCATGTGCAGCCCATTGTGTAAATAATGTATATAAAGCAGATACCTTGAGGGGACTTTCATTCATTCCTCCTCACCACTATGAGCTGAATAAAGAGCATGAAATCACTTTGCGACTCTGAGTATATTTCACTGGCGACGAAGGTGGGATCCCGCTGAGCTGACTGCCACACACAGCACCGCAGCACCGCCACCTGCCGCACCGCTGCCTCGCACCGTGTATCCAGGCTTCAGCTCCGGGACACAAGGAACTCAGAATGGCAACCGACAGCAGCTTCTCGCCGTTCAACCCAGCATCTGGAGACTGGGAAGCGTATGCCTCCCGTTTCACCTTCCTCCTAGAAGCCAAAGGGGTCACCGATGAAGAAGACGCCAAGAAGAGGGCGATATTCTTCAGCGTCTGCGGAGAGGAGACGTTTGAAATCGCCCGGGCTCTCCTTGCACCCGAAGACGTCGCTACTGTTCCATACAAAACAATAATGGAACAGCTGAAGGGGCACTTTTCGCCACAGCCCTCTGTGGTGGCTCGTCGAAATGCCTTCTATGCAAAGCGGCAAGCCCCTGGGGAAACCATAACTGGGTTTGTGACCTCTCTCCGCCAAGCTGCCCGGTTCTGCAACTTCTCAGAGCTGGAGAACATGCTTCGTGACCGCCTCGTCGGTGGCCTGAAGGATGAGAAGCTGCAACGACGCCTCTACGCTAAGAAGAACCTAACGTTCCAGGTCGCTCTGGAGGAGGCCCTGGCAACGGAAGCTGCCGAGAGGTCGACGCAAGAGGCACGGCCGAGCCAGCCGTCCCAACCGAGGGTCCACCACGAAGACCTCACCGACGACTCAGGATCCAACAGGGAGGAGGTGCACCGAGTACAGCAGCGCACTCAAGCAGCCCACATACCACAGCTGCCTCGACGAGAAGCAGGGAACTGCGCAAGCTGTGGAGACAGTCACGAGAGGAGGACCTGCCGTTTCCGCAACGCAGAGTGCAGGCAGTGCAGAAAATTGGGACACATCGCCCGGGTGTGTCGAGCTCGGCCCACCCGACGCCAGGCATCAGATGACCAATCCAAGAGCCCCAGGTCCCGGGGCCCAACACACCAAGGCAACTCGACGGAGCTCACGGACTTCCAGGTATACCAGTTGCCCCACCCCAACGTAGAGAAAATTTATGTAGAGGTACAGATAGAGGGGGCCCCATGCCGCATGGAGCTTGACACGGGTTCAACTCTATCCATAATCTCGGCAAGGACCTTAAGGAAACTGTGTCCTACTGGGGGTCCCAAACTCAGGCCGGCCCCATTCACCCTCCGGGACTTCCAGAAACGTAAGGTCCCCACAATGGGGGTGGGGACCTTCAGGGTGCAATACCGAGGGCGGACGCGGCAACTGGACTTGCTTGTGGTCAAGGGCCCCTACATTAGCTTACTGGGATTGGCATGGTTTGGACCACTGGGGCTAGCCGTCACCGGGGTGAACCACACGAGCTTACAAGTGGACGTGGACGCCATATGCAAGGAATTTCCGGGGGTTTTTGATGGGAAATTGGGACAGTATACGGGCCCCCCCATTGCTCTACAACTTGACCCCGCAGTACGACCAGTCAGGCTCAAGGCCCGCCGGGTCCCGTTCGCCCTGAAACCCCGTATAGACGAGGAATTGGACCGACTCGTGGAGCAAGGCGTGCTGGAGCCGGTGCCTAATGCCCCCTGGGAAACCCCAATCGTCACACCCGTCAAGCCGAATGGTTCGGTCCGCATCTGCGCAGACTACAAATGTACCATAAACAAGGCCCTCACAGCCCATGCATACCCAGTGCCAGTGGTCAGCCATGTCCTTGCCACCCTGGCTGGGTCGAAAATTTTTGGCAAGCTGGACTTGGCCCAAGCATATCAACAACTGCCAGTAGATGAGGCCACAGCAGAGGCACAGACGATTGTGACGCACAGAGGAGCGTTCAGGGTAAAGCGGCTGCAATTCGGTGTCAGCGTGGCACCAGGCATATTCCAGAATCTAATGGACTCTCTCCTTAAAGGGATTCCTGGCGTCACCCCCTTCTTCGATGATGTGTTGATTGCCGGGCCCACACCAGAGGAGTTTGAGGACCGCCTCCGCACCGTTCTGCACCGTTTCCAGACGGCGGGTCTCAAGGTGAAGCGGGAAAAATGTCTACTAGGAGTGCCTCAGGTGGACTTTCTGGGATTTATGGTGGACGCAGAAGGGGTCCACCCGACTGGGGACAAGGTACGGGCCATTTGTGATGCCCCAGCGCCCAAGAACAAGACTGAACTTCAGGCCTTCTTGGGACTATTGAACTTTTACCATTCCTTCCTTCCCCACAAGGCGGCGGTAGCGGAGCCCCTACACAGACTCCTGGACAAGCGGGCCCCTTGGGTGTGGGGCCAGCGCCAGGAGGCCGCATTCCAGGCAGTCAAGGACTTGCTTGTCTCAAACTCGGTCTTGGCACACTTCGACGAGAGGCTGCCGGTGGTGCTAGCATGCGACGCCTCACCCTATGGCATTGGTGCTGTCCTGGGACACCAACTCCCGGATGGAAGAGAGGTACCGGTGGCATACTTTTCCCAGACACTCAACGCAACTGAGCGGAACTACTCGCAAATCGACAAGGAGGGTCTGGCAATCGTGAAGGGAGTAAAAAAATTCCATGATTTCTTGTACGGGCGGCCCTTCACCGTGGTGACTGACCACAAGCCCTTGCTTGGCTTGTTTGCCTCCGAAAAGCAGACCCCCCAAGTGCTGTCTCCTCGTGTCCTCAGGTGGTCAATTTTCCTTGCCAGCTACCAGTATGCACTGATTCACCGCCCTGGGAAGGCGATGGGCCATGCGGACGCCCTCAGCAGGCTACCACTACCGGAAACAGGCCCCGACCCAGCACCTGCACAAGAGGTTATGAGCCTGGAGCTGCTTCCCGACCGCCCCATTCAGGCACAAGAAGTTGCACACCATTCCAAGAAAGATAGGGTCATCTCCCGCGTCCTGGACTGGGTGTGGAGGGGATGGCCCAGCAGCAGCCCCGGGCCAGAATTCGCCGGCTACACAACCCGCAAACATGAACTGTCGGCCCACAAGGGGTGCCTGTTATGGGGAAGCAGGGTCGTTGTTCCCCAGCCCCTCCGCAAAAGGGTCCTCACAGCCCTACACGAGACACACCCAGGGGTAGTAAGAATGAAGGCCCTTGCCAGGAGTTATGTGTGGTGGCCGGGGATCGACGGAGAGATAGAGGCCTGGGTCAAACACTGCCAGGCCTGCCAAGAATCCCGCCCAGATCCCCCAAGGGCCCCAGTCCAGTCCTGGGAGTCCGCCCGAGCACCATGGTCACGCCTGCATGTGGACTTCGCTGGCCCCTTTCAGGGGAAAACATTCTTCATAGTGGTGGACTCCTACACCAAATGGCTGGAAGTCGCACTGGTACCGTCCACTTCTACGTCCGCAGCCATCCGGGTACTACGCAGGCTGTTTGCAACCCACGGGCTCCCTGACACTCTCGTCTCAGACAACGGGACTGCATTTACGTCAGGAGAATTCCAAACCTTCACAGCGCAGAACGCCATCCGCCACATCCGTTCGGCGCCATTCCACCCTGCCACCAATGGCCAAGCAGAACGCATGGTGCGGACCACCAAGGACACCCTTCGCCGCATGACGCAAGGGGATTGGGAGTACCGCCTTGCCACATTCCTCCTAGCACAACACAGCACCCCCAGCTCAACGACTGGCCGGAGCCCCGCTGAACTACTAATGGGTCGGCGCCTTGCAATCAGATTGGACCGCCTACACCCCGATAGAGCTCAGGATGAGGTAGTGGTGGGGGAAGGCAGGAACCCCCGGACCTTCGAGGCCCAGGACCCAGTGTACGCAAAGAATTTTGGGGCAGGCCCAGCATGGGTACCCGCCACAGTCACCAGGGTCACGGGTCCCGTGTCGTACGAGGTGCTAACGGATGGGGGGCAATGCTGGCGCCGCCACTGCGACCAGATACGGCGACGATTCCCGGGAGAAAACCAGGAGGAGGAAAGGTCAGAGGAGTCCCAAGGGAACAGAGGGGCAGTGAGGCCCATAGAGCAGGAGGGGCCAGCAGGAGAGGCAGAATCAGTAAATACAGAGAGGACCCGCGAAGCCAAAAGGACACCGGAACCAGAACCACGACTGAGCGAGCCGGTTGCACCAGACCAGACAGGCCCATCACAGCCAGCATCCTTGGAACATGAGCCAGAACCTGAACCCCGGACCAGGGAACACCCCAGGCCGCAACGCACACGTAGGCCACCGGCGTACCTCGAGGACTATGAATGCGACCTCCCGGGCAGGACTGGAACTTAGAGGGGAGGGGTGTTATGTACTGAGTTGAATAGGATCCAAACTGCAGCAGTCTGATTGGTCCTAGAACAATAGGATTCAGAATGCAGCAGTCAGATTGGTCCTAGAACAATGCAGCAATATGATTGGTTGGCAGGAACCACCCAATCATGCTCCAGATAGAAGTGAATCCACAACCTGATTGGCTTACAGTAGAATTCCGGAATTAGCCAATCATGTGCAGCCCATTGTGTAAATAATGTATATAAAGCAGATACCTTGAGGGGACTTTCATTCATTCCTCCTCACCACTATGAGCTGAATAAAGAGCATGAAATCACTTTGCGACTCTGAGTATATTTCAGGAACTATCAGCAAGATGTGGGTATTTGCCACCTGTGCCCTCATCTGGTCAGGCGAAGTGATGGGAAGTCCTGGTGAAAGTGACCTTTGCCACTTTGTGGATACTCAGTGTTTGCTTGGGCGCAGACAAGCCATCTCCTTGCGGTTATGTACATGCTAAGTCTATAAAGGTTGAGAGACCCGACCGGCTGATTTGCTGCAAGTCTACACCTTTCTTTTAATAAAGCACCAGAACTGATCGCTCTGGCATTTTTGACATCCTTCCTTGGTGTCACTGCACCCAAACACTCCCAGGCACCCTCCCTTGGGCCTGATCTTCGGGAGAGATATCCAACACTGTTTCTGAATGTTTTCCAAATGCTGGCATTTCCTCTATCATTCTAGTTTATCACTTTCTTAAGAGAAGCCCACCTTGCTAATACTACTTCTGTCGATGGGAAGGAGGAGCCGGCAGCCGACTTCGACATCATAAATTGGGTGCGGTTTCCCAACAAGTCTCACGGGAGAGTGAAAGTTGGGAGCATCGGAGGACAGCATTCCCAACAATTCACCATCAACCCAGGCGCTGTGGAGTGGCCCTTTCCATTTAACAAGGTAGAGGAAACGGCTTGTTTCTATTTCGTCCATTTGCTGTCTCTAACACGGACTCACGTCCATTAAGTTAAAGCCCTTTCGGCACAGCCAAGTATACAGAGCCTGTGGTCGGACCGCTATGAAAGTGGCAGCTAGACCGTGAAAGGGCCCTGGGTGAGAGGCAAGGAACTGGAGAGTCCGCAGTGTGAGCAACTGGGAGAGGAAAGCAAATCTCCCAGGTGAGATCTGGGAGGGCCAGTCCTTTTCTGTGGGGGTGGTAGGATTGAGAACTAGTTTTTGTCAGTACACCTTTCAACCGATGTCACTGACTGGGCTCAATAACTGGTTCTGCCCCGACCGGGCTAGGCGACTGGAGCACTTTCAGAAGACCTTCCAATCCTGGAAAACAGGTCCCAGTGCAGTGGACCCACAACTGTGCATTGTGAGCACCAGACTCATGCAGAGTATAAATAATGCAGAAGCTAGCTGTGAAGCATGTTGTTGTTGTTGTTTAGTCGTTTAGTCGTGTCTGACTCCTCGTGACCCCATGGACCAGAGCACGCCAGGTACTCCTGTCTCCCACTGCCTCCTGCAGTTTGGTCAAACTCATGCTGGTAGCTTCGAGAACACTGTCCAGCCATCTCGTCCTCTGTCGTCCTCTTCTCCTTGTGCCCTCCATCTTTCCCAACATCAGGGTCTTTTCCAGGGAGTCTTCACTTCTCATGAGGTGGCCAAAGTATTGGAGCCTCAGCTTCAGGATCTGTCCTTCCAGTGAGCACTCAGGGCTGATTTCCTTCAGAATGGATAGGTTTGATCTTTTTGCAGTCCATGGGACTCTCAAGAGTCTCCTCCAGCACCAGAATTCAAAAGCATCAATTCTTTGGCGATCAGCCTTCTTTATGGTCCAGCTCTCACTTCCATACATCACTACTGGGAAAACCATAGCCCCCTTCATGGATCACTGCCTTGCCGTGGCAAAGGGGCTTTCAGAGAAGCTCTGAACTATGCCGAGCAGGGCACCCAAGATGGACAGGTCATAGTGGAGAGTTTTGACCAAACGTGTTCCACCTGGAGGAGGAACTGGCAAGCCACTCCAGTATCCCTGCCAAGAAAACTCCACGGACAAAGACAACAGGCTGTGAAACATAACTCCTTTTATTTCTAATAGCTACTACAAACTAACGAACTACTGGCTTGCATGAGTGTTACATCTCCCACTCAGCCATCTGGTCACTACATAGATAAGACTCTCTCCACACACAAAGTCAGGCGGTCAGTCAGGAGCGGAAGAGTAGATCAGTTTCCGCCCCCTCCTTTCTCAAAACATCAGACCAGGAGATTCTGTCAGTGTGAGGGGTGAAAATATCAACAGTTTTGTACATGCACTTGGTACACTGTTTCTGCGCTTTGCATACGATGCCGCTGGTCCCCCCCCCCTAATTTTCAGAGGGCTGTTGTTATTGGGAAGCCATTATGCAATAGAGTTGCCCCTGAGACAATAATATGGCCCATCTGCTTCAGTATCCTGTTCTCCCAGTGGCCAGCCACCTTGTGGGAAGCCTGTAGGCAGGACCTGAGCATAACAGCACTCTGGCCCCCTGCAATTCCCAACAACTGCCGTGAGTCAGAGGCACATTGCCTCAGACAGTGGAGGCAGAACATAGCATTGTACTCCGTCCAAGTTGATGACCATCATTGCTTCCTGTGGGGGAGAGTTCCAAAGTTTAACTATGCATAGAAAAGCCAGTTATGGGTTCCACAGCCGTGCGATTATAATGTATATTCTACAAAAAATGTTTTTTCCTCTTGATGCTTCCTTTCTTTCAGACTGTGCCCCTTTCCAGATGCACTGAAAGCTGCCACCCTGGATTTGCCAAAGAGATCCAAGAAGGGCAGCCGGTTTGCTGCTACTCTTGTGCTCCTTGTGCGGAAGGGACCATCTCCACTCAGGAAGGTGAGCGACTCTGAAGGAAAGATGTTCTTGGGTTTGGGCACTTTCAATTCCCATCGTCAATTCCATGAAGCTGTGGTGGGGCACCTAATTAGGCTCACCAGTTTTCCCCGTTGGAACGACCTTTCTGGTGAAGCCATGCTACATATAAAGCTTTGTATTTTTCTTTATAAACCTTCATAAAATTTATTAAAAATAAAAAAGATAAAAAAGATAATGCTTGTTTATAGAAAGTGGCTTTGTTGGGTGTTATATTAGATTGAACAAAGTGAATATTGTTATTTATAGCAAACAGATGAAGAATCGGAAGTTCTTTATTTTCTGGATCTTTTTCCCCATCTTTCTCTTTTAACCTCACTCTTTTTTCTTTCTCTATCCCCCCCCCCCCCCGTGTGTGTGTGTGTGTGTGTGTGTCTATATTGCATCTAGGTAAAAGTCTTGGTTTGGTTTAACTAAAGGGGAAAATATATTAAGTTTTGCCTTCTTCTTTATAAACCTTCATAAAATTTATTTTTAAAAATAAAAATCATGCCCAGTTGCAAAGGTTAATGGGCCAGGTCAAAAGAGTCTTCTGAAGACCTGGAGATCAGCTGATGAGGAAGAGCTGCACGTGCCTCTGAGCAGCTGAATAGTGAGACTTCCAATCTCGCAGAGGACACTTTGCATGCCTTTTGTGAAAAGCTCAGCAAGGCACTTTCAAGCCCCAAATATCACTTGATTGTCAGGGGTTCAAAGTGCAGCATCAGCCAATGTCACTAAGTCACAATGTGATTGTCACAATGTGATTGTCAAGTTGGTCACCCCTCCCATTTGTAAAAACTGGCCCACGGGGAGTAAAGGAGAAAAAGGCCATGGGGGAAGGGCTTATTATTATTATTATTATTATTATTATTATTATTATTATTATTATCCCGCCCAGTGACTGGGTTGCCCCAGCCATTCTGGGTGGCTTCCGGCATATATAAAAACATTAAACCTTAAAAAGCTTCCCTATACTGGGCTGCCTTCAGATGTTTCCTAAATGTTATATAATTACTCATCTCCTTGACATCTGATGGGAGGGCATTCCACAGGGTGGGTGCCACTACCGAGAAGGCCCACTGTCTGGTTCACCACAACATCATCTGGTTTGCCTACAGAAGGCTCCACGTTCAGTCTCTGCCATCTCCACTTAGGGATGTGCAATACCCTTGTCTGAAATCCTGGAAAGCCACAGTCGAGCAAGAATGGACAATACAGGGAAGACTGTATTGCCTAGCAACGGTGATGATGTCACAGTGGACAATGGCAACTCCTCCTCCATGCTGCTGGTTCTGTTCTAAGCATTGGTGCTGGTGGTAGAAAAATCACTTTTTATTTTTCAGATGCAGACCGTTGCAAGAAATGCCCAGAAAATCAGCACCCAAACAAGGAACGAAGTCAATGTGTGCCCAAGATTATCACCTTCCTGGGCTATGTAGAATCCTTGGGGATCCTCCTGACTTCCTTTGCTCTCTTATTGTCCTTGACCACAGGGATTGTGTTAGGAATCTTCATCAAATACCTTCACACTCCCCTAGTCAAAGCCAACAACAGGGACCTCTCCTACATCCTCCTTCTCTCCCTACTGCTTTCCTTTTTGTCCTCCTTCCTCTTCATTGGCCAGCCAAGAAAAGCGACCTGCATTCTCCAACAAACAGTCTTCAGCATCATCTTCTCAGTTGCTATCTCTTCTGTCTTGGCAAAAACCACCACTGCGGTGCTGGCCTTCCTGGCCACCAAGCCAGGGAACAGGGTGAGGAGATGGCTGGGGAAGAGTCTGGCCAACTCCATTGTCATTTCCAGTTCCTGTGTCCAAGTTGTCATCTCCAGTCTCTGGCTGGGAGTGTCTCCCCCTTTCCCAGAATCCGACATGCACTCCCAGCCTGGAGAGATCATCCTGCAATGTAATGAAGGATCTGCTGCCATGTTTTATGTTGACCTTGGCTACATGGGCTTCCTGGCTGCCATCTGCTTCACAGTGGCTTTCCTAGCCAGGAAGCTGCCTGGGGCCTTCAATGAAGCCAAGCTGATCACCTTCAGCATGCTGGTCTTCTGCAGTGTTTGGATCTCCTTTGTGCCCACCTACCTGAGCACCAAGGGGAAGTACATGGTAGCCGTGCAGGTCTTCTCTATCTTGGCCTCCAGTGCTGGGCTTCTGGGCTGCATCTTCCTTCCCAAGTGCTACATTATTGTACTGAAGCCTCATCTGAACACAAAGGAGCACCTCACAATGAAGACAAAAGCTTCTATCTGATCTTTCCACTAGTGTTAGGGAAATAAGGCCCATAAGGAACTTACAGTGAATGTGAGGATAGCCATTTAAGAAAACCATGCTCAAGGTTATGTGTAATCATATTCCTCTAGGCTGCTACAGCCTTGGGAGAGGCCAGTCATCATATTCTGTCTATAGAAGTCCACTGTAGCATTGATGTATTTGAAACCGCAGCCACATAACACCCATCCCACATTTTTAAGAACTCAATATTTTAGTGTGGCAAGAGCTACATTTCAGAACTTCTTGGCAGCTGATATCAAGCAGGTCCCTTCACTGTACGGTTTTTGGCTCCTACTAAAACCATTTTTCTTTAGAGGAGGCTACCCAGCTGTACAGAAAGTTGATGGAAATTTTAATCTGTTTTTAATCTGCTGTTATATTAACTTATTGAAAGTCTTAAATTATGGGTATTGGCTTTTCTTCGTTGATAATTTTCTTGTTTCGTCTTTTTTTCCCCAAATAGCTTTGAGGAGTTTTTTAAAACAACCATGTGGTGTATATGTTTTATGAAATAAATAAATAATAAATTATCAAACCGTTGCTGTTAAATTTACATCCAGCTCTTCATCCAAAAGGATCCCAGGATAACAGATGCATAAGTGATAAAACCATTAAAAACTTTTTGACTTAACTCAGTTTTTGCTATGGCTACTTTTTCTGGTTTAGATAGATAGATATAGATGATAGATGATAGATAGATAGATAGATGATAGATAGATAGATAGATAGATAGATAGATAGATAGATAGATAGCCTGCCAGTTCTGCGACGCACACCAAGGTTTGATGTGCTAGCCAAGAGGTTTTCCATGGCAGGGGGCTGGATTCCTTTGTGCCCCCGCCTGCCTGCTTTTCTTTGTGAATTCCTTTGTTTGGTTGGAATCCCATGGAAAGGAGTGCCTTCGGAAGCAGCAGTTTTCTCCTTGTAGTTCTGATAAACTTTGGTTTCCATGCTCACAGATTCCCTCCCCCTTTCACTTTCTCTCCAGCCACCTGCTGGAATAAAGAGAAAGATGATGAGTAGGAGACTCAGATCGAGAACCAACCCTAATTAATTAAGGTAAAGGTAAAGAAGAAGAGGAGTTTGGATTTCATATCCCGCCTTTCACTCCCCTTAAGGAGTCTCAAAGGCGGCTAAGAATCTCCTTTCCCTTCCTCCCCCACAACAAACACTCTGTGAGGTGAGTGAGGCTGAGAGACTTCAAAGAAGTGTGACTGGCCCAAGGTCACCCAGCAGCTGCATGTGGAGGAGTGGAGACACGAACCCGGTTCCCCAGATTATGAGTCCACCGCTCTTAACCACTACACCACACTGGACCCATTGGACGGTTAAGTCCAGTCAAAGGCGACTATGGGTTGTGGCGCTCATCTCACTTTCAGGCCAAGGGAGCAAGCATTGGTCCACAGACAGCTTTCCGGGTCATGTGGTCAGCATGACTAGACTGCTTCTGGCGCAACGGAGGACAGTGACGGAAGCCAGAGTACATGGAAATGCTGTTTACCTTGCCATCATAGCAGTACCTATCTATCCACTTGCACTGGTATGCTTTCGAATTGCTAGGTTGGCAGAAGCTGGGACAGAGCAACGGGAGCTCACCCCATTGCATGAATTCGAACTACCGACCTTCCGACTGGCAAACCCAAGAGGCTCAATAGATCACAGAACCGCCCACATTCCTAGAGCTGTGTGTTATTGGCATTCTGGAGACCCCTTGATCCCAAACTCCTCAGGAGCACACCCCGTGACTTCATATAGATATTAAATAGTGTATTGATCTTAAATAGCTCTGGGGAGAAAATAGCATGTTGCAGAACCCCGTAGCACAAAAACTGGGGGGTGGGGGTGAGGAACAATAATCCAGCTTTACTTTCTGGACACGACATTGAAGATACAAACATAATCAACAACGGCAGCAAGAGTACTATTGGCACAGAAATGGAAACAAGAAGAACTATCGACGAAAGAAGAATGGCAGACGAAATTAATGGACTATGCAGAATTAGATAAAATGACAGGAAGGATTCGAAACCTGTGGGATCAGAGATTCTCAGAGGACTGGAGTAAATATGTGAACTATTTGAAAAGCAATTGTAATCAACAGATTACGCTAGTAGGACTACACTACAAGAAGTTTTGTAAGGAGGGCTATGTGAAATATTGCAAAGAAAAGCATGAAGAGAATTATTAGTGAAGGACTATTAAAAGTAATAGTGAAACTAATGAAACGCAGATTAAGTGAAAAAGACTGAAAAATCTTCAGACGTGGGTGATGGAAGTCCAAAACATTGTATAAGATAAGAAAATATGTTGTATGGAAACTTTACGTAAAAAATAATAATATATTTTAAAAAAGAAGATATGAACAGAATCACTGTAATACGATGCCTCTGACATCCACCTCACTAAGCCAGTCCAGTAGGATACCATGATTAATGGCATAAAAATAATAAATTATTACCTCCGCACCAACCCTCTTCCATGGCCCTTGGCGCATGTGGGAAGCCAACACGCCTCGAAATGTCCAATTCCCCCCGTATACCAGATGAAGAGCTCCGTGGAGAAGAGGAGTAAATGCAGCTATGCTGGAGCTGGAAAGGTGGGGAAAGTTCAGCATCCACACAGAACTAGGACGTAGAGGGTGTTTTCTTTCCATGGGAACCGGCAGGAGGGGAGAGAGGGAAGAGGGGCATCATTCTCTCTCATGTGCCCCCCTTCCTGCAGCTCCCTCCACGCACCTCGTTTTGCCCTCCTCCTCGCCTCCCTGCCCCGGGGCTGCGGCTTGCAAGGGGTGGAGACAGGCACCTCACGCCTTTCCGGGACTGGCCAGCTGTCTTGTTACAAAAGAATTTCAGAAATAGACTGGAAAGAGAAGTTGCTGAATTGCAACTTGTTGTTGTTGTTGTTTAGTCATGTCCGACTCTTTGTGACCCCCTAGACCAGAGCATGCCAGGCACTCCTGTCTTCCACTGCCTCCCGCAGTTTGGTCTAACTCATGCTGGTAGCTTCGAGAACACTGTCCAACCATCTCATCCTCTGTCGTCCCCTTCTCCTTGTGCCCTCCATCTTTCCCAACATCAGGGTCTTTTCCAGGGAGTCTTCTCTTCTCATGAGGTGGCCAAAGTATTGGAGCCTCAGCTTCAACTTATTACCAAACTTAAAACCATGGAGAGACCTGGTCTGAATAGAGACATTGGATTCTTATCTCATTATACACGGTATAGCTTTTTTTTGCCATCTCACCCCTTGCTTTTTCCTGTAAGTCCAATTGCAGTCGTCAACAGTCGTCAACGGGTTTTACCATACCTATCAGCCAGTCACCCATTCCCACCACCCTTCTGAGTAATACCCCTCCCCACCCTCTCACTATACATAAGGGTCTGGTGACTTCTGTTTCAGTGTATCTGAAGAAGTGTGCATGCACACGAAAGCTCATACCAATAACAGACTTAGTTGGTCTCTAAGGTGCTACTGGAAGGAATTTTTTTAATTTTGTTTCGACTAAAGGATATTGTTGAAATTAAAAAGGGGCAGCCCAAATTATCATGACATCACTCTGCCCCCTCCCACTTCCTCTACTTCTCATGAAAACTCAAAGGATTTGTCCAAAGTTCTCCTTTGAGTCCACAAAAAATGGACCCCATTTTTGAGAGGAATGTGAGGTGACAACCTGCTTCTGAACCAGGAAGGACTGGTGCATTTATAACTCATAATGTTTTGAAGTAACAAAGTCATGTTCTGGTGGGCCATACACCTCGATCCAGGATTGTATGATGGTGTTTCTATAAAGAAAGTTTGCCCCTTTTCCTCTCGCTGCTCCTGGTTCTGGTGAGTTCTCACAAACATGTTTTTCTCCAACTCTGCCCCAAGAGCCACACAAGAGATCCCATGAAGTTGCAGGTGTGATCTTGCTTCCCCTTATAATTCTCCAAACCACAGTGATTTATTTCTCCTCACTCAAGGGATGAGTCCAACAGCATAAGCATCAGAATCGAGGGCAACATGAGGCAATTTCTTGCATGAGCCTGAAAAAGCTAATGCATAAAGACGTTCTCTTGTGCCACTGAGAACCTGAGCTGGGATATAGGACAGGCTCTAAGTGTGTTGCTCGTGGGTGGCTGCATGGAAACTCTGACAGAGCACTGTTTGCGATCACTTCCTTCAGCTCTCAAGTGCTGGCCGGACTCTGCAAATGCTTGCAAAGTCACTGCAGCTTGAGTCTATGGTTTTCTGGAGCTGAAGTTAAGAGGAGCAGCTATAAGGGAGATGATTGTGGCAAGCAGACTCAGAATAAGACACCTCTTCGCATTCTTCTTGCTGGGCTGTATAACCTTTGGGATGTTGAAGGGGAAATGTTTATTGAATTTCATACGGGATCAAAATAAGCCCCCAAGCTACTACAAACCAGGAGACCACCTCATCAGTGGGCTCACATCTGTAATACCTGTCCGATTTCTACCATTCAACTTCTCCGAGCCTCCCTACACGAGACTTAACTTGTGAGTAATTACATGGTATAAAGAGCTTAATGCTTTTTGTGTTTTTATCTTATATTTTTATGCGCTGAACCACCTTGAGATCTACAGATGAAGGGCGGTATACAAATTCAATCAATCAATCAATCAATCAATCATGCTCTGACTGATTGAAGGCTTCTCCAGGCCCCCTCCTGATTCAGCATTCATCCTGATTTACTTGATTATGTGGTGGTCTTTACTGAGCATTTGTTGTGATTTGTGGGCAGGGAGATCCTACAACAATCATTGAGCATCCATCCAGATTTGCATATGAGGGGGTCCCATGCCTTCCTCCTAATCATTTGATCATTCTACACTTTTCTATGCATTTCTGCGTAACTTTCAAAACTGCAAAAGCATTTTTTAAAGTTGCAATTCTCGCACTATGGCAGAAACCTTTAATTGCAGGAAAACAAAGTTCTGCCATGCGCTGGAATCCCTCCTGCAAAATATTGACTGTCTGGAGGCACACTCTGATTTCATAGGTTCCAGTTGCCCCCATATGCCAGGACCATGAACTTAGGTGCTTCTCAGTTGAAGGTGCAGCAGCAGCTGATGCTGAAGTCCTGATTGAAAATGAGTATGCTGCATTTGAGAATGTTATGATTGTGGAAAGTGACATTTAAAAATCCAAACCTACAAGGGGGTAAATAATGCAGCTGACTGTAAACACAGCTGAAACGCAATCTCATGAAATTGATACTTCTTCGTGTATCTGAAGAAGTGTGCATGCACACGAAAGCTCATACCAAGAACTAACTTAGTTGGTCTTTAAGGTGCTACTGGAAGAAATTAAATTTTTTTTGGTTTTGTTTTGTTTTAATCTCATGAAATGTTCATGATGGTGAAAGTTGTGGTCACAGTTTTACTATGGTGTCAATCCACCTTCAGTGAGGCTGATGGACCTTTGCTCTCTCCTACAGGCCGCTAATGAAAGGTAGTTAAGCATCTCAGGGTGGACTCGTTTTATTTTCTGTGCTGGAAACAGCTGAGAGTTTAGATACAGCAAGAATTAGAAATGTTGTTTTCATTCAGTGGAGGGGGGCACTTTTTCGTTCTAGCTATAAACATGGGAAATACTGGAATGTCCTGTCCTTCCTGGCTGCCATTCGTGAAATCAATCAGGACCCCAGGCTCTTACCCAACGTCACCCTAGGCTATGCCATCTATGACCATTATTTTGATGCAAGGATGACTTCTGATGCCCTGCTAGACCTGCTCTCTACTGGGCACGCAGACATTCCAAACTATTATTGTGGGAAGAGGAATAACCTGTTGGCTGTTCTTGAAGATGCTGAACCTGATATTTCTAGATATGTGTCAACTGTGTCAAGCATCTACAAAATCCCACAGGTATGGCTGGTTTGGTGTTAAGACGGAGTTGTGCCTCTGCCATGGGCTTTTCATTCTTTCCTTTTTGGACTCTCCCAAAGGTGAGGGTGGGATGGAACCTGGAACCAGGAGCACTCAGCACTGGTGTCAGATGCTTGCTGCTTTTTACCCTTTGCCACCCCACCACG
The DNA here is from genome assembly GCF_964270895.1 of Podarcis filfolensis. Taxonomy (NCBI): domain Eukaryota; kingdom Metazoa; phylum Chordata; class Lepidosauria; order Squamata; family Lacertidae; genus Podarcis; species Podarcis filfolensis. Next base: position 2,961,683 of record NC_139605.1, on the reverse strand, counting down.
GCTTTTTAAAACCATGTTGCGTGTTTATAATGCATTCAAAACACAGTTTTTTGAGTAACGTAGCTGAGTCCCTAGTCTTATGTTCTGGGATGTGATTCACCCTTACAAAATATTGAGAGTCTGGAGGCATTTCTGGAAGACCTCCTCCCATTCAACAGGGTTAGCATTTTTTCTTGTTCTCTCTCTCTCTCTCTCTCTCTCTCTCTCTGTGTGTGTGTGTGTGTGTGTGTGTGTGTGTGACACTGTAGTTGGTCAACTGTCTGAGATTTGTCCTGGAACCAGAGCACAGCACTCACCTCTTCCTTTCATTTCCTAGGTGAGTTATGGATACACTGTTCCTGCTCTTCATGATAAAACCCAGTCCCCCTTTTTCTACCAGATGGCCCCCAAAGTTGACCCCCAGAATCTGGGGATTGTCCAACTGCTCCTACACTTCAGATGGACATGGATTGGTCTCTTTGCTCTAGAGAATGACAGTGGAGAAAGGTTCCTGAGTATTCTGACTGCTCGGATGATCAAGAGTGGTATTTGTGTTGCCTTCTCAGAAAGCATCCCAAGGCAGACCACCGCAATGTTTGCCATCCCTGCAGCTTCACTTTTCATGTGGGCACAAGTCAACGTATATGTCTATTATGGGGAGATCCGCTCCTTTCTTCCTCCACTACATATTATACAACAGATAGTTGTACATTTGATGAAACCCATTGTGGGGAAAGTCTGGATCACAACAGCTATATGGGACATTGCCTTGTCTTTGGCTCACAGCAGTGTGAATTTCCAGCACATCCAAGGGTTTTTTTCCTTCTTAGTTAGGAACCAAAGAAAGGCAAAATGGGGCAAGTATGAAGCCCTTGTTTCTGCTCTCAGAAAAGTTGTGGAGGTAGCCTTTCCCTGTGTCTACTTAAAACCAGCGTTGTCTGTAAGAGGGCGTACGAGGTGCAAGGAAAAGAAGAATCTGGAGACCCTGGACCAGGATGCATTGAAAGAAAGCTTGTCTTTTGAAAGCTACAACATTTACAACACTATCCAAGTTGTGGCCCATGCCTTAAATACTGCTTATTCATCTGAATCCAGGTGGAGAATGGTGACGGGTGGAGAGAGGCTAGAATTTCAAAGGCCAAAGGCCTGGCAGGTACTAGCTTTTCTTTTTACACTTGTAGCTCTGTCCATCACCATCCCGTCAGGAGTAGGGGTTGCTTTCTCCTCGATTCACACAGGAAGGGAAGATGAGCTTGCATGATGGCTTTATATTTCAAATGTGCCATATGTAGACCTTTTTCTTCTATTAGAATTAGGCCCCTCTTACCCAGCGCTCTTCTTCTGGCAAAAAAGTGCCAGTACTGCGTACCCTTGAGTACCCCCCCCCCCCTGAAAAAAGCACAGTTCATACCCTTAATCTAGGGACTCAACTACATAAGTAAAGAAAAAATGTTTTACCAGGTGGCGGTGTTCCATCTTTCACCAACGTGATTTCCCAACATGAGGTTTACAACGTGTTTTCCTGAAATGATTTTTTGGTGTGTCTCGATCCAGCCTACATGTGTGTCTGTGTAAGAATGTGTAACCACACCAGTGCAAATGATGTGCAGACTGCAGCTGCGTGCACACTGTAGATTCAAAGCACATTGCTTCCTCCAGAGAACTGAGGGAACTACGTATAGTTTACCCCTCACAGAGCTACAATTCATGCCGGGGCCAATAACTCAGACCTCAGAAGAAGTAGGGCTGAGATACCCAACTTATTTTCCTATTTTCTTAATGGTGGCATTTGCTTCCCATCATTCTAGCTCCACCCTTTCTTGAGGAACCTCCAAGTTTACAATACTTCCAGAGATGGCATGTATTTCGATGAGGACGGCAACCCAGCAGCAGACTTTGATCTTATGAACTGGGTGAAGCTTCCCAATAACTCTGTTCTTGGACAGAAAGTTGGGGCTGTGGAGAGGCAGGCATTCTTAGGCAGGAAAGTTTCCATCGAAACTGCATGGCCTGTGTTATGTACTGAGTTGAATAGGATCCAAACTGCAGCAGTCTGATTGGTCCTAGAACAATAGGATTCAGAATGCAGCAGTCAGATTGGTCCTAGAACAATGCAGCAATATGATTGGTTGGCAGGAACCACCCAATCATGCTCCAGATAGAAGTGAATCCACAACCTGATTGGCTTACAGTAGAATTCCGGAATTAGCCAATCATGTGCAGCCCATTGTGTAAATAATGTATATAAAGCAGATACCTTGAGGGGACTTTCATTCATTCCTCCTCACCACTATGAGCTGAATAAAGAGCATGAAATCACTTTGCGACTCTGAGTATATTTCACTGGCGACGAAGGTGGGATCCCGCTGAGCTGACTGCCACACACAGCACCGCAGCACCGCCACCTGCCGCACCGCTGCCTCGCACCGTGTATCCAGGCTTCAGCTCCGGGACACAAGGAACTCAGAATGGCAACCGACAGCAGCTTCTCGCCGTTCAACCCAGCATCTGGAGACTGGGAAGCGTATGCCTCCCGTTTCACCTTCCTCCTAGAAGCCAAAGGGGTCACCGATGAAGAAGACGCCAAGAAGAGGGCGATATTCTTCAGCGTCTGCGGAGAGGAGACGTTTGAAATCGCCCGGGCTCTCCTTGCACCCGAAGACGTCGCTACTGTTCCATACAAAACAATAATGGAACAGCTGAAGGGGCACTTTTCGCCACAGCCCTCTGTGGTGGCTCGTCGAAATGCCTTCTATGCAAAGCGGCAAGCCCCTGGGGAAACCATAACTGGGTTTGTGACCTCTCTCCGCCAAGCTGCCCGGTTCTGCAACTTCTCAGAGCTGGAGAACATGCTTCGTGACCGCCTCGTCGGTGGCCTGAAGGATGAGAAGCTGCAACGACGCCTCTACGCTAAGAAGGACCTAACGTTCCAGGTCGCTCTGGAGGAGGCCCTGGCAACGGAAGCTGCCGAGAGGTCGACGCAAGAGGCACGGCCGAGCCAGCCGTCCCAACCGAGGGTCCACCACGAAGACCTCACCGACGACTCAGGATCCAACAGGGAGGAGGTGCACCGAGTACAGCAGCGCACTCAAGCAGCCCACATACCACAGCTGCCTCGACGAGAAGCAGGGAACTGCGCAAGCTGTGGAGACAGTCACGAGAGGAGGACCTGCCGTTTCCGCAACGCAGAGTGCAGGCAGTGCAGAAAATTGGGACACATCGCCCGGGTGTGTCGAGCTCGGCCCACCCGACGCCAGGCATCAGATGACCAATCCAAGAGCCCCAGGTCCCGGGGCCCAACACACCAAGGCAACTCGACGGAGCTCACGGACTTCCAGGTATACCAGTTGCCCCACCCCAACGTAGAGAAAATTTATGTAGAGGTACAGATAGAGGGGGCCCCATGCCGCATGGAGCTTGACACGGGTTCAACTCTATCCATAATCTCGGCAAGGACCTTAAGGAAACTGTGTCCTACTGGGGGTCCCAAACTCAGGCCGGCCCCATTCACCCTCCGGGACTTCCAGAAACGTAAGGTCCCCACAATGGGGGTGGGGACCTTCAGGGTGCAATACCGAGGGCGGACGCGGCAACTGGACTTGCTTGTGGTCAAGGGCCCCTACATTAGCTTACTGGGATTGGCATGGTTTGGACCACTGGGGCTAGCCGTCACCGGGGTGAACCACACGAGCTTACAAGTGGACGTGGACGCCATATGCAAGGAATTTCCGGGGGTTTTTGATGGGAAATTGGGACAGTATACGGGCCCCCCCCCATTGCTCTACAGCTTGACCCCGCAGTACGACCAGTCAGGCTCAAGGCCCGCCGGGTCCCGTTCGCCCTGAAACCCCGTATAGACGAGGAATTGGACCGACTTGTGGAGCAAGGCGTGCTGGAGCCGGTGCCTAATGCCCCCTGGGAAACCCCAATCGTCACACCCGTCAAGCCGAATGGTTTGGTCCGCATCTGCGCAGACTACAAATGTACCATAAACAAGGCCCTCACGGCCCATGCATACCCAGTGCCAGTGGTCAGCCATGTCCTTGCCACCCTGGCTGGGTCGAAAATTTTTGGCAAGCTGGACTTGGCCCAAGCATATCAACAACTGCCAGTAGATGAGGCCACAGCAGAGGCACAGACGATTGTGACGCACAGAGGAGCGTTCAGGGTAAAGCGGCTGCAATTCGGTGTCAGCGTGGCACCAGGCATATTCCAGAATCTAATGGACTCTCTCCTTAAAGGGATTCCTGGCGTCACCCCCTTCTTCGATGATGTGTTGATTGCCGGGCCCACACCAGAGGAGTTTGAGGACCGCCTCCGCACCGTTCTGCACCGTTTCCAGACGGCGGGTCTCAAGGTGAAGCGGGAAAAATGTCTACTAGGAGTGCCTCAGGTGGACTTTCTGGGATTTATGGTGGACGCAGAAGGGGTCCACCCGACTGGGGACAAGGTACGGGCCATTTGTGATGCCCCAGCGCCCAAGAACAAGACTGAACTTCAGGCCTTCTTGGGACTATTGAACTTTTACCATTCCTTCCTTCCCCACAAGGCGGCGGTAGCGGAGCCCCTACACAGACTCCTGGACAAGCGGGCCCCTTGGGTGTGGGGCCAGCGCCAGGAGGCCGCATTCCAGGCAGTCAAGGACTTGCTTGTCTCAAACTCGGTCTTGGCACACTTCGACGAGAGGCTGCCGGTGGTGCTAGCATGCGACGCCTCACCCTATGGCATTGGCGCTGTCCTGGGACACCAACTCCCGGATGGAAGAGAGGTACCGGTGGCATACTTTTCCCAGACACTCAACGCAACCGAGCGGAACTACTCGCAAATCGACAAGGAGGGTCTGGCAATCGTGAAGGGAGTAAAAAAATTCCATGATTTCTTGTACGGGCGGCCCTTCACCGTGGTGACTGACCACAAGCCCTTGCTTGGCTTGTTTGCCTCCGAAAAGCAGACCCCCCAAGTGCTGTCTCCTCGTGTCCTCAGGTGGTCAATTTTCCTTGCCAGCTACCAGTATGCACTGATTCACCGCCCTGGGAAGGCGATGGGCCATGCGGACGCCCTCAGCAGGCTACCACTACCGGAAACAGGCCCCGACCCAGCACCTGCACAAGAGGTTATGAGCCTGGAGCTGCTTCCCGACCGCCCCATTCAGGCACAAGAAGTTGCACACCATTCCAAGAAAGATAGGGTCATCTCCCGCGTCCTGGACTGGGTGTGGAGGGGATGGCCCAGCAGCAGCCCCGGGCCAGAATTCGCCGGCTACACAACCCGCAAACATGAACTGTCGGCCCACAAGGGGTGCCTGTTATGGGGAAGCAGGGTCGTTGTTCCCCAGCCCCTCCGCAAAAGGGTCCTCACAGCCCTACACGAGACACACCCAGGGGTAGTAAGAATGAAGGCCCTTGCCAGGAGTTATGTGTGGTGGCCGGGGATCGACGGAGAGATAGAGGCCTGGGTCAAACACTGCCAGGCCTGCCAAGAATCCCGCCCAGATCCCCCAAGGGCCCCAGTCCAGTCCTGGGAGTCCGCCCGAGCACCATGGTCACGCCTGCATGTGGACTTCGCTGGCCCCTTTCAGGGGAAAACATTCTTCATAGTGGTGGACTCCTACACCAAATGGCTGGAAGTCGCACTGGTACCGTCCACTTCTACGTCCGCAGCCATCCGGGTACTACGCAGGCTGTTTGCAACCCACGGGCTCCCTGACACTCTCGTCTCAGACAACGGGACTGCATTTACGTCAGGAGAATTCCAAACCTTCACAGCGCAGAACGCCATCCGCCACATCCGTTCGGCGCCATTCCACCCTGCCACCAATGGCCAAGCAGAACGCATGGTGCGGACCACCAAGGACACCCTTCGCCGCATGACGCAAGGGGATTGGGAGTACCGCCTTGCCACATTCCTCCTAGCACAACACAGCACCCCCAGCTCAACGACTGGCCGGAGCCCCGCTGAACTACTAATGGGTCGGCGCCTTGCAATCAGATTGGACCGCCTTCACCCCGATAGAGCTCAGGATGAGGTAGTGGTGGGGGAAGGCAGGAACCCCCGGACCTTCGAGGCCCAGGACCCAGTGTACGCAAAGAATTTTGGGGCAGGCCCAGCATGGGTACCCGCCACAGTCACCAGGGTCACTGGTCCCGTGTCGTACGAGGTGCTAACGGATGGGGGGCAATGCTGGCGCCGCCACTGCGACCAGATACGGCGACGATTCCCGGGAGAAAACCAGGAGGAGGAAAGGTCAGAGGAGTCCCAAGGGAACAGAGGGGCAGTGAGGCCCATAGAGCAGGAGGGGCCAGCAGGAGAGGCAGAATCAGTAAATACAGAGAGGACCCGCGAAGCCAAAAGGACACCGGAACCAGAACCACGACTGAGCGAGCCGGTTGCACCAGACCAGACAGGCCCATCACAGCCAGCATCCTTGGAACATGAGCCAGAACCTGAACCCCGGACCAGGGAACACCCCAGGCCGCAACGCACACGTAGGCCACCGGCGTACCTCGAGGACTATGAATGCGACCTCCCGGGCAGGACTGGAACTTAGAGGGGAGGGGTGTTATGTACTGAGTTGAATAGGATCCAAACTGCAGCAGTCTGATTGGTCCTAGAACAATAGGATTCAGAATGCAGCAGTCAGATTGGTCCTAGAACAATGCAGCAATATGATTGGTTGGCAGGAACCACCCAATCATGCTCCAGATAGAAGTGAATCCACAACCTGATTGGCTTACAGTAGAATTCCGGAATTAGCCAATCATGTGCAGCCCATTGTGTAAATAATGTATATAAAGCAGATACCTTGAGGGGACTTTCATTCATTCCTCCTCACCACTATGAGCTGAATAAAGAGCATGAAATCACTTTGCGACTCTGAGTATATTTCAGCCTGGACTATTAAACAAGGTGGGGAATGACCATTTGCTGTCCCCCCTCCTGTACTTTCATATTTGTTTATGTCTAATAAAATTAATATTTGGGTTGTGGGTTTGTAAGTAAAGTGATGACATCCTGCTCTGTAAAGATGCAGAAGAGAAAATACTTAGAGAAAATGTTCAAAGACCCAAGAGACGCTTGAAAATTACTGAGGGTCTTAGTGGAATTACTCTTCTGCTGGTTATAGCAATTGTGCTGCACTAGACGGTGTATGATTTTTAATTCTATTTTATTGCTTCTTTAATTTCTTACCTATCGTATTTTATTGTATGACAAGTTTATCACAAATGGATTTAAAAATCAATATAAATATTCAATGTAAAAGGTGCTGTATCTCCCACCTTTCACCACCGATCCAAAGAAATATCAATCCCCAGATGGAACATTTTGTATGCCTTGGAAGTTTCTGAACATTTCACAAGGGTAGCCCCACACAGAGCATGTTATAGTAGCCATTCTCTATAGCTCTCCATCAAAAGAACTACTTCTGGAAATGTAAATGTCCCTTTGGGTCTGTTCCAACCATATGAGTCATTTGCATGACTCCTAACATGTTTTGCTTGATTGTCCTTGTCTATGTGATTTAGACACTTCCTCAGGCAAGGTGCACTGAAAGCTGTCGCCAGGGATATTCCATGGAGGTTCGGGACGGAGAGCCAATTTGCTGCTATAATTGTGTTGCCTGTGCAGAAGGGACCATCTCCTCTCAAGAAGGTAAGCCTCTCTAGAGGTAACCCTTAGTGGGGAATAAAGTTTCATTCATTCATTCATTCATTCATTCATTCATTCATTCATTCACTGAGTCTCTAAGAGGCTGTAGCTCCATGGTGGAGCAATTGCTTTGCAAAATATCCGAAGTGCACTTCCTACAAGTCCTGGAATCTTCCATAATGAATTGGGATTCCGCAGCCAACAGGCAGAATTTCCTTGATGGATGTGGTGACATGATGGAAACAGTTCACGTAAGTCAGAGTATACACAGCTCTAGGCTGGATGGACCAATGGTCTGAGCCAATGAGGAAATGGTATTTTGCTACACTAAAATAGGACAAATTTATATGCTAAAAACCATTGCTCACCACAAAGGTATAATCAAGCTGCGGTAGAATGATTTGGCTTGGAGAAGAAAGTATATTGTTTTTCCAGTGGATGTTTAACTCTCCAAATGTCAATTAAATTAAAACTTTCCATCAAATTAAAAAAAGTAGTTGGTAGTTTTATATGCTAAAAACCACAAAGGTACAATCAAGTTCACAAATGGTTTTTAATCTATATGATTCCCAGCATATTGTAGACATCATCTTGCCTACTCTGTTGTTTGCAGATGCAGAACACTGCAGCAAATGTCCAGAAGACCAGTATCCAAACAAGGATCAGTTTCAATGTCTTCCCAAATTGATCACCTTTCTGGCCTTTGAAGACTCTTTGGGAATAGTCCTGGCGTCCATTGCTCTATTCTTGTCCTTAACCACTGGTTTTGTGTTAAGAGTCTTTATTAAATACAAACACACTCCCATCGTCAAAGCCAACAACTGGGATCTCTCCTACATCCTCCTGGTCTCCCTCCTGCTCTCCTTCTTGTCCTCCTTCCTGTTCCTTGGGCAGCCAAGAGAAGTCACCTGCCTTCTCCAGCAAATAGCCTTCTGTGTGATCTTCACACTTGCAGTTTCTTCTGTGTTGGCCAAAACCATCACTGTGGTGCTGGCCTTCCTGGCCACCAAGCCAGGGAACAAGGTGAGGAGATGGCTGGGGAAGAGTTTGGCCAACTCCATTGTCATTTCCTGTTCCAGTGTCCAAGTGATCATCTGTACCATCTGGTTGGGATTCTCACCCCCATTTCCAGACTCCGACATGCACTCCCACATGGGAGAAATTGTTCTGCAATGTAACCAAGGGTCTGTGGCCATGTTTTATGGTTCCCTCAGCTACATGAGCTTCCTGGCTGCCATCTGCTTCATGGTGGCTTTCCTAGCCAGAAAGCTGCCTGGGGCCTTCAATGAAGCCAAGCTGATCACCTTCAGCATGCTGGTCTTCTGCAGTGTTTGGGTGTCCTTTGTGCCCACCTACCTGAGCACCAAAGGGAAATACATGGTAGCCGTGCAGGTCTTCTCTATGTTGGCCTCCAGTGCTGGGCTCCTGGGCTGCATCTTTCTCCCCAAGTGCTACATTATTTTACTGAGGCCTGATTTGAATACAAAGGAGCACTTGACAACAAATGCTTAGGATAGCATCTGAATCTTGAAACATTCCATTTTTACAACAGATGTGCACCACAACAGCTTTGAAACCCATATACATGTCATAATAATAATAATAATAATAATAATAATAATAATAATAATAATAATAATTTATTATTTATACCCCGCCCATCTGGCTGGGTTTCCCCAGCCACTCTGGGCGGCTTCCAACTGAATATTAAAAACAATACAGCATCAGACATTAAAAACTTCCCTAAAGAGGGCTGCCTTCAGTTGTCTTTTGAAAGTAAAATAGTTGTTTATTATGTCATGAGTATATAGCTTCTTAGATGTAAACATTTCTTCCATTTACATAAATAATGAATGATGAAAGTTCAGAATTATTATGTAAGTGGCCACATACAGTGAGTCGTGTAGTCTAAGTAGAGATTGCTATTGACAACAGTCCCAAGGGAGTCAGACAGTCCAATAACCAAACACAGGTTCAGGTCCAATGAACTGAGAAAGGTTCAAAGTCAAATGGACATTCAAAACCTTTGATAAAGATCCAGGATTGGAGTTCTAGGTTCGGTTCCAAAACAACAGTCAAGTGGAGCTCCTGAAAGAATCACACCGTCGTCCATCAACAGTGACAGTTGAGCAGACACTAAGTCTCTGCCTTGCTTCCCTCCCAGTCTTAGTTGACAGTGTCAGTATTTTCATCCCTTCCATTGCAAGGATCATCAGATCATGTTTGTTTTACTTTCTGTCTGTGAGAAAGGAGGGGGCGGAAACTACTCTTCCAGACTTCCCTCTCCAGTACTACGTGCTTTTCCTTTGATCTGCCTAGAGACAGGATGGCAGCATGAGAGCTGTTTCTCTCGTACATGTCTGTTGTGTTCTTGTATTTGCATCAGCAGAAATAAATTAGGTATGCTACAAAAGCTCCACAGCTTTGTTTCCGTTACTCTGCTGCATTTGAGGTGCTCACATGAGCAAATGAGAGTCCACTGCACCAGGACCTATTCTTCGGGACTGCTGTGTTGCTGTTCCTGCGTTCCTGTGATCGGAAGGTCGGAGAAGGTGCTTCCGTCACCCAGCCCATGCAGGCGCTGAAGATGTGAGCTGAACATGGGTGTACGGAAAGACAGACCTGAGCTTGCCCTAGCTGTGTCTCTCCTCTTAAGAAAACGTGATTGTCACCTGTCCTGAACTCACAGAGAAGGGGGCATCTCCGGTTCTGGTGATGTGTCCCCTTCCCCTGGCTCCTGTGAGCTGTTGGCTGCCCCTTTAATGTCCTCTGAGGTCCAAACAGTACCTCCTAAGTCGCCAACCTCCCCTTCCTCTTCTTCAGCTTGCTTCTGTGAGTACCAATTGCAGCTATACCCCTCACTGGGACCCTCTTTCCCTTCCTTGATATCCTGCCAGTTCATGACACTAATGAACCCTACTGATCTTTAGGCAGCTAGTGCCTCTCTGAGGTCAGTGTGACTGCTTTTCAAATAATGTGCAATTGAGGTATGATTGTACACCCACGGATATTTTTTCAAAGGGCCAGTCAAACAACGTCTTCTAGTCCAACTGTTGTCAGGCAAACATCCTCCTCTGCTTCTTCAAATCAAATCAAATACATTTATTGGCATCATAGTATAAAACATTTCCGGTCACTGGAATAATTAAAAGGACAAGGGTGAAACTGTCAAGGGTTATAAGGTCACACCATAATTGTGTGCTCTTAGATATTCTGCTACACCGTCTAAGTCCCAGGCTCGGTGGTTTAACCCACAGTGCCACCCGCGTCCCTTGTTATTTGGCAAATCTCCAGTGTCACTCTTAAGTAACTCTTAGCCTTCTCCCTTCGTGTAGCTACTTGTTGAAACTGGTTCCATGGGGTGGAAGCGATGCCCCTCGCCCGTTCTGCTACAGCCAGCAAAAACAGTAGGACTTACCTGCCCTGTTCCTCCCCAGCCAGGGCTAAGACCGCTCAGCCCAGTCGTTCGGTCTTCTGCCTTCCCACCAAAGGAAATATCACCAGCACCCATATAGCACAATGTATACATTTCATCATAAAGACGATCTCCCTAAGCTGGTTTGTCCCAAGGAAGGATATGGTGGATTTGCAGGGACAAGAATGGCGTGGGGGCTGCCTGTTGCAAAGATCCCCGAGACAAAAACACCTTGCAGCATTTGAGGAACTTCAGTAATAGTTGCAAGGTAGATATAAGAAATAGATATATTAAGAAAAAGTTTAATTATGATAAAAGTGTGTGTGGCAATAAGTAATATGAAATCGAAATATGGAATAGATGGGAGGTTGGGTCTTTAGCGTTAAGACCGATTAATGTTTTATTGTTTGTTAAGAAAATTATGTTTCTATGGTTATTCCTGTGTGTAATTTGGTATTCGTGTTTTTCCTTTTTTCTCAGTACAAGTTGGGCATGTTTAGCCTGGAAAAGAGGAGACAGAGAGGAGATAGGATAGTCATCTTCAAATATCTCCAGGGCTGTCACATGGAAGAGGGAACATGCTTCTTATCTCCTGCTCTGGAGGGCAGGACTCGAAACCATGGCTTCAAGGAGATTCCAACGAAACATCAGGAAGAACTTTCTGACAGTAAGAGCTGTTCCAACGGTGAAACGGACTCCCTTGGGAGGTTGTGGACTTGCTTTCCTGGGAGGTTTTTAAGCAGAGGCTGGATGGCCAACTGCCACGGATGCTTTAGCTGAGATTCCCGCATTGCAGGGGGTTAGACTAGATGACCCTGGGGTCCCTTCCAACTCTAAGATTCTGTGATGTCCTCCAACCACTAGCCATTCTTTTTCACCAGGTTCCGCTTGGTGGACCTGGGGGCTTAAGCGAGAAACAAAGAAGATCCTGCAAGTCTGAAGTCTGCTCAATTTGTTTATTTGACTGCTTCCCTACCCTTCACCACAAGTTCCTAGGGCAAGATACAACAATATAAACGTACAAAATTATATTTAAAAAAAAAACAAGTGAAACTTTTCATACAATTATAAAAAAGTAAAGCAATAGAGCAGTTCTAAGCAGAAGCAGAGCTGCATAGATCAAACAAAACTGAAAAGGGAGGGGGGCCCAACAAACATACTTTTAACTCACCGGTCGCAACCGTGAAGAAGGAATTCCACAATTTAGGGCAAACTTGGGTCCCCCAGACGTTGGACTACAACTACCACTATTTACAGGACCGCCTCTCCTGGTCTGCCCCGCAGAGGACCTTAAGGTCCATGAATAATCATAGTTTAGAGGTCCCGGGCCCTAAGGAAGTCAGATTAGCCTCCACCAGGGCCTTCTCAGTCATGGCTCTGACCTGGTGGAATGCTCTGTCCCAGGAAACCAGGGCCCTGCGGGATTTAACCTCCTTCCGCAGGGCCTGGAAAAGAGAGCTATTCCACCTGGCTTTCAATTTGAACTTAGCCTGATCTTTTATTCCCCTTCCTTCCTTCCCTCCCCCTCCCCTTTTTATGAATATTACCCGCTCTGGGATCCCACAGCTAATTCTCCCCTGGTCTCCTCGCTGGCCCAAATAGGACTAATTTAGCCAGCTAGCCTTGGTGATCACTTAATGTTTATTGGATGGATTTTCCCCTTAAATTGATTTTTGAATTCTGAATTTATTGCTATTCACTTTTTATACTGTATTTTATGCTGTTTTTTGTTGCATCAATTGTTTTAAATTTGTTGTTCGCCGCCCTGAGCCCGGTTTTCTGAACCGGGAAGGGCGGGGTATAAATAAAAAAAATTATTTATCTATTTATCCCTGAAAACAGGTCCTGTAGTCCAACAACACCTGGTGAGAAAGTTGCTGTAGGGGCTACCCTGGAGAAAACTCTCCTCTGAGCCTTCTCCATAACTAAAGTCTTCAAACTGAGCTATTTCTTAACATGGCCATTGCATTGATGACGCTTCCAGTCCCTTCCAACTCTTCAATTCTATGACTCTATGAACCAATCGCCCACCGTAGGCCAGCACTACTCTAAAATAGCAAGGCTTCTTTCGTCAACCGCTCAGGTGGGATGGAACCTGCTTGAATCTGAGCAACAAGCGGGGTCTGCCGAGTGGCACGTCTGCACTTACTGTTTCCAAATGTGAATATTTACAGTTACTTATTTAAGGCGGAGGTGGGGGACATTTTTCCAGCCCAAGAGCCACATTTCCTTCTGGGCAAACTTTCAGAGGTGAGAGACCAGTGATGGAGGAAGAAGAAGAGGAGGAGTTTGGATCTGATATCCCACTTTATCACTACCCTAAAGAGTCTCAAAGCGGCTAACAATCTCCTTTCCCTCTCCCCCTCCCCAACAAACACTCTGTGAGGTGAGTGGGGCTGAGAGACTTCAAAGAAGTGTGACTGGCCCAAGGTCACCCAGCAGCTGCATGTGGAGGAGCGGGGATGCGAACCCGGTTCACCAGATTACGAGTCTACTGCTCTTAACCACTGCACCACACTGGCCATGTGGCCAGAGGTAAAAGTGGGAAGATCAGGAAATGAACATTTTACCTTTTGTACAGTAGGCTAGTTTCTGCACAAGCCCTGCTCTGCCTTCCATCCAAGCCAAGAGGCAGAATTATCAGAGTCCAAGGACACACCCAAGTGTGGCAAAAACACTCAAGGAAGAGTGTGAAACAGGAGCATGGGCTGATGGGAGTTTCCTGCAGGCCGGACAGAGTGCTTTCAGCTCTTGTACCTGAGGTTCCCACTCCTAATTTAAGGGATCTTGGGACAGGCTACATCAAATATAAAACCAAACTAATAACAAAATAATAATAATAATAATAAACATTAAAACCATATAAAATCAATCTCCATAACCTCCTTCCTACAAAAATAAAGAGCCTGGAGCTCAGCGGCTGAAACTTCTACCTTCTCAGAAAAGAAATGTCACAATGTCATCATGAAGTTATCAGATTAAAATGGCACAGGACAGTATAGGAACCATCTTTGCAACTGCAGATGTACAGAGGGGTCTTTCTCCGTGGTAGAGGGGTGGTCGCTTGGAAGAATTAGGAAAGTTTATTCTGCCCAGGTGGCCAGAGGAGCCTTTAATCAGAAGATATCATGGATGAGGTTGGCTCCTGTAGATGCTTGCTCTCCACAGCCATCCTCTCATTAGCAATGTTGGGGAGCCAACATACAATCTGTCGTATTGTGAGCATTTATACGCTTTCTCTGTATTTCCTCTCAAGGATCGCAGATTTGATTAGACAGATAAGCGCTTAAGTCATTTAGATTCCATATCCGATGTATTGATCCTCTACTTTGAAGGCCTGTTCCGTAACTGAAATTCTTTCCACGTTACAGGCATCGGCAGAATTGACAGGAATCACCCCTTTATGAATTCTTTCGTGTACGTTAAGGTTTGACCTCTGGCTGCAGCTTTTCCCGCACACCGAGCACGTATATGGTTTCTCCCCCGTGTGGATTCTTCGGTGTACATTAAGGCTCGAGCTCTGGCTGAATCGCTTTCCACATTCCGAACATTTATATGGTTTCTCTCCTGTATGGGTTCTTTGATGGCTTGTAAGGTGTAGTCTCCGGATGAAAGTCTTCCCACACTCTGAGCATATATATGGCCTCACCCCCGTGTGGATTTTCTGATGTTCGGTAAGGCTAGAGTTGTGACTGAAACTCTTCCCACACTCCGAGCATGTGTACGGCTTCTCTCCGGTGTGCACACTTTGATGACGTATGCAGCTGATGTGGTTACGGAAGCTCCTTCCACATTCAGAGCACTTATATGGCTTCATCCCCATGTGGATCTTTTGATGCGACGTAAAAGAGGTCCTCCAACTGAAGCTCTTCCCACACTCCAAGCACTCATACGGCTTCTCCCCTGTATGGATTCTCTGATGTAACTTAAGGTTCATGCTGTGGTTGAAGCTCTTTCCACACTCGGAGCATTTGTACGGCTTCTCGCCTGTATGGATGGTGAGGAGATGCCGTGTGAGGCTTTTGCAGTGAGTGAAGCACTTTCCACACTCGGAGCATTTGTGTGGCTTCTCCCCTGTGTGGATTATCTGATGTGAGCTAAGGTGTATCCGCTGCCTGAAGCTCTTTCCGCACTCCAAACATTTGTACGTTTTTTCCTCGGTGTGGATTCTCTGATGCGACCGAAGGTGCGCGCTGCTAACAAAACTCTTCCCACACTTTGAGCAGTCATATGGTCTATCCCCCGTATGGAGTTTCTGATGTGAAGTAAGATACGCCCTCAGGCGGAAGCTCTTTCCACACTCAGAGCAGTTATACGGTTTCACCCCAGTGTGGATCGTCAAGTGCCGTGTAAAACTCGTGCTGTGCTGGAAACTCTGTCCACAGTCACAGCACTGATATGGCTTCTCTGCTATGTGGACTGTTAGATGTTCACTAACATGTGCACTACAGCTGAAGCTCTTCTCACATACCGGGCATTTATACGCTTTCTCCGCCATGTGGATTTTCATGTGAGTATTAAGGCTTGATTCACAACTAAAGCTTTCCTCGCACACACTGCACTGAATACTTTTCTTCTCTTGGTCTTTGGCTGGGATTTCACACAAGTCGCTACACTGAGAAGCAAAGGAGTTGTCCTCTTCTGGTTCAATTTCCCTTCTCTGAGCTTTCCCGTCTATACACCCAACTCCATCCAAGGACGTGCTGTGTGCTTCGCCCTCAGTCTCACTCTCCCATTCAGCACCTGCTGTAACAAAGAGAGGAAAGCAGACATAAAGCAGAGTTGCCAATAATAATAATAATAATAATAATAATAATAATAATAATAATATTTGTACCCTGCCCACCTGACTAGGTTGCCGCAGCCACTTTGGGTGGCTTCCAACATACCATCTTTTTCGCTCTATAACACGCACCTGACCATAACACGCACATCGTTTTTAGAGGAGGAAAACAAGGGGGGGGGGGGAATTCTGAATGAAACAGTGGATGTATCATTTTTGTGCTTCATGCTGTGGCCACAGACATGTGATCTGATGGTGAATTTGGGGTGACCCAATCCAAAGGTCCTGAGGATCCATGTGGATCCATGCTTTTTAACCACGTTTTTGCACCATTGCAGCCCCAGGCAACAGTGGGTGCGTGATTTTTTTGGTGCAGGCTGTAGCCATGGACATGCCCTTCCATCAGATGTCAAAGAGGTGATATAACCTTTCAGAAGACATCTGAAGGCAGCCCTGTCCAGGGAAGCTTCTCAATGTGTAATAATAATAATAATAATAATAATAATAATAATAATAATAATAATAATTTATTATTTATACCCCGCCCAGCCACTCATTTATTAAAATGCAGTAATGCATCAAACATTAAAAGCTTCCCTAAACAGATCTGCCTTCAGATGTCTTCTAAAAGTCTGGTAGTTGTTGTTCTCTTTGACATCTGGTGGGAGGGCGTTCCACAGGGCGGGTGCCACTATCAAGAAGGCCCTCTGCCTGGTTCCCTGTAACTTGGCTTCTTGCAGCGAGGGAACCACCAGAAGGCCCTCAGCGCTGGACCTCAGTGTCCGGGCAGAACGATGGGAGTGGAGATGCTCCTTCAGGTATACTGGACCGAGACGATTTAGGGCTTTAAAGGTCAGCACCAACACTCTGAATTGTGCTCGGAATTGTGCTGGAGGTTTGCAGAACCTCCAGTTAAGCCAAAATCTGCTCTGAGCAGAATTCGAAGGCATGTTACATAGGCGCACAAAGAGCCATAAAACATCAAAACATTCAACATTCTCGAGACTTAAAAAGGTACGTCTGCAAGCATCTCTGACTCCCTCAGAAGGAACCCCAGAAAAGAAGAGGATATCATTCAATAAAATGACCTCAATCAAAATTTCAACCTCCAGCATCCACCACACAAGGCAGAGAGGGAGCCTTACCGACAGATTCCAGGTTCCCCCAGTTCTCCTCCATGACCTCCACGTGTAAAGCTCTCTGGGCCGGATCCAGCAGATCCCACTCCTCCTCTGTGAAGTAGACACCCACCTCGTCAAAGCTCATCGGAGCCTAGAATAAGGAAGAGAAGACAGCTTGTCCGTCTAGGTAATCCAAAAAGGAGGACCCAACAAGAAAGAGAAGGCAACATGTCTGACGGTTCTCTTGGAGCATGAAAAGCATTCAATTAATAATAATAATAATAATAATAATAATAATAATAATAAATAAATAAATAAATAAATAAATTTTATTTATATCCCGCCCTCCCCAGCCGAACCCAAGCTCAGAGCGGCTAACAACAGTAAAATGATAAAACATTCTAAAATCATTTCATTATAAAATTAATTCCAATCAAATGGCAACCATTGGGCTAGAAGTTCTGTGAGGATTGCCAAAGGAGGGAGTCAGGCTGTGCCCTGGCCAAAGGCCTGGTGGAACAGCTCTGTCTTGCAGCCCCTGCGGAAAGATGCCAAGTCCCGCAGGGCCCTAGTCTCTTGGGACAGAGCCTTCCACCAGATCGGAGCTACAGCCGAAAAAGCTCTGGCTCTAGTTGAGGCCAGCCTAACCTCTCTGTGGCCTGGGACCTTCAATATGTTTTTGTCTGAAGACCAAAAATTCCTCTGCAGGACATACCAGGAGAGGCGGTCCCGTAGGTACGAGGGTCTAGGCTGTATAGGGCTTTGAAGGTTAAAACCAGCACCTTAAACCTGATCCTATACTCCACCAGGAGCCAGTGCAGCTGGTATAGCACCGGGTGCATGTGATCTCGCCGTGGCATTCTGCACCCGCTGGAGTTTCTGGGTCAGTCTCAAGGGCAGCCCCACGTACAGCGAGTTACAATAATCCAGTCTGGAGGTGACCGTCACATGGATTACAGTGGCTAGGTCAGGGCGAGAGAGGTAAGGAGCCAACTGCTTAGCTTGGCGGAGATGAAAAAATGCCGCCTTTGTTGTAGCTGCAATCTGCACCTCCATGGAAAGGGAGGTGTCGAAGATTACACCCAAACACTTAACGGACGGCGCTGGCACTAATTGCGCCCCTGCAAGAGATGGGAGTTGCCCCCCCAATCCCATATTGTCCCGACCCAGCCAAAGGACCTCTGTCTTTGAAGGATTTAACTTCAACCGGCTCCCACATAACCATCCAGCCACAGCTTCCAAACATCTGATCAGTGTGTCTGGGGCCGAGTCAGGATGGCCATCCATCAACAGATAGAGTTGGGTCTCATCAAAGCCCACCTAGCTAACAATATTGGTTAGAACAGTGGCCAAACAGATGCCTAATATAAAAAGCAGAGAAGCAAGGAGGACCCGAGAGCAACAGGAGCAGCAACACTCTTTCCTCCCGGTAATTGGGATTATTCAGAGGCATCTGAATTGCTCGGACCATGAAGGCAGAGCAAAAGTATTGTGGCTGGAGACCAAGGAGCCTTCTCCCTCCATGAGTTTGTCTAATCCCCTTTTGAAGTTGGCAGCCATCACGGCAACTCGTTGGAGTGAATCCCGTAACTCAGGCATAGGCAAACTTGGCTCTTCAGATGTTTTGGGACTACAACTCCCATCACCCCTAACTAACAGGACCAGTGGTCAGGGATGACGGGAACTGTAGTTCCAAAACATCTGGAGGGCAGAGTTTGCCTACAACTGATGTAACTATATGCTGCGTGCCTAAGCACTTTCTTTCGCCACTTCGGAAATTCCCAGCATTATTACCTTATTCGACTGGACAGCAGCTCCTTCCCCTCCACCAACCGCGGGAGAAATTGCCAGGGTTGTGCCACTTCCTGCGAGGGAGAAAAGGAGACGTGGAGATGCTTAATCTTGTTATCTTCTTGCCAATTAATTGTTTTTGAATTTCACATTAAAAAAAACAAATTCCACAAGGCAGGCGCCACTACCGAGAAGGCCCTCTGCCTGGTTCCCTGTAACTTGGCTTCTCACAGTGAGGGAACCGCCAGAAGGCCCTTGGTGCTGGACCTCTGTGTTCAGGCAGAATGAAGGGGCTGGTGACGCTCCTTCAGATATACTGGACTGAGGCCGTTTAGGGCTTTAAAGGTCAGCACCAACACTTTGAATTGTGCTCGGAAACAACTCTCAATTATTATTGAGAGTGGGATAAAACTTTTTCTATATCCACTTAATGCTGTGCATAATTCCATAAACTTCTGTTGCATCACCTCTCGCTCGCCTTTCCTGTAAACGCTGCAACCTTTCCTCCCAGGGGACTTGATCCATCCCCTTGATTTAGCTCGTGGGGATAAAATGGGGAGAATCATCTACACCACTCAAGCTCCTTGGGCGAAAGGTGAGATAGAAATGCGATAATCAATAAGCAGTATGTCAGGCGTGGAGAGTCCTCCCCTCCCTTCAGCAACTTCACAGGCAATAATTAACGAGCAGTTTATATTTTATGGCCTTTTTTATTCAGTCATCTGGTTGCAAGCAAAAATCCACATCCCTCCACAAGGAGAGCAGTTGGCTACTCTAAATCCTCTCCCTTCTGTCCCCAGAAACATCCTCCTCTCTGCATCCTTTTTTCTCTAATACGGATGGAACCTCCTCGTTCTTGGGGAGGGAGGGTCCCCCACACTCTCTAATGATGTCTCTGCTGGCTGTTCCCTCCCTTTTGTTTCTCTTGCCATTATCTCATAACTAGGCAACTCCTGTCTAAGCTGTTCAGTGTCTGTATCTCTCTCTGCTCCTGAAATCACTAGAAACAGGGGGAGCAAATCTTCCCTCTCCTCCTCCTCCTCAAAGAGGAGCTGATCTGCCTGAGAATGCATTTCCCAATCCTCTGATTCAGACCATTCCCTGACACAGTACAACCGAGGAGGAAGAGGAGGCTGTTGAACTGGGCCCTGCCATGGTCCTTACCCAGCAAGGTGGCAGCTCCACTGCCCTCCTGCACGATCCACCTATAAGGCGGCCTCGGTGTTATGGCCGAAGGGGCTGCCTCTCCCTCTGCCAAGTTGGTACCTGGGTCTGCCACCATTTCTTCCACCTAAAAGGGAATTTTAAGGATCCCAGATGAGGGACAGAGAGAGGGATTAGGAAACGGTTTATGTGAAGGCCATCACTGTCTGGCCTGTGAATTACCGTATTTTTCGCTCTGTAAGACGCACCAGACCACAAGACGCACCTAGTTTTTGGAGGAGGAAAACAAGAAAAAAAAATATTCTGAATCTCAGAAGCCAGAACAGCAAGAGGGATCGCTGCGCAGCGAAAGCAGCAATCCCTCCTCCTGTTCTGGCTTCTGGGATAGCTGCACAGCCTGCATTCGCTCCATAAGACACACACACATTTCCCCTTACTTTTTAGGAGGGAAAAAGTGAGTCTTATGGAGCAAAAAATACGGTAACCCACAGTACTAAGACAGCCTCTCCTCTCATTTTTAAAAATGGTTTTAAAAATGCCCGCAGGTCTCAGTGTGGTTCACAACATAAAAACACAAAATACATAATAAAAACAAGAACAACCCAATAATCTCCCCAACAAAATTTTTTAAGGGCATTGGCTGTCAGCCTCCTTAAAGAGGAATGTTTTTGCCTGGTGCCTAAAAGTGCATCATGATATATTGGTGATACAGGTGAAACTCAAAAATTTAGAATATCGTGGAAAAGTTCCATTTGTTTCAGTAATTCAACTTACAGCTGATGAAAACCCCAAATTAACAATCTCAGAAAATTAGAATATTAAATGAAATCAGCAAAACAAGGATTGCAAATAGAGCAATATTGGACCTCTGAGAAGTAGAAGCATGCACATGTACTCAGGACTTGGTTTGGGCCCCTTTTGCATCAATTACTACCTCTGAACCAGACTGAGAGACCATTTAAAGGCTCAGGAACTCAATGCAGGTGTTATGGATTGAATAGCTACTGCACCTTTTCACAATATTCTAATCTTCTGAGATTGTTAATTTGGGGTTTTCATCAGCTGTACGCCATAATCATCACAACTATAACAAACAAAGGCTTGACATATCTCGCTTTGCATATCATGAGTCTATCTCATATATTAGTTTCACCTTTTAAGTTGAATTACTGAAATAAATGAACTTCTTCCACGATATTCTAATTTTTCGAGTTTCACCTGTATATCACCAGCTAAACACCGTGATATAACACGGATATATCACAATGTCTGAAATAAGGGTGGAGCTATGTAGAGACGTCAGCTGGCTTCAATTTTCCCCCACGTCATGGTTTTTGCATAGCACACACACATCGTGAATGTCGTGATGTATTGCCAGGTCAAAAAACCAGTTTTGGATGATATATCAGTGTATCTCCCATGTTGCATATTTAGCAGATTAACCACACTGCAGAAAGCGTGCTGGGGAGACCGCACATTCAGGAAACAATGAAGAAACGCAAAAATATATTTTGCTTGGCTTTAATTACAAAACCAAAAACTCCACTTACATTAAATATTTAAGTATAACCCAGGGTACTGAGAGAGGTACACGCTGCTCTTTATATACTATACCCAATTGCTGACACAGCTTAATTCACACAACTTAACAGCACCTGCTATACTGCTTCACAGCTGTAAAACTAGGTCATGATGTTTACTCTGTCCTTTAAAGAGATACACATCTTGTGAAACAATAGTGAACCTTTACATTAAGAAACCATTCAACAGCCCAGCCCTATGAAGAGCTGGAAAGGACTGCCTGCCTGAAATCACTGCCTGCCCGCGTCGACAATACTAGGCTAGACACATCAGTGAACTGACCAGCCTAAGGCATTCCTGTGTCTCCTTTGTACTACTAGGCTGAAACACACTCTTACCTGTTTCCACTTCTTCCCCTCTGCCTGGCTCAGGAGGAAGCCTTCTGCCAGGGCCACCGCCTGGGAGCTGGTCTCGGCTCTGCACTCCCTGACCCAGTTCTCCATCTCCGGGGGGAGGACAGCCAGGAACTGCTCCAGGATCACCAGGTCCAGCATCTGGGCCTTGGTGAGCCTTTCTGGCTTCAGCCACTGGCGGCAGAGACTGTGGAGTTGGCTGCAAACCTCTCGGGGTCCCTCGGCCTCTTGGTAGCCAAACTCCCTGAAGCGTTGACACTCAGCGCCTGAGCTGGTGTTGTCATTGCCCGGAATCTTCTGCATGGTTCTTTCCCAGAATCCTCCACGGTTCCTGATCTTGTGGCCGCTTTGTGTTTCAGGACTTCCCTTTAATCTGTGCTCTGCATCTGGTTCCAAAAAGGCCAAAGGCAAATAGCTGGGATGTGCACTATTGAAAGCCAAGAAGCTGTAAAAGGTGGGAGTGGGATTAGAGAGAGGTAAAGCAGTGGTTCCCAAACCTTTTCGGGTTCCCACCCTCCCGGTTCCAATTACGAAGTCTCAACCTCGCCATCCAGCGCCGAGGGCCTTCTGGTGGTTCCCTCACTGTGAAAAGCAAAGCTACAGGGAACCAGGCACAGGGCCTTCTCAGTGGTGGCACCCGCCCTGTGGAACGCCCTCCCATCAGATGTCAAAGAGATAAACAACTACAGTCATACCTCGGGTTACAGCCACTTCCAGTTGCGTTTTTTTGGGTTACGGACCACCTAAACCCGGAATTACTGGAGCGGGTTACTTCCGAGTTTCGGCAGTTGCACATGCGCAGAAGCGCTAAATCGCGCTTTGCGCATGCGCTGAAGTGCCGGATCGGAACCCGCGCGTGCGCAGACACGGGTTGCGAACTTGCATCCCGCACGGATCACGTTCGCAACCCGAGCGTCCACTGTACCTGACATTTAGAAGACATCTGAATGCATGTGGGAAGTTTTTAATGTGTAACATTTTATTTTATTTTTAAACTTTGTTGGAAGCCACCCAGAGTGGCTGGGGAAACCCAGCCAGATGGGCGGGGTACAAATAATAAATTATTATTATTATTATTATT
Organism: Podarcis filfolensis; assembly: GCF_964270895.1. Lineage (NCBI taxonomy): Eukaryota > Metazoa > Chordata > Lepidosauria > Squamata > Lacertidae > Podarcis > Podarcis filfolensis. Next base: position 2,938,768 of record NC_139605.1, on the reverse strand, counting down.
ATTATTATTATTATTATTATTATTATCTATCATGGATGCATTATCTGAGATTTCTGCCTTGCATAATAGGAAAAAACCACATCAATTTAAAATACAGGTTAAAATGCAATTTAAAATGCAGCCTCATTTTAAAAGTAGCCCACAGATCAAAACCATAAGGGGAGGGAAACACAAGGGTCAGACTGGGTCCAAACCTAAGGCCAAGCGGAACAGCTCCGTCTTGCAGGCCCTGCGGAAAGATGTCAAATCCCGCAGGGCCCTAGTCTCTTGTGACAGAGCGTTCCACCAAGTCGGGGCCAGTACTGAAAAGGCCCTGGCCCTAATTGAGACCAATCTAACCACCTTGTGACTTGGGACCTCCAAGGTGTTGCCATTTGTGGACCTTAAGGTCCTCCGCGGGGCGTACCAGGAGAGGCAGTCCCGTAGGTACATGGGTGCTAGGCTGCATACCTTATACCTCCAGTGTCCCCTTTCCTCTTAGTGCCCCCCAGGTGGCACTATTGCCCACCAGGGAGACAGTACCACCTACCTTGGGAACCACTGGTGTAAAAGGTTGGGGGTTTCAGACTAACTTGCTCTGTTGCCTTTTGCTTACCTGTTGTTCTTAAGGATGGCGTTTACATCGGCACAGAGAGTTAATGCATTTATTTAATAAAATCAACATGTCTTCTGATTTTAAGAAAACCACCCTACCCCACAGGCATAAAAATAGCTGAGAACTGTCAGGTACCACAAGTCTATGCAAGCATCTTGATTCAGTACAGCTCAAGGCTATTTTTCTTTTCTTTACAAAAAAAGGGTGGCAGTTGTTTTAATTTAGACCATGGAACTCCTTGTAATTATATACTAAGCATCCCTCTCCCCTTGGTATATTATATTATTGACTCAGAAAATTGCATAGCTGAATCTTATGCTTCTTTATTTGCCATGGTGACAACTGACATAATTTAAAAAAAAATAAAAACAACTAATTTTTCTTTCATTTCTTTTTTCTGCAACTGGTTTGTTGTCAATAAAAATAAATAAAAACATATACGAGGGGAACCCCTCTATGTGGTTTTCAGAATTATAAAATAAAGCGGGGGGGGGGGGATTTGATTTAAATCAAATCAATTTAAATCACGATTTAAATCTCTACTCAGCAAGACTTGATTTAAATCATCTTTTTACAGAAGGACTCATTCTTGCTGGTATAATCTTAATATTTACAACCAGATTAAGGTTTCATTTTTGGAATAATAAATTTTCAGAGTAGTTTTTACAGTTATATCAAAAATTACTGATTTGGTAATACATAGACCGATAATTAAGAAATTATTGTGAGGTTTAATAAGTTAACTGTTTATATTTGGACAATGTTTCTGCTGTACTTTATTGGAAGGAGAAAAAGAATCATTTCCTTAATAACAATTTAAACAATTTATTAAACTGAAACAATAACATTATAGCATCTATATCCATGTTTGTTAACTGATGTGGTTAAACAATTTTTTTTAAAAAAACAACAACCTTAGACTAATTTTTAGCACATATGAAAAACTTAAACAAATCCTTATTTCCTGATGAATAGCCTTTGGAATATAATGTAACTTGTATTCAATGATTTGAATATATTCAATGATTTGAATATATTCTTTTTTAAAATGAGATCTTTAAATTTTGAATTGGATTTTAAAAATAAAATGCTTTTGGAGGAAAAATCATTCTAAAGATAGTCAACTATCTTTAGAATGATTTTTCCTGCAAAAGCATTTTATTTTAAAAATACAATTTAAAATTTAAAAATCTGATATATATTTTATCCACCCTGAAATAAAGCATTAAAATTATGAATAGAAAATTAAAATAAAGTAGAGTCAGTAAGCATTTTTCACATGCTCAGTTGATGTGCGACCGGGATCGTTTTGTACCCAGAAGAGGGCAGAATGGGGATGGAACAGGGTGGGCTTCGGTGCGCTCTGCTGATGCGCACAGGAGCCAAGAATGTAACCCCCCCAATAGGGGCCTGCCTGTATTTAGAACATATTCAGAAAATTAAAATCAACAGTAGAGATAAAGCACATGTAACTTCTATGTGTTTGGGTAGGGCTTGCTTAAACGAAAAATGTTTTAATCAGGCACTGGAAAAGCCTGGTGTCACCACACTAAAACAGCAGCTCCACAGTGACCTGCAGAAAGTAAGGTTTCCCCCCAGGGGATGCCTCAAAGCTGCCCCCTCTTTTCCCACCAGGAAAAAGTTCAGAATGAGTAATATGTGGGCACAATGCCAGTCCCACAGATTGGAGTGGTCAAGCAGGCACATAAAGGGGGTATGGCGATTCTGTAAGTCAACTGGTCCCAAGCTGTTAAGGGAAGAGAACGCATGTGTTTCAAAAGGTGTTTCCCCCCTGAATATTTTGTTATATTTATTCATTTTTTATCTATAAAAGGTAAAGGGACACCGACCGTTAGGTCCAGTCACAGACGACTCTGAGGTTGCGGTGCTCATCTCGCTTTATTGGCCGAGGGAGCCAGCGTACAGCTTCCGGGTCATGTGGCCAGCATGACTAAGCCGCTTCTGGCGAACCAGCGCAGCGCACGGAAACGCCGTTTACCTTCCCGCCAGAGCAGTACCTATTTATCTACTTGCACTTTGACGTGCTTTCGAACTGCTAGGATGGCAGGAGCTCACCCCGTCGTGGGGATTTGAACCGTCAACCTTCTGATTGGCAAGTCCTAGGCTCTGTGGTTTAACCCACAGCGCCACCCACGCCCCCTTTTTTTATTTATAAAAGTATTTATATGCCCTCCATGTCGTAAAAGAAAAGATCAAAGAGGTTTAGAGCAACGAAACATAAAACCGTACAATAAAAATAAAAAGCAGGCATCAATTAACTATGGGTTCTTAACTGCATGAACTGTGAGATTTCTGATGGCAATTCCCGAAGGTTCTCAGTTTCAGAGTTTTGAAACTTGCCTAATAAGGAGTTATCGAACAGAAAGACAGAAAAAGTGGAATGCACGCGCGCACACACACACACATTTCGGCATCGCAGGGGGTTGGACTGGGTGATTCTCAGGGTCCCTCCAACTCTATGGTCCTGTGAAATTAATATCCATTCATAATAATAAATGTTTATTTGTACCCTGCCCTCCCTGGCCAGAGCCAGGCTCAGGGCGGCTAACATCATAAAACTAGCACAGTGTACAAAGAACATAAGAACATAAAAACAGGCAATCAATTAATTAAAATACATCTTAGAATTAGTTCAGAGCAAATTAAAATCTGGACAGATGGCAGTCCAGAGGTAAAATTGAGAGTGGTTAATATTCTCCAGGGTCCTGTGAGCGGGCTAGGAGGCCACTTTAAAGCCTGTTCTTATACAGAAAGAGAAGAATCAGATTGAACCCCGACCAAAGGCCAGGCGGAACAGCTCTGTCTTGCAGGCCCTGCAGAAAGATATCAAATCCCGCAGGGCCCTGGTCTCTTGTGGGAGAGTGTTCCACCAGGCTGGGGCCACAGCCGAAAAGGCCCTGGTTCTGGTCGAGGCCAGTCTAATCTCCCTGGGGCCCGGGATCTTCATATATCGCTTTAAAAAGCAGTTTGTGAAACCTATTACACAGACATTTAAAGATGCAAGCTTATCCATGAGTAAAATACACAATAAGATTCCTGCATTTCAGGGGTTGGACTAGATGAGCGCTGGGGTCCCTTCCTTCCAACTCCGCGATTCTGATCTATGACCTCTTTCCTCTTGGTGCCTGCAGCCCGGCACAAAAATCCCTTGGGAGTCCACTGATGCCGAACCCCCCATTTTATTCATTCATTGCATTTAGATCCCAGTCCCCCCCCTTTGAACACAGGGTACCCCCAAAACTGCATCATGCCATGGGGGTGGGGCGGGGGGAGAGACACGGCCTGGAAAAAAACCCTTTCCCCCCACCTTAGGGCGTGGGTGCGAATCCTGTCTTGCAAATAGGGGAGTTCAGCCCCCACTGGAAAAACTCAACCCCACCCCCACCAAAAAGAGCAAAGGAACCAGCCCCCTGCGCGTGCAATGGACCTGAATCCCCAAATGTCCTTGCATCTCTCTTTCTTTCTTTCTATCCATCCATCCATCCATCCACTTACCTGCGCGGAGGATGGGAAGCGGGGACCAGCCGCGGAAACCTGCGCGCGGAAAAAGAGGACCTTTGGCCAATGGGGAAAAGGCGCCCCTTTGCCCGCGTCAGCAGTTGCTAGGCAGGGCGGGGGTTTCGCGCGGAAAAGGAAGGAGGTTTTTGCAGGAAATGGGAGGGGAGAGCCACGTGTCAGTCTTTCTTGCACCCCGTGGGCTGGTGGGAGTTGTAGTCTCGATACATCTGGCGGGGGGAGGTGGAGGAACGCCAGGCTGGCAAAGCGTCCTGCGTTCAGGAGCTGCGCCTTGGAGACGAATGAAACCCCATTTAAGGCTTGGAGGTTCTGCAAAATACATAATTTCTCCGCGCCCCCCCCGCCACAATTGCATCCTTGCAGGGACCCCTCCTCCGCGGGATCCTCCCTCTTAGAGCCCAAAGGGGTCAGTGCTTCCCCCGCCCCCGCATGAATTGGGATGCGGTGGGGGCAGGCTGGAATGGGAAGAAGGGGTGGATGGTTAAAAAACAACAACCAGTCATTTATTGCATTAATATTACGCCCCCCCCCTCCAATGAGCTCCAGGTAGCATGCCTAATTCTCTCCCCTGCCCATCCATTGCAGCCTCACAATAACCCTGGGGGGTAGGCTAGGCTGAGAGATCGTTCCTGTTCCCCAAGCTCACCCAGTGAGCTTTCTGGCCAAGTGGGGATTTGAACCCTTGTCTCTCCCAGGTCCTAATACAGTGGTTCTCAAACTTTTTCCCCCGGGGCCACACTTTTCAGAATAAAAACTTGCTTGCGCCACACCGAATTTGTTTTTATTTGATAAGAAACGCGTCAGAAAACAACAAAGAAACGACTCCTAGAACATGCAAATCTGTCCATATTCTACAAATAAAAAAAACCCCATTTTGATACTATACTATGGTTACCAGATTTTTTTCAATGAATCCGGGGACACTTTTTTTTTAAAAGCTGAGTAGCAACACGGAGTCAGTAGTGGGGATGGTGAGGCAAAAGACCCTGGGCCCAAGCACAATGCATTTTGTATAAAGGTGCAAAGTCCTTCTTTCGCACCCTGTAAACATAAATGTACAGAGTTTTTAAAAAACTGGGCAACGGCACGCCACCCGCCCACGACTCCCGAGCCTCCCCTGATCAGTCAAAACAAAGGGGGAAGGGGGCAGGAGATCACATGAGACACATCATTTGGGCACAAGACACATCATATGGGGACTTCCGGCGAGGAAAAATGGCGGGCACCACGGCAGCGGACAGCTCCTGAAGCCAGCCAGAGCCAATTGCGCTACCAGGCTGGCTCCGGGCTGCTGAGGCTGCCGCTGCCACGTTTCCTGGGGACAGATTTGCAAATCTGGGGACATTTGTCCGGGGACAGATTTGCAAATCCGGGGACTGTCCCCAGGAACTGGGGACGTCTGGTAACCCTATACTATACTACACTGAGGTGCTTAAATGTCTCTTTGATTGTCCCTGAACCTTCCTGCCACACCAGGGTGGCGTGGCACAGTCTTTTGAGGGCCACTGCCCTAGTCTGGTACTCCAACCACTGAACCACAATGGCTCCCTAGGGACAGGGGACAGGAATAGGTTTGGGGGGATTCAGCAAGGAAGGAGATGTAACAAGAAGATCAGGCCAAAGGCCCATTTAGTATGGCATCCTGATCTCACAGTGAGCAACCTCGTGGGAAACCTGCAAGCGAGAGCAACTCTCCCCTCCTGCAGTTTCTAGCGACTGCCACTCAGGCACGTGGCTTCAGTTTATCTTGCTCCTTGAGACTTTAGCTTCAGGAGGCAGGAAGGAACTTCAGTTTACCCACAGGAGAACCACAGGAGGGGGAGAGTTGCTCGCGTGCTCAGGTCCTGAAGTGGATGGTGTAATAATTTAATATAATAATAATAATAATTTATTATTTATACCCTGCCCATCTGGCTGAGCTTCCCCAGCCACTCTGGGCGGCTCCCAATCGAGTGTTAAAAACAATACAGCATTAAATATTAAAAACTTCCCTAAACAGGGCTGCCTTCAGATGTCTTTTAAAAATAGGATAGCTGCTTATTTCCTTGACATCTGATGGGAGGGCGTTCCACAGGGTGGGTGCCACTACCGAGAAGGCCCTCTGCCTGGTTCCCTGTAACCTCACTTCTCACAATGAGGGAACCACCAGAAGGACCTCGCCGCTGGATCTCAGTGTCCAGGCTGAATGATGGGGGTGGAGACGCTCCTTCAGGTACATGGGACCAAGGCCGTTTATAATAGATTGACCATTAGCCTGATCTAGCATGCGCTTCTTATGCTCAGGCATTCAAACAGAACAGAACAGAAAAGTACGGTGCCCATTAACCCAGAGAGAGCGATAAATATGAATAAGGACATAGGAAGAGGGCAATGAACCGCCTAGGCCAGCATCCTTTTCCCCACAGTGTCCAACCCCTGAAAAGGACTCTTAGCCCTGGAAGAAATAAAATGCTTTCGCAGAGATTCCTGCATTGTAGCGGGTTGGGCTAGATGACCCCTGGGGTCCCTTCCAACTCTGCAATTCTATGAAAACAACCCCCCCCCCCACAATGTACCACTGTAGCTGATTTGAAAGAGGACTTCGCGTGTGTGTGCCATAGCTGTCAACTTTTCCCTTTTCTTGCGAGGAATCCTGTTCGGAATAAGGGAATTTCCCTTAAAAAAAGGGAAACATTGACAGCTATGGTGTGTGCTCTCCGTTCTAATTTTTGGAGCACAAGAAAAGCATTGCTGGATCAGGCCAAGGTCCCCTCTGGTCCAGCATCCTGTCTCACAGTTAGCTGCCCAAATACCCCAGTAATAAGATTATTAAGTTCCCAGATGATACAACGGTGGTTGGTTTAATCACGGCTGGAGAGGGGGAGGCGGCCTATAGGAAGGAAGTTGAGCAGTTGGGGGAGTGGTGCAGGAAAAACAACTTACTCCTTAACTTAAAGAAAACAAGAAAGATTATTGTGGACTTTTGGAAATGTAAGTTGAATATTCAGCCACTCATTATTTAGGAGAAGTGTGTGGATCAGGTCTTGGTGTTTCGATTTCTGGGAATGGAGTTGAGAGAGGACCTAACCTGGGGAGAAAACGGCAAAGACCTGATGAAGAGAGCACAGCAGATGTTATATTTTCTGAGAATCCTCTGGAAAAATAATCTCTCAAAGGACCTGTTGATGGCATTTTACCATTGTACTATGGAGAGTGCATCAACTTATGGTCTGTGTGTGTTGTTTGGGAGCTCCACAGTCAGGGAAAAAACAATGCTATCCAGGGTTGTAAAGACTGCGGAGAGAATAATTGGGTGCACTCTTCCCACCTTGGATCAAATCTATGCTTCCAGGTGCCATAAGAAAGCTGCAGAGATAGCGCAGGATAGTGCGCACCCCGGAAATGATCTCTTTCAGCTTCTGCCTTCTGGAGGAAGGTACAGGGTTATAAAGACTAGGACTAGCCGTCTGAGAAACAGTTTCTACCCTAATGTGATTTTGGTTTTAAACACATTGTAAGGAGTCTGTAGAGGGACACGGGTGGCGCTGTGGGTTAAACCACAGAGCCTAGGACTTGCCGATCGGAAGGTCGGCGGTTCGAATCCCCGCGACGGGGTGAGCTCCCGTTGCTCGGTCCCTGCTCCTGCCAACCTAGCAGTTCGAAAGCACGTCAAAGTGCAAGTAGATAAATAGGTACCGCTGCGGCGGGAAGGTAAATGGCGTTTCCGTGCGCTGCTCTGGTTTGCCAGAAGTGGCTTAGTCATGCTGGCCACATGACCTGGAAGCTGTACGCCGGCTTCCTCGGCCAGTAAAGCGAGATGAGCGCCGCAGCCCCAGAGTCGGCCACGACTGGACCTAATGGTCAGGGGTACCTTTACCTTACCTAAGGAGTCTGTATGGGAGTATATTGTATTTAATTATGGGTTATCAGAGTTTTTAGGGGGCTAACCAGGCTGGGATAGCTGGCTTGTTGGTTTTGAATGTCTGATGTAGATTTTTTCAATTTCGTTGTTCTGTATGGGACAATAAAGATGATCATATCATATCTCAGCTGCCCCAAGGAAACGCACCAGCAGGATCCGAGCGCAAGAGCGACTCTCCCTGCCCACCCTGGTTTCCTCCAGTTGTGGGGCCAGAGCAACGTGGTGGCTAGCAGCCGTTTATCCTTTAGCAGCCTTTGACAGCCTTAACTTCCACGAATTCTTGGGCTGCATAACCCTTTTTGGGTCCTTTCCAACTCTAAAATTCAACGATCCAGATCTATGGATTGGTCCCGTCCTCTTTCAAAGACACACACGCAGCCAGGCCTGACTTGCAGGGGTCTCTCACAATGCAAAACAATGCAAGCCCCACATGGGAGACAGGAGCCCCCCACCCCCACCCAAATCACCCCATTAACATTTTTGGGCACCTTGAATTCTGGCCTCCTTCCTGCAGCTCCTCCTCGCCGAGCAAAACTCTGGCGGCGGCTGGTTTTGCAAAGGGCATTCTCACGATGGAGCATAGAGATAAGCCTCAAAAGCAGGAACAAAAAACACACACACAACAACACACCTCCCACATACGCACAGGGCAAACACTTCCGGTACTCATTCCTCTAAAAGGAGCTTGGGGGAAGAGGCGAGAAAGGTGGCTCTGAAACTTCCTCTTCGCAGCTCTATGGCCTCGTTCGAAAGGGAACCTGAAGTGTCAGTTGCGGGCGTTTTAGAGGGGTGCACAATGATGAGAGTTTTAAAAGAGCTTTGCAGGGACATTTTACGGAGAAACTGGATAGAGATTTCCGTCTTACATGTTAGACGCATGGGCAAAGCCAGGATTTATGTTGGGGGTGGGGGTGGGGAAGGACAGCCACCTGCCACCTTCTTCTGCCTGGGCTCTGTCCATAGCTGTCAACTTTTCTTGCGAGGAATCCTGTTCGGAATAAGGGAATTTCCCTTAAAAAAAGGGAAACGTTGACAGCTATGCTCTGTGCGGTTCTCAACCTGTGGGTCCCCAGATGTTGTTGGACTACAACTCCCATCATCCCTCGCTAGCAAGGTCAGAGCTCAGGGATGATGGTATTTGTAGTCCAATAACATCTGGGGACCCACAGGTTGAGAACCACGAGCAGATTCTGAAGGAAATGTCTCCACGACAATTGTTTTAAATTACTTTCTTTTTTTTTTTTTTAAGATATTTTTATTAAACAATTTTTTATATAACAGAAACAAGACATACATAAACAAACATTCAACAATAATAAAACAAAAAACACGTACCACTTCATAACCCAATTTCTAAACCTTTCTTCCTCGACCTCCTCTTACTTCCCGTTTCTGTATTCCAAATTCTTACAGTTTTTCAGCGAAATCTTACCTTATTTTGTTATAAATTTATGCTAATCACCCTTATTCTCTTTGTCATAATCATTACTAATAGTAACCATTTATTTTAGTCCAACATCATTCTAACTGTCTCCAATTTTATAATATTTCTTTAAATAGTCCTTAAACTTTTTCCATTCTTCTTCCGCCGCTTCTCTTCCCTGGTCTCGGATTCTGCTCGTCATCTCTGCCAGGCTCATATAGTCCATCACCTTCATCTGCCATTCTTCCAGTGTGGGTAGATCCTGTGTCTTCCAGTACTTTGCGATGAGTATTCTAGCTGCTGTTGTAGCATACATAAAGAAGGTTGTATCTGTCCTTAGCACCCCCTGGCCGACAATACCCAAGAGAAAGGCCTCTGGTTTCTTGGGGAAAGTATATTTAAATACCTTTTTCAGTTCATTATAAATCATTTCCCAGAATGCCTTAATCTTCGGGCATGTCCACCAGAGGTGAAAGAATGTGCCCTCCTTTTCCTTACATTTCCAACATTTATTATCAGGCAAATGGTAGATCTTTGCAAGTTTGACTGGGGTTATGTACCACCTATAAATCATTTTCATTATGTTTTCTCTTAAGGCGTTACACGCCGTAAACTTCAACCCAGTGGTCCACAACTTTTCCCAGTCAACAAACATGATGTTATGACCAATGTCCTGAGCCCATGTAATCATAGTTGATTTAACCGTTTCATCTTGTGTGTTCCATTTCAGCAGCAGATTATACATTTTTGACAAGTTCTTAGTGCTGGATTCTAACAGTTCAGTCTCTAGTTTTGACTTTTCCACCTGGAAACCTATTTTTCTGTCTAATTTAAACACTTCATTTATTTGATGGTAATGTAACCAATCTCTCACCTTCTCTTTTAGTTTTTCGAAACTCTGCAATCTCAGTTTATCCCCTTCCTTTTCCAAGATTTCCCAATATCTTGGCCATTTCGACTCCATATTTAGCTTTTTCACTGCCTTAGCTTCCATTGGTGATAACCATCTTGGAGTCTTATTTTCCAACAAGTCCTTATATCTAACCCAGACATTCAGCAGTGCTTTTCTGACAATATGGTTTTTGAAACTTTTATGCGCTTTAACCTTGTCATACCACAAATATGCATGCCACCCAAAAATGTTATTAAATCCTTCCAAATCCAAAATGTCTGTGTTTTCAAGAAGCAGCCATTCTTTAAGCCAGCAGAAAGCTGCCGCTTCATAGTACAATTTAAAGTCTGGCAGGGCAAACCCCCCTCTTTCCTTTGAATCCGTTAATATCTTAAATTTTATTCTGGGCTTCTTGCCCTGCCAGACAAATTTAGATATATCTTTCTGCCACTTCTTGAAACAGTCCATTTTATCCATTATCTGCAATGCTTGAAACAAAAACAACATTCTTGGCAATACATTCATTTTTATAACTGCAATTCGACCTAACAAGGAAAGCTTCAAGTTTGACCATGTCTCTAGGTCTTTTTTCACTTCTGTCCAAGTTTTTTCATAATTGTCTTTAAATAAATTCACATTCTTGGCTGTCATATTCACACCCAAATATTTCACTTTTTTAACCACAGTCAACCCCGTCTCATTCTGAAACCTTTCTTTTTCAGTCTGTGTTAAATTTTTCTCCAACACCTTAGTCTTTAACTTATTCAATTTAAATCCTGCCAATTGACCAAACTCTTGGATTATTTCCAAAACTCTTTTCGTACTAGCTTCTGGCTCCTGTAATGTAAGTACCAGGTCATCTGCAAATGCTCTCAATTTGTATTGTTTAACTCCGACCTGAATCCCTTTAACCAACTGGTCCCTCCTGATCATATTAAGCAAAACCTCCAGGACCGATATAAAAAGTAATGGGGAGATAGGGCACCCCTGGCGTGTCCCTTTTTCAATCTTGAATTCTTCTGTGACCACATTATTTACAATTAGTTTAGCTTTCTGTTCAGAGTATATTGCACCTATACCATTTTCACCATCAGATCACATAGCATGTCCATGGCTACAGCCTGCACAAAAAAAACATGCACCCACTGTTGCGTGGGGCTGCAATGGCGCAAAAACGTAGTTACAAAGCATGAATCCACATGGATTCTCGGGATTTTTGCATTGGGCTACCCCAAATTCACCATCAGATCACATGTTTGTGGCCACAGCATGAACCACAAAGATCATACATCCACTGTTTCGTTCAGAATATTATTATTTTTCTTGTTTTCCTCCTCTAAAAGCTAGGTGCGTCTTATAGTCAGGTGCATCTTATGGAGCGAAAAATACGGCATATAGAATTGGAAGGGATCCGGAGGGTCATCTAGTCCAACCCCTCTGTAAGGCAGGAATATGTAGTTGTCTCAAACGGGGATTGAACCTGCAACCTTGGCATTATCAGCAGCACGCTCCAACCAACGGAACTATCCATGCTATTGAATTTGTCTAATCTTTTAACGCTATGCAAGCTGGCAGCCATTGCTGCCTCCTGTGGCTGGGACTTAAGATAGTTTAACAATGTGGAACAAGTCATTTCCTTCTGAACCTTCCAACCACAGCAAGGCTATTGTTAGCCCAAAGATGGAAGCAAGAAGAAATGCCAACGAAAGAAGAGTGGCAAGAGAAATTGATGAACTATGCTGAGATGGAGATATTAACTGGGAAAATTCGGAACCAGCAGCACAAGACTTTCCTAAAGGAATAGAAGAAGCTTTTGACATATTTGGAAAGCAACTGTAACCAATTGGCATCGCTTGTGGGGTTAAAAGAAGTTTTGTAAGGAGTAATATATAAATCATTGTGAAAAGAATGAAAAATAGGTATTAAGATTTGAATTTATAGCCATAACTGTAGTAACAAAATGCACAATTAGAAAGGATTTTAGAAAACCCATCAGTTGAGGTTGAAGGAAGTCTTAAGTTGTGATAGCCAAAGATTTCTGAAATGATGTTTAAAAGGATGATATGCTGGAAAATATATGTAAAAACCATTAATTATTTTTTTTTAAAGTAGAATTTGTAGAAAGATTTTGACAGATTTTTCCGATCACTTGGGGTCAAAAGAAAGTAATTTAAAGATATACAACAATTCCTCGAGAAAAATGGGCTGAAAAAGATTTCGCAGGAAAGCAAGACAATAATCCAAGAGTTTGGTCAATTGGCAGGATTTAAATTGAATAAGTCAAAAACAAAGGTATTGGAGAAAAATCTAACACAGGTGGAAAAAGAAAGGTTTCAGAATGAGACAGGGTTGACTGTGGTTAAAAAAGTGAAATATTTGGGTATAAACATGACAGCTAAGAATGTGAATTTATTTAAAGATAATTATGAAAAAACTTGGACAGAAGTGAAAAAAGACTTGGAGATTTGGTCAAATTTAAAGCTTTCCTTGTTAGGTCGAATTGCAGTCATAAAGATGAATGTATTGCCAAGAATGTTGTTTTTGTTTCAAGCACTGCAAATAATGGACAAAATGGATGGTTTCAAGAAGTGGCAGAAAGATATATCTAAATTTGTCTGGCAGGGCAAAAAGCCCAGAATTAAATTTAAGATATTAACGGACTCAAAGGAAAGAGGAGGGTTTGCCCTGCCAGACTTTAAACTTTACTATGAAGCGGCAGCTTTCTGCTGGCTGAAAGAATGGCTGCTTCTTGAAAACACAGAAATTTTGGATTTGGAAGGTTTTAATAACATTTTTGGGTGGCATGCATACTTGTGGTATGACAAGGTTAAAGCACATAAAAGTTTTAAAAATCATATTGTCAGAAAAGCACTATTAAATGTTTGGGTCAGATACAAAGATTTGCTGGAAAATAAAACTCCAAGGTGGCTGTCGCCAATGGAGGCTAAGGCAGTTAAAAAGTTAAATATGGAGTCCAAGTGGCCAAGATATTGGGAAATTTTGGAAAAGGAGGGGGACAAAATGAGATTGCAGAGTTTTGAGAAACTAAAAGGGAAGGTGAGAGATTGGCTGCATTATCATCAAATAAATGAAGCGTTCAAATTGGATAGCAAAATTGGCTTCCAGGTGGAAAAATCAAAACTGGAGACAGAATTGCTAGAACCCAGTACTAAGAATTTGTCAAAAATGTACAACTTGCTGCTGAAATGGAATACAGAAGATGAAACGGTTAAATCAGCTATGATTAAATGGGCTCAGGACATTGGTCATAATATTTTGTTTGCTGACTGGGAAAAGTTGTGGACCACTGGGATGAAATTTACGGCATGTAATGCCTTAAGAGAAAATATTATGAAAATGATCTATAGGTGGTACATAACCCCAGTCAAGCTTGCAAAGATTTACCATTTGCCTGACAATAAATGTTGGAAATGTAAAGAAAAGGAAGGTACATTTTTTCACCTTTGGTGGACGTGCCCAAAGATTAAGGCATTCTGGGAAATGATCTATAATGAACTTAAAAAGGTATTTAAATATACTTTCACCAAGAAACCAGAGGCCTTTCTCTTGGGTATTGTCGGCCAAGGGGTGTTAAAGAAAGATATAACTTTTTTCATGTATGCTACAACAGCAGCTAGAATACTCATCGCGAAGTACTGGAAGACGCAAGATCTACCCACACTGGAAGAATGGCAGATGAAGGTGATAGACTACATGGGTTTGGCAGAAATGACGAGCAGAATCCGAAACCAGGGAAGAGAAACAGCGCAAGAAGAGTGGAAAAAATTCAAGGACTATTTAAAGAAATATTATAAAGTTAATGAAAGTTAGAATGATGTTGGATTAGAAAGTAAATGGTTACTATTAGTAATGGTTAAGACAAGGAGAATAAGGAAGATTAGTCTAAACTTTAACTAAAATAAGGGAAGATTTGCTGAACAATTGATAAGAATTTGGAATACAGAAATGGGAGGTATGAGGAAGTCGGGGAAGGAAGGTATAAGAAATTAGGATACGAAATGGTACATGTTTTTTGTTTCGTTTTGTTTTTGTATGTCTATGTATGTCGTGTTTACATGGAAAAACTTTTGAATAAAAATATTTTTAAAAAAAAAAAAAAAAAATATGTGATCTGATGGTGAATTTGGGGTGACCCAATGCAAAAATCCTGAGGATCCATGGGCTTTTACCTGCTCCCTCCCAGGCAGCCTCCTTTATTGCTAGCGTCCTTTATCTCCCTCCCTGATCGCTTGCCGATCAGCTGCTTCTTTTCAACACCCCCTTCCCTCTTGTTTGCCTTAGTGTCTTTTCCTTAGCTGGAGCAGTTTTTTGCTCCTCCTTTTCTTCTAATTTCTCTCCTCATTGCTTTAGTCTTCCTGTCTCCTCTCCTTGCAAGTTCGCTCTTTACCTTCCCCCTCCCAGGCAGCCTCCTTTATTGCTAGCGTCCCTTATCTCGCTCCCTATCGCTTGCCGATCAGCGGCTTTGTTTCAACACCCACTTCCCTCTTTCAAAAAACCCCCACATGATCTGCTTTTCGCCCCTGGGCAATTCGGCTCCAGGGACCACACATTCGCTCCATAAGATGCACAAACATTTCCCCTTACTTTTTAGGAAGAAAAAAGTGCGTCTTATGGAGTGAAAAATACGGTATATACTAGCCATGATGACTATGCTTTGCCCTCCACAGCTGGAGGCAGCAATGCTTCTAAATCCCATTTGCTTGTGTCTCACTGAGGCATCTAGTTCACCGCTGTGAGAACACAATGCTGGACTAGATGGGCCATTGCCCTGTTGGCACTGTGCTCTAAACCACTGAGCCTCTTAGGCGTGCCGATCAGACGGTCTGCGGTTCGAATCCCCTCAACAGGGTGAGCTCCCGTTGCTCCGTCCCAGTTCCTGCCAACCTAGCAGTTCGAAAGCACTCTGATGCAAGTAGATAAATAGGTACCACTGCAGCAGGAAGGTAAACAGCTGTGGCTTCCATCACAGTGTCCTGTTGTGCCAGAAGCAGTCTAGTCATGCTGACCACATGACCAGGAAAGCTGTCTGTGGACAAACGCCGGCTCCCTCTGCCTGAAAGCAAGATGAGCGCCACAACCCCATAGTCGCCTTTGACTGGACTTAACTGCCCAGGGGTCCTTTACGTTTTTACCTTCAGACAACACGGGACTACTCTTATGTTCCTTTTTTAGATTCCTTGGCAACAGAGGCAAATGCATGGAGAGAGATATACCTGGTGAGTTCCAGGAAGGGTGGGGTGGAGAAGAAGAAGAAGAAGAAGAAGAAGAAGAAGAAGAAGAAGAAGAAGAAGAAGAAGAAGAAGAAGAAGAAGAAGAAGAGTTTGGATTTGATATCCCGCCTTTCACTCCCCTTCAGGAGTCTCAAAGCGGCTAACATTCTCCTTTCCCTTCCTCCCCCACAACAAACACTCTGTGAGGTGAGTGGGGCTGAGAGACTTCAGAGAAGTGTGACTGGCCCAAGGTCACCCAGCAGCTGCATGTGGAGGAGCGGAGACGCGAACCCGGTTCACCAGATTAGGTGAATACCGCTCTTAACCACTACACCACACTGGCTCTCCAGAAGGACTGGAATAGATGGATAGAGGCATAGGGGTCAACTCCCAGGGGCCAAGGTACTTTCAACGCCCCCATAAAATACCTGAGGGGGGTCATGCTGTGCCCCCCCAAAGTTGATGGGCATTGGCACCGTGGGATGGAGGTTGCAAGGAAAAAGTCTGGTCAAAAGTTGGACAAGGGGCAAGGGAGAGAGAAGGCGGGAAACTCGTGACTGGAAGGACAGCGTGGGAACTTCTCAGAATCCTGTACTGTTTTTAACACTTGATTGGAAGCCACCCAGAGTGGCTGGGGAAACTCAGCCAGACGGGCGGGGTACAAATAATAAATTATTATTATTATAAGTGGCTCTCCTTTTTAGGGCCCCTGTTAACTAAATGTGGTTGTGCTTTTGGTTCCAGCTGAAAACTTTCTCTCTCTCTCTCAGGCTTTTAAACTTTAACTTTTATTCCCCCCTCGCCATTATATAGCTGCCCTGGGCTGAGATGCTAATCAAATAAATAATAATAACTTTATTATTACATTACTGTTATTATTATCATTATTGTTTTGTAAAGCATTGCAGAGATATGGCTGAAGTATGACAATGATTTAAAATTTTATTTCAGTGCTTTCTCCATAACAAGCATTCCTATCTCACTTTTCACTGCACACAATTTAAAACACACTACATCAGCGTATAAACACCTTGTCTGGTGTGGTCGAGGGGCAAGGGACATGGTAGACAGCTCCTCTGGGTGGAGGCTCTGTGCGCAGGTTTACCAGTACAGGCTAGGTCTCCAAGGCTGCCAGTATCAGAGATGGAGTTGTGTGTGCAAAGTCAATGTAGTATGAGATAATAGTTTCTGCATCAACCTCCTCTTCACAAACTGATATTCTGAGACATTTTTTTTGTATATTTCCCCCAATGCTTATTTTATTATTATTCATAATGAAAGCAGGAATTTATGTACCACTCAGTGCCAAAATAGGCTTGACACTTTGATAAAAACTAGTTACACAAACCAGTTACACAAATAATATTATTATTAATATTGTTATTATTATTATAAATCATTTGGGCCCCCAAAGGGTGCTTGGCTAAGTGGCTGGAATCATCTCAGGCATGAGACTGCGTGGGAAGGAAGGGAAACATGATGTGGTTCAGAAGTGTCTCCATCAGGAGCTTCTCTCTTCCACATGCTTCTATTATTCCATGGTTAGAGGCTTCCTCTGCCAAGGACACTGTGTGAATTCGATTGCAGCTGCCTTCCCATCTTCCAAAATTTATGTACTGATTTAGTCAGAAGAAAGGGGACACTTTTAACTGGACATTGGTTAGCTCAAAACAACAGGTTCTTTAGAAGTCTGCATCACCACATCTTTCAAAGTGACAGGGGCCACTGTCTTACACAATGAGGTGCTATAACCATGCTCTGGAACCAACCAGTAAAACCTCTGGACATGTGGTTAGGCTGCTCTTACTTCTTCAGTGTGGTGTAGTGGTTAAGAATGGTAGACTCGTAATCTGGTGAACCGGGTTCGCGTCCCCGCTCCTCCACATGCAGCTGCTGGGTGAGCTTGGGCCAGTCACACTTCTTTGAAGTCTCTCAGCCTCACTCACCTCACAGAGTGTTTGTTGTGGGGGAGGAAGGGAAAGGAGATTGTTAGCCGCTTTGAGACTCCTTCTGGTAGTGATAAAGCGGGATATCAAATCCAAACTCCTCCTCCTTCCCTACTTCCCCCCACCTTTTTTTTTTTACCTTTTTCTTCTCTGATTCTCTGCACTTCCCCATTTTGGGGTCTCCTAAGAGGGGATTAAGCTTTAGATTGTACAAGATGCAGAGACACAGCTGCTGACAGCTTTGCATCACCTTGAAGTTTCTAAGAGCCACTTCCGATGGTTCACCTTCAAATATCTTAAGGGCTGTCACATGGAAGATGGAGCAAGCTTGTTTTCTCCTGCTCTGGAGGGTAGGAACCATACTAATGGATTTAAGTTGCAAGAAAGGAGATTCGGACTAAACATTAAAAGTAGGGTGGGAGACTATATTAAAAAGTTCCATCTACTCATCCCACATGTATGGATGCAGAGGTGGTGAGGAGCAGAATCCTCTGACATAATCTGAAGTTTGATGCTGTACTTGCTGAACAACACATCTGAAAAACAGTTTCGAGAAGAATCAGGTTTCTAATTTAGTTTTTGTGGATAAATATGCCTTTGTATTTAGATCTGGCCTCAATATAATAATGTAGCATTTGGGAATGAAGATGCAGCCCAGGAGCCCAGCACTGGAGGCCAGCATAGAGAAGACTTGCACCGCTACCATATATTTCCCCTTGGTGCTTAGGTAGGTGGGCACAAAGGACACCCAAACACTGCAGAAGACCAGCATGCTGAAGGTGATCAGCTTGGCTTCGTTGAAGGCCCCAGGCAGATTCCTGGCTAGGAAAGCCACCGTGAAGCAGATGGCAGCCAGGAAGCCCATGTAGCTGAGGGAACCATAAAACATGGCCACAGACCCTTCATTGCACTGCAGGATGATCTCTTTAACCTGGGAGCTTGTGTCAAAGTCCTGGAATGGAGGAGAGATCCCCAGCCAGATGCTGCAGATGACCACTTGGACAGTGGAACAGAAAATGACAATGGTGTTTGCCAAACACTTCCCCAGCCATCTCCTCACCTTGTTCCCTGGCTTTGTGGCCAGGAAGGCCAGCACCACAGTGATGGTTTTTGCCAACACAGAAGAAATGGCCACTGAGAAAATGATGCTGAAGGCAATTTGTCGCAGAAGGCAGGTCACTTTCTTTGGCCTTCCAATGAACAGGAAGGAGGACAAAAAGGAAAGCAGGAGGGATACAAGGAGGATGCAGGAGAGGTCCCAGTTGTTGGCTTTGACTATGGGAGTGTCTTTATAGTTAACAACGATTCCCAGCACTAAACCTGTGGTTAAAGTTAATAAGAAGGCAAAGGAAGCTAGGAGGATTCCCAGTTGTTCTCCATAAGCCAAGAAGGTGATAATCTTGGGTACACATTGATCTTGGTCCTGGTTTGGATGATGATCTTCAGCACACCTTGAGCAATGCTCCGCATCTGCAGAGACAATACAAATATGGGTTTTTATTTACAAAAGATGGTCCCTCCTGTTTGTTTATGTCTTTGTTCGCATCCATTGGGGGTAAACTTGAACTGTCCTACTGTTTAAAAACTCTATTCCATAAAAATCATTGCACATGCCCAAGGAGGTTGAGATTGGAGAACAGCCTTTACCAAATGTGCTTTGAAGACCCTTGCAGGACGCAAGGGAGAATCGTGCTAAGAGGAAGGCACGCTTGGCAAATCCACACCGTGATCAACTCCCACCTGGAGGAAGGACGTGTGGATCCAGAATTGGCCTCCACAGTCACTTACGGACTCATTGTTAAAACAGTGCTCATGGAAGGCAATCTTACTCAGCTATGAGTGATCGCCGAATAAGAAGATCATGATGAAGAAGGCCCTCCTTCAAGGTAGTAGAAAACCATGTGACATGGTTTGGGGAGAAAAAAATGAACCGGCCAAAGGTCCTCTAGTCATTCCTGTTCCTGGGGTGACAGGTATTCATTTATTAATTGTCCATACAACTTTTTAAGCAATATTGGAACCCCTTATCCTGACAACAGTTTTACAGGTGAAACTCGAAAAATTAGAATATCGTGGAAAAGTTCATTTATTTCAGTAATTCAACTTAAAAGGTTTGTTATAATTGTGATGATTATGGTGTACAGGTGATGGAAACTCCAAATTAACAATCTCAGAAAATTTGAATATTGTGAAAAGGTGCAGTAGCTATTCAATCCATAACACCTGCAATGAGTTACTGAGCCTTTAAATGGTCTCTCAGTCTGCTGACCTGACAGTTGCGCAGAAAGCCATCATTGAGACCCTCCTTAAGGAGGGGAAGCCTCAAAAGGTAATTGCAGAAGAAGTGGGATGTTCCCAAAGTGCTGTATCGAAGCACATTGATGGAAAGTTATGCGGAAGGGAAAAGTGTGGAAGAAAAAGGTGCACAAGCAGCAGGGACGACCATTTAAAGGCTCAGGTTGCAGCTGTTATGGATTGAATAGCTACTGCACCTTTTCACAATATTCTAATTTTCTGAGATTGTTAATTTGGGGTTTTCATGAGCTGTACGCCATAATCATCACAATGATAACAAATAAAGGCTTGACATATCTCGCTTTGCATGTCATGAGTCTATCTCATACATTAGTTTCACCTTTTAAGTTGAATTACTGGAATAAATGAACTTCTCCACGATATTCTAATTTTTTGAGTTTCACCTGTAAATTTGGAAGCGTTATGAATAATGAATCTTAGGGCAGAACTCGGGCATCCTGGGTTGCAGATCACTGCTTTATATCTCACAGACAGGGCTTTTTTCACCCGGAACTCAGTTCCTGCACCTCTCAGGAGGGCACCATTCTAAGAGAATGAGGGAGAAGTTCACGGTGAGCTCCAGCACTTCTTTTTCTAGAAAAATAGCACTGCTCACAGACTTCACACCTACTCTCCACAAAATATTCAACCATGTTTCTATTATTAAAGAAATGATTCTACAACATGGAGACCTCATGTTCCTGAGAATATTGCTACATGTTGGAGTTTATCCCACCTTCGTGAGTGGAGATGGTCCCTTCCGCACAGAGAAGGCAGTCATGGCAGCAGAGTGGCTTTGCTTCTTGAACCACCTTGGCAGATCCAGGGCTGCAGCTTTCCGTGCACCTGGAAGGAGGCAGGGCCTAAACGTAAAGACAAGGGGGCGCCAAGGAAAACAGGTTAGGCCTTATTTCGTCATGGAAATGAGGCACAAGGTTGGGGAGGGCCACAAAATAATAATAATAATAATAATAATAATAACAACAACAACAACAACAACAACAACAACAACAACAACAATTTTTGTTGTTGTTTAGTCGTTTAGTCGTGTCCGACTCTTCGTGACCCCCTGGACCAGAGCACGCCAGGCACTCCTGTCTTCCACTGCATCCCGCAGTTTGGTCAGACTCATGTTTGTTTCTACTTTTTAAGATGCTGTCTCCAATCCTCTGGCCACTGCTGAGTTTTCCAAACTTGCTGGCATATTGAGTGTAGCACCTTAACAGCATCATAATAATTTATTATTTATACCCCACCCATCTGGCTGGGTTTCCCCAACCACTCTGGGGGGCTTCCAACAATTAAAATACAGTGGTCTGTTAAACATTAAAAGCTTCCCTAAACAGGCCTGCCTTCAGATGTCGTCTAAAAGTCTGGTGGTAGTTGTTCTCTTTGACATCTGGTGGGAGGGCGTTCCACAGGGCGGGTGCCACTACCGAGAAGGCCCTCTGCCTGGTTCCCTGTAACTTGGCTTCTTGTAGCGAGGGAACTGCCAGAAGGCCCTCAGTGCTGGACCTCAGTGTCTGGGCAGAATGATGGGGGTGGAGACGCTCCTTCAGGTATACTGGACCGAGGCCGTTTATTAATCAATTCTTCTAGCTATTCTAGCCTTATGTTTAGTTAAAAGCATCAATTAAAGTTGTTACGCTCACTTGGGCTAGCAGCCCAAGTAATTTCAGTGACATTCAGTGGCTATTTCCAGCTCCTGCAGGTCCACTAGCTGTGATAGTTCCTAAAACAGGGTTAGTCTGGACTCAGTTTTCTATGCTCTGATAACCTCCTGGTTGTATGATTCTTGAGCTACCCTTCAAGACAATCCAGAGGCTGCAGCAGGTGCGAACTGTAGGTACCTGGTTGTTCATTGTGGGGAAAGCCAAATGGAATGACATTTCACTAATTCTCTGATAATTTTTGGTATTGGAAAAGAAGAGTGAGTGTTAAAAGAAATTTGTACTAAAGCGGCAATCAGGACATTTTATTTTTTAAAATGTCTGTCTGATGTAGAATTATGGGGAACTGAACTCAAGACTGGAATAATGAAAATCTGAAATATATGGAAATTGAGAGAGTCCCTGAAATTTGCATAATACCAAACCTCCAGTAACTACACAGGCTCCATGTTTGCTACTGAAGCCAATTTATCAAATGGGTACATATGATAAATGGATCAGGACCTAAGTTCTCAGAAGACTTCAAGGTAAACACTGAGAGCCATAGGATACAATCCAATTGATTAGTGTAGAATATTTCCCAGCAATGTGAAACAGAGCCTTCACCATAGATAAGGGAATTCATATGTCTATTTTCTCTGTACTCTGCCCTGGGCATTTAATGAATGAAGGGAATAATAATGGCATAATAAATTATTATTAAGAAGTGTTTCTAGTTTAATTAGGGCAGGGGTTGGAGGAAATGTGGGCCACTTCATCTGGTTACTAAAATAAGCAACCTCCTTACACCACAAACATCTGAATGCTACATGTACATTTTAACAGGGACCTACTACTAAATGAAATAAATCCTGGATGCTGATGTTGAAAATATGAATCCCTGTGATTCACATGTGTGGCGTAAATAATGTGTGTGTGGGGGGGGGGATAAACTCACTCTCCAGTAGCCCGCAGTTGCAGTTAAACTCACAATGTGAAGCAGCATAGTGAAGTGTTAGGAATGTAGGCTGCTAATACTGTTAAGTAAGTTTAAAAAGTTTTACTTACAAAACATTCCAAAGGTCAGATTCATGCATTTATCCAAGCAGCAGCAAGGAGAACAAAGGCAGAATACTCAAGTAAAAAATACAGTATATTACAAACTTGTGTGCTAAGCTTGGAGCTTGCTTAAGCACATCCTCCTTGGTCATTTACATGACATGGAGAGAGCAACATGGCAAGAAGAGAAGGCTTCACTTCCTCTTTCATTGGAAAAGAGGGGGCTCGAGTTAGCTATGCTCTGGTTGTAATATTGTTGAGCTATCCTACAATACAATACAGAACAGGGGTTGTCTTAAACCTTTCATGAACTAATTAGCACTCAATCATAGTTATGTTTGACCGCAATCTCCCACAAATGTTGACAGGCATGTGGAGGTAGACCATAGTTAGAGCTGCTGAGGTGGGAAATACCATAGAAAAATAGATGAATTCTCTCACCTGTTTGAGCCCTTTGGGCCAAGCACCGGCATCCTGGTCGGTGGAGAACTGTAGATCTCGGGATCCCTGTCTGTTGATACTCCCCAATTTCACTCTAAGGATGGACTTGTTGGGAAACTTCACCCAGTTCACAATGTCCAAGTCAGCTGCCAGTTCCCCATTCTCATCCAAATATACTCCATCCATGGAAGAATTGTAAAACTGGGAGTTTCCCAGGAAAGGGTGGAGCTAGAATGGCAGAGAAAAGAGTATCGTCTAGAATAAGGGGAAATTATACTGGCTATCCAATTCTGCCCATTTCATATTTAGATCTCCTTTGACCTGGGGCTGGGTGCAGATTTGAGTAGCTGTGTCTTTAAGCTTCTGCTTGGGAAAGTGATATTTTGCAGACCCATTTTTGAAGCGACCTGAATTGGTCCCTAAAATTTTTACCTCCCCATGCTACACATGTTCTCAGACAAATCCAAGAAAATGATTCTGGAATGGTACGATTGATTGTCACGTTTGGCATTCTGTGATGGGAATGAAATACCTGCCATGCCAGTAGCCTTTGAACTTCCAGTTTGTACATTGCCCTCTGCTTAGATCTAGATGAATATGCAGCATTTAAGGCACGAGCCACAGCTTGGACAGTGTTGTAGATCCTGTAGCTGTCTAGAGAGAGGATTCTTTCCAGATCGTCTTGGGGAAGCATCTCCAGTTTCTCTCTCTCTCTGCATCTTGTCCGGCCTTTCACTGAGAATGCATGCTTTGAATAGGAGCAATCAAAAGCATCCTCCCAAAACTTTTTAATACCAGAGAGGAAGGGTAGAAAACCACCGTATTTTGCCCGTTTATTTGTCTCCAAAAAGAAAGAAAGAATGCCGTGGATGTGTTGGAAAGATAAGCCACTGTAATTTAACTCCAAGGAGATGTCCCACATAGCTGTTGTGATCAAGACTTTCCCTGTCTTGGGTTTTAAGAGGTTGAATGTTTTTTCTATAATTATGATTCCCAGGGATAAATAATTAGTTTCTACATAGTAAAGAAATACATTGACTTGTCTCCACTTTTGGAATGGTAGGAAACTGATATTCACAGGTTGATTGTCAACTAGGGGGATGCTCTGTGAGATGGGAACACAAATGCCATTCTCAGTGAGTAGAGGCAGCAACATCTTTAAGAATCTCTCTCCGTTGTCGGTGTCTGGAGCAAAGAGACCAACAAACGTCCATCTGACGTGTTGGAGCAGCTTGACAATCCCTGAATATTGGGCTTCTTCTTTGGGGACCATTCGATAGAAAAAAGGGAACTGACTCTTATCACTGAGAACTTGGGAGACAAATGCATAACTGACCTGGCAAGAGAAGTAAGATGGTTGACTTGTTTCGGATCAAAGCCTTTTATTATTATTACTCCAAATAAAAACTATTTACCTTGTAAATGCAAATCTTTGTGCTGAGGCAATGACTTGACACGTAAGATCAGATGGGATTTTAATCTCTAGGAATTCCCTGGGTCCCTGTTTTTATTTGTTCTTAATAGGCTTTAATATTATGATTTTACTACTCTTTGTTACTTTATTTGCATATATAGTTCATTAATTTCATAAAATGCATGCACCGCTTGAAACAATAGCTCTCAAGGCA
The DNA here is from genome assembly GCF_964270895.1 of Podarcis filfolensis. Lineage (NCBI taxonomy): Eukaryota > Metazoa > Chordata > Lepidosauria > Squamata > Lacertidae > Podarcis > Podarcis filfolensis. Next base: position 2,914,171 of record NC_139605.1, on the reverse strand, counting down.
GTTTATGAAAAGTAAGAAAATCAAGAAAAAATTCAGCAATACTTTAAAACATATGAAGGTTAAAACAGTAAAACAGGTTAAAATTACCTCAACCTTTAAAGCATCCGAGTAGGCTTCTTGTTATGGTATGCCACTTAGATGCTTTCAAAATGTTATGCTATCTATATCTATTATCTGTCTATCTATCTATCTATCATGTTTAATGTGTTTTGAGAGCCAGTGTGGTGTAGTGGTTAAGAGCGGTAGTCTCGTAATCTGGGGAACCGGGTTCGCGTCTCCGCTCCTCCACATGCAGCTGCTGGGTGACCTTGGGCTAGTCACACTTCTCTGAAGTCTCTCAGCCCCACTCACCTCACAGAGTGTTTGTTGTGGGAGAGGAAGGGAAAGGAGAATGTTAGTCGCTTTGAGACTCCTTCGGGTAGTGATAAAGCAGGATATCAAATCCAAACTCTTCTTCTTCTTCTTCAAAACATATCTACTTTCCCAAATATTTAGTGGCATGGCCACCTATACTAGAGACCTTGTTTATTCCCCTTTATTCCCCATACAGAGAGTGCTGAGAACCACCATTTGACATGAAGATGACTTCAAAGAGTGAAGCTTCCCAGCTGAACATTCCCATTCTTCCACTGTTTTTGCCTAAAACGACAGCCCAGCTGTTTACTGGCATTCATTCCCCCATCTTTTCCTCTTACAATTAATTAAATGGAAAAAAGAAAGAGGCTTAAGCCTGCGATCCAAAACACGCTGTCCGCTATCATCCTAAATCCTCTTTCCATGTCAGTGGCTATTGGTTTTGTCCCCATATGTGTTCATGTGGTCTGAACTGGCATTGACTGATTGGGAGCAAGACTCTGGAGTAGTAGTGGATTGCTCATGTAGCGATATGAGCTGGGATGCTACAGTAACGAAATACAGGTTAATCCAATACTTGGGACATTAGAAAAATTTCAGTATTTGTCACTGAGGGTCGTCCCCCCCATTTAGTGATGTCCGACATAGTCTATTCATTAGTATCATTTAATTCCAATACCCTCCCCCCCGAAAAAACCCACAATTGTTTGTGACAGCTTTTAAAAATAAAAATCCTAACATCTCAGGTCTTCCTCATTTTGAAGAGGAAGACATTATGTCAACACTATGCAAAATGTACATAGCTTTTGAGTTCTCTAGAATTAGACTCGGACAGAAAATGGCACACCTCTCTCCATTCCTACCTGTGGGATGTTATAGATACTCAGAATCCTGGAAATCTGAATGGAGTTGTGAGACTCCGCCCCTTCAAGAACAGCAACCAAGTTATTCTGTCCTCCGCAGTTGTAGTTTGGAACATTCACCTGCCTAGAAGAGAGTTGGTCTACCAAGGCTTCGTACGTCACCCTTCCATGGAAAAAGTTATCATGGATATTATAGCCCAGAGTGGTGTTGGGTAAGAGCCTGGAATTCCGATTGATCTCCTCAATGGCAAACAAGAGGGACAGAAGTTTCCAGTACTTTGTGGCTGCTTTACTGCCAAAATAAAATGATCAAGAATAGTTGCAATAATTGTAGGCCAGGGACAATAAACACACATCCAAGAAGAACAAAGTGTGATAGACAAGTGCATAACCCAATCAGTACGAACGCTCAGGAAGCAGCGAGTGTCATATAACGGTAAAGGGACCCCTGACCATTAGGTCCAGTCGTGGCCAACTCTGGGGTTGCGGCGCTCATCTTGCTTTATTGGCCGAGGGAGCCGGCATACAGTTTCCGGGTCATGTGGCCAGCATGACTAAGCCGCTTCTGGCGAACCAGAGCAGCGCATGGAAACGCGTTTACCTTCCCGCCGGAGCAGTACCTATTTATCTACTTGCACTTTGACGTGCTTTTGAACTGCTAGGTTGGCAGGAGCAGGGACCGAGCAACGGGAGCTCACCCTGTCGTGGGGATTCAAACCGCCGACCTTCTGATCAGCAAGCCCTAGGCTCTGTGGTTTAACCCACAGCGCCACCCATGTCCCATGAGTGTCATATACTTCCCCGCTAAAAATTGTGGGAAAAGATCAGAATGAATACTCAGTCAAGAGGTACTCTGGAAGTGACCCTTCAGTGTTTCCCTAGCTGAAAACTTATGGACAGTTGATATGTTGCTAAAAGGTCATAGTGGATTTGGTCCTACTTTCCAACAGAAAACATGGCATTGGGCAACATTTGCTTATTTAATAAGCAGCTATCGGGCTCACCCAGAGAGACTGCCCTGCGCTTTTCCACTTTCAAAACCAAGAAAGAACTGCTTTGTCTTACATTTCTATACTTTACAGTTGGAAGGGGACCTTGCTAATAACAACATCTGAAAAGACAAGCCATGCTGTCAATGGTGCCTTAGCACTGATGCATTGCTGAATCTCCCCCCAAAGACAAAACAGGACAAGGATTAACAGGAGCACAAAAGAGCCCCGTCATTGGGAATAATTGGGGTACATTCAATTGTCAGCTTGTGGAGCAGAAGTAACCAGGTCGACTTACAGTCTGAAGCTGGTAGAGGGAGACTTATTGAAGACGTATGAATGAAATAAAGCTCTTGTAGCAGAAATGACTGCACTGATGAGGTGATCTCCTGGCTTGTAATAATTGAATGGGTCAATCCATTCTCTCTCTAAATTCAAGGGGCATTTCACTTCCACCATTCCAAAATCTGCGTAGGGCTGAAGGAGCAAAAGGAGCAAAAGTGGTATCATTTCTTGTCTGCCTTGAACATTCCTCTCCCATGGAACTGCTCCTCTCAGTTGGAAGATTGTAGATGAAGCCAAACTTGACGATTTAGCTGAGATTCCTGCACTGCAGTGGGTTGGGCTCGATGACCCGTGGGTCCTTTCCAACCTTACTATTCTATTCTTTAAGCAAAGTTCAGTGGCTTTCCTAACATTGATGGAGCCCAACCAAGACTTACAGTCTGAAGGGGATGGAAGTCAACCTCACACCTGTGTAGTCTGTACAAAACTCTCACCTAGCTCTCAGTAGTAAAGGAGATACTTATGCACCAGCCCTTTGCAGCTCAGATACAAGATATTACATCATGGGGCTCTTGAATCAGATGTTTACTTCAGTGGGCTCCAAGGCAATATTTGGACAAATCCCTGGAGCTTTGTTGAGAAGATTAAAACAAAACTGCTATGATTTTGATAATTATAAGGGAAAGAAAAACTGACTCCACAACCTCCTGATTTTTCAATGTGGCTCCATATTTTTCAGGGAAAAAACAATGCTGTCCAGGGTTGTAAAGACTGCGGAGAGAATAATTGGGTGCACTCTTCCCACTTTGGATCAAATCTATGCTTCCAGGTGTCATAAGAAAGCTGTAGAGATAGCGCAGGATAGTGTGCACCCCGGAAATGATCTCTTTCAGCTTCTGCCTTCTGAAAGAAGGTGTGGGGTTATAAAGACTAGGACTAGCTGCCTGAGAAACAGTTTTTATCCAAATGCGATTTGGGTTTTAAATGCAGTGTAAGGTAGTCTCTGTGGGAGTATATTGTATTTGATTATGGGGTATCAGAGTTTTTAGGGGGTTAACCAGGCTGGGATAGCTGGGATAGCAGGCTTGTTGGTTTCTGAATAATTGATGTAGATTTTTACAATTTCGTTGTTCTGTACGGGACAATGACAATAAAGAGTATTGTATTGTATTGTATTGTATTGTATTGTATTGTATTGTATTGTATTGTATTGTATTGTATGCAGGTGCAGGACTACTGTAAAACACGTTGCAAAAACCACCAGATGTGGCTCCAGACTCTGAGGATATCAGAGAGGTCAGCTGAGCATGTCAAAACTTGATGGAAAACACATTCACAAGAGTCCGGATCAAGGGTTCCTTCTAGGACAGAGGTGGGAACATCTGGTTCATGGGCCAGTTTACACCTGCCAGGTCCTCCCCACTTGGTCTGCCAGGCTGTTTTGGTCAAGCCATGCCCACCTACTCTATACAAGCCCTTTCGTTGTTGTTGGGAAGTACGGTAACTTTCAGAGCAATCCAAGGACACTGCCAAGGGTTTGCCAAAGTTTGTGTCTATACCACAACCTCTAGAGTGGCCCAAAAACACACTTCCATAAGAACACATAAAAATATTTGCAGGGCATTGCCATTCAAATGGTGTGTCCCACATTATGTGATCAGTTATATGGGCTGGGGCTTACTTACCTGGGCCCAATATTTTATTCAAGTCGGCACCCCTGTGTCCTGAGAATACTGAGTTAAAGGTAAAGGTACCCCTGCCCGTACGGGCCAGTCGTGTCCGACTCTAGGGTTGTGCGCTCATCTCACTCTAGAGGCCGAGAGCCGGCGCCGTCCGAGGACACTTCCGGGTCACGTGGCCAGCGTGACGAAGCTGCTCTGTTGAGCCTGCACCAGCGCAGCACACGGAAACGCCGTTTACCTTCCCGCTATAAAGCGGTACCTATTTATCTACTTGCACTTAAGGGTGCTTTCGAACTGCTAGGTGGGCAGGAGCTGGGACCGAAAGACGGGAGCTCACCCCGCCGCGGGGATTCGAACCGCCGACCATGTAATCGGCAAGTCCTAGGCGCTGAGGTTTTACCCACTGCAAGGAGGGAAGAGGTGGGGGGGGCTCCCCATTGTCTTTTTGTTCACAAATCCTGTTTTAAGGGTATGTCTGTGTATGAAGAGGGTGAACCTGTGACCTGGCTCAGGAACTAAGTATTTGTCTTTACAAAAGACTGGCCAGGCTCCCCGGGGTATCCAATCAAGTAACCATTAACAGGTAACCTGTCAGATGAGATAAACAATGCACTCAGATTTCTGCTGTAGACCACCTCTTCTGTGATGTAGGTATGATGTTTCTGGGGATGGTCTTGGACTCCAGGGCGGGTAATATAAAATGTCTATATAAGAGCAGGCACACCTTGGTTCGGGGTCCTCCTCCTTTCCTGTGTGTGAGGGGAACACCCTGTTGCAACAGTTTGATAAAGATCAGGCTTACAAGCTGCTTTGCTTCTCAATATTCTCTGGCTGGCCTCTGTTATTTTCTCTGACCGATGGAGAACCTACAAAGGACTCTCTAAGGGCTCTTGTGTCCCCCATAAGGGAATAAGGGCAGATTTTTGTTTTTTACACTGGGAAAGGCCAGAGTACAACATAACTCCCCAAAACAAACAAACAAATAACCCCCCAACCCCATCAAACCACCTTAAAACACTTCAGGAATGTAATTTTAAAAGTTATTTAAAATTATTTAAATATTTTTTCAAGAAACAAGATATAAGCATAAAATTATCAAAACAATTGGTTCTGTACCTCCAGCAGAGCAGAAGACTAATACAACAATTTCTTCCATACATTATCATCATCAACAACATAATAAAACATCAAACATTAAAAACTTCCCGTACAGAAGATCAGCATCCAAACAAGAACAGAGACCAATGTGTCCCCAAAGTTATCAGCTTCCCAATAAATTCACAGTTGGTGCATGCCAGTAATAAGCGTGTTCATTTGAATACTTTATAAAGATATGCCTTTTTTTCTTTTGCTGTGAGCAATTGTGCTACTACCCAAATAAAAGTGATAATTTCCTTGTGCCATAAGGAGACTGTACTTGTTCATGACCTACTTATGATCACAGGACTCATACACTGGATGGCAATCACTTTAAAACAATTCTCTCCATATTCTTGCTTGGAGAAAAGTGCCATTTTATCATTAATTCTTTGACCGGTTCCATTTTGCGCTCATATTTTGCTTCTATATATCTTAAGAGGGTGATAAATAAATTCCTGTCTGTAATTACCAACTTTTCAGATTTTTGTAATTTCCCTCAATTTGGCTGATTTGAAATACGTCAGTTAGGTTGTTTTATTTGGTTTTTTTAGAAAATGAATGTAATAAAAATGTAAACTGTTCAGATAAAATATTATAAAATAGTTATATAAAATATTAGTTATATGAAAATACCAATAAAACCGATTTTCAAAAAGAGTAATGCTCATAAGGTTATCAAAGAAAAAATGTGCAGAGTTTAAGAACAAATATATACAATGAAGTGACCTTTCCAGATAGCTTTGTCTATAAATTGTTTAGAAGTTAGGTGCTGCCATGCTAAAACATCAATTCCATGCCATGGAACATTCCATGCTAAAACATCAATGGACATTCCTTTAAGAAATGTGATCCTTAAAGTGGCTCCCCAAAATTTCTCTTTTGAAACTATTTATAGGGGAAACCTACATGGAAGACTTTTGTATCTCAAAGAAATAGACAGTGGTTTGTATTATTTTTCCTATCTTACTGGCACTTCGGCAATTAGCAAGGGCTTTTGGCTTAATTTGGTGCTTACCTGAGACATGCCGGAATTGAGTTCCGGCTAAAAGAAGCCCCGAGTCTCTCCATTATAGATCCCTGGAGTTCCCAATAACTGAACGGGGAAGTTCGGTTCATGCTCTGTAATTTTGCTAAAAGACTTTTTGTGTATGCTGTCTATTAAATGAAAACCCTGAACTTCCCTCCACTTGTGCTGTGATTGCCACTGAACCCCTTGCATGTGGCAAAACAGTATTCAACCCACAATGGACCTTCACCATTCCATCTCTTTTTGATTTTCACTGCAAATGTAAACTTCAGAGGTAGAGTATGTGCTTGGCATGCAGAAGGTTCCAGCATCAATCCTCAGCATCTCTAGGCATGGCAACCAGTCACTGCAGACAGTACTTAAAGCTCAATGGACCAAAGCTCTGATTCAGCTTCCTGTGCCCTTATGAAGCTTGTATAATTTGTAGGCAAAAGCTCTGGAGAAGCACTGAAGATTCACAACAGGCTTTTGGGCACCTTCCTCAGCTCTCTGGCACACCAGCAGAATATCTTGCTGCAGAAATGTAAATGAAAGACTGTTGTTAATCTGGCATGGTGGAATTGTCAGCATGAAGGCCTTAGGAACTGGAAGGATCTAAGGAGCCATCAAGTCTAGCCTATTCCTTCTGAGGCAGGGCCAACTGAACATCTGCGTCACCCCACCACAGCTCAAGTCACATGCAAGGGGAGCTACAATGAAGGGGAAGGTGTGTAATGGAGAGAGAATTGCAGGGCTCCAAATGAGGACTCATACAAGGAAATGGAGTCACATATTTTCCTTCCTGATCCCTGTAAATGGCCTTCAGGCAGACATTGAAACTCTACCAGGGGAAGCAAATTCTCCATGGAGACAGAAGATAGACAAATCAAATAGGGAGGCATAGGGTGAAAGTAGTCAGCCACTATTAATAATTATTAATTTATACACCACTTAATGCAAAATAAGAGGTAAAACATGTTTACAAAGTATTTAAACCTTAATCAGATATCATCGTTCTGCATCAAGATACTTCGTCTCCTTGCCAGCGCTGCTTCTCAGAGTCCCTCCCACATACATATTTTGGACCAGAGGAGTCTCTGCACAGAGACAAAGACCAGGCAGGAGACTCATTTCCCCCAGAACATGTCAAGGATGGGGTGGAGAGAGATGTCATGAGTCTTCTGCAGCTTGAGGACCAGTCTAAGAACTAAGCACCACAATTCTCTCCTTGTCCCACCCTAGAGATTAGCTCTGTGTTGGAGAAGCATTTCAAAGAGGGCATCACTCACCTGAAGTTGCTCTGGAGCCACCCTCTCGCTGGTTTCCTGCGGAAGCAGAAGCAGATTATTGGAAGTGGAAGAGACCCTCACCCAACCCAACCCAATCCCACTTGGCCTCCCTGAGGCTTGGCCCCACTAAACCCTCCCCAGCACAGGCTCCATCAGTTTTTAGCAGCCTCAAGTGCCTTACAAGAAGAAGAAGAATTTGGATTTGATATCCCGATTTATTTGGATTTGATATTCCCGATTTTTGGAAAAGACCCTGATGCTGGGAAAGATGGAGGGCACAAGGAGAAGGGGACGACAGAGGACGAGATGGTTGGACAGTGTTCTCGATGCTACCAGCATGAGTCTGACCGAACTGCGGGAGGCAGTGGAAGACAGGAGTGCCTGGCGTGCTCTGGTCCATGGGGTCACGAAGAGTTGGACACGACTAAACGACTAAACAACAACATCCCGATTTATCACTACCCAAAGGAGTCTCAAAGTGGCTAACATTCTCCTTTCCCTTCCTCCCCCACAACAAACACTCTGTGAGGTGAGTGGGGCTGAGAAACTTCAGAGAAGTGTGACTAGCCCAAGGTCACCCAGCAGCTGCATGTGGAGGATTGAGGAAGCGAACCCGGTTCACCAGATTATGAGACTACCGCTCTTAACCACTACATCACACTGGCTCTCTTGCTTATCTTGCAGGAAATCAGTCCTTGTGCGGATGCAGCCATGGCCACTTTTTTTGGTCTTGGTAGTAAAACACCATTCACATAGTTTCTGGGCACATCTGGGGAGATGTTTATGGGTACCTCCAGATTTTGATGGGCCACCAGCTATCAAGTCCTCGGCTCATCCTCAAAGTCTAAACCAGCATGATCTCCTCCCTCCCTGCGTATGAATTCACAGTTTATACTCACTGATGTATAGTGTGATCCCTGCTACCATCAACCCCATAAGAACAGCCCCAGGCACCAAGATGATCCACAAATAGAATACTTTTGAGGCTGAAATGGGGTAAAAGAGAGAATGATGAATGGGAACCCCAACAAAAAATACTTCTTCATGCAATATATAGTAGAACTATAGAATTTGCCCCTCATCGAAAGGCAGTGAGGGCCACCATTGTGGATGGCTTTAAAAGATTAGACAAATTCATGGAGGAGAGTGCTATCAATGCCTACGAGCCACAATGGCTACGCTCTGCCACCACAATTGGGAGCAGTATGTCCATTAACAATACCAGCAGCTGGGAACTGCAGGTGAGGAGAATGCTGATTTGCTCAGGTCCTGCTTGGACTTCCCACTGGGGCAACTAGTCACCACAGCCAGCCTTCCTCCCCTCCTGATCGCTCACCAGGCTCCTCCCAGGCCAAGTCCAGAGGCTCCGGAAGTCCATCATGTTCCACATGGCACCGGAAGTGGTCCCTATCCTTGGGGTCAACCTTGATGCTGAGCCAGGCGTAATAGGTCCCATCTGAGTTGGGGACCACATCCCTGCGGAAGGTGTCCTGCTCCCAGACCTCCCCATCCTTCATCCACTTGGCGTTGATCTCTCTGGGATAGAATCCGTAGGCCTGGCAGATAAGGGTTTCCAGCCCATCATAACCTGCCATGCGTGTAACTTTCACCGTCGGAGGCTCTGCGAAAATGACAAAGTTGTCGCTAAAGCACATCTATCAGCACCCTTCCAGCCACTGAGAGGATGGATGCGCTCCTTTAAAGTGGGTGGAGCACTTAATGTAAATTTGACATTCACAGGTCTATAGAAAGTGGGTGTTCAGGAAGAAGAATTATCAGGACACATTCTAGACAAGCAAAAATACTCAGTGGGTGTAACACATTCAGGTGTCCTGGACCTGAGGTTTTCTAGCTGTGTTGTAATAAGTTAGCAAAATATCCCACCAGCTGAAGGATCCCCAAGAGATTAGGAGCTCCCGAGAATGGGATTCCATTGCTACAAAAGGCAGTAATTGGCATTTCTGCACCTTGCATAGTGAGCCTTCTTAGGGCTTCAGGGAACAGCATCACTGGGTCTCCATAGCAGAACCGGAGTCAGATCTCTCTGAACCAGTTGACTTATCTGTGAGGAGCAATGTTAATCTTAAATCACTCCAGAGTTCCTGATACTTCCACTTACCGCATGCAGAAGATCCCTGGTTCCCTGTCCCCTACATGAAACTCTGCAAAGCCACTGCCAGTCAGTGTCGATCAGGTGTTGCCAGTGCAGTGTTTGTGGAAACTTAGTGTGCCTGCCAATATCTCGGATAGTGCCCATGAAAGGGCTCAGTAAATATCCATTCTGGGTTACGCCACACACCCCATGGTAGCCATTTTGTGACTGACACACATACTCCTACTTCTAAATTCCAAAGGCTGGCAAACCTCGGCTTAGACAACAGGGAGTTAGATGGACCATCACTGGTGGAAAACAGGATGGTGGTGGACCTAGTTCAGGGAACTCGTGGCCCTGCAGATGTTGCCGCACTACAACTGCCCTCACCCTTGACCACTGGTCATGTCGACCAGGGTTGATGTAAGTTGTGGGTCCAACAACATCCATTCCACAAAGGGAGCTGACAGTTAAGTCTGCTTTCCCATCCGCACCTTTCCTCAGCAAAACCTCCTTTCCACACTCCAAGAGTTTCGGCAGTCGGCCAGGGCACTCCTTTTCCAGGTAGAACTTGAGGCGTTGAGACCAGGCCAAGTCAATCTCCCACTTCCTCTTGGTAAACTGGGCCGGAACATCTGTCGCTGTCCAGGTGAGGGTCTCCTTGTCAAAGCTGAGGAAGTCTTCCCCATCATAGCCATATTGGGCATAGCCTGCTCTGTGGCCATCCTCACTCACCTCACAGCCGTATGCCATCTGCCAAGTGTGGAAGCCTGAAAGATAAACATCAGGGTCATAGTAGGATATGCTGTTCCAATTTTCGGGATTAAAAATCCTTCTGATTTATGCCGGAAAATGTGGGAAAGGAAGAGTTCTTTGTTTCTGCTAAAAGTTTCGGCAAGCAAAAAGAAAACACTGTTAATTTCGGTAAAAGACTGCACCTTTATCCCAAAACTTTCAGAGGGGACTCTCTTGAATGCTGCTCACCTCCACTTTGGTTATAGTGCTTTTGCAGGTTCTCCATATCTTTGCGGAACCTCAGTTCAGCATTCTGTGCTCTCCAAGTGTTTATATTCCATATATGAGGATCATGATTTACAGCATCTTTCATCCATGGGACGCCAGGCACTGCCTGCCTGCTCTGGCTGTCATAGTAAGAAGCTCTCTGGTCATCCACGTATGCCACCGCAGTGAACTCGAAAAGTCCTCTGCTGGGCTCCCAAACTGCAGTGAACCAGACACGCATGGTGTGAGAGGAGAAGCCTGGAAAGGAAGAAAGGCAGGCAAAGTTAGTGGGTCACAGAATCACAGAATTGTTGAGTTGGAAGGGACCTTCATGGTAGCCAACAGTTGCAGGGGGAAAGTCAGGCTGGCTAAAGCTCAGAATGAACTCAGGCTTGCAAGAGAGGTTAAAAATAGTAAAAAAGGTTTCTTCGGCTGTGTCTGAAGTAAGAGGAAGAACAAGCAAGTGGTAGGTCCTATGCATAGGGAACACAGAGAAATGTTATTGGGTGACAGAGAAAAAGGTGGAACTACTCAACACCTACTTTGACCCAAAAGGAAGGCGATGCCCAACCTGCTGATAACAGAGTAAATGATGTAAGGAGGGAACAGCAGCCCAAGACAGGAAAAGAGATAGTAAGGGAACACCTAGCGACTTTAAATGAATTCAAATCTCCAGGGCCTGATGAACTGCATCCAAGGGTACTAAAGGGTACTAAAGGAGCTTGCGGATGTAATTTCAGAGCCTTTGTCTATTATCGTTGAGAATTCTTGGAGACCAGATGAGGTCCCTACAGACTGGAGGTGGGCAAATGTCCAAAGCAGTGCACGGAAACACTGTTTACTTTCCCGTCGGAGTGGTACCTATTTATCTACTTGCACTTGACGTGCTTTCGAACTGCTAGGTGGGCAGGAGCTGGGACTGAACAACGGGAGCTCACCCCGTTGCGGGGATTCGAACTGCAGACCTTCCAATTGGCAAGTCCTAGGCTCTGTGGTTTACACCACAGCACCACCTGTGTCCCTCCGATCAAAAGAGGAGAGAGACAGAATTTTGAGCCTGCATTTCCAGGAGGCTTTGCAAATAAACGATACAAGAATTGAGATTTTTAAGGATATACCGAAGTATCTTTTGGACCTTAGGGCTAACTACGGAGACCTAGTGGCCCTGCTAAGAGGAAATAGGATCATTTTTAGGTGGGAATTCCCCCAAGGCTTGTCCTTTACTTTTAAAGGGAGAAAGTACAAAATAAGATCAGTGGAAGATAAAGAAAAAATTTAGAGAGAGCACGAAGAAGATTTGCAAAAAGAAGCAGCAGAAGAGTTGAGAGCTTTGAAACACGGATTACAGGACATTGTACCAACACCTTCGGGTTTAGATAAATTTGGGAAAGTGATACCACCGTCGGATCAAGAACAACAATTGGGAGCAGCTGGAGGAAAGTAAAGTAAATACATCATGTCTCTGCAATTATTAAGTTGGAACATTCATGGTTTGAACTCCCTGGAGAAAAGGAGAAAAGTCTTTCATATTTTAAAAAATGAACAATTGGATTTGATTTGTTTACAGGAAACGCATGTGATAAGGCTACATAGGAAAATATTGATTAACAAAAGATTGGGCCAAGAGTTTATCTCATCAGACAAAGTTAAGAAAAGAGGAGTGGTCATTTATGCAAAAGAAAGCCTATCACCGAAATTTATCTTCAAAGACGAACAAGGAAGGTATGTGGCAATTGAGATTCAAGTACAAGGAGAAAAATTTTTGGTATTAGGAGTTTATGCACCAAATGAGGGGAAGTCTGAATTTTTTAAAAAATTGCATGAGACATTGTTGGACTATATGGACTATAATATGATTATGATGGGAGATATGAATGGAGTGGTATCTACAAACATGGACAAGTCACAGAGACAGGTAATTACCAACGATGGCAGACTACCAAAAACCTTTTTTGAGATGACGGACAACATGGACTTGATTGACATCTGGAGAATAAAGAACCCAATGGGCAGAGAAGGAACCTTCTTTTCTGAAGCCCAAATGACATGGACAAGAATTGACCAAATTTGGATAACTAGGGGCCTGGCACCTAAAACTCGAAAAGTATAAATTTGCCCTAAAATTTGCTCTGACCATAATGCAGTGAAAATGGACATGAGAATAACACCAACCGGTTCCTTTAGATGGAGGATGAATGACACCTTATTTAGAGATCAAGAGGTTACTAAGAAGGCCCAAAAAGCTCTGAGGGACTACTTCGAGATCAATTTGAATACTACTATGGAAAAAAGGGTAATCTGGGACGCAAGTAAAGCTGTTATGAGGGGGTTTCTGATCCAACAAATGCAATAAAGAAGAGACGGCAAAATGAGAAAAAAGAGAAAATTCTGGAAAAAATAAAGGAGGGAGAGAAGAAATTGAGAGCAAAACCAAAGTCACAAGAGATTCTGAGAGACATAAAGTTGTATCAAGTGCAATATATGAAGATGGTAAATCAGGAAGTGGAATGGAAAATCAAACAAATGAGACAAAGGACATTCGAATCAGCTAACAAATGTGGAAAATTACTAGCTTGGCAAATGAAAAAGAGACAAAAGCTTAATACAATTACAAACTTGGTAGTGGAAGGAAAGAACATCCAGAATCCAGTGGAAATTAGGAAATGCTTCCAGAAGTATTTTAAACAATTATATACACAAGAACCACAGAAAAAATTTGACATAGACCAATTTCTAAAAACAAATGGATTACAAAAAATCTCGCAAGAAAATAAGTTAATGCTAAACTACAAGATAACAGAGCATGAGGTGGAAGGTGCCATTCAGAGTATGCAGTTGGGCAAATCTCCAGGGCCGGATGGCTTAACCTCAAAATATTACAGAATCCTGAAAGACTGCTTAATCCAACCACTAAAAGAGGTTTGTAATGAAATTCTGGAGGGGAAAAAGGCGCCGGAGTCGTGGAAGGAAGCCTATATTACACTTATACCAAAAACTGAATCTGAAAAGACACAACTTAAGAACTACCATCCCATATCCCTGCTTAATGTGGATTACAAAATATTTGCTGACATTTTGGCTAAAAGATTAAAGAAAGTATTAGTGGAAGAGATACATAAGGACCAAGCTGGCTTTCTCCCAGGCAGACACTTATCTGATAATACGAGGAACATTATAAATATTTTGGAGAAACTGCAAGTAAATATTAATACTAAAGCAGTTTTGATTTTTGTGGATGCGGAGAAAGCTTTTGATAATATTTCCTGGAGTTTTATGAAGAAAAATCTTCAGTGGATGGGGTTCGGTCAAGGGTTTGAAAATGGTATAAGTGCAATTTATTCAGAACAAAAGGCTAAACTAATAGTTAACAATGTGGTATCAGAGGAATTTAGGATAGAGAAAGGTACACGACAAGGTTGCCCAATTTCCCCGTTGCTCTTTATTTCGGTCCTGGAAGTTTTGCTAAATATGATTAGAAGGGACCGCCAGATTAAAGGTATACAGGTCAGAGCTAAACAGTACAAATTGAAAGCTTTTGCAGACGATTTAGTACTGACACTACAGGAGCCAGAACCTAGTACTAATAGAGTATTAGAACTGATTCATGAATTTGGTCATGTGGCAGGATTTAAGTTGAATAAGTCAAAAACGAAAGTTTTGGAGAAGAATCTAACACCACTAGAGAGAGAGAGGTTTCAGAAGGAGACAGGTTTAACATTAGTGAATAAAGTTAAATATTCGGGGGTTAATATGACTGCTAAGAATTTGAATTTATTCAAGGATAACTATGAGAAATGCTGGTCAGAAGTGAAAAAAGATTTAGAAATTTGGTCAAATTTGAAGCTTTCCTTGTTGGGCCGAATTGCTGTTATAAAGATGAATGCATTGCCAAGAATGTTATTTTTGTTTCAATCATTGCAAATTTTGGACAAGATGGATTGTTTCAAGAAGTGGCAGAGAGACATTTCTAAATTTGTCTGGCAGGGCAAGAAGCCTAGAATAAAATTTAAAACATTAACGGATGCAAAGGAAAGAGGTGGATTTGCCCTGCCAGACCTTAAACTTTATTATGAATCAGCAGCATTTTGCCGGCTGAAAGAATGGCTGCTTCTTGAAAACACAGACATTTTGGATTTGGAAGGATTCAATAATGTTTTTGGGTGGCATGCATATCTATGGTATGACAAAGTTAAATTTCATAGAGCTTTTAAAAACCATATTGTAAGGAAAGCATTGTTTAACGTCTGGATAAAATACGAAGACTTATTTGAAAGTAAAACCCCAAGGTGGTTGTCACCAATGGAAGCAAAGGCTCTGAAAAAGCTCAATATGGAGGCCAAATGGCCGAAATATTGGGAAATTTTAGAGCAAGAAGTAGACAAACTAAAATTGCAAAGTTTTGAGAAACTAAAAGACAAAGTGCGTGATTGGCTGCATTATTACCAAATAATGGAGGTCTATAAATTGGATAGGAAAATTGGCTTCCAGGTGGAAAAGTCAAAAATGGAGACAGAACTGTTAGATCCCAAAACAAAGATATTGTCAAGAATGTATAATTTGCTGCTAAAATGGAATACCCATGATGAAACAGTGAAACCGGTTATGAACAAATGGGCACAAGATCTTGGACATAACATTATGCCAGCTGACTGGGAACAGTTGTGGACCACAGGTATGAAATTTACGGCATGTAATGCCCTAAGAGAGAATATTATGAAAATGATATACAGGTGGTACATGACACCAGTCAAGCTTGCAAAAATCTAGCATTTGCCCGACAATAAATGTTGGAAATGTAGAGAGACTGAAGGTATATTCTTTCACCTTTGGTGGACGTGCCCAAGGATTAAGACCTTCTGGGAGATGATATATAATGAAATGAAAAGGGTATTTAAATATACCTTCCTGAAGAAACCAGAGGCCTTTCTCCTGGGCTTAGTCGGCCAATTGGTGCCAAAGAAGGATAGAACCTTTTTTATGTATGCAACAACAGCAGCAAGAGTGCTCATCGCAAAGTATTGGAAGACACAAGATTTACCCACCCTGGAAGAGTGGCAGATGAAGGTGATGGATTATATGGAATTGGCTGAAATGACTGGCAGAATCCGAGACCTGGGAGAAGAGTTGGTGGAAGAAGATTGGAAGAAATTCAAAGACTATTTGCAGAAATATTGTAAAATTAATGAATGTTAAAATGATGTTGGATTGAACCTAAGTGGTATCTAGTAACAAGGTTATCTGGAATATGTAAAAATGGATTGACAATGGAAGAAATTATGAAAATTACATTATGTTGAAATATAAAGCTAAGATAAATGAAAGGGGGGAAGAATTTGCTGAACAGAATAAGTGACTGGGAATACAAAACGGAAGGTGTGAGGAAGTCAGAGAAATATGTAATTGGAACTAAGTTATGGAATGTATGATTTCTCTTTTTTTTGTTTTTTTTTCCTTTTCTCTTTTTCTTTTTCTATCTATTGTACTTTTTATGTTTTACTTGTGTCTGTTTTTTCTTAATATGTAAAACCTCAATAAATATCTTTTTAAAAAAAAGGTAAGAGCATAAAAAACGGTATCATCCATCAGTGCCATATTGGGGGGGTGGGGTATTGCCCTGGGTGGCACCTCCAGAGGAGCGCCATTACGCCTTCCAGCCTGTGTGTGTATGCAAAAGCTCATGATGTGTGTGTGCCAAATTTGCTCTTTGACCCGGGCGAAACAAAGCCTAGTTTTCCCCTTGTTCTATCACCACATCCCTATGGTGATCCATAGGGTGGTCAGGTGTGCAGAATACTTTTCAGAAAGGTCAGCGTTTAGGGGATCAACCGGGGAGGTGGGGGGGACTGGGGCTCAGCAGCACCCCCCACCCCCAAATTAAAAACCTCCCTTGCATTTCTAACAGCAGAGCCGTATGTCTGAAATTTCCCGGACATACAGTGGTACCTCGTGTTACAGACGCTTCAGGTTACAGACTCCACAAACGCAGAAATAGTACCTCGGGTTAAGAACTTTGCTTCAGGGTGAGAACAGAAATCATGCGGCGGCGGCACTGCGGCAGCTGGAGGCCCCATTAGCTAAAGTGGTGCTTCAGGTTAAGAACAGTTTCACATCAAGAACAGACCTCCGGAACCAATTAATTTCTTAACCCAAGGCACCACTGTACTATATATTTGGAGGCTGGGACAGAAATCTCCTAAATGTCCAGGAAATCCCAAAAGTATGGCAAGTGGCGATTTTGACCATTTCGGAGTGGGGGGTGGGGAGCTCAAGAACCTCAATTTTTAAAGCGATTTTGCAAAAGGAAAACCTCAACAACTTTGGCCGAAAACGCTCAACAACTTTTCTGTCCGAATGTACATTTTCTGAACTATGGCAACCCTGGGTACACGCGGATGATTTTAAGCAGGGTGGGCAGAAGACTATTTAATGCAGCAAAAAGAGGAAAGAGACATTTCGTTGCTGTGAACGCCTTCTAAAGCTCTTGCTGGCTGTGTGCGGAGCCGCTGCTGAGTGTGAGGCTCCTGACCGGTAGGGAAAATATATTCAGGGCTCAAAATGAGTCAAGGCTGCTGCTTAGGGATGGGGCAAGCAGGGCCACCACGGCAATCTTACTCCCTTCTTTTTTTTTGCAAGCCAAGGCGCGGAAATCCTTTGCATGGGTGTGCGGAACGGTACTCACCTGAGCGGCTTCCCAGCAGGACGGCAACAGCCGCTTCCAGGATCAGGAGCTGCCACATCTTGGATCGATTGCTGCCGCAAACAGCCCCGTCCGTGCAATCGAGAGCCCCCTCCGTGGAATCTAGAGCAGCGGCTGATCTAGAGCAAGCTTCGGGATTGGCCCAGAGCAACACATCCAACCAATTAGAAAAATGAGCTCGGGTTTCGGCAGCGGTTGCTGGGCGGACGTCGCAGCGGGAGGCTGCGCGCGGGGCTGCGAAGCGAAAGTGAACTTTTTGGCGATTATGCAAATTCCGGGAAACGCGGAGTAAGGCGGGGGGGGGGCGGCGCTTGCAATTTTCGGTGTGTGTACGCGCATCATTCTTGGCGATCATGTGCAATTGCTGGAGAGGCAAGTCCGGAGTCAGCCTGGCAAGAAAAGGTGGGAAACATTTAGGGAAGTTTTTAATGTTTAATAATAATAATAATAATATTTTTTATTTATACCCCGCCCTTCCCGTTTCAGAAAACCGGGCTCAGGGCGGCTAACAAGTTTGAAACACATAATTGATGCAACAAAAAACAGCACAAAATACAGTATAAAAAGTGAATAACAATAAGTTCAGAATTCAAAAATCAATTTAGGGGGAAATGTTTTATTCTGTTTTTAATCTGTTGGGAGCCGCCCAGAGTGGCTGGGGAAACCCAGCCGGATGGGCGGCGTATTATTATTATTATTATTATTATTATTATTATTATTATTATTTAATTACAACTACAACAATTACCAAAGGAATGAGATAGGTTTTAGGTTATGTTATGCCTTTAAATAGGTTATGTTATATTCTGGATTATGTTATGTTTTATAGATTATGTCTGAATAGGATGAGAGTGTTGGAGATACGTGTAAATGTGTATGTGAACCCGGTCTTTGGGGGGGTGTTTGATTTTCGTTGTTGTGTATACTGTGTATATACGGACAATGACAATAAATTTATCTATCTATCTACCACCCCTGCCAGGTAAAGAGGAGGTGGCTGGGATGACTCAGCAGGGCCCGCCAGTGTCCCACCTGTGCAACTTACAGGGAAGGCGCTTGTCAGCCAAAGTAGAGAGAATTGGAAAAAAGGGGGAGAGCGCAGGACGGTCCAGCAGCTTTTCTGGGCTCTGTTTGGCTGCTGCTCATAGGAAAGAGAGCTTTTTAAAAATAGCTTTTTATTATGATTTTTAAACTGTTATTCTTAACCACTTCGAAGTCAGTGACAGGGTACTGCACCATACCAAATACCAAGCAAAAAGGTAATACAGTGGTACCTCTGGTTAAGAACTTAATTCGTTCCAGAGGTCCGTTCTTAACCTGAAACTGTTCTTAACCTGAGGTACCACTTTAGCCAATGTGGCCTCCTGCTGCTGCCATGTGGCTGCCACACGATTTCTGTTCTCATCCTGAAGCAAAGTTCTTAACCCGAGGTACTACCGTATTTCTGGGTTAGCGGAGTCTGTAACCTGAAGCGTCTGTAACCTGAGGTACCACTGTAAATAACAAGAAAAGGAAAAGACGAGCCACGAGTATAAATCAAAACATCTAGGTTCGAAGTGTAAGAAATCCCACCAGTTGTCATAGCAACGTTCTGGATCCTCCATCACCCTAGAAACACACAGTTTATTTGTATCCCCCCTCCCCCATACAATAGCCAAAATCCCCAAGTTCTTTTTCCACACATCCAAAAGCAGATAAGGAAGAAAAAAACCTGCAGGGCTGAGCTCCAATGCATAAACATGCCCTGATTGCACTCTTGCAATGATGTCAAAGCTAGCCTTCGCCTTGCTAGGAAACTAAGCCCTCAAAAGAAAGAAGCGCTTTCTGAAGCTCCTTTCCTGCCCAGGCTTGGTGAAGGCTTTTCCTTGCAGGAAGCCCTTGCAGAGCCTCATGCCCTGCTCCACCCCAGGGGTAGTATGGGGTGTTTTGCCTCAGGTGCTGAAACAATGGGCCTCTCCTTCGGTGTTAGGTGCACCTGCTCCAAAAACTTAGGGTTGTCGTGTTGGCATCCACCAGGAGACAATTGTGTGCTTTCATGTGAGGTCAGGCTGTTGGATGGTTGCAGTGCTTGCTGTGGCTGTAGAGACCGACACAGGAGAGACATGTTTTGTTGCAGCTGAGGGTGTCTGGTTGTGCTGCTGCAGATGCACCATGGCATTTCTTAGAGCCAGCGTGGTGTAGTGGTTAAGAGTGGTGGACTCGTAATCTGGTGAACCGGGTTCGCTTCTCCGCTCCTCCACCTGCAGCTGCTGGGTGACCTTGGGCCAGTCACACTTCTCTGAAGTCTCTCAGCCCCACTCACCTCACAGAGTGTTTGTTGTGGGAGAGGAAGGGAAAGGAGATTGTTAGCCGCTTTGAGACTCCTTCGGGTAGTGATAAAGCGGAATGTCAAATCCAAACTCCTCCTCCTCCTCTCCTCCTCCTCCTCCTCCTCCTCCTCCTTCTTCTTCTTCATCTTCATCTTCTCTCTGTGCTCCTCCCAGCAGTCATTCTTCCTCTGGTCACTGCTAGGGATACTTCTTCTTCTTTGGCGATCCTTCGTAGCCGAGTAAGATTGTCTTCCATAAACACGGTTTTAACAATGAAGCCACCCCCACCCCGCAATTTTATCTCCAGTCCTCAGAGTGGTTTTATCTCAAAGGACCACAAGGAGAGCCTGCTGGATCAGGCCAGTGGCCCATCTAGTCCAGCATCCTGTGAAGTGAAGGAGACGTGACAGGAGTTGATGATGCAGGTGAGCTGCGCATAAGCAAGCTGATTGCCAGCTTGGCAGAGGCTCTTTTTATTAGCAAGAATATGCACACGTTTAGGAACAGTCTGACCTTTAGCACTTTTGCATCATGAGCTGACACATACGTTTCCTCTGATATTTGCGAGACCTGCTCCACCACATCATGTTCCTACCAAGTGGAAAGTGAGCCATGCCTCTGCAAAGGAGGCAAAGGTCAGAGACAAGAGTGTGACGTACTGGACAGGCTGTGGCCTGTCCATGTCAGGCAAGGTGTGCCTCAGCCCTGTGAACATCATTCCTACAATCCTGTTCTCACAGTGGTCAAACAGAAAGACCACAAGTATGATTTGAGCACAGCGCTCTCCCCTCCAGCAGTTCCATGCAGCTGGTATTCAGAAGCAAACTGCCACCAAATGTGGAGGAATGTCCCCACCAAAAAATCCATTGAGAAAGAGCAACCAATCCTATCAGGACCTCCTTGCCCTATCTGGAAGGCCACCAAAGTCCACCGTGATTTGAGGAAAGATGAAGATAGAAAGGCCTAGATTGGGCCGGACACTAAGACATTTCCCCCAGGTTGTGTCAGTGTGGTGTCAGAGAGTGTGGTGTAGAGTGAGCTTAAATAGAGCTAATCCCCTATAGAGCTAATTGCCCCACATAGTTGCCGACATTACCCCTACGGGAGAGTCCACCTCTCCTATTCTTGCAGAGATAGGATTCCCACGTACAGGGAAGAAACAGAATTGTTCTGATTCAGTTGGAGGGCTTTTCTTAGGTTCTTCTGAGCACAGTCCAGGCCAAATGCCCCCCTTCACTTTGAATCATGCCAAACTGTGGAGATGCTCACCGCAAACATATTTTTCTCCAGCTTTGCACCTGCCCCTTGAATCAAGCGAAGCCTCTGGGAAGTTGCAGCGGCAAAACTTCCACCATTTGCAGTTATGAAAATCATAGTGATTGCTTCTTCTGAAAGCTCAAGAGATGTTCCTGGAGATTGCCTAAACATCAGAACCAATAAAAGCATGGTGTTATTCGTTGCAAAGCTTCTGGAAAGAAAAGTTGGTGCAAATCATATTTTTCGTGTCAGAGGCAGGGTGAGTCAAGGTTTAGAGCAGGTGAAAGGTTGGGGGAGTGGATAAATATTTGCATGGCATTGAATGGCTCCAAAGCCATTGCTGAACACCAGCCAGATTGGGACAGTGCAGGACGCAGAGGCAGAATGAGATCCCTGCTGATTCTCTTACTGATTCTCCTGCTAATGCCCCATGGAGCCAGTGGCAACCTGAAGGCAAAATGCACCTTGAAACTGGTCAGGGATCAATCTGAAGCACCCAGTTATTACCGGCCTGGAGATTTTATGATCAGTGGGATCGTATCTCCAACATCTATTGATCAACAACATCCATATGTCTTTTCCGAGACCCCCTTCACAAGGATTAAGCCGTGAGTAATTTTTCTGCCATCAAGGGAATGGTTCCTGTTTACCAAAAAAATTGCCTGTGGTTCTTCAGAGGTTGCTGGACTATTTCCAAGGTGTCAGCAATTTATTAATCTTATTAGGATAAATAAATGACAATAATTTTGAGGAATGCAATAGTAGACCAATGGTAGATCCTGTAAAAATCCTTCTTAGCTAAATATATTCTTCTCCATTCCAGCCCCTTTTCCCCTTTTTGTCATGTATTTTTCAATTACAGTGGTACCTCGGGTTAAGTACCTTATTCGTTCCGGAGGTCTGTTCTTAACCTGCAACTTTTCTTAACCTGAAGCACCACTTTAGCTAATGGGGCCTCCTGCTGCCACTGCGCCACCGGAGCGCAATTTCTGTTCTCATCCTGAAGCAAAGTTCTTAACCTGAGGTAATATTTCTGGGTTAGCGGAGTCTGTAACCTGAAGCGTATGTAACCTGAAGCGTATGTAACCCGAGGTACCACTGTATAAGGTTCAGGACAGAATTCTCTTCTTGCCAAAGAGCAGGGAAAGCATGCTTCAAATGAAACAATCTAGTCTTGGGGATCTTCCTCAGTAGAGGAGTCTCCAAACTATGAACTGTTCAAATTTATCACACAGGTTTCGTAAGTAAATAAATAAATAAATAAATAAATATGTATTGATGAGTTTGGTGCTTCCTTATCTGCACTCAAATTGCACTAAAGTACCAGTCCTTTTTAAAGAACAGTTGTGGAATTTTTCACACACTCTTTTTGAAATGGCCAAGGCCACTGAAACAACAGCAGCCCTTGCATCCATTTCCCAGTATTTCATGAACTTTTAAATTGATTTATTTTTTGCAGGGGAATATTTAAGTCCTACTGGTACGTCTTGTCCTTCTTGTTCACCATCCAGGAGATCAACCAGGATCCCAGGCTCTTACCCAACATCACTCTGGGCTACAACCTCTATGAGAACTATTTGGATGAGAGGATGACTTCTGCTGCCATGCTAGACTTGCTTGGAGGAGGGAATAGCAATGTCCCAAACTATATCTGTGGAAAACAGAATAACCCGCTGGCTGTTTTTGAAGGGGCCGATTCTGTAATCTCAGAAGAGATTTCAGCCATGTCAGCCATCTACAAAATCCCACAGGTATGAAGGGAGGACAAGAGGAGATAGAAGATATTTGTCCTTTCAGCTTAATAAAGACGTTCCTTATCATGAAGGTACAGCAAAATACTAATGTCTTCTTTCTCTGACTAGATCAGCTATGGTTTCACTAGGCAGGTTCTTGAAGTTGAAACCCAGTCCCCTTTTGTTTATCGGATGGTCCCCAGGGAAGAAGCTCAGTACCCAGGGATTGTCATGTTGCTCTTGCATTTTGGGTGGACGTGGGTTGGCCTCTTCGCTCCGGATGACGACGGTGGAGAAAGGTTTGTGCGCACCTTGGTGCCTCTGATGATCAGCAAAGGGATTTGTGTTGCTTTGTCAAAAAAAGTAACTCGGATAGATCTATATGACATGCTTTCCCCAAGCGAACCATTTTTCATCTGGAGACAAGTCGGCGTATTTGTTTACTATGTACCTGCTTACATGGGATTGGGACTAATCGTTGCACTACAGGCGCAACATGGGAAAGAAATTGGGCCCAAAGTCTGGATCACGACCCCTTTTCAAGACATGAACTTGAACTTGTCTATTCATCCTGATGCCTTTCAGCATATCCATGGATCTTTGTCTTTTGTAATGAAGTTGCAGATAAGAAAGACACCTCAAAACTACAAACCAGATTCCTACCTCCTTAGGCAGTTTTGGAAGGAAGCATTTCATTGTTTATATTCAAAGCATGTGTTGGCCGCGAAAGGTCGGGCAAGATGCACAGAGAAGCAGAAACTGGATACTATGCCTCAAGAGGAGATGGAGAGAGCCATGTCTCAGGACAGCTCCAGCACTTTCTTTAGTGTTCTAACTGTGGCACATGCCTTAAAAGTTGCACATTCATCTAGATCAAAGTTGATGACGCTGGTGGGTGGACGAGACAAAAGGCTAGAGCCATGGCAGGTATTTCCTCCCCCTTCCTGCAAATGGTAATCCCTTGTCCCAAATTTAGCAGTGAGCAAAAATGTTCCCTATCAGGATTCCAGATTATGTGGCAACCATTATGAGGGCTCCCTTCAGATGTTTGTGCAAGGAAGAGGAGCTACTCAGTATAGTCAAATGTCCAACTCATGTGCTGATATTGAAAGTGGTTTACACCTGTGAAAGTCTTCTCTGCAGTGGCCCCCGTACCGTGGAATAACATTCACTTGAGATAAATTGGACAACTGTGGCAATGGCATTATGTCAGCTGGTTAAAATATACGACATTCCCAAAGACTTGTTTTTAGAACTGTCTCTGTTGGGCTTTCTGGATATCTGTTGTGTTTTTTATACTTCGTTGGAAAGCACTCAGAGTAGCTGGGGCACAAGTAATAAATTGTTGCTGTTGTTAATGGTCTTTGCTTGAATTAACCGTTTTATCAGTAGAATAGAATGGATATGGTTTGTGGCTGACATTAGATGTGCACCGGCCCTAAATAATAACAGCTGTTGTAGAATTAAAAAACAGCAACACCTCATTCACCAAAAGCTCTTTTATTTTGAGAGCTCAGGAGTTCATTTACTTGTGTGAGAGTCAGGATGGTCTCTGAGCTCATACAGTACAAGAATATGCATGTAAAATTTCAACACGCAGGGCACATGTAAACTTCCCCAATTTTGCAATGGAAAAGTACGAGTTAGTTTTGACATGCAGCAGCAGTTCTAAATAAAATTATTTGCACTTTAGTGTTAGTTTGCAAGCAATCAACTTGCAGTTACACATGAAAGCATAACAATAGGAAGCTTTTGTTCCAAAAATTGCAGAAAGCTTCACCCTTAGTTCAGGCCAACTTGGTTTTAATTTTAACTGTGGCAGAGTTCATACCTTTAAATCATGGGTAGGCAAACTAAGGCCTGGGGGCTGGATCCGGCCCAATCACCTTCTAAATCCGACCCGCGGATGGTATGGGAATCAGTGTGTTTTTACATGAGTAGAATGTGTGCTTTTATTTAAAATGCATCTCTGGGTTATTTGTGGGGTACAGGAATTCGTTCATTCCCCCCACCAAAAAATATATAGTCCGGCTCCCCACAAGGTCTGAGAGACAGTGGACCGGCCCCCTGCTGAAAAAGTTTGCTGACTCCTGCTTTAAATCCAGAACCAAGCTTACTGATTTATCTGACAGAGCTGAAAGCAAGCGGGACTGAGATATCCAACACACTTTCATAGTTTCTTATTGCTGGTGTTTTCACTGTCATTGCAGCTTCACCCTTTCCTAAGAGAAATCCAAAGCTCAAACACTTCCATGGGCAGACTGTGTTTGGATGAGAATGGGGAGCAGCCAGGCAACTATGACATTGAGAACTGGGTGATGTTTCCCAATGCGTCTAGCACTCGAGTGAAAATTGGGAGTGTTGAGAGAGAGGCGTCCACTGGCATAAAATTCACCATTAACCCCGGAGCCATTGAGTGGCCCAAACAGTTCAACAAGGTAGTGAACATAACAGAGTGGAAAGCTAGGAAAGTTCATGCTCTTCTTTCGCACAACTGTTACAAAACAGCCTTGTAAGGTGGACCAATTGTATCTTAACTACCCAGCAATAGTTGCCTCTACCAATCCCTCTTGCCACAGGCAGCAACCCAGACGGGAGGGGAATCCAGGATATTCAAAGAAATCCTAGAGTCTGGGGATCCTGAGAAAATACATCCTGTGTTTATCAGTTCACTTGGGGTGTAATAATAATAATAATAATAATAATAATAATAATAATAATAATAATAATAATAATATTATGTATACCCCGCCCATCCGGCTGGGTTTCCCCAGCCACTCTGGGCAGCTTGAAACAGAATACTAAAATACAATAACCTATTAAACATTAAAAGCTTCCCTAAACAGGGCTGTCTTCAGATGTCTTCTAAAAGTTTGGTAGTTACTTTTCTCTTTGACATCTGGTGGGAGGGCGTTCCACAGGGCAGGTGCCACTACCGAGAAGGCCCTCTGCCTGCTTCCCTGTAACTTGGCTTCTTGCAGCGAGGGAACCGCCAGAAGGCCCACGGCACTGGACCTCAGTGTCTGGGCAGAACGATGGAGGTGGAGACGCTTCTTCAGGTATACTGGACGGAGGCCATTTAGGGCTTTAAAGGTCAGCACCAACACTTTGAACTGTGCTTGGAAACATACTGGGAGCCAGTGTAGGTCTTTCAAGACTGGTGTTATATAGTCTCGGCCGCTCCCAGTCACCAGTCTAGCTGCCGCATTCTGGATTAGTTGTAGTTTCTGGGTCACCTTCAAAGGTAGCCCCACATAGAGCGCATTGCAGTAGTCCAAGCGGGAGATAACCAGAGCATGCACCACTCTGATGACACAGTCTGTGGGCAGGTAGGGTCTCAGCCTCCAGCTCCTGGCTCTCTCTCCCAGAGATCAGAGCAGCTGGCTTTTCTCCATCTTCTTTTTGTATGTTCTGTCTTCTGCCTTGAGCCTACATTTGTATTAAAAGGTGGAATAAAAATGCTGAAACAAGCAAGCAGGTACACCAAAGTGGTTTACCTCTGATGCTGTTTTGCATTAAAAGTACTTCCTTGTTAAAAAAAGAAGTGGTTGTGCTCAGTGGGTTCTTTCCAGACTATGAATGAATTCCATACACAAATGCTTCCAGCACTTTCCCCTTGATGTACCTTCTTCTCTTTATGCTTAGACTGTGCCTCGCTCCAGGTGTACCAAAAGCTGTCAGCCTGGATACGCCAAGGTGGTTCAGGAAGGAGAGCCGGTTTGCTGCTATTCTTGTGCTCTGTGTGCGGAAGGGACAATCTCCTCTCAGGAAGGTGGGTGACTTCAAGGGAGAGGGTGTTCCTTGAGATGATAGAAACAGTGTGGAGAAGCACTCTGAGAAAGCTTGTGCTCCATATATATCTCTGGAGGACAAGCAGTTACAAGTGAAGGTAGTACAGTGATACCTCAGGTTAAGAACTTAATTCGTTCTGGAGGTCCGTTCTTAACCTGAAACTATTCTTAACCTCAGGTACCACTTTAGCTAATGGGGCCTGCCGCTGCTGCCACATGATTTCTGTTCTCATCCTGAAGCAAAGTTCTTAACCCGAGGTACTATTTCTGGGTTAGCGGAGTCTGTATCCTGAAGCGTCTGTAACCCGAGGTACCACTGTAGAACACAGATGGTTATGGATGGTTTTTCTACTCCGCAGATGCAGAACTTTGCACCAAATGCCAAGAAGATCAGCATCCGAACAAAGGCCATGATCAATGTATCCCTAAGATTATCTCTTTCCTGGCTTATGAAGAACAGTTGGGGATCATCTTAGTTTCCACTGCCCTGTTCTTATCTTTAACAACAGGCATTGTGTTTGGAATTTTCATTAAATACAAGGAAACTCCCCTAGTCAAAGCCAACAACCGGGACCTCTCCTACATCCTCCTCATCTCCCTCCTGCTCTCCTTTTTGTCCTCCTTCCTCTTCATTGGCCAGCCAAGGAAAGCAACCTGCCTTCTCCAACAAATGGCCTTCAGCATCATCTTCTCTATTGCAATTTCTTCTGTCTTGGCAAAAACCATCACTGTGGTGCTGGCCTTCCTGGCCACCAAGCCAGGGAACAGGATGAAGAGATGGCTAGGGAAGGGTCTGGCCAACAACATAGTCATTTCCTGTTTGAGTGTCCAAGTTGTCATCTGCACCCTGTGGCTGGGACGGTCTCCCCCATTTCCAGACTATGACATGCACTCACAGCCTAAAGTCATCATCCTACAATGCAATGAAGGGTCTTCTGCCATGTTCTATGGTGCCCTTGGCTACATGGGCTTCCTGGCTGCCATCTGCTTCACAGTGGCTTTCCTGGCCAGGAAGCTGCCTGGGGCCTTCAATGAAGCCAAGCTGATCACCTTCAGCATGCTGGTCTTCTGCAGTGTTTGGGTGTCCTTTGTTCCCACCTACCTGAGCACCAAGGGGAAATACATGGTAGCCGTGCAGGTCTTCTCCATCTTGGCCTCCAGTGCTGGGCTCCTGGGCTGCATCTTCATTCCTAAGTGCTACATTATCGTGCTGAGGCCTGATCTGAACACGAAGGAGCACCTGACCACAAAAACTTAGGATAGCTTCTGTTAGGATTGTAACAATCCTGTGTTATGCTAATTATGATCCTGGAGTGTTGTGTTTCATCATTGGACTTTTTTGGGTAAAATTGGGGACTTTTGAGTAAGTTTGTTTCATTTGGAGCTGGGATTTCTGGATTAACCCTGAGCCTCTGAAAATGCAGTTCTTTCTCTTAGTGATTGTTAGCTGCCTGAGAGTCACAGCCCCTTACCTGGCCCATAATCCCTTGTTATATGTTGAAGGCTGTGTGTGGCAGTATTATTTGTACCCACATGAATACGAAGGAACATCTTTCAGCTGTCCCTGTCGTGGCGTTCCATCTTCTGACTGAGTTCTAGAAAGCTAAAGCAATCCTGCCCTGAGATTGGCTTAGTGTAGACACTGCTTTCACTTTCAGGTACTGCAGTTGGTCAGTCTTTTGTGGTTGTTGCTCTTTGTCTTCTGTGTGGTCCTTGATCTCATCCAGCCATTTCTGTTTCAGTTTGTGTCTGTCTGTGTCAGTGACTTGGTGGCAGGGGCGGAGCTACCGGCACCTGGAGCAGCGCAGGGGCAGGGCTAGCTGCCCACACAGCAAGCATCCCTAGCTGCCCGCCCCCCGTGCAGATAGCGTGGGGGTGCGCCGCTAGCCACCCATGCGGAGAGCATTGGGAGGGGTGCCGCTAGCCGCCCGCGGCAACATTGTCCCTAGCAGCCCACCGCCAGTGCAGCAAGAGTGGGTTTGGGTTGGTGGTGGCGTGGCGATTTCACCCGCCCTCACCACTGACCCCCGGTGTGACCAACCCCCCCCCAACCTGCCTTCCTCCACCAGTGCTTGGTGGTAAAGTATCAATCCTAAATTAACCCTAGCTGCCTGTGGCGATCACACAGGGTCCCCGGACATTTCACCATCTATTGATCCCTGTGTCACCACTTGATTTCTCGCTGCCACCACCCAGGCCCTACCTGGGACAATACTGAGTCCAGTTCGGTTTAAATTGGAACTTAAACTTCTGTTTATTTATTGCAGTTTAACAAGCGTGTGGTTTCATAAACAGGATCGGTCCATTACAATCATGGGGTGCCTATCCAGACCTATAACTTCCGCTACCTGCTCTCACTCACTAAACCACCTCTCAGATATTTACTTGTCTGCCTAGCTCCTAACTGTTCCTGACTCAGCTTATTTCTCTACATTAACTCAACCTACCCACAGACTCCATCCCAATTCACTCCCACTCCAACCAACCACCCAACTCCCAACGAACTCCTCTCTTCGCCCCTCCCAGAGCTGGTTTTATAGTCCCTCTGACTCCACCCCCCGGGTCCTGATTGGGTAACTTGCTTAACTATTTCACCTCCAGCACTCTCATATGTTCACGTCACACTGACCACCGCCTTCCCACGGAAGCATCATCCGTAGCAGCCCGCTGCCCACGCAGCGAGCATGGGGTGGGGTTAGTGGTGGCGTGGCGATGTCACCCACCCTCCGCACTGACGCCCGGTGTGAACCGCACCCCCTGCACTCGCCTTCCTCCACCAGTGCTTGGTGGTAAAGTATCAATCCTAAATTAACCTTTATAGATTTCTCTGTGTGTACACGACTAAACGTCCCTAAATTCTCAAATAAACTTTGATATATTTATTGGGTAACAGGATCTCTGTGTTGCTGCTCTTTTACTGTCTTAAGAAACCTATGTTAATAAACTGTATTGAGGATTAAAAAGAAGAGTGGACTGTGTTGCTGGCTCTTAAGGAAGGGGTGTATTAAACAAAGGTATGAAAGGTCATGGGATTGTAGAATTGGAAGGGAACCCAGGGGCCATATAGTCCTACGCACTGCAATGCATAAATATTACAGTGCAGGCTTTTTGCAGCAACAGCAGAAGCTTGTGTTTAGAATTGGGAAATTGCTCGGAGTTATTCCACTTGCAGAACAACAGCTGAAAAGTTTTTATCAAATAGTGGTGTCTCCAGAGGCTGGACATCAGATGCTCCAACTATCTCATGATCAGTCAGGACACTGAGGAATTGTGTGTGTGTGTGTGTGTGTAGGCTCTCAGCAGCATAGTGCATATTTTCCCAGGCACAGTACAAGAAATTACCTTGCCTTGCTCTTGATTCTGATGTTTAGTTGATTGGTTTCACAGGCAATCTTTGGTCAAATCTCTGGAGCTTTGGCAGGAATAAGAATAATTGTAAGGGGGAGACGTGTCACCTTGGCAACATCCTGGAGTCTCTGTGTGGCTTAAGGGACATGTTCAGAGTTGGAGGAAAACATGTTTACGAGAACTTACAGAAGTGGCCCCCTGCTATTAGCATTGGTCAGAACAGGGAGAAAAGTCTGTGTGGTCTTTAACTGACCAGGATGAAAAGATCATTTTAGGATGTATGCAGATACAGACACAATACACGGTTATTTCTGAATATTGTGAGCTTCTGAAATTGTTGCAGGGGTTAGCAAAATTTTCAGACTGAAAGCCACATTTCCTTATGGACAATCTTCAGGTGACCACATGACAGCAGTGGTCAGAGAAAGAGGTGGGCAGAACAACACATGAAAATTTTACATTTCTTCAGTAGTCAAGTTTCCACACACACACACCCCCCTCTCTACCCTGTAGTCATCCACGCAAGGAAGAAGCATTCTCAGAGTTCAAGGCTAAAACACTTTAGGAGGGAACAAAACAGGGCCAATAGGGGCATGTCTAGAATGGGAGTGGGCCAGGGAGAGTACTGAGGGGCCAGATAAGAGACACTTGGAGGGCCATATTCAGCTTCTAGGCCTGAGATCTCAAGGGCAGGAAGAGCCAGTGTGGTGTAGTGGTTAAGAGCGATAGACTCCTAATCTGGTGAACCGGGTTCGCGTCTCCGCTCCTCCACATGCAGCTGCTGGGTGACCTTGGGCTAGTCATACTTCTCTGAAGTCTCTCAGCCCCACTCACCTCACAGAGTGTTTGTTGTGGGGGAGGAAGGGAAAGGAGAATGTTAGCCGCTTTGAGTATCGGGTAGTGATAAAGTGGGATATCAAATCCAAACTCCTCCTCCTCCTCTTCTTCTCCTCCTCCTCCTTCTTCTTTTCTGCAACCTCACTCCCATTCCTGACCTTCCCAATTGCACCTCTTGATCAGCTGCTTTTCTTGGTGAAGTAGGATGCCAGGAAAAAAATCAATTCGCCACCTAATAGCGTTACCTGTAGGCTCTTCACAAACATCAGTGGGAAAGACAACACACGAGGACCCCCAATGGATCAGACCCAAGGCCTAGCCAGTGCAGTATTCAGTTGTCACAGGACAGGAAGGCCATAGCATTCTCCCACTTCTCTTCCAAGCAACCAGTATTCATAAGCATATTGCCTCTGTCACAGATCACACAATCAAAATCAAAACAGAGGCAACCGAATAACACCCCCCAACAAAAAGTTTTTTAAAAAATATATATAGTTTTTATTTATTTTCAAAGGTATAAAGAACATGAAAGAAAAAAGAGAGAGAAAGAATAGCTACATAATAATATATAAAAAATCCACATATCAAGATTACTCTGAATTACTTGACTTCCCCCATCCCCCCATCAAATTCCGATTGATAAAAAAAGAAGAGGCTTTGCAACTGTATTATGAGGCAGCTAGTGTATGTTGGTTAAAGGAATGGATTTTCTTGGAAAATGCATATATTTTAGATTTGGAAGGCCATGATTTAAAGTTTGGCTGGCAAGCATGTCTTTGGTACGGGAAAGCAAAGATTTATAAAAGCTTTATGATCCACATCATTAGGAGAAATCTGTATAGAGTCTGGGAGAAATATAAAAATTTGTTGGAAGGGATAACACCTTTATGTTTATCCCTCATTGAAGCAATCACAATCAAAATATTTAATATGGATAGGAAATGGGTGACTTATAGAGACTTATTGGAATTTACAGGTAGTGAGCCCAGGTGGAAACCAATGGAAGAAGTAAGGAGCCTAGTTACGGATTGGTTTCTGATTTGATCCCGGAATGCCCCTCTTTTCCTTAGGACATGGGTAGGCAAACTAAGACCCGGGGGCCGGATCTGGCCCAATCACCTTCTAAATCCAGCCTGCAGACGGTCCGGGAATCAGTGTGTTTTTACACGAGTAGAATGTGTGCTTTTATTTAAAATGCATCTCTGGGTTATTTGTGGGGCATAGGAATTCGTTCATTCCCCCCCCCAAAAAAACATTATAGTCCAGCCCCCCACAAGGTCTGAGGGAATGTGGACCGGCCCCCTGCTGAAAAAGTTTGCTAACCCCTGCCTTAAGATGTCCCTGAAAGCAGCCCTGTATAGGGAAATTTCTTATGTTTATATGCTGGTAGCCACCTGGATTGGCTGGGGTAACCCAGCCAGATGGACAGGGTATGATGATGATGATGATGATGATAGAATAAAGGTAAAGGGACCCCTGACCATTAAGTCCAGTTGTGAACGACTCTAGGGTTGCAGTGATCATCTCACTTTACTGGCCGAGGGAGCCGGTGTACAGCTTCCGGGTCATGTGGCCAGCATGACTAATCTGCTTCTGGAGAACCAGAGCAGCACATGGAAACGCCACTTGCCTTCCCTCCGGAGCGGTACCTATTTATCTGCTTGCACTTTGACGTGCTTTGAAACTGCTTAGGTTGGCAGGAGCTGGGATTGAGCAACAGGAGCTCACCCCATCGTGGGGATTCGAACTGCTAACCTTCTGATCGGCAACCCCTAGGCTCTGTGGTTTAGACCACAGCGCCACCCTCGTCCCAGTAGAATAGGATGTGTCTATTTTCATCGGAGAAATGTTGCAGGATATGTGGCAGGCTTAATTCTGTCTGCAGATCCGAGTTTCCTCATCACTGTCCTAAAAAGAAATCTTGATCCTGACTCTTGTGAATGTGTTTTTGCACCAAACTTTAGACATGTTCAGCCACCCACTCCATTATACATCTGGAGTCCGGAGCCACATCTGCGAGCTTTTCTCCAGCCCTGCACCTGCGCATGGAGCCACACAGAGAGTTCATGATCTTGCACAGGAGGTGCTTCTTCCCCTTATAATTATGAAAATCATAGTGATTTTTCTCTTCTTCTCTGGAGCTTTGTCCAAAGATCTTCTTTAAGCTTACTGAAATAAGCATAAGAAATGAGAGCCAGGAAGGATGGGCGCATAAACATCTCCTGCTGCACCAGGAGCTTGGGCTGAGATTGAGGGCAGTTGCGTAGAAATCTCTTTGTGTGAGCTTGACTTACCACCACCCCCTTCTGATGGGAGATCTTGGCTGGGCTCCAACACCATTAGGAAAGACGTGCAAAAGCGATAGGCTTCATCTAGTAATTCTTTTGAGTTATCACAAGGTAGGAGGCCGTTCCAGGCAGACATAGGATGCTGGTGTTTCTTCTACTGCTGTGGCTGCCTTATGCAGGCTGTGAGATGTCAAAGGTGAAATGCCCCTTAACTTTGGAGAGGGATCAGATTGACCCATTTAATTATTACAAGCCAGGAGACCACCTCATTGGTGGGGTCATTTCTCCCACAAGAGCGTTTCTTAATCCACACACCTTCAACGAATCTCCTTCCACCAGCTTTCTCAGGTAAGTCATTTTGTGGGGGTGGGATTGGTGCTGCTCCATTTTGTATTGATTTTATGAAGTCAGATGACCCCCAACAACCAGGCTCTTTCTTGCTCCTACTAAATCCCTCCCCTCTTTAGCCTTTGGAGGGAGCCTTTGAGGGTGTATCAGTGCTGAAGTGCAATTGATTTCATAGCCTGCTTTTGATATGTATACATAATATGTATATTAGGCAAGGTTACATAGAAAAATATATTTTAGGTTTGAAAGAAACCATAGGAAAGGGTCCGAGAACTGTAGAATTTTGCCAAGTTCTGATGAACCTGGGTCCCCTCTCCCTCTGAAACCGAACGGGGACCAAGGTCTGTGCCTGTACTTTGAACCTTCCACTTAGGTTCAGCCTAAGGATGGACCAATCTGTCAATTCTGGTTTCTCTCAGTTTCTCATTCTTCCTATCTCAAATTCCATTTTCAGCATGTCCACAGTACTTTACACAAACACACACACACACACACACACAATCAAGGATGTTTTGGCTGTTATGGTTGAGTGCTTTGGATCAGTGCTAGCATAAGTTAAATTCCAGAAATTAAATCCAGTTCATCTTGTCAAAAGAGCAAGAAATTAAATTTTTTAAAATATTCATTGAATGTGGGACATATTTCCATATATTTGCAGGAAATTAAAGACAAGATACTGGCAGATCCTCTCCTTCTTGTTTGCTGTTCAGGATATCAACCAGAATCCAAAGCTTTTACAAAACATCACCCTTGGCTACAGCTTCTGTGAGAACTTTTATAACAGCAGGGTGACATATGATGCCATGTTAGACCTGCTTTCTACGGGGCAGGTGAACGTTCCCAACTACAACTGTGGAAGACAAAATGACATTCTGGTTATCCTTGAAGGGGCTGATTCCCAAAACTCCATCCAGATTTCAAGCTTGTTGGACATCTATAAAATCCCACAGGTGGGGATGGAGAGGGGGGAACTTTCTCCAGCCTGAGCCTAATTCCCCTTTGCCATCTTTCCAGAGAATCCAAAAACCGAGTGGGGTGGATATTAAGTGGAACTGGAGACAGGCATTCATT
The DNA here is from genome assembly GCF_964270895.1 of Podarcis filfolensis. Classification (NCBI taxonomy): domain Eukaryota; kingdom Metazoa; phylum Chordata; class Lepidosauria; order Squamata; family Lacertidae; genus Podarcis; species Podarcis filfolensis. Next base: position 2,879,790 of record NC_139605.1, on the reverse strand, counting down.
TTAAAAAGAGTATTGCACAGACCTGAGAGAGTTTTAACTGCTTCTGGTGGACAATCGCCCTTTCTTTCCTCACATAGCCATTTCTACTCAAATGTTTTTTTCAGGGATTCAAAGCAATGGGACTCAGCTACATTAGTAAAAAAATAATGATTTGAATGTGTTATAAACATGCAACAGAAGATGGCGCCAGAGAGCAGAACATTTTTCTACGTGATTTTCCATAGGGTTTTCCCCCTTTTGTTATAACGATCTAATTTCTGACCTATTTATAGCGTATTTTTTTCATGTGTGTAGATCCACCCCACGACAAAGGATTCTTCCATGCAGAAATTTATTGCGGAACTGTAAGTTCTGTGTAGTGTCAACAAATATCATCCTCACCAACATGAGGATGATCTGGAACACCAGGGCACAGAATAAAATCACCCGTCACAAGCAATTGTGGGTGGAAACCATTCAGAAAATGAATATCTTTCAGAAGATACTGTTTATTATGTATAGGAATCAAAAAATATTGAGGAAATTAATGGATACATTAATATGAATGCAGATAATAGAAATTTTTATTTTCAATCTCCTCAGCATGGAAATTGCTTTTTCCACAACTGCCATACATTTGTTGTCAACAAAAAAAAACAAATAAAAACCACCCACTGATCTTCCTTCCCTTCCCAGGTCAGTTATGCTTTTGTTTCTCATGTTCTGAATGATAAGAGGCAGTTCCCTTTTTTTTACCGGATGGTCCCCAAAGAAGAAGCCCTGTACCCAGGGATTGTCAAGCTGCTCCAGCACTTCAGATGGACGCTCATTGGTCTCATTGCACCAGACACCGACAATGGAGAGAGGTTCATGAAGACCTTGAAGCCGGTGCTCATCAAAAGCGGTGTTTGTGTTGTCATCTCACAAATCTTCCCACAACTTAATACATTGAAAGAGAAGATCCATCATCTTCCATTCCTCAAGTGGAGACAAGTTCATGCATTTGTTTACTATGTAGAAAAATCTTATGTCTTAGAGGGAATATTACTTATACAAGGTTTATTTGACAAGGTGGTGAAACCCATTGTAGGGAACGTGTGGATCACAACAGCAATGTGGGACATTTATTTGGATGTAGTGTACTCTGACTTATCTTTCCAACACATCCACAGTATTTTCTCTTTCTTTTTGGAGACAAATAAATGGGCAAAATATGATGATTTTCTGCCCTTTTCCTCTGCTATTAAGAAGTTTTGTGAGGAAGCTTTTAATTGCTCCTATTCAAAGCATGCATTCTCCGTGAAAGGCTGGACCAGATGCAGAGAGAGAGAGAAACTGGAGATGCTGCCTCAAGACCATCTGGAAGGAATCCTCTCTCTAGACAGCTACAGGATCTACAACACTGTCCAAGCTGTGGCACATGCCTTAAATGCTGCATATTCATCTAGATATAAACAGATGGTGACGGACCGTATGGAAGTTCAAAGGCTGCAGCCATGGCAGGTATTCATTAGAATAATGGTCCTTCTTCATGCCTCCTTAGAGGTCACAGCCCCTCTGGTCACACCCACCATCTTTAGCATAACTCCTTCTCCCGTGGGCCATTTGAAGTAAGTCCTTCTACCTCCTGCATTGAGTTGCCTTCTGCAGGGAAGATGGCCTTGTGCAGGCTCTCCCTAAGCCTCCCTCCCTTCTCACTTGGGTGCTCCATTGGCACTGGCCTGGGCAAACTAAGCCCCAGCCTTTCTCCAAGGGTGTGTGTGTGTGTGTACGGGAGCCTTACTAAGTGTGTATGCATGCAACCAAGGAAATGGGGCCAATTGACAGGCCCCCAGCTGGCTACAGCCCACCAGCCGGTGTGCCGGGAGATCTCCAGTCCCTGGCATGAATCTGTGACCCGAGCATCAGAAGCTAGGGCACACTACTCAGCAGAGTAAACGCTACGCAAAAGAAGTGGCAGGAGAAGCTGTCTGAGCATATTTACAAGCAGTTTATTCAGCATGCATCAGGACAAAAGGAAAACATGTCCGATCTCCTTCGTGTCCAAAGCAAGACAGCATAAGCAAAAGCTATACACAAACGGAAGTTCCCAGCAAGCTGTGCTGGAGTGTAAACAGACATGTGACATACAACAATTCCACACGTCTATTATTAAGGTGGAACAGAATATCCCAACAGGCTACACATAAGCTCATTAGTGTAGAGTTATGTATACATGTGTAACATTTCTTGTGCCTTAATATTCTTGTCCTAATAATTGGAATGATCATTTATATTTAGCAGAGTTTCTCGAATTTCTTTTTTATACTCCACACTTGCATGTATTTGAATTTGTCCAAGGCAGGCATGGCCAAACTTGGCCCTCCAGCTGTTTTGGGACTACAGTTCCCATCATCCCTGACCACTGGTCCTGTTAGCTGGGGATGATGGGAGTTGTAGTCCCAAAACAGCTGGAGGGCCAAGTTTGGCCATGCCTGGACTATGGAGAACAACGCTGGTCTTTCCCATTCATGCAGTAGACATTCCCCTTTGGGTTGCAGTCTAAATACCTCTGTTCAAAAGAACACTGGGAATAGTTAAAAGCATGGTGGGAAAAAGAAATGAAAGCAATTGTGATTCCTCAGCACATACTTTTCAGCCTGGGGCACAACTTCTGGTGTAGAAATTTGAATGTGGTTTGCTTGGTGCAGTTCTCTGGTTTTCAGTACAGCTGAAGGATCAAAAGAATTTATCACCGTTCAGAAGCATACTGGAAACAGGAGGAAGAAAATAACTGAAAGTACCGAGGAAAATAGTGGGTGTGCAAAGGAGAGTAACAGAACACCAAAACAAATGACCCTGTGTGGAGCTGTTTGAAGCCTGATTTCCCCCCAGCTTATCTGATTATCCCCATATCCCCAAATTTACAGTGGAAAAACATTAAGTTTGGTGTTGTTTGTGGGTGGACTATGCAGATTAAGTTTGAATGCAAACAACATGGGAATGCACAGTAGACTCCCTCAATGTTTAGAAAGACTCCAACTCTGAGTCGGAGGAGCTCTAAGCATGAAATGGGCTGAACTGGATAGTAACAAAGTTTCCCATATTCTAAATGTTGCTGTTTTAATTTTAGCTCCACCCTTTCCTGAGATACTCACAGTTTTACAATTCTTCCATGGACGGAGTATACTTGGATGAGAACGGGGAACTGGCAGCTGACTTGGACGTTGTGAGCTGGGTGAAGTTTCCCAATCAGTCCATCCTAAGGGTGAAGTTTGGGAGTCTCGACAGACAGGGCTCCCCAAACCTACAGCTCACCATCAACCAGGATGCCATTGTGTGGCCCAAATGGCTCAATCAGGTGGGGGAGATCATCTCTTTCATTTAATTGGGTTCCCTATCCCATAAGTTCCAATAAGGGTGCCAGGCTCTGTGTGGAGCTGCCTTCAAATGCATGCCATGTCCAAGGTCCAACATTTCTTTTCTTTTTTTTTATAAATTTTTTATTGGTTTTTCAACACATATTAAAGACAATACAACACAATACATAAACAAACAAACATATAAACACGTATAATTTCTTAACCTTTCTTTCCTAAAACCTTCTTTCAGCGACTTCCCCATACCTCCCCTTCCTGCATCCCTGTTTTAAATCTTTCCAGCAACCCCTAATTTCAATTTCTTATAGCACTTTCTTTAAATCTTTTTTCTCATATCCAATTGTTTGTCACTGCAATTCTATTTTGCATTACCCAAGACATTTTAACATTCATTAATTTTACAACAATTCTTAAGGTAAACTTTAAATTTCTTCCAGTCTTCTTCCACCGTCTCTTTCCCTTGGTCACGGATTCTGCCAGTCATCTCCGCCAGTCCCATGTAGTCGATCACCTTGGTCTGCCATTCTTCCAGTGTGGGTAGTTCTTGTGTCTTCCAATACTTTGCTAAAAGTACTCTTGCTGCTGTTGTAGCATACATAAAAAACATCCTATCTTTCCTTGACACCAATTGGCCTACCATGCCCAGGAGGAAGGCTTCTGGTTTCTTCACGAATGTGCATTTAAGCACCTTTTTCATTTCATTATAAATCATTTCCCAGAAGACCTTGATCTTTGGGCATGTCCACCAAAGGTGGTAGAAAGTTCCTTCAGTTTCCTTACATTTCCAACATTTATTATTGGGCGTATGATAAATTTTTGCAAGCTTGACTGGGGTCATGTACCACCCAAGGTCCAACATTTCTTCAATACCTTATGGTGGTCCCTTGAGAAGCTGTGTAAATGGAGGGTCCAGCTATTGGGAAGAAAGGCAAATTTCAGGGGTGTAGATCATTTTAGTTACTAAATGAGGTGGCCAAATTTAGAGTGTAAGGCCAAATTTAGTGTGTAAGAACACCCTCATATCTCTAGTACAGTGCGGTTTCCAGCAATGCCCTGACTGGTTGCATTTTCTGAAATCTACCAGGAAACCAGTTAGGCCTCATGCAATTTCCTTAATGGTCTTTCTCTTTATGCTTAGACCTTGCCTTCTTCCAAGTGTGTGGAAAGTTGCCACCCCGGATTCATCAAGGTGGTTCAGGAAGGAAAGCCACTCTGCTGCTATGATTGCATTCCCTGTTCAGAAGGGACCATCTCCACGCAAGAAGGTGGGTAACCATCTAGGAAAGGGACGCCCTTGAGGAAGCTGACACAGATATCAAAGACATTTTTAAAGTGAAATTTATAACTGCCCAATGCTATGTGATTATAGTTCATGCACAAGTTGCACCTTGTTGGAGCACTCCTCTGCATTTCCTTATGTGTGCATAGATACTTTCTTTCTTAGAGTCAAATTCCATGACATCTGGAAGCCTACGCAGTGTGGGGGGAAATCCTCAGAACTCACATTAGAAATGTTGGTGACTGCTCTCTGGTTTTGGGCAACCAGTCCCTTCCAACATGTCACTCAAGTGTCGAACTTTGATTCAGGAGACCGAAGTTTTGGCCTAAGTTTCATGTATTTCGATATTGTTGCGTATTTTAAATTAGCACTAGAATGGGGTGTTGCTTCTTGTAAAAAACTGCATGAAACAAGAGTAGATAAACGCATAAATCAATAAAGTCCTGCCAAGTCAGAAGCAGGGATGACTGACTGATGATAGACCACTCCATTTTTCGCACACTAAACAACCTGCAAGGATTATTCTGACATGCAAAGGTGGCTGTTTCTACACTGTGGTGCCTACTATGTGGAATGCTCTTCCAGATGAGATAATTATGTGCACCATCTGGGTGTACTTTCATCACTACTGATGTATAGAGATCAGATAAAACTTTATTTGCATTAGCCAATGGCCATAGCAACAGTAAAACATTACAATAATGATGTATAGATAAATTTTGATTTGTTTTAAACTGTTTTTTTATATTTTGTTCTGGTTTTTGTAAGCTGCCCTGGGAATGTAGTGTGAATGGTAGAACAACAAAAAAAGCAACAGCAATAATTCTGTTCTTTGCAGAGGCAAACCGTTGCATCAAATGTCCAGAAGATCAACATCCAAACAAAGACCGAGATCAATGTGTCCCCAAGATTATTACCTTCCTTGCCTATGAAGAACCTTTGGGGATCCTCCTGGCTTCGTTTGCCCTCTTCATGTCCTTAACCACAGGCCTTGTGTTAGGAATCCTAATGAAATACACAGGAACTCCCATAGTCAAAGCCAACAACCGGGACCTCTCCTTCATCCTCCTCATTTCTCTCCTGCTTTCCTTTTTGTCCTCCTTCCTCTTCATTGGCCAGCCAAAGGGAGGGATCTGCCTCTTCCGACAAACAGCCTTTAGCATAATCTTCTCGGTTGCTGTCTCTTCTGTATTGGCAAAAACCATCACTGTGGTGCTGGCCTTCCAGGCCACAAAGCCAGGGAACAGGGTGAGGACATGGCTGGGGAAGAGTTTGGCCAATTACATTGTCATTTCCTGTTCCACTGTCCAAGTTCTCATCTGCACCATCTGGCTCGGGACCTTTCCCCCATTCCCAGACTCTGACATGCGCTCCCAGCCTGGAGAGATCACCCTGCAATGCAATGAAGGGTCTGTTGCCATGTTTTACAGTGCCCTCGGCTACATGGGCTTCCTGGCTGCCATCTGCTTCACGGTGGCTTTCCTAGCCAGGAAGCTGCCTGGGGCCTTCAATGAAGCCAAGCTGATCACCTTCAGCATGCTGGTCTTCTGCAGTGTTTGGGTGTCCTTTGTGCCCACCTACCTGAGCACCAAGGGGAAGTATATGGTGGCTGTGCAGGTATTCTCTATCTTGGTCTCCAGTGCTGGGCTTCTGGGCTGCATCTTCTTTCCCAAATGCTACATTATCGTGCTGAGACCTGATCTGAACACAAAGGAGCATCTACAGTTAAAAATTAAATCAAAAGATGGTATGTGATAGTTCCTGTATGAAAATGACATCACAACACTTGCAATGGCCACAGACCTTTGTCTTAGTGATTTACATGTTGGTTGAATTCAAGAGTGTATTATGCTGAACGTTCCATCCTGCACAACCATATCCCTCTCTCTTCACCCCGTTCACATACCCAAGTCTATGATATGAGAAGTGCTCTCTCTGTAGTGTCAAAGCCACTGTCAGCTCCCGTAAACAATGCTGTCTCTCTCTCTCTCTCTCTCTCTCCCTTTTTGCCAAATTAGTTTTCCAAATTTTAACCAATCAATACCAAATTACTGTTACGAAAAAGGAGCAATGCTGCTGAGTTCTCCAGATGGCTGGAAAGCCAAACAGGATGTTGATGTTTTGGGACTGTACCGTGGGAACAGGGAACAGTCTATTATGTGCACTGAGCACCGGATGTTAGCTCAGAGTGTCACATGACCCTGTACTGGAAGTACATGGGAGGAGTTATTCTCTCTCTGCTGTTGGTGTTGAGAGAGTGCAGACACGTTTTCTCTGTACTGCTGGAAAGACAGAAATAAAGGCATGTAAAGACTTTTCTGTCTGTCTCTTTCCCCTCCCTGGGGATGGCAGGGAAGAGGGGAGGAGTGGTTGTGTTCTTCTCACGTTTGAGAAGGATCGCCGATAAGAGATCTCGCCTTGTCTTGCCGGGAGCCGCTGACAGGGGAGATCAACAAGGAACTCAAGCCGGGCACCTGGAGAGTGGCCAATTCCTCTGACTATAGGCTTGATTCCGACAAATGGTAGCAGAAGCCGCTGGTTATCTGATCCATGGGAATCAGCATGAGAGGTGAGAGGTTGATGGATCGTGTGCCATCCTCTGCACCAAGGAAAGAAGATAACGTCTGCATTGCAGCCAGAAGCTGAACAGACGGCTGGACACCGAGAGGGGGTGTTTTCCAAGCTCGGAGCCCCCAAAAGATATGCTGAATATCGGGCTAAAAGTGTGAACGCAGATTGATTTAATTCTCTGGTTCACAGGAGCTGCGTTTGGAAAAACAGCTCTGACAGCAAAGGCTTGCATACCAGGCATACTTGTGGCTAGATAAGAAATCCTGTCTGAAGGAAGGTATGCACAGTTGCTAGGCAACGACAGTCAGTACAGTGGAAAGTTACTGACACGTGGGGCCAGCTCAGTGAGAGCCTGGGGAAGCGAAAGTTGTTTTGTCTTCGCTTCTTTGCAAGGACTTTCAGACAGCTTGCAGTTTGCCTGCCAGGAAGGCAGTTGTCGGAATCAAGCCTATAGTCAGAGGAATTGGCCACTCTCCAGGTGCCCGGCTTGAGTTCCTTGTTGATCTCCCCCGTCAGCGGCTCCCGGCAAGACAAGGCGAGATCTCTTATCGGCGATCCTTCTCAAACGTGAGAAGAACACAACCACTCCTCCCCTCTTCCCTGCCATCCCCAGGGAGGGGAAAGAGACAGACAGAAAAGTCTTTACATGCCTTTATTTCTGTCTTTCCAGCAGTACAGAGAAAACGTGTCTGCACTCTCTCAACACCAACAGCAGAGAGAGAATAACTCCTCCGATGTACTTCCAGTACAGGGTCATGTGACACTCTGAGCTAACATCCGGTGCTCAGTGCACATAATAGACTGTTCCCTGTTCCCACGGTACAGTCCCAAAACATCAACATCCTGTTTGGCTTTCCAGCCATCTGGAGAACTCAGCAGCATTGCTCCTTTTTCGTAACATCCTCCCCCAAAAGAATCAATGCGTGTTGCGGCAAGCAAAGCGTGATCCAGAGAAGAAAACAAACAGTTGTTATACACATAACACTCCCCTGTTGTTTCAATTCCACCCTTGGAACTCCCCGCCACTGGTTTCCCCAGTGTACCTCTCTGGTTGTCTGGCTTCCAAGGAATGAGTGCATCTGCATTACCTTGGCTAGCAACTCTCTGTTGTGTCTTTGTCTCTGACTTGGACACAGCTCCAACCTGTCCTCGGTTGTGTACAACAGCAACACACGCAACAGCTAAGTTAGCAAACTCTTCTGAGTACCTTTTGGGTGGTTCACCCTTTGTGACTCTCTCAGACCTGCGTATGAGGTGCTGATCCTCTCTGCTCACTGGTTCAGTCTCAGGACTCTTAGGAGAACCAGTTCCAATAGTAAACAGTGGTTCATCCTTCACTTGTGAAGGTCTATCCATTGTGTGAGATTTCCTCTCAATGACTGTGACAACTGAGCTCCCTGAGCTATCACTGTCGCTCTCAGTACCACTGTAATCTGTAAAATCATCATCATCATCTGAATCGTCCTCTGTGGGAAATGTGTGTACTATCACTCTCTCCTGTTCAGGAGCACTCTCTAGAAATTTTGTGAGAATCACTTGACCAGATTCAGACAAAATTACTCTGTAGAGACCCTTTTCATATCCCACAAAAATGCCTCTGGCATTCTTTACCCCACCTGGAGCTTCTGTCCTCACATGAGACCCAAAAACCTTGAAATGGGCAACAGAAGGTTTTCTATGGAACAGTTTCTCAAAAGGAGAACTTCCCAGCTCTTTTGAAACCTTTCTCACCCACGCATAACAAAACGACATTAGGGACTCCGCCCAGAACTCATGTGGCAGATGTGAACTAAGCAATTGCGCATTCATCCCCTTTTGCAATTCTTTGTTCACCCGTACACAGACATCCCTGTTCCACGCTTCCGCTGAAACAGCAACCTTGTGTCTTATCCCTTTCTTCTGCAGGAACTTCTGGAAATCCTGTAAAAGAAAAATTTGCTTCTCATCTGTGAAAAGACAATCAATGTTAGCATCATGCATATTTTTAACCTTGTCACAAAACTCCTGAAACCTTTCCAAGGCTTCCTGTGGCTTCTTTAACACATAAATCCAGACAAAGTTAGAGAAATGATCCACACACACAAGATAAAATCTTGCATTGCCTCTAGATGGTTCTAGAGGACCAATCACATCAGCATACACCCGCTGAAACGCTCTGTCGACCCTGGCCATCTTCTTGGCGCTCGTTTTGGTCACACCTGCAAGAGAAATCAAGTTAGACTCAGAATTACATTCCATGTAATCACTTTGCTCAAAAGTCAACAAATACAGTCCATCTTTCTCTCTGGCAGAAAGATACAACTCTCCATCTTTGAAGATCTTGCAGCTCTTATCATCATAGGACAGTTTCAGTCCTTTCTTTGCAATCTGTGAAACACTCAGCAGATTGAACTTCAATTCAGCAACCAAGTAAACATTGTGTATAGTCAGGTTCAGACTCTTAAGATACACAGTTCCAATCCCGGTCGCGTCCAGCTCCTGACCGTTGGCTTGTTTCACAGCGAAGCTTTGCTTCTTAAACATTGAAAAGAGCGCTTTGTGTGGGGACATATGAACAGAACAGCCCGTATCGATTATAAAAGAGTGTCCAACATCTGGCGTGGTTCCTTTCGCCATCATGGCCTTTGCAGGTTTCACCGAAGACTTGGTATGACCTTTGCCTGCTGCCTCAGGCTTTGCTGAGCGGCCTTTAGCTCCTTTTGGCTGGCGTGGCTTCTTGCAGTTCCACTGAAGATGCCCAGCCTGTCCACAATCATAACATCGGACAACGTTCAAAGCTACAGCAGTCTCTCCAGTAGCAACATCAGTGGGGCAATTAGAACTCTGTTCCTCCCTCCCCCTGTCCTTCACTTCCAGTGCAGCAAGCCAGTCGTGTTCATTTAAAACAACGGCACACCCCCCCTCCGCGTTCAAATCTTGCGCCGGAAGGGAACCAAGCTGACTGGCAACGGTTTTGTAAGTCCGATTTAGGCTGTTTATCATCATGAAGCAGAACACTTCCTCCTGTAGACGGAAATTGCGTTCCACCATCTGTTGGCGCAGATATTTCATTTCCGTCAGGTGCGCTTGAACATCTCCATCAGGCGCAAGCCTCAGATTGGTCAGCTTCTCAAAATACAGCAACGCTGAAGAACCAGCATCCCTCTGATGTGTTCTACGCAGCGTTTCCCAAATCTCTTGCGCGTATTCCAAATCCTGAATATGCACAAGTTGATCATCCGAGACACACAGAATTATAGCCATCCTGGCCTTCACATTCTGTGATTCCCAACCTCGCGTTGGTGCTTGAGGGATGGGGTTCTCAATCACCCCAAAAATCCTCTGATTCTGCAGCAGGGCCTTCATCTTTACAGACCAAGATGAATAATTGTCATTTGTCAGGGGAGGCGGGTAAGGCAAGGCTCCCCCCTTCTTGGCATCCATTTTGAATCCAAGACTCAGCTCTCACTCTCGAGCCAGTAAAATCCAAAAGTCAGATTTAATACATTTTCTTCAAATAAGCTGACTTCCCACTTTTCTTCCTAGATGTGTCCTACTTTCCCCCGTTTATTGCTTTATATTACAAATTTATATTCCAACTAACATTTCAAACCTTATATCAATCTTAATTTTCACATTTTACAATTTAATTTCTTCTCCTCTCTTTCCCCTTCTCCCTCAGCTGTCTAGTTTTCAATTCCAGCTCGTATACTTAACAATATCTTATTCCCTGATACAGCAAAAGCAGAAACAAATGAGGTCTCCCAGCTCCTTGCCTCTCCACCTTAAATCCTTACTTCTTGTTTCTATACTAATTCTCTTTGTTTTCATCTTGTGTGTGTATTGATCTGGCTCCATCCTTTCCACTACTGTTCCTCTTTCTTTCTGTCTCCAGCCTGAGCTCTTTTTGACTCTGGCTGGAGTTGCCGCTCCTGTTTGAGGAGTGGAGGGATTTTCTCACCCTTTGTCTGGGCTGACCCTAGTTCTCTCCTGACTTCTTCTTTTTTTAACATGGCAGAACAGTTCTGGGCCCAACAGTGGGGAATCCAACCCAGAGCACATCTGGCAGGCCCTATGACACATGTAAGGCAGGGGACAACTTTTAAATAAATACATGGATAGATATTTAATCTGCAAATAGCACCTGGGGGAGAAGGCTGCATGGTGGAGGGCAGGGGTAAGGATACACTGTCTAGCTCACAACCCCCTGCAAGTGGGCCAAGAGAGATACACATTTGACCCCTGGCAAAGAGGAGAGGGAGATGGAGAGGCCCTTGCGAAGGGATCTGAAAAAGGGAATATTCTGACGGTGGTAACTGAGGAATTCTTTATTGATTTCACAATTCTGTGATTCAGAAATAAGGCCAATATTGATATGAATGCGAGAGTACGGTCTGATGCCAAAATTGGTAGGAACCACTTTTGGAGGAACCTGAGTGTATACTATAATAAAAACAACTAGCCATCAGGGTAAAAGGTGAGCTTCTGCACATACAGTAAGAAAATCTTGGGTTCAGTAACTGTTTTCAAGGACTGTGGCTGGGTGAAAAGATGGTGAGGTGCTGGGATAACAGAAGGTGGCAGAAGATGGCACATATATCTTATATATGTGTTGGTGCTGACGTTTAAAGCCCTAAACGGCCTCGGCTCAGAATACCTGAAAGAGCGTCTCCACCCCCATCGTTCAACCCGGACACTGAGGTCCAGTGCCGAGGGCCTCCTGGCAGTTCCCTCACTGCAAGAAGCAAAGCTACAGGGAACCAGGCAGAGGGCCTTCTTGGTAGTGGCGCCCGCCCTGTGGAACGCCCTTCCATCAGATGTGAAAGCGATAAACAACTACCTGACATTTTGAAGACATCTGAAGGCAGCCATTTTCAGGGAAGTTTTTAATGTATGACATTTTAATGTATTTTTAATCTTTGTTGGAAGCCGTCCCGAGTGGCTGGGGATACCCAGCCAGATGGGCGGGGTACAAATAATAAATTATTATTATTATTATTATTATTATTATTATTATTATTGGTGTGTGTTAACAGATATGCAGCAACAGACTATTTAGTACTACAGTATGTCATGTAATGCTTTACTGAATAAAGTCTGACCAGTTGGGAATTTGGTGCGAACCTTAGTAATGAACCTCCAATGGAGTTGTCTCCTACATATCCCATGATGGGGAGCCAGTTTTCTGGCAGAGAGCTCCATTCCCTTTGGGGAAGCTCCACCTGTCAGCTCTAAGCCATGCTGAAGTCAGTCGTGGCCAGTGGCAGAGCCAGAAGTGAACGGACCACCCTTTCATGCTCTTGTTGCAAACCGCAGAGCCAGAGGAGAGCCTGTGTGAGTCGTGAGATGCAGGAATTCCAAAGAAGGATGTCAAAAACTCCAGAGTGATCAGTTCCAGTGGCGTAGCGTGGGGGGTGCAGGGGGGGCCGGCCGCACCGGGCGCAACATCTGGGGGTTAGGGTTAGGGGGCGCAAATCCACGGGTTAGGGGGCGCAAATTACTTGCCTTGCCCCGGGTGCTGACAACCCACGCTACGCCACTGATCAGTTCTAGTGCCTTTATTAAGAAAAGTATAGGTTTACAGAGATGCAGCCTGCCAGTTCCTCCTCGCACTCACTTGTGCGGGATGGACACCGCAAGCAAGAAGATGCACACCCAAGCTAAAGGTCAAAGCAGCATACCCCAGCCATCTGACCAGGAGGGTGGAGTCGGCAAACACCCAAACATTACAGTTTCCCTTTCTGGTCTCAGAGCTCAGCACCCCAAACCCTCAGATAAGGGTGACATGAAAGCAAGATATCTGAAGTGGGTATCTGAAGAAGTGTGCATGCACACAAAAGCTCATACCAAGAACTAACTTAGTTGGTCTTTAAGGTGCTACTGGAAGGGAAAAAAAAATTTTGTTATGAAAGCAAGACAATTAGTATGCTTCAAAGCAAGTGACTATAAACACATATGAGCTCAGTGCTACAACCCCTACCAATTAATTGGGGTGGGGGTTATATTGAGTACCAATATGGTGTTTGCAGAGCTTCTGGAATAATTCATCTTTGGTTCAGCACCGTTCTCTCTTCCTCTCAACCCAGGGCTGAACTGGGGATCAGAAAAGTATCTGAGATGTCTGGGGAGAACAAGGAGGTTGTCGAGTCTCTAGGCAGTGATGGGAAGGGGCATACCTTGGGATTGGCCATGTTGGCCCTTGACAAGGGCATAGGCTCTAGAGGGTGCAAAAATCATGTCTCTCCACTCTGGCTTGGAGCGGCTTGGAGCTTGTGTGATCCCCAGGTGCATCTCTGCTTCTCTGGTTGGCCAGACAAGGCACACAGGCTCCTCTCCCAAGGGTGAACGGGAAAGGGGGTGCCGATACATCTCTTTGGCAAGGGTGCAAGGGAGTCTAGGTACGCCTTGGGTGGTGGATGAGGGCTGAGGCTAGCAGTGGGCAGGACAGATGGAAAAACAGTTGAGTCACCCCTCTTCACTTTCACTTTCTTCCCCCCTCCTTTTTCCTTCTCCCTCTTCCTCTCTACCCAGTATGCCTAGGGGGTGAGGCCCAGACTCACCAGCCCTACTGAAAAAGCTCCTCATGAGGCCAGAGAACCATCGCCTGGCTATTGTTATATTGTTTTAATATGCTGTAAACCACTTTAAGATTTTTATTAAAAATATAAACTGGTATAGAAATTTTAAAAATAAAAAATAAATATGCTGTCACCTGTAGGTGGCTTTTGAACTAAGGGCTGCAAACCTAGACAGCATCTTAAAAAGCAGAGACATCACCTTGCCAACAAAGGTCCGTATAGTTAAAGAAATGGTTTTTCCCAGTAGTGATTTTTGGAAGTGAGAGCTGGACCATAAAGAAGGCTGATCGCCGAAGAATTGATGCTTTTTAATTATGGTGTTGGAGGAAACTCTTGAGAGTCCCGTGGACTGCAAGAAGATCAAACCTCTCCATTCTTAAGGAAAACAGCCCTGAGTGCTCACTGGAAGGACAGATCCTGAAGCTGAGGCTCCAATACTTTGGCCACCTCATGAGAAGAGAAGACTCCCTGGAAAGGACCCTGATGTTGGGAAAAATTGAGGGCACAAGGAGAAGGGGACGACGGAGGACAAGATGGTTGGACAGTGTTCTTGAAGCTACCAGCATGAGTTTGACCAAACTGCGGGAGGCAGTGGAAGACAGGAGTGCCTGGCATGCTCTGGTTCATGGGGTCACGAAGAGTCGGACACAACTAAACGACTTAAAAACAACAACAAAGGGCTGCATGCAATTAACTGGGGGCTGATGTGTTCACAGGACTACAGGCTGACCACCCCTGGTTGCAGGCTACCCCTAAACAGCCAAGGGCATGCCATCTCTGGAAGCTCCTCTGAGAGCATAGTGGTGTTGGTTTTTCCCAGTCGTGAGATTATTGATTATCTGTACGTGACACCATCCCTGCAGTTGCAGCAAAGAACAAGGGGGTAAAGTCCCATTACCCACCAATCAGGTTCTCAAACTAGTTTAGGCCCCAGTGTTGATCTGATATTTAAAGGGAAACAAACCAGTGGCAGGTTATAGCTACATCTGCAAGATAGCTGCTGGAAATTTAATCTGCCCAAGGATCAAGTTCCCAAGGATGGACCTTTTGGTTCAGAATTCTGCTGATTCATCTTTGGTTCAAAACATATATAGGACTACAAAACCAATTTTCTTTCTTTCACTATGTTTATTGAATGAACAAAACAAAAAGAATCAGAAACAATACACAAGATTTGCAAGATTTTTCAGGAATAATAATAATAATAATAATAATAATAATAATAATATAATATTATTTATACCCCACCCATCTGGCTGGGTTTCCCCAGCCACTCTGGGCGGCTTTCAACAGAATATTAAAATACAATAGTCTATTAAACATTAAAAGCTTCCCTAAACAGAGCTGCCTTCAGATGTCTTGTAAAAGTCTAGTAGTTAAACCTGATCACAGTAGCTAAAGAATAATTCAACCAGCTTCTTTGTATAGGAAGTTATGAGTTATTTAGTTTCTTAAGCTCCTTGATATTTCTTTCTTATTAGATGCTCTCTGCTGTTGAGGTTGGGTCTTAGGAGAATAATGTAGCATTTGGGGAGAAAGATGCAACCCAAGAGACCAGCGCCAGAGGCCAAGATGGAGAAGATCTCCACAGCCACCATGAACTTCCCTTTGGTGCTCAGGTAGGTGGGCACAAAGGACACCCAAACACTGCAAAAGACCAGCATGCTGAAGGTGATAAATTTGGCTTCGTTAAAGCTGTCAGGCAACTTCCTAGCTAGGAAGGCTACTGTGAAACTGATGAGGGCCAGGAAACCCATGTAACTCAGGACAGAGTAAAACATGGTGACGGAGCCTTCATTGCATTCCACTACAACCTCCACAGCCATGGAGTAGAAATCCAGGTTTGGGAATGGGGGAGAGGTTGCCAGCCAGATGGCACAGATAACTGCTTGAATGAGGGAACAGACCAGGACAATGGTGCTTGCTAATTGTGTCTTCAAGAGTTTTCTGGCCACGTTTCCTGGCTTGGTGGCCATGAAGGCCAGAACTACCGTGACGGTTTTTGCCAAAATGGAAGAAATGGCAACAGAGAAGGTGATTCCAAAAGCCATTTGCCGGAGAAGACAGATGACTTTTTTGGGCCGACCAATGAAGAGGAAGGAGCAGAGGAAGCAGAGCAGGAGGGAGACAAGGAGGATGTAAGTGAGGTTGCGGTTATTGGCTCTGACAATTGGGGTGTCCTTGTTTTTAATGAAGGTTACCAGGATTAGAGAGGTGATTAGAGAGAGGAAAAGAGCCAGAGAAGCTAAAACAAATCCCAAAGCCTCGTGATACGAAAGGAAGTTGATTTTCTTGGCAATACACTGGTCTTGGTCCTTGCTTGGGTATTGATCTTCTGGGCACTGGGCACAGTTAGCAGCATCTGGAATTAGCAAGCACTATTTGAGTATATCTAATATAGCTTTATTTTCATCCACACACACACATACACCAGGCTGGTGTGCATGGTAGGTGGGGATGGCAGGAGAAGAAATCAGACCCTCGTTATAAATATTCTTTTGTGTTGGCCTGCCCTATTCTCCTTCTTATTGCTCAAAATCTCTGAGATTCTGCTCTATTTTGACCTTTTATTGCAAAAGATCAGAATCTTAAAAGTTACAAAACACATTTTTTGAAACAGGGAAGCAAGCTGCAAAGAAACTTAGAACGGCAAAGTTACTTAGAACTATAGCAAATCCTACACGTTGCAATTCTGGAATATGTTTTGAAAATTCTTCTAGTTACAGCGAAATTCAGGGGGATGTGGAGGCCAGCAGGGCTAAGCAGTAAAAGGACATAATGAAAGAAGTCTGCACTCGCCTATTATGGTTACCAGATTTTTTCCAATGAATCCATTGGACATTTTTTATTTTTTTTAAAGCTGAGTAGCAACAGGGAGTCAGTAGTGGGGGTGGTGAGGCAAAAGACCCTGGGCCCAAGCGCACATGCATATTGTATAAAGGTGCGAAGCCCTCCTTTCGCACCCTGCGAAACATAAATGCCCCCTTCTCCCTTTGTTTTGACAGACCGGGGGAGGCTTGGAAGTCATGGGTGGGTGGCCGTTGCCCAGGAGGGGCGCAAGGTGCACCGTTCCTCTGCCAGGCAAGGTGCAAAGCCCTTCTTTCACACCCTGTGAAACATAAATGCGCAGAGTTTTTACAAAACTGGGTAACGGCTGGCTGCCTGCAACTCCCAAGCCTCCCCCAATCAGTCAAAACAAAGGGGGAAGGGGGCAGGAGATCTGTACTGCCGGACGTCCCCGGTTCCCCTTCGGCAGTGGCGGCAGAAGTGGCAGTCAGCAGCCCGGAGCCAGCTTGGTAGCGCAGTTGGCTCTGGTTGGCTTCAGGAGCTGCTCGCTGCTGTGGCGCCCGCCATTTTTCCTCACTGGAAGTCCCCATATGATGTGTTGCTCACAAGACACATCATACGGGGACTTCTGGGAGGCAAACTGGCGGGCGCCACGCCAGCGAGCAGCGAGCAGCTCCTGAAGCCAGCCAGAGCCAACTGCGCTACCAGGCTGGCTCTGGGCTGCTGAGGCTGTCACTACGATGTTTCCTGGGGATAGATTTGCAAATCTGGGGACATTCCGGGGATGGAATTTGTCCGGGGACAGATTTGCAAATCCAGGGACTGTCCCCGGGAACCGGGGACGTCTGATAACCCTACCTTAACCCTCCCTGGACACAAGCAACTTCTGCACTGTAGAATAAGGTTCAGGGTTGGAACTACCTGTCTGGTTAGAAAAAGTCCCTTCTGGACAGCGAATGCATACATTACAGCAAACCGGCTTCCCTTCTGGAATTTTTCTCCTTTGCCCTGGAGAGCAGATCTTTGCACAGCTTGCAGAAGGTGGGGTCTAAGAAAGGCAGATATAATGAAAGGTTTTCTGCATGGATAGAAGTATTTTAAGCAGGACTTGGAGGTCTTCAAAGGTGGCCCCCTCTTTGCACGCTGGAAATGATGATAAATGTAGGTAAGAGGGCCAAAGCTATTTTGAACCACTGCATGGAGCAAGGTTGGGGAACCTGTGCCTTCCCCCACCCACCAAAAGATTCCCAGATTACATCTCCCATCATCCCTAACCATTGGCCATGTTGGTTGGAGCTGACGGGCATTCAAGTCCATCATGCTCTAATTCTTTCACAAGCTCTGGGACATTCACTCCACCTTGCTAGACCACACAATTGTATCTGGGTTAATGATGAAGTCTTTGCCCCGTGGGGCTTCTGGATCCATCCTCCCAACTTTCACTAAAGCTGTTGACTCATTTCGGAAATAGATCCAGTTGAGAAGATCATAGCCAGAAGATCCCACCACACTGTTGTCCGTGAAAGATACTTCATCTCCAGCACTGTTGTTAAATCGGATGTTCCTCAAAAAGGAGAGAATCTGAAGAACAAAGGAGGGGAGAGGTTTAGATAGCATAGTGACTTTGCTGAGCCTTGACCTATTGGAACGGTATTTGGAGGGGAGGGGGGTATTATTTTTTCTAGTCTTTTGTTGAGTTTAAGACCAAGGGACACAATTTTGCCTGATGAAGGGAGTCTGAGACAGGCGTATCCTCCATATTCAACTAAGTCATTCTAGCAGAAGCCACAGGAAAGATTCCTACTAGCACCACGGGACTTGCCCTCTCCTCCTCAGGCACCATTGCACCCTCCCCAAATCTGTTCTAAAGGGTCGCGAGAACCCCCAAAACAGTGTGCGGAGGAAGGAGAGGCAAGATCATTATTTTTGCCAAGCAGAAATTTGGTTGGGACACCCCTGTTTGAACCTTTCCCAGGATCCAGCTCCTGACTCTCCTGATCACTGGTCCCTTCCTCCTGTTCAGATATTCATTGAGGCCCTGATTTCACCTCCCTCATCCTGGCTTTTGCAGGAAGAGGAAGGGGTGGAGCCTGGGACTTTGGCAAGAGACCATGAAGTGCATTTTCCCTGACTGTGTGTTAGTCTCAGCCCTGCCCTCTGTTGACTGGAGGTATGCAAGGTTGCTCACACACAATAACAGAATAAACAATTTACATATCTAGAGGGTTGGTTTTTTTTTAACTTGCATATGCTTTTGTCTGAGATGAAGACCCCTGAATCTAACCCACCTGACCCTACTTGAAGAATAATGTTGTGTAAACTGGGCCGTTGGCACAATCCAACAGGCTCTTCTTACGTTTGAACTAAACACAGACCAAAGATTTTGGAATTACATCCATTGAGATAATTAACCATGGGATGGAATTAACTTTCAGCAGCAGCCCCAAATAGCTGGTAAGTGCAAGTAATGGTTGCTTTTCATGGCTGGTGTCTACTTGCTATAACACAACCCACATGCTTGGGTGGGAGCAGAATGCAGTTAGATTTGTAGCCCGGAAAAGGAAAAGATAACAGGCGTTATCTGTCAGGAGTTCAGCCTACACTTGAGTAGGACCCTGGCAGAGACACATGCCCGACTGGCATGTTCTCTCCCTCCTGGTCTTTTGTTCGTGAGCTTCAAAAGCTTTCTTCAGCCCGAACATCACAGCGAGTTTGCGCATCATGCGCAGGACAGACCTCAGCAACTCAGCATTTTGGCTAATCTACTTTATTTACATATAAACACACACGGAGCACTGCAACATGGCTCCCTTTCTTTCTAGCATCCGACAGCAAAGAGAAAAAGAACAAAGGACGATAGTCCCACTTCACGGAACACAGTAACACAAACATCCTGTCTCTGTCACTTCCCACTCTGTGGAGTCAAAACATACACTGTCATGTGATAGACAAAAATCCCATGACTGCAATCATAGATCAGGAATTCATAAACCTCCACTCTTCTCTCCTCACCCAGGAAACAACTATAGAATGTTGCAACATTCTTGAAAGGAAGAGAGTGAAGCTATCAAACAGAAGAAATTGAGATCTTTGGATGGTTTTAAAATACCAATCTGTCTCCATCTGTATTGCGACCCCTGACAAAACACTAGAGAACGAATGGATCCATTACTTTGGGAAAGAGTACTTTGGGAAAGATACATCTAAAGAATGATGTTACCTGCCATGGCTGGATAGCCAGAAGTTTCTTGCCCTCCTGCATCATGCCACGAGTGGGTCTCAATGAGTACATGGCATGTAAAGCGTGTGCCACGGAGTAGATGGCATTGTACATGGTATAGCTGTGGCCAGTCATTCCCGTTTCAAACACAGAGGGTGGCAGGTCCTCTAGTTTCTCCTTCCCTGTACACCTTCTCTTTCTAGACGTTTGACCTGCTATCGGAAACCAGCAGTTAAATGCCATTTGCCACCAGTTTCGGAGGAAGACATCTCCCTCGGGCCGGGCTGGATTTAAAGCCAAGAGGAATTTATTAAACCCCTGGACATCACTTGTGTGGACTCTGAAGGACAGAGCACCGTGGAAGAATTCCAGTTCCTTCCAATGCATTTGTGGCCCCAGAGCAGCAAAATCCCAGCGGGCTGTCACGATCCAAACCCTCACACGTGAGGGCCTGAAATCCTTTCTGAGAAAATCAAGTTTATGTATTAGCACGGCTATTTCCTTGTAGTCTGCAGAGATAATCATGGCTTTACTCTGCCACTTAATAAGAGATTTCTTAAAAAGATTAGTTGCTAATCGCTTCATTAGCCGTTCATTTATCATTTCCACCGAGGACACACAAATATCATTCTTCGTGAGCATTGGCATCAGAGTCCGGATGAAATTTTCACCAGTGTCGTCATCGGAAGTGATGAGGCCAATCCAGTTCCATCGGAAATGTAGGAGCAGTTGGACCAACCCGACGTACTGCGGCACTTCGTTGGGATCGATTCGGAAGAAGGAAGGAAGCATCTGTCTCTCAACAGGGCTGAATGAACCATAACCAAGCTGAAGGAAAGAGAAAGCATTTATTCAAAATTTATTTAGATTTTTTGAAATATTTCTAATACACTTTTCCTCCCACGGATTCCAGGGCTGTGCAGGAGAGAGATAAAATTACTTGAAGTACCTTCATGCATTTGTTTCCCAGGTCAGGCTCCAAACTGAATTGGACTTAGATGTGAACAGGCAACCAGCACAGTTCTCTCAAAACCGGAGTAATGTTATTATTGGGGTCCCCCCCAAATATCATTTATATTAAGTCTCCAGAAATGTTTCAAAGAATTTATCATCATATACTATCTTTTTTAACATCCAAAGTTTCTTCTTGACTTCCCATCCCTTCCTGATGTTTACTTTTTTTACTCCTTTTTATTAGCTGTTTTATAATGCATACACTTTTATTATCTAAACCCCACTGCCATTAAACCTTTCAGTAATCCACTGCTTATACTGTATTTCAAATCCTGCCTGTGACTACGTATATGGGTGATAATTTGATAGATTGTCAATCAGTGGTCTCCCTTCTTCCTTAAACACTTCTTTTTTAAAAATAATAATAATGATATTTATTAGAATTTAACATTTACAAGAAAAAAGACAAACAATAAAAGAGTTACAATACTCCAAAAATAAAAGAAAATACAATAAAAAGACAGTACAACAAAGCAATAAAAGAAAGAAAAAACAAAAACATTTAAAAACAAAAACATTTAAAAAGAAAACAGAAAAAAACCACATCCGATATTTTCATATCTTTGTCTTTCATTTACTTATTTCCTCGACTTCCTCACACCTCCCTTTTTTGTATTCTGGTTCAATAAGCTGTTTCAGCCTTCCTTAAGCACTTCGTCATTATGCCCTCTTAGTTTGGCAGCTAATTTTGCCAGTTTCATGAACCATTTGCTCCTACATTGGTAATCCACTTCTTTTGATTTCTGTTATTATTGTTAATTATTTGATTTATATACTGCTGTTTATCAAAAGATTACAGGGCAGTGTACCACATTAATAATATATTTTATGGAGCATCATGTTAAGAACATAATACAGAGCATAGTAATAGACAGCATACTGTATACTATATGAATATAGATATTCATATATATCTATATTCTATATATATTTACCTTCCCGCCGGAGCGGTACCTATTTATCTACTTGCACTTTGCTGTGCTTTCGAACTGCTAGGTTGGCAAGAGCAGGGACCGAACA
Organism: Podarcis filfolensis; assembly: GCF_964270895.1. Classification (NCBI taxonomy): domain Eukaryota; kingdom Metazoa; phylum Chordata; class Lepidosauria; order Squamata; family Lacertidae; genus Podarcis; species Podarcis filfolensis. The sequence goes on along the minus strand of NC_139605.1, from coordinate 2,858,004 downwards.
ACGGGAGATCACCCTGTTGCGGGGATTCGAACTGCAATGACCTTCTGATCGGCAAGCCCTAGGCTCAGTGGTTTAGACCACAGCACCACCCGGGTCCCCAGACAAATTCTCTTACCTGTGGAATCTTCAAGATGCCAAAGAGGTATGCCATCTGCATTGATGATTTGGAGCTGAGACCCCCAATGATGGAGAACAGCTTGTCCCGACTGTCACATCGATAGTTGGGAGCCACGTCCCCCCTCGTGGAGAGCAGAGACAGGCTGGACTCATAAGTCGTCTTTGCATCACTGTTATCACCATAGATACGGAAGCCCAGTGTTGTGTTGGGTAGGAGCACGGGGTCCCTGTTGACCTCACTGACAGAGAATGCCAAGGCCAGGATGTGCTGGTAGGTCTTCAGCACTTGACTGTAAGGAGAGTTGTGTCAGAGGAGGCGAGGAAATCCCAAAAGAGGACATGTCCCACTTACCTTCATCCGTTCTTTCCAGATGGAGGGAAACATGGTTTAAATTAAATTTAAATTAAATTTAAAGTTCCGTATCCACGTTCTGGATCTTTCCCCATGAAAACCAACTCTTTGAGGATCAACTGGAGCAAATGTCCATCTGTAGAAAACCCAAATTGACATTTGCCCAATTCAGCTTTAAAGAGTGAGGATTTTTTTGGTGGGGAAAGGTTGGGGCAAAAAATCCCCCAAAATGTTTGCACATAGAGCATTAAGGGTAGACTTCTGGCTGGAGCGAGAGGAGTGAAAGGTAAGTGTGGCTAATTGGCCTCAATCCAATTAACAACATTTTCACCCCTTTACTGCTTGAATTTAGGCAATTAATCTACCCATATCACTTGCATAAGATTGCACAGTACATTTCTAATGAAATACTTTTTTAAAAAGGCATATTATTCTTTCATTAGATGCCAGATGGCAAGATGCTGTGATTGATGCAGCCACAAAACTCCATCAAGTCACATTTTGTGGGATCAGTTTCAATTTTTTGCAGCAGCCTGGCGACTTTGATAGGATGCTTGTGTTTAACGGCATGCACACATTCTTCAACATCAACTTCGTTGGACTGGTCATGTTGTGCGGATGCCTGATGATCCTCTTCCAAAGCAACTACTCTGTTCCGAAATTAAAAATGGAAAGCGTAATGCTGGTGGTCCACAAAAGACTCCCTCAAGGCAAATATTTAAAAAATGAAGTATACACAGTGACAACTAGGTAACACTGGCCTGCGAGCGCTCCAGTTGGAGAACAGCCTTTGCCAAAGGTGTCATGGGCTTTGAGGACACTCGAACTCAGGACGCAAGGGAGAACCGTGCTAGGAGGAAGGCACGCTTAGCAAATCCACACAGTGATCGACTCCCGCCCAGAAACCAGTGTCCCAACTGTGGAAGGACGTGTGGATCCAGAATTGGCCTCCACAGTCACTTACGGACTCAGTGTTAAAACCGGGTTTATGGAAGACAATCTTACTCGGCTATGAGGGATCACCAAAGAGGAAGAAGAAACGGCATGGCTTTGTCCAGCCCATGGAGGTATCTCCCCTGAACTGGCCCAGGTGAGGTAAACTTTGCCGACCCCTGGTATAGAATAACCATAATAAGCAGCATTAGTTGGGTAGCTGGAGACACCATGGAGATGTGGAGGAGAAGTCCAAAGTTATTTGATTATTTACTGTAATTTGTTGTAAACTTTTTCGAAATATAAAAATAAAAATTTTAAAACACAAAATTTATGACCTCTCTAGCCTCTTCTTTCTACAGCCGCCCAGAGTGGCTGGGAAAACCCAGCCAGATGGGCGGGGTATAAATAATAAATTATTATTATTATAATCAGTGACCAGCCAGAATCATCTGTTTTACACACAATCACATTCCACTCCCTCCCGCTTGCTATCTACAACAAAAGCAACCCCAAACAAATAAAGGCTGTCTGAGGTTGCTCAACAGGAAAGGAGAAGAAACTTAAGCAGCAGCCTTAAAATCTCTGCCTTCGATACCAGAGGTAGTGGACGCAGTCTTCATGATTATCAGCCATTTATGACCTTGAATGTGAATTTGTTCAATTCCCTTTAAAGCTGTCCAATCAGTACAACATGCATTTGAGAGTGCATGCAGGAGGGTGCCAATGCCTCAGGTGGGTCCATTCTCCCTCTCCCTGTAAGCTGCAGCTTTTGAGGGCAAAGGCATGTACACCAGGTGTAGACCACGCAGGCAGAACAGCACAGTTTGTCAGGCTTTCCACTGCCTGACTTCTGTGTAAGAGTGCAATTAAGCTGCACTGGGGAGGAGTTGGAGGAGAGATTTGGAAACCACTTGGAGCTGGTGTGCATTTAGCAATTAGTACTTCCAAGTCTAGGGGTGTTCCTAAACCACTGAGCCTAGGGCTTGCCGATCAGAAGGTTGGCAGTTTGAATCCCTGTGACGGGGTGAGCTCCCAGCTCCTGCCCACCTAGCAGTTCAAAAGCACAGCAAAGTGCAAGTAGATAAATAGGTACCGCTCCGGCAGGAAGGTAAACGGCGTTTCCAAGCGCTGCTCTGGTTCTCCAGAAGTGGTTTAGTCATGCTGGCCACATGACCCGGGAGCTGTACGCCAGCTCCCTTAGCCAATAAAGCGAGATGAACGCTGCAACCCCAGAGTCGTTCGTGACTGGACCTAACAGTCAGGGATACCTTTACTTTTACCTTTATTGCTTTATTACAGCAAAGGTTCATTTTGTTCAAGTAGATTTTCCCTTAATGTTGGTATTCGAAGCAGACTGCTTTAATTATCTGCCCTGCTCCAGGTTCAGTTTAATTTTGCCAATTTGTTTTACTGTACTTCTGAATGCTCTTGGCAACCTTGGGCAACACTTTGATCAGTGGAAAGGAGAAGATAGAATTGTTTTCCCGTATGTTTACATAGAATAAATAGTAATAATAGTAATAATAATAATAAATATTTTCTGTTGGCGAGCCTAGCAGCCTTCCCATCATGATTACTTTCATGATGGCGTTACTTTCTCCACCATAAACAGAAGCACCTGCCCGTATGGACAATTATTTGGAGATGCCATGGTTTGCTTTTCAGTAACCAGACAATTAAACCCCTGTGTTGTAAACAATTCTCAGTAATATCCAAGGCAACACGATGACCAAGTACAACAATGCAAAATCAATATAAACTCTTTATATAATCTATACGGAACATAGAATATGAAATATATGAAATATGTACTCTCTGCAGACCCAATAAACAGAAATCTTATAAGTCTCTGAAAGTCACAAAACGTGCACTCCTGATGGATTCTCTTGAAAACATAGAGCGAAATAAACATAAGTCTTATAAGTCTCTGAAAGTCACAAAATAGGCACTCTTGATGGATTCTCTTGAAAACATAGAACCAAATAAACATAAGTCTTATAAGTCTCTGGAAGTCTTTGTAGACTATGCAAGTCTCTGAAAGAAGCAATGGTTCAGATTCTTATCTGGTGAAGACAAGCCGCAAAGCTTTGTTTTATGGTTTGTTTTTCATTCTGGGAAACAAGCAATTTATTTATTTATTTACGGCTATTAGCCCATAAAATATGTACAGAAACAAGCAATATTGCTAATGCAGAAGAAGAAGAAGAGTTTGGATTTGATATCCCACTTTATCACTACTCGAAGGAGTCTCAAAGCGGCTAACATTCTCCCTTCCCTTCCTCCCCCACAACAAACACTCTGTGAGGTGAGTGGAGCTGAGAGACTTCAAAGAAGTGTGACTGGCCCAAGGTCACCCAGCAGCTGCATGTGGAGGAGCAGAGACACGAACCTGGTTCACCAGATTACGAGTCTACCGCTCTTAACCACTACACCACACTGGCTCCCTGGATGCAGATCCCTGGAAGAAGCCCTCTAGTCTACAATGATATTAGAGCAACCCAAATCCCTCCCCAGAGTTTCCATGTACGTACTTAGAAATGTATATGTCCCGTTCTCGGGGTGACAAATTAAACATCTGATTTGTGTGTATGGCACTGCTGAAGCGTAAATGTCCCCCCACAATGAGATCTCCTGGCCTGTAATAGTCTTCCTGGAGTTCAAAAGGCCTGGTGAGGAGACACTTGGTCCTCAGGGACATCTTGGTGGCAGCCTGAGGAAGGAGCAAAAAAACTAAAACCCAAATCATGGACGGCAGAAAGAGACCCTCGCCCCACTTGAACAGAATATAGGGGCCACCAAAAGGTCTCAGCCACGGATTCAGAACATTGGGGGAAATGACCAGACGTCGGAGTGTCTGTCCGGTATCTCACTCCCCCGCCTTGCAAGAGTTCAGGGCGTATTTATCACAATAATGTTTTGCTCTGGATTTCTTTGTTGCTGAGTTTCTGGGTGGAAATCCACTGGGATTCAGCAAGAATGACTGTTATTTTGTTAATTCCAGGAGAGAAAAACAATCCCAACTTCCGGAGAAGCTCTTTGGAGCTTAATGGGAAGAAACACATGTTTTGTATTGCTCACTGGGATGCATGGGCTCCGGGATTTGGCCGTAATATGTATATGTATATGTATATGTATATGTATATGTATATGTATATGTATATGTATATGTATATGTATATGATGTATGTATATGTATATGTATATGTATATGTATATGATGTATGTATATGTATATGTATGTGATGTATGAATATGTATATGATGTATGTATATGTATACGTATATGTATATGATGTATGTATATGTATATGTATATGTATATATGATGTATGTATATGTATGTACATACTTTCTGTGGTTTGGGGGTGGGTTTTTTCAATAATAATAATAATAATTATAATTCCTCAGGAATACTGGACTATATTTGCTGCTTCATATATATATATATATATATATATATGTATATATATATATATATATATATATATATATATATATATATAATATTATATTCATTATATATGTGTGTGTATATATATATATATATAATATTCATTATATATAATATTTATTATGTGTATATATAATATTTATTATATGTATATAATATTTATTATAGAATAAATTATTTTATGTAATATATAGTATGTATTATTATATTATGTATTATATACATCATGTTTGTGCGTTTGTGTGTATGATATCTCTCCCTCCATATTTGACATCTGAGGAGATGGCGTCTAAATGGGTAATGGAAAGCCACATTGGTTTCTCTTAGAGACTCCCCTCAGAATTCTTTTAACCAGGCTTGCCATGTTTCAAAAAATAAAAACCAGCGCACCCTGATGTCCGCAATTTTTCGATGAACTTCTCTAAGATCCAGGACAAAGCGCCGCCTTTCAGAAATTCCCCCTGGACATCAATTTCACCTTTGAAATCCTGGTAAAGACTGGGTGGGGAAATCCGGACATTAGGTGTTTCAATTATACACCAATGTGTGTGTTGCCTTGGAATGTTACCCCACATACATGGGGGGCTGCCTGTAGTATAAAAAACAAACTAATCTAGATAAAAATAAAAACGAAACAAGGAAAAGAAAAGAAAAAAGTAAGATAGAAGAAAACACAAAGCCCTCTCTCAAAGGAGTCACACAGGGCCTTTCACACAGGCCAGCCATCACCTTCATGTGCCTCACTAAACCAGAGTAGAGGACGTAAACAAAAGAAAAGAAAACATAAGTAAAAGCAAAGCAGAGAAAAAGAAATAAGAAGAAACTGGAAGAGAACAAGAATTTCAAAAGAAAAAGAAAAAAGAGGGAAGAGAGGAAGAAACAGAGTGGACTTCCAATTCTTCGTCCATCGATTATATATTTAAAAGTTATTCAGAATATTTGAAGTGCTCACTCCAGGATGGTACCCATGTTCACTAGGCAATATTTCCCCAATCTTCAGACAACTCAAGTTCATTCATTTCCCTTTCCACACAAAAAGTTAAAGGGGGCTCTCCAATTGTTATTATTGCTAAATGTCAATATTAGTCTCTGGTATGATGGAAAAGGGGATGACAGAGGATGAAATGGTTGGACAGTGTTCTTGAAGGTACCAGCATGAGTTTGATCAAACTGCGGGAGGCAGTGGAAGACAGGAGTGCCTGGCATGCTCTGGTCCATGGGGTCACGAAGAGTCGGACACGACTAAACGACTAAACAACAACAACAACAACGATGATGATGATTTTATTAGGAGTTTAAATTGTTTATAATTAAAAACATTGGGATCATGCCACTTACAGTCCTCAAATTTTCAACAATCAATAACTTGAATGCTTAACAGGCTGACTTATTCAATATCTTAAAGGAAGGAAGGAGAAAATCAACATGCACGTTAAACACATTTAATCTGTAAAATGAACACAGTTCAAATAATGCAAACTTTTCAAGGATCTGCAAAACATTCATAAAAGCTCTCCAATACAAGCTTGCCCAACCAGGCTCCCTCAAGATATTACTCAACTTCAACTCCCATCATTCCTGACCATAGGCTGCTGGGAGACCAGAGGATGTTGGAAGGGAGACAAAATACCAACTAAAATAGAGAGGCAGACAAAATTATTTGACTTTGTAGAATTGGCAAAGATGCCAAAAAAGCCACCCAGAGTGGCTGGGGTATAAATAACAATTATTATTATTATTATTATTATTATTATTATTATTATTATTATTATTATTACAGGGGGAAATCAGAAACCAGACAAACCAAAAGTTTAACAAATAATGGGATATATACAGATTATATTTAAAAGAAGATTGTTCACATATGAAATCTTTGACATGCTTTGATTAACTTCTGCAATGTTATATGCTACAAAGATTATAGCTATTTTATGATAAATTAAATTTATGATACAATATGCAGTCAACAAGGAAACCAAGGACCCATACTGAGGGTGATGGAAGTCTCAACGTATGGAAGAACTTTATTTTATATGTAACGTTATTATTATTTTTGCATTTGATGTGATTTGTTTTTTCTTTGGTTGTTTTTGTGGTGTATGGATTCAATATTTTAAATCAATAAAGATTAAATTGCAGAGAATGTTGATTGAGGTGGTTGTTTCATGTTTACATTTGATCTAGCAAGAAACTTGGTCTCCCTACTTCAAGCAGAATTAAGTGAAATAATTACTCATCTTAGTCTTGGAGGTGATGTGCTCCCCAAAGAATGGGACACAAACTTGAAGGAAGGGCTGGTGGTGGAGCCCATCTCATGACCAGGCCTAATAAAAAACACTACTAGGAGATTTTGAACTATTCTGGGGCAATTGGTGGCAGTGAATTAATTACAGAAATATAGGCATGTATACTTGTGTGTGGAAACAAGTGAGGCTAAGGGAAGCAGGATCCCTGACAGGAACGCTGCTGGATCTTTTCATCACCTAATACCTGTTGGGATGCACACTGCAGTCTGAGGGAGGTGCTTGAGACACAAACATGCCTACTGGAGCCTTCTGAAAAATAATAAACCCAGTTATTAGTAAGTAAGCTGTGGTTCCAGTCCAGATACTGGTGAGACATTCTAGCATTAAGGTTCAAATGCCATGCTTATTTTTTGTGGTCAGGTGCTCCTTCATATTCAGATCAGGTCTCAGCAAAATAATGTAGCATTTGGGAATGAAGATGCAGCCCAGGAGCCCAGCACAGGAAGCCAAGATGGAGAAGACCTGCACGGCTACCATGTATTTCCCCTTGGTGCTCAGGTAGGTGGGCACAAAGGACACCCAAACACTGCAGAAGACCAGCATGCTGAAGGTGATCAGCTTGGCTTCATTGAAGGACCCAGGCAGCTTCCTGGCTAGGAAAGCCACTGTGAAGCAGGTGGCAGACAAGAAGCCCATGTAGCCAAGGGATCCATAAAACATGGCAACAGACCCTTCATTGCATTGCAGGATAATCTCTCTAGGCTGGGAGTGCATGTCAGAGTCTGGGAATGGGGGAGAGATGCCCAACCAGATGGTACAAATGAGAACCTGGACACTGGAGCAGGAAATGACAATGGAATTTGCCAGACCCTTCCCCAGCCATCTCCTCACCCTGTTCCCTGGCTTTGTGGCCAGGAAGGCCAGAACCACAGTGATGGTTTTTGCTAAGACTGAAGAGACAGCAACTGAGAAGATGATGCTGAATGCAATTTGTCGGAAAAGGCAAGTTGCTTTCCTTGGCCAGCCAATGAAGAGGAAGGAGGACAAAAAGGAGAGCAAGAGGGAAATGAGGAGGATGTAGGAGAGGTCCCTGTTGTTGGCTTTGACTATGGGAGTTTCCTTGTATTTAATGAAAATTCCAAACACAATGCCTGTTGTTAAAGATAAGAAGAGGGTAAGGGATGTCAGGAGGATTCCCAAACATTCTTCATAGGACAGGAAGGTTATTGCTTTGAGGACACATTGATTTTGCTCCTTGTTTGGATGTTGATCTTTTGGACATCTGGTGCATTCATCAGCATCTGCATAGAGGAAAAGAGACTTCATTATCCTGACATCAGTCACCTGCAATGGTCTGAGTGCTGTTACAATTGAGGGGGAATGGTGAGCATGTGGGAGAGAGCATGAAAAACACTGTTTTATTGGCAAGGAATGAAGCAAATGTTCACTGGTAGAGAAGTCCCAATCCTTGACCTTATCACCAAGAAAGGATCTTGTGGAGCATGACTAAAGAAACTTTCTCCGTGAGATGTTTAAAAGCTGCTTTTGTTAAGACTAGACCAGAGATGGGAACTTCTAGCTGTTGGGTCAAACTTGGCCCAGTTGGTCTCCACCTTTGGTGATGTCGTTTTTGTCAATTGTCTGGTGGGTAAGGGTGGAGTTTCAAAGGAATACTGTGGAGTTTAAGCAAGGCAGGCTGTAATCTGCCAATCAGCTGACGGGTGATATCCTGTCCTACCTTCCCGAGTGGATATTGTCCCTTCTAAGCAGGGAGCACAATCATAGCAGCATGGAGGCCTCCCTTCTTGAATCTTCCTGGCATTTCCAGGGTGACAGCTCTGTGTACATCTTGCATGAGGCATGGCCTAGACATGAAGAGAAAATGTTAGGAGCATTTGTACCTTTGGAAACAGATCAAAGTATTTTGGAAGGATCCTGTAAAAAGGCATCTTTGCTTCCAATGGCCCCAACTGACCCCAGGCCCTATTTTGGAGAGATTACTTTTCTTTTCTTCAGAGCAACATGGCAGACAAACTTTTTGGTTTTTCTGATTCTTTCCCTCAGCACTGCTCTGTCACTTTTCTATGCATACAAGCAACCAAGGTAAACAAGATTAATTTCATTTCACTTTTAATTTGTATACCGCCTTTCTATATGCCAGCTGAAAACAACAGGAAAGATCACACACATAATAACAGTGTGATCCAATGCACAAAGGTCACAATAACTTTAAAATAAACAACTTGCCTCTAATAAGACTTTAGGGGAATTTAGGGGAATCTGGCCTCCTGCAAACTCATAACTGTATGTTTGCCAGCCTCTGAATTTTTAAATCCCTTTGTGCCTAGATGCTTGGCATTCAGGCTATTGGTAGTTTAGGAATGGAGTTGAAAGTGACCAGCATGCTCTTCTGAGGTCTGGGAGATTCTCAGAGAGAGTGTGGGCTGCTTTGGCAGTAAATCACAAAGGTGTAGGTTGAACTCAGTAACCCTTGCATCACATTAAGGTTGGGCTGTTATGTATCTTTATATTAAAGACAGCATAATTTACATATTTATTATAACAATATCAGACCTGAAAATGCTTAGAAACTTGTTCAGCCTTATATTCTTGAACACTGTAGTGGTATTGGTCATGCCGAAAACTAAACTCTCACATAAGGTTGTTTACAACATTTGATTAGAGTGTTTCCATAAGACACTTGCCATGTTGGTTGAGTGCTGGGGGCACTGGCTTGCTTGGAACCTTTTTTAAAAAATAACTGCTTTAGTGCATCCCAGGTTCCCTCCCACCTAGGGCTGAAGGAGTAAGAAGAAAGGTTGTGGCAGTAACTACCGGAGGGTAAGACCCACTGGCCTCACTGCAGGGCTGTTGTGTTGCTGTTGGGCAACGAAGCGAGTGCGGGAGGGTCTCTTAAACACTCCCCTCCACACTTCATTTGAGAGAGCACCAAGTTGGGGCAAGCTGTTCTACTCTGCTTTGGAAAGTCTCCTATTCCCTGCAACATTGTATACAGTCTTACTCAAGATTGTACACCATTAAGCACAGTGGTACTTAGTTCCAGGGAAGTGTTCGTAAGCATACACTCAAAGCCTCATACTCTATGTATTATGCATTATTGTTATTATGATTTATTGAATTTGTATACCGCCTTATACCTGCAGGATAAAATAACAGTATAAAAACACAAAAATACATAAGCAAAATAAAAACATAAACAACCCAATAACCTCCCCCTCCTGCCGCCAATTGAACATGCTATTAGAGTCAGGAGTTCAGCCTACACTCGAGTAGAACCCTGGCAGAGACACATGCCAGACTGGCACGTTCTCTCCCTCCTGGTCGATCATTCGGGAGCTTCAAAAGCTTTCTTCAGCCCGAACATCACAGCGACCGATGCCAACCGATGACATCGGCACACTTAGGGATCCGCAGAGTCATTGCAGCTTGCGTAACAGATCTCAGCAACTCAGCATTTTTGGCTAATCTACTTTATTTACATATTTACACATGGATCACTGCAACATGGCTCCCTCTGTCTCTAGCATCAGACAGCAAAGAGGAAAAGAACAACCACTTCACGGAACACAGTAACACAAACATCCTGTCTCCGTCGCTTCCCACTCTGTGGAGTCAAAACATACACCGTCATGTGATATACAAAAATCCCATGGCTGCAATCATGCAGCAGGAATTCTAACAATTAGCACATAGTAAAATGAAAAATATAATTTATGCCACCTTCTCAAACAGCTTGGGCCATACAATTGCTTCCTTGTTAATGGTGATCTTTTGATCTGAAGCTGTCTGTCTCTCTATTTCCCCAATTTTCACTCTACCACGAGAGTTGTTAGGAAAGAGCACCCAATTCACAATATCGAAGTCAACGGCCAGTGCCCCATTTTCATCCAAGTACTGTCCATCAGCTGAAATATTAGAATAGAGATGCACTTCTTTCAAGAATGGATGAATCTATGACGAAAGAGGAAGCTGTGATCTGGACTCATAGAGACTGTGATTTATTTTTAGGTCCCCTCATTCTGCTTCAACATTTAGGGGAGACCAAAATCATCATTATTACATATATCAGGAAGGGTTAAGTAAGAGTTTTGGAATATATGTAAAGATTAATCAAGATGGATTTATTAATCTGTATAAAGAGGCCTATCCAGTGGCATTGGTCACCCTGCAAGTCAGAGATTATAAGGAAGGTTAGAGGTGGAAAGCACTGATTGGAGATTTCTTCCATTTGTCTTAGTTTTGGAGTTGTGCAGTTGAAACTGCAAGCTGCAAGGGGATAGATATAGATATAGATATAGATATAGATATAGATATAGATATAGATATAGATATAGATATAGATATAGATATAGATATAGATATATAGATATACTAGAATAGTAGTGTTTGCATCCATAAAGTAATTAATTCATGTTTTTTGGAGTTAGGTCAATTCCTGGTCTTCTAACTAAAGCCTGGAAAAAAATATCTGCCCCTATATTCTTATTATATGCAGATTCGACACGTTTTGCCCTTTCAAAGCTGCACTGATTTGGGGACCGTTTCTGTTGTGCTGCTCCTGTGACTCTGGTATTCCCTTGCCCTAGATGGCAGAAACTCCGATGGATTTCTGCCAGTACTTGAAAACAATGCTATTGGATTATGAAGAGTGGATTATACATGATACATACATACATACATACATACATACATACATACATACATACATCCCTGCTATGCTTGACTCTGAATGCATGATACTGGGGAAAGGGGCATAACTCAGTTGCTAGAGCATCTGCCTTGTATGTGAAAGGTCCCAGGTTTAACCCCCAATTTCATTTCCAGGTACCCCTGGGAAAGATAACCATCCAGAAAAAGTGGAGGACTGCTGCCCATCGATCAATAAGAGACCATACTAAGCAAGAGAGAGAGCCACATTCTGACTTAGAGTAAGTCATTCAACTTGTTTTTATTATTGGTTGTTAGCCGCCCTGAGCCCAGCCTTGGCTGGGGAAGGCGGGGTATAAATAAAATTTATTATTTATTATTAAGGCAGCCTCCTATGTTTCTGCTGCTAGTCATTGTAGACAGGACTGAACTAGATGGATCATTGGTCTGACTTGGTATAATGCAACTTCATAGGCGATTCTAGGGCTGGGGAAATGAACTGCAGTTTGCAAAAGGGAATGGACATACCTGCCATGGTTGTAGCCTTAGAAGTTCCAACCTGTCTCCTCCACCCACCACTGGAATCTGCTTTGATGTGGACAAATATGCTTTGTTTAAGGCCTGAGCCACGACTTGGACACTATAGTAATTGATGTAGCTGTCTTGGGACTGGATTCTTTCAATCTCTTCCTGGGGGAACACCCCTAGATTCTCGTTCTCCCTGCATCTTTTCCAATCCCTCACAGACAATACATGCTTTGAATATGAACAATCAAATCCTTTCCCCCAGGTAGTAGAATACACTGGCTCATAGTAGTCATATTTTGTCCTTTTTTTGGTCTTCATTACAAAGGACAAAGAACCATGGGCGTACCGGAAGGCTTCAGTTTCATATAAGAATATTGTGTTTGGAATAGCTGTGGTTATCCAAACTTTCCCCCCAGTTTGTATCCTTTCAAGGAAGGATTGTACCTCTATGATTATATAAAGTCCATCTTGAAAGTCTGCATAGTAAACAAAGACATTGACTTGTCTCCACATGGCAGGTGCTTCATGGGGTATCCACAGCCAGGTTTGTAGTAGTACTTTTTTTGAGAAGGCAACACAAATCTCATTGCTGGTCATCAGAGGTGCCAAGGTGCTCAGGAACATTTCTCCATTATCATTGTCTGGAGCAAAGAGTCCAATCCATGTCCACCTGAAAAGCTGGAGGAGTTGGACTATCCCCATGTACTGAGTTTCTTCATTTGGGGCCATTTGGTAAACAAAAGGAAATTGGGCTTTATCGGGAAGAACAAAGCCATAACTGAGCTGTTATGGAAAGGAAAAGAGACTGAGCTTTTGTTCTTCAGGAGAACCTAATGATCAATTTAATTAGCATTAACTTCAAGGATTTTAGAAATGATAGAATAGTATAACTTTTTTATTTAAACATTTTCTATACTGCTTAACTGCAATAGCCTCTGAACATTTTACAAAGATGCAATACAAAAATTAATACTAACACTACTAGTAATAGTCTGTCCCCATCAATGGTGTAGCCACAATGGAGCCTCTGGACTAGGTCCAAATAAATTGCATTGCAATAATCAAGACTTGAGGATTCCAATGCAATGATCACCGTGTCCAGACTATACATTAGTGTCACAATGAACGGTAGATTCTTATCTGCTGCAGCCTTCATCCGCCTTCACAGCCGTTGTAACATACCACTTGTTATCTCGAAATTGAAATACTTTATTGTCACTTGTACAACTTGTATACAGTGAGATTACATGAGCACCCCCCCCCACTCAGCTCTCTTAGTCTTAATAGCCCTCGTTTGCTGATGCACACGCACCAAACCCGAAAGACAGTTGCCCTGTTGTTATCTTTTCATTCAGCAGCCTAACAGCCCAGGGATAGAAGCTGTTCTGTACCCTGTTGGTGCGACTAATCATGCTTCTATATCTTCTGCCTGAGGGCAGGAGATCAAGAAATGCTGGCCAGGGTGTGACTCATCCCTGAGAATTTTCCTCACTCTCCTGAGGCAATGTTCTTCCACTATTTCATCCACCTGCTCTGCCATTAAGGACTTCTTGGATCATTCTTTGTCTAGCTCCTCCCCACGGTCCTTACCACCTTAGGTGACCCTACTGGGAGTATGAAACTCCTGATGGCTTCGCTCACAAGGGTCATGGGAATGTGAAAGCCCACTCACCACGACAAGGTGATGATCCAGCAAGTGAGCCAACTCTTCATACACGTGATCCATCAGGGTAACCAGGGCCTATTCAGTCCCAGCACTGCACCTGAATCCAGACTGTAATTAAAATTAATATCCTCCAGAAACCCACAAGCATGATTTGAGCACAAGAGCATTCTCTCCCCATGTGGTTTCCAGAAACTGGTATTAAGAAGAATCACTGCCTCTAAGTGGGGAGGCAGAGCACAGCCATCATGGCCTTTCCTCCATGAATTTCTTTGATCCTTTTTTAAAAAGCTATCCAAGTTGGTGGCCACCACTGCTTCCTGTGGGAGCAAGGTCTTTCGTTCAACTACACTTTCACTTCATGAAAAGCAGTGTTTGTACAATGATGGGATGTACAAAGCAACGTGAGCAGTAAAATCAGTTACATTATCCTAACATGTTTGTTGGGTGTGTTTGACTTGAACCTACTTCTTACCTGTGGGATTTTGTAGATGCCCAGCATGTTTGCAATGTGCATGGAGATGTCGGATTTCCCCCCTTCAAGAATAGCCAGCAGATTTTTCCATCTTCCACAGCTATAGTTTGGAATGTTGATTTCCCCACCCGCAAGGAGGTCGGTCAAGCCATCAGAAGTTGTTCTTCCATCAAAAAAGGTATCATAGATGCTGTAGCCAAGGGTGATGTTGGTTAAGAGCTGGGGGTTATGATTTATCTCCTGAACGGAAAGTGGGAAGGAAAGAATGTACCAATCTCTCCCATTCACCCAACTGCAAAAAAGTGTGTCACATTGTCACCCTCAATTCAGTGAAAATGAAAGTCACATTGCTCTGGGACAGCTCAGATGGCACAGCATGAGACACCTAACCTCAAGGTTGCCAGAACCTTAATAAGCCCTTTTCCGTAGACCTCCTTGGCTGCTCCACCAGAACCAGTGGTTGATAGCTGTCAATTTATCAAAGGACCACTCCAGGCATTATATATCTCACAAAAATTAGTCACCAGATAATGATTTACATGTCTGTAGTGGGGCTCTGGGAAGAGCATATCCTCACAATATCCAAGGAGTTTTTGGGATGCTGGGCTATGCTGAGCACCTGAGAAAAAGTCCATGAAGTCAAATTGAACCCCCAGGCTGCTTTGCACCTGCCTGAGCATAGTAGATGTATGCAGTTGTGTAGATTACATTGTGCCTGGGGGGAAAAGGAGTCATGCAATTCTCTCCAACTGCCGTTGCACCCAGTTATAAAGGAGGAGCCTGACTTTCATAGTGGAAGGAGAGTTGCCTTATCATTTGCTTTTTTCCATGAGAGAAGCAGCCTCTCCTCTATCTCCCAACAAGGGCAGTGAGGCAATCCTGGGACACTAATTCTGTGAATAAACTTCCAGGAGATTATTTTAGATTGAAAGTGGGGAACATGGACTGAGCATTCAACCTTCCCCAAGGGTCCATGATATACACTGAGAAAATTTTACTTTACTCACTGGAAAAACCACAATTCAAACATGCCTCCACAGTATTTGCTACATCATCATCATCATCATCAGTTTAGGGTACTGTCAATGAATTTATTACTTAAATAACATTGTATAACACGTTGAAACACTGCTTTTCACCAAAAGAAAAGACTTATAGAAATCTAAGAAGCAACATTCCATTAATGTTTAGAGCCCAATAAAGTCCAATCCTAGCTTCCAAAAGTTTCATACCAGAGGTGAGAAAGCAAGGAGGGCACTTGTTGCTTTTGTTTAAAATTATACTCCTACCCAGATTTTCCAAATATTTGAGCTCCTCAGTGGTCATGGTGCTCAGAATTAAAGGGAAACAAGCCAACAAACAAGGGATAGTGATCTATCAGGGGTACCAGAAATGACCCTGATATAAGAGGAGAATTGGAGAGTAGGTAGGAAGCAGAAATACACCAATACAGCATTACTTACGACTCAAGCCTGCTTAAGGGGGCGCTGGAAAAGGAGAAGGGATATTGACCTCCAATTAATCCTGAAGATATGACTCCAGCAATGAGGTGGTCTCCTGGCCGGTAATAATTCACAGCAAGATTTTTATCCTGGATGAGATTCAGCTGGCATTTTGCCTTCTGCTGCATCCCAGAGGTTGCAAGAGGCAGCAACAGGAGCAGCATTATCATTCTTGGTCTCTCTGCTACACTTCCCTCCCGACTGGTCCTCCTAAATCCATAGCCAGTAGATCGGAAGAAACCCCAAACACTTGAATGACAGAGGTTGCAGTGACATGACAAATGCGGTGTGTGTGTGTGTCCAGCTCTGGCTTCAGGGCCAAAGGGAACAGACCATAGCTCAGAGGTAGAGCATCTATTTTGCACTAAGAAGGTGTCAGTTTCAAATCCCTGCTAACTTCTCTAGGTGGGGTAGGAATAGAACCATAGAACCAAAGAACTGTAGAGTTGGAAGGGACCCCAAGGGTCATCTAGTCCAACCCCCTGCAATGCAGGAATCTCAACTGAAAGCATCCATGACAGATGGCCATCCAAACACTGCTTAAAAACCTCCAGGAAAAGAGACTCCACAACCTAGAACACAGATTCCTATTTTCTGATTAAGCTTCACAGAGACCTATCTTTCTCCTTCACCTGCTCCATATCTTGGCCCCAAGGACTCTGTAGCACACGAGATATTTTATGCATGAAACTTTTCAGGCACAGTGGAGTAAATCACCTCCTGCTGCCTTTGATTGTGATGTTTACATAATTGTTACCAAAGGCAATATTTGAAGGGTAGACCCTGGGGATTGTAGTTCTGATAATTGTAGTTGTAAAAGGAAGAACAATCACACCCAGAACTTTATGGGAGCAGGAGAAAAATAGGTTTACAGTACTCAAGATTCTGTGTTTACTCAAATATAATGCACACATTTTTTGGACAAATTACGTCGTGAAATTAGGGTGCACATTAGATTTGATGGTGCATCTACATTTGCCAGCAAATGCTTTTTTGGTTTCAAGGTTTTGAAAATTGAGGTGCACGAGATTTGATGACATATTAGATTCACGTAAATATGGTACTGACATGGTTCGTGGAGGGAGAAAGTTGATCAGGCCAAAGGCTCACAAAGTCCAGCATTCTGTTTCCTTTTTTTTAAATGGAAAATCTTTATTAATTTTCACATTAACAAATATACATGAATTACATAACATACATAACAAAAAAACAACTACAAATGAATAAAAACAATAAAGTAAGAAAGGATAAAGAAACAAACAAATACGATATATTACACTTACATGACAGATTAAAATATATAACCTCCAATAATTCTCATTATACTACTTATCTTATCTGTATTCTTTGCACAGATTCATATTGTTTTGTTTTGTGTGTGTGTATATATATATATATATATATATATATATATATATAATCCAATATAATATTTTATGTATTTCTTGCTTACCAGTATCACTCTATTTCTGCAAGTATCTTATTGTTCGTACAGTAGGATTTTAGATATTCTTTGAATGTTTTCCATTCCCTATATACCTTCTGGTTTGACACTCCTCTAATTTTTTCGGTCAGTTTTGCTAGTTGCAGGTATTCTATCATAAGAGTTCAGCATTCTGTTTCCATAATGGGCAACCAGGTGCCTCAATGGGAAGCTCACAAGAAGGAGGTGAGGGCAGTGGCCCTTTCTATACTTGTGATTTCTCCAGTCCGGTACTCAGAGGCATCCTATCTCCAACAGTGGAGGGAGAACATATCCATAAGAACTAGTAGCTGACAACAGCCATATCTGCTTCCATGAATTTGTCTAAATCTCTCCTTTTATTTTAAACAAAATTAACAGCAGCCACGAAATTAAAAGATGCCTGCTTCTTGGGAGAAAAGCAATGACAAACCTAGACAGCATCTTAAAAAGCAGAGACATCACCTTGCCAATAAAGGTCCGTATACTTAAAGATATGGTATTCCCATTGGTGATGTATGGAAGTGAGAGCTGGGCCATAAAGAAGGCTGATCGCCGAAGAATTGATGCTTTTGAATTCTGGTGCTGGAGGAGACTCTTGAGAGTCCCATGGACTGCAAGAAGATCAAACCGGTCCATTCTGAAGGAAATCAGCCCTGAGTGCTCACTGGAAGGACAGATCCTGAAGCTGAGACTCCAATACTTTGACCACCTCATGAGAAGAGAAGACTCCCTGGAAAAGACCCTGATGTTGGGAAAGATTGAGGGCACAAGGAGAAGGGGACGACAGAGGACAAGATGGTTGGATAGTGTTCTCGAAGCTACCAGCATGAGTTTGACTAAACTGCGGGAGGCAGTGGAAGACGTGGCGTGCTCTGGTCCATGGGGTCACGAAGAGTCGGACATGACTAAACGACTAAACAACAACAAACAACAACAAATATAGCACTTTATTATAGATAGACCCTCTGAGTTGCTTACAAAAAGCAACTAAAATATTAAAACTCAATGAAAGACAAAGCTGCAAACATATATTTTGAAGATTCGAAGTATAGTTCAAGTAAATAGTTATGCTAAATGTAGATTAAAGAACATGCAAATTTCTAAACATCCCAATAGGCTTCATTAAACCAAAATGGTTTTGTCAGGTGCTGAAAAGAATTCAGTTAAAGTATCAAAAGGCAAGGAGTTCCAAAGTACATGTGTTGCCACACTTAAGGATCAACAACTTACAAGTGCAGAATGAGTATGATGTAGCCCTTGTAACATTGCCAGTTCCACAGTTTGAAGCAGATGAGAGCATAAAGGTTGGGTAAGGCGATACCTCACATAAACTGGCCCAAAGCTCTTAAGGGCTTTAGTGACACATTGAACTAACAAAAGAGCAAGCAGTGAAGTTCTCTCAGCGGAGCTGTTATATACTATAGAGTTGATAGACCATCAGCATTCCCTGCCTGTTCCTCAAGCCCAACAAACCCTCTTAACCCACCCCAAGGTTTTTTGTTAAAGCAGGTGATGCTTTTATGGACAATAGCAACAATAGGAATAGCCCCTGCACCTAGGATTACGATGTGGATGTCTATGGTCTTACTTTGGACTGGACTGGCATTGAAGAACAGCATCACCAGATCAAATATCTCTGAGGGGTCACCTAACAACTTTCAAGATCTTAAAAAAACTACAGTTCTCATTATCTTTTTTTTGGGGGGGGAGCCAAGATTGGTATAAGAGTGTTTTCAGTGTATTATGTGGAAGTAACTCTGTCATGTGCCAAGGCGAAGCTTTGGGAAACACACAATGGCCAGCTTTCTAGTGCAAGAGGTTCACGTACATGATTTGGCACGGCCTGATTTTTAGTTTTGTTGTGGAAATCAATAATCACACTCAGATTCACCTCAAAAGCTCTTTTTATTCAAGCACATGGAGATTCTCCAAACATTATCGGCGTCATGGAGACTCTGAGGACCTGCAGAACCCAGCAAATATTTATGCATAAACTGACACGCAAGTACCACTGGAAATGAAAAAGTACAAGCAAGTTTCAAAATGTATTAACAATTCTAAATAAAATTGTTCGTCCCTTAGTTCAGCTTTGTACAATATTACTTTCTTGTTCTAAACTGCTTGGACACATGGAAGCAGAATTTTAGCAAACCATTTATTCTTGCAGGCTAGGTCATGTAGTGTTGTTTCTCATTATTCACTAGGGCAGTTTAAATCCTAAATCCTAAAAAAATTATTTCTAAGGCAGAATCCTCATGTGGTTCCCTCTCTCTCTCTCTCTCTCTCTCTCTCTCTCTGTGTGTGTGTGTGTGTGTGAGAGAGAGAGAGAGAGAGAGAGAGAGAGAGAGAGAGAGAGAGACCTGGGGTGAAAAGGAATTGAAGAAGCTTCAGTTAAAACAATGCATTTGAATGGAAAGAAAAATGAATCTGAAAGGAGACAGGTCTGTTGGTTATAAATATATATTACTTGGAGTAGCTCAAAGCTTATTTTGGGTTGCAGTGGCATATAAAAAAAGAACATTATTGGGGCTGCTCATTCAGATGTTGGGAGTCCAACCTGGCCTTCACAGCTACAGTGTAATCATCCTTATCTAGGGGTCCAGTCCATATTCTAGTGCAGAATTTGTCCATACCTCTAGTACTAAGAATTAAATGCCATGCTTAATTTTTCGTCATCATCTGTTCCTTTGTGTTCAGATCAGGCCTGAGTATGATAATGTAGCACTTTGGGATGAAGATGCAGCCCAGAAGCCCAGCACTGGAGGCCAAGATGGAGAAGACCTGCACAGCTACCATGTATTTCCCCTTTGTGCTCAGGTAGGTGGGCACAAAGGACACCCAAACACTGCAGAAGACCAGCATGCTGAAGGTGATCAGCTTGGCTTCATTGAAGGCCCCAGGCAGCTGCCTGGCTAGGAAAGCTACCGTGAAGCAGATGGCAGCCAGGAAGCCCATGTAGCCCAGGGCACAATAAAACATGGCGGCAGATCCTTCATTGCATTGCAAGATGATCTCTCCAGGTTGGGAGTGCATGTCGGAATCTGGGAATGGGGGAGACAGACCCAGCCATAGGGTGCAGATGACAACTTGGAGACTGGAACAGGAAATGACAATAGAGTTGGCCAAACTTTTCCCCAGCCATTTCCTCATGCTGTTTCCTGGCTTTGAGGCCAGGAAAGCCAACACCACCATGATGGTTTTGGCCAAGACAGAAGAAACAGCAACTGAGAATATGATGCTGAAGGCCATCTGTCTGAAAAGGCAGGTCACTTTCCTTGGCTGGCCGATGAAGATAAAAGAGGACAAAAAGGAGAGCAGAAGGGAGATGAGGAGGATGTAGGAGAGGTCTCGGTTGTTGGCTTTGACTAAAGGTGTGTCAAGAAATTTAATGAAGATTCCTAACACAATGGCTGTGGTTAAAGAAAAGAAGAGGGCAAAGGAAATCAGGAATCTTCCCAAAGATTCTTCATAGGAGAGGAAGGTGGTGACTTTGGGGACACATCGAGTTTGGTCTTTGTTTGGATGCTGATATTCTGGGCATTTGGTGCATTTATTGGCATCTGCATAGAGGAAAAGAGACTTTGTGAGATGTGTCAGAGCCTCTTCTTGTTAAAGTAGGCCAGAGAAGAGCAACCTCCAGCCCACGGGTGAAATGTGGCCCACAGACTCTCCGTCTACAAATCCAATTTTGGGAAGTGACCCTCATGTACACTACACCTGACATCAGGGTAGGGCTTGAAAGGAACTACTGGGAGCTGAAAGATTGCTCCCTCATTTTCCATTACTGGGTGGCAGCATGCATTGCTCTAAGAAGGGAAGCCACTTCTCTGTTTCCACTGCTGTTCTTTCAACGCTAAAAAACCAGAGGTACAAACCGCAGTGTGTGGCAGTTAGAAAGCCCCTTGTAAACACCACTGTGCTACATTTTGGACACCCAAATATCAGGCGTTAGTGGAACAGTGCTGGGCTGCTTGCAAATAATTTTCAACAAAGCCTACACTGCACTCTGAAATGCAATTGGGGCTTTAAAGCATGAAAATTACATGACATTTTTATTGTACCAGGTGATTGACAGGTTGTGAGCAGCACCCAGCTGCTAAATTTGGCCTGGCCTGCCAAGATTTGGGGAAATTAAGATCTGGCCCACCAGTAAGAAAAAGTTCTAGACACCTGGGTTAGTTAGATCTTTGGAATGACTTCGTATAAAGGCAGATTCCAGTGTATTATGGCTAAACCTTAATGTTATGAGTTTGTGGCTGCCAGATACTTAATCCCCAGACCCAGCAAGTATGAAAATCTTAAAAAGCCAGGCTACTTTCCTCATTAAGTAATCGCCTGGGAGATGAACCATTAGAAGAACAAAAGAAAGGTGATGAGCCATTAGGAAAACCAAGGAAAAGTGGCTCTGTGGCTGAGGGCAAATTGGTGTGCCTCCTCCTCCAGCTCCTAGATAGTTTGAAGACAAAGCCAGAGTTTGAAGACACTTTAGATTTTGGACCACAATTTCCGTCATCCCTGACTATTGGTCCCACTAGCTAGGGATGATGGGAGTTGTAGTTCTAAGTTTGGGAAACACTGCCTTAAACTGATAGAGGCCACAGTGAAATAGCTGGGCCCTCTCATTGGCCCTATGGGACGTGGGTGGTGCTGTGGTCTAAACCATAGAGCATAGGGCTTGCCGATCAGAAGGTTGGTGGTTCAAATCCCTGCGACGGGGTGAGCTCCCGTTGCTCGGTCCCAGCTCCTAACCACCTAGCAGTTCGGAAACATGTCAAAGTGCAAGTAGATAAATAGGTATACTGCTCCAGCGGGAAGATAAATGGCATTTCCGTGTGCTGCTCTGGCTCACCAGAAGTGGCTTGGTCATGCTGGCCACATGACTCGGAAGCTGTCTGTGGACAAACGCCGGCTCCCTCAGCCTATAGAGAGAGATGAGCCCGAGTCGTTCGTGACTGGACCTAATGGTCAGGGGTACCTTTACCTTTACCTCATTGGCCCTAGGACTGACTGGGCCCCAGAGCAAGACAATACCTCCTCTGAAATCACTGTCTGGAAGATGCCCCATTTTAAAAGGCCACAGGTTTGGTGAAACCAATACACCCTGACTTATCTTTTCCACTTTCTCTCAACCCACCTAGATAGCCCAGCAACATCAGATTCAAATACGTGTACTACCTGCAATATTACTGGTAGAAGTTAAAAATCATGGAATAAAATGCTGTAGAGTGGATCATTAAATCCAGATTCTACATGCTGGAGTGAGTGAGCAAATAAACGCTTCTTCTCCTGGTGCCAGAAGGACCATGCAGTTGGCAACAGATTAGCCCTCCTTGGGAAGACCATTCCATTCATAGGATGCGATAACAAAAAAGCTACCCCGTGCCCAGCGAGACAGTGGTGGGAGCTGTAAGCTAGACTCGGATTACAAATGTCTTGTTTGGCCTGGATCAACTTTTTGCTTCATCCTCCCAGGAAAGGCCCTTTCCTCTGACATCCTCTCCTACCTTCCTGAGTGGAGATGGTCCCTTCAGAGCAGGGAGCACAATCGAAGCAACATGGTGGTTTCCCTTTCTGCACCTTCTTGGCATATCCAGGGCGACAGCTCTCTGTGCATCTCGAACACGGCACATTGTAAGCATAAGAGGAAGAGGACTCACGACTCACACAAGTTCTCCTCTGGCTCTGTGGTTTGCAACAAGAAGAGAAGAAGAAGAGTTTGGATTTGATATCCCGCCTTTCACTCCCTTTAAGGAGTCTCAAAGCGGCTAACATTCTCCTTTCTCTTCCTCCCCCACAACAAACACTCTGTGAGGTGAGTGAGGCTGAGAGACTTCAGAGAAGTGTGACTAGCCCAAGGTCACCCAGCAGCTGCAAGTGGAGGAGCGGGGAAGCGAACCCGGTTCACCAGATTACGAGTCTACCGCTCTTAACCACTACTCCACACAGGAGAAGAAAGAGCATCGAGGAGAAAGTGTTAGGAACATTTGTGTCTATGGAATCAAGTCACAGCTTTTGAGAAGAGCACAGTGGGATATTTACCTCTAAAGTTAGGGATTCAACACCTCAGTGTTTGGATTGTGCCTTCAATACAAGCATTTCTGCCCACCAGATGGAGCAATACCCACTCTCTTGCTCCTGTGAGCTGTTCTATAGGTTGTACTGACCCAGGGGTCAGCAAACGTTTTCAGGAGGGGCCCGGTCCACTGTCCCTCAGATCTTGTGGGGGGCCCGGACTATATTTTGAAAAATAATAATGAATGAATTCCTATGCCCCACAAATAACCCAGAGATGCATTTTAAATAAAAGAACACATTCTACTCATGTAAAAACACACTGATTCCTGGACCGTCTGCCGGCCGGATTGAGAAGGTGATTCGGCCTCATCTGGCCCCCGGGCCTTAGTTTGCCTACCCATGTGACCCTTCAGGGTAGATTTGGGAGATATGTCACCAGTAGGGTTGCTGCCTTTGTTCTGAAAATACAGAATGGTGCGGGACAGGGCGGTTGGGGGTCATTTTTTCTTTTCATCTGGCGCTGAATGACTTTAAAGCAATCCATTACAATCTATTGCAGCCTGAATGAATTGATTTATTTCAGTCACTGACCAGAAATAACAAGTCCCAATTGTAATATTCAATAAACTATGTCTTGGTTAATTAAATGGCACAAATAATTTTGCCTACCTTGTTAAAGCAGAAGGGCCATGCAATTGCTTCTGGGTTGATGGTGACATTTAGATCTGAAGACTTTTTCCGATAATAGACGCCATAGGGAATAACATAATTTCTCCTACCTTCTTAAACAGCTTGGGCCACACAATTGCTTCTGGGTTAATGGTGAACTTCAGATTTGAGGACTTCTGTCTCTTTATGCTTCCAATTTTCACTCTAGCATGAGAATCATTAGGAAACAGCACCCAATTCACAATATCGAAGTCAATGGCCACTGCCCCATTCTCATCCAAGTATTGTCCAGCATCTGAAGTATTTGAAGAGAGCTGCACTTCTTTCAAGAAAGGATGAAGCTAATATGACATGGAAAACGCCAGCATTTAGTGAGTGTTCTTATGCATTCCTGCAAAATGGCCTGGGATCATGCTTATGTGTTAAAGGGTGCCTTATAAATTTGTAGCAATAAATACAATGCTATGCTTGACTCTGGATGCAGGAAAGGGTTCAGCGGGGAATGCATCTGCTCTGGATGCAGACGGTATTAGCTTCATTTCCCAGTGGCATCTCTGAGTAGTGCTGGGAAAGATTCCCTAGGTAGAACAATGATCTAATTCGGTGTAAGGCAGCTTATGGAATTGCTATCATGTCAATTCTAGACAATGAATTATAGTTTGCAAAAAGAAAATGGTGTACCTGCCATGGCTGTAGCCTTGGAGGTTCAACAATGTCTCCTCCACCCACCATCTGCCTCTTCTTGGATCCAGATGTATACGCTGTTTTTAAGGCCTGAGCCACAGCTTGAACACTATAGTAATTGATGTAGCTGTCTTGTGACAGGATTCTTTCAATCTCCTCCTGAGGCGGCATCTCCAGATTCTCCCTCTCCCTGCATCTTTCCCAACCCCTCACGGACAATACATGCTTTGAATATGAACAATCGAATCCTTTCCACCAAGTAGGAGAATACACTGGCTCATAGTAGTCATACTTTGTCCTTTTTTTGGTCTTCATTACAAAGGACAAAGAACCATGGGCATACCGGAAGGCTCCAGTCTCATATGTCAAGATTTTATTTGGAAGCGCTGTTGTTATCCAGACTTTCCCCCCAGTTTGTATCCTTTCAAGGAAGGACTCAACCTCCATGATTATAAAAAGTCCATCTTGATAGTCTGCATAGTAAACAAAGACATTGACTTGTCTCCACATGGCAGGTGCTTCATGGGGTATCCACAGCCAAGTCTGGAGTAGTACTTTTTTTGAGAAGGCAACGCAAATCTCATTGCTGGTCATCAGAGGGGTGAAGGTGCTCAGGAACATTTCTCCATTATCGTTGTCTGGAGCAAAGAGGCCGACCCATGTCCATTTGAAATACAGGAGGAGTTGGACCATCCCGTGGTACTGAGTTTCTTCGTTGGGGGCCATTCTATAGACAAAAGGGGAATGGACTTTATCCTTAAGAACAAAGCCATAACTGAGCTGGTAAGGAAAGGTAGACAGACTGGTGTTTTGTTTCTTAGGACAAAGCTTTGATACTTCTTTGTGAAAGATGATGACAAATTTAATTAAGGTAAAACTCAAATATTATTTAAATAAAAACAATTTCTATACACCTTAACTGCAATAGTCTCTAAACATCTTAGAAAGATGGACCAGAAAGAAAAAACAGAATAATTGGGTGCACTCTTCCCACCTTGGATCAAATCTATGCTTCCAGGTGCCATAAGAAAGCTGTAGAGACAGTGCAGGATAGTGCGCACCCTAGAAATGATCTCTTTCAGCTTCCTGTTCTTGATGGGGTTACACTTCCTCTGAAGGAGCAGGTTTGTGGTTTGGGGGTACTCCTGAATCCTTTGCTGTTGCTCAAGGCTCAGGTGGCCTCAGTGGCCAAGAGTGCCTTCCATCAGCTTTGACTGGTGGCCCAGCTGTGCCCCTATCTGAACAGGGATAGCCTAGCTATTGTCTATGCTTTGGTAACCCCAATGTTAAATTACTGCAATGTGTTATACATAGGGCTGCCTCTGAAGATGGTTTGGAAACTTATTTAGTGTAGAATTCAGCAGCCAGGTTGTTCATACATTTGGAACATTTTTGCCTAATTCAAATGTTGCTATCTATTTACAGGTTTAGATAACAAATCTGCTGGAACGTCTTTTCCTGCCAAATATAAAACATTCATCAATGCATTCACCCAGCCATCGGCTGGCAGCTGGGTGAACTCCGGTTCTCGGAACAGCATCAGTCAGCAACTCGAGCCTCAGAAACCTTTAGAGACTGAGCACGCTCTTATCAGCAGAGTGAATAACTTCTCACAAAGGAAGTGGCGGACAGAGACATGTGTAAGCATTATTTTTTACAGGCGTTTATTCAGCATAGTTCAGGAACAACGGAAAAACATGTCTGCTTCCCTTCATGTCCAAGCAAACAGCAATATACAAACAGAAGTTCCCAACAGACTGTGCTGGAAGTAAACAGACATGTGACATACAGCAATCCACACATCTGTTCTAAAGGTGGAATGGAACTATCCTAATATGCTTGACATGAACCCAGTTCTTACCTGTGGGATCTTGTAGGTACCCAACATGCTTGCAATGTGTGTGGAGATGTCTGATTCGCCACCTTCAAGAACCGCCAGCAGTTCTTCCTGTCTTCCACAGCTGTAGTTTGGAATGTTGACTTTCCCACCAGCAAGGAGGTCTGTCAGGGCATCAGAAGTCATTCTTCCATCAAAATAGGTATCATAGATGCTGTAGCCCAGGGTGATGTTGGGTAAGAGCCTGGGGTTATGGTTGATCTCCTGAATGGCAAGTGAGAAAGAAAGAAAGTGCCAGTTCCTTCCAACAATCCATCTGTCAAATAAAATGCATCGCATAGTCATCCCTGGACCAGTGAAATTGAAAGTCACATTTCCCCCCGTATACATCAAACCAAATATGAAACCAGACCAGTAAGTATGGCGATCTTTTGATGAAGGACAGTATATAAATTTAATAATAAATAATACTAATAAATAAAAGAAGTCTTAGGGATATGGGGCTCTGCTGAGCACTAGATAAAAAGTTCTCTGAGTCATACTCGCTGAACTGCACTTCCTTAAGCATAGTAGTCATTTATATTTTGCAATTGCGTGTATTTTGTTGTGCCAGGAGGAGAAAGAAATGAGTTGCTCCCCCTTGGAAATGGTTCTCTCCACCTGCTATCTAATTTTCATGTCTAGGAACATGGTCTGAGCATTCAACCTTCCCCAATGTTCCATGGGAGACAAATAAGGGAATGAATGTTATTTTGGTTACCGCAGAAAAGCTACAACTCAAGCGCACCTCACAGCATTTGCTACCTTATAGGAAACAAGTTATGCTTTGTAGAGTCTCACTCAATTTATTACTTAATTAACACACACACACACACACACACACACACACACACACACACACTGAAACATGTAAAGGACATACAGAAATCTTTCAATCACTCAATGAATGAATGAATGAATGAATGAGGGCATTCTTGTTTAGACCTTCCAAGAAAACACAACCTAGCTTCAATCATCTTCATATCACAAATTTGCAAGAAAAGAGAGTGTTTGTTGCTTTCATTTAAAACTATACTCCAGATTTTTCAGTTGTATTTGATCCCAGTGAATGAGATACTGCCTTAATCATGATGCCCATGAGAAAAAGGGAACAAAGATAAAACCCCAAAAACAAGGGATAGCAATTTACCAGGAGTACCAGAAAGCAGGGGCCAGGGAGTTGGTAGGAAGCAGAATCAATACATCACTACTTACGACTCAAGACTGCTTAAGGGGGTTCTGGAAAAGGTGAAGGGATATTGACCTCCAATGAATCTTGGAGATATGACTCCACTAATGAGGTGGTCTCCTGGCCTGTAAAAATTCAGTGCGCCGTTTTGATCCCAAATCAGATTCAGTGGGCATTTTGCCCTCTGCTGAATCCCACAAATTGCAAGAGGCAGCAAGAGAAGGAGTGTTGCCATTTCTGGGTCTGCCTGCTACACTTCCCTTGTGATCGTTCTTCCCAACTCCATTAGTAGTTCGTTGGAAGACAACCCAAATACTTGCAAGACAGTTCCCAGCTTCAGGGCTAAAGACAAAGGGCCATAGCTCAGTGGTAAAGCATCTGTTTCACACCAGAAGGTGCCAAGTTCAGTCTCTGCTCACTGTTCCAGGTAGGGCTGAGGAGCTGCTGCCTGCCAGTATTCAGCTAGAAGGCAGCTTCCTATTAAGAGTCACACAGACTTCTCTCCCCCAGCTCTACACCTGCCAGATGCCCTGGTCCCAGAGACTCTGTGTCATGCAACATATTTTAGACATTGAACTTTTCTGGCACAATGGAATAAATAAACCCCTGGCACCCTTGATTGTGTTGTTTACCGTAATGTTCCCAAAGGCAATATTTGAATGATGTGTGAGGGCATCCCTCAGACTCCGGAAAAAAATAAGAGTAGATCACTGTGGTTCTGATAATTGTAAGTGGGGGGGGGGGGGATTTCCTTTGAGACCTTATGAGAGCAGGTGCCGAGCAGGAGAAAAACATGTTTACCTTGATTCTCAAACTTAATCCGTTCCGGAAGTCTGTTCCAAAACCAAGGTGCGCTTTCCCATAGAGAGTAATGCAAAATGGAGTAATCCATCCCAGACTTTTAAAAACAACCCCTAAAACAGCAATTTAACATGGAATTTACTATCTAACAAGACCATTGATCCATAAAATGAAAGCAATAATCAATGTACTGCAATCACACAATCTATCAATCAATCAATCAATCAGTAGCTGAACTGGGTTCCACACAGTCAAAAAAACAAAACAAAAAAGCCGCAAAAAAAAGACAGACCTCAGCGTAACACTCAAAACGGAAGCACGTTCGGCTTCCAGAAAAAGTTTGCAAACCGGAACACTTACTTCCGGGTTTGCAGTGTTTGGGTTCCAAGTGGTTTGAGAACCAAGGTACCACTGTACTCCCTTCAAGGCTGGTGGACTCTCCTTCACTGGAGGTTTCTAAGTGGATTGTCATCTGCCATGGATGCTTTAGTCATTGCAGGGGTTTGGACTAGATGACCCATGGGGTCCTTTCCAACTCCACAATTTTATTTTATTTTTAAGATAATCTTTATTGATTTTATGATTACATACTATACATATACACATTAGTTTACATTTACTCCTAAGAGTTGATTTCCCTCCTTCCTTCTTCTGGCTTTTTTATGTTGTCTCTAAGTTTTTCGCATTGTCTTTATTGATTTTGTATATTGTTGTTCTTCTTTCAACTTTATCCGTACAGTGTCTATATACAAATAAATCTTTCTGTATATACACGTCTTGTTGTTTGTCTATATTCATTTACAGATACCTTGCCTTGATTGCCTCTAGTTGCCTTGATTGTATTTTACATTTTAATTCATATTGTCATTTAACATCCAATAAAGTTTCTTTTAATTTCCCATTATGAGGTTTATTTCCATTCTACAGATTTTACTATTTCACCTTATCCTATGTATAACATAAATTTTCCCATTCTTTTTGAAATGTTTCATCGCCCTGTTGTCGAATTTCCCCC
Organism: Podarcis filfolensis; assembly: GCF_964270895.1. NCBI lineage: Eukaryota > Metazoa > Chordata > Lepidosauria > Squamata > Lacertidae > Podarcis > Podarcis filfolensis. The sequence goes on along the minus strand of NC_139605.1, from coordinate 2,828,352 downwards.
GTTAATTTGGCTATTTCCACATATTCCATGACCTTGTACTGCCACTCTTCTACTGTTGGCATTTGCTGTTGTTTCCACACCTGAGCCAGCAGTAACCTCGCCGCTGTTGTTGCATATAGGAACAGTGGCGTAGCGTGGGGGGTGCAGGGGGGGCGGGCCGCACCGGGCGCAACATCTGGGGTTAGGGCAAATCCATGGGTTAGGGGGCGCAAATCCATGGGTTAGGGGGCGCAAATCCACGGGTTAGGGGGCGCAAATTACTTGCCTTGCCCCGGGTGCTGACAACCCACGCTACGCCACTGTATAGGAACAATTTCTGATCCTTCATATCAATATCCTCTCCCACCATTCCCAACAAGAATGCCTCTGGTTTTAAGGTATCTGAAGAAGTGTGCATGCACACGAAAGCTCATACCAAGAACTAACTTAGTTGGTCTTTAAGGTGCTACTGGAAAGAAAAAAATTTTTTTGTTTTGACTATGGCAGACCAACACGGCTACCTATCTGCATCTGGTTTTAAGAAATGTGTACCTAAAGATCTTCTTTAATTCATTGTATATACCATACTTTCCCAAACAGTTTTTACCTTATCACATGACCACCACACGTGGAAAAAATCACCTTCTTTCACCCCACACTTCCAGCAATTCTTGTTTCCTGTTTTATACATATTTGACAAGTTAGTTGGTGTGAGGTATCATCTATACATCATTTTTAACAGATTTCCTTTTAACGATGTACATGCTGTAAATTTTAACTCCACAATTCTATGATTCTGTTATTCTATTAAGTACTCCTTGCGGCAGCGTAGGCAATGGAAGATGTCCCAAAGGAAGCTAGTAAGCAAAGAGGACATGATTTCTACAGAACTCTCACCACATGTGATTCAGAGCTAAAGCTCAGCATTCTGCCTAGCCCATATTCACATAAGGAATTCATGTTTAGCACCAGAACATGAGTTTATATTGCTGTCACACCAAATTCAGCTCCTAGTCACCCTTGATGTTTATTCATCAAAGCATCCTAATTTAGGGATAGGCTGGCAGAGGATCTTTGTTGTTGTGAAAGATTTTAATTTTACACACACATTCCTTTTTATGGTCCAAAGACACACAAAAGCGGTTTTGAAAGCAACATATAGAGAAAACTTCCCAAGGCAGTCACTATGTTTTATCCAGAGCATGTTGATTTCTAATTCTCAATACATCCAATAATTTTTTTGCCATGGCCAGGGTAATATCATTTGTCTTATCTTCTATAATATTCTTGAGATGGAAGGTTTCAGAATTTCCAGGTAAATTTACCAACAAGGGTTTAATTAATTGACCCCTGGCTTGTTTATACAGATCACAGTGTAGTAAGATATGCTTCACACAATTGACAGCCTGAGAACATAAGCAGAGTCTATTCTGATAAGTTATACCGGTCAGTCTGCTGTTTAGAATTTCACATGGAAATACATTTAATCTGGCTTTGCAAAGCAGTTGTTGATAATTGGTTACCGATAAATTTGTAAGACACAAGGGTAATTGATAATCTTTATTTTCATGTGTTTTTTTTAATTTAGTGTCACCACTCTTAACAAGTTTATTTTAATTAAACTGAGATGTATGGCTGCAGACAAAAAGGGACGTGGGTGGCGCTGTGGGTTAAACCACAGAGCCTAGGACTTGCCGATCAGAAGGTCGGCGGTTCGAATCCCCGTGAGGGGGGAGCTCCTGTTGCTCGGTCACTGCTCCTGCCAACCTAGCAGTTTGAAAGCACATCAAAGTGCAAGTAGATAAATAGGTACCGCTCTGGCGGGAAGGTAAACAGCATTTCCGTACGCTGCTCTGGTTCACCAGAAGAGGCTTAGTCATGCTGGCCACATGACCCGGAAGCTGTACGCCAGCTCCCTTGGCCAATAAAGCGAGATGATCTCCGCAACCCCAGAGTCGGTCACGACTGGACCTAATGGTCAGGGGTCCCTTTACCTTTACCTATGGCTGCAGACAGCTCCTACCAGCTATAATATGGATTCTTGGTTTGTGAGGGGATTGCCAGCTATAAGCACCATATAAGAACACACAGGAAATGGGTTATACAAGAGAAATATTGTAAGATGTTTCCAGAGAATGGGACTTTTATCCAGAGCCAACAGTTTCTGAAGAGGAGACAACTGCTTGGTCTTTAAACACCTGGCTTCATAATTTCAATTTGCCTATGTAAAGCATCATTTGTGATGTCAAACTGCTCACATTCCCTGTGGTCAGCATAGATAGCAGGACATACCTACATGGGGTCATAATCACAGGCATCCCAAATTCTGTAGATGGCACAAAACATTTGCCAAGTTGCCCTTTCTTCATGTCTGGGTCCAACTACTTTACTTCTGCTAAGAACAGTCACATTCTTTCTGATCACCCAAAATAAATGTCCATGTCATGTCCAAAACCACAGTCTTCATTCAAATCCTTAAATGTACCAAACTTTCTCCCAGCTTTGCAGTTTAGAGCCTCATCAGGATCCATTTGACCAAAATATTTCCGTTTCATAAGCTTTTTTAAATAAGTGTCTATACTTTTCAGATTTCTCCAAAAATACCATTTTTCCCCCCGAGAGTTCAAATTGTTGATAATTGTCAATTTTGGGACCGTTTCACATATAGCTCATGAAATTTCAGCAATCAAGAATTTGAACCCTTAGCAGAAAAACAGATGAATATCGCCCTGGCAAGAGGGGGAAAATCATTTCTACTATGAATGCATTTAATCTACAAAGTGAACACAGTTCAAGCCATACAAGTTCTTCAGTGATCTGCATAATCAGTGCCCCACAATACAAGCTCTCTCAACACGACTCCACCTCCCATCACTCCTTGACCATAGTGGCTGCTGGGAACTGGATACAGTTGATTCAGATGGCTGCTGAATGTTTGTCATTTGATCTGGCAAGAAACATGTTCCGCTTCCTTGCAGCAGAATGGAACCAATGAATGGTTCATCTTTGAGACATGATGGTTACGTGACACATACTTGGGCTACTGTTCTCCTCGCCCCTTGCTGGAGGAAAAGGGTCAGCTTTTTAGTTCACATCAATTGCCTGGTCTGAGGAGCCAGGTCACAGTCAACAGCTTTAAAGGGTCAGAGAGCAGAGAATTGCATGATTTCATTTGTTTCAAAGGAGGAAATATTCATTTCTATGACAGCCATTGGGACATATATTTTTATAATGGGATGAGACTGTATGGCAGTGGTTGCAAGGGGACAGGTTCCATCAGAGGAGAGGGAGACTGTTTTAGCATTTTGTAGGTGGGGACAGGCGAACAGCAGAGCAGGCAAATCTGTCTGATTGGCTAGATGTTCCAATTCAGTTGAACAGTGAACAATTAGTTTGGGTTAACAGCCATTGAGGGATGGTCAACTAGGAATTGCTTGGAGAAAGGAGGAGTGGAGTAAGGGATTAACTTAATTGTACAGAAACTGACCATATTCACCTCTGTGTTTATCTGGTTCCTCTAACAGATATAAAAAACCCCTAAACGAACCAGTTTAAATTTCAACTGTCACTAGTGGTAGACTCATCTCATGTTCAAACTAAGAAACATGCTACCATGAATTATTTTAAAGGTTTCTGAGGAAGCAGTGGCAGTACATAAATTAAAATAAGAAGCATGTGTGTGTAGAAACAAGTGACATGAAGGAAACAGAGAATGCTGACAATGATCTCTTACTTACCTTATACCTGGTGAGCTGTACATTGCAGTATTAGGAAGGCAGTTGGACACACATACAGAGATAATTATAGAGTATATTGGCACCTTCTGAAGAATAACAGGCCTAGGATCTACAAAAACAAACAAACTCACTCCCCGCTATAAGCTTATCAAGTCAAGATTCTATTGGGGGATTTTCACATATCCCAAATGCCATGTTTAATTTTTTTTCCTCAGGTGTTCCTTCATATTCAGATCAGGCCTCAAAATTATAATATAGCACTTGGGGAGGAAGATGCATCCCAGAAGCCCAGCACTGGAGGCCAAGATAGAAAAGATCTGCACAGCTACCATGAATTTCCCCTTTGAGCTCAGGTAGGTGGGCACAAAGGACACCCAAACACTGCAGAAGACCAGCATGCTGAAGGTGATCAGCTTGGCTTCATTGAAGGCCCCAGGCAGCTTCCTGGCCAGGAAAGCCACTGTGAAGCAGATGGCAGCCAGGAAGCCCATGTAGCCAAGGGCACCATAAAACATCGCAGCAGACCCTTCGTTGCATTGCAGGATGATCTCTCCAGGCTGAGAGTGCATGTTTGAGTCTGGGAATGGGGGAGAGATTCCCAGCCAGATGGTGCAGATGAGAACTTGGACACTGGAGCAGGAAATGACAACAGAGTGTGCAAAACCCATCCCCAGCCATCTCCTCACCCTGTTCCCAGGCTTAGCTGCCAGGAAGGCCATGACCACAGTGACGGTTTTTGCCAAGATAGAAGAGACAGCAACTGAGAAGATGGTGCTAAAGGCCACTTGTTGCATAAGGCAGGTTGCTTTTGTAGGTTGTCCAATGAAGAGGAAGGAGGACAAAAAGGAGAGCAGGAGAAAGATGAGGAGGATGTAGGACAGGTTTCGGTTGTTGGCTTTGACGATGGGAGTGTTCCTGGATTTAACAAAGATTCCAAACACAATGCCTGTGATTAAGGACAAGAAGAGGGCAGAAGAAGCCAGGAGGATCCCCAAAGATTCTTCATAGGATAAGAAGGTGATTAATTTAGGGACACATTGATGCCGGGCCTCATTTGGATGCTGATCTTCTGGACATTTAAAACATTCATCGGCATCTGCATAGAGAAAATGACAATCCTAACTTTTTACGTTTGTGGAAAAATGTGTGCCCATGGAAGAGGTCAGGAAAGGCAATTGTGTTGTTGGGAAGGAGGGAGTCAAAATGGAGTACCATTACAAGTATCAGCTTGAGCCTGACTGAAATATTTGCCCCATCTTCCCATTGAAGGCCCTTTCCCCTGAGGTGCTGTCCTACCTTCCTGTGTTGAGATTGTGCCTTCTGAGCACGGAGAACAATCATAGCAGCAATGTGGCCTCCCTTCCTGAATTTTCTTGGCATATCCAGGCTGACAGCTCTCTGTGCATCTTGAACGAGGCATGGTCTATGCATAAACAGAAGGCATATCTGTTTCCAATGGCCTAAAGGCCCTTTTTAATGAAAATTAATGGGGGTTTTTTTCTTTTGCAGAGCAGCTCGTCAAGGAAACAAACCTCTTTGATGTTTCTACTTATTTAACAACCTGCTTCATTTCTGTATACAAGGTAGCATGAAAAATACAATAAACAATAACCTAACTTACTAAATAAATAAATGGTAGTATCTTAGAACCATGCACACACTCCTATGACCAGGAGCAATAGCAAAAGTCCTTAGACTGCTGCCGTTGTATCTTTTGCTAGGTTGCACAGCTGTGACTAAGTACTGTCTGGTTCCTATTTTACTCCCAAGACTCCACAGTGTCATCGAGGTTGGCACCAAAGGCTGCTCCTGGTGCAGAACATGGTACCTAGTTTGCTTGTATGTCATATCTGTACTTATTGGAATCAGCTGCAGAAAATCTCGTTTTGAGAAGCATTTTTCAGCTGGATGAAAAAGTCTTGACCTCTGCTGTTCATTTAGAATTTTTTAATTTGAATGTGTGTTCAACTACACAGACCATCCTGAGCTCCACTGTTTTCATTCTGTTTTCTTGATCTAATAAACAGATGGGGCAGAATTCATTCCAGTCTTACCCAACCTGTTGCCCTCAGATATATTTGCCCAACGTCTGCCTTGGCAGATGGGAGTTGTAGTCCACAATATCTGGAGAGCACCAAGTTGGGGGAAGGTCTTCTGCTCTGCTTCTGAAAGTCTCCTGCACACTGTGAAATCTTATACACGTTTTCACAAGACAGACTCCATTAAGCTCAATGGGACTAAGCTCCAGATAAGGATGTCTAAGACTGCAATCAAAGCCTCATCTGTACTATTCAACATGTTATTAGACAATTATAGATGTTGCAGGGAATAACAATTTCTCTTACCTTCTTAAACAGCTTTGGCCACACAATTGCTTCTGGGTTAATGGTGAACTTCAGATTTGAGGACTTCTGTCTCTCTATGCTCCCAATTTTCACTCTAGCCCGAGAGTTATTAGGAAACAGCACCCAATTCACAATATCAAAGTCAATGGCCAGTGCCCCATTCTCATCCAAGTACTGTCCTTCAGATGAAGTATTAGAATAGAGGTGAACCTCTTTCAAGAATGAATGAAGCTACAACAGAAGAAACTCCAGCACTGAGAGAACATGAAACCATGATGCATCCCAATAACCTCTTAATAAGGAATAGAGAACTAGGACTCAAAGGTGCTCATTAGGTCATCTCATTCTGCTTCAGCATTTGCAGGGTGACCAAAGTGAACCAAAGTGAGTAATATTACCTTTATCCTGCTACGTCTCTGAAAGAGTGGCCTGTTCTGCCGTTTCATGAGAAATGTTTCTAGGGATGATAAATTTAATTCCTCAGGGGAGAAAACGCTTATATGATAAAATGCCTGTTTTTATTAATTCCTTTAACTGTGTAACACATTTTATTGCATCTTCTTTTCTGTAATAGCTTTCGCTACTGCTAATAGTCAGTGTAGACAGTGCTGAACTACACGGTCCATTGGTCTGATTTGGGATCAAGGCTGCTTCCTAAATTCCTATCATGGTGATTCCATATATCTGGGATAATGAATTTCAGTTTGCAAAAGAAAAGGAGATACCTGCCATGGCTGTAGCCTTGGAAGTTCCAACCTGCCTCCTTTGCCCACAATCGACATTCTCTTTGAGCTGAATGAATATGCTGCATTCAAGGCTTGAGCCACAGCCTGGATGCTCAAGTAATTCACATAGCTGTCTTGGGATTGGATTCCTTCAATCATTTCCTGGGGCAGCATCCTTAGCCACTTCTTCTTCTCCCTGCATTTTTCCCAACCCTTCACAGACAAGGCATGCTTTGAATATGAACAAACATATGCTTTTCCCCAAACGTTTAGACTACGAAATGAAATTGGCTCATAGTATTTATATTTTGACATTTTTTTGGTCTTCATTACAAAGGAGAAAGAACCATGGGCATAGCGGAAAGATTTAATATCACCAAATAAGATTGTGTTCTGAAGAGCTGTGATTATCCAGACTTTTCCTCCAGTTTCTATCCTTTCAAGTAAAGACTGTACCTCCATGATTATAAAAAGTCCATATTGAGAGTCTGCAGAATAAACAAATACATTGACTTGTCTCCACAAGGCAGGGGCTTCGTGGGGTAGCCACAGCCAGGTTTGTAGTAGTACTCTTTTTGTGAAGGCAACACAGATTTCGTTGCTGGTCATCAGGGGTGTCAAGGTACTCAGGAACTTTTCTCCATTGTCATTGTCTGGAGCAAAGAGGCCGACCCACGTCCACCTGAAATGCAGCAGGAGTTGGACCATCCCCTGGTACTGAATCTCTTGCTTTGGTGTCATTTGGTAGACAAAAGGGGACTGGACTTTATCATGAGGAACGAAGCCATAACTAAGCTGGTGAGGAAAGGAGAAGAGACTGGGGTTTTGTTTTTCAGGGCAATGACTGAATACTGTACTTCTATTTGAAAGATTAAAGGTAAAGGTAAAGGTACTGTGGAGAGAGGCTCAGAACTCACAGGGTTAAGAAGTTCTGAGTGACGTCTCACATTCTGAGGCGTGGTTTAGAATACTGAGGGGAGTGTTTTACTGTGTTTCTCTCAGAGTGTGTGTTTTGCTCCGTTGCGAGAGAGCAGCGACCATGAGTGCATTGTCACCAGGAGGAGATTTATAACTGTTGTGTTTTTGCTAAGGGAATAAAAGACTTAAAAGTAAGATAAGGAGACAGCCTGCGTTCAGCCTGAGTTATTACGCACACATGGCGACCCTGCTTCTGTTCCGCTGTGTTTACGTTCTGCTGGAGTCGGAGGTCCCTGGGGAAATCAGAGCCGCGCAGAGGAAGCGTGCCAGACCCCCCGGGAATGGCTCAGGTACCCCTGCCCGTACGGGCCAGTCTTGCCAGACTCTGGGGTTGTGCGGCCATCTCACTCAAGAGGCCGGGGGCCAGCGCTGTCCGAAGACACTTCCGGGTCACGTGGCCAGCGTGACATCGCTGCTCTGGCGAGCCAGAGCCGCACACAGAAACGCCGTTTACCTTCCCGCTAGAAAGCGGTCCCTATTTATCTACTTGCACCTGGGGGTGCTTTCGAACTGCTAGGTTGGCAGGTGCTGGGACCGAGCAACGGGAGCGCACCCCACCGCGGGGATTCAAACCGCCAACCTTTCAATCGGCAAGCCCTAGGCGCTGGGACTTTTACCCACAGCGCCACCCGTGTCCCTATTTGAAAGATTATGGCATATTTAATTAAAAATTAAATTTGAAAGATTATGGCATATTTAATAAAAAATTAAAATTGAAAGATTATGGCATATTTAATTTTTTTAATTAGCATGAACATCAAATATTTTTAAAATAACCTTTTTTTATTTAAGCAATTTATACAGTGGTACCTCGGGTTACAGACTCCGCTAACCCGGAAGTAGTACCTCGGCTTAAGAACTTTACCTCAGGATGAGAATGGACTCTAAGCAGTTTTCAATGGTTCGATGTAAAAAAGACAAAATTTAAAACTATAAGATCGTATATCATTTGAACTGGCTACTGCATGCAGTGAAAAATGAAGGTCTTCATTAGGATCTGGAAGGTTTTAAGTAACCTTGTCTGACCTCAGCTGGAAGAGAGTTCCGTGAAATGAGTTCCACAATTGTGGCTCTTGTTGGAAACGAGCTGTTCATCTGAGCCACTAAGAGTGACTCCTCCCAAGAGTTCAGTGATTGGGGACATGTATAAGGGATTATACATGCTTTTGAATTATGGTGCTGGAGGAGACTCTTGAGAGTCCCATGGACTGCAAGAAGATCAAACACATCCATTCTTAAGGAAATTAGCCCTGAGTGCTCACTGGAAGGACAGATCCTAAAACTGAGGCTCCAAGACTTTGGCCACCTAATGAGAAGAGAAGACTCCCTGGAAAAGACCCTGATGTTGGGGAAGATTGAGGGCACAAGGAGAAGGGGACAACAGAGGACAAGATGGTTGGACAGTGTTCTTGAAGCTACAAACATGAGTCTGACCAAGCTGCAGGAGGCACAACTAAACGAATAAACAACAACAGAAGGCATTATGTCATTATTGAGATGTCCTGGACCCAAATAATTAAGGGCCTTATGAATCTGGTTTTGATTCCGCTAACACAGCGGGTTGACTTCACTTCGGAGGTGCACTCCCTTTTATACTTAGCCAGACAGATGCCAGGAGCAGGGGCTGTGTCTCCAACTCTGCAATAGGCATCCTGGCTAGTAGCCATCAGTAGCCCTCTCCTCCATGAATTTGTCCAATCCACTTTTTTTTCTAATGATCCCGAAACTGAAATATCTTTGTATGGCTTCCCATTTCATGAAAAGCAATGTTTCAAAGCAACGTATAATGTAAAGTAAGCAATAAATTCATTATCATATGAAAAACTTGGTTTTTGTATTGTTTTTTACCAGATGGCAAATGTTGCCAGCTGTATTTGACTTGAACCCAATTCTTACTTGTGGGATCTTGTAGATTCCTGAAATGCTTGCAATGTGCATGGAGATGTCGGATTCGCCCCCTTCAAGAACAGCTAGTGGTGTCTTCCGTTTTCCACATATGTAGTTTGGAATGTTGATTTTCCCACCAGCAAAGAGGTCTGTCAGGGCATCAGAAGTTGTTCTTGCCTCAAAAAAGGTATCGTAGATGCTGTAGCCCAGGGTGATGTTGGGTAAGAGCCTGGGGTTAAGATTGATCTCCTGAGTGGCAAGTGCGGAGGAAAGAATGTGCCAGTCCTTCCCACCCATCCAGCTGCGGAGGAAAGTATGTCACATAGTCACCCTTGATTCAGAGAAAATGGAAGTCACATTCAGTTACATAGATTATGTTGTGCCTCGGAGAAAGAATTGTGCACTTCCCACTGAAAATTGTTCTTTCCCTCTTTCATTGCACCCAGCTCTAAAGGAGGAGCCAGCCTTATACAGGGGAAGCAGAGTTACCTTATTGTTCACTTTTCTCCATTAGAGAACCAGTCTCTCTTCCAACTCCAAGCATAGGGCAATGAGTAAAAAGCCTGGGGTGATAATTCCATCGATAAACTTCCAGAAAATCATTTCAGATTGAGAGTGGGAAACTCCCCAGTTTCCATGCTAAGGATCATGGCCTCAGCATTCAACCTTCCCCAAGGGTCCATGAGACACAATGAGAGAATGAATTTCATATTGCTTATTACTGAAAAGCTGCCACTCAAACATACCCCACAGCTCCTTAGAGAAGACAAGTTCCTCATGGGGAGCATGGCTGAATGTTTTTAACTTAAATTGTAATGTAAAACACATTGAAATACTGCTTTTCACCAGGTGAACATACATATAGATTTTTTAATAAAATTATTCAAATGTTACAATACAGCTTTGTCCACTGCCATAATATCACAGAATGATCTCTCTAGTCCTCAGTTCCACATCTCTGTCACTTTGGCTTGCTGAATGCGCTTAATAAAACCTAGCTATATATCTGATTTAGTTCTTTCTCTTTTATTGGAGAAGAACGAGGTATTTTAAGGCCATCATCATCACCATCACAGAGGTGTCTCTGGAGGGGTTACATTGATGGAAAATGTCTAAAAATGTTTTAATAAATGAATTAATTAAATCACAGGTCTCTATGCATTAACATTCTCGTTTAAAGCCCCAGCAAAGACTCAGCATAGTTTCAGTGAATTTCATCTCACTGATTTAAAACACTTGCTTTTAAAAAACATTATACCCAATTCAGATTTTCCCATTGTATTTGATCTCAGTGAACAAGATGCTTCCTCCTTCTTCAAAGAAGAAGAAAGAAAGAAGAAGGAGTATTGATTTACCAGGAGTACCAGAAAATAGAGGCTGATTCAGATACATCAAAGCATACAGACCAAAAAGCTTGGTAAAAAGGAAGTTGAAAAGCAAAGTCAAGAGGGTCAATCACTCCCAAACACTTGGGAGTTGTTTAAGAACACTGTATTAGAGACTCAAGTTGAGTATATACAGCAAATAAGGAAAGATACCATGAGGGCCAAGAGGATATCAGCTTGGTTAATGAGTACAGCCAAAGAAGCTATTTGAAGCAAGAAGACTTCTTTCGAAAAACTGAAAATTTGTCGGGTGATCCCGTTGACAAACTGTACATAGACTTTCAAAAAGCTTTTGACAAAGTATGTCACCAAAGACTCATATGCAAGATTAGAAGTCAAGGAATAAGAAGAGAGGTTCTCTTGTGAATCAGGAACTGGTTAAGTTGCAGGAAGCAAAATGTAGGAATAAATGGACAATTCTCCAAATAGAGAGGAGTAGAAAGTGGAGTCCTCTGAGGATCAGTACTGGGACCTGTGCTTTTTATCTTGTTCATAAATGATCTAGAGTTTTACATGTTCATGGATTCTGAACTGGGAGGGAAGGACCAGGAGTGAGACCTTTGGATCATGCTTGTCAAATCCATGTTAGGTAGCTGTAAAAATGGGAATTTCTGAGCTATGGATCATTAGGAAAGGAATTGAAAATAAATGAGGACACATTGCAGTGTTCTGTTCTTTTTAGTTGAGAAACAGTGAGCAAGAGAGGACAGGACATGATTTTTTAAAATTATGCATATTGTGGAGAAAAGGGATAAACAATTTTTTCCTCTAAAAACACTAAAACCTGAGACTATTCAGGACAAATGCAAACTGACTTCTTTGCACAGTGCTATGGAACTTGCTCCCCCAGAAGACAGTGATGGTGGCCAAGTTAGCTTTAAAAGAAGATAAGGCAAATTCATGGAAATGCTTCTGAATATCAGTTCTGGGAGGCACAGGAGGGGAGAGTTTGTTTGTGGTCATGTTCTGCTCCCTGCTTTTGCCGAAGAAGAAGAAGAAGAAGAAGAAGAAGAAGAAGAAGAAGACTATTCTGCTCCCTGTTTTTCCACAAGCTCCTGATAGGGCACTGTGGGAAAAGGATGTTTCAATAAATACGCCATTGATCAGATGCAGCAGGCAATTCTTTTGTTTGTTTGTAAAAGAATTGGAGCGTAGATAGGAATACATTAATACACCATTACTTACTACTCAAATTTGGTTAAGGGAGTGCGGGTAAAGGAGAACGGATATTGACCTCCAATAACCTTTGAAGATATGAATCCACTAATGAGCTGGTCTCCTGGCCTGTAAAAATTCATAGCCCAATTTTGATCCCTGGTCAGATTCAGTGGGCATTTAGTCCTCTGCTGCATCCCATAGGTTGCAAGAGGCAGCAGCAGAAGCAGTGTTGTCATTCCGGGTCTACTTGCTACACTTCCCTATTGATTATTCCTCCCGACTTCATAGCCAGCTATTCAGAAGAAATCCCGTCTCTTGAAAGAATGATGTTTCAGGGACTTGACAAATATGAGGGTGGGTTGAGGGTGGGGTTACTGGATCAGGCTTCAGAGACAAAGGGGAAGGGAAGGATCATGGCTCAGTGGAAGAGCATCTGTTTTGCACCCAGAAGGTGTTTTATACACCAGACCTTTCAGGCACAGTGGAATAAACAACCCCCTGTTGCCCTTGATTGTGATGTTCAGCTAATTGGTCCCATATGCAGTATTTCAGGTGAGGGTGGGGAGTAACTTGGACTCAGGAAAGAATAAAAATAGATTACTGTGGTTCTGATGATTGTAAAGGGAAGAAAGATCTCCCCTGAAACTACAGGAGCAGGTGCAGAGCAGGAAAAAAACATATTTACTAAGTAGACTGATGTGGTTGAAGGAGAAAGGTGAGTTTGGCTGAACGTTATTGACATCACAATAGCTCTGAGGTTGGGCCCATGAAGGGCCCATGAAGTCAATGGTCCTGTTCTTACAATGGCCAAGCAGATGTCCCCAAATGAACCCCACAAGCAGAAGATGAGGGCAGAAGCACTTTCCCTACATGTGATTCCCCAAAGGCATCTTCTCACCAACAGTGGAGAGAGGAGATATCAGTAAGGCCTGGGATCCTTTGATAGCCCTTTCTGCTTCTGTATATTTGCCTAAACACCTGCTTTTATTTTAAGCACACTATAAATTATAAATAGACCCTCTTAGAAGTATACAAGAAAAAATGAAAATTTTAGATTCTTAATAAATAAATGCAAAATATACTTGAAATAAGCAGTTAAGCTATAAATAGGTCAAAAGACGTGTCTGCTTATATATATCTGAACAGGCTTCCCTGAATAAATATGGTTTTCCCAGGCACCAAAAAATAATAAAGGGTCAACGTCAAAAGACAAGGTATGCCAAACTATATGTTCTGCTACTCTAAATGATGGGTTTATTACCAGGACAGAACGAGTATCACATGGCACCAATAACTCTGCCGGTTCTGCAAATTGAATCAGTTGAGTGCCATATAAGGCAAGCTGTTAAGAGCTTTCGTAAGTCCTCCAGCCAGGCTGCAATACGGATTCTTAATTTGTGAGGCGATTGCCAGCTATAAGGACCATACAAGAAGACACAGGAAATGGGTTATACAAGAGGTTTATTGTAAGAATCAGAGTCCCCAGAACCAAGAAGAAATCTGGACCTAAGAGCAACAGAGATAAAGATAAGCTGAAGCATGCAAAGAACAAAGATGTTTCCAGAGAATGGGACTTTTATCCAGAGCCAACAGTTTCTGACGAGGAGACAGCCGCTTGGTCTATAACAACCTGGTTTCCTATTATCAAGCATCATTTGTGATGTCAAACTGCTCCCATTCCCTTTTGGTTGGCATAGACAGCAAGACATACCTACATACATGGGGCCATGAACACGTGGATTCCAAATTCTGTAGATGGCACAAAACTTTTGCCAAGTTGCCCTTTCTTATTGTCTGGGTCTAACTACTTTACTTCTGCTAAGAACAGTCATATTCTTTCTGACCACCTGAAATAAATGTCCATGCCATGTCCAAAACCGCAGTCTTCATTCAAAACCTTAAATGTACCAAGCTTTCTCCCAGCTTTGTAGTTTAAGCCTCATAAAGATCAGTTTGCCCAATATATTTTCGTTCCAAAAGCTTTTTTAAAAAATATCTATGCTTTTCAGATTTTCATGAGATCTTTGAAGTATCTGGTTTTAATGTCACTTTTTCTAATTTATAGATATAAATACAGATACAGAATAAATTCAGAATAGATATAAATACAAACGATTAAGATAAACAGTCTTCATGTAGTTTTTAGTGTACTTTTTCATTATATGTTAATAACACGTCAGTGGCACAAATTACTGATTTCCGAATTTTTTAATTATTCATTAAGTTTGTACAACGTCCTTTATAAAAAGATCACAGGGTTGTTCACTACAGAAAACTACAAAATGAGAATAACAAACCAATAACCCCCCTCCTACAAAAAATTTAAAAAGTCAAATGCCTGCTTGAAGAGAAACATTTTCACCTGACATCAGAAGATGTGTAAGGAAGGTGCAAGGACAGCCTACTTGGGGAAAGCATCCCACAAAGAGGGGGCCACTGCAGAAAAGACCCGGTCACGTTGCCTCAGTCTGGATCTCTTTGTGGGTTTTTTTTTAAGAATATTTATTAAGGTTTTCGATTTTTTATACAAACAAAAAACAAACAAATTTTTTTTAAAAAAAAGACATATAGTTCAAAATACAATCTTTTCAATAACATATTTCTCTGACCTCCTCATACCCCCCTTCTTGTATTCCCTTTTAAATTCTTTGTTCAGCAAATCCTTACCTTAAAGGATTACAGCTTATAATATCACCTTATTTTCTATCCAAACCCTTTTTTCCCCATCCATATTCCTTTATATCATTACAGCTAGAAACCACTCAATTTCAATCCAACATCATTCAGCATTCCTTAATTTTACAATATTTCTGTAAATAGTCCTTAAATTTTTTCCAATCTTCTTCTGCCGACTCTTCTCCCTGGTCACGGATTCTGCTCGTCATTTCTGCCAATCCCATACAGTCAATCAGTTTCATCTGCCATTCTTCCAGAGTGGGTAGATCTTGCGTCTTCCAATACTTTGCGATGAGTATTCTTGCTGCTGCTGTAGCATACATAAAGAAAGTTCTATCCTTTTTTGACACCAATTGGCCGACCATACCCAAGAGAAAGGCCTCTGGTTTCTTCAAGAAGGTATATTTAAATACCTTTTTCAATTCGTTATAGATCATTTCCCAGAAAGCCTTAATCTTAGGGCAAGTCCACCAAAGGTGAAAGAATGTACCTTCATTTTCTTTGCATTTCCAACATTTATTGTCGGGCAAATGGTATCTGGATCTCTTTGTAAGGGCAGAGTCTGCAAGTTTCCAGCAACCTCACCAAACCTATATATAGCATGTATCCACCTGCCTGCACATTATCCTAGTTACTATCCATAAAACCTCTTCATCAATCTGCATAACCAATAAAAGCTCTCTCAATATGTTACACAACTCCACCTCCCATTACTCCTCATCCTTGGCCATAGTGGCTGCTGGGAACTGGATACAGTTGATTTATACGGCTGCTGAATGTTTGCCATTTGATCTACCATGAAACATGTTCCGCCTCCTTCCATAGAATGGGACATGCATTTTTATAATGGAATTAGAATGTATGGCAGTGGTTGCAAGGTGACAGGTTCCAGCAGAGGAGAGGGAGACTGCTTTAGCATTTCGTAGGTGGAGACAGGCAAACAGAAGAGCAGGCAAATCTCTGTCTAATTGGCTGGACGTTGCAATTCAGTTCAACAGTGAACATTCAGTTCAGTGAGGGATGGTCAACTCGGAATTGCTTGAAGATAGGAGAAGTGGAAATCATTGTCTGGAGTAAGCGATTAACTTAGTTGTACAGCAACGGACCACAGTCACCTCTGTGTCACCAGTAGGTTTATCTGGTTCCTCTAACATATATAACCACCCTCCTCAAATGAACCAGTTTAAATTTATACTGTCACTAGTAGTAGACACATCCCATGTCCAAGCCTAAGAAACAGGCTACTAGGAGGTTTTTTTGAAGCATTCTGAGGAAACGGAGGCAGCAAATAAATAAAAGAGAGAGGCATGTGTGTGTAGTAACAAATGAGGTGAAGGCAACAGAGAATGCTGGCAATGATCCTGGTGAGCTGTACATTGCAGTAGGAGTAAAGCACTTCGACACACATACGGAACTAATTCTAAAGTCTACTGGCACCTTCTGGAGAACAATAGGCCTGGGATCTCAACAAACTAACAAAACAAACTAACAAATTCACTCCTGACTATAAGCTGTGGTCAAGTCCAGATTCTAGTGGGGGATTTTCCCATATCCCCAGTACTAGGAATCAAATGCTATGTTAATTTTTTATTCTTAAGTGCTCCTTCATATTCAGATCAGGTCTCAGCAAAATAATGTAGCATTTGGGAATGAAGATGCAGCCCAGAAGCCCAGCACTGGAAGCCAAGATGGAGAAGACCTGCACAGCTACCATGTACTTCCCCTTGGTGCTCAGGTAGGTGGGCACAAAGGACACCCAAACACTGCAGAAGACCAGCATGCTGAAGGTGATCAGCTTGGCTTCATTGAAGGCCCCAGGCAGCTTCCTGGCTAGGAAAGCCACTGTAAAGCAGATGGCAGCCAGGAAGCCCATGTAGCCAAGGGATCCATAGAACATGGCCACAGATCCTTCGTTGCATTGCAGGATGATCTCTCCAGGTTGGGAGTGCATCTCAGAGTCTGGGAATGGGAGAGAGACTCCAAGCCAGATGGTGCATATGAGAACTTGGACACTGGAGCAGGAAATGACAACAGAGTGTGCAAAACCCTTCCCCAGCCATCTCCTCACCCTGTTCCCTAGCTTAGTGGCCAGGAAGGCCAGAACCACAGTGATGGTTTTGGCCAAGACAGAAGACACAGCAACTGAGAAAATGATGCCAAAGGCCACTTGTTGCATAAGGCAGGTTGCTTTTGTAGGTTGTCCAATGAAGAGGAAAGAGGACAAAAAGGAGAGCAGGAGAAAGATGAGGAGGATGTAGGACAGGTCTCGGTTGTTGGCTTTGACGATGGGAGTCTTCCTGGATTTAATAAAGATTCCAAACACAATGCCTGTGATTAAGGACAAGAAGACGGCAGAAGAAGCCAGGAGGATCCCCAAATATTCTTTATAGCACAGGAAGGTAATTAATTTAGGGATACATTGATGCCGGTCCTCATTTGGATGCTGATCTTCTGGACATTTAAAACATTCATTAGCATCTGCATAGAGAAAATGAGAATCCTAACTTGTTACATTTGTGGGGAAAGGTGGGCCCATAGGTGAGGTCAAGAGAGGATGTAGTCAAAATGGAGTACCATTACAAGTATCAGCCTGAGCCTGGCTGAAATATTTGCCCCATCTTCCCACTGAAGGCCCTTTCCCCTGAGGTGTCCTACCTTCCTGTGTTGAGATTGTGCCTTCTGAGCACGGAGAACAATCATAGCAGCAATGTGGCCTCCCTTCCTGAATTTTCTTGGCATATCCAGGCTGACAGCTCTCTGTGCATCTTGAGCGAGGAATAGTCTAGGCATAAACAGAAGGCATATCTGTTTCCAATGGCCTAAAGGCCCTACTCTGTGGAAATTATTATTATTATTCTTCTTTTGCAGAGCAGCTTGTCAGGGAAACATACCTCTTTGATATTTCTACTTATTTAACACCCCTGCCTCATTTTTGTATACAAGGTAGCATGAAAAATACAATAAACAATAACCTAAATAAATATATGCCAGCATCTCAGAACCATGCAAACAGCTGTAATAAAACGCTCCTATGACCAGCAGCAATAACAAAAGTCCTCAGATTGCTGCCATTGTATCTGCTCCTAGGTTTTTTATTTGAATGTGTATTCAACTACACAGGCCACCTTGAGCTCCACTGTTTTCATTTTGTTTTCTTGATCTACCAAACAGATGGAGCAGAACTTACTCCATTCCAGTCTTACCCAACCCGTTGCCCCTCAGATATATTTGCCCAATGCTGACTGAGGCAGATGCTAGTTGTAGTCCACAATATCTGGAGGGTACCAAGTTTGGGTAGGAAAACGTTCTGCTCTGCTTTGGAAAGTCTCTGTATTCACTGTAAAATCTTATACATGCTTAATCAAGAACAGACTCCATTAAGCTCAATGAGACGGAGCTCCAGAGAAGTATCTATAAGAAAGCAATTAAAGTCTTATATGTTCTAGTCATCAAGCTGTCAGAGTTTGGCAGATGTCACAGGTAATAAAATTACACATATAACTTCTCCTACCTTCTTAAATGCCTTGGCCCACACAATTGCTTCCGGGTTAATGGTGAACTTTGGATCTGAGGATGTCTGTCTCTCTATGCTCCCAATTTTCACTCTACCACGAGAGTTGTTAGGAAACATCAGCCAATTCACAATATCAAAGTCTACAGCCAGTGCCCCATTCTCATCCAAGTACTGTTCATCAGCTGAAGTATTAGAATTGAACTGGACTTCTTTCAAGAAAGGATGAAGCTAGAATGAAAGAGGAAACTCCAGCATTGAGAGAGTAAGAAACTATTTTGGGTTATTTGGCTGGGCTTGCGCTGCATCCTAATCTCCCCTGAATAAGGATCACAGCTTCTCTCATCAGGGCTCATAGTCACCATGTTGATTTTTTAGGTTCCCTCATTCTACTTTGGGGAAAGATGTAAAGTGATGCCCTTCCATGACTCTCGGAGGATTCCCTTGCCTCAGGAGCACGGGTGTCAGAGTCTGTCATGGATTTTTGCCAGCAGGTGAAAATTGTGGGATAGTTTCTTTCTTGACCCTTCATGTGCATGAAAGGGGTAAGCTGAACAGGCAGCTTAAGCAAGTCCCCTGGTTATGAGCTCATTCTTGAGCAGCATGAGGGGACTCAGAAGCACAAAACAGTCTTTGTTCTCTCTCAGGTTAGTCCACTTCGTTCTTTCGGGAAATGATGTTTTAATAGCAAAGACCTACACTGGCGTATAAATTATACGCATAATTATACGTATAAATTTATACGCAGAATACATCATGCGAAAGGCTGGGCTGGATGAATCCCAAACTGGAATTAAGATTGCCGGAAGAAATATCAACAACCTCAGATATGCAGATGACACAACCTTGATGGCAGAAAGTGAGGAGGAATTAAAGAACCTTTTAATGAGGGTGAAAGAGGAGAGCGCAAAATATGGTCTGAGGCTCAACATCAAAAAAACGAAGATCATAGCCACTGGTCCCATCACCTCCTGGCAAATAGAAGGGGAAGAAATGGAGGCAGTGAGAGATTTTACTTTCTTGGGCTCCATGATCACTGCAGATGGTGACAGCAGCCACGAAATTAAAAGACGCCTGCTTCTTGGGAGAAGAGCAATGACAGGCCTAGACAGCATCTTGAGAAGTAGAGACGTCACCTTGCCAACAAAGGTCCGTATAGTTAAAGCCATGGTTTTCCCAGTAGTGATGTATGGAAGTGAGAGCTGGACCATAAAGAAGGCTGATCGCCGAAGAATTGATGCTTTTGAATTATGGTGCTGGAGAAGACTCTTGAGAGTCCCATGGACTGCAAGAAGATCAAACGCATCCATTCTTAATGAAATCAGCCCTGAGTTCTCACTGGAAGGACAGATCGTGAAGCTGAGGCTCCAGTACTTTGGCCACCTCATGAGAAGAGAAGACTCCCTGGAGAAGACACTGATGCTGGGAAAGATGGAGGGCACAAGGAGAAGGGGGCGACAGAGGATGAGATGGTTGGATTGTGTTCTCGAAGCCACAAACATGAGTCTGACCAAACTGCGGGAGGTAGTGGAGGACAGAGGTGCCTGGCGTGCTCTGGTCCATGGGGTCACGAAGAGTCGGACACGACTAAACGACTAAACAACAACAACAACAACAACAACAACACCTACACTGGCTTCCAACTCTAAAAACTCCACATAGTGAATCTTCACACAGCCTCAACATCTTTTTAGGGAAACCACAGTGGAATCATATCAATGTGATGAAGGGCATCTTTAAAAAAAAAATCTAAATAAAACATCTCATCCAATATATATATACAAAATGCTTCTTAAAGAAATTACTTTATTGGTTTGAATAGGCAGCTTTCTAAGTTCCTGTCATGATGATTCCATATACAGTGGTACCTCGGGTTACATACGCTTCAGGTTACAGACTCCGCTAACCCAGAAATAATTGCTTCAGGTTAAGAACTTTGCTTCAGGATGAGAACAGAAATTGTGCTCCGGTGGCGCGGCAGCAGCGGGAGGCCCCATTAGCTAAAGTGGTGCTTCAGGTTAAGAACAGTTTCAGGTTAAGTACAGACCTCCGGAATGAATTAAGTACTTAACCCGAGGTACCACTGTAGCTGTGATAAAGGGAAGGGACATACCTGCCATGGCTGTAGCCTTGGAAGTTCCAACCTTCCCACCGTCAACACTTGATTTGATCTGGATGAATATGCTGCATTCAAGGCCTGAGCCACAACATGGATACTCAAGTAATTAGCATAGCTGTCTTGGGATTGGATTCTTTCATTCGTTTCCCAGGGCAGCATCTTCAGATTCTCCTTCTCCCTGCATCTTTTCCAACCCCTCACAGACAAGGCAAGCTTTGAATATGAACAATCAAATTCAAGGTCCCAAGCGGGTCGAGTAGGAAAGTCTACTGGCTCATAGTATTTATATGTTTTCATTTTTTTGGTCTTCATTACAAAGGAGAAAGATCCATGAGCATACTGGAAGGATTCAGCATCATGAAACAAGATTGTGTTCTGAAGAGCTGTGATTATCCAGACTTTCCCCCTAGTTTCCACCCTTTCAAGCAAGGTTTGTACCTCCATGATTATAAGAAGTCCATATTGAGAGTCTGGGCAGTAAACAAACACATTGACTTGTCTCCACAAGGCAGGGGCTTCGTGGGGTAACCACAGCCAAGTTTGTAGTAGTACTCTTTTTGTGAAGGCAACACAGATTTCTTTTTTGATCATCAGGGGTGTCAAAGTACTCAGGAACTTTTCTCCATTGTCATTGTCTGGAGCAAAGAGCCCGATCCATGTCCACTTGAAATGCAGGAGGAACTGGACCATCCCCTGGTACTGAGTCTCTTGCTTTGGTGTCATGCGGTAGACAAAAGGGGACTGGACTTTATCGTGAAGAACGAAGCCATAACTAAGCTGGTGAGGAAAGGAGAAGAGATTGCTGCTTTGTTTTTCAGGACAATGATTGAACACTGTACTTATATATACTTCATTTAAGCTATTTATATAGCTGCTTAACGGCAATAGTTTTCAGAGATACAGTACAAAAAATTGAGAAAGTAAAACTGCTGCAATTTTTTTGAAAAAGTCTTCTTTAGGCCCTGGTGCAGCCAGCAAAAATATTGCTTTTCCTGGCCAATGAGACACAGGAGATGAGGAGGAGAGAGAATCCAGCATTTATCGGTTTGTGTAAAACCAACAGATTCAGCGGGATGTTTTTCCCAAAGGCTGAACCCTGGGGTGTTATCCACCTAGACTTTTATAGGGTTTTCAGACAAAGAATTCATATAAAATCCAGTCAAAAAGACCCAGACATCTGGGGAGGGTAGCTGGCAAAACACTCATTGGATACAACTCTTCGCCATGCCTAGTCTGCACCTTGGCGTGGCAGACCTTTGAGGGCCCCTTGCTTCTTACTAAAGTTCTGAAGCCTATATACTAAAAGAGAGAATTGTAGCCTGATATTTATGTTTACATAGATAACAAGTCTACATAAGGGTGTGTTGTCTTTGGTAAGCTGGCACAGCCAGACTCACAATGGCCAGACTCCCAAAAACTTACTTCTCCAGATGTTTACTCCACAAATGCCATTCTTATCTGGTGTCTCCAGCAGCCAAGCAGCAACTGGACTATGTGTCTTTTCTGAACAAAAGGGAACTAATATGAACCAAGGATTCTAACATTATGAACCAAGGATTTTAACAAAACCCCAATGTCTCATTCATTTGGGGCTTTTACAGACCCCCAGACCCCAAGTGCCTCACTGGAAGTTTGGGTGGGGCTCTATCTGATGTCAGCTGGAAGGGGGTTCCCTAAAATGGGCCCCATAGTACTAAACACACAACTCCTGTTTGATACGAGCTGCACATCTGAGCATTCTTTGCTCCTTCAAGGCATGTCCATAACAAATATCAAACCACTGAATACTATTGTTCTTTGCGGTTATTGTTGTTGCTTTCAGTCCACATTCCGTATGAAATTCATGCCCTGCCATTTGCACTGCATTTTTTCTGCACCGAAATGAATGGGGTGGAATAACATAATGATAATTTATCATAGGTTATATTGTTTTGCTAATGGGGAAAAGAAAACAAACTTGCATTTTTATGAGGTGGCAAATGTTGCCGGGCATGTTTGACATCAACCCAGTTCTTACCTGTGGGATCTTGTAGATACCTGACATGCTTGCAATATGTGTGGAGGTGTCAGATTCAGCCCTTTCAAGAACAGCCAGTGGCATCTTCCATCTTCCGCAGCTGTAGTTGGGAATGTTGATTTTCCCTCCAGAAAAGAGGTCTGTCAGGGCATCAGAAGTCGTTCTTGCCTCAAAAAAGGTATCATAGATGCTGTAGCCCAGGGTGATGTTTGGTAAGAGTCTGGGGTTATGATTGATCTCCTGAATGGCAGTTGGAAAAGAATAAACATGCCAGACTCCCCCATCAAACCAACTTGGGGGAGGGGACTGTGTCAGTTCAATTTTTTTTATTTATTAAATTTGTTGAACACATTTCATGCAAACATCACAGGGTGGTTCACAGCATAAAAACACAAAATGAGAATCCAAAATACATAATAGTTGCATTATTATTGTTGTTGTTGTTATTCAATTTTATCCATGAGAGAACCAGTTTTTCTTCCAACTCCAAGCAAGGGCAATGACTCAAACCAGAGACACTAATTCTATGAACTTCTAGAAAATAATTTCAAATTGAGAGTGTGAAACTCCCTGATTTTCATGCTATGGATCTTGACCACAGTATCCAGCCTTTCCCAATATTCTGAGAGAGGCAAGGAGGGAATGGGTTTTTTTTTCTTTTTGACTGTTCTTATTGGGATTTTAAAAAAATTATTTTCATTACTTTTCCAAAGTATTACAAATCAAACTAAATTACTTTAATTGAATACAATTTCTTCTAATCAGGTGTCCTGCTCCTGTTTCAAACATATGTTTGAATTGCATTTTGCTTACGAATGAAAATCTGCAACTCAAACACATCTCACAGCTTCTTCTACCTTTGAGAAAACAAGTTCTGCTTTGGGGAGCATGGCTGAATTTTAAAACTTAAATCGCAATGCAAAATGCATTGAAACGCTGCTTTTCACCAAATGAAAAGAAATATAGAAATATTTTAATAAATAAATGAAATAAATCACAGGTCCCCTCGCATTGACATTCTGGTTTACAGCCCCAGAAAAGACCCATCCTAGTTTCAATCAATTTCATCTCCCAGTTTTAATAGCAAAGGTGGTGTTCGTTGCTTTTTAAAAACGTTATGCTCCTGTCCAGAGTTCCCTGTTGTATTTGATCCCAATGAATGAGACGCTCCCTCAGTCTGGAGACATAAGATAGGAGATATTTATTTATTAGGGGTACAATAAAATAGGGGCTGAACCAGCGACAACAAATCATGCAGTCTGCAAGGTGAATTTCTAGGTCGGATAGATAGGTAGATAGTGCTGGGGCATGTGGATAAGAATGAAAAGGGGAAATGTAGTCTCAACTTCCTGGAAGACAAATATGGATTGATGGGTTGGATGCTGAAAGCCTCCAAGCCAAGATGGGTGAACTGAAGTTCTTGGTCTTAGAGGACAACATGGATATACTGAGCACAAGGGAAATTGGGTGGAATGGAGAGAACCAGTGGGTCATGGCTATCTCTGGATATAAACCAGAAGGGCATTCCAGAGGTGGTATTACTCTGTATTTCAAAGAAAGCCTTGAGCCAGGAAACTAGAAATATTGAAAGCATTGTACACCTTCACAGAATCTTTGTAGGTGGTGATATAGGCCCCCAAAAGTGATAAAAATGCTCAATGGGACCTTCAGATGATGAATGAATCAGTGTAGCATCAAAAAGGGGAGAGACATTGTGATAACTGGTCACTTCAACTACCCTTATGTAGACTGGCTACATACAGTATGTTTTCCAGTCATGGCAAAGAGGTGACATTTCTAGACACCCCAAATGACTGTGTACTTGATGTTGGAACTGACAAGAAGGGCAGTGACCTTGGACTTAATATTGAGTAGTGCCCAGAACATTAGTGGTGAGTTCTTGCAACTCTTTTTCTAGAAAAATAGCAGTGACTGTATGAATGTATTGCTACCTACTCTCCAATTCTCTTAAAAAAGGTAAAGGGACCCCTGAACATTAGGTCCAGTCGTGACCGACTCTGGGGTTGCGGCACTCCTCTCGCTTTACTGGCCAAGGGAGCTGGCATACATGTGGCCAGCATGACTAAGCCACTTCTGGCAAACCAGAGCAGTGCACGCAAATGCCGTTTACCTTCCCACCAGAGCGGTACCTATTTATCTACTTTCACTTTGATGTGCTTTTGAACTGCTAGGTTGGCAGGAGCAGGGACTGAGCAACGGGAACTCACCCCGTCACGGGAATTCGAACCACCGACCTTCTGAAGAATAGCCTGCTGGATCAGACCAATGACTCATTTATTCATATATCATTTTCTACCAGGTGCTTGAGGAAAACCAGGGAGGTGTCGGATCTGAGTCTTGATTACCTCCTGCTGAAAAAACATTCCTGAAGGCAGCATTACTTACTACTCAAATTGTGTTGAGGGAGTGCTGGTAAAGGTGAATGGATATTGACCTCCAATCATTTGTGAAGATACAAATCCACTAATGAGGTGGTCTCCTGTCTTGTAAAAATTCACAGCCAAATCTTGATCGCTGATCAGATTCAGTGGGCATTTAGTCCTTTGCTGCATCCCATAGGTTGCAAGAGGCAGCAGCAGAAGCAGTGTTGTCATTCCGGGTCTACTTGCTACACTTCCCTATTGACTGTTCCTGCCGACTTCATAGCTATTCAGAAGAAATCCCGTCTCTTGAAAGAATGATATTTCAGGGACTTGACAAATATGGGGGTGGGGTGAGGGTGGGGTTACTGGATCAGGCTTCAGAGACAAAGGGGAAGGGAAGGATCATGGTTCAGTAGAAGAGCCTCTGTTTTGCGCCCAGGAGGTGTTTTATACATCAGACCTTTCAGGCACAGTGGAATAAACAACCCCCTGTTGCCCTTGATTGTGATGTTTAGCTTATTGGTCCCAAATGCAGTATTTAAGGTAGGGTTGGGGAGTAACTTGGACTCAGGAAAGAATAAAAATAGATTACTGTGATTTTGATGGTTGTAAAGGGAAGGAAGATCTCCCCTGAAACTATAGGAGCAGGTGCAGAGCAGGAAGAAAATATCTTTACTAAGTAGACTGATGTGGTTGAAGGAGAAAGGTGAGTTTGGCTGAACTTTATTGATGTCACAAGAGCCCTGAGGTTGGATCAGGCCAAGGGCCCATGAAGTCAACGATCCTGTTCTTACAATGACCAAGCAGATGTCCCCAAAGGAAGACCGCAAGCAGAAGATGAGGCCAGAAGCACTTTCCCTACATTTGATTCCCCAAAGGCACCCTCTCTCCAACAGTGGAGAGAGGCGATATCAGTAAGGCCTAGGAGCCTTTGATAGCCCTTTCTGCTTTTATTTTAAGCACACTTAATTAGGAGTACACAAGAACAACACACAAAAATAAAATTATTAATAAATAAATGCAAAATATACTTAAAATAAGCAGTTAAGCTATAAATAGATTAAAAGACACGTCTGCTTCTACATATCTGAAAAGGTTTCCCTGAATAAATATGGTTTTCCCAGGCACCAGAAAATAATAAAGGGATGATGTCAAAAGACAAGGAATGCCAAACTATATGTCCTGCTACTCTAAATGATGGGTTTATTACCAGGACAAAACGGGTATCATATGGCACCAATAACTCTGCTGGTTCTGCAAATTGAACAGTTGAGTGGCCATATAGGGAGTAAGGCAAGCTGTTAAGAGCTTTGGTAAGTCCTTCAGGTGGGCTGTAATATAGATTCTTGGTTTGTGAGGGGATTGCCAGCTATAAGGACAATACAAGAAGACACAGGAAACATGTTATACAAGAGGTTTATTGTAAGAATCGGAGTCCCTAAAACCGAGAAGAAATCTGGACCTAAGAGCAACAGAGATCAAGATAAACTGAAGCATGCAAAGAGCAAAGATGTTTCCAGAGAATGGGACTTATAACCAGAGCCAACAGTTTCTGAAGAGGAGACAGGATAATATCAGGGTAATATCATTTGTCTTATCTTCTAGAGCATGGGTAAGCAAACTAAGGCCCAGGAGCCGGATCCACCCAGTCGCCATCTAAATCTGGCCCGCAGATGGTCTGGGAATCAGTTGTTTTTACATGAATAGAATGTGTGCTTTTATTTAAAATGCATCTCTGGGTTATTTGTGGGCATAGGAATTCATTCATTCCCCCCCCCCCCAATATAGTCCCCAAATATAAGACACTGTGTCCATCTGTGTTTTCCCTCCTGATGGTTCCTCCTGTGGGAAGGTTTACCATATTTTTCGCTCTATAGGACGCACCCGACCATAGGACACACCTTGTTTTAGAGGGGGAGAACAAGGGGGGGAAATCTCCCCCTCTCTGCGCAGCACCCCTTCAGCGAAGCGACAGGAGAAACGGGGCCCCTTCCATTTCTCCTCCCGCTTAGCTGAAGGGGCGCTGCGCAGCTCTCCTCTCCCTCTCCCACATTGCCTTCGCCTTCAGTGAAGGCAACCCGAAGCCTTCGGAGCGCAGTGGGAGTTGCCGCTGCGCTCCAGAGGCTTCAGGCGGCTATCTTTGAAGCCTGGAGAGCAAGAGGGGTCAGTGCGCACCGACCCCTCTCACTCTCCAGGCTTCAGTGAAAGCAACGCGAAGCCTCCAGAGTGCGGCGGGAGCGCTCCCACTGTGCTTTGGAGGCTTCGCATTGCTATCGCTGAAGCCAAGGAGCCTGTATTCGCTTAATAATAATAATAATAATAATAATAATAATAATAATAATTTATTATTTATACCTCGCCCATCTGGCTGCGCTTCCCCAGCCACTCTGGGCGGCTTCCAAAAAAATATTAAAATACTGTAATACATCAAACATTAAAAGCTTCCCTAAACATAAGACGCACACACATTTCCCCTTAATTTTTGGAGGGGAAAATGTGCGTCTTATAGAGCGAAAAATACGGAAATTTAGCAGAGTTAAACAATCCCCTTTTTAAGTTTATGCAGCAACCAGCTTGTTGCTGACTCGTCTGAGTTCTACTAATAAAGATGCCCTCCTGGTTAAAAATCCCTTAGAATCCCTCTATAGGAATACACACACTATTTTACTCTCAGATTCATTCAGGTTTACAGAACTGTACCTGAAGGCAGGCTTAGGTTACATAACAAGCAAATGAACTACACCAGAGGGAAGTTGGTCCTGAGGTGACTGCAACTCAGCAGTTATCTTTCAAAACTGCCAGCAACTGACAAACTGGTTGTCACAGCAACTGGCTAGAACATGGAGGCCGTTAGTCCTCTGTCAGAATGTTGCACTTGACTGCAGCTTTACATCCCACACCTCCTCCTCCTCTCCCATTATTTCCCAGCTTTCCCCCTCATCTGCCTCTGAGCTGTGACCTCCCTCAAACTCCTGTTGTAATTCTGAACTGTCTTCTTCTTCTCTGGAAGGGTCAGGCTGGGGAGGCGGTCTCCGCCATTCCTCCTCTGCCCAGTCCCTGACAGCAACAGGGATGCTGACAATGATGCTTTTGGATCTCTGACTTACCTTATACCTGGTGAGCTGTACATTGCAGTAGTAGGAAGACATTGGACATACATACAGAAATAATTCTAGAATATATTGGCACCTTCTGGGAAATAATAGGTCTGGAATCTAGGGTTTTTAAACTAACTAACTAACTAACTAACTAACTAACTCACCCCCCACTCTCCACTATAAGCTGTGGTCAAGTCCAACCTCTGGTGGGGGATTTTCCCATATCCCAAGTGCTAGGAATCAAATGCCATGTTTATTTAGCCGCCCTGAGCCCAGCTTCGGCTGGGGAGGGCGGGATATAAATAAAATTTATTATTTATTTATTTATTTATATTATTATTATTATTATTATTATTATTATTAATACAGAAACCATTCAGAAATTGTTACAGGAATCTACTTTGATCTGACAGACCGCAGAGGAAGCCAGGGAAAAAGTTGCTGTTGTGGAAGATAAAGTAACACAACTGGAGGCAGAGAGGGTCCCAGATCTACAGAGGCAACTTGATGACCACAAGCTGATGCATTCTATGATTGAGCTCAAAAGAAAAACAGACAAATTTGAGGATTAGAGCTGTACCTGAACTGGAGAAGGACAGTTTGATAGAATTGTGAGTGCCTTTAGACTTGGAAGGGGGGGGGGGGAGAAAAGAGTAGAATAAGAGACTGTTTGATTACCCTCCGAACTAAAGAAGAGAGAGATAGAATTTTGGGTTGGCACTTTCTGAAGACTTTGGAAATACAACAGTCAAGAGTGGAAATCTTTAAAGACGTCCCGAAATATCTTTTGGATCTTAGGTCCAATTATAGAGATTTGGTCGACCTGCTGAGAAGGAATAAAATCAACTTCAGGTGGGAGTTTCCCCAAGGTCTATCCTTCAGTTTCAAAGGAAGGAAAATAAAAATAAGATCAGTAGAAGATAAAGTAAAGTTTTTGGATAAATGTGAAGAAGATCTCCAGAAGGGACTTGGGAAAGAACCAGAAGCATTGGATAGAAGATCACCAGACAGAGGACTAGAGCAAAGAGCATTGGACAGAAGATCATCAAATAAGGGAATATTGGATATATCAACATTTTCCTATGGACTGGATCCCCCAGTGAATGTGACACCAACACCACCAACAGAAGAAGAGCAAGCATTGGTGCAGTTGGAGGAAAATCAGAGTAATTACACCATGGCGTTGCAAGTATTGAGTTGGAATGTTAATGGAATGAACTCCCCGGAAAAGAGGCGGAGAGTCTTTCATTTACTGAAAAAAGAACATTTGGACTTGATTTGTCTACAAGAAACACATGTGATAAGGCTACACAGGAAGATACTGAGCAATAAAATATTGGGCCATGAATTTATTTCATCGGATAAAGTTAAAAAAAGAGGAGTAGTACTTTATGCAAAGGAGAGCCTATCACCGAAATTTATGTTTAAAGATGAACAAGGAAGATTTGTTGCAATTGAAATTCAATCACAAGGAGAGAAATTTTTGATAGTAGGTATCTATGCACCAAATGAAGGAAAATCGGAATTTTTTAAGAAGTTACATGAGACTCTAATGGACTATATGGATTACAATATGATTTTGATGGGAGACATGAATGGGGTGGTGTCTACAAATATGGATAAGGCACAGAGACAGGTAGTCACCAAAGATGGTAGACTACCAAAAACCTTCTTTGACATGACTGAAAATATGGATTTAGTGGATATTTGGAGAATGAAGAATCCTTTGGGAAGAGAGGGAACTTTTTTCTCTGAAGCTAAAATGACATGGACAAGAATTGGCCAAATTTGGATAACTAGAGGTCTGGTTCTGAAGACTAGCAAAGTGGAGATATGCCCCAAAACTTGTTCTGATCATAATCCTGTGAAGATGGAGATGAAATTGACGCCAATTGGTTCCTTTAGATGGAGGATGAATGATACTTTGTTTAGGAATGAAGAAGTGACCAAGAAGGCCCAAAAAACCCTGAGAGTCTATTTTGAGATAAATATGAACACTACAGTGGAAAAAAGAGTAGTCTGGGACGCAAGTAAAGCGGTTATGAGAGGATTTTTGATACAACAGAATGCAATCAAGAAAAGAACACAAAATGAGAAAAAGGATAAAATCCTGGAGAAAATAAAGGAAGGAGAGAAGAAACTGAGAGCAAAACCAAAATCACAGGAGATCCTGAAAGAGATAAAGTTATATCAAGTACATGAAATTGATGAATCAAGAGATAGAATGGAAGATTAAACAGATGAGACAAAAGACATTTGAATCAGCAAATAAGTGTGGGAAATTGTTGGCCTGGCAAATGAAAAAAAGACAAAAACTTAATACTATTACGAATTTGGAAGTGGAAGGAAAAAATATACAGAACCCAGTGGAGATCAGGAAGTGCTTCCAGAGGTATTTTAAACAACTTTATACACAGGAGAAGCAGAAAGAAATGGACATTGATCAATTCTTGAAAATAAATGGACTACAGAAAATCTCTCAGGAAAATAAGTCAATGTTGAATTATAAAATAACGGATCAGGAAGTGGAAGGGGCCATACAGAATATGTAATTGGGTAAATCTCCAGGACCGGATGGTTTGACTTCAAGATATTATAGATCTTTGAAAGAATGGCTAATACAACCATTGAAGCAAGTGTGTAATGAAATATTGGAAGGGAAAAGGGCACCAGAGTCGTGGAAGGAAGCTTATATTACACTTATACCGAAAACAGAGACCGAAAAGACACAGCTTAAGAATTACCGCCCCTATCGCTGCTCAATGTGGATTATAAAATTTTTGCAGATATTTTGGCTAAAAGATTTTAAAAAGTGCTAGTAGAAGAAATCCATAAAGATCAAGCTGGCTTCCTCCCGGGCAGACATTTGTCTGACAATATGAGGAACATAATTAACATTTTAGAAAAACTACAAGTGAATATTAATTCTAAAGCAGTTCTGATATTTGTGGACGCAGAGAAAGCTTTTGATAATATTTCTTGGAGTTTTATGAAGAAAAATTTACAAGGTATGGGGGTAAGCCAAGGTTTTGAAAATGGTATAGGTGCCATTTATTCAGAACAAAAAGCAAAATTAATTGTGAACAATGTAGTTACAGAAGAGTTTAAGATTGAGAAAGGGACACGACAAGGTTGCCCAATCTCTCCACTGCTTTTTATATCGGTCCTGGAGGTCCTGCTAAATATGATCAGAAAGGACCAATTGGTTAAAGGTATACAAGTGGGAGCTAAACAGGATAAACTGAAAGCATTTGCTGATGACCTACTATTGACTTTACAGGAGCCAGAATCTAATACCAAAAGGGTACTGGAATTGATTCAAGAATTTGGTCAGGTAGCAGGTTTTAAGTTGAACAAGATGAAAACTAAGGTTTTAGAGAAAAATTAAACTGCGAATGAGAGAGAGAAGTTCCAGGAGGAGACAGGATTAACATTGGTTAAGAAAGTGAAATATTTAGGGGTTAATATGACTGCTAAGAATGTGAGCTTGTTTAAAGATAATTATGAAAAATGTTGGACT
This sequence comes from Podarcis filfolensis, assembly GCF_964270895.1. Classification (NCBI taxonomy): domain Eukaryota; kingdom Metazoa; phylum Chordata; class Lepidosauria; order Squamata; family Lacertidae; genus Podarcis; species Podarcis filfolensis. Next base: position 2,796,833 of record NC_139605.1, on the reverse strand, counting down.
GAAGTGAAAAAGGACTTAGAAATTTGGTCAAATATGAAGTTATCATTGCTAGGCCGAATCGCTGCAATAAAAATGAATGTATTGCCAAGGATGTTGTTCTTGTTTCAAACATTGCAAATTTTGGACAAGATGGATTGTTTCAAGAAATGGCAGAGAGATATTTCTAGATTTGTCTGGCAGGGCAAGAAGCCTCGAATAAAATTTAAGATACTAACTGATGCTAAAGAAAGAGGTGGATTTGCCCTGCCAGACCTTAAACTTTATTATGAATTAGCTGCATTTTGCTGGCTGAAGGAATGGCTGCTTCTTGAAAACACTGATGTACTGGATTTAGAAGGTTTCAACAATGTATTTGGTTGGCATGCATATTTGTGGTATGATAAGGTAAAAGCACATAAAGCATTTAAAAACCATATTGTTAGAAAAGCATTGTTTAATGTCTGGATAAGATATAAGGATTTGTTAGAAAATAAAACCCCAAGATGATTGTCACCAATGGAAGCGAAGGCACAGAAAAAACTCAATATGGAGGCCAATTGGCCGAAATATTGGGAAATTTTGGAACAAGATGGAGACAGAGTAAAACTGCAAAGTTTTGAAAAATTAAAAAACAAAGTGCGAGATTGGCTCCATTATTACCAAATAATGGAGGCATATAACTTGGACAAAAAAGTTGGCTTCCAGGTGGAAAAATCAAAATTGGAAACAGAATTGTTAGATCCCAAAATAAAGAATTTGTCAAGAATGTATAACTTGCTGTTGAAATGGAACACTCAGGATGAAACGGTGAAATCTGCTATGATTAAATGGGCACAAGATGTTGGACATAACATTATGATGGCTGACTGGGAACAGTTATGGACCACAGGTATGAAATTTACGGCATGTAATGCCCTAAGAGAGAATTTAATGAAAATGATTTTTAGGTGGTACATGACACCAGTCAAGCTTGCAAAAATTTATCATTTGCCCGAAAATAAATGTTGGAAATGTAATGAGACTGAAGGTACATTCTTTCACCTTTGGTGGACATGCCCAAGGATTAAAACATTCTGGGAGATGATTTATAATGAAATGAAAAAGGTATTTAAATATACCTTCCTGAAGAAACCAGAGGACTTTCTCCTGGGCATGGTCGGCCAATTGGTGCCAAAGAAGGACAGAACTTTCTTTATGTATGCAAGAACAGCAGCAAGAATACTCATCACGAAGTATTGGAAGACACAAGATTTACCCACCCGGGAAGAATGGCAGATGAAGTTGATGGACTATATGGAATTGGCGGAGATGACAGGCAGAATCCGAGACCAGGAAGAAGAGTCGGTGGAAGAAGATTGGAAAAAAATTAAAGATTATTTACAGAAATATTGTAAAATTAATGAATGTTAGAAAAATGATGGAATGAAGTTATATGGTGTTATGTACTGAGTTGAATAGGATCCAAAAGGCAGCAGTCTGATTGGTCCTAGAACAATAGGATCCAAAAGGCAGCAGTCTGATTGGTCCTAGAACAATAGGATTCAGAATGCAGCAGTCTGATTGGTCCTAGAACAATGCAGCAATATGATTGGTTGGCAGGAACTACCCAATCATGCTCCAGATAGAAGTGAATCCACAACCTGATTGGCTTACAGTAGAATTCCGGAATTAGCCAATCATGTGCAGCCCATTGTGTAAATAATGTATATAAAGCAGATACTTTGAGGGGACATTCATTCATTCCTCCTCACCACTATGAGCTGAATAAAGAGCATAAAATCACTTTGCGACTCTGAGTATATTTCATATGGCTTTAGCAGAAATGTAATAAGGAATTAGGTACAGACAGATTGTTAATGTTTTAAAGGGGAAAAACAAGGCTAGAATATGGTAAGATAAATTACAGGACAGAAAATAGAGGAAGATGGAAAGGAATTGCTGAAACAGTTAATTGAAGTGGAATACAAAAAGGCAGGTGTGAGGAGGTCGCCGACACAAGTGAATGAAAGATAAGATATTGCAATTATTGGATGTGTTTTTAATTCTTTTTGTTTTGTTTAGTTGATTTAATGTTTTAGGGTTTGTGTTGAGAGGTGTTTGTGTTTTTGTTTTTTGTATTGTATCGTTTTGTTTAATTTTTTTCTTTACTCTTTTGTAATCTTTAAATTGCTAATATCATTTTTTTAAAAAACAAAAAAAACAAAGGTTACAGACAGGACACCGCAGACTACTGAGACCGCAAAAGGTTAGACAGAGGGAACGTTGTTCAGACAGCTGTGGCTTGTCTGGGGTGTGTGTGTGCCCTGCACCCCAAGGTCACGCGAGCAGGCAGACTGTGGCTGCCTGCTGGTGGGGAGTGTGCTCCTTCCGGACCCCACTCCGTGATCATCCCTACACCCCACTTTTTCAAAAAAAGGTCCGCATTGTAATGACACCGGAACACCCCATACCCACTGGAATTTCTCCAAATAGGGATGTCCTATTCAACAGTAGGGTTTCTGGAATCCAATGTCTGGAAGTTCTCAGACATTGAAATTGAAATACTTTATTGTCACTTGTACAACTTGTATACAGTGAGATTACACGAGCACCCCCCACTCAGCTCTCTTAGTCTTAATTCCCCTCGTTTACTGATGTACACCCACCAAACCCGAAAGTCAGTTGCCCTGTTGTTATCTTTTCATTCAGCAGTCTAATAGCCCACGGATAGAAGCTGTTCTTTACCCTCTTGGTGTGACTAATCATGCTTTTGTATCTTCTGCTTGAGGGCAGGAGATCAAGAAAGTGCCGGCCAGGGTGTGAATCATCCCTGAGAATTTTCCTCACTCTCCTGAGGCAACGTTCTTCCGCTATTTCATCCAGCGGATTCACGGGACAGCCCATAATATCTTGTGCTGTATTCACCACCCTCTGTAGGCACTTCCTATCAGTTGATGTCAAACCAGCGTACCACACCGTGATGCAGTATGAAAGGACACCTTCTATTGTGGACCGGTAGAAGGAGATCAACAGATGTTGATTGACATACCCAGGATACTGTAGTTGGAAGCAGTGGCTGGGTGAAAATCGGCAAAATGTCCCATGTCGGTGTTACCGGAAAAATCCGAGGGCTCCCTTGGACAAAAGTAAAGACACCAACCAGGATAACTTGGAGCAAAACAGCAGCCTGTAGGCTTGGCCTTTATTGAACTGTTGCAACAGGGTGTTCCCCTCACTTGCAAGAGAGAGGAAAGACCCAGAAAAATAGTGTGCAAGGTCTTATAAAAACTTTTTGAAATTCCCCTCCTCTAGGTCAAGCCCACCCCCAGAAACATCATGCATACATTACAGAAAGGAGGGGTTGAGGGAGGAGTTGGTGGTAACCTGAGTGTCTTGTCACCTGGCTAGTTCCTCCTTTCCCCCCTCCCCATGAGTCACTTCCAGGAGACAAAGGGGAGTTTGCAGTTTCCTGCCCCCAGAGGGAAGATCTGATCATTGTCCTTTGTTCCAGTCCATGCTGAATCCACTCCCATATGCAAGTTCTTTGTGATCTTGATTGTCTTCTGTCTGGGATCATCAGGGTTGGCATAGCAACTGGGCAGGGCTCCTGTGGATGTGCTGAGACGGTGAAGGGATTATGGCTGACCAGGACCAAGGCACCCCCCTTTGATAGTTCTTGTCATATGGAGTAAAATAAAATGGAACAGTGCAAATCCGATGTATGGTTGATTTTCTATGAATTTATAACAGAAATGTGGCGTATGTAGTGTGTGAGTGTGTGAAGTTTGTACAAACAGAATGATTGGGGTGGGGGTGGGGTTCCTGCTACAGTTCCCCCCTTCAGAGATAAGATTGCACAGGTGGCTACTTTGCAATCCTTTTCTCCGCACAATTTAAGGTGGTAAATATTAACCTGCTATTCTCCGTCCCAGATGCGTGTCTCCATGTGAACCTGAAAGGGACTTGGATGTCATGCTTCTTAAGGATATTTGCATAGAAATATAATGGTGTAACAGTGCACATAGTTAGACTTAGGATATCATGTAAAATTAATATTTTGTTGCTCAGTTACTTGTGGCATTCTAGTACCTTGGAAGAAATATTTTCTCAATAGTGGCGTATGCTTTACATTTAGCAGGAAGGTCCACTAATGACTGAAAAATGCAGTTTGCTTTGTCCCCCGCCATTTTTGTGTTCTCAGGTGTCAAGGTAGCTCTTCTGTGGTCTCACACCGGCCTGGTGTCACAGTAGTGGCAAACCCTGGTGAATCCACTTAGGGCTTTCATATTAACCATGTTGCCTGGCACTCACCACAGCTGGCACAGGTTTGGGCACGTCATGAGAGAAATGCCTTTGCCTTGGCCATTCTATGGGATTTTATTTTTAATAGGCTCTGGTCTTGCAGTCATGGGAAGTTGCTCACTTGCACTTTAAGAACCAAAAAGCTAATTGCAGCCTGGATACACTTGCCCAATTCAAAATGAGTCCAATTTGAATTTATCTTGCCCCATGGTTCCCAACTTCTCAAACCAATCTGTTAAAACAAAACCATTCTTAGAGGGCATTTGTCCAAATAAGTCAATTTAACTCTATAAGGGATTATTCCTGCTAAACCAAAGCATATGCACTTTCATGTATCTTATCAGCTTCTCTTGGGTTAAGCGAGTTTTTAGCACATTTTTAAAATGGGTAGGGAAGTTGGCAGAGTGCCAGGTGAAACAACTAAATGTGGTTATAAATTTATCTAGTTCTAAACATTGGACTACATAATAGCCTGGTCTGTTAAAAAGCATAAAATGTATGAGAATCCTCCACTGGGTTGTAAGGAATAAGACATTAAACATAAAAACAGTTACACACAAAAATAGCCACAAAAATAGCCCCCCCCCATTTGTGGAAATAACACACTGTCAGACACATTTCAACATTCCTACATAATAACACATAATACAAAACAAACTAATTAAGTATCAGTTGCATATCTTGAGACAATTGTGATATTTTATGTATGTATCTTTTGAATCCTGGAGCACAGTCTTGAGGTTCAAAAGTGAGAAGATGTCCTTACAATTCTACTCCACCCCCCTTTGTCAGCCCCACTTCCCCTTTGAAAGGAATTGCTGTGGCCACTTTGAAAACTTTGGTTTCTGTTGTTGTTGCTGCAGATAATAGTCTTGTGGTGGTGAAGCTTTTCATTGGATCTGTAGTAACACATCTGTAGAAGTGATATCCTGTAAGGGGCAGAGTTTGGGGGACTTAAAGACAGAGTTAGAAGGGGCAAAAGGCAAAAAAGGATGTCCTTCAATTTACGTGGGAAGCTGCAAATAATAAAAATCTTAGCGGATTAAGCATTTCATTCATTCCAATATTATTATCACATTTCCATATAATTACTGTTATTATCTGCCAAGTTTGTTTGCTTTCCTTCACTTAGTTTGGCTGTGGAAGAAAGAAGGGACAAAACCTTTGTTAATTTGAACACAATTGGCAAGTTATTAAACTTTTTGCTTATGTGGGTCCGAGTTCACGTATCCTGTTTTAAAGGGGGAAACAAAATTTTTTCTTTCTTTCTTTGAAAATCTCTGTCAGGAATGCTGTTCCTATAATGCACACAAAGCCTGTTGTAAAAGTTAAATCCCGTGGGGGGGGGACTAGTCAAGAGTGGAACTCACAGTGGGAGCGTTTTGATGTTTACCTGTGAAAAGAATTTGGCATGTTAAGATTTGGAACCTGGAAAGCTCTTGACTTTTGATGGGCTAGTGTTTTTTTTTTAGGTTTTTTTTTAACCCTTTTGTCTTCCGTAGCCCCTGGAGCAAAAGACACATTAAGGGTGATTTCCCTCAATGGTTCCAAGTTTTACATAAGGAAATTTGGATAAGTTTCTCCCTGCAGCCCAGGCTCTCAAAACCTCCTCTCCCCCCTTACATCGGCAGTGCCATTTTTGCTGATTTTGCTAAAAGATAGCTCAAAATAGCTCAAAAACTGCATTACTATTATTATTTTTTTGCAAAATACGGTAAGTTCAAAAACTTTGGGCAAAACTAAAGAAAAAGCTGGACTGGTTTTGGGTCCTGATTTTCACTTTTTGAAATATGGCCACCTAATCATCATCATCATCTTCCAACATACATATATAAAACATAATAAAACATTAAACAGCTTTGCTATACAGGGCTGCCTTTCAGATGTTACTTATCTCTTTGGTTCAGGGGTCACATAACTCCCTCCAAAATTTATCCGATGGATATAGGGACGTCCTATAGAAAATAAGACTTTCCAGGATTAAATCAGAAACCAGGATGGCTTCTGTAAACCCAGGAGTGTCCCTGGAAAACAAGGAGGGGGGGTCTGGGCACCCTTTAATATTATTGTCAGTTGCTGCTCTGAACCCCTCCCATCCTCTTTTCCCAGGGGGGGCCTTTTCAGAAGGAAGGTGTGCGTTTCCTCTTTCGCTGCTGGGATTTAACCCGCGACTGTCTCACCAAATAAATGGCAATATAGAGCTTCTGTTTGCAGAAAGGGGGAGGCGGATCTCCTGCCACTCATCCCTCCCTCTGGGCCAATGAGCTCCGTTTCCTAGAGAGGCAGGAAGTGGGGGGGGTTGAGGGGGAAAGTAGAGGCGAATTTGGAGGGGAGGGGTCTCCATGCAGAACCCCGGAAGAGAAGCGGACTTGGAGAAGAGGAGAAAGAGGTGCCTCATATTGGGGGGGTTATTTGGGGAGGGGGGTGGGAGAAGGATTTGCTTTGCCTCTCCCTGAATCTACAAACAGGGCAGCTGGGAAAGGAGGCGGGAGGATTGGGGGGGTGTAGAAAGGAAAGCAGGGAGGGGCTCCGTCCTTTCCCTGTGAGAATCGGGGGCGGGGCGGAATGCAGGCCATCCTGTTGCAAAGTGGGGTCCCCCCCCCAAACAGGGTTTGCATTGCAAGATCTTCTCTGAAGCGCAGAGATCAAGCCAGCCTCCCATGGTGGGGGGAGGGGGGCGAAGACACTTGAGACGAACCGCAAAAGGGTGACCCCCCCCAGTGCAACTTAATTACAAAGGGATTTGCAGCCCCACCCTGTGCATGTTGACTCAGAGGTCAGTCCTCCGTTCAAAGGGGGGGGCAGCCCCATTCCACCTAGTGATGCTCCTCTCTGTTTAACACCCTCCATCTCCCTTCTCACTGCTGCCCCACTCCTGCCCCCCCAGGCTCTGCCTCCTGCGTCAGGGAGCCGGTCTGGGCGGGAGGGGGGGCTGAGCTCCTCCAGGACCCTGATCTGCCCTCCTCCGAAATCTGCTGCCGAAGCCCCTGCCTCAGTGGGGCGGAGATCGGGAGGGCAAGCAGGGGAGAGGAAGTGGAAGCAGCTGGAGAACAGAGTCGCCTCTGGATTGGGAGAGAGGGGGGAGATTTCGAATTGGGTGGGGGGTGAGAGATGGACAATGTCCAGGGAAATCGGCCTCCGGAGCTTCCTGAGTAAGAAAGAGGCTGATGGGAGAAGGACGGGGGGAGGCCCCCCAGCTCCCCTTTCAGAAATCCCAGTCAGGCCGGCTGAGGTTGCTTTGGCACAAAGGAAAGAGCCTTGTTGGGTTTCCCATGTTTGGGGGGGGTCTGCTGTGCTGCTTTTGTGCCCCAAAATTGGAGGGATGAGGCACATTTTCCATTTCCTGAAGCATGAAAAAGCACCTTGTCTGTTTCCCCCTTGCTTGGCAAGGGAAATGGGCCCATGGATGACAGGATTTGAAAGTGATCAAGGTCTCAGGAGCCCTTTAAAAAGCTTCAAGGCAAAAATTGGAGGAATTAAAGAAATGCCCCCTCTCCAGCTGGACTTGGGGGAAACATCCCCATGCTCTGGGAGGATGCCTCATCCTGTACTTTCTCACAGTGTAGGGAAGATAAAAGGTACACACTGTTACGGAAAGGAAACACACACACACGTTCCTAAGCGGAAGGACTAGGGGGCCATAAGCCACTAAACTTTGTATTTCTGTCTCCTAAACTACAATCTGAAGTGTCAGACAATCTGAAGTGGAGCCTCCTTTTATTGACGCAAATACGCAAACTAGGCAGATACATTTTGGGCTGTGACCTTTACACATCTTCCGATCCCGAGATCGTGGGGTGGTACAAGGTTATTTTGGCACCTGTTTCCACCGCGTCATTTTCCCCATGCACAGTGTATGACGAAGGAGACAAAAGGTCTCAGAGACAAAGGTTATAGACAGGACACTGCAGACTACTGAGACCGAAAAAGGTTAGACAGAGGGAACGATGTTCAGACAGCTGTGGCTTGTCTGGGGGGGGTGTGCCCCGCACCCCAAGGTCACGCATGCAGGCAGACTGTGGCTGCCTGCTGGTGGGGAGTGTGCTCCCTCCGGACCCCACTCCGCGATCATCCCTACAGCAATCCATGTTAGCGCATAGAGTGCTCTAAATATTTCCATCTGCTCCCCTTGGATGGAGCTTCTGCACCCTGGTGCCCTCCAGGTGTTGCTTGTCTTCCAACTGCAGCTTTAGGAGTTTCCCTTATTTTCTATACAGTATTCTAAATGTATCAAAGTGTCAGAAACTGGTTTCCTGGATGGCTGTTCGGGGGAAAGGAAAAGCGAGGTCTGCAGAGGTACTGACTGTAATGCTTTCTGCGAAGCTTCATTAAGAGTTTGGCATTTGATCCTAGAACTTTACAATCCGAAGCTGAAGGTTCCCTAAAGACTGAGGCAGCTTATAGTATTATAAAGTCCCTGTAGAAAGGATTACATCCTTCCAGTTCGCTGCCTTGTACTTCCTGGAAGGGACCCACAGGACATTTGGTCCCTGGTTTACTTCCTTTAGTCAATACATACATATATATATATATATATATGTGTGTGTGTGTGTGTGTGTGTGTATGTATAATGGTGTGTGTGTGTGTATACACACACACCCCATAAATATGCATGTCAACCAAACCTATTCTCCTGACCTTCAAGGTCTAATATATCTGCTTTTTCCAATATTATCCATTCTCTAAGGCAGCATAAGCCTCACAATATAATATAATCGTAAATCTGGCAGGGAGAAGCCGCCCCTATCTTTGGTATCCGTTAGTAATTTATATTTCATTGTGAATATTAATTCTGCCTGTGTAAATGTGTCCCACCCTAAATAAACCTGCCTTTCTGTAAACTGCCCTGAGACCTCAGGGTATAGGGCGGTATATAGATAATAATAATAATAATAATAATAATAATAATAATAATAATAATAAATTAATTTTTGCATTGTTATCCCTGTGTTGAAGTGCATCGTGGCAACAGCTGAGAGAGTCCTGGAAGTGGCCCAGTTTACACCTTCTCCTCCTCCTCCGTCCTTTCCACTGGCAGCGCAATGGCCTCTGAGACCCCCTCTGAACGGCCTCTTCTCAGAGGTGGAGTGGAAAGAGGAGCCAGGCAGCTTCCTCAGGTAGGGAAAGAGCAACGGGAGCAGGAAGGAGGGAAGAGGCACAAATGGGACCACCCAGCCTCCCTCTGTGTTGAGTGGGGTGATGGGGATCTAAGAGAAGCTCTGTCTTCTTCTTCCAGGCCCTCTTGACCTTTGAGGAGGTGGCTGTGTTTTTCACGGAGGAGGAGTGGGCTCTGCTGGATCCAGGCCAGCGAGCTCTGCACAAGGAAGTCATGGAGGAGAATTATGAGATGGTGGCCTCTTTAGGTAAGGGCAGATTTACGTTGGAGGTGTGAATCTGCTGTTTGAGCCATTTATTCATGCTGTGTCTTCTACTTTGGTGACCCCTCGTAGCCGAGTAAGATTGTCATCCATGAACACGGTCTTAATGTTGTGTCCGTAAGGGACTGTGGAGTCCAATTCTGGATCCACACATCCTTCCACAGTGGGGACATAGGTTTCCAGGCAGGAGTTAATTACAGTGAGGGTTTGCCAAATGTACTTTCCTCTTAGCTTGTTTCTCCCTTTTGTCTGGAGTTTGTGTTTCTTCAAAGTCCATTACACCTTTGGTAAAGGATATTTTCCAACTGGAGCACTCGCAGCTTGAGAGATTTGGCTTGAGAGCATTTTTAAACCTCTTTCATTGTCCTTCGGTATTTCTCTTTCCATTCTTAAATTGCTTTGGAAGATGATAATCAGGCATCCGAACAACATGACCAGCCCACCGAAGTTGATGTTGAAGATTGTAGTTTATAGCAATGCTGTACTTTTGTCAGTAGACAACTGTTCATAAACTGATATTGTGGTATGAATTCCCCCCCAAAACCTATGTAGAATCTACAAGGAGAGTCACAGGCATGAGCCTTCCTGGTCCGTGTTATTTATTAGCTTTTAATGGGCCACCAAATACTTTGCTGTCTTTGTTTCACAAGATTAATATTTTTGAATATTTTTACAGCCACATATGACATAAACAACATTTCTGCTTTACTTATTCCACATAGCAGAGACTCTGATACTCAAGTCTGAGCTCATCTCCTCGCTTGGAACAGAAAAATACAGGGATGTTGTCCTGGACCAATTGAGAGGTACATACTTCCACTTTGCTGTGAGGCTGTACCTTTGTATGTCTCCTTTCAGTGTGTACAAATATAAAAAGATCCCTTTTGGATCAGAACGAGGGCCCATCTTCTCCAGCACCCTGGTGCAGGTTTAGGTGATGTGAACAGTTTCCTGGAATGTATCAGCGAGATATTACAGATCAGGGAGGAAGGAGAAAACTGAATACAGAGGCATAGTATTTTCACAGGAGGGGGAAGATGGAGAAAGTGTGTCCCTCCAGAGGTTGCTGCACTACAACTCCCATCAGCCCTGGTCATTTGACTTCTTTAGTTGGGTTGATGGTACTTAGAGTCCAACCACATCTGGAGGGCCATAGATGCCTCACTTCAGCATCTCTTGGTGCTCAGTGTTACATGCGAGTTGATGGTAGAACTGGATACTAAGGGTTCTGGAGATTATTTTCAGATTTCCTTTCCCAAAAATTTGGTTCATAGGAGAGGGAGGAAGGCTGGAGGTGTTAAAATAAGAGAAAGTGCTGATTGGTCTTGCTGTATCTTAAGTTCTCTTGTTGTTTTTCTTGAATACTTAACAGTATCTCTCTCCCCCCTTTAAACCAGGTTATGGAGAAGGCAATCAGAATTTTGAGGGGCCATCTGTAAAGTACTTCAGCATGAGTGAACACCTTAGCACACAACTACAAACTAACGCAGGGGAGAAACCCTTTAAATTTATGGAGTGTGGGAAGGGTTTCATTGAGAGTGGAGCTCTTAAAAGGCATCAACGAACTCACACAGGGGAGAAACCATTTCAATGTATGGACTGTAGGAAGAGCTTCAGGGATATGGGAAAACTTACAAGACATCAACAAACTCACACAGGGGAGAAACCATTCAAATGTGTGGAGTGTGGAATGAGCTTCCGTCATAGGGAAGCGCTTAATGGGCATCAAAGAAATCACACAGGGGAGAAACCATTTCAATGTATGGAGTGTGGGAAGGTTTTCAGTCAAAGGAGAAGACTTACTGTACATCAACGAACTCACACAGGCGAGAAACCATTTAAATGTATGGAGTGTTTGAAGGGTTTCATTGAGAGAGGAGCTCTTACAAGACATCAACTAATTCATACTGGGGAGAAACCGTTTAAATGTGTGGAGTGTGGAATGAGCTTCCGTCATAGGGAAACGCTTAATAGGCATCAAAGAAATCACACAGGGGAGAAACCATTTCAATGTATGGAGTGTGGGAAGGTTTTCAGTCAAAGGAGAAGACTTGCCGTACATCAACGAACTCACACAGGCGAGAAACCATTTAAATGTATAGAGTGTGGGAAGGGTTTCATTGAGAGAGGAGCTCTTACAAAACATCAACGAACTCACACAGGTGAGAAACCATTTAAATGTATGGAGTGCGGAAGGAGTTTCAGTCAGAATGGAAACCTTACTATACATCAACGAACTCACACAGGTGAGAAACCATTTAAATGCTTGGAATGTGGGAAGAGCTTCCGTCAGAATGGAGCTCTTAATACACATCTACGAACTCACACAGGTGAGAAACCATTTAAATGCATAGAGTGTGGGAAGGGTTTCATTGATAGAGGAGCTCTTACAAAACATCAACGAACTCACACAGGCGAGAAATCATTTAAATATTTGGAATGTGGGAAGAGCTTCTGTCGGACTGGAGCTCTTACAAAACATCTACGAACTCACACAGGCGAGAAACCATTTAAATGCTTGGAATGTGGGAAGAGCTTCAGTCAGAATGGAGCTCTTACAACACATCTACGAACTCACAGGTGAGAAACCATATAAATGTTTGGAATGTGGGAAGAGATTCAGTTGGAATAGAGTTCTTACAAGACATCAACGAACTCACACAGGGGAGAAACCAATTAAATCTTTGGAGTGTGGGGAGGGTTTCAGTCAAGGGGAAAACTTACTGTGTGAGGCTGAAAAGGCGTTTTCCATAAACTCTGTATGAATAACGTTTCTATGTTAGTATTAAGGGTGTTCTTTCAAAATAGTTGGTTTTGAGTTTCCCAGGGTATCAAACAACAGCATTGATGTAACATTTATATGTAATGAATGACACAATATTAATACTAATGTTCAGATATATAGTTAATTTCTTAAAGAATATATGTGGTTTAGTGAAATGTCTTTATTAAATCATAGGAATAGTCAATCAGGGATAGTCTGTGAGGACCACAAGTGATCTCATGGTATAATTGATGATATATTTAGTATGCTTAATGCTATGAATGGAAGATATGAATGGAGAAGTGTCTGAAGTGAGTGGGATCAGATGGCACTATGACTCTGAAGACAGAAGATAAAGAAATGATTAAATGGAAGATGAAGAATTATTGAGTTAGCCAGTGGACCAGGCGAAATCAGGATGGACAAAAATAATTGGGCGAAAATATGACATAAGCAGGATGACAGCATGTCTGGGTGAAGTAGGACAACCTGAAAACTAAAAATATGATTGATGAATGAGTGATGAATGAATGAGTCCTTATTGCTTATTACTTGTTAATCAATAAAGATTGTTAATTTGAAGAGAATTGTATCATTTTGTCTTTCTTGAAAACACTATGATAAAGGTGAAAAGGGACTTAACTCTGTTTTCGTGACAACTGTACATCAATGGACTCACACAGGAGAAACCATATAAATGGAATGTGGAGTTAACCAGGGCTATTGACTGTTTGGCTCCGAAGCGCCCTCTCCGATTGCATGGAGCCCGGACATCCCCGTGGTTTTCCACGGATCTGAGGGCAATGAAATAATCGTTGAGACGGCTAGAGTGCCGGTGGCGGATAACTCATTCTGAATCTGACCGGACACAGAGCTCAACGTCGAGCCTACCAAGTGGCGATAGCGACGGCGAAGAAGACCTTCTTCGCCGCCTCTATTGCATCTGCAGAAAACAGCAGCAGGAGACTTTTTCAGGTGGTTCACAATTTAGCGGAACCACCTGCGACATCGGGGCCCAGTACGGGCCACATGATCTCCTGCAATGATTTTGCAAAGTTTTTTGCAGATAAAATCGCTCAGATTCGGGAAGAAGTAGACTCCACCGTGGGAGCAGGGCCAGGGCGGGAGAGTGCTAGAGTCCTGTCTAGTCAAGTTGTGTGGGATCAGTTCCAATCTGTTACCTCTGAGGATGTGGACAGGCTGCTTGGACGAGTGAAGCCAACCACCTGTCTCCTGGATCCTTGCCCATCCTGGCTTATAAAAGCTAGCCGGGAAGGACTGGGCGATGGGCTTCGTGGGGTGGTGAATGCTTCCCTCCGTGAGGGAGCCTTCCCAGACCCGCTGAAAGAGGCGGTTATTAAACCGCTTCTTAAAAAAACATCTTTAGATGCGGCCACGATGGCCAATTATCGCCCAGTCTCAAATCTTCCATTCTTGGGCAAGGTGATTGAGCAAGTGGTTGCTGAACAACTCCAGGCACGCCTGGAAGAAGCAGACCATTTGGATCCCTTCCAGTCGGGATTCAGACCTCATCATGGGACTGAAACTGCCTTGGTCGCACTGGTTGATGATCTCCGGCGGGCTAGGGACAAAGGTGAGAGCTGTTTCCTAGTTCTGCTGGATCTCTCAGCGGCGTTTGATACCATCGACCATAACATCCTTCTGGACCGTCTTGAGGGGCTGGGAGCTGGGGGCACTGTCATACAGTGGTTCCGCTCCTTCCTCCTGGGCCGTGTTCAGAAAGTGGTGGTGGGGGATGAGTGTTCAGACCCCTGGGCTCTCACTTGTGGGGTGCCTCAGGGTTCTTTCCTCTCCCCCATGCTTTTCAACATTTACATGCAGCCACTGGGAGAGATCATCAGGAGGTTTGGGCTGGGTGTTCATCAGTATGCGGATGATACCCAGCTCTACCTCTCTTTTAAATCAGAACCAGTGAAGGCGGTGAAGGTCCTGTGTGAGTGTCTGGAGGCGGTTGGAGGATGGATGGCGGCTAACAGATTGAGGTTGAATCCTGACAAGACAGAAGTACTGTTTTGGGGGGACAGGAGGCGGGCAGGTGTGGAGGATTCCCTGGTCCTGAATGGGGTAACTGTGCCCCTGAAGGACCAGGTGCGCAGCCTGGGAGTCATTTTGGACTCACAGCTGTCCATGGAGGCACAGGTCAAATCTGTATCCAGGGCAGCTGTTTACCAGCTCCATCTGGTACGTAGGCTGAGACCCTATCTGCCTGCGGACTGTCTCGCCAGAGTGGTGCATGCTCTGGTTATCTCCCGCTTGGACTACTGCAATGCGCTCTATGTGTGGCTACCTTTGAAGGTGACCCGGAAACTACAACTAATCCAGAATGTGGCAGCTAGACTGGTGACTGGGAGCAGCCGCCGAGACCATATAACACCGGTCTTGAAAGACCTACATTGGCTCCCAGTACGTTTCCGAGCACAATTCAAAGTGTTGGTGCTGACCTTTAAAGCCCTAAACGGCCTCGGTCCAGTATTTCTGAAGGAGCGTCTCCTCCCCCATCGTTCTGCCCGGACACTGAGGTCCAGTTCCGAGGGCCTTCTGGTGGTTCCCTCACTGCGAGAGGCCAAGTTACAGGGAACCAGGCAGAGGGCCTTCTCGGTAGTGGTGCCCGCCCTGTGGAACGCCCTCCCAGCAGATGTCAAAGCGATAAACAACTACCTGACATTCAGAAGACATCTGAAGGCAGCCCTGTTCAGGGAAGTTTTTAATATGTGACATTTTAGTTTATTTTTCATCTTTGTTGGAAGCCGCCCAGAGTGGCTGGGGAAACCCAGCCAGATGGGCGGGGTACAAATAATAAATTATTATTATTATTATTATTATTATTATTATTATTAATGTTTGGAGTGTGGGAAGGGTTTCAGTCAAGGGGAAAAACTTACTGCACATCAACGGCCTCACGCGGGAGAAACCATATACAGTGGTGCCTCGCAAGACGAAAAGAATCCGTTCCGCGAGTCTCTTCGTCTTGCATTTTTTTCGTCTTGCGAAGCAAGCCCATTGACGGCTTAGCGGATTAGCGCTATTAGCGGTTTAGCGGCTTTTAGCGGATAAGCGGCTTAGCGGCTTACAAAAAGGGGGGGAAGGGGAAAAACCCGCAGGAACTCGCAAGACATTTTCATCTTGCGAAGCAAGCCCATAGGAAATTTGTTTTACGAAGCACCTCCAAAACGGAAAACTCTTTCGTCTAGCGAGTTTTCCGTCTTGCGAGGCATTCGTCTTGCAGGGCACCACTGTAAACGGAGTGTGGAGAGTGCTTCATTTGTAGTAGGAAACTCAATGTCTGGCAAAGTCACACCGGGAGAAACCATTTAATTATTTTTTAAAAAATATATTTATTAAGGTTTTAGAAGAATAAATGGGTTACAAAATAGATGTCAAAAAGAAAAAGAATAAAAAAAATACAAAAGTACAGAGATACAAGAAAAAAGTTACGGAATACAAAATAGGAAAAACAAACAATTAAAAACAAGTCCATCTTTTCATAGCTTATACTTCATTTACTTATTTCCCTGACCCCCTCACACCTCCCTTTTCTGTATTCCAATTCACATATTTAGTTCAGCAAATCCTTTCCCTCTTTGTTTTAATCTTAATCCAATGTCTTAACACATTGTAACTTTATATTTTCATCTGTTATCAATCTATTTTTGCAAATTCATTCTAACCTTATTGCTAAAACCACTTCGTTTCAATCCAACATCATTTTAACTTTCATTAATTTTACAATATTTCTGCAAATAGTCTTTAAATTTTTTCCAATCTTCTTCCACCGACTCTTCTCCCTGGTCTCGGATTCTGCCAGTCATTTCCGCCAATTCCATGTAGTCCATTACTTTCATCTGCCATTCTTCCAGGGTGGGTATATCTTGTGTCTTCCAGTACTTTGCGATGAGTATTCTTGCTGCTGTTGTGGCGTACATAAAGAAAGTTCTATCCTTTTTCGGCACCAGTTGGCCGACCATGCCCAGGAGAAAGGCCTCTGGTTTATTCAAGAAGGTATACTTAAATACCTTTTTCATTTCATTATATATCATTTCCCAGAAAGCCTTAATCCTTGGGCACGTCCACCAAAGGTGAAAGAATGTACCTTCATTTTCTTTACATTTCCAACACTTATTATCGGGCAAATGATATATTTTTGCAAGCTTGACTGGTGTCATGTACCACCTGTATATCATTTTCATAATATTCTCTCTTAAGAAGGAGGAAGGAGGAGCTGTAACTTTGCAGATGATAAAGGAGAGCCAGAGGCCTGACATGATGGCTACAAAGAAAAATAAGAACTTGATGGTGAAAATTTGGTCTGAATTGGAGACTGAAGAATGGAGAGATCTCCTTATGTGGAGGTCTGAAGACCCAAGGATTACAAATTTGATTAAGGTGGAAGTTGGAGCTTTGGAGACATTTGGATTTGAAAGGAGTAAGAAACAAGATTCAGGCTCCACTTTTATTTTTATTTTTTTTATAATAATATTTTATTAAGTTTAACAATAAGGAAAGACATCACCAAACAAAGGACAATAAAAGCACAAAACCAAGATTTCACAATACATAAAATACATAAAATACAAACATTTAACCTAAAAAAGAAAAAAAGAAAAGAAAAAAAAGAAAAAAAACACCAGTCAACACACAAAAGTAAAATAAGAAAAAACACAAATCACTCTTTTCTAATTATTCAACATTGATTAACTTATTTTCCTGACTTCCTCACGTCTCCCTTTTTTGTATCCCTTTTTGACAGTTGGTTCAGCAAATTCATATCTACCACTTTGTCCTTAAGTATCCTACCTCCCAAATTTATAATTTCAAACTTTTACTCTCGTCACTAAAACCCCTTCATTTCATTTCAATGTCATCAGCATTCATACATTTTACACTGCTTCTGTAAATAAATTTTAAATTTCCTCCAATCTTCTTCCACCAACTCTTCTCCCTGGTCTCGGATTCTGCCAGTCATCTCAGCCATTTCCATATAGTCGATTACTTGCATCTGCCATTCTTCCAAGGTGGGTAGTTCTTGTGTCTTCCAATGCTTTGCAATGAGTATTCTTGCTGCTGCTGTAGCATACATAAAAAAAGTTCTATCCTTCTTTGGCACCAATTGGCCAACTATGCCCAGGAGAAAGGCCTCTGGTTTCTTCACAAAAGTGTATTTGAATATCTTTTTCAATTCATTATAAACCATCTCCCAGAAAGCCTTGATCCTCGGGCACGTCCACCAAAGGTGAAAGAATGTGCCTTCAATTTTTTTACATTTCCAACATTTATTATCGGGCAAATGGTAAATTTTTGCAAGCTTGACTGGGGTCGTGTACCACCTGTACGTCATTTTCATAATATTCTCTCTTAAGGCATTACATGCCGTAAATTTAATCCCAGTGGTCCACAACTGCTCCCAGTCAGCAAACATAATATTGTGTCCTATATCTTGTGCCCATTTAATCATGGCAGATTTTACCGTTTCTTCCTCAGTACTCCATTTCAACAGCAAATTATACATTCTTGATAATATCTTAGCATTGGGTTCTAGCAATTCTGTTTCCAACTTTGATTTTTCCACCTGGAAACCAATTTTTCTGTCTTGATTATAAACCTCTCTTATTTGAAAATAATGTAACCAGTCTCGCACCTTCCCTTTAAGCTTCTCATAACTCTGCAATTTCAGCTTGTCACCTTCCTGTTCCAAAATTTCACAATACTTTGGCCATTTAGCCTCCATATTAAGTTTTTTCATAGTTTTCGCTTCCATAGGTGATAACCACCTTGGAGTTTTATTCTCCAAAAAATCTTTATATCTTATCCAGACATTAAATAGTGCTTTCCTGACAATATGGTTTTTGAATGCTTTATGCGCTTTAACCTTGTCATACCACAAATATGCATGCCACCCAAATACATTATCATAGCCTTCAATATCTAGAATATCAGTGTTCTCAAGAAGTAGCCATTCCTTCAACCAGCAAAAAGCTGCTGATTCATAGTGAAGTCTAAGGTCCGGCAGGGCAAACCCCCCTCTGTCTTTAGCATCCGTAAGTATCTTAAGTTTTATTCTGGGCTTTTTGCCCTGCCAGACAAATCTAGAGATATCTCTTTGCCACCTCTTGAAACAGTCCATCTTGTCAATAATTTGCAGTGATTGAAACAAAAACAGCATTCTCGGCAATACATTCATCTTAGTAACAGCAATTCGACCAAGTAAGGAAAGCTTCAAATTCGACCAAATTTCTAAATCTTTCTTCACTTCTGACCAACATTTCTCATAATTATCTTTAAACAAATTTACATTCTTAGCAGTCATGTTCACCCCCAAGTATTTTACCTTCTTTACCAATGTTAAATCTGTCTCTTTCTGAAACCTCTCTCTCTCCATTGGCGTCAGGTTTTTCTCCAAAACCTTAGTTTTAAACTTATTTAACTTGAAGCCTGCCACATGACCAAACTCCTGGATTACAGGCTCCACTTTTAAGTATGGAGGTCTGGCTGGAAGAAATATGGACCCTATTGGACTAGAGCTTCTCCGAGATTTGGTGTTTAATATCAAGGACTATCAAAAAAACCGGCAGAGAGGAATTGAGAGAGAATTAAGAGCCTCGGACGTGAGGTCTCTAGGCTGATAGTAGATTGACTGATGGACGCTTGTTGGGGATTGGAACCGGGAAGGGGGGGTGGAGTTTGAGAATCCAAAGGGTGTATAACTATAATCTGTTTTGCTTTTACTTTGTTTTGTTATTTGTATGAGAATTGAGGAAATCGTGGAAGGGAATTTAGGCCGACTTTAGAAAAAGGTTTTAAGAATAAGCACTGATGTATAATCATTGATGTTTACAAGGCAAAATTGGTTTTTCAAAATGAACTAAATATAAAATATAAAAAGGTTAAAAATTAGGGACAAGAACTTGTTGAACCAACAATTTGAATTGGAATACAAGTGGGGGAGGTGTGGGGAAGTCAGGGAAATATGTTATTGAAAATAAGGTTTGTGAATTCTATGTGTTTTAAACTTTTTTGTTTTTTGTTTTTTGATTTTTTAATGTATTACAATGGAAAATTTTAATAAATATCTCTTTAAAAAAAAACCAGGAAGCCCATGTAGCCAAGGGCAACATAAAACATGGCCACAAACCACTTGGAGGGGGTGTTTACAATAAAGTGATATATAAATCTTGTTAAAAATAAAAGCAGAGGTTCAGACAAATTCATGAAGATGGATATATTCCCCTTCCACAGTTGGAGGTAGGATTGTACAGGTTTAGGGGAATCACATGTATGGAATCGCCACTGTCCTCATCTCCTGCTTGTTGGCTTCCCTTTGGGGCACCTGACTGGTCACTGTGAGAACTGGAAGCTGGAATTCATGGGCCCTTGGTCTGATCCAGTTTCAGAACTCTTCTGATGTCAATAAAAGTTAGCCAAACTCAGTTTTCTCCCTCCATGATCCACCTCAGTGTATTGAGTAAACATGTTTTTCCCCTACTCTGCACCTGCTCCCATAAAGTTCAGAGGAGATCTTTCTCCCTTAATAATTATCAGAACTACAGTTATCTATGCTTATTTTTTCCAGAGTCCAAATGACTCCCTCACACCCCTTTCAATGTTACCTATGGGAACAATAATGTAAATATCACAGTCAGGCTCAGAAGGATGTTATTTATTCCACTATGCCTGGTGCATAAAGTACCTCATGTGCCATAGAATATTTGGGGCCAAGATACAGGGCAGGTGAAGGAGTGAGATAAGTGTGCGTGAAGCTTACTCAGAATACAGGAAGCTGAGCTATGTAGCTCAGTACTATCTACTGAGTGAGAGCTCTCCAGATACAGAACATTCCCAGCTCTACGTGCAGAGTTTAGTGGGATTGAACCTAGCATCAGAGCTGTATTTCTCAAGTCCTGTATTTCTCAAAAGAGTTTGGGGTTTCTTCTTATTAGCTGGCTGTGGAGTTGGGAGGAAGTCATAAGGGACGTGTAGCAGGCAGACCCAGTATGACAACATTGCTTCTGCTGCTGCCTCTTGCCACCTACGGAATGCAGCAGAAGGCCAAATGTCCACTGAATCTGATCAGGGATGAAAATTCTGTTATGAATTTCTACAGATCAGGAGACTACCTCATTAGTGGAGTCACACCTTTGAAATACATTAAAGATCTCTCTCCATTCACCTTTTCAAGCACCCCGTATAGCAAGCTTCAGTCGTAAGTAATAAGGCATTGACATATTTCTGCTTCCTACTCACTCTCCAATTCTCTTGATGTACCCGGGTCAGCCTCTATTTTCTGATGAAGCGCTATATTTTCTGTTTTTCCTGATGAATTGCTATCTCCTGTTTTTTGTTTGAAGACTGACGGAGCATTTCATTCTGTGGGATCACGTACAATTGGAAAATGTGGGTAGGATTACAGTATTATACAAAAGCAACAAACACCCTCCTTGCTTTAAAATCTGTGATATGAAAGGGATGAAACTATCCTGGGCTGCTTTTCCCATGCTCCCACTAGAAATATGCAAACCATTATTTGGGAACCAATTTTTGTGCAATATACCATGCCTGGAGAGGTTCTCAGATACAGTGGCAGCTGCTAACCACTGGACCTGATGGGGTGGCCAAGGAGGTCATAGGAGCATAGAATTGTAGAGTTATAAGGGACCCTGAGGACAATCTAGTCCAGACTTCCTCAAACTCAGCCCTCCAGATGTTTTTGGCCTACAACTCCCATGATCCCTAGCTAGCAGGACCAGTGGTCAGGGGTGATGGGAACTCTAGTCTCAAAACATCTGGAGGGCCGAGTTTGAGGAAGCCTGATCTAGTCCAACCCCCTGCAACACAGGAATCTCAACTAAAGCATCCAAGGCAGGTCACCAGGAAAAGGACTGATTCATGTTCTGTTTCACCCACCCCATCCTTCTCTCTTTCTAAGATACTTCTGGTGTCCTTTCATTTTTATTTCAATTAGTACAAAGAGAAGCAATTGACTTTCATTTTCAGTAAATTGAGGATGACTATGTGATGTGCTTTTTTTGCAGCCGGATGAATGGGAGGGACTGGCACATTCTTTCCTTCCTTCTTGCTGTTCAGGAGATCAATCATAACCCCATGCTCTTACCCAACATCACCCTGGGCTACAGCATTTATGATACTTATTTTGATGGAAGAACAACTTCTGATGCCCTGACAGACCTCCTTGCTGGTGGGAAAATCAACATTCCAAACTACAGCTGTGGAAGACGGGAAAAACTGCTGGCATTTCTTGAAGGGGGTGAATCCGACATCTCCACATACATTGCAAGCATGCTGGGCACCTACAAGATCCCACAGGTAAGAACTGGGTTCATAACAAACACATCTGGCAACATTTGCTACCTCGTGAAAGAACAAGTTATGCAACTGATTTTACTGCTTACTTTACATTCTACATCACTTTGAAACATTGCTTTTCAGGAGGCGAAGAGCCATATAAAAGTATTTCAATAACTAAATTGACGCTAGCTCTTCTGCATGGAAAACGGATGCTCTTCGGCATGGCTCTTCGCCAATTTTGTTGTGTGGTGTGTTAAGCAGAATTAGTTTAACTGACACTGAAATGGGAATGGCTATGTGTACTGGTGAAAGGGTTTAACTGGAAGATGCCACTGATGCAAAATTAAGAGCAAAAGGGAACTTGGGAGTTCTAACTGAGTTGATAATTAACTGTTGTTATTCTCTGCTAGCTAACACGTGAGTGTTTAACCTTAGATCAGGTGATTAACATATAGAAATTCACCAGATTAAAAGGGTAGTGGCTGAGTCTTTGTTCCCAGACTCTTTGAGAGGGAGGAAGTAAATGAATCTTTCACACAGAAGCGTCCAATCTTTGTCCTGAAAAACAATGCACGAGTCTCTTTTCATTTCAACAGCTCAGCTACAGCTTAGTTCAGGATGATGTCCAATCCCCTTTTGTCTATCGCATGGTTCCAAAGCAAGAAACTCAGCACCTGGGGATGGTCCAACTCCTGCTGCATTTCAGGTGGACATGGGTTGGTCTCTTTGCTCCAGACAATGACAATGGAGAAAAGTTCCTGAGTACCTTGACACCCTTGATGACCAGCAACAAAATCTGTGTTGCCTTCACAAAAAGAGTACTACTATATACTTGGCTATGGTTACCCCATGAACAGCCTGCAGTGTGGAGACAAGTCAATGTATTTGTTTACTACACAGGCTCTCAATATGGACTTCATATAATCATTGAGGTACAATCCTTCCTTGAAAGGTTACAAACTGGGGGTAAAGTCTGGATAACCACAGCTCTACAGAACACAATCTTGTTCTATGATACCGAATCCTTCCGTTATGCCCATGGCTCTTTGTCCTTTATACTGAAGACCAAAAGAAGGACAGAAAAGGACTACTATAAGCCAATGTCCGCTGCGAGTCTAAGCGTTTGGGCAGAAAATTTTAATTGTTCATATTCAAAGCATGCCTTGGCTGTGAGGGGTTGGACAAGGTGCAGGGAGAAGGAGAAGGATAATCTGAAGATGCTGCCCCAGGAGGAGATTGAAAAAATTCAGTCCCAAGACAACTATGTCAATTACTACAGTGTGCAAGTTGTGGCTGAGGCCTTGAATGCTGCATATTCATCCAGCTCAAAATGGATGTTGACAGTGGGTGCTGGAAACAAGTTGGAACTTGAAAGGCTACAGCCATGGCAGGTATGTCTTTTGCCTTCTGCAAACTTCCATTCATTATCCCAGCTCCAGAATCATCAAGATATGAGCCTAGGAAGCTCATTATATTGTGTCAAACCAATGATCCACCTAGTTTAACATATTCCACACTGACTAGCAGCAAAGATAGAGGAAGCTGCCTTACAATGATTCAGACACAGCAGTGGTACATTTTATTTCCACAAACTTATAAGCCACCCTCCATCACATCAATATGACCCCAGGGAAGTTTCCCTAAAAATGCAGTGAACAGTATATGTGAACAAATATTAAAATAATCCAACAGCACTGTGTTTGTTGTGAGAGAGGTTTGTGGAGAAAGATGTTGGGGAATTATCTGATATATTTCACTCCCTTTTTCAAAGCTGCATTCCACAGGGCGGGCACAACTACCGAGAAGGCCCTCAGAGCTGGATCTCAGTGTCCAGGCTGGACGATGGGGGTGGAGACACCCTTCAGGTATTCAGGGCCAAAGCTGTTCAGGGCTTTGAAGGTCAGCACCAAAAATTGGTCTTGTGCTCAGAAATGTACTGGGAGCCACTGTAGGTTTTATTCAGAGGAGATCAGGATGCAGTGTAAACAGGGCTGAATTATCCAACATGGTTTCGGTTTCATGTTCTCTCAATGTTGGAGTTTCCTTTGTCATTGTAGCTTCATCCTTACTTGAAAGAAGTCCGGTTCTCTTCTAATACTTCAGCTGGTGGACAGAACTTGGATGAGACTGGAGCATTGGCCATTGGATTTGATATCGTGAATTGGGTGATGTTTCCTAATAATTCTCGTGCCAGAGTGAAGATTGGGAGCATAGAGAGACAAACTTCCCCAGATCTAAAGTTCACCATAAACCCGGAAGCAATTGTATGGTCCAAGCCTTTTAAGAAGGTAGGAAAATTATGTGTCATTTTATTACCTGTGACATATGCTAAGCTCTAGATACCTCCCTGGAGCTAAGTCCCATTGAGCTTAATGGAGCTCAATGGGTATGCATGAATAAGATTTCGCGGTGGGATAGGCGTCTTTCCAAAGAGGTGCCCTCCAAAAATTTTGCATCTGCCCTAGCCAGCATTGGCTGAAGGCATCTGAAGGGCATCAGATTGTGTAAGGCTGAAGTATAGTAAGGGCTTCCTCATCTATTTGGTCAATCAACAGGGCAGCATGAAAACAGTTAACCTCAGAGTGGCAGAAATCAGCCAGCCAGCCATTCCTTATTTCAAAACTCTGTAATCCAGTAGCAGATGTGATGGCAACAGCTTGAGGACTTGTTTTATTGCTGCTGTTCTTTTTAAGGTGGTTTATTTCATGCTCCTCTTTGTTGTTACCTGTTATCCTAGTACTGTAGATTAGTTACTTAAGTTCTTGTTCTTTGTATTTTTCATGCTGTATTTTATAGAAAAGCGAGATTATCAGTGTTAAAGTAAAAGAGCAGAAACACCACAAGGGTTTCTCTGCCATGCTGGTCTGCAAAAACTAAAGGAAAATGGAATTACCCCCAAATGTAATTGTCCCTTGAAGTAAATATCTCTTCTCTAGTATCCTTCCAAAATTCTATTTTCTGTGTCCAAAGACACAAATGCACCTATCACTTTCTCCTTAGTGCTCAGTATTCTCTTCATGCCTAGATGGTGCCTCGATCAAGATGCACAGAAAGCTGTCTCCCTGGATATTCCAGAAAAGTTCAGGAAGGGAAGCCGCCCTGCTGCTATGATTGTTCTCCCTGCTCTGAAGGGACCATCTCCACTCAGGAAGGTAGGAGAGGATCTTCGAGAAAATGGCCTTCGATGGAAGGATGGGGGTAATTTCTGAGCCAGGCTGAACATAATGTTTGTATGGAATGTCATTCCCAGAGAGGGCTCAGCTGTTGTTAGTCGGCAATGTCCTTCTAGCACCAGAAAATTTTACTTGCCCACTAGCTCACACGTGAAGAGTAAATCTGGATTTAATGGTTGCTGCTCTGCAGAACCCTGGTTTATGATTTTTCTACAGTCATACCTCATGTTACATCCACTTCATGTTAAGTTATTTCAGGTTACGTCCCGCGGCAACCCCAAAGTACCGGAAAGGGTTACTTCCGGGTTTCACCGCTTGTGCATGCTCAGAAGCGCAAAATGACATCACACGCATGCGCAGAAGCGGCAAATCGCAACCTTTGCGTGCGCAGACGCGCCGCTGCGGGTTGTGCTCTTTTCACGTTGCAAACGGGCCTCCGGAACGGATCCCGTTCACAACCAGAGGTACCACTGTACTGTTGTTTTCTCATTTCTTATATTGTCTTCTATTATACCACCCATCAGTCTAACTGACAGACAGGTAAAATATCTTGCAAATCAACCAATCAATAAAAATTTAAATCATAAGCAGCCTCAAGGATATCAGAAGACCCTTGCTTAAGGAGAGCAAAGCAGCCTGTTCTGAGAGGCCAGTAGGATTCCCATGGCAAGACCAGAAGCAGCATAGAAAGAACAGCCCCCCCCCAACCCCCATGTGATCTATAGCAACTGGTATACAAAGGCATTCAAAGGTCACCTCCCTGTTGCAGGGAGTACATGACAGTGAATCTGATACTGGGGGGTATTTTGATGGTTGAGGGAAAAGTGCACAAGACAGACAGGGCGCATTGGGTTCACCAAACCTGTGATCTCAGGAGGGTTATTGGTGAGCTACGGTGTCAAGTCAGCACTAGGGCCAGTGAGAGGACCTGACTATTACTCAGAGGTCTCCAACAGTTCAGGAATGGTGATGGTGATACAAAATAATACTGCCCCCAAGTTCCTCGGAGGAATCGTCAGATCCAAATGTAATATGTGATTTTTTAAAAAATATATATTCTAGCGTCACTATATAATAAAGTTGGGATTAATATACCTGCTTCTCAATACTGGAACATGACAAGAAGTTGCCTTTATACCGAGTCAACTCATTAAGCCAGCAAGCCTAAAAACTGGCCTAAAAATCCAGGGGTCCAGAATTTTTTTCCCCTGACCTTTCCACTATATCTTTATTTCCCAAGCGAAAATTAGCAGCTGGGAGCTGCTGACAAGTTATCAATCACCTAATGCAGTAGTGATTTCAGCTGATGTCACCCTTCAGAAGGGGCTGAACACTGCTCCAAAAACTCTGGTGTTTCAGGGTCCAAAAAGCAGCACAGCTGTATTTACCAGGAACTCTCCAACAGCCCCACACTAGTATTTGAACCTGTGGTTTCGGAAGGTTGAGTTAAGTCCGCTCACCCCTCTTGGTGCAGCAGCGTTGCGGGACGGCAGAGGCTTCACTGGAGCCCCGACAAGAGAACTTGAACTTTGGTGCCCTTCCTGATAGGCAGTGAGGGCATAAGCCCCCGCTGCCTATCAGGAACCGGATCCTAGCCTGCACCCTGCTTTGGCAAATGGGGATGCAGGCTGGGACTTGGGCAGTGCCAGGGGGCTTCCCTCGGATCCACAATAACACCACTGAAAAAGAGAAGTGGTTTCTATGGAATGGAAACCACTTCTGCCTCCTTGACCATTGCAATATATAAGCTGATGGGTGGGTGGTAGTGTACCTTACTTAAGGTACCAATTGTTCTTTCGAAGCCTCACTTTTACTCATGTGACAACTACAGAAATTGTGGTAACCTTAATAGAGACAGCTCTGAAGTATCTCACAAAGAGTGTGTTTCCAGCCACACTGCACAATATCTTTTTGGGGGACTAAGTCAGTGGACTGAGACTTATCAAGCAGTGAATGTTTGCTTCTCTCCTTTCCAACACAACAGTGTTCTTTCCTGATCTCTCCCATAGACCCACCTTTCCCCACAACTGAAACAGCATTCAGACCATTGTAGGCCTGTGACTGATATTAGGAGACTGAAGTGTGTTTTCCTCGCTGCAGATGCTGATGAATGCACCAAATGTCCAGAAGATCAGCATCCAAATGAGGACCGAGACCAATGTGCCCCCAAAGTAATAACCTTCCTGTCCTGTGAAGAATGTTTGGGGAGCCTCCTGGCTTCCCTTGCCCTCTTCTTATCCTTAGCCACATGTTTTGTGTTAGGAATCTTCATTAAATACAAGGAAACACCAATAGTCAAAGCCAACAATCGGGACCTCTCCTACATTCTCCTCATGTCTCTCCTGCTCTCCTTTTTGTCCTCCTTCCTCTTCATTGGGAAGCCGAGGAAAGGGACCTGCCTTCTCCGACAAACAGCCTTCAGCATCATCTTCTCAGTTGCTGTCTCTTCTATCTTGGCAAAAACCATCACTGTGGTTCTGGCTTTCCTGGCAACTAAGCCAGCAAACAGGGTGAGGAGATGGCTAGGGAAGTGTTTGGCCAACTCCATTGTCATTTCCTGTTCCAGTGTCCAAGTTATCATATGCAGCACCTGGCTGGGGATCTCTCCCCCTTTTCCAGAATCTGAGATGCACTCGCAGCCTGGAAAGATGATCTTGCAATGCAATGAAGGGTCTGTGGCCATGTTTTATGGTGCCCTTGGCTACATGGGCTTCCTGGCTGCCATCTGCTTCACAGTGGCTTTCCTAGCCAGGAAGCTGCCTGGGTCGTTCAATGAGGCCAAGCTGATCACCTTCAGTATGCTGGTCTTCTGCAGTGTTTGGGTGTCCTTTGTGCCCACTTACCTGAGCACCAAAGGGAAATACATGGTAGCTGTGCAGGTCTTTTCCATCTTGGCCTCCAGTGCTGGACTTCTGGGCTGCATCTTCGTTCCCAAATGCTACATTATTATACTAAGGCCTGATCTGAACATGAAGGAGCACCTGACAATAAAAAGCTAAATGAGACATTTCATCAAAGCTTGTTGTGGGGATCTTTAAGAAGAAATCTGGATCCTGGACACATTTGTGATGGAAAAGAGACAGAAAAAGATCTACTGGTAGATATCTGGACGATTTGCAGTAGACCTCAAAGAGTTTCTGACTCCCAGTTCTTCAGCAATGGCAACTGTGGAGACCAGGGGACCCCGTTATTTCTTTAAATCATTCCTGTACCAGGCTCTTGTATCTTGAGTTAAACTGCTCATTACTCATAGATGAATTTCAGAAGCTGCTTAAGATGTTGCAAACATAGCTGGCTAAGTATAAAATGAATATAGCTAAATTAGGAGAAAGGTAACATGAAACCTGCTACATCATGGAGATAGGTAAAACGTATGATGGGAATCTACAAAGTTGACACACATTTACCAAACAATAAAATAAACATTTTAGGCAAATGAGTCTTGAGGATATAAAGGGCTTCCTCCTGGGATTCTGGCGGCTCATCTGAGTTGGGTCTCCCCTCAATAAGAGGCCAGAACTGATCTAGCCTATCTCAGATACTGGCATTTTTTGTTTAATTTTTTTTTAATTAAATATTTTATTGAGTTACAAAAGTATATACTGTCGCGTCAGTGCCAGAGGAGAAAAAAACCTTAAACATGTAGCAGAATTTCCAAAAAATAGTCCAGAGGCAATTGTACTTCATCAGCAGAGCTTTACTGGTACTGAAGGCAAATGGGCATAAATGGTCACAAATCCAATACAATCAGGCACAGTCCATAAAAATCCAGTTGAAGCACTTACAATAAAACTTACAAAACTTAAAATAAGTCTAAACCTTAACACCACAGCATACAGAGATAGAACATTAGAACAAAGAGACAGAAAACAGAAAGTGAGTGAGAACCCAGGGTCTTACTATTATAGTCAACATGACCTTACAGAACAGATAACAGAACCAGTTTAAACAGCAGTAGAAGAAGAAGAGTTTGGATTTGATATCCCGCCTTTCACTCCCTTTAAGGAGTCTCAAAGCGGCTAACATTCTCCTTTCCCTTCCTCCCCCACAACAAACACTCTGTGAGGTGAGTGGGGCTGAGAGACTTCAAAGAAGTGTGACTGGCCCAAGGTCACCCAGCAGCTGCATGTGGAGGAGCGGGGAAGCGAACCCGGTTCACCAGATTACGAGACTACCACTCTTAACCACTACACCACACTGGCTCTCAGCTTCCCAGAGAAATAACCAATAATGAACCTTCTTCCTGCTTCTCTCACATAGAAATAAACCTTTTTTCACACAGAGAAGCTTCTTGAACCTTCTTGAACTAATCAGAACGGTAAAGATATCTGCACATCAGATTAATAATAATAATAATAATAATAATTTATTTATACCCCACCCATCTGTCTGGGTTTCCCCAGCCACTCTGGGTGGCTTTCAACAGAACATTATAAACAGAATAAAACTTCAAACGTTGAAACCTTCCCTAAATAGGGCTGTCTTCATATGTCTTCTAAATGTCAGATAGTTGTTTATTTCCTTGACATCTGATGGGAGGGTGTTCCATAGGGTGGGCGCCACCACCGAGAAGGCCCTCTGACTGGTTCCCTGGAACCTCTCTTCTCGCAGTGAGGGAACCAGCAGAAGGCCCTTGGCGCTGGATCTCAGTGTCCTGGCAGAGCGATGGGGGTGGAGACGCTCCTTCAGGTATACTGAGCCAAGGCCGTTTAGGGCTTTAAAGGTCAGCACCAACACTTTGAATTGTGCTCAGTAATGTACTACAAAATGCAAACTGATACATGGGCTGCAGTGGGTTTCGTTTGTGTGTGTGAGGGCAAGGGATTGTTGGGTCAAGTCAGCTGTAATAATCTCAGTGCAGGAAATGCCTACCATTCTTGGGTACGAAGTGCTCAGTCTCAGTTTCCCAGACAACACAAAGGCCAGCGATATCCGGTCCTTCCCCCCTTCCCCTTACGTAGCATTTCACCCTCTCCTCCCTCCTGCTGGTGGCTGCGATCTCTCATTCTCAGAGTCAGTCTCGCTCTCAGAGGCAGGCCCCTCTTAAGCGTCTGACCCTGCTAGATCCCTGACATCAGCCATATTGATTCATACGCTGTCAACCTTGAAGACAATAGAAGTTCAGTCTTATGAACTGCAGAGCAACCAGGACAGAACAGCCAAAATTTGTCTGAGTTTTGCACAGGGAAAGAGGGAGGAATGACTGTGTGATGGTTGCTGCTATTGGAACAGGATTGGCCCTTGTTAATACAAAATTACTAACATTTCTGTAACAGTCCTAGGCAGCAAATGTTGTCAATAAGAGAAGGCTGCACAGATTAGAAAGTGCGCCCTGCTGAAGTGGATTTTCCTCTCTAGGAAGTGGAGCTCATTGACCCAGAGGGAGGGGATGTGGCAGGAGATCCGCTTCACCCTCCTTGCAAAACAGAAATTCCCTTCTTAGCCGGCAAGCTCTATATTCCCGTGTATTTAGGGAGAAATTCATGGGTTCAATTCCCCGCAGAGGCAGCGAAAGACAGACCCCCCCCCATTTCTAAAAAGCCTTGTCCTGGGAAGGGGTTTAGAACAGTAACTTAAGACAACCCTAAATGGTGATCCAGTGTCATTTCAATGGGTACCTTTTGTAAAAAGTGGGAGCTGATGGAGAAAGTTAGGCTTTATTATGGGGGGTGCAGCTCAGTGGTAGATCAGTTGCTTTGCATGCAGAATGTCTCGGATTCCCATTTTCACGTTGGGGGGGGGGTGTACCGTGGTCCATGTCTTCTGGGGAAGAGCTTTTTATCTGACCTCCAAAATCTCTAAACCATCTATCTGTCCTTATTCAGCACTTGCCTTATTATAACTAGATTTCACCCCAAATTCTGCACTTCAGTCTAAAGAATTAATTTCCTTTCTGTTCACAGCAGCTAGACTACAGTTATTGCGAAATGATGGAAAAATTTATAAAATATTAACCGCGTTATATAATTTATAAAATATTAACAATGTAGGATTGTTTAAGGATTACTTTCCAGTCTTTCTGTGTTTTCATTGTTCCTTTGTTGCAATTATAAAAATGGGCTTTATGCTGTTCTTATAGCAGGGAATTGGACTAGAAGACCTTTGGAGTCCCTTTCAACTCTACAGTTCTAGGATTCCAGAGCCAATCCTACTTCCTAAACACCACTGTCGTGCTCCTCTTTTCACAACTTTCCATTCCCAATTCTCTCTGCAAAGACAAAATATCAATGGACTCTCAGCACATGCTCACTCACAATGAGCACTCCAGAGTCAAATTCTACACATCCCTAACAGTACATTATCTCTTTCACTACACTTACTATTATGAGACATTTTCATTGGTTTAATACATATACGTACAACTTTCAACACAAACACCAGAACATCAAATACACTCCATGCATTTACGATGGATTTTTCCCTATATGAGTTTGTTGATGAGGGACAAAGTGAACTCTGCAGGGAAAACTTAGCACACTCCATACATCTAAATGGGTTCTCCCCTGTGAGAGTCTGTATTAGACCAGGTGTGATTGTCTAGCAAAGATTTGCCGAGTAAGGGGCAGAGTCCTAAGCAGGATCCTCAGAGGGTGGGGATGTATGAAGTGGTGGAGCAAATTAACCCTGTGTTGTTCAAGCTTCAACTACCTGCATCCATGAAGATACGCCCTGTCTTTCATTTGTCCTTGTCTCCCGTGATGCCTTTGCACCAGTATCAACCGCCAAAAGAGTTGCCACCTCCTCCTATAATGGTAGAGGGGGAACCTGAATATGAGGTGCCGCAACTGCTGGACTCTCGCTGGAGCAGGAGGAGATTGCAGTATCTAGTGTCTTGGAAGGGGTACGGGGATGAGGAAAATCCATCGGAGGACTCCGGGAACGTACAAACCCCTAGGTTGCCGGTGGAGTTTCACCGCAGGTTCACCAACAAACCCAAACCAAGAGGGTGGCAGGAAGAGTATGAGGTGTGGGAAGAAGATGAAGAGAGTGAGGTAGGTTGGGGATTGGAAGTACAGGAAAACCCACAAGGGGGAGGTTACTGGGAAGAGAGTGAGAATGAATGGTGGGGAGGCTTTGGCAGCGCCCCTCACAAGGAGGGGAGCAGGGAGAGGACCTTGGGGGGGTGTCATGAATGAGCCAGTGTGCAGGGAAGGTTTGCAGACAGCTCCCAGTGAAGGAAGTAGCCAGGAAGAGAGAGAGTTAACTGCCAGACAGGATGAGCATAGCCTAGTGCCAACTCCCCCACCCTTAGGAATGGAAATTGATAAGAGAATGACGGAGGGCAAGCTGCTAACACTTTCGAAAAGCAAAGCGCAAAGAGCGAAGAGACAGTCCCTCAGAGAATAAGGAGGAGGAGAGAGCTGACCCTCTTAGTCCCAGGTCTCAGCAAATGGGAGGGCTACAAGATAGGAGGCAGGGCAAAAGACGTCAGAGGAAAAAGTTCAGTTACTTAAGGTCTTGTAGGAAGCAGACTTTAGAAGGGTCATCATGATTAATCATGGCGATGGCCATGTTAGAGCCATCCAGAGTTATCTGTTCGTTGTGACAATAAATTATCCTTTAATGAAATATGCTCACTGTGTTATCAAGCCAGGAACTGGACTCCTGACACCCCGGGTATCAGATCAAGTTCCCAACACCTTAAGTACCCACCACCTAAAGACTAATAAAACTATATATGCATATCCTTGCCTTCTGGCCTTCCTGAGTATGGGCTGTGGGAACACGTGGCCTCAGGAAACCCATCAATGGATGTTCATTCTTCCCCTCAAGGGAGGGGTGCTCTGTACTTGACTGTATATCCCAAGGATTCTGGAGGAGGGTGGTATCCAAGGTGAGTATGTGACCTGTCACTTAGAGGATTATGGAGGAAGGCAAAGCCCAGTCCGCCTTTCCTTTTGAAGCAAAATGTCATTGAAATGGGGAGAATTGGTTATGGCATTGCTTTTATGTGATTTTTCAAAGGTTAGTAGTCCATCAGCACTGTCAAGTACAAGGGGATACAATTTTGACACTTTCTTGAAACAATGCAACAGGTTTTGCCAATCAAAACCAGAAGGGGTAGAATTTATAAGCTTTCTTCATTATCTGCACAGCAGGGGGTGTTCAGTTAACAGTGCAAAGGCTGAGCTGAAGCGTTCCCTGCTTTCAACAATAGGGATCGCTTTTTGGTAGTACCTGATAGGTTAGCTGTCACACTTTAGAGCTCCCTATTGGTGGCTCTTAGGTAATTCACAAAATACACAGTCCATTCATAAAACAGTGTTCATTCATAAAGCAGTAACATAAATCTCAATTGGTACATACTGGGTGTATATTTTAGCAGTTGAACGTACAGGTTTATGGCCATGCTGTTGTGGATTTATGGGGTTTTCATTGCTGGGAAGGGGCAGAGCTCAGATGGCAGCAGCAAACTTGGGAGAAGACGCCGAGGTCTGAGCTCCGCAGTGATTTACATGTTGCAGCAATAAATCTGAGATAATTACTGCCAGAGATGTCTCGCTTCTGTAGGAGAAACTCAAGCCATTACACTGCTGCTCTTATAACAGGGAATTGGACTAGAAGACCCTTGCAGTCCCTTTAAACTCTACCGTTCTAGGATTCCAGAGCCAATCCTGCTTCCTAAACACCACTGGCATGCTCCACTTTTCACAACTCTCCATTCCCAACTTTGCCAAAGACCATGTTCACTCACAATGAGCATTCCAGTGTCGCATTTTGCACAACCCTAACAGTACATTGTATCTTTCATTATACTTATGATTATGAGATATTACCTTCATTGCTTTAATACATATATGTTCAATATTTCATACAAACACCAGAACATAAAACATACTTCATGCATTTACAATGGATTTTCCAAATAAGAGAGACAAAATGAATTCTGTGGGGAAAACCTGGCACACTCCATAAAACTGAATGGGTTCTTCCCTATGAGAGTCTGTAGCTATTAATTAAGAACTCCATTATAATTGAAAAACTTTCCACACTCCTCTAACATTTAAACCATTGCTTCCCTGTGAGATTGCTGATGTTTTCTAAGAGTTACGCTCTTACTGAAGCACTTTCCACACTCCCAACATTTATATGGTTTCTCCCTTGTATGAGTTCGTTGATGTATTCTCAAATGTACACTTTGATTGAAACTCTTTCCGCACTCCAAACATTCATATGGTTTCTCCCCTGTGTGAGTTCGAAGATGTATAGTAAGGTATGAACGCTGACTGAAGCTCTTGCCACATTCCATACATCTAAATGGTTTCTCCCCTGTGTGAGTTCGTAGATGTCTTGTCAGTGTTCCACCTTCACTGAAACCCATCCCACAATCCATACATTTAAATGGTTTCTCCCCTGTGTGAGTTCGCTGATGTACAATAAGGTTTGCATTCTGATTGAAGCTCTTTCCGCACTCCATACATTTATATGGTTTCTCTCCTGTGTGAGTTCGTTGATGTATAGTAAGGCTTGCACTACGACTGAAGCTCTTTCCGCACTCCATACATTTAAATGGTTTCTCCCCTGTGTGACTTTGTTGATGTCTTGTAAGATTTCCACTCTCACTGAAGCTCTTTCCGTACTCCATGCATTTAAAGGGTTTCTCTCCTGTATGAGTTTGTAGTTGTGTGCTAAGGTGTTCACTCATGCTGAAGTACTTTACAGATAGCCCGTCAAAATTCTGGTTGTCTTCTCCATCACCTGGTTGAAAGTGGGAGAGAAAGAGAATATTGTTAGGTATTCAAGAAAAACAACAAGAGAACTTAACACTCAGCAAGACCAATCAGCACCTTCTCCTATTCGAACACCTCCAGCATTCCTCCCTCTCCCATGTACCACATTTTTAGGAAAAGAAAGGAAATCTGAAAATAATCTCCAGAACCCTTAGTATCCAGTTTTACCTTCAACTCACATGTAACACTGAATACCAAGAGAAACCTTCTGTGCTGATTTGAGGCATCTATGGCGCTCCAGTTGTGGCCGGAATTTAAGAACCATCAACCCAATAAAAGAAGTCCAATGACCAGGGATGATGGGAGTTGTAGTGCAGCAACCTCTGGAGGGACACACTTTCTCCATCTTACCCCTCCTGTGAAAATGCTACGCCTCTGTATTCAGTTTTCTCCTTCCTCCCTGATCTGTAATATCTCGCAGATACATTCCAGGAAACTGTTCACATCACCTAAACCTGCACCAGGATGCTGTAAAAGATGGGCCCTTGTTCTGATCCAAAAAGGCTCTTTTTATATTCGTACACACTGAAAGGAGACATAGAAAGGTACAGTCTCACAGCAAAGTGGAAATATGTACCTCTCAATTGGTCCAGGACAACATACCTTTATTTTTCTGTTCCAAGTGAGAAGATGAGCTCAGACTTGAATACAGTGGTACCTCGGGTTACAAA
The DNA here is from genome assembly GCF_964270895.1 of Podarcis filfolensis. Lineage (NCBI taxonomy): Eukaryota > Metazoa > Chordata > Lepidosauria > Squamata > Lacertidae > Podarcis > Podarcis filfolensis. The sequence continues at coordinate 2,761,535 of NC_139605.1, read as the reverse complement.
AGCTTCGGGTTACAAACTCCGCTAACCCGGAAGTAGTTGCTCTGGGTTGCAAACTTTGCCCCAGGATGAGAACGGAAATCATGTGGCAGCGGCGCGGGAGGCCCCATTAGCGAAAACGCGCCTCAGGTTAAGAACGGACCTCCGGAACAAATTAAGTTCGTAACCCAAGGTACCGCTGTATGAATGTCTCTGCTACGAGGAATTAGTAAAACAGAAGTGCTGTTTATGTCATATGTGACTGTAAAAATATTGAAAAAGATTAATCTTGTGAAGCAAAGACAGCATAGTATCTGGTGGCCCATTAAAAGCTAATAAATGACGTAGACAAGGAAGGCTCATGCCACCATTATTTGTATGGTGTCTCTTTGTATATTATACATAGAGAGGTTTTTTGCGAATTCATACCACATTATCAGCTTATGAAGAGTTACCTACTGACAAAAGTACAGTGTTGCTATAAAGTACAATCTTCAACATCAACTTTGGTATGCTAGTCATATTGTTCAGATGCCTGATTATTGTCTTTCAAAGAAACCACTCTATTCCCAATTTAAGAATAGAAATTGATATACCGGTGCACAACAAAAGAGGCTTAAAGACGGTCTCAAGGCAAATCTTAAAAATGCAGTATAAGCACAGAAAATTGGGAAACACTGGTTTGTGAGTGCTCCCTCACTGCAAAATGTGAGGTTACAGGGAAACAGGTAGGGCCTTCTTGGTAGCGGCGCCTGCCCTGTCGAACGCCCTCCCATCAGATGTCAAGGAAATAAACAGCTATCTAACTTTTAGAAGACATCTGAAGGCAGCCCTGTTTAGGGAAGTTTTTAATGTTTCATTCTATTTTTAAAAAATTATTGGGAGCTGCCCAGAGTGGCTGAGGTAACCCAGCCAGATGGCCGGGGTAGAAATTATAAATTGTTGTTGTTGTTGTTGTTGTTGTTGTTGTTGTTGTTATCCAATTGGAGAATAACCTTTACCAAAGGCGTCATGGACTTTGAAGAAGCACAAACTCAGGATGAAAGGGAGAAACAAGCTAAGAGGAAAGCACATTTGGCAAAGGCTCACTGTAATTAACTCCTGCCTGGAAACCTATGTCCCTACTGTGGAAGGATGTGTGGATCCAGAATTGGACTCTACAGTCACTTATGGACACACAATGGTCTTAATGACCATGTTCATGGAAGACAATCTTATTCGGCTACGAGGCTTCGCCAAAGAGGAAGACAAGGCATGAATAAATGGCTCAAACAGTAGTTTTGCAACTTCAACGTCAAACAGCCAGGAGGAATAAAAATGTGTCCTTACCTAGAGAGGCCACCATGTCATAATTCTCCTGCATGACTTCCTTGTGCAAAGCTCTTTGGCCAGGATCCAGCAGAGCCCACTCCTCCTCCGTGAAAAACACAGCCACCTCCACAAAGGTCAAGAGGGCCTGGAAGAAGAAGAAAACAGAGCTTCTCTTAGATCCCCATCATCCCCACTCAACACATATGGAGGCTGGGTGGTCCCATCTGTGCCGCTCTTCTCTCCTATCCGATTCCCCAAAGCTCTTTCCTTACCTGAGTAAGCTGCCTGACTCCTCTTTCCTCTCCACCAGAGGCCATTGCACTGCCTGTAGGAGATTCGGAGGAGGCGTAAAACTGGCCACTTCCGGGACTGTCCCAGTTGTACTTCAAAGAAAGGAGATGCGCTTCTTTCTTCCCAACTCTGTGAGATAGGACAGGGTGAAAAATAACCAGGGGGTCAAAACTGGTCCCTCATGAGCACAGACCTGAACCTGCCTGATTAGTTTTAAATCCCGCCACACATTTACCCGTTTTCTTTGCTTAGCAGGAGGGAAACCGGTCAGGTGTTTTTTCCAAGCTCCAGGCGTTTTTCCAAGCTCCAGGCAATCTAAAATGTGCCTCTTCCCTCCACTTCAGGGGCACATAAACAGGACAGCAAACCCTCCCCCATTGTCCCCCACTCTGCCGAAATGGGGGGGTCACCCCCTTCCCAAGAAGCAAATACTTGTTTCCTTTAGTCTCCTTCTCACAATCAGCCGCTGCCTTTTCACATCATATCTTCCCCCATGGAGCCGGCTCTACCAGGAGCCCCACTGAGGCAGGGGCTTCAGCAGCGATTTTGGAGGGGGGCAGGTCAGGGTCCTGGAGAAGCTCACCCCTCCCCTCCCCTCCCGACTGGCTCCCTGACGCAGGAGGCAGAGCCTGGGGGGAGCGATGGGGGGGCAGGAGTGAGAAGGGAGATGGAGGGTGTTAAACAGAGAGGAGCATCACTAGGCGGAATGGGGCTGCCCCCCCCTTTGAACGGAGAAGGACTGACTTCTGAGTCAACATGCACAGGTGGGGCTGCAAATCCCTTTGTAATTAAGTTCCACTGGGGGGGGCACCATGGGAGCCTGGCTTGATCTCTGCACTTCAAAAAGGATTTAGCAATGCAAACCATGTTGGGGGAGGGGGAAGCCACAGGATGTCCTGCATCCACCCCACCCCCACTGATTCCCACAGGGAAAGGACGGATCCCCTCCTTGCTTTCCTTTCTACCCCCCCCCCCGCAATCCTCCCGCCTCCTTTCCCAGCTGCCCTGTTTGTAGATTCAGGGAGAGGCAAAGCAAATCCTTCTCCCACCCCCCTCCCCAAATAACCCCCAAATATGCGGCACCTCTTTCTCCTCTTCTCCAAGTCCGCTTCTCCTCCGGGAAAGAAGACGGAGACCCCTCCCCTACAAATAGCCTCCCCCCACCCCGCAAAAAAGGAAAACAAATTTCCTGCCTCTCTAGGAAGCGGAGCTCATTGACCCAGAGGGAGGGGGAGGGGCAGGAGATCCGCCTCCCGCTTCATGAAAACAGAAATTCACTTCACAGCAACCGAGCTCTATATTTCTGTTTATTTAATGAGAAATTCTTGGGTTCAATTCCCCGCAGAGGCAGCGAAAAACGGACCCCCCCCCCGCATTTATGAAAAGCCTCCCCCTGGGAAGGGATTTAGAAGAGTAACTTAAGACAACACTAAGGGCTTGTCCAGTGTCATTACAATGTGTTCCTTTTGTAAAAAGAGGGAGCTGATGGAGAAAGTTAGGCTTTGTTATGGGGGGGGGTGCAGCTCAGTGGTAGATCAGTTGCTTTGCATGCAGAAGGTCTCGGATTCCCATTTTCACGTTTGGTGGGGGTGTACCATGGTCCATGTCTTCTGGGGAAGAGCTTTTTATCTGACCTCCAAAATCTCTCAACCATCTATCTGTCCTAATTCAGCACTTACCTTATTATAATCGTATTTGACCCCATATTCTACGCTTCAGTCTAAAGAATTAATTTCCTTTCTGTTCACAGCAGCTAGACTACAGTTATTGCGAAACGATGGAAGGAAAGCTCTAAAAGAGCAATAGAGGCTTGGATCAATAACATCTGGATCATTGCTCTGTCAGAACACCTCACATACCATTGGTGTCTAATCAAAGGTATCTCCAAAAAAGACGCCTTTGACACAATCTGGTCTCCCTTTTTCTCCCTTGATTGAAGAACAACAGGATATTTTAATGCCGCCACCACCATCATCACAGAGGTACTTGTGGAGAAGATTATAATGATTGGAAATGTCTAGCCAAGCAGATCAGTAGTTGGGTTCCTATTGAGGGTACTGGGGGAGCCAACATGACCGTGATGTGGGATTGAGGACTGGAGTGATCGTTCTGTGATATTATGGCAATGGACAAAGCTGTATTTACTTTGAATAAATAAATAAATATTGTTGTTTTTTAAAAGGTCTCAAATTCAATGCTTTGCATGCAGAAGGTGGTCCCAGGTGAAATCCTCGTCAGGCAGAGAGACCCTGTTGGCATCCGTCTGTCTCGGGAGGCGATGGAGGAGGGGGCCTTTGGGGGTGAAGTCCAACTGTGGGCATCTTGCAGCACCTGCTGTGGCTGCTTCATGTCAGGGGCAAATGCTCAATGCCAGCAGAGAGAGGAGCAGATGAACTCTGCTTTCAGCCTCCTATACTGCCTGCTCTTTCTATGGATTTCTGAAAGATGGGCCAGTTATGGGGGCAGAGATTCGTCGCTCCACAGGGAAATGGCTCTCCTGAAACCACTGGCAATGCACATATACTGGTTGTCCGCCTCAGCACCTCCTTTATTCTGGCTGCCACCAGAGATTTTATCCCCTTTGTCGTTAATGTAGCCATGAATGAGAAGGTATCGTAAAATCAATGAATTTATAAAATATAAACAATGTAGGACGGGTTAAAAATTACCATGTGCACATAAGACGATGGTTTCAGTCTTTCTGTGTTTTCATTGTTCACTTATTGCAATCATAAAAAATGGGTTTAATGCTGCTGTTCTTACAAGACAGAGTTGGACTAGCAGACCCTTGGAGTCCCTTTCTACTCTACAGTGGTACCTCGGGTTACAAACACTTTGGGTTACAGACTCCTCTAGCCCGGAAGAAGTACCTCGGGTTAAGAACTTTACCTCCGGATGAGAACAGAAATCATGCACCGGCGGTGTGGCGGCAGTGGGAAGCCCCATTAGCTAAAGTGGTGCCTCAGGTTAAGAACAGTTTCAGGTTAAGAACGGACCTCTGGAACGAATTAAGTACATAACCAGAGGTACTACTGTACAGTACTATGATTCTAGAGCCCATCCTGCTTCCTAAACACCACTGTCGTGTTCCACTTTTCACAACTCTCCATTCCTAACTGTCTGCCAAAGACCAAATAGTAACAAACTCTCAGCACATGTTCACTCACAATGAGCACTCCAGTGATAGTCTATACATCCCTTACAGTACATTATCTCTTTCATTATACTATTATGAGACATTACCTTCATAGCTTTAATACATATATGTACAACTTCCCATACAAACACCAGAACATCAAATACACTCCATAAATTTACAATTGATTTTTCCCTATATGTTGTAGTTCTTGTTTAGTCGTTTAGTCGTGTCCAACTCTTCGGGACCCCATGGACCAGAGCACGCCAGGCACTCCTGTCTTCCACTGCCTCCCACAGTCTGGTCAAACTCATGCTGGTAGCTTCGAGAACACTGTCCAGACATCTCATCCTCTGTCGTCCCCTTCTCCTTGTGCCCTCCATCCTTCCCAACATCAGGGTCTTTTCCAGGGAGTCTTGTCTTCTCATGAGGTGGCCAAAGTATTGGAGCCTCAGCTTCAGGATCTGTCCTCCCAATGAGCACTCAGAGCTGATTTCCTGCAGAATGGATAGGTTTGATCTTCTTGCAGTCCATGGGACTCTCAAGAGTCTCCTCCAGACCATAATTCAAAAGCATCAATTCTTCGGCGATCAGCCTTCTTTATGGTCCAGCTCTCATTTCCATATATCACTACTGGAAAAATCATAGCTTTAACTATATGGACCTTTATCAGCAAGGTGATGTCTCTGCTTTCTGTTGATATGAGGGACAAAGTGAACTCTGTGGAAAACGCTTGGCACAATCCATACATCTAATTGGGTTCTCCCCTGTGAGAGTCCATAGGTGTTTATTAAGAACTCTGTTATAACTGAATCACTTTCCACACTCCATTCATTTAAATGGTTTCTCACCTGTGTAAGATGGTTGATGCATTGTAAGTTTTCCATTTTCACTGAAGTTCTTTCCACACTCCAAATATTTACAGGGTTTCTCCTGTGTGAGTTTGTAGATGTCTTATAAGACCTCCACTGTGACTGAAGCACTTCCCACAATCCATACATATAAATGGTTTCTCACCCGTGTGAGTTCGTTGATGTATGGTAAGATTACCGCTTTCACTGAAGCACTTCCCACACTCCATACATCTAAATGGCTTCTCCCCTGTATGAGTTCGTTGATGTAGAGTAAGGCGTCCCTTCCGACTGAAGCTCTGCCCACACTCTGTACATTTAAAGGGTTTCTCCCCTGTGTGAATTCGTAGATGTGTTGTAAGAGTTCTATTCCGACTGAAGCTCTGCCCACACTCCATACATTTAAAGGGTTTCTCGCCTGTGTGAATTCGTAGATGTGTTGTTAGAGTTCCATTCTGACTGAAGCTCTGCCCACACTCCAAACATTTCAGTGGTTTTTCCCCTGTATGAGTTCTTTGATGTATAATAAGTTTTCCATTTTCACGGAAGCTCTTTCCACACTCCATACACTTAAATGGTTTCTCACCCGTGTGAGTACGTTGATGTACAGTAAGATTACCGCTTTCACTGAAGCACTTCCCACACGCCATACATCTAAATGGTTTCTCCCCTGTGTGAATTCGTAGATGTGCAGTAAGATTTCCACTTTTACTGAAGCTCTTTCCACACTCCATACATTTAAAGGACTTTTTCTCTGTGTTAGTTTGTGGATGTGTGCTAAGGTGTTCACTCACACAGAAGTTCTTCACAGATGGCCCCTCAGAATTCTGATTGCCTTCTCCATCACCTGGTTTAAAGTGGGGAAGGGGGAGAGAAAATATTGTTAGGTATTGAAGGAAGAGAACAAGAGAACTTAACACACAACAATACCAATCAGCACTTTCTCTTATTCCAACACCCCCAACAATCTCCCCTCTCCTATGTAGCACATTTTTAGGAAAGGAAATAATCCCAGAAAATACAGTGGTACCTCGGGTTACGAACCTAATTCGTTTCGGTGGTCCGTTCTTAACCCGAACCGTTCTTAACCTGAGGTGTGCTTTCGCTAATGGGACCTCCTGCGCTGCCGGCGCACGTTCTCATTATGGGGCAAAGTTCGTAACCCGAGGTACTACTTCCGGGTTAATGGAGTTTGTAACCTGAAGCATTTGTAACTTGAAGTGTTTGTAGCCCGAGGTACCACTCTAATAATAATAATAAGAAGAAGAAGAAGAATATAAAGCACAAATAAAAGATCAGCCTCCTTCACACAGCACATAGTTTAACTAGGGAACTCGATCCCACAGGGAGCAATGATGGCCCAAATACATGGAGGAGAAGTCTATTGCCGGCCACTCGCTGTGATGGCTCTGCAATGCCTCCACACTCAGAAGCAGCAATGTCCCTAAATACTGGAAACTACAGGAGGCAAGAGTGCTCTTGTGTTCAAATCCTGCTTGCTGGTTTCCCACCCAGAGGCATCTGGCTTTGCCAGTGGGAGAACAGGATGCTGGACTAGATGGGCCACTCAGCTGATCCAGCAGGCTATGCCTAGGTTGCTCCTTCATGGCATGAATAAATGGCTCAAACAGGAGATTCACACCTTCAACGTGTATCAGTCAAGAGGGATAAAAATGCATCCTTATTTATAGAAAAGAAATAATTGTGCCGTTTAAAAAATGTAAAGTATCTAAGAGAGTTTGGAAATGTGGGGACAAGGTTTTCTTTACGATTTGCAGAGTTCTAACTGTTGCTATAAAAGAGACTGATTAATTTGTTGTAGTTTTGCTTCTGCATTTTATTATCTTTTATATGGATATGGTAGTTTTCTGAATTTTGCTTTTTATCCACCTGGAGATCTTTAGCCGAAGGATGGGATACAAATGGCGTAAATAAAATAAACATAATGAACTATGTAAGAGCAAACAGGAGGAAAAATCACCTTGTTTTAGTTCTTATTTATTAAAGTTTAACTTACCTTACATCTTTCATTATCTTATAATGGAAACTATATTGAGGTTTAGTCAATATGCAAATGTATTTAAATTTAATTGATTGATTAAAATAAATTGAGTAAAAAATGTGCAAAATAAATAAATAAAAATGCATCCTTACCCAGAGAGGCCACCATCTCATCATTCTCCTCCATGACTTCCTTGTGCAGAGTTCTTTGGCCTGGATAATAATAATAATAATAATAATAGTAATAATAATAATTTATTATTTATTATTTATACCCCACCTATCTGGCTGGGTTTCCCCAGCCACTCTGGGCAGCTTGCAACAAATCACTAAAATACAATAACCTATTAAACATTAAAAGCTTCCCTAAACAGGGCTGCCTTCAGATGTCTTCTAAAAGTTTGGTAGTTATTTTTCTATTTGACATCTGATGGGAGGGCGTTCCACAGGGTGGGTGCCACTACCGAGAAGGCCCTCTGCCTGGTTCCCTGTAACTTGGCTTCTTGCAGTGAGGGAACCGCCAGAAGGCCCTCAGTGCTGGACCTAAGTGTCCGGGATCCACTCCTCCTCTGTGAAAAACACGACCACCTCCTCAAGGTTCAATAGGGCCTGGAAGAAGAAGAAGAAGAAGAAGAAGAAGAAGAAGAAGAAGAGGAGGAGGAGGAGGAGGAGGAGGAGGAGGAAGAAGAAGAAGAAGAAAACAACAGAGCTTCTCTTAGATCCCCATCATCCCCACTCAACACAGAGGGAGGCTGGGTGGTCCCATCTGTGCCTCTTCCCTCCTCCCTGCTCCCGTTGCTCTTTCCCTACCTGAGGAAGCTGCCTGGCTCCTCTTTCCATTCCACCTTTAAATACAAGATGGTCCAAACGGTGCCTCTGAGGCCAATTGCGGCTGCCTTTAGGAGATTCTGATGAGGCGTAAAACTGGCCACTTCCGGGACTTTCCCAGTTATACTTCAAAGCAAGGAGATGCGCTTTTATCTTCCCAATTCTGTGTGGTAGATCAGGGTGATAAATAAACAGGGGGTCAAAACTGGTCCCTCATGAGCACAGACCTCAACCGCTCATGAAAGGAAAGCGAGGGAGGGGGGGCCAGGAGCGGTTGAGAGCCGTGACTCTGTGGGCCGAAGCCTTGAGCTGCCTACTGTCAGCAGGAGACTCCCAACTAAAAATATTCAAGCTGAAATAAAAGGGTAAGAAGAATTCTGCATCTTCTACCATTTTGATTGAAGAAAGAAATATAATCAGATTAGATTTAATTAGACTGAATTTGGCGATACACAAAGGGTTAAAACAGGAGGTCCACCCTTCGCTTTCCGGGTAAATTACGTTACATGGAGAAAAGTTGCAAGTAGGAGAACTTATTTTACTAAAAAATGCCTATGGACACATGCCTGCTGATGGACCACCAAAATCCATTCTTTACTGATTGTCAATATCAGGTGATTTTAAAAGTGGCTACGGTGCTGTGTTGAGAGACAGAAAAGGGAAGGTGGTGCCAGACTCCTGGGAGCGTCAGGGAGCCCTAACACCACTGTATCAAACTTTTTGCAGAAGAGACTTGGATTAAGATATATGAAGTACTCTGCTGAGGATTATAAAATTTCCTGTTGGGAGGAATAAAAGAAGGAAGAAGCTTGGAGTTGGCTCAACAAACACAACTGAGAACAGTTTGCAAGTGACTTTGTACCCCACTCTGAGACATTTTGGAAAAGCGGACAAGCGGTTTTAATACGCTTTCACTGGGAAAGTACTGGATCTCCCTGGTGTTTACTGGGAAACTGTACTGAATGGCCTTGGACATAATCAGGACTGATAGAGGAAACTGGCTGTTCTGAAAACAATGGAAGGTTAGCCAGAGATGAGCTCAGATGCTGAAACTATGGCATTTTTGTATCAATAGAAAAGAGAATTTATGGAACGTATGGCCAAGATATCAGAGACCATCAGTACCATATTGGATCAATATAACAACACGGCGGAAGAACCAGAAACAAGAAGAATAGACGCAGGGGAGACTCTTGGGCAAAGACAGGTGGGAAAGTTTGAAGGGCAGCACACACAGAAAACATTTGAGGAAGTATTGGTAAAATCACCAATGTTAAGATAAGAGGAGGTAAAATTGGAAATGGTCCTAATTGTTAGCAGCTTCTTGGGGAGCTTTAAAGATGAGTACAGACAGGAAATAGTTACGAGAAATTTGGGTGAAATCACAACTGTGGAGACAGAGAGAAATTTGGAAGGAAGGAGGGCTCAAATTGGGATTTGTCCTAATGGGAAGCCTCTTCCGGAGGAGATTTAAATATGCCAAAGTAAGAAAAAAGAATGGGTAACAGTCTGGCAAATTGGGACATCAGCAAACATGGATTAAATGCTTGCAAAAAGCAACAATAAGGATCATTTTAAAGGGGGAAATAGTCTGTAAGCATAGATGCGTAATATATAAAGCGACCTGACTGTTTAAAATACCTGTGCAATGCACGGCAAGTTTAATTTTTCAGTAGTTGGGAATTTGTGTAAAGGGATCTGTAATATAAGATGATTTGGTTTATTTAAAAAACCAGAAGAGGGTGTGGAGGGAAGTCTGGAGATTGGGGTGGGTGGGTAAAAATGTCTTCTTTTTGGTTATTTTTCAATGTTAATGAGAAATGTGCGGGGTAATCTGGTATTGATACAATGTGGCATATATTGGGAGTTTGGTACAGTGGTACTTCGGATTAAGTACTTAATTCGTTCCAGAGGTCCATTCTTAACCTGAAACTGTTCTTAACCTGAAGCACCACTTTAGCTAATGGGGCCCCCTGCTGCCACTGCACCGCTGTTGCACGATTTCTGTTCTCATCCTGAAGCAAAGTTCTTAACCCGAGGTACTATTTCTGGGTTAGTGAAGTGTGTAACCTGAAGCGTATGTAACCTGAAGCGTATGTAACCTGAGGTACCACTGTACTTGAAAACTAATAAAAATTATTTAACAAAAAAACCAAAAGAAGGAAAAACGAAAAACAAAACTGGCCCCTCATGGGCACAGACCTGAAGCTGCCTGATTAGTTTTAAATCCCGTCACTCATGCACCCATTTTTCAAGCTCCAGGAAAACCAAAATGTGCCTCTTCCCTCCACTTCAGGGGCACATAAACAGGACAGCAAACCCTCCCCCATTGTTCCCCACTCTGCCAACATGGGGGAGGGGGCTCCCCCTTCCCAATAAGCAAATTCTTGTTTCTTTTTGCTTCCTTCTTATATCAGCCTCTTTCTTACTAAGGAACCTGCGGAGGCTGATTTCCCTTGACATTGTCCATCTCTCACCCCCCACCCATTTCGAAATCTCCTTCCTCTCTCCCAGAGATGGAAGCTGTTAAACAGAGAGGAGCATCTCTAGGTGGAATGGGACTACCACCCCTTTGAATGGATTGGGGGCCCTTTAAATGTCCTGCTGTCCTTTGTCAACAACAAATTGCCACTGTTTTTTGTGTTGGATATATGCTATGTGGAGGGATGCGGGTGGCACTGTGGGTAAAACCTCAGTGCCTAGGACTTGCCGATCGTATGGTCAGCGGTTCGAATCCCCGCGGCGGGGTGAGCTCCCGTCTTTCGGTCCCAGCTCCTGCCCACCTAGCAGTTCGAAAGCACCCCTAAGTGCAAGTAGATAAATAGGTACCGCTTTATAGCGGGAAGGTAAACGGCGTTTCCGTGTGCTGCGCTGCTGCTGGCTTGCCGGAGCAGCTTCGTCACACTGGCCACGTGACCCGGAACTGTCTGCGGACTCTTAAGTGAGATGGGCGCACAACCCTAGAGTCGGACACGACTGGCCCGTACGGGGTACCTTTACCTTTACCTTATATGCTATGTGGTAATTTATGGACCTATTAGGAATCTAAAGCCATTTGCATTTGTTGCCATGCAACCAGTGCATGCAGAATGCAGACACCCTATATATAGAAATGAGCAAACCAGTGATATTTTAGGGCGCAGGCAAGCAGGTGGGGCTCATTACATCATAGGAGCCTACACAACACAACACACTGTTGCTGTATGTAGGTTTTATTTTATTTGTTTTTTATCTTATATTTTGGAAACGTACCATCAGTTGTTTTTTTCCTTTTGGGGGGCCACAAGAGAGCGAGGCCCCTAAGCTATAGCTTGTTTAGCTTATATGTAAATCCAGCACTGAGGGTGGGGCTGTAAATCCCTTTGTGGTTAGGGTGCACTGGGGGGGGGACCCTTTTCTGGTTTGGCTCCAGTGTCTTTGCCCCCCCCCCCCACAGTCCCCCCACTATGGGAGCCTGGCTTGATCTCTGCGCTTCAAAAAGCATCTTGCAATGCAAACCCTGCTGAGGGAGGGGGAACCCACTTTGCAACAGGACGGCCTTTATCACGCCCCCCCCCACTTATTCCCACAGGGAAAGAGCGGAGCCCCTCCCTGCTTTCCTTTCTACCCCCCCCCCCATCCTCCCTCCTTCTTTCCCAGCTGCCCTGTTTGAAGTTTCAGGAAGAGGTAAAGCAAATCCTTCCCCCCCCAAATAACCCCCGAATATAAGGCACCTCTTCTCCAAGTCAGCTTCTCTTCTGGGAGTGAGGATGGAGACCCCTCCCCCCCAGATTGCCTCCCCCCTCCCCAATAAAAACAAACTTCCTGCCTCTCTAGGAAGTGGAGCTCCTTGACCCAGAGGGAGGGGGAGCGGCAGGAGATCCGCCTCCCCCTCCCTGCAAACAGAAATGCCCTTCCCAGCCCGCAAGCCCTATATTCTCGTTTATTTAGTGAGAAATTCATGGGTTCAATTCTTGCAAGAGGCAACAAAAAAGAGGAGAATGACCTAGAGGGGTTCGACAATAGGTACGGCTGGCACGCCTATTTATGGCAAAACAAAGAAAAGGTACACAAAGGGTTTTCAAGTCATATTATTAGAGGGCCTCTATATGAAGTGTGGGAGAGAAATAAAAAACTCCTAGAATGGAAAACACCTTGGTGGTTATCACCAACTGATATTTTAATAATTAAAAAAGTAAATATGGAAGGAGTCAGGCTGACCTACGAAGACCTACTGATAAGATCAGAAAGTGGATGGAGGATGAGAACATATGAGGAGCTGGAAGATAAGTTAACAAGCTGGTTACAATTCCATCAAATAAATGCAGCATGGATAGAAGATAAAAAAGTAGGGATGAACGAGAAGAAATCCAAATTTCAGATAGAAATAATTGAAGGTAAATCCAAATTATTATCTAAAATGTATAACATTTTATTAGAATGGGACACCAAAGATGAGGAAATAAAAGAGGTTATGACAAGATGGGCAATGGATCTGGGATATAATATAGAATATGATAAGTGGCTGAAATTATGGACTAATGGAATGAAATTCTCGGCATGTGTCACACTTAGGGAAAATTTAGAAAAGATGATGTATAGGTGGTACATCACACCGGCAAAGTTAGGGAAAATGTATAAAACAGGAAATAAGAACTGCTGGAAGTGTAAAATCAAAGAAGGTAATTTTTTCCATATGTGGTGGACATGCGACGAAATGAAGAAATATTGGGAACTTATCTATAATGAGTTAAAAAAAATATTTAAATATACATTTCCCAAAAGACCAGAGGCCTTCCTACTAGGTATAATTGGGGACGAAATCAAAAAAGAAGATAAGACATTATTCCAGTATGCCACAGCTGCCGCTAGAATATTAATTGCCCAAAATTGGAAAAATCCAAACACCCCAGCAATTAGAGATTGGCAAACAAAATTATTTGAATTTGTTGAACTAGCAAAAATGACACAAAAAATTAGAAACCAAAAAAATACAAAGTTCATTAACGACTGGAATAAATTTATGATATATATCGAAGGGAATTATAGAAACCTAAAAACTATAGCAGGTTCGATATAGATCTTATGATGTGTAAATCAGTAATAATTATTAGCTGCAGGAGAAAGAAATTATTTATACTAAGAAGCCTGAAATCGGGAGGGATGGAGGTCAATAGGTGTGTAGGGGACTGGTTTAAGCATTTGAAGATATGAAGATTTAAGTGTGAAGATAAAGAACTGTAATGGAATCTGATGTTATTCTTATGTTATGACTGGACATCCATTTATTTATTTTTTGTTTTTGTTTTTTTTGTAATTGTTGATTTGGTTTTTCTTTTGGTTATTTAAGCGAAACTCAATAAAAAGAAAAAAAAAAGAGGAGAATGAACAGGGACATGTTTCTCTTGTCTCTGTCTTGACAGAGGTCATTCATTTTACAGGGCAACCAAAACAGTTTCCATGTCAAAACTGGGCCGAAACCCCAATTGAAATGGATCCAGAAAATCAGTTTCTTCCAAAAGCACCTGGATCTGGTCCACGACCACTCGCTCCAAAACCTTGCCCAAGAAAGGGAGATTAGCAACTGGCCGGTAGTTTGCTAGGTTTTCTGAATCTAGGGAAGGTTTCTTAAGGAGTGGTTTTATCACTGCCTCCTTCATACAGGCAGGGACCATTGATCACCTCCCTGGCCCAGCCAGCTGTTCCCTCCCTTGTTTTCATCAGCCAAGAGGGGCAAGGGTCTAGAGCGCAAGTTTTATTATTATTATTATTATTATTATTATTATTAATAATAATTTATACCCCGCCCATCTAGCTGGGTTTCCCCAGCCACTCTGGGCAGCTCCCAACAGAATATTAAAAACAATACAGCGTCAGACATTAAAAACCTACCTAAACAGGGCCGCCTTCCATTGTCTTTTAAAAGTAAAATAGTTGTTTATTGCCTTGACATCTGCTGGGAGGGCGTTCCACACGGCAGGCGCCACTACCGAGAAGGCCCTCTGCCTGCTTCCCTGTAACCTCACTTCTCACAGCAAGGGAACCGCCAGAAGGCCCTTGGAGCTGGACCTTAGTGTCCGGGCTGAATGATGGGGGTGGAGACGCTCCTTCAGGTATACAGGACCAAGGCCATTTAGGGCTTTAAAGGTCAGCACCAACACTTTGAATTGTGCTCAGAAATGTACTGGGAGCCTATGAAGATCTTTCAGGACCAGTGTTATATGGTCTCGGCAGCCACTCCCAGTCACCAGTCTAGCTGCCGCATTCTGGATTAATTGCAGTTTCCGAGTCACCTTCAAAGGTAGCTCCACGTAGAGTGCATTGCAGTAGTCCAAACGGGAGAGATAACCAGAGCATGCACCACTCTTGCAAGACAGTCCTCTGACAGATAGGGTCTCAGCCTGCGTACCAGATGGAGCTGGTAAACAGCTGCCCTGGACACAGAATTGACCTGCGCCTCCATGGACAGCTGTGAGTCCAAAATGACTCCCAGGCTGCGCACCTGGTCCTTCAGGCGCACAGTTACCCCATTCAGGGTCAGGGAGTCCTCCACACCAGCCCGCCCTCTGTCCCCCAAGAACAGTACTTCTGTCTTGTCAGGATTCAGCCTCAATCCGTTAGCTGCCATCCATCCAGTGGTTGCCCTGACTGATCCAAGCACCTTGTCCACATCCTTGAGCCTTACCAACTGAAACTCATCCACACAAGCAAGCAATCTTCTCAAAATGCTTTGCAAACAAGTCACAGCGAGCTACCGTTGGTTCTTCCACCGCTTTGGGGCCAGCCTGTAAAAGTACAACCCGGAAAAGCTCTGCTGGATGTCAAATGAGGATGCAATGGAGGCAGCAAAGTATGCCTTCTTTGCTGCCTTCACTGCCACTAGGCAGGCTCGATAATGATAATGAGCTCTTCAGTTGCATTCATTCGGATCGTTCCTCCACTTGCATTTGACCCATCTCCCAGCTACTTTCTTCGCCCTAAACTCTGGAGGCACCACAAAGTGGGAGAAGGCACTCAGGGGTGATTTTGTCAATAGCCTGAGGTATTCTGGTGTTCCACAGGTCGGCCAGGGATTTGAAAGGGGTGGCAGTCATATCAGCCGGAACCCCCCCCCCCCCCCGAGCCATTTGGAATCCCACTGGATCCATCAGCCTCTGAGGGTGGCCCTTCCTAATAGATCCCCCGCCTCTGCGGAGGGGAAAAGGTGCTGACATCCTAAATCTCAACAGGAAGTGATCAGACCATGACAAGGGACTGATGTCAATGCCCCCCACCTTCAGATCACCCTCTCCCTGCCCAATAGAGATAACAAGGTCCAGAGTGTGGCCTGCCATGTTTGTTGGGCCGGTGACCTGTTGGGACAACCCCATGGTTGTCATGGCAGCCATGAAGTCCTGAACCAGCCCAGAGCCAGTTGCCTTGGCATGGATGTTGAAGTCTCCAAGAACCAGCAATCTGGAAGTCTTCAACACCGCCTCTGAAACCAACTCTGGGCAGACTGCTGGGCAGTGAGATGAGCGATAAACCAGCAGAATCCCGAATCTTCCCCGATTGCCGAGTGCCAGGAACACACACTCTAGATTCCCCCTCAACTGGACAGAGAGCCTGGAGATAGAGAATCTCTATAGACCACAGCAACTCCTTCTCCCCCAAACCTAGATTCTGGCCTGATGCTGCACTGGGTACTCAGGTGGGCACAGCTGGTTGAGACTCCACCCTGTTCACCCACCCAGGTTTTAGTAATACATGCCAGATCAGACTCCTAGTCCAAAATCAGATCCGTGGATGAGGGAAATTTTATTCTGGGTTGACCTGGCATTCAGCAGTAGCAGTCGCAGACCCAAGGGTTGGCTGATATGACAACCACAGTTGCCCAAGTTGGAGGAAGGGCTGGCACACAGCAGAGTCATTAAGTGTCTGAGCCTCCCGCCCCTTACCTGGCCTGCCCCTCCTCTCACGCTATACCTCCACCTACCCAGAACCACTGTAACTGGTCTCCTGTGCTCTCCCCAACTCCTCTCCTCCCAAGCCCCTCCCACTGAATACCCTTGCAGCCCAGTTAAAAGCAGTTAAAACACTAAAGCAGAATTTTAAAAAGTATAAAAATATTTTAGAAATAATTTAGAGGAGGAGGCCTCTCTGTTGAGCAGCAGCCACAGTCCTTGTGAAGCCTGTCAGGCCCCACCCTAGGCCAGGTAGAGACATAGCTGTCAACTTCCCCCTTTTTAAAAGGAAAATTCCCTTATTCCGAATAGGATTCCTCGCAAGAAAAGGGAAAAGTTGACAGCTATGGGTGCAGAGAGGCAGAGCAGGGCCCTCAGGCTCCTGGCAGGCAGTCCTCCTCTAGTTAGAATAACGCTAGTGCTGAATTTGGATGGATAGATTGTTTAGAGATTTTGAAGGTCAGATTAAAAAACTTTGCCGCAGAAGACCTGGACCACCCTAAACTCCCACCAAACGTGAAAAGAGGAATCTGAGACCTTCTGCATGCAAAACAATTGCTCTCCCACTGAGCTGCACCCCCCCAAACATAATAAAGCCTTTCTCCATCAGCTCCCTCTTTTTACAAAAGGTACGCACTGAAATGACACTGGACCACCATTTAGGGAAGAAATGACTCTCCTGAAACCACTGGCAATGCCCACATTTCCCTGTGCCACCTTCGCTCCCCATATTGGTTGTTCCCTTCACCAGTTATGGTGAAGTTATGGGGGCAGAGATTCGTCGCTCCACAGGGAAATGGCTCTCCTGAAACCACTGGCAATGCACATATACTGGTTGTCCGCCTCAGCACCTCCTTTATTCTGGCTGCCACCAGCGATTTTATCCACTTTGCCCGTTAATGGAGCCATGAATGAGAAGGTTTCATAAAAACAATGAATTTATAAAATATAAACGACGTTAAAACAGGTTAAAATGACATTGCGCACATAAGACGATGGTTTCAGTCTTTCTGTGTTTTCATTGTTCCTTTACTGCAGTTATAAAAATGGGCTTTATGCTGCTGTTGTTATAACAGGGAGTTGGACTAGAAGACCCTTGGAGTCCCATTCTAGGATTCCAGAGCCAATCCTTCTTCCTAAACACCACTGTTGTGTTCTACTTTTCACAACTCTCCATTCCTAACTATGTCTGCCAAAGATCAAATATCAATGGATTCTCAGCACATGTTCACTCACAATGAGCACTCCAGAGCCACATTCTGAACACCCCAAACAGTACACTGTATCTTTCATTATACTTACTATTACAAGACATTACCTTCACTGTCTTAATACATATATGCACAAAATTCCATACAAATACCAGAACATCAAATACACTCCATACATTTACAATTGATTTTTCCCTATATGAGTTTGTTGAAATGAGGGACAAAGTGTCTAACATCTGTTGGAAAAACTTGGCACACTCCATACATCTAAATGGGTTCTTCCCTGTGAGAGTTCATAGGTCTTTATTAATAACTCAGTTATAACTGAAGCACTTCCCACACTCCATTCATTTAAATGGTTTTTCCCCTGTATGAGTTCGTTGATGTACTGTAAGTTTTCCATTTTCACTAAAGCTCTTTCCACACTCCAAACATTTAAAGGGTTTCTCCCCTGTGTGAGTTTGTAGATGTCTTGTAAGACCTCCACTATGACTGAAGCATTTCCCACAATCCATACATTTAAATGGTTTCTCCCCTGTGTGAGTTCGTTTATGTCTAGTAAGGTGTGAACACTGTCTGAAGTTCATTCCACACTCCATACACTTAAATGGTTTCTCCCCTGTGTGAATTTGTTGATGCTTTGCAAGAGATCCACTATGACTGAAGCACTTTCCACAATCCATACATTTAAATGGTTTCTCCCCTGTGTGAGATCGTTGATGTATAGTAAGGTGTGAACACTGACTGAAGCACTTCCCACACTCCAAACATGTAAATGGTTTCTCCCCGGTGTGACTTTGCTGGTGCACAGTGAGTCTTGAACTACAAATGAAGCTGGCTCCACACTCCAGACATTTATATGGTTTCTCCCCTGTATGAGTTCGTTGGTGCAGGGTAAGCTGTGAACACCGACTGAAGCCCTGCCCACACTCCATACATTTAAATGGTTTCTCCCCTGTATGAGTTCGTTGATGTAGAGTAAGTTGTGAACACGAACTGAAGCTCTGCCCACACTCCATACATTTAAATGGTTTCTCCCCTGTATGAGTTCGTTGATGGAGAGTTAGGTGTGAACACTGACTGAAGCACTTCCCACACTCCATACATCTAAATGGTTTCTCCCCTGTATGGGTCCGTTGATGTAGAGTAAGGCGTCCATTGTGACTGAAGCTCTGCCCACACTCCATACATTTAAACGGTTTCTCCCCTGTGTGAATTCGTAAATGTGCTGTAAGAGTTCTATTCCGACTGAAGCTCTGCCCACACTCCATACATTTAAAGGGTTTCTCCCCTGTGTGAATTTGTAGATGTGTTGTAAGAGTTCCATTCTGACTGAAGCTCTGCCCACACTCCGTACATCTAAAGGGTTTCTCACCGGTGTGAGTTCGTTGATGTATAATAAGTTTTCCATTTTCACGGAAGCTCTTTCCACACTCCATACATTTAAATGGTTTCTCACCCGTGTGAGTTCGTTGATGTACAGTAAGATTACCGCTTTCACTGAAGCACTTCCCACACTCCATACATCTAAATGGTTTCTCCCCTGTGTGAATTCGTTGATGTGCAGTAAGATTTCCATTTTTACTGAAGCTCTTTCCACACTCCATACATTTAAAGGGTTTCTCCTCTGTGTTATTTTGTAGATGTGTGCTAAGGTGTTCACTCACACTGACGTACTTTACATATGGCCCCTCATAATTCTGATTGCCTTCTTCATCACCTGGTTTTAAGTGGGGGATAAGAAAATATTGTTAGGATTTCAAGCAACAGAACAAGAGAACTTAACACACAGCAAGACCAATCAGCACCTTCTCTTATTTCAACACCTCCAACAATCTCCCCTCTCCTATATATCACATTTTAAGGAAAGGAAATAATCGCAGAAAATAGTCCATTAGCGGAGGAGACACATGTTGCAAGTTGACACAGCAGAGTATTAGTAAACAAAATATTTGTTGAAGAGTTTATAACCAGCGATAAACTAAAAAGATCAATGTGGTAATGCATACAAACATGGTTTTTACCCGTAACATTTTTGAGAAATGAGAAAAAATGGGAGATACAAACACTCACTAGAAAGACAATTGATATTTTATTACAATGGTTAGAATTCTTCTGGGAAAATAATTCAATATGCATAACTAAAGAACTAAGATTTAAGACCCAAAAAAAGTGCAAATTCTACTGAGGACTAACTATTTCTGATCACAACTCAATTCTATTTGTTATGAGAACAGCATGAACTGGTAAAACCAGCTATGATTCACTGGGCAAGAGATACAGGCCATAATATAGAGGTGAGTGCTTGGGAGAAATGTGGAAGAGATTTAAAATTTACAGCATGTTGCACACTGAAGAATTTTATGAAAATGATGTATAGGTGGTATCTAACACCGAGTAAATTAGCTAAGATTAGGTATCTGCTGGAAATGAAAGGGGAAAGTAGGGATTTTTTTATCATATTCCCAAAAAAAGCTCAACAACTCTGACAATGAGTAGATCACTGCCAGTTTTTTTTATACCGTGAGTAGATTGCAGTCTCTTGGAAGTTGGATGTCTCTGGAATAAGCGACATATATAAAAATTTATTGGGAGCTAAAACACCACTTTGACTTTCACCTTTGGAAGCCATAGCGGTGAAAATAAAACTATGGCGGAAAGTTGGGTGACTTATTTATTAAGAGTGGAGGGTGGAGAATTTAAATTAAAAGGGTTGAAGGATTTAACAGGAATGTTGACAACATGGTTACAATATCATCATTTGAATGAAATATTTAAAAAGGATATGAAGTCGGGGTTTGGAGAACAATTATCACAATTATGGAATATGGATATAAAATTTACAGCATGTTAAAATTCATGAGTCGAGAGACTGCTGTTGCCCTCCGGCCCTGCTGGTGGGTTTCTCCTTGATAGTCTCTCGGAGAACAGGATGCAGGAAAAAATGGGGCCTCATCCTGATGGGCTCTTTTTATATTCCTACACACTGAAATGAGATACACAAAGATACAGCCTCACAACAAAGTGGAAGGACATACCTCTCAATTGGTGCAGGACAACATCTCCATATATTTCTGTTTCTGGCGAGATGAGCTCAGACTTGAGTATCTCTCCTATGTGGAATAAGTGAAACAGAAGTGCTATTTACATCATAAGTAAAGGTAAAGGGACCCCTGACCATTAGGTCCAGTAGTGACCGACTCTGGGGTTGCGGCGCTCATCTCGCTTTATTTGCCGAGGGAGCCGGCGTACAGCTTCCGGGTCATGTGGTCAGCATGACTAAGCCGCTTCTGGAGAACCAGAGCAGCGCACGGAAACGCCGTTTACCTTCCCGCTGCAATGCCTCCACAGTCAGAAGACAGCAGTGTTCCTAAATACTGGAAACTACAGGAGGCAAGAGTGCTCTTGTGTTTGAGGTTTCTCACAGGCATTTGGTTTTGCCAGTGTGAGAACAGGATGCTGGACTAGATGGGCCACTGGCCTAATGCAGTAGGCTATTCCTATGTTGCTCCTTCATGGCATGAATAAATGGCTCAAACAGGAGATTCACACCTCCAACGTCTAACAGACAAGAGGGTTACAAATCTGCCCTTACCTAGAGAGGCCACCATCTCATAATTCTCCTCCATGACTTCCTTGTGCAGAGCTCTTTGGCCTGGATCCAGCAGAGCCCACTCCTCCTCCGTGAAAAACACAGCCACCTCCTCAAAGGTCAAGAGGGCCTGGAAGAAGAAGAGGAAGAAAACAGAGCTTCTCTTAGATCCCCATCATCCCCACTCAACACAGAGGGAAGCTGGGTTGTCCCATCTGTGCCTCTTCCCTCCTCCCTGCTCGCGTTGCTCTTTCCCTACCTGAGGAAGCTGCCTGGCTCCTCTTTCCACTTCATCTTTAAGAAGGGACGGTCCAAACAGGGCCTCCGAGGCCATTGCGCTGCCTGTGGGAGAGATGGAGGACAAGGAGGCGGAAACTGGGCCACTTCCAGGACTCAGCTGTTGCCATGAAGCAATTCAAAGCAGGGAGCAGCTCTTTCAGGAGAACAATGCATAAATTATTATTATTATTATTATTATTATTATTATTATTAATTGAATTTATATACCGCCCTATACCCGGAGTTGGCCTTTAGAACACCTGCAGTATTATAAGACCCTTCTGGCAACCTGGATGGGGACGAGGCCAGGCAGGAGTTAGGCTGGCAGCACCGGCAGAGAAAGTCCCTCAGCACCTCAGTGCTGGGCCAATCCTGAAAGACAGGCCAGATCTCCCACCCCTGGGAGCTTTGATTCTCCTTTCCGAAAAATTCCCAAGAGGATATCTGGAGAAGCCTCTTTTTGGAAAGAAAGAGCATCAAAATCTGCAGGGGTGGTGGTGGTGATCAGTTTCCTCCCCCTCCCCCTTTCCCCCAAATCCAGCTGGGGAGGGGGCATTTCTTTAATTCCTCCAGTCTTCGCCTTGAAGCTTTTTAAAGGGCTCCTGAGACCTTGATCAGTTTCAAATCCTGCCATCCATGGGCCCATTTCCCTTGCCAAGCAGGAGGGAAACCATCAAGGTCCTTTTTCATACTTCAGGAAATGGAAAATGTGCCTCTTCCCTCCAGTTTTGGGGCACAAAAGCAGCACAGCAACCCCTCCCCAACTGCACCCCCCAACATGGGAAACCCAACAAGGCTCTTTCCTTTGTGCCAAAGCAACCTCAGCCGGCCAGACTAGGATTTCTGAAAGGGGAGCTGGGGGTCTGCCCCCTTCCTTCTCACATCAGCCTCTTTCTTACTCAGGAAGCTTCGGAGGCCGATTTCCCTTGACAATGTCCATCTCTCACCCCCCACCCAACTCGAAATCTCCCCCCTCTCTCCCAATCCAGAGGTGACTCTGTTCTCCAGCTGCTTCCACTTCCTCTCCCCTGCTTGCCCTCCCCATCTCCGCCCCACTGAGGCAGGGGCTTCAGCAGCAGATTTCGGAGGGGGGGGCAGATCAGGGTCCTGGAGGAGCTCAGCCCCCCCTCCCGCCCTGACCGGCTCCCTGACGGAGGAGGCAGAGCCTGGGGGGGGGGCAGGAGTGGGGGCAGGAGTGTGAAGGGAGATGGAGGGTGTTAAGCAGAGAGGAGCATCAGTAGGTGGAATGGGGCTGCCCCCCCTTTTAACGGAGGAGGACTGACTTCTGAGTCAACATGCACAGGGTGGGGCTGCAAATCCCTCTGCAATTAAGTTGCACTAGGGGGGGGGGCTTTTCTGGTTCCTCTCAAATGTCTTCACCCCCTCCCCCCACCATGGGCGGCTGCCTGGATCTCTGCGCTTCGAAAAGGATCTTGCAATGCAAACCTCGTTGTGGGGGGAGGACCCCACTTTCATCCCGCCCCCCCCTACTGATTCCCAGAGGGAAAGCGGGGAGCCCTTCCCTGCTCTCCCCTCATTTCCCTCCCCCCCTCCTTTCCCAGCTGCTCTGTTTATAGGTTCAGGGGGAGGAAATGCAAATTCTTCTGCCGACCCCCAACCCCAAGTTGCCCCCCCGCCCCCCAAAATACGTGGCACCTCTTCATCCTCCTCTGCGGGCCTCTTTCTCTTCAGGGGATGTGCATGGAGACCCCTCCCCTCCAACTTTGCTTCTACTCCCCCCCCCAAAAAAACACCACTTCCTGCCTCTCTAGGAAACGGAGCTGATTGGCCCAGAGGGATGAGTGGCAGGAGATCCGCCTCCCGCTCCCTGCAAAGAGAAATTCCCTTCCCAGCCAGCAATATCTACTGTACAGTATACTCCCATTTACAGTGTTTAGTGAGAAATCAGTGCCTTCAATTCCTGCGGGCGGTAGCGAAAGGCCACACCCCCATTTCTGAAAAGCCTCCTCCCGGGAAGGGGTTTAGAGCAGTAACTTATGACGACCCTAAAGGCTGTTCCAGTGTCATTTCAATGGGTGTTGTTGTCATTTAGTCGTTTCGTCGTGTCCAACTCTTCGTGACCCCCTGGACCAGAGCATGCCAGGCACTCCTGTCTTCCACTGCCTCCCGCAGTTTGGTCATACTCATGTTTGTAGCTTCGAGAACACTGTCCAACCATCTCGTCCTCTGTCGTCCCCTTCTCCTTGTGCCCTCAATCTTTCCCAACATCAGGGTCTTTTCCAGGGAGTCTTCTCTTCTCATGAGGTGGCCAAAGTATTGGAGCCTCAGCTTCACGATCTGTCCTTCCAGTGAGCACTCAGGGCTGATTTCCTTCAGAATGGATAGTGTTATGTACTGAGTTGAATAGGATCCAAACTGCAGCAGTCTGATTGGTCCTAGAACAATAGGATTCAGAATGCAGCAGTCTGATTGGTCCTAGAACAATGCAGCAGTATGATTGGTTGGCAGGAACCACCCAATCATGCTCCAGATAGAAGTGAATCCACAACCTGATTGGCTTACAGTGGAATTCCGGAATTAGCCAATCATGTGCAGCCCATTGTGTAAATAATGTATATAAAGCAGATACTTTGAGGGGACTTTCCATCCTACTCACCACTGTGAGCTGAATAAAGAGCATGAAATCACTTTGTGACTCTGAGTATATTTCAGATAGGTTTGATCTTCTTGCAGTCCGTGGGACTCTCAAGAGTCTCCTCCAGCACCATAATTCAAAAGTATCAATTCTTCGGCGATCAGCCTTCTTGATGGTCCAGCTCTCGCTTCCATACATCACTACTGGGAAAAAGATGGCTTTCACTATACGGACCTTTTCTAAAAAGCAGGAGCTGATGGATAAATTTAGGCTTTGTTGTGTGGGGATGCAGCTCAGTGACACAGCAGTTGCTTTGCATGCACAAGGTCTCGGATTCCTATTTTCACGTCTGGTGGGAGTGTACCGTGGTCCACACCTTCTGGGGGAAAGTTTTTTTTTTTATCTGACCTCCAAAATCACTGAACAATCTATCCGTCCTAAGACCTGTTTTCCTAGGGTGACCAAGAAGCTCTATATTGCCATTTATTTGGTGAGACAGTCACGGGTTCAATCCACAGCAGCGAAAGAGGAAATGCACATCTTAATTCCACCGGGGAAAAGAGGGTGGAAGGGGTTCAGAGCAGCAATATGCAATAATACTAAAGGGTGCCCAGACCCCCCGAGTGCCGCCAAGCGCCCTTGTTTTCCAGGGACACTCCTGGGTTTACAGAAGCCTTCCTGGTTTCTGATTTAATCCCGGAACGTCCTATTTTCCATAGGACATCCCTATATCCATTGGATAAATTTTGGAGGGAGTTATGTGACCCCTGAACCAAAGAGAGAAGTAACATCTGAAAGGCAGCCCTGTATAGCGAAGCTGTTTAATGTTTTTGAACTTACTTTGCAAAAAATATATAACGCAGTTTTTGAGCTATTTTGAGCTATCTTTTAGCAAAACCAGCAAAAATGGCACTGCCGACATGGGACATTTTGCCAATTTTCACCCAGACACTGCTTCCAACTACAGTATACTGGGTATGTCTGAGAAATTCCAGACATATGGAAACCCTACTGTTGAATAGGACGTCTCTATTTGGAGAAATTCCGGTGGGTATGGGGCGGTCCGGTGTCTTTACAATGTGTACTTTTCACAAAGTGGGGGCCAATGGACAAAGCTGGGCTTTGCTTTGAGCGTGCAAAGCTCAGTGGCAGAACAGTTGCTTCGCATACAGAAGGCCTCAGATGCAATGCTTTGCATGCAGAAGGAAGTCCCAGGTGCAGTCTTAATATCTTACTGACCATCTGTCAGGGATTATTAAGATGTCGTTCCTATTGGTGTTTTGCAACTTTGACCTGTTGCAGGACCTTAGCCAGACTTTAGCAGAGCATACGCAGAGTTCCAGAAAGCAATCAGTTGCAGGCAGGATGGACAAAGCAGGGACAAGACGCTGCTAATGGTAACTTGGTTACTTAGATGTGTTTATTGTTTACAGCAGACTCTACAAGTTACTATATACAGGAACAGATACAGATCTTAACCAGCTCTCTCTTAACAAACTCTCAGAACTCAGGACACCACACTGACCAACAAACTATCCAGTCAGTAAGGTCATAAGTCATCATGCCTGTGTGAGACCTCAACCAATGGTAAAGCTGTATCCAGGACCCCATATCTCCAGGCAGATAACTCCTCTCTGCTCAGTCATCCTTGGCTGTCGCCCAACTCTTAAATGACATAATAGGCATCACTGAAACCTGGTGGGATAAGTCCCACGATTGGAATGTAATAATGGAGGGATACAATCTATTTCAGAGAAACAGACCAGACAAGAAAGGAGGAGGAGTGGCGTTATATGTCAGGGATGTGTATACCTGTGAAGAGATCCAAGATTTAGAACCTCAAAGCCAAAGTGAGAGCATTTGCGTCAAAATTAAGGGAGAGAAGAATAACAGAGACCTCATTGTGGGAGTTTACTATAGATCCCCAAGCCAAATGGAGGACATAGATGATGCCTTCCTGGAACAGATGGCCAAGCATGCAAAAGGAAGGGAGATAGTAGTAATGGGGGACTTCAATTACCCGGATATTTGTTGGATGTCAAACTCAGCCAAGAGCATAAGGTCAAACAGATTCCTCACTGGCCTTGCAGACAACTTCATTGTCCAGAAAGTGGGAGAAGCAACAAGAGGAACAGCCATTTTAGATCTGGTCCTAATCAATGTTGATGACCTGGTTAGTGGGGTAGAAGTGGAAAGATCATTAGGTGCGAGTGATCATGCTCTTCTGAAGTTTACTATACAGAGGAAAGGAGCAGCCAAGCATACTAGGACTCAATTTCTTGACTTTAGGAAAGCCGACTTCATAAAACTTAGGGAAGTGCTGGGTGAGATCCCGTGGACAGTAATACTAAAAGGAAAGGGAGTTCATGATGGCTGGGAGTTTGTTAAGAGGGAGATAGTAAAAGCACAACTTCAGGCAATACCAATGAGACGGAAACATGGAAGGTGCCTAAAGAAGCCAGGGTGGCTATCTAAAGAACTTTTAACTGAGTTAAGATTAAAAAAGGATGTGTACAAAAAATAGAAAAGGGGGGAAACCACCAAAGAGGAATTCAAACAAATAGCCAGCACGTGTAGACACAAAGTCAGAAAAGCTAAAGCACAGAATGAACTCAGGCTTGCTAGAGAGGTTAAAAGCAACAAAAAAAGGCTTTTATGGGTATGTTCGTAGCAAAAGGAAGAACAAAGAAACAGTGGGGTCACTCAGAGGAGAAGATGGTGAAATGCAAACAGGGGACACAGAAAGGGCTGAACTCCTCAATGCCTTCTTTGCCTCAGTCTTCTCCGATAAAGAAAACAATGCCCGACCTGAAGAATTTGGAGCAAATGATTCAGCAGAGGAAACACAGCCCAGAATAACTAAGGAGATAGTACAAGAATACTTGGCTAGTTTAGATGTATTCAAGTCTCCAGGGCCAGATGAACTGCATCCAAGAGTATTAAAAGAACTGGCAGATGTGATCTCAGAACCACTGGCAGTCATCTTTGAGAATTCCCGGAGAACAGGAGAAGTCCCGGCAGACTGGAGGAGGGCAAATGTTGTCCCTATTTTCAAAAAGGGGGAAAGAGAGGACCCAAATAATTATCGCCCAGTCAGTCTGACATCAATACCAGGGAAGATTCTGGAGCAGATCATTAAGCAAACAGTCTGTGAGCACCTAGAAAGGAATGCTGTGATCACCAATAGTCAGCATGGATTTCTGAAAAATAAGTCATGTCAGACTAACCTGATCTCGTTTTTTGACGGAATTACAAGCCTGGTAGATGAAGGGAACACAGTGGATGTAGCCTACCTTGATTTCAGCAAGGCATTTGACAAGGTGCCCCATGATATTCTTGTAAAGAAGCTGGTAAAATGTGGTCTTGACTATGCTACCACTCAGTGGATTTGTAACTGGCTGACTGACCAAACCCAAAGGGTGCTCATCAATGGTTCCTCTTCATCCTGGAGAAGAGTGACTAGTGGGGTGCCACAGGGTTCTGTCTTGGGCCCGGTCTTATTCAACATCTTTATCAACGACTTGGATGATGGACTCAAGGGCATCCTGATCAAATTTGCAGATGACACCAAACTGGGAGGAGTGGCTAACACCCCAGAGGACAGGATCACACTTCAAAACGACCTTGACAGATTAGAGAACTGGGCCAAAACAAACAAGATGAACTTTAACAGGGAGAAATGTAAAGTATTGCACTTGGGCAAAAAAAATGAGAGGCACAAATACAAGATGGGTGACACCTGGCTTGAGAGCAGTACATGTGAAAAGGATCTAGGAGTCTTGGTTGACCACAAACTTGACATGAGCCAACAGTGTGACACGGCAGCTGAAAAAGCCAATGCAATTCTGGGCTGCATTATAGGAGTATAGCATCTAGATCAAGGGAAGTAATAGTGCCACTGTATTCTGCTCTGGTCAGACCTCACCTGGAGTACTGTGTCCAGTTCTGGGCACCACAGTTCAAGAAGGACACTGACAAACTGGAACGTGTCCAGAGGAGGGCAACCAAAATGGTCAAAGGCCTGGAAATGATGCCTTATGAGGAACGGCTAAGGGAGCTGGGCATGTTTAGCCTGGAGAAGAGGAGGTTAAGGGGTGATATGATAGCCATGTTCAAATATATAAAAGGATGTCATATAGAGGAGGGAGAAAGATTGCTTTCTGCTGCTCCAGAGAAGCGGACACGGAGCAATGGATCCAAACTACAAGAAAGAAGATTCCACCTAAATATTAGGAAGAACTTCCTGACAGTAAGAGCTGTTCGACAGTGGAATTTGCTGCCAAGGAGTGTGGCAGAGTCTCCTTCTTTGGAGGTCTTTAAGCAGAGGCTTGACAACCATATGTCAGGAGTGCACTGATGGTGTTTCCTGCTTGGCAGGGGGTTGGACTCGATGGCCCTTGTGATCTATTCCAACTCTATGATTCTATGATTCTATGACTCTGCACAGAATGGCACAGAGTCAAAAACCCCAACAGTTCCTACATTTCAGGGGGATGAATACGATGACTGTCACGCTCCCAACTCTACAATTCTATGTTTCACACATACAAATGGGTTGGTAAGGAATGGCTGTGTGTCAATTGTGGTAGCTGTTATTAGAACCGGATTGGCCTTCCCTAGTTTTAAAGTTAATACAAAATCATTAACCTATTTCTAAGAGGCATTCGGCTGAGAAGGTTGTCAATCAGGACCCTTGCTGAAGATGATTTACCACAACATAAAGAGGACTAAATTTGTTTGCCGCTCATAGGCCTATTCTTCCCCACAAGTCTAACATGACTAGTATAGCCTCCTATACTACCTGATTTCTGAAACAGGGCCAATTACGTCAGCACAGAGATTTCTCCCCCCCCCCCCAGGCAAATGACTCCCCTGAAAGACCTGCATTGGTTCCCAGCATGTTTCTGAGCACAATTCAAAGTGTTGGTGCTGACCTTTAAAGCCCTAAATGGCCTCGGTCCAGTATACCTGAAGGACCATCTCTACGCCCATCATTCAACCCGGACACTGAGGTCCAGCGCTGAGGGCCTTCTGGCGGTTCCCTCCCTGCAAAGAAGCATAGCCACAGGGAACCAGGCAGAGGGCCTTCTCATAGTGGTGCCCGCTCTGTGGAACACCCTCCCATCAGATGTCAAGGAAATAAACAACTATCTGAAGTTTAGAAGATATCTGAAGGCAGCCCTGTTTAGGGAAGTTTTTAATGACAGATGTTTTAATGTATTTTTAATCTTTTGTTGGAAGCCGCCAGAGTGGCTGGGGAAACCCAGCCAGATGGGCAGGGTATCTATGTATGTGCGTATAAATAAATAAAATATAAACACTGGCAATGCCCACATCCCCCTGTGCCGTAGCCAAGATTAAGCAATATATGATGGTTTAAAGATTACTTTCTGCATGAAGATGGTTTCAGCCTCTCTGTGTTTTCATTGTTCCTTTATTGCAATTATAAAAATGGGTTTTATGCTGCTGTTCTTATAACAGGAAGACGAAGTCCCTTTCATTTCTACAGATCTAGGACTGCAGAGCCAATCCTGCTTCCTAAACACCACTGTCGTGCTCCACTTTTCACAACTCTCCATTCCCAATTCTCTCTGCAAAGACCAAATATCAATGGACTCTCAGCACGTTCACTCACAATGAGAACTCCAGGGTCACATTCTACACATCCCTAACAGTACATTGTATCTTTCATTATACTTACTATTATGAGACATTAGCTTTGTTGCTTTAATACATATATGCACAACACTCCATAGAAACACCAGAACATCAAATATTCTCCGTGCATTTAGAATGGATTTCCCCCTATGAGTTTGTGGATATGATTGACAAAGTGAATTCTGTGGGGAAAACTTGACATCTCCATGGGTTCTCCCCTATGTGAGTCTGTAAGTGATTATTAAGAACTCCATTATAACTGAAACACTTTCTACACTTCAAACATTTAAACCGTTGCTTCTCTGTGAGATCGTTGATGTTCTCTAAGAGTTATGCTCTTACTGAAGCACTTTCCACAATCCATACATTCATATGGTTTCTCCCCTGTGTGTTTGTTGGTGTTTTTTAAGGTTTCCTTTCTGACTGAAGCTCTTTCCACACTCCATACATCTAAAGGGTTTCTCCCCTGTGTGAGTTCGTAGATGTACAATAAGTGCTCCATTGTGAATAAAGCTCTTTCCACACTCTGTACATCTAAAGGGTTTCTCCCCTGTGTGAGTTCGGTGATGTCTTGTAAGTTTTCCACCTTCACGGAAACCCTTCCCACACTCCATACATCTATATGGTTTCTCCCCTGTGTGAGTTCGGTGATGTCTTGTAAGTTTTCCACCCTCACTAAAACCCTTCCCACACTCCATACACCTATATGGTTTCTCTTCTGTGTGGGTTTGTTGATGTTTTGCAAGGTACGTGCTTTTAGTGTAGCTCTTTCCACACGCCAAACATTTATATGCTTTCTCCCGTGTGTGAATTTGTTGATGTTTGGTAAGGTTATTACTCTGCCTGAAGCTCTTTCCACACTCCATACATCTATATGGTTTCTCCCCTGTGTGAGTTCGGTGATGTCTTTTAAGTTTTCCAGCTTCACTAAAACCCTTCCCACACTCCATACATCTATATGGTTTCTCCTCTGTGTGGGTTTGTTGATGTTTTGCAAGTGACCCACTTACAGTGTAGCTCTTTCCACACGCCAAACACTTATATGGTTTCTCCCCTGTGTGAGTTTGTTGATGTTTGGTAAGGTTATTACTCTGCCTGAAGCTCTTTCCACACTCCATACACCTAAATGGTTTCTCCCCTGTGTGAGTCCGTTTATGTTGAGTAAGGCTTGCACTCCTAATGAAACTCTTCCCACACTCCATACATCTATATGGTTTCTCCTTTCTGTGGGTTTGTTGATGTTTTGCAAGTGACCGACTTTCAGTGTAGCTCTTTCCACACGCCAAACATTTATATGGTTTCTCACCTGTGTGAGTTTGTTGATGTTTGATAAGGTTATTACTCTGCCTGAAGCTCTTTCCACACTCCGTACACCTAAATGGTTTCTCCCTTGTGTGAGTCCGTTTATGTTGAGTAAGGCTTGCACTCCTAATGAAACCCTTCCCACACTCCACACATCTAAATGGTTTCTCCCCTGTGTGAACTCGTTGATGTACAGTAAGGTGTAAATACTGTCTGAAGCTCTTTCCACACTCCATGCATTTAAATGGTTTCTCCCCTGTGTGAATCTGTTGATGTCTAGTAAGGTTTGAAGACTGTCTGAAGCTCTTTCCACACTCCATACATCTGAATGGTTTCTCCCCTGTGTTAGTTTGTAGATGTGTGCTAAGGTGTTCACTCACACTAAAGTACTTCACAGGTGGCACCTCATAATTCTGATTGTCTTCTACATTACCTGGTTGAAAGTTGGGGGAAAGAAAATATTGTTAGGTCTTCAAGGAAGAAAACAAGAGAAATTAACACGCAGCAAGACCAATCCGCACTTTCTCTTATTTTAACAAATCCAGCATTCCTCCCTCTCCCATGTACCACATTTTAGGAAAGGAAATCTGAAAATAATATCAAGAACCCTTAGTATCCAGTTCTACCTTCAACTCACATGTAACACTGAGCACCAAGAGAAACCTTCTCTGCTGACGTGCTGATGTGAGGCATCTATGGCCCTCAAGATGTGGATGGACTCTGAGTAGCATCAACCCAAGTAAAGATGGCCAATGACCAGGGATGATGGGAGTTGTAGTGCAGCAACATCTGAAGGGACACACTTCTCGGTAGAGGCGCCCGCCCAGTCGAACACCCTCCCATCAGATGTCAAGGAAATAAACAACTATCTGAAGTTTAGAAGACATCTGAAGGCAGCCCTGTTTAGGGAAGTTTTTAATGTTTGATTCTATTTTTAACATTTTGTTGGGAGCTGCCCAGAGTGGCTGGGGAAACACGGGCAGATGGGCGGGAAATAAATTATTATCATCATCATCGTAATCATCATCCAATTGCAGAATAGCCTTTACCAAGGGATCATGGACTTTGAAGAAGCACCAACTCATGATGAAGAAGAAGAGTTTGGATTTGATATCCCGCTTTATCACTACCCTAAGGAGTCTCAAAGCGGCTAACATTCTCCTTGCCTTCCTCCCCCACAACAAACACTCTGTGAGGTGAGTGGGGCTGAGAGACTTCAAAGAAGTGTGACTAGCCCAAGGTCACCCAGCAGCTGCATGTGGAGGAGCGGAGACGCGAACCCAGTTCACCAGATTACAAGTCTACCGCTCTTAACCACTACACCACACTGGATGAAAGGGAGAAACAAGCTAAGAGGAAAGTACGTTTGGCAAACCCTTACTGTAATTAACTCCTGCCTGGAAACCTATGTCCCCACTGTGGAAGGATGTGTGGATCCAGAATTGGACTCTACAGTCACTTACAGACACACCGTTAAGACCATGTTCATGGAAGACAATCTTATTTGGCTACAAGGCTTCGCCAAAGAGGAAGACACGGCATGAATAAATGGCTCAAACAGTAGTTTCACATCTTCAACGTCTAACAGCCAGGAGGAATAAAAATCTGCCCTTACCTAAAGAGGCCACCATCTCATAATTCTCCTCCATGACTTCCGTGTGCAGAGCTCGTTGGCCAGGATCCAGCAGAGCCCACTCCTCCTCCGTGAAAAACACAGCCACCTCCTCAAAGGTCAAGAGGGCCTGGAAGAAGAAGAGGAAGAAAACAGAGCTTCTCTTAGATCCCCATCATCCCCACTCAACACAGAGGGAGGCTGGGTGGTCCCATCTGTGCCTCTTCCCTCCTCCCTGCTCCCGTTGCTCTTTTGCTACCTGAGGAAGCTGCATGGCTCCTCTTTCCACTCCACCTGTAAGAAGAGGCCATTCAGAGTGCGTATCAGAGACCATTGCGTTGCCAGTGGAAAAGACGGAGGAGGAGGAGGCGTAAACTGGGCCACTTCTGCAACTCTCTCAGCTGTTGCCACGATGCCCTTCAATTCAGGGAGCAGCTCTTTTAGGAGAACAATGCAGAAATTATTATTATTATTATTACTGATTGAATTTATATACCACCCTACACCCGGAGGTCTGAGAGCAGTTCATAGAAAGGCGGATTTAATTAGGGCGGGATACATTTACACAGATAGCATACCTGTTAGAAATTACAAATATCAATACTAATAAACTAATACACATAAATTCTAATTTCAAAGGCAGGGAAGTGGAAGGATGTAATCCTTTCTACAGGATCTTTATAATACTATAAGCTGCCTCAGTCTTTAGGGGACATTCAGCTTCAAATCCCAAACTCTGAATGAAGCTTCGCAGAAAGCGATATAGCCAGTACCTCTGCAGACCTCACTGTTCCTTTCCCCCAAACAGCCACCCAGGAAACCACTTTCTGACCTTTTGGTACATTTAGAATAAAGAAAATAAGGGAAACTCCTAAATTATGGGCAGAATTTGCAGTCAGAAGAAAAGCAACACCTGGAGGGCACCAGGGTGCAGACGTTCCATCCAAGCAGAGCAGATGGAAATATTTAAAGCACTCTATGCGCTAACATGGATTGTAGTTTAGGGAACAGAGATATGAAGTTCAGTGGCTTCAGAAGGGAGATGGAAGCTGTTAAACAGAGAGGAGCATCACTAGGTGGGATGGGGCTGCCCCCCCCCTTTGAACGGAGGACTGACTTCTGAGTTAACATGCACAGGGTGGGGCTGCGAATCCCTTTGTAATGAAGTTACACTGGGGGGGGGCAGTCTTTTGTGGTTCGTTTCAAGTGCCTTCGCTGCGCTTCGAAAAGGGTCTTGCAATGCAAACCCTGTTGGGGAGGGGAAGACCCCACTTTGTAGCCAGGTGGTCTGCATCTCGCCCGCCCCCCATTCCCACAGAGTAAGGGCGAAGCCTCTCCCTCCTTTCCTTTCATTGTCCCCCCCCTTGTTTCCTTTCTACCCCCCCCCCAATCCTCCCGCCTCCTTTCCCAGCTGCCATTTGTAGATTCAGGGGGAGGGAAAGCAAATCCTTCTCCCACAACACCCCCACCCCCAAATATGCGGCACCTCTTTCTCCTCTTCTCCAAGCCCGCTTCTCTTCCGGGAATGAGGATGGAGACCCCTCCCCTCCAAATTGCCTCTCCCCCCCAAAAAAAAAACTTCCTGCCTTTCTAGGAAGCGGAGCTCATTGACTCACAGGGAGGGGGAGGGGGAGGGGCAGGAGATCCGCCCCCCTCCCTGCAAACAGAAATGCCCTTCCTAGCAGGCAAGTTCTATATTCCCGTTTATTTAGTGAGAAATCCATGGATTCAATTTCTGGCAGCAGTAGCGAAAGACGACCCCCCCACCCCAATTTCTAAAAAGCCTCCTCCTGGGAAGGGGCTTAGAACAGTAACAAGACAACCCTAAATGGTGGTCCAGTTGGGTACCTTTTTTAAAGAAAGAGGGAGCTGATGGAGAAAGTTAGACTTTGTTATATTTGGGGGGAGGGGTGCAACTCAGTGGTAGAGCAGTTGCTTTGCATGCAGAAGGTCTCGGATTCCCATTTTCACGTTTGGTGGGGGTGTACCATGGTCCATGACTTCTGGGAAAGAGCTTTTTATCTGACCTCCAAAATCTCTCAACAATCTATCTGTCCTAATTCAGCACTTACCTTATTATAACCATATTTGACCCCATATTCTATGCTTCAAACTAAAGAATTAATTTCCTTTCTGTTCACAGCAGCTAGACTACAGTTATTGCGAAACGATGGAAGGAAATCTCTAAAAGAGCAATAGAAGCTTGGATTAATAACATCTGGACCATTACTCTGTCATAATGCCTCACATTCCATTAGTGTCTAATCAAAGTTATCTCCAAAAGAGATACCTTTGACACAATCTGGCCGATCGCCCAGCCCTTCCTGGCTAGCTTTTATCAGCCAGGATGGGCAAGGATCAAGGAGACAGGTGGTCGGTTTCACTTGTCCAAGCAGCCTATCCACATCCTCAGAGGTAACAGATTGGAATTGATCCCATGTAACAAGGCTAGACAGGACTCTAGCACTCTCCCGCCCTGGCCCTGCTCCCATGGTGGAGTCTACCTCTTTCCGGATCTGAGCACTTTATCTGCGAAAAACTTTGCAAAATCATTGCAGAAGATATTGGGGTCTTTACCAGGCCCCAGTGGCAAAAGTGGTTCCGTTAAATTGCGAACCACCTGAAAGAGTCTCCTGCTGCTATTTTCTGCAGATGCGATAGAGGCGGTGAAGAAAGTCCTCTTCACCGTT
Source organism: Podarcis filfolensis (assembly GCF_964270895.1). NCBI lineage: Eukaryota > Metazoa > Chordata > Lepidosauria > Squamata > Lacertidae > Podarcis > Podarcis filfolensis. The sequence continues at coordinate 2,726,279 of NC_139605.1, read as the reverse complement.
ACTATCGCCACTTGGTAGCCTCAATGTTGAGCTCTAACCCACGTCCGGTCAGATTCAAAATGGGTTTTCCACCACTGGCGCTCCAGCCATCTCAGCGATTGTTTCATCGCCCTCAGCTCCGGGGAAAACAACAGGGCTGTCTGGGCTTCATGCAATCAGAGAGGGCACTTCAGAGCCAGACAGTCAATAGCCCTGGTTAACTCCGCATTCCAGCAGGCCACCAAGGAATCATCTGGAAGGCTATCAACATGAGATAAAGCATCCCCTACCACTCTCTGGAAACCATTTGGATCCATTAAGTGTCGGGGGGGCATCCAAATTGGTCCCACCTCCCTGCAGAGGGGAAGGGTTGAGAAGAAGTCCAGTTGCACCAGGAAGTAATCTGACCATGGCACTTTTTTAGTTTCACTTTTACTTAGTGTCAGATCACCCATGTCAATAGAGGTGAACACCAAGTCTAAGGCATGTCTGTGACTATGAGTTGGGCCAAACTTATTCAGTGACAGCCCCATGGAGGCCATGTTTTCAATGAAGTCTCGAGCGGCCCCTTGTAAGGTCGTGTCGGCATGGATGTTAAAATCCCCTAGGTAGGACAACCAAACTAGGTGTCTCCAGGAGAACATCCACCACGACCTGAAGCAGCTCAGGTGGGGAATCCTTGGTGCAGTGTGGAGGACGATACACCAAAAGGAATCCTGTACTGCCCCTATTGCCCAACTTCCAGAACATGCACTCAGAGAACTGGGTCTTCCCAATAGGACACCCAGTGTAAACTAGTGACTTCCTAAAAATCACTGCAACCCCCCCTTCCCGCCCATATGACCTGGGTTGCATGCATACGAGAAACCTGGTGGACAAGCAGCGGGAAGGACATACCTATCTGCTTCATCCAACCAACGAATCAGTCACCATCCAACCAGGTCTCTGTCACACATGCCAGGTCAAATCCTCCATCCACAATCAAGTCGTGCATGGCAGTGGTTTTAATCATCATTGACCTGGCATTACACAGCAGCACCTTCAGTTCATGTGGCTCTCCCTTGTTGATTCTGGTATCCATCTGGTCAAGACGAGACCCGGAAGCAGAGAAAGTCTTCAAACAATGACTAAGCCTGCCTCCTCAGTAATGACACGGTCTGGTGTTAGCATAACTCCTCCTACCTACCTGTGATCACTGAGATTGGGTGTCCCAGCACACACACACCGCCCCCCGTGGAACCTGCCCCAGCCATTCTGTTGGCTGGGACCCACTCCCCAGCTGCCCTGACCCTCTCCCCTTAAGAACCAGATACAAACTATATAAAACAACAGAAACAAACAAAGAAACAAACAGAAAACTATTCATAGTTATATTAAAAATTAACTAACCCCCGGGCCCAACTAGACATTAATCCCACCCCCAACACAGCAAAAACCAAACCATAAACCAAAACTTAAAACACCATCCCCATCATTTAAAATGCCACAGATAAAATATAATTTAAAACCAATTAAAAAGAGGGGTCTTCTTTGCTGAGTAGCAGCCACAGCCGTTATGAAGCCTGTCAGGCCCCGCCCCAAGCCAGGTGGAAAGAGGCAGGGCAAAGCCCTTCAGTGTGGGAACGTTTATATAATTAGCAGAGTTTAAACGAGCCCCTGTTTGAGTTTATGCAGCGACAAGCGGGTTGCTAACTCGTTTGAGTTCTATCTATAATTATACCTTCCTGCTTGATAATCCCTTTCTGTCCCTCTTAAAGAAAGCACACATGAATCTGAATCATATTAATATAAGCTACTTTACTATCAGATTCATTCAGGTTGACAGAGTTGTTCCTGAAGGCAGGCTTCAGTTACATAACAGATAAACTATATACTAGATAGTAGTGAGTCATGAGAAGACTGCATCCGAGCAGTTACCAGTTAACACTCCTTGCAGCAACTGACCAACGGACAAAACTGCCTGCCACATAGAGGCAGTTAGTCCTCTCAGAATGTTGGACTTGACTGACAGCTTTATATCCCACATTCAGGCTCCCCTCAGGCAGTCCTCCTGAAACCACAGGCAATGCCCACATTTCCCTGTGCCACCTTCCCTCCCCAGATTGGTTCTTCCCCGCGGCACCTCCTTTATTCCGGCTGCCACCAGGGATGTTATCCACTTTGCCATTAATGTAGCCATGAACGAGAAGCTAATGTAAAAAAATGAATTCATAAAATATAAACATAGGGGGCTTTAAAGATTACTTTCCAGTCTTTCTGTGTTTTCATTGTTCCTTTATTGCAATTATAAAAATGGGTTTTGTGCTGCTGTTCTTATAACAGAGAATTGGACTAGAAGACCCTGGAGTCCCTTTCAGCTCCACACTTCTATGATTCCAGAGCCAATCCTGCTTCCTAAACACCACTGTCGTGCTCCACTTTTCACAACTCTCCGTTCCCAACTCTCTCTGCCAAAGACCAAATATCAATGGACTCTCAGCACGTTCACTCACAATTTGCACTCCAGGGTCACATTCTGCACATCCCTAACTGTACATTGTATATTTCATTATACTTACTATTATGAGACATTTACCTTCATTGTCTTAATACATATATGTACAACTTTCCATACAAACACCAGAACATCAAACACACTCCATGCATTTACAATGGATTTTTCCCTATATGAGTTTGCTGATATGAGGGACAAAGTGAACTCAGTGGGGAAAACTTGGCACACTCCATAAAACTAAATGGGTTCTTCCCTGTGAGAGCCCATAGGTGTTTATTAATAACTCCGTTATAATTGAAGCACTTCCCACACTCCATTCATTTAAATGATTTCTCACCCATGTGAGTTTGTTGATGTCTTGTAAGAGTTCCACTCTGAAAGAAACCCTTCGCACAATCCATACATTTAAATGCTTTCTCCCCTTTATGAGTTTGTAGATGTCTTTTAAGTTTTCTACCTTCACTGAAGCCCTTCCCACAATTCTTACATTTAAATGGTTTCTCCCGGTGTGACTTTGCCAGTACACATTGAGTTTCCTACTACAAATGAAGCACACTTCACACTCCGTTTATATAGTTTCTCACAGTAAGTTTTCCCCCTTGACTGAAACCCTTCCCACACTCCAAACATTTATATGGTTTCTCCCCTGTGTGAGTCCGTTGATGTACAGTTGTCACGAAAACAGAGTTAAGTCCCTTTTCACCTTTATCATAGTGTTTTCAAGAAAGACAAAATGATACAATTCTCTTCAGATTACCAATCTTTATTGATTAACAAGTAATAAGCAATAAGGACTCATTCATTCATCACTCATTCATCAATCATATTTTTAGTTTTCAGGTTGTCCTACTTCACCCAGACATGCTGTCATCCTGCTTATGTCATATTTTCACCCAATTATTTTTGTCCATCCTGATTTCGCCTGGTCCATTGGCTAATTCAATAGTTCTTTATCTTCCATTTAATCATTTCTTTATCTTCTGTCTTCAGAGTCATAGTGCCATCTGATCCTACTCACTTCAGACACATCTCCATTCATATCTTCCATTCATACCACTAAGCATACTAAATATATCATCAGTTATACCATGAGATCACTTTCCTCACAGACTATCCCTGATTGACTATTCCTATGATTTAATAAAGACATTTCACTAAACCACATATATTCTTTAAGAAATTAACTATATATCTGAACATTAGTATTAATATTGTGTCATTCATTACATATAAATGTTAAATATAAATGTTACATATGAATGGCATCCTTCATAAAAGGCACCCTTCATATTCTTGTCAGAATATAAAACAAACATATGTTTCGTAACTGAAAGAACAGCGTCAACCATACATCAATGCTGTTGTTTGATACCCTGGGAAACTCAAAAACAACTATTTTGAAAGAACACCCTTAATACTAACATAAAAACTTTATTCATACAGAGTTTATGAAAAACGCCTTTTCAGCCTCACACAGCAAGTTTTCCCCTTGACTGAAACCCTCCCCACACTCCAAAGATTTAAATGGTTTCTCCCCTGTGTGAGTTCGTTGATGTCTTGTAAGAACTCTATTCCAACTGAATCTCTTCCCACATTCCAAACATTTATATGGTTTCTCACCTGTGTGAGTTCGTAGATGTATTGTAAGACCTCCATTCTGACTGAAGCTCTTCCCACATTCCAAACATTTAAATGGTTTCTCACCTGTGTGAGTTCGTAGATGTGTTGTAAGAGCTCCATTCTGACTGAAGTTCTTCCCACATTCCAAGCATTTAAATGGTTTCTCGCCTGTGTGAGTTCGTTGATGTATAGTAAGGTTTCCATTCTGACTGAAACTCCTTCCGCACTCCATACATTTAAATGGTTTCTCGCCTTTGTGAGTTCGTAGATGTGTTGCAAGAGCTCCAGTCTGACAGAAGATCTTCCCACATTCCAAACATTTAAATGGTTTCTCACCTGTGTGAGTTCGTTGATGTTTTGTAAGAGCTCCTCTATCAATGAAACCCTTCCCACACTCTATACATTTAAATGGTTTCTCGCCTGTGTGAGTTCGTTGATGTTTTGTAAGAGCTCCTCTCTCAATGAAACCCTTCCCACACTCCATACATTTAAATGGTTTCTCCCCGGTGTGACTTTGTCGGTGCACAATGAGTCTCCCCCCTTCACTGAAACCCTTCCCACACTCCAAACATTTATATGGTTTCTCCCCTGTGTGAGTTCTTCGATGTATAGTAAGGTGTGAACACCGACTGAAACCCTTCCCACATTCCATACATTTAAATGGTTTCTCCCCCGTGTGAGTTCGTTGATGTTGGGTAAGGCTTCCATTTTCACTGAAGCTCATTCCGCACTCCATACAATGAAATGGTTTCTCCCCTGTGTGATTCCGTTGATGTACAGTAAGTTTTCTCCTTTGACTGAAAACCTTCCCACACTCCATACATTGAAATGGTTTCTCCCCGGTGTGATTTCTTTGATGCCCATTAAGCGTTTCCCTATGACGGAAGCTCATTCCACACTCCACACATTTAAACGGTTTCTCCCCAGTATGAATTCGTTGATGTCTTGTAAGAGTTCCACTGTCAATGAAACCCTTCAAACACTCCATACATTGAAATGGTCTCTCCCCTGTGTGAGTCCGTTGATGTACGGTAAGTTTTCCCCTTTGACTGAAAACCTTCCCACACTCCATACATTTAAATGGTTTCTCCCCTGTGTGATTTATCTGATGCATATTAAACGATTCCCTATGATAGAAGCTCATTCCACACTCCACACATTTATATGGTTTCTCCCCGGTGTGAATTCGTTGATGTACTCTAAGAGCTCCACTGCCAATGAAACCCTTACCACACTCCATACATTTAAATGGTTTCTCCTCTGTGTGAGTTCGTTGATGTCTTGTAAGTTTTCCCATATCCCTGAAGCTCTTCCTACAGTCCATACATTGAAATGGGTTCTCCCCTGTGTGAGTTCGTTGATGTCTTGTAAGAGCTCCACTCTCAATGGAATCCTTCCCACACTCCATAAATTTAAAGGGTTTCTCCCCTGCGTTAGTTTGTAGTTGTGTGCTAAGGTGTTCACTCATGCTGAAGTACTTTACAGATGGCCCCTCAAAATTCTGATTGCATTCTCCATCACCTGGTTTTAAGGGGGGGGGGGGAGAGATACTGTTAAGTATTCAAGAAAAACAACAAGAGAACTTAAGATACAGCACTTTCTCTTATTTTAACACCTCCAGCCTCCCTCCCTCTCCTATGAACCAAATTTTTGGGAAAGGAAAGGCAATCTGAAAATGATCTCCAGAACCCTTAGTATCCAGTTCTACCTTCAACTCGCATGTAACACTGAGCACCAAGAGAAACCTTCTATGCTGAGGTTAGGTATCTATGGCCCTCCAGATGTGGTTGGACTCTAAGTACCATCAACCCAAGCAAAGACCAGGGATGATGGGAGTTGTAGCCAATGACCAGGGATGATGGGAGTTGTGGTGCAGCCACATCCAGAGGGAGACACTTTCCCCCTCCTGTGAAAATGCTGCACCTCTGTATTCAGTTTTCTCCTTCCTCCCTGATCTGTAATATCTGGCTGATACATTCCAGGAAACTGTTCACATCACCTAAACCTGCACCACGGTGCTGGAGAAGATGGGCCCTCGTTCTGATCCAAAAGGGATCTTTTTATATTTGTACACACTGAAAGGAGACATACAAAGGTACAGCCTCACAGCAAAGTGGAAGTATGTACCTCTCAATTGGTCCAGGACAACATCCCTGTATTTTTCTGTTCCAAGCGAGGAGGTGAGCTCAGACTTGAGTATCAGAGTCTCTGCTATGTGGAATAAGTAAAGCAGAAATGTTGTTTATGTCATATGTGGCTGTAAAAATATTCAAAAATATTAATCTTGTGGAACAAAGACAGCAAAGTATTTGGTGGCCCATTAAAAGCTAATAAATAACGGACCAGGAAGGCTCATGCCTGTGACTCTCCTTGTAGATTCTACATAGGTTTTGGGGGGGAATTCATACCACAATATCAGTTTATGAACAGTTGTCTACTGACAAAAGTACAGCATTGCTATAAACTACAATCTTCAACATCAACTTCGGTGGGCTGGTCATGTTGTTCGGATGCCTGATTATCATCTTCCAAAGCAATTACTCTATTCCCAATTTAAGAATGGAAAGAGAAATACCAAAGGACAATGAAAGAGGTCTTAAGATGCTCTCAAGCCAAATCTAAAGAAATGCAGTATAAGCACAGAAAATTGGGAAACACTGGCCTGCGAGTGCTCCAGTTGGAAAATATCCCTTACCAAAGGTGTAATGGACTTTGAAGAAACACAAACTCCGGACGAAAGGGAGAAACAAGCTAAGAGGAAAGTACATTTGGCAAACCCTCACTGTAATTAACTCCTGCCCGGAAACCTATGTCCCCACTGTGGAAGGATGTGTGGATCCAGAATTGGACTCCACAGTCCCTTACGGACACACCATTAAGACCGTGTTCATGGATGACAATCTTACTCGGCTACGAGGGGTCACCAAAGTAGAAGACACAGCATGAATAAATGGCTCAAACAGCAGATTTACACCTCCAACGTCTAACAGCCAAGAGTTTGGGATTTGATAAATCTGCCCTTACCTAAAGAGGCCACCATCTCATAATTCTGCTCCATGACTTCCGTGTGCAGAGCTCGTTGGCCAGGATCCAGCAGAGCCCACTCCTCCTCCGTGAAAAACACAGCCACCTCCTCAAAGGTCAAGAGGGCCTGGAAGAAGAAGAAGAAAACAGAGCTTCTCTTAGATCCCCATCATCCCCACTCAACACAGAGGGAGGCTGGGTGGTCCCATCTGTGCCTCTTCCCTCCTCCCTGCTCCCGTTGCTCTTTCCCTACCTGAGGAAGCTGCCTGGCTCCTCTTTCCACTCCATCTTTAAGAAGAGACCGTTCAGAGGGTGTATCAGAGACCATTGCGTTGCCAGTGGAAAAGACGGAGGAGGAGGAGGAATCATAAACCAGGCCACTTCTGGGACTCTCTCAGCTGTTGCCACGATGCACTTCAACACAGGGATAACAATGCAAAAATTAATTATTATTATTATTATTAGAATCTATATACCGCCCTATACCCTGATGTCTCAGGGCAGTTTACAGAAAGGCAGGTTTATTTAGGGTGGGACACATTTACAGAGGCAGCATTAATATTCACAATGAAATATAAATTACTAACGGATACCAAAGATAGTGGCGGCTTCTCCCTGCCAGATTTACGATTATATTATATTGTGAGGCGTCCTGCTTATGCTGGCTTAGAGAATGGATAATATTGGAAAAAGCAGATATATTAGACCTTGAAGGTCAGGAGAATAGGTTTGGTTGACATGCATATTTATGGGGTATGTGTGTGTGTGTGTGTGTGTGTGTATATATATATATATATATATATATATATATATATATATATATACACACACACACACACACACCATTACACACACACACACACACACACACATATATATAGACTAAAGGAAGTAAACCAGGGACCAGATCTCCTGTGGGTCCCTTCCAGGAAGTACAAGGCAGGGAACTGGAAGGATGTAATCCTTTCTACAGAGACTTTATAATACTATAAGCTGCCTCATTCTTTAGGGAACCTTCAGCTTCGGATTGTAGAGTACTAGGATCAAATCCCAAACTCTTAATGAAGCTTCGCAGAAAGCATTACGGTCTGTACCTCTGCAGACCTCGCTTTTCCTTTCCCCCAACAGCCATCCAGGAAACCAGTTTCTCACCCTTTGATACATTTAGAATACTGTATAGAAAATAAGGGAAACTCCTAAAGCTGCAGTTGGAAGAAAAGCAACATCTGGAGGGCACCAGGGTGCAGAAGCTCCCTCCAAGGGGAGCAGATGGAAATATTTAGAGCACTCTATGCGCTAACATGGATTGCTGGAGGGATGATCGCGGAGTGGGGTCCGGAGGGAGCACACTCCCCACCAGCAGGGAGCCACAGTCTGCCTGCACGCGTGACCTTGGGGTGCGGGGCACACCCCCCCAGACAAGCCACAGTTGTCTGAACATCGTTCCCTCTGTCTAACCTTTTTCGGTCTCAGTAGTCTGCAGTGTCCTGTCTATAAGCTTTGTCTCTGAGACCTTTTGTCTCCTTCGTCATACACTGTGCATGGGGAAAATGACGCGGTGGAAACAGGTGCCAAAATAACCTTGTACCACCCCACGATCTCAGGATCGGAAGATGTGTAAAGGTCACAGCCCAAAATGTATCTGCCTGGTTTGCATATTTGCATCAATAAAAGGAGGCTCCACTTCAGATTGTCTGTCACTTCAGATTGTAGTTTAGGAGACAGAAATACAAAGTTTAGTGGCTTATGGCCCCCTAGTCCTTCCGCTTAGGAACGTGTGTGTGTGTGTGTGTGTGTGTGTGTGTGTGTACCTTTTATCTTCCCTACACAGTGAGAAAGTACAGGATGAGGCATCCTCCCGGAGCATGGGGATGTGAGACTGGGTCTCCCTGGTCTAAGCCCAGCACCTGAACTGCAGGGTGTGGAGCCTCAGACCCTGGGGCTAAATTGGCCTTCAAGTACCCCCTCTTTCTCTCTCTGGCCCTCAGAAATTTCCCCAGCGCCACACCCTCTTTCCAACGCTTCCCAGCTGCCTCCTGGGGTTTTTTTGTGTGGCTGGAAAAAATCCCTGGAAGGCAGGCATGCCCTGGACAAAGCTCAGAGTCAGCCCCATAGCCCCACCAATTCTGTCCTCTGGCCCTGCCCATCAATGGAAAGTGGACCCTGGAAGGCTGCTCAGCAGCGAATGTGGCCCTCAGGCTGGAGAAAGGTCTCTGTTCCAAACACTAAACTGGCAGTAATCCTGGCCCACCTTGCAGGGTTCTTGTGTGAGCATTGCCCAGGTGGTGGGCTTTAGAACTCCTATAGTGTTAGAAGACCCTCCTGGCAACCTGGATGGGGACGAGGCCAGGCAGGAGTGAGGCTGGCAGCACCGGCAGAGAAAGTCCCTCAGCACCTCTGCGCTGGGCGAATCCTGCAAGACAGGCCAGATCTCTCACCCCTGGGAGCTTTGATTCTCCTTCCCGACAAAGTCCCAAGAGGATGTCTGGAGAAGCCTCTTTTTGGAAAGAAAGAGCATCAAAATCTGCAGGGGTGGTGGTGGTAATCAGTTTCCTCCCCCTCCCCCTTTCCCCCAAGTCCAGCTGGGGAGGGGGCATTTATTTAATTCCTCCAGTCTTTGCCTTGAAGCTTTTTAAAGGGCTCCTGAGACCTTGATCAGTTTCAAATCCTGTCATCCATGGGCCCATTTCCCTTGCAAGCAGGAGGGAAACCATCAAGGTCCTTTTTCATACTTCAGGAAATGGAAAATGTGCCTCTACCCTCCAGTTTTGGGGCACAAAAGCAGCACAGCAAACCCTCCCCAACTGCACCCCCCAACATGGGAAACCCAACAAGGCTCTTTGTGCCAAAGCAACCTCAGCCGGCCAGACTAGGATTTCTGAAAGGGGAGCTGGGGGGGTCCCCCCTTCCTTCTCACATCAGGCTCTTTTTTACTCAGGAAGCTCCGGAGGCCGATTTCCCTTGACATTGTCCATCTCTCACCCCCCACCCAACTCGAAATCTCCCCCCTCTCTCCCAATCCAGAGGTGACTCTGTTCTCCAGCTGCTTCCACTTCCTCTCCCCTGCTTGCCCTCCCGATCTCCGCCCCACTGAGGCAGGGGCTTCAGCAGCAGATTTCGGAGGGGGGGCAGATCAGGGTCCTGGAGGAGCTCACACCTCCCCTCCCGCCCAGACCGGCTCCCTGACGGAGGAGGCAGAGCCAGGGGGGGCAGGAGTGGGGGCAGCAGTGAGAAGGGAGATGGAGGGTGTTAAGCAGAGAGGAGCATCACTAGTTGGAATGGGGCTGCCCCCCCCCTTTGAACGGAGGAGGACTGACCTCTGAGTCAACATGCGCAGGGTGGGGCTGCAAATTCCTTTGTAGTTAGGGTGCACTGGAGCCGACCCTTTTCTGGTTCTTCTCAAGTGTCTTCGCCCCCCCCCCCCACAGTCCCCCCCCAACCATGGGAGCCTGGCTTGATGTCTGCGCTTCAAAAAGGATCTTGCAATGCAAACCCTGTTGGGGGAGGGGGACCCCACTTTGCAACAGGATGGGCTGCATCCAGCCCCCCCCCGATTTCTACAGAGAAAGGGCAGGCCCCTCCCTGCTTTCTTTGCACTCCCACCCCCCTCTCCAAGTAACCCCCCAATATGAGGCACCTCTTTCTCCTCGTGTCCGAGTCCGCTTCTCTTCCGGGGTTGTGCATGGAGACCCTCCCCCCTCCAAATTCGCCTCTACTTTCCTCCTCAGAGAAAAACCCCACTTCCTGCCTCTCCACGAAACGGAGCTCATTGGCCCAGAGGGAGGGGGAGGGGCAGGAGAAAATGACGCGGTGGAAACAGGTGCCAAAATAACCTTGTACCACCCCACGATCTCAGGATCGGAAGATGTGTAATGGTCACAGCCCAAAATGTATCTGCCTGGTTTGCGTATTTGCGTCAATAAAAGGAGGCTCCACATGTCCGTCACTTCAGATTGTAGTTTAGGAGACAGAAATACAAAGTTGAGTGGCTTATGGCCCCCTAGTCCTTCCTCTTAGGAATGTGTGTGTGTGTGTACCTTTTATCTTCCCTACACTGTGAGAAAGTACAGGATGAGGCATCCTCCCGGAGCATGGGGATGTTTCCCCCAAGTCCAGCTGGGGAGGGGGCATTTCTTTAATTCCTCCAGTCTTTGCCATAAACATATTTAAAGGGCTCCTGAGACCTTGATCAGTTTCAATTCCTGCCATCCATGGGCCCATTTCCCTTGCCAAGCAGGAGGGAAACTGACAAGGTGCTTTTTCATGCTTCAGGAAATGGCAAATGTGCCTCTTCCCTCCAGTTTTGGGGCACAAAAGCAGCACAGCAAACCCCCCCCCAACATGGGAAACCCAACAAGGCTCTTTCCTTTGTGCCAAAGCAACCTCAGCCGGCCAGACTAGGATTTCTGAAAGGGGAGCTGGGGGGCCTCCCCCTTCCTTCTCACATCAGCCTCTTTCTTCCTCAGAAAGTTCTGGGGGCCGATTTCCCTTGACAATGTCCACTTCTCACCACCCACACACACACTCGAAATCTCCCTCTCTCCAGCTGCTTCCACTGCACCAAAGCAGACTTCCTCTCCCCTGTTTGCCCCCCCATCTCCGACCCACTGAGGCAGGGGTTTCAGCAGCACATTTCGGAGGGGGGCAGATCAGGGTCCTGAAGGAGCTCCGCCCCCCCATCCCGCCTCCCTGACGCAGGAGGCAGAGCCTGGGGGGAGCAGCAGTGAGAAGGGAGATGGAGGGTGTTAAGCAGAGAGGAGCATCACTAGGTGGAATGGGGCTGCCCCCCCCCCTTTGAACGGAGAAGGACTGACTTCTGAGTCAACATGCCCAGGGTGGGGTTGCAAATCCCTTTGTAATTAAGTTCCACTGGGGGGGGGGGACCCTTTGTGGTTCATCTCAGGTGTGCTTCGCTGTGCTTCGAAAAGGGTCTTGCAATGCAAACTGTTATGTACTGAGTTGAATAGGATCCAAACTGCAGCAGTCTGATTGGTCCTAGAACAATAGGATCCAAAAGGCAGCAGTCTGATTGGTCCTAGAACAATAGGATTCAGAATGCAGCAGTCTGATTGGTCCTAGAACAATGCAGCAGTATGATTGGTTGGCAGGAACCACCCAATCATGCTCCAGATAGAAATGAATCCACAACCTGATTGGCTTACAGTAGAATTCCGGAATTAGCCAATCATGTGCAGCCCATTGTGTAAATAATGTATATAAAGCAGATGCTTTGAGGGGACTTTCATCCATTCCTCCTCACCACTATGAGCTGAATAAAGAGCATGAAATCACTTTGCGACTCGGAGTATATTTCACTGGCGACGAAGGTGGGATCCCGCTGAGCTGACTGCCACACACAGCACCGCAGCACCGCCACCTGCCGCACCGCTGCCTCGCACCGTGTATCCAGGCTTCAGCTCCGGGACACAAGGAACTCAGAATGGCAACCGACAGCAGCTTCTCGCCGTTCAACCCAGCATCTGGAGACTGGGAAGCGTACGCCTCCCGTTTCACCTTCCTCCTAGAAGCCAAAGGGGTCACCGAGGAAGAAGACGCCAAGAAGAGGGCAATATTCTTCAGCGTCTGCGGAGAGGAGACGTTTGAAATCGCCCGGGCTCTCCTTGCGCCTGAAGACGTTGCTACTGTTCCATATAAAACAATAATGGAACAGCTGAAGGGGCACTTTTCGCCACAGCCCTCAGTGGTGGCTCGTCGAAATGCCTTCTACGCAAAGTGGCAAAGTGGCAAGCCCCTGGGGAAACCATAACTGGGTTTGTGACCTCTCTCCACCAAGCTGCCCGGTTCTGCAACTTCTCAGAATTGGAGAACATGCTTCGTGACCGCCTCGTCGGTGGCCTGAAGGATGAGAAGCTGCAACGACGCCTCTACTCTAAGAAGAACCTAACGTTCCAGGTCACTCTGGAGGAGGCCCTGGCAACAGAAGCTGCCGAGAGGTCAATGCAAGAGGCACGGCCAAGCCAGCCGTCCCAACCGAGGGTCCACCACGAAGACCTCACCGACGACTCAGGATCCTGTTGATATCAAGCCCATCAATCAGAGGAATTTGGCCACCCTCCAGGTGCCCGGCTTGAATCCTTGTGACCTCCTGTCTGCGACTCCCGGCAGGATCAAGGGAGGTCTCCAATCGGCGATTCTTCCCAACGTGAAAGAAGAACACACCATTCCTCCCCCTCCTCTCCCAGGGAGGGGAAAGAGACAGACAGAAATATATCTACATGTCTTTATTTCTGTCGTTCCAGCAGTACAGAGAAAACATGTCTGTACCCTCTGATATCAGCAGCCAGAGAGAGAATAACTCCACCCATGTACTTCCAGTACAGGGTCATGTGACACTCTGAGCTAACATCCGGTGCTCAGTGCACATAATAGACTGTCCCTTCTTCCCACGGTACAGTCCCAAAACATCAACATCCTGTTTGGCTTTCCAGCCATCTGGAGCACTCAGCAGCATTGCTCCTTTTTCGTAACAACCTCCCCCAAAAGAATCAATGCGTGTTGCGGCATGCATAGCGTGATCCAGAGAAGAAAACAAACAGTTGTTATACACATAACACTCCCCTGTTGTTTCAGTTCCACCCTTGGAACTACCCGCCACTGGTTTCCCCAGTGTACCTCTCTGGTTGTCTGGCTTCCAAGGAATGAGTGCATCTGCATTACCTTGGCTAGCAACTCTCTGTTGTGTCTTTGTCTCTGACTTAGACACAGCTCCAACCTGTCCTCGGTTGTTTACAACAGCAACACATGCAACAGCTAAATTAGCATACTCTTCTGAGTACCTTTTGGGTGGTTCACCCTTTGTGACTCTCTCAGACCTGCGTATGAGGTGCTGATCCTCTCTGCTCACTGGTTCTGTCTCAGGACTCTTTGGAGAACCAGTTCCAATGGTAAACAGTGGTTCATCCTTCACCTGTGAAGGTCTATCCATTGTGTGAGATTTCCTCTCAATGACTGTGACAACAGAGCTCTCTGAGCTATCACTGTCGCTCTCAGTACCACTGTACTCTGTGAAATCATCATCATCATCTGAATCGTCCTCTGTGGGAAATGTGTGTGCTATCACTCTCTCCTTTTCAGGAGCACTCTCTAGAAATTTTGTGAGAATCACCTGACCAGATTCAGACAAAATTACTCTGTAGAGACCCTTTTCATATCCCACAAAAATGCCTCTGGCATTCTTTACTCCACCTGGAGCTTCTGTCCTCACATGAGACCCAAAAACCTTGAAATGGGCAACAGAAGGTTTTCTCTGGAACAGTTTCTCAAAAGGAGAACTTCCCAACTCTTTTGAAACCTTTCTCACCCACGCATGACAAAACGACATGAGTGACTCTGCCCAGAACTCATGTGGCAGATGTGAACTAAGCAATTGCGCTTCCATCCCCTTTTGCAATTCTCTGTTCACCCGTACACAGACACCCCTGTTCCACGCTTCCGCTGAAACAGCAATCTTGTGTCTGATCCCCTTCTTCTGCAGGAACCTCTGGAAATCCTGTAAAAGAAAAATCTGCTTCTCATCTGTGAATAGACAATCAATGTTAGCATCATGCATACTCTTAACCTTGTCACAAAATTCCTGAAACCTCTCCAAGGCTTCCTGTGGCTTTCTCAACACATAAACCCAGACATAGTTAGAGAAATGATCCACACACACAAGATAAAATCTTGCTTTGCCTCTAGATGGTTCTAGAGGACCAATCACATCAGCATACACCCGCTGAAACGCTCTGTCGACCCTGGCCACCTTCTTGGCGCTCGTTTTGGTCACACCTGCAAGAGAAATCAAGTTAGACTCAGAATTACATTCCATGTAATCACTTTGCTCAAAGTCCAACAAATACAGTCCACCTTTCTGTCTGGCAGAAAGATATAACTCTCCATCTTTGAAGATCTCGCAGCTCTTATCATCATAGGACAGTTTCAGTCCTTTCTTTGCAATCTGCGAAACACTCAGCAGATTGAACTTCAGTTCAGGAACCAAGTAAACATTGTTTATTGTCAAGTTCAGACTCTTAAGATAGACAGTCCCTTTTCCGGTCGCTTCCAGCTCCTGACCGTTGGCCTGTGTCACAGCGAAGCTTTGCCTCTTAAACGATGAAAAGAGTCCTCTGTGTGGGGACATATGAACCGTCGCTGCAGTGTCGATAATAAACGCGTTCCCAACATCTGGCGTGGTTCCTTTCGCCATCAAAGCCCTTGCAGGTTCCACCATAGGCTTGGTATGACCTTTGCCTGACGCCTCAGGCTTTGCTGAGCGGCCCTTCGCTCCTTTCGGCTGGCGTGGCTTCTTGCAGCTCCGCTGAAGATGCCCAGCCTGTCCGCAATTATAACATCGAACAGCGTTCAAAGCTACAGCATCCTCTCCAGTAGCTTCATCAGTGGGGGAATTAGAACTCCGTTCTTCCCTCCCCCTGTCCTTGGCATCCATTTTGAATCCAAGCCTCAGCTCTCCACTCTCGAGCCAGTTAAAATCCAAAAGCTCCTTTGAGCTGTTTTTCTGCCTCTCTCTCAGGCAGGCAATCTCCAAGCTGTCTCAAAGTCAAAACAACTTTCGCTTTCCCGGCTCTGACTGAGCCAGCCCCAGGTGTCAGTAGTTTTCCACTGTCCGACTGTCGTTGCTTAGCAACTGTGCATACTTCTTCGTTATCTCACCACAAAAATCTGTGGTATGCAAGCCTTTACTCTCAGAGCTGTTTTTTCCAAACGCAGCTCTCGTGAACCAGAGAATAAATCAATCTGCATTCACACTTTTAGCCCGATATTCAGCATACCTTTTTGGGGCTCCGTCGCTTGGAAAACACCCCCTCTTGGTGTCCAGCCGTTCAGCTTCTGGCTGCAATTGCAGACGTTATCTTCTTTCCTTGGTGCAGAGGATGGCACACGATCCATCAACCTCTCACCTCCCATGCTGATTCCCATGGATCAGATAACCAGCAGCGTCTGCTACCATATGTTGATATCAAGCCCATCAATCAGAGGAATTTGGCCACCCTCCAGGTGCCCGGCTTGAATCCTTGTGACCTCCTGTCTGCGACTCCCGGCAGGATCAAGGGAGGTCTCCAATCGGCGATTCTTCCCAACGTGAAAGAAGAACACACCATTCCTCCCCCTCCTCTCCCAGGGAGGGGAAAGAGACAGACAGAAATATATCTACATGTCTTTATTTCTGTCGTTCCAGCAGTACAGAGAAAACATGTCTGTACCCTCTGATATCAGCAGCCAGAGAGAGAATAACTCCACCCATGTACTTCCAGTACAGGGTCATGTGACACTCTGAGCTAACATCCGGTGCTCAGTGCACATAATAGACTGTCCCTTCTTCCCACGGTACAGTCCCAAAACATCAACATCCTGTTTGGCTTTCCAGCCATCTGGAGCACTCAGCAGCATTGCTCCTTTTTCGTAACAGATCCAACAGGGAGGAGGTGCACCGAGTACAGCAGCGCACTCAAGCAGCCCACATACCACAGCTGCCTTGACGAGAAGGAGGGAACTGCGCAAACTGTGGAGGAAGTCACGAGAGGAGGACCTGCCATTTCTGCAACGCAGAGTGCAGGCAGTGCAGAAAATTGGGACACATCGCCCGGGTGTGTCGGGCTCGGCCCACCCGACGCCAGGCATCAGATGACCAATCCAAGAGCCCCAGGTCCCGGGGCCCAACGCACCAAGGCAACTCGACGGAGCTCACGGACTTCCAGGTATACCAGTTGCCCCACCCCAACGTAGAGAAAATTTATGTAGAGGTACAGATACAGGGGGCCCCATGCCGCATGGAGCTTGACACTGGTTCAACTCTATCCATAATCTCGGCAAGGACCTTAAGGAAACTGTGTCCTACGCAAAGAATTTTGGGGCAGGCCCTGCATGGGTACCCGCCACAGTCACCAGGGTCACGGGCCCCGTGTCGTATGAGGTGCTAACAGATGGGGGGCAATGTTGGCGCCGCCACTGCGACCAGATACGGCGACGATTCCCGGGAGAAAACAAGGAGGAGGAGGACAGGTCAGAGGAGTCCCAAGGGAACAGTGGGGCAGTGAGGCCCATAGAGCAGCAGGGGCAAGCAGGAGAGGCAGAATCAGTAAATACAGAGAGGACCCGTGAGGCCGAAAGGACACTGGAACCAGAACCACGACTGAGCGAGCCGGTTGCGCCAGACCATACAGCCCCATCACAGCCAGCATCCTTGGAACACGAGCCAGAACCTGAACCCCGGACCAGGGAACACCCCGGCCGCAACGCACACGTAGGCCGCCGGCGTACCTTGAGGACTATGAATGCGACCTCCCGGGCAGGACTGGAACTTAGAGGGGAGGAGTGTTATGTACTGAGTTGAATAGGATCCAAACTGCAGCAGTCTGATTGGTCCTAGAACAATAGGATCCAAAAGGCAGCAGTCTGATTGGTCCTAGAACAATAGGATTCAGAATGCAGCAGTCTGATTGGTTCTAGAACAATGCAGCAGTATGATTGGTTGGCAGGAACCACCCAATCATGCTCCAGATAGAAGTGAATCCACAACCTGATTGGCTTACAGTAGAATTCCGGAATTAGCCAATCATGTGCAGCCCATTGTGTAAATAATGTATATAAAGCAGATGCTTTGAGGGGACTTTCATCCATTCCTCCTCACCACTATGAGCTGAGTAAAGAGCATGAAATCACTTTGCGACTCTGAGTATATTTCACAAACCCTGTTGGGGGGGGAGACCCCTCTTTGTAGCCAGGTGGTCTGCATCTCGCCCACCCCCCATTCCCACAGAGAAAGGGCAAAGCCTCTCCCTGCTTTGCTTTCATTGCCCCCCCCAATCCTCCCGCCTCCTTTCCCAGCTGCCCTGTTTGCAGATTCAGGGAAAGGGAAAGCAAATCCTTCTCCCACAACACCCCCCCCAATAACCCCCAAATATGCGGCACCTCTTTCTCCTCTTCTCCAAGCCCGCTTCTCTTCCGGGAATGAGGATGGAAACCCCTCCCCTCCAAATTGCCCCCCCCAAAACTTCCTGCCTTTCTAGGAAGCGGAGCTCATTGACCCAGAGGGAGGGGGAGGGGCAGGACATCCGCCTCCCCCTCCCTGAAAACAGAAACTCACTTCACAGCAACCGAGCTCTATATTCCCGTTTATTTAATGAGAAATTTATGGGTTCAATTCCCGCCAGTGCCAGCGAAAGACGACCCCCCCCAATTTCTGAAAAGCCTCCTCCTGGGAAGGGGTTTAGAGCAGTAACAAGACAACCCTAAATGGTGGTCCAGTTGGGTACCTTTTTTAAAAAAAGAGGGAGCTGATGGAGAAACGTAGACTTTGTTATATTTTCGGGGGGGGGGCAGCTCAGTGGTAGAGCAGTTGCTTTGCATGCCGAAGGTCTCGGGTTCTTACTTTGACGTTTGGTGGGGGTGTACCATGGTCCATGACTTCTGGGAAAGAGCTTTTTATCTGACCTCCAAAATCTCTAAACAATCTATCTGTCCTTATTCAGCATTTACCTTATTATAGCCATATTTGACCCCATATTCTACGCTTCAAACTAAAGAATTAATTTCCTTTCTGTTCACAGCCCATGATGGAAGGAAACCTCTAAAATAACAATAGAGGTTTGGATCAATAACATCTGGACCATTACTCTGTCATAATGCCTCACATGCCATTAGTGTCTAATCAAAGTTATCTCCAAAAAAGACACCTTTGACACAATCTGGCCCATTCCTAGCTCGCTTTTATCAGCCAGGATGGGCAAGGATCAAAGAGACAGGTGGTCGGTTTCACTTGTCCTAGCAGCCTGTCCACATCCTCAGAGGTAACAGATTGGAACTGATCCCATGTAACAAGGCTAGACAGGACTCTAGCACTCGCCCGCCCTGGCCCTGCTCCCATGGTGGAGTCTACCTCTTTCCACTTTATCTGCAAAAAACTTTGCAAAATCATTGCAGAAGATATTGGGGTCCTTACCAGGCCCCAGTGGCAAAAGTGGTTCCGTTAAATTGCGAACCACCTGAAAGAGTCTCCTGCTGCTATTTTCTGCAGATACAATAGAGGTGGTGAAGAAAGTCCTCTTCGCCGTTACTATCACCACTTTGTAGGCTCAATGTTGAGCTCTAACCCACGTCCGGTCAGATTCAAAATGGGTTTTCCACCACTGGCGCTCCAGCCGTCTAAGCGATTGTTTCATCGCCCTCAGCTCTGGGGAAAACCACAGGGCTGTCCGGGCTTCATGCAATCAGAGAGGGCACTTCAGAGCCAGACAGTCAATAGCCCTGGGTAACTCCGCATTCCAGCAGGCCACCAAGGAATCATCTGGAAGGCTATCAACATGAGATAAAGCATCCCACCTACCTGCAGAAGGGAAGGGTTGAGGAGAAGTTCAGTTGCACTAGGAAGTGATCTGACCATGGCACTTCTTTAGTTTCGCTTTTACTTAATATCAGATCACCCATGTCAATAGAGGTGAACACCAAGTCTAAGGCATGTCCGTGACTATGAGTTGGGCCAAACTTATTCAGTGACAGCCCCATTGAGGTCATGTTTTCCATGAAGTCCTGAGCGGCCCCTTGTTAAGGTCGTGTCGGCATGGATGTTAAAATCCCCTAGGTAGGACAACCAAACAGTGGCGTAGCGTGGGGGGTGCAGGGGGGGCCGGCCGCACCGGGCGCAACATCTGGGGGCGCGCGCTCGCACTCGCAGCTCTCTGCCCCCTGCTAAAATCCACGGGTTAGGGGGCGCAAATTACTTGCCTTGCCCCGGGTGCTGACAACCCACGCTACGCCACTGCAACCAAACTAGGTGTCTCCAGGAGAACATCCAATACACCAAAAGGAACCCTGTACTGCCTCTATTGCCCAACTTCCAGAACATGCACTCAGAGAACTGGGTCTTCCCAGTAGGACACCTGATGCAAGCTAGTGACTTCCTAAAAATCACTGCAAACCCCCATTTCCCGCCCACATGACCTGGGTTGCGTGCGTACGAGAAACCTGGTGGACAAGCAGTGGGAAGGACATGCCTATCTGCTTCATCCAACCAAGTCTCTGTCACACATGCCAGGGCAAGTCCTCCATCCATTACTTGATCATGGATGGAAGTGGTCTTATAAATCACTGACCTGGCATTGCACAGCAGCAACTTCAGTTCATGTGGATCTACCTTGTTGTTTCTGGTATCCATCTGGTCAAGACCAGACCCGGAGGCAGGGATTGTCTTCAAACAACAACTAAGCCTGCCTCCTCAGTAATGACACGGTCTGGTCTTAGCATAACTCCTCCTCCTACCCGTGATCACTGAGATTGGGTGTCCCAGCACATCCCCCCTAACCGTGGAACCTGCCGCAGCCATTCTGTTGGCTGGGACCCACTCCCCAGCTGCCCTGACCTTCTCCCCTTAAGAACCAGATACAAACTATGGTATATAAAACAATATACAAAAAGAAAGAAACAAACAGAAAACAATTCATAGTTATATTTAGAAGACATAGTTTAGAAGACATCTGAAGGCAGCCCTGTTTAGGAAAGCTTTTAATGTTTGATGTATTAGAGTATTTTAATATATATTTTTTTTGGAAGCCGCCCAGAGTGGGTGGGGTATAAATAATAAATTATTAAATAATAATAATAATAATAATAATAATAATAATAATAATAATAATAATAAAAATTAACTACCCCTGGGCCCAACTAGACATTAATCCCACCCCCAACAAAGCAAAAACCAAACCATAAACCAAAACTTAAAACACCATCCCCACCATTTAAAATGCCACAGATAAAATATATTTTAAAACCAATTAAAAAGAGGGGTCTTCTCTGCTGAGTAGCAGCCACAGCCGTTATGAAGCCTGTCAGGCCCCGCCCCAAGCCAGGTGGAAAGAGGCAGGGCAAAGCCCTTCAGTGTGGGAACAATAATATAATTTAGCAGAGTTTAAACGAGCCCCTGTTTGAGTTTATGCAGGGACAAGCGGGTTGCTAACTCGTTTGAGTCCTATCTATAATTATACCTTCCTGCTTGATAATCCCTTTCTGTCCCTCTTAAAGAAAGCACACATGAATCTGAATCATATTAACACAAACTACTTTACTATCAGATTCATTCAGGTTGACAGAGTTGTTCCTGAAGGCAGTCTTCAGTTACATAACAGATAAACTATATACTAGATAGTAGTGAGTCATGAGAAGACTGCATCCGAGCAGTTACCAGTTAACACTCCTTGCAGCAACTGACCAACGGACAAAACTGCCTGCCACATAGAGGCAGTTATTCCTCTCAGAATGTTGGACTTGACTGACAGCTTTATATCCCACATTCAGGCTCCCCTCAGGCAGTCCTCCTGAAACCACTGGCAATGCCCACATTTCCCTGTGCCACCTTCCCTCCCCAGATTGGTTCTTCCCCGCGGCACCTCCTTTATTCCGGCTGCCACCAGGGATGTTATCCACTTTGCCATTAATGTAGCCATGAACGAGAAGGTATTGTAAAAAGATGAATTCATAAAATATAAACATAGGGCGCTTTAAAGATTACTTTCCAGTCTTTCTGTGTTTTCATTGTTCCTTTATTGCAATTATAAAAATGGATTTTGTGCTGCTGTTCTTATAACAGAGAATTGGACTAGAAGACCCTGGAGTCCCTTTCAGCTCCACACTTCTATGATTCCAGAGCCAATCCTGCTTCCTAAACACCACTGTCGTGCTCCACTTTTCACAACTCTCCATTCCCAACTCTCTCTGCCAAAGACCAAATATCAATGGACTCTCAGCACGTTCACTCACAATTTGCACTCCAGAGCCACATTCTGCACATCCCTAACTGCACATTATCTCTTTCATTAAACTTACTATTATGAGACATTACCTTCATTGCTTTAATACATATATGTACAACTTTCCATACAAACACCAGAACATCAAATACACTCCATGCATTTACAATGGATTTTTCCCTATATGAGTTTGTTGATATGAGGGACAAAGTGAACTATGTGGGGAAAACTTGGCACACTCCATAAAACTAAATGGGTTCTTCCCTGTGAGAGCCCATAGGTGTTTATTAATAACTCCGTTATAATTGAAGCACTTCCCACACTCCATTCATTTAAATTTCTCACCCATGTGAGTTTGTTGATGTCTTGTAAGAGTTCCACTCTGAAACATACCCTTCGCACAATCCATACATTTAAATGGTTTCTCCCCTGTATGAGTTTGTAAATGTCTTTTAAGTTTTCTACCTTCACTGAAGCCCTTCCCACAATTCTTACATTTAAATGGTTTCTCCCGGTGTGACTTTGTCAGTACACATGGAGTTTCCTACTACAAATGAAGCACTCTCCACACTCCGTTTATATGGTTTCTCCCACGTGAGGCTGTTGATGTACAGTAAGTTTTCCCCCTTGACTGAAACCCTTCCCACACTCCATTTATATGGTTTCTCCTGTGTGAGTCCGTTGATGTACAGTTGTCACTAAAACAGAGTTAAGTCCCTTTTCACCTTTATCATAGTGTTTTCAAGAAAGACAAAATGATACAATTCTCTTCAGATTACCAATCTTTATTGATTAACAAGTAATAAGCAATAAGGACTCATTCATTCATCACTCATTCATCAATCATATTTTTAGTTTTCAGGTTGTCCTACTTCACCCAGACATGCTGTCATCCTGCTTATGTCATATTTTCGCCTAATTATTTTTGTCCATCCTGATTTCGCCTGGTCCACTGGCTAACTCAATAATTCTTCATCTTCCATTTAATCATTTATCTTGTCTTCAGAGTCATAGTGCCATCTGATCCCACTCACTTCAGACACTTCTCCATTCATATCCTCCGTTCATACCATTAAGCATACTAAATATATCATCAATTATACCATGAGATCACTTGTGGTCCTCACAGACTATCCCTGATTGACTATTCCTATGATTTAATAAAGACATTTCACTAAACCACATATATTCTTTAAGAAATTAACTATATATCTCAACATTAGTATTAATATTGTGTCATTCATTACATATAAATGTTACATTAGTTACATATAAATGTTACATCAATGCTGTTGTTTGATACCCTGGGAAACTCAAAACCAACTATTTTGAAAGAACACCCTTAATACTAACATAAAAACTTTATTCATACAGAGTTTATGGAAAACGCCTTTTCAGCCTCACACAGTAAGTTTTCCCCTTGACTGAAACCCTCCCCACACTCCAAAGATTTAAATGGTTTCTCCACTGTGTGTTTGTTGATGTCTTGTAAGAACTGTATTCCAACTGAATCTCTTCCCACATTCCAAACATTTAAATGGTTTCTCGCCTGTGTGAGTTCGTTGATGCTTTGTAAGAGCTCCATTCTGACAGAAGCTCTTCCCACATTCCAAGCATTTAAATGGTTTCTCGCCTGTGTGAGTTCGTTGATGTATAGTAAGGTTTCCATTCTGACTGAAACTCCTTCCGCACTCCATACATTTAAATGGTTTCTCGCCTTTGTGAGTTCGTAGATGTGTTGCAAGAGCTCCAGTCTGACAGAAGCTCTTCCCACATTCCAAACATTTAAATGGTTTCTCGCCTGTGTGAATTCGTTGATGTACTTTAAGATCTCCTCTATCAATGAAACCCTTCCCACACTCTATACATTTAAATGGTTTCTCCTCTGTGTGAGTTCGTTGATGTCTTGCAAGTTTTCCCATATCCCTGAAGCTCTTCCTACAGTCTATACATTGAAATGGGTTCTCCCCTGTGTGAGTTTGTTGATGTCTTGTAAGAGCTCCACTCTCAATGAAACCCTTCCCACACTCCATAAATTTAAAGGGTTTCTCCCCTGCGTTAGTTTGTAGTTGTGTGCTAAGGTGTTCACTCACGCTGAAGTACTTTACAGATGGCCCCTCAAAATTCTGATTGCATTCTCCACCACCTGGTTTTAAGGGGGAGGGGAGAGATACTGTTAAGTATTCAAGAAAAACAACAAGAGAACTTAAGATACAGCAAGACCAATCAGCACTTTCTCTTATTTTAACACCTCCAGCATTCCTCCCTCTCCTATGAACCAAATTTTTGGGAAAGGAAAGGCAATCTGAAAATAATCTCCAGAACCCTTAGTATCCAGTTCTACCTTCAACTCGCATGTAACACTGAGCACCAAGAGAAACCTTCTATGCTGAGGTGAGGCATCTATAGCCCTCCAGATGTGGTTGGACTCTAAGTACCATCAACCCAACTAAAGAAGGCCAATGACCAGGGCTGATGGGAGTTGTAGTGCAGCAACCTCTGGAGGGACACACTTTCTCCATCTTACCCCTCCTGTGAAAATGCTATGCCTCTGTATTCAGTTTTCTCCTTCCTCCCTGATCTGTAATATCTGGCTGATACATTCCAAGAAACTGTTCACATCACCTAAACCTGCACCAGGATGCTGGAAAAGATGGGCCCTCGTTCTGATCCAAAAGGGATCTTTTTATATTTGTACACACTGAAAGGAGACATACAAAGGTACAGCCTCACAGCAAAGTGGAAGTATGTACCTCTCAATTGGTCCAGGACAACATCCCTGTATTTTTCTGTTCCAAGCGAGGAGATGAGCTCAGACTTGAGTATCAGAGTCTCTGCTATGTGGAATAAGTAAAGCAGAAATGTTGTTTATGTCATATGTGGCTGTAAAAATATTCAAAAATATTAATCTTGTGGAACAAAGACAGCAAAGTATTTGGTGGCCCATTAAAAGCTAATAAATAACACGGACCAGGAAGGCTCATGCCTGTGACTCTCCTTGTAGATTCTACATAGGTTTTGGGGGGAATTCATACCACAATATCTGTTTATGAACAGTTGTCTACTGACAAAAGTACAGCATTGCTACAAACTACAATCTTCAACATCAACTTCGGTGGGCTGGTCATGTTGTTCGGATGCCTGAATATCATCTTCCAAAGCAATTACTCTATTCCCAATTTAAGAATGGAAAGAGAAATACCAAAGGACAATGAAAGAGGTCTTAAGATGCTCTCAAGCCAAATCTAAAGAAATGCAGTATAAGCACAGAAAATTGGGAAACACTGGCCTGCGAGTGCTCCAGTTGGAAAATATCCCTTACCAAAGGTGTAATGGACTTTGAAGAAACACAAACTCTGGACGAAAGGGAGAAACAAGCTAAGAGGAAAGTACATTTGGCAAACCCTCACTGTAATTAACTCCTGCCCGGAAACCTATGTCCCCACTGTGGAAGGATGTGTGGATCCAGAATTGGACTCCACAGTCCCTTACGGACACACCATTAAGACCGTGTTCATGGATGACAATCTTACTCGGCTACGAGGGGTCACCAAAGTAGAAGACACAGCATGAATAAATGGCTCAAACAGCAGATTCACACCTCCAACGTCTAACAGCCAAGAGTTTGGGATTTGATAAATCTGCCCTTACCTAGAGAGGCCACCATCTCATAATTCTCCTCCATGACTTCCGTGTGCAGAGCTCGTTGGCCAGGATCCAGCAGAGCCCACTCCTCCTCCGTGAAAAACACAGCCACCTCCTCAAAGGTCAAGAGGGCCTGGAAGAAGAAGAGGAAGAAAACAGAGCTTCTCTTAGATCCCCATCATCCCCCCTCAACACAGAGGGAGGCTGGGTGGTCCCATCTGTGCCTCTTCCCTCCTCCCTGCTCCCGTTGCTCTTTCCCTACCTGAGGAAGCTGCCTGGCTCCTCTTTCCACTCCATCTTTAAGAAGAAACCGTTCAGAGGGTGTATCAGAGACCATTGCGTTGCCAGTGGAAAAGACGGAGGAGGAGGAGGAATCATAAACCAGGCCACTTCTGGGACTCTCTCAGCTGTTGCCACAATGCACTTCAACACAGGGATAACAATGCAAAAATTAATTATTATTATTATTATTATTAGAATCTATATACCGCCCTATACCCTGAGGTCTCAGGGCAGTTTACAGAAAGGCAGGTTTATTTAGGGTGGGACACATTTACAGAGGCAGCATTAATATTCACAATGAAATATAAATTACTAACGGATACCAAAGATAGGGGCGGCTTCTCCCTGCCAGATTTACGATTATATTATATTGTGAGGCGTCCTGCTTATGCTGGCTTAGAGAATGGATAATATTGGAAAAAGCAGATATATTAGACCTTGAAGGTCAGGAGAATAGGTTTGGTTGACATGCATATTTATGGGGGGGGGGGTGTATATATACACACACACACACACACACACCATTATACATACACACACACACACCTGACACAGGAAGCAGAGCCTGGGGGGAAGCGATGGGGGGCGGGGCAGGAGGTGGCAGCCGTGAGAAGGGAGATGGAGGGTGTTAAGCAGAGAGGAGCATCACGAAGTGGGATGGGGCTGCCCCCCCCCCTTTGAACGGAGAAGGACTGACTTCTGAGTCAACATGCACAGGGTGGGGCTGAAAATCCCTTTGTAGTTAGGGTGCACTGGGGGGGCGCCCTTTTGTGGATCGTCTCAAGTGTCTTCGCCCCCCCCCCCCCACCATGGGAGGCTGGCTTGATCTCTGCGCTTCAGAGAAGATCTTGCAATGCAAACCCTGTTTGGGGGGGGACCCCACTTTGCGACAGGATGCCCTGCATTCCGCCCCCCCCCCCATGATTCCCACAGAGAAAGGGCAGAGTCCCTCCCTGCTTTCCTTTCTCTTCTCTCTCCCCCCCCCCCAATCCTCCCGCCTCCTTTCCCAGCTGCCCTGTTTGCAGATTCAGGGAGAGGCAAAGCAAATCCTTCTCCCCCCCCCTCCCCAAATAACCCCCCAATATGCGGCACCTCTTTCTCCTCTTCTCCAAGTCCGCTTCTCTTCCGGGGTTGTGCATGGAGACCCCTCCCCTTCAAATTGCCTCCCCCCGCCACAGAAAAATAGCTTCCTGCCTCTCTAGGAAGCGGAGCTCATTGGCCCAGAGGGAGGGGGAGGGGCAGGAGATCCGCCCCCCCCCCTCCCTGCAAACAGAAATGTCCTCCCCAATTCCGGGGAAAACCTGTTTTGCTAGAGTGGCAGAGAAGCTCTATATTGCCATTTATTTGGTGAGACAGTCGCGTGTTCAATCCCCAGCAGCGAAAGAGGACACGCACACCTTATTTCTGAAAAGCCCCCCCCCCCCTAGGGAAAAGAGGGTGGAAGGGGTTCAGAGCAGCAACTGACCATAATACTAAAGGGTGCCCAGACCCTCCGTCCTTGTTTTCCAGGGACACTCCTGGATTTATGGAAGCCATCCTGGTTTCTGATTTAATCCCGGAATGTCCTATTTTCCATAGGACGTCCCTATATCCATCAGATAAATTTTGGAGGGAGAAATGCGACCCCTGAACCGAAGAGATAAGTAACATCTGAAAGGCAGCCCTGTATAGCAAAGCTGTTTAATGTTTTATTATGTTTTTATATATGTATGTTGGAAGATGATGATGATGATGATTAGGTGGCCATATTTCAAAAAGGGAAAATCCGGACACAAAACCAGTCCAGCTTTTTCTTTAGTTTAGCCCAATTTTTTTGAACTTATTTTGCAACAAAAATAATAATAATGCAGCTTTTGAGCTATCTTTTAGCAAAATCAGCAAAAATTGCACTGCCAACATGGGACATTTTGCCGATTTTCACCCAGCCACTGCTTCCAACTAAAGTATCCTGGGTATGTCAATCAACATTTGATGATCTCCTTCTACCAATCCACAATAGAAAGTGTCCTTTCATACTGCATCACGGTGTGGTATGCTGGTTTGACATCAACCGATAGGAAGTGCCTACAGAGGGTGGTGAATACAGCACAAGATATTGTGGGCTGTCTCCCGTGAATTCGTTGGATGAAATAGCGGAAGAATGTTGCCTCAGGAGAGTGAGGAAAATTCTCAGGGGTGATTCACACCCTGGCTGGCATTTTCTTGATCTCCTGCCCTCAGGCAAAACATATAGAAGCATGATTAGTCGCACCAACAGGGTAAATAACAGCTTCTATCTGTGGGCTGTTAGGCTGCTGAATCAAAAGATAACAACAGGGCAACTGACTTTTGGGTTTGGTGGGTGTGTGTCAGTAAACGAGGGGAATTAAGACTAAGAGAGCTGAGTGGGGGGGGGTGCTCGTGTAATCTCACTGTATACAAGTTGTACAAGTGACAATAAAGTATTTCAATTTCAATGTCTGAGAAATTCCAGACATATGGAAACCCTACTGTTGAATAGGACGTCTCTATTCGGAGAAATGCCAGTGGGTATGGGGTGGTCTGGTGTCATTACAATGCGTACCTTTTTTCAAAAAGTGGGGGCCAATGGACAAAGTTAGGCTTTGCTTTGAGGGAGCGAAGCTCAGTGACAGAGCAGTTGCTTCACATGCAGAAGGCCTCAGATGCAATGCTTTGCACGCAGAAGGAAGTCCCAGGTGCAGTCTTAATGTCTTAATGACCATCTGTCAGGGATTATTAAGATGTGGTTCCTGCATTTAAGGGGGATGAATACGATGACCCTAGCGGTCCCTTCCAACTCTACAATTCCATGATTCATGCATACAAAGGGGGTGGTAAGGAATGGCCGTGTGTCAATTGTGGTAGCTGCTCTATATTCCCAGCAAGCGCTATATTCTGATTTATTTAGTGAGAAATTCATTGGTTCAATTCCTGGCAGCAGTAGCGAGAGACGACCCCCACCCCAATTTCTGAAAAGCCTCCTCCTGGGAAGGAGTTTAGAGCAGTAACTTAAGACAACACTAAAGGGTGTTCCAGTGTCACTACAATGTGTACCTTTTTAAAAAAAGTTGGAGCTGATGGACAAAGGCTCTGTTATTGGGGGCATGGAGCTCAGTGGTCGAGCAGTTGCTTTGCATGCAGAAGGTCTTGGATTATTATTTTCATGCTTGGTGGGAGTGTACCGTGGTCCACGCTTTCTGGGGGAAAGTTTTTTTATTGACCTCCAAAATCACTGAACAATCTATCCGTCCTAAATCCGGCAAAGACCTGTTTACCCGGAGTAGCAAACAGGACCTTGGCAACCCCAACACCCTCATGCTGTTTGACGAAGTAATTACTGCTTTTCATCAAGAGAAGAAACATACAGAAAACTTCCAATAAGTAAATGAAACAAATCACAGGTCTCCATGCAATGACATTCTTGTTTAGACCCCCAGGAAAAACACCCTGGCTTCGGCCAGTTTCATCTCACAGGTTTAAAAGCAAAGAGCAGCCATATGCAACCTCGGCCCTAGGGATCATGGGAGTTGGAGTCCCAAAACATTCGGAGGGCCAAGGTTGCCTATTCCTGGCAAAGAGGGTATTTGTTGCTTTTGTTGAACATTATGCTTCTGCTCAGATTTTCAAATTGCATTTGATCCCATTGAATGAGATGTTCCCCCAATCTTCAAACAAAAAACAGGCAATAGTAATTTATCAGGGGTACCTGAAAATAGGGGGTTGACCCTGGTACGGCAAGAGAATTGGAGAGTAGTTTAGGAAGGAGAAATATGCCAATACACCATTACTTACTTTTCAAAATCACTTACTGGGGTGCTGGAAAAACTAAAGGGAAGTTGACTTCCAATTAATCTTGAAGATGTGACTCCACTAATGAGGTGATCTCCTTGCCGGTGATAATTCACAGCCAGATTTTTACATAGCTGTCAACTTTTCCCTTTTATTGCGAGGAATCCTATTCGGAATAAGGGAATTTCCCTTTAAAAAAGGGAAACATTGACAGCTATGGATTTTTATCCTCAATCAAATTCAGTGGACATTTTGCCCTCTGCTGCATTTCGTAGGTTGCAAGAGGCAGCAACAAAAGCAGTGTTATCATTCTCTGGTCGGCCTACTACACTTCCCTTCTGACTATTCCTCTCAACAGAAGCCACTAATTAGGGGGGAAAACACCCAAATTCTTGCAAGACAGAGGCTTCACTGACTTCACAAATATGGGGTTGTTCAGCTCTGGCTTCAAAGCCAAAAGAGGAATGAGGTGAAGGGTCATAGCTTCTGTGGTGCAGCATCTGTTTTCTACCCAGAACAGTGGTGTACAAACTTTTTTCAAAGAGGGCCAGATTTGATGAAGTGGAGGGCCGTGAGGGCCGACCAAATTTGTTGACCTGTTTTTAGGGTTGAAGTTGTTTTAGGATTTTACCCCAGGAGATAAACTGCCACAGGAGCAAATATTTTATACATCAAACTTTTCAAGCACAGTGGAGTAAATAACCTCCTGCTGCCCTTAATTGTGATGTTTGCATTGTTGTTCCCAAAGGTAACATTTGAAGGGTTTACGAGGGAATCACTTTGATTATGGGAAGGATAAGAATAGATCACTGTTGTTCTGATGATTGTAAGGGGAAGAAACATCTCTTCTGAAACTTTATGGGAGCAGGTGGAGAACAGGAGAAAAACATGTTGACTCAAGAAACTGACATGGTTCAAGGAGGAAGAAAGTGGTGTATGATTGACATCAGAAGAGCCTCGAAGCTGGATCAGGCCTAAGGCCTATAAAGTCCAGTATCCTGTTCTCGAAATGGGCAACCACCTGCCCCAAATAGAAGCCCATAAACTGGAGATGAGTGCAGCAGCACTTTCTCTAAATATGTTCCCCAACAACTGGTACTCAGAGCATCCTCTCTCCAATATTGGAAGGGGAAACATTTCTTCAATTGCCAGTAGCTATTGTCAAATGAAATTCCTCCCCTAGTCCCCCTCATTTTTTCTCAACCAAGTAGCCCAATTTAGGGTTTGGGTGGGCAAGGTCTTGTTGTCATCGTTGTGAAGAATTTTAATTTAGGGTCATTCCTCTGATAGTGTGAGGATAATCAAACAGAGATGTCTAACTGCAAACAGCTCCTTCTAGCTGTTCTACAAATTCTAGACTGGTGAGTGGTTTGCCAGCTGTTAAGACTATACAGGAAGGCACCAGAAATAGGTAATAGAAGGATATTTTATTTTAAGAATCAGAGTACTAATAGAGAAAATAAATATGCAGGTCAGTGTGACCAGAAAGGAAGGGGGGGTCTTTAACAGCCCGACTCACCATTAAGGACTCTGAGCCCCTCAAGTTCGTTATAGGCCAGAGAAAAATGAGCTGAGTCAAGATCTTGTGAAAGCAAGGCAGATCTTTATTATTCTGTTGCAACAGAAATTCCCCTACCAGCTTTGATAGGAGGTGAGGACCCAGGACAAAGATGTGCAAGAACTTCTAAAGGTTTTAGAAATTGCCTGGTCCCTTAGCCAAGGACCACCCAAGGAAGCATCATAAATGTATCACAGAAAGCAGTGTTCTACAACAGAAATGTGAGATTATGCCTTGTCTCAGAAGAAGTTGATGTATTGACACGTCTGCTCTGCTTAACAGATACCTGCCAGACCGGTTTTGCATAGGAGCAGGTCTCTTCATTCCAAATAGTTTATTTATTTATAGGATTTACATGAGAAAGTGAACTATTTGGAAAGGTCCTTTATCCCCCAAGACACTTCCTTCCACTGCAGAGAAACATTTGGGGTCATTTAAGGGACCCCTGCACCGTTTCTGAATCTGGTTTATGTAGCTATGTTTGTGTGCCCACTCTGTATATTTATGAACATTTATTTTATTATTTGGACACCTTAGAATTAGAGGAGATGGCAGTATGCTATGGTAGATTCTTGTGCAACGTCAGAGAAAAAGGGATTAATATAAACTGGCACATGCAAAGCTGCAAAGACGTTTCCAGATTCTGCCCATGTTCATTTATTTCTGAAGGGGAGAGAACCTCTTCACGCAAAAAGCTCCAGGTTCTGTTGCCTTTGTGATGTCATTTGTGATGTCAAACTGTTCAGATTCCCTTCGGTTAGCATAGATTCCAGGACATACCTACACGAGGTCATTATCACATACATCCCACATTCTGCCCAAAACCTTAGCCAAATTCCCCTTTCTTTATGTCTGACTCTCACACCTTTACTTCTCCTGAGACTACTCATCTCCTTTCTATCTAAAATCAAGGTCCACACCCTGTCCAAAACCGTTTCAGTCACGTCCTTCCATGTATTAAATTTTCTCCCAGCCTTGCACTTTTATTCCTCATCAAGATCCATTTGCTGAAAATATTTATCTTCCGCAAACTCTTTGTAAATGAGCATCAACTTTGCAGATTCCCATAAGACCATATACCTATGTCCTTGATGGTGAGCGAGGAGAGACTTTGTGCTGGTCATCAGGCAATGGTGTTTCCACTGCCTTGCCTAACCCCCCAGCCCCAAGGAGCCTTCATGAGGGAGCTGTTTCCAGAGGAAGAACTGTAAGGGGGGAGAGATTTGTCTGTCATCCTGCAGTGCTTGGTTTCACCTGTGCTGCCACACCTCCAGCCCAAGGAACCTTCAGAATGGAGTTGCTGACATAGGCATTATGTGTATGTGCCTTTTAATGGACTGAATAAAATGAAAGATTTTGGGGGGAGGGGAATTAAAGAGTCCTTTGTGTTTTTTGAGTTGCTATTATGTTACTGTTGTTAATATTGTTTCATAAATTATAAATGCTGTAGTACTTTGTGAATGCTATAATATAATATTTTTAGGTGTTTTGTTAACAGTGTTTTATAAATTGTAATTGATTTACTGATTATTAGTAATGGTTTCACCAACGAGCTGTAATTGTTTTACCAATGAATTGTTCATTATTCTCTATAAGTCTATATTTGTGATGTTCTATTAAACTATTGTTATTTATTGTTTATAAGCTGCCCTGCGATTCATTCGAACAGAGGGGCGTAGAAATATAATTAATCAAATCAAATGTAGCTGTCTAAATGCGACTTTATTCTAATTTAGCTAAGTTTATTTAGTATTTTAGCAATTCAGTTTGCAACTTCTAAAGCAGCTTATGCAATTCAGCTCAGAGTAATGAGCAGTTTAACTCAAGAGAGAAGAGGCTGTCATAGGAATGATCTCAAGCAACAATGCATATCTCCACAGTTGCTGTTGTTGAAGAACCAGGTATCAGAATCTCTTAGAGGTCTTCTGAATATTATCCAGAGATCCACCAGTAGATGTTTGCCTGCTTTCCATCACATGTGAGGCTAAGGCAACCATGGTAAGCACACTATTGGATCTTTGCCTCGCCATATACATGGCTAGCTGCACATTGCAGCCAATATTCTGGTGTGGACTTCTAACTCTACAGTTCCATGATATCCCTAGAGCTAATAATCAAATATCATATTTAGCTGTTTCTGGTCTTTCTCATGTTCAGATCAGGCCTCAGTATAATAATGTAGCATTTGGGAAGGAAGATGCATCCTAGAAGCCCAGCACTGGAGGCCAAGATGGAGAAAACCTGCACGGCTACCATGTATTTCCCCTTGGTGCTCAGATAGGTGGGCACAAAGGACATCCAAACACTGCAGAAGACCAGCATGCTGAAGGTGATCAGCTTGGCTTCATTGAAGTTTCCAGGCAGCTTTCTGGCTAAAAAAGCCACCACGAAGCAGATAGCAGCCAGGAAGCCCATGTAGCCGAGGGCACCATAAAACATGGCCACAGACCCTTCATTGCATTGCATGATAATCTCTGCAGGCTGGGAGTGCATGTCAGACTCTGGGAATGGGGGAGAGGTACTCAGCCAGGTGGTGCAGATGAGAATTTGGACACTGGAACAGGAAATGACAACAGCATTGGCCAGACTTTTCCCCAGCCATCTCCTCACCCTGCTCCCTGGCTTAGTGGCCAGGAAGGCCAGCACCACAGTGATGGTTTTTGCCAAGACGGAAGAGACAGCAACTGAGAAGATGATGCTGAAGGCTGTTTGGCGCAAAAGGCAGGTCCCTTTTCTTGGCTGGCCAATGAACAGGAAGGAGGACAAAAATGAGAGAAGGAGGGAGATGAGGAGGATGTAGGAGAGATCCCTATTGTTGGCTTTGACTATGGGAGTGGATTTGTATTTAATAAAGATTTCTAACACAAAAACTGTGGCTAAGGATATGAGGATGGCAAAGGAAGCTAGGATGCTCCCCAAAGGTTCTTCATAGGACAGGAAGGTGATTGTTTTGGATACACATTGATTTTTGTCTTTGTTTGGATGCTGATCTTTTGAACATTTGGTGCATTTGGCAGTATCTGCAGAGAGAAAAAGAGACTTCAATATCCTAACTTCAGTTGTAAACCAAGCTAGGCATATGGGGAAGGTAGGCATATGGGAGAGATAAAAAAAGAACACAGTTTTGTTGGGAAAGAGAGAAGCAAAATTTCACTGGCAAGAACATCTTGATCCATGGTCTCATCCACCAAAATAGATCATGTGGAGAATGGCTAGAAAAGCTTGGCCTGTGAGATATTTCAGAAGAGCTTCTATTAGTGTAAACTGGTGCTGGGAACCTCTGGACACTGGATTAAACTTAGCTCAGCGGGTCAACCTATTTTGTGATGCCACTTTTTGAGTTGTGTGATGGGTAGGGCCTCAAAGGCATGATTGTAAGCTTAAGGAATGTAGACTTTCACTGACCATCAGCTGATAACCTGTGCATGTGTGCATTGGTCAAAGAGGTGGACATGCTTTCCCCCAGTTAAAACTGCTTATGCCTCCTAGTGCTGCTCTTTGAACCTCCAAAAACCTGAGAGGCATTCCACTCATGGGATGCCATTACAAACATCATGCTTAGGCTGGCTCAAACCTTTGCCCCATCCTCCCAGGTAAGACGGTTTTTTCTGAGGTCTTGGCCTACCTTCCTGAGTGGAGATGGTCCCTTCTGAGCAGGGAGTGCAATCATAGCAGCACGGAGGCTTCCCTTCCTGAATCTTCTTGACATATCCAGGGTGACAGCTCTGTGTGCATCTTGAACGAGGCATGGTCTAGGCACAAATTGAGGAAGGAGAATCAATGAGAAACTATTAGGAGCATTTGTGCTTTTGGAAACAGATCACAGTGTTTTGGCAAGATTGTGGAAAACATATATTTGCTTCCAATGGCCATAAGTGACCCCAGGCCCTATTTTGGCAGGTGATTAATAATTGCCAGCTCTGATTAATATTTGTGGGTGGGTGCAGGGTGTCCCTGTTAGAATTCCTGCTACTTGATTTCAGTCATAGGATTGTTGTCTATCACATGACGGTATATGTTTTGACACCACAGTGTGGGAAGTGACGAAGACAGGATGTTTGTGTTACTGTGTTCCGTGAAATGGGACTATTGTCCTTTGTTCTTTTTCTCTGCTGTCTGATGCTAGAGAGAGAGGGAGCCATGTTGCAGTGCTCCGTGTGTGTTTATATGTAAATAAAGTAGATTAGCCAAAATGCTGAGTTGCTGAGGTCTGTCACGCGAAATGCACAAACTCTGCAGATCCCTAAGTTTGCCAGTGTTGGTTGGCATTGGTCACTGTGATGTTCGGGCAGAAGAAAGCTTTTGAAGCTCCTGAACGATCGGCCAGGAGGGAGAGAACATGCCAGTTGGGCATGTGTCTCTACCAGGATCCTACTCGAGTGTAGGATGAACTCCTGACAGTCCCTACAGGAAATACATGCTGTCCTCTGGATATTCTGAACAGATTGGGAAGACCTTACATTTGGGAAAGCTATTTTACTGTGCTTAGGAAAGTCTCCTATTCACTGTGAAATCTTATACATACTCAAGAGGCTGTTCCATTCATCTCAATGACTTCGCTCGAGGGAAGTACAGTGGTACCTCGGTTTAAGAACAGTCCTGTTTATGAACTATTTGGTGTATGAACTCCACAAAACCGGTTTCATAGCTTTACCTCGATCTAAGGATGAATTTGAACAGTGGAAGTGCACCAGCGGCAGAAGGCCTCATTAGGGAAAGCGCGCCTTGGTTTAAGAACAGTTTTGGTTTAAGAACGGACTATCAGAATGGATTAAGTTTGTAAACCGATGTACCACTGTATCAGTAAAATCGCAAAGTCTCATATGTGCAATTCAACAAGCTATTAGAGCCTAGCAGATGTCACAAGTAATAAAATGACATATCATTTCTCCATACCTTGTTAAAGACCAGGGGCCAGACAATTGCTTCTCGGTTGATGGTCAGCTTTAACTCTGAGGATGCCTGTTTCTCTACTTCCCCAATCTTCACTCTACCATGAGAGGTATTAGGAAACAGCACCCAATTCACAATATCGAAGTCAATGGCCAATGCCCCATTCTCATCCAAGTACTGTCCATCAGCTGAAGTATTAGAATAGAGATGCACTTCTTTCAAGAATGGATGAAGCTACAACGACAGAGGAAACTCCAGCACTAAGAAAAAATGAAAGCATTTTGGATAATTCACTTCCCCTGTCAGTCAATATAGACAACACTACTTGTTAGACCAATATAGACAATACTACTTGTGAGACCAATATAGACAATACTACTTGTGAGACCAATATAGACAATACTACTTGTTAGACCAATATAGACAATACTACTTGTGAGACCAATGGTCTGACTCATTTTAAGGCAGCTTCCTATGTTCCTAATATGGTGATTCCAGAGATGGGACAATGAACAGTAGTTTGCGAAAGGAAAAGGACATACCTGCCATGGCTGAATCTTTTGAAGTCCCAACAGGTCTCCTCCACCCATCAGTGACATCCGCTTTGATCTGGATGAATATGCTGCATGTAAGGCCTGAGCAATGGCTAGGATACTGAAGTAATGAACATAGCTATCTTGGGAATGAACCTGTTCAATAAATTCCTGCTGGATCATCACATTCTCCGTCTCCCTGCATCTTCTCCAACCTCTCACAGACAAGGCATGTTTGGAATATGAACATTCTAATTCTTCTTGCCAAAGAGCCAAAAAAGAAGGGAATATTGGTTTGGAGTCGTCCTTTTTTGTCCTTGTTTTGGTCTTCATTACAAAGGACAAAGAACCATGGGCATACCGGAAGGATTCCGTCTCATAGAACAAGACTGTGTTCTCAAGAGTGGTGATTATCCAGACTTTCCCCCCAGTTTCTATCCTTTCAAGCAAGGTTTGTACCTCCATGATTATAAAAAGTCCATATTGAGAGTCTGTACAGTAAACAAAGACATTGACTTGTCTCCACATGGCAGGGGCTTCATGGGGTAACCACAGCCAGGTTTGTAGTAGTACTCTTTTTGTGAAGGCAACACATATTTCCCTTTTGATCATTAGGGATGTCAAGATACTCAGGAACCTTTCTCCATTGTCATTGTCTGGAGCAAAGAGACCAACCCACGTCCACCTGAAATGCAGGAGGAGTTGGATAATTCCCAGGTACTGAGATTCTTCCTTTGAGACCATCTGGTAGATGAAAGGGGACTGGACTTTATCATGAAGAACAAAGCCATAACTGAGCTGTTAAAGAAAAGAAACTGGTGTTTTGTTTCTCAGGACAAAGATTGGATACCTCTTGTGTGAATTAAATTAAATTAAATTAAATTAAATTAAGTTAAATTAAATATGATGAAATATTTAATTAGCATAAGCCTCAATGTTTTTTTGAAATTTCATATATATGCAATTTATTTATCAACTAATGGCAATTGTCTCTAAGCAGTTTAGAAAAACACAATAGAACAAAATTATGAATGCAAAAGTCTAAAATCAAACAAAATTAAAATGCATCCTGCAGTACAATAAAGCCTTCAGTAGGAGGTCAGTCTACCACGATACCCAGAGGGGTTTCTACATCATGCACAGCTCCCCCATATTGAAATCCTATGAAAAATTAGAGTTGTGTGTTATCAGCATGGACTGCAGCATTAGGACTGTTTTCCAATGGTCCCTTTTGAATATGACCACTGCATCTCCAACATCTTTTTCTGAACTTTTTCCAATTCTATAATACACTGTTTGAGGTGTGTCAAAAACCAATGTACTCAGTCTTCCAAAGGCAGTGGCCCCATAGGTCTGTATAGCTATATTATGAGATTGACAGTTTTATTTTTAATTCCTTTCCTGATGGTCTACTTAACATAGAATTTTCTTTTACATGACTGCTGTGCATTGAGTCAACATTTTCACTGACCTATCTACTAAGACCCCGTGGTCTCATTTCTGTTCAGTCAATGCCAGTTCAGAACCCAGGAGCAAACATGTGAAATTAAGGTTGTTTCCCCCCTCAGCGTGCATAAATTCACACTTGAATTGCATGTGCCTTTTTATTTGGAGAAGTTCTTTGGAGCTCTTCACAATCTGTTTTTGGTTTAACAATCTAGAACAATATAGTATCATCATCAAACTTGGCCATCTCACTGTTCGCTCCTAAATTCAGATCAGTCCTGATACCAATTATTGAGGTACTCCACATTCAACATCCCTCTGTTTGGAGAAATTCCATTCACCTTGTTGGTGGGTGGCAGTTGTGGTGCCATGCGGCTCATTGCTGGTGTCATGCCATTTCAGTCTCCATTAGCCAGAGGTTGTTTGCTGGAGACAGATTCACACATCCATTCTCTTCAGTAGCTTCAAACAAAGGGCACACACCCAAACA
Source organism: Podarcis filfolensis (assembly GCF_964270895.1). NCBI lineage: Eukaryota > Metazoa > Chordata > Lepidosauria > Squamata > Lacertidae > Podarcis > Podarcis filfolensis. The sequence goes on along the minus strand of NC_139605.1, from coordinate 2,687,767 downwards.
TGGATGTCTCCCAGATTTACATAGGCATGGACCTCTAATACTATCTTTTTCATGTGACTGAACCAGCAGACATACACATACAGTTTCATGATACAACCCCATTAATGATTAACCTAGCAAGCTCTTCTTCAGCTTCAGTGGAAATTTCCAACCATGCCACACGGTATACAATAGTCACACTACAAATTTAGTTCCCATTTCAATGTACATTAAACAATTTTATTTAACAGTTCCTGGAGCTGTAAGAAGAGGTAGCAGCCTCATGGAACAGCGGAGGAAACCTTTCCCATGCCAAGCTCAATATCACTAAGAACACTTGAAAGTGCCAATTTCTGGCAGGGCAAAAATTATGTAGCAGCGTGCTACAGAGGCTGCAACTGGTTGGGGGGGCAGGGAGCAATAAATTGCACTAAGCTAAGCATACCTTGCTTTTCTTATGAAATGGAAAATGTTGCTGGGTATGTTTGACTTGAACCCAGTTCTTACCTGTGGTATCTTGTAGATGCCCGACATGCTTGCAATGTGCCTGGAGATATCGGTTTCACCCCCTTCAATAATAGCTAGAAGGTTTCCCCGTCTTCCACAGCTGTAGTTTGGAAGATTGATTTTCCCACCAGCAAGCAGGTCTGTCAAAGCATCAGTAGTTATTCTTCCATCAAAATAGGTATCATAGATGCTGTAGCCCAGGGTGATGTTGGGTAAGAGCCTGGGGTTACGATTGATCTCCTGAACAGTAAGTGAGAAGGAAAGAACGTGCCAGTTCCTCCCATTCATCAAACTACAAAAACATGTGTCACATAGTCACCCACCATTCAGTGAAAATGAGTCACAAAGTTGTTTGTATAAATAAATTAAGGCAAACTTGAAAGAAGACCAGTAAGTAGGGCAATGTGGGGCTGATTTGGGGATGCTATTACTGTAGCAGTAATAGCATCTGTAGTATCTTTGCAAAGGAGGAGGATGGAGGCCCATGTCCTGGTAACCTCCTTAGCCATCTGACCAGTTCTGTGGCTACTAGCTGTCAGTGTATCAAAAGATCACTCTAGGAATTATATATCTCACAAAAACTGGTAGTGAGTCAAACCTAGGACAGTAATTCTGTGGATAAACATCTAGAAGATTATTGCAGATTGAGAGTAGGAACCTTGCCATTATTCATGCAAAGTGACGTGGCCTGAGCATTCAGGCTTCCACAATGTTTCATGAGAGACAATGAGATAACTACAGAAAATCTGCAACATTAACACACCTTTTTTAGCTTATAGAAAATAAGTTTACTTTAGAGAGCATGACTTATTTTTTTAATACTTAAATTATAGTGTAAAGCACATTGAAACATTGCTTTTCACCAAGTGACGTACAGAAAACTTTTAATAAACCAATGGAACAAATAACAGGTCTCCATCCAATGGCATTATTGTTTAGACTGTCAGGAAAAATAGACAGACGGATGCCTGCAATACTCCTACTCAGATTTTCCAGCTGTATTTGATTCCTGTGGGTGAGATGCTCCCTTAATCTTCAAACAACAAATATAGTGATTTATCAGTACGGCAAGAGAAGTCCAGAGTAGTTTAGGAAGAAGGAATATTGCAATACACCATTACTTACTTCTGAAAATCGCTTACTGGGGTGCTGGAAAAGCTGAAGGGAGGTTGACTTCCAATTAATCTTGAAGATATAATTCCACTAACGAGGTGGTCTCCTTCCTGGTAATAATTCACGGCCAAATTTCTATCCTTGATAAGATTCAGTGGACATTTTGCCCTCTGCTGCATCCCATGGGTTGCCAGAGGCAACAAAACAAGAAGCGGTATAATAATCATCATCATTTTGGGTCTGCCTGCTACTCTTCCTTGTGACTGTTCCCGTCCACACAAGCTGCTAATTAGAAGACACCCCAAATATTTGCAAGACAGAGGCTTCAGTGACTTGATAAATACAAGGGGTGTTCAGCTCTGCCCAAATTAGGATTGAAGGGAAGGGCCATAGCTCAGTGATGGAGCATCTTTTTCCCACCCTAAAGGTGTCAGGTTCAGTCTTGCTACCTGATAACAGGTAGAGCTGAGGATGTCCTCTACCTGGAGAGATGCTGCCAGTCAGTAGATGGTCCTGAGCTAGAAGGCAGCTTCTTATATTCTGATTAGGTTTTATACTTTCTCCTTCAAAAGCTCTATATCTTGGCCCCAAGGTATTTTATACATCAGACTTTTCAACCATAGTTGAATAAACAACCTCCTGCAGCCCTTAATTGTGAAGTTGACATCATTGTTCCCCAAGGCAATATGTGAAGGGGTGTGGAACTACCTCTTGGACTCTGCAGAGAATAAGAATAAATCACTGTGGTTCTGATAAATGTAAGGGGAATAAATATCTCTTCTGAAACCTTTATGGGAGCAGCTGCATAGAAGAAGAAGAAGAAGAAGAAGAAGAAGAAGAAGAAGAAGAAGAAGAAGAAGAAGACGAAGAAGAAGAAAGTTTACTCAATACATGGTTCAAGGATTGGCTGATCTTTACTGACGCTAGATCAGGGCAAATTTATATAACACTTTAGTGTAAACAGACCCTCCCACTGGTTTATAAAAAGTAACAAAAATAATAAACAAATTGATAAAAGACAATGTTGAAAACAGCTATTTTAAATATTCAAAATATTGTAAAATAAACAATGAAGCTTAAGATAGATAAAAGCACATGCTAACTTCTACATATCTGAACGCTGATTCTGCAAACTACTAACATGAAGCTACAATTCTATGATGCTAATAAAACCCACTGGTTTATTTTGCAACCTTCTACTGAAAAAAGATAGTAGAACATGGGGGTGAGTGAACATTCAAAACTAAAAATCAAGCCACACAAAATGAAATACCCACACCTCTAGTGCAAAGGAGCTCAACATTGTGTCTGTCCCAATGCTTCACTTTGGCACAAGACACAGTCACTTCCGCACCATACATTGAAAGCATTCTTTGGCCAACACTCATTACTTTCTCCAAAGAATCTTGAAAACAGTAGTTTGTTTGTTTCTTTGTTTAAGGTTCTGAGAGTTGTTAGGTGACCCCCTACAGATGTAGCTGTGCTGTTCTTGAATGCCAGGTCAGTCCATGTTGCTGTTGTTTAAACAACATTTAGTCGTGTCCGACTCTTCGTGACCCCATGGACCAGAGCATGCCAGGCACTCCTGTCTTCCACTGCCTCCCGCAGTTTGGTCAAACTCATGCTGGTAGCTTCGAGAACACTGTCCAACCATCTTTTCCTCTGCCGTCCCCTTCTCCTTGTGCCCTCCATCTTTCCCAACATCAGGGTCTTTTCCAGGGAGTCTTCTCTTCTCATGAGGTGGCCAAAGTATTGGAGCCTCAGCTTCACGATCTGTCCTTCCAGTGAGCACTTAGGGCTGATTTCCTTCAGAACGGATAGGTTTGATCTTCTTGCAGTCTGTGGGACTCTCAAGAGTCTCCTCCAGCACCATAATTCAAAATAATTCAGGTCATAGTGGAGAGTTTTGACCAAACGTGATCCACCTGGAGCAGGAACCAGCAAGCCACTCCAGTATCCCTGCCAAGAAAACTCCATGGACAAAGACAAGGTCAGTCCATAGAAAGACCATATTAATCCACAACTTAATCGTGGATACAGTGGCTGCTGATCTGGGCTGCATTGCTGAAAGCTGGATGCGTAAATTGAATGAGCCTGACCTAACACAACTGTCCTCATCTGGATACTCGGTATAGGCTTGACCATGGGGTTAAAGGAAAGTGTGATGTCACTAGTGTCCATAGAATTATCATCCCCTTTACCACAAAACTTCAAAACCTCTATCTGGGCAGGACAGGTAGACAGGGGATGCTGCTGGTTTATTGATCCCCTTATTGGCCAGGGGCTCTCCTGGCCAAAATGATCTCTGGCATGATGTTGGAGGACCATAATCATGTAGAGGTTGCCATAGAGCCACACTGGGACTTTATGGCCTCCATAGCAACCCTTGGGCTGTCTCAAATGGTCTTTAGTGCCACATCACATCAGGCAGGGCACAGCCATGAGTTCAAGATTGGATTACAGTGGTACCTCTGGTTACGGATTTACCAGTAATTCATTTTGGGGTGCCGTGCGCGCAGAGCACTTCTGTGCATGCGCGAGCGGTGAAACCCAGAAGTATACACTGCCGGGTTTGCCGCAGCCGTAACCTGAAGATTCCGTAACCTGGAGGTTACGCAACACGAGGTAGCACTGTACTGCAATGCACTCTATGTGGGTCTTCCTTTGTGTCTGATCCAGAAACTGCAGTGAGTTCGGAAGTGGCTGTCATAAGTAAGACCTTGTCAGCTTATAATAATTCTGTTCCCAGAGCTAGGACTAATTTAGACTGGTGAGTTATAACGTTATAAATGAGTTGTAAAATATGACACCAGGGGACTCTGTACAGCAGTCAATGGAAAATTGAACTGAGAGCTGCATAACTTGTTTTTCTTAGCTTTTTTTAGATCAGTGTAGATCAAACTCATTGGTCAAACTCATGCTGCTGAGCATTTATAAGCTGATAACTGTCCCTTCTGCTGAGTGAGAGTACACCTTCATTGCACCACCTTCATCGAGAGCCAGTGTGGTGTAGTGGTTAAGAGCGGTAGACTTGTAATCTGGTGAACCGGGTTCGATTCCCCGCTCCTCCACTTGTAGCTGCTGGGTGACCCTTGCGTCAGTCACACTTCTCTGAAGTCTCTCAGCCCCACTCACCTCACAGAGTGTTTGTTGTGGGGGAGGAAGGGAAAAGGAGATTGTTAGGCACTTTGAGACTCCTTAGGGTAGTGATAAAGCGGGATATCAAATCCAAATCCAAACTCTTCATCTACAGTGACAAGTAGGGGCTCCCCAAGATCTCAGGCTAAGAATCACCTTCTCCAGCCTTATTTGGAAAGTGCTTGAATATTTATACAGACACCCAATATTTTTGGCACACACTGGAACCTTCTGGATAATAACATGTCTACAGTTCTATGATTCCACAACATCCCTAGAGCTAAGAGTAAAATGCCATGCTTAGTTTTTTCTTGTCAGGTGCTCCTTCATGTTCAGATCTGGCCTCAGTATAATTATGTAGCACTTTGGAATGAAGATGCAGCCCAGAAGCCCAGCACTGGAGGCCAAGATAGAGAAGACCTGCACGGCTACCATGTACTTCCCCTTGGTGCTCAGGTAGGTGGGCACAAAGGACACCCAAACACTGCAGAAGACCAGCATGCTGAAGGTGATCAGCTTGGCTTCATTGAAGTTTCCAGGAAGCTTCCTCGCTAGGAAAGCCACTGTGAAGCAGATGGCAGCCAGGAAACCCATGTAGCCAAGGGCAACATAAAACATGGCAACAGATCCTTCATTGCATTGCAGGATGATCTCTCCAGGCTGGGAGTGCATATCAGAGTCTGGGAATGGGGGAGACAGTCCCAGCCATAGGGTGCAGATGAGAACTTGTACACTGGAACAGGAAATGACAACGGAGTTGGCCAAACCCTTCCCTAGCCATCTCCTCACTGAGTTCCCTGGCTTAGTGGCCAGGAAGGCCAGCACCACAGTGATGGTTTTTGCCAGAACAGAAGAGACAGCAACTGAGTAGATTGTGCTAAAGGCTGTTTGTCGGAGAAGGCAGGTTGTTTTTCTTGGCTGGCCAATGAAGAGGAAGGAGGACAGAAAGGAGAGCAGGAGAGAGATAAGGAGGATGTAGGAGATATCCCTGTTATTGGCTTTGACTATTGGAGTTTCTTTGTATTTAATGAAGATTCCTAACCCAAAGCCTGTGGTTAAGGATAAGAAGAGGGCAAAGGAAGCCAGGAGGCTGCCTAAAGATTCTTCACAGGACAGGAAGGTGATTACTTTTGGGACACATTGATCTTGGTCCTTGTTTGGATGCTGATCTTCTGGACAATTTTTGCATTCCTTAGCATCTGCGTAGAGAAAAACACACATCAGTACCCTAACATCATTCCTAATATCAGTCACACGCCTACAATGGTTTGAATGTTGTTTCAGTTATGGAGAAAAAGTAGGCAGATGGGAGAGATCACGAAAGAACACTGTTTCGTTGGGAAGAAGAGAGGCAAATGTTCACGGCTAGAAAAGTCTTAATCCAGTGACTCATTCCCACAAAATCATCTTGTGCAGCATGGCTAGAAAAACTTTCTACATGAGATGTTTCAGACCAGGGAATCAGAACATGGTCAAACATGGCCCAGCATGTCTCCTGATTGGGTGATGCTATTTTTGTAAGTTGTCAGATGGGTGAGGCTTCAAGGGATCAATTAGAAGTGTAAGCAAGGTGCATTGCAATCCACCCACCAGGTGATGTATTGTGAGCATGTATTGGTTAAGTAGGCGGAAGTGGTTTCCATCCATTGGAAAGGACTTCTCTTTCCCAAGGCAGTTATTGAAACCTTGAAAAATCACATGTTCAAGTAACAGTGTGGGGCTGTTGGAAAGTCTCTCGCAAATGCCAATGTGCTACTTTTTGGACCCATAAACACCAGAGGATTATGGAACAGTTTGGAGGTGCTTGCAAAGAATTTTCAGAAAGCCCCTCACTGTGCTTTGAATTGCTGACACTCAGGGCTTTAAAGCATGAATGCAGCTGACATCGCTATTGCATCAGGTGATTGACAAATTGGCAGCAGCCCCCAGCTGCTAATTTTGGCCTGGGAAATGAAGATCCAGCATGAAGACCGGTTAAAGGGATCAACGGGTTGACTCAGTATAAATGCAACTTCTTGTCATGTTCCATGTTAAGCCCAACTTCATTTTATTATATTATATATTTTATTATAAAAAATCACATATTACATTTGGATCTTATTCCTCCAAGGAACTTGAGCTAGTATAATTTTTCATCACCATCACCATTCCTGAACTGCTGGAGATCTCTGAGAAATAGCCAGGTCCTCTCACTGGCAGTAGTCCCGACTGACTCCATGGCAGACCAATAAGCCTCCTGAGGTCACACATTTGGTGAACCCAATACACTCTGACTGTCTTGTGCACTTGTCCCTCACCCATCAAAATAGCTCCCAGGACCAGATTCACTGACATGACTCCCTGCAACATTGGAGGTGATTTTTTATTTTTTTTTTAATCCAGATTAATTCTACATGTGTGAGCTGGTGGGCAAATAAATTTTTCTGCTTCTGGGGAGACATTGCAGGCTGGCAACAGGTGAAACCTCTCTGGGAATGTCATTTCATTTATGGGGTGTCATTGGTAGCATCATGTTCGGGTTGGCTCAAACATTTGCCCCATCCTCCCATCAAAGGCCCTTTCCTCTGAGATCCTCTCCTACCTTCCACAGTGGAGATTGTCCCTTCTGAGCAAGGAGCACAATCATAGCAGCACACTGGTTTTCCTTCCTGAATCTTCTTGGCATATCCCGGGAGACAGCTTTCTGTGCATCTTGAGCGAGGCACAGCCTAGGTATAAAGAGAAGATTGAGCACTAAGGAGAAAGTATTAGTAATGTTTCTGCCTTTGGACACAGATCATAGGACAGGGAACTAACCATGACCTTACTGTGGGAGTCTGATTTAGACTTCCAAGCTAGACTGGAGAATTAGGTGATACCTTTCAAGAGCAGATGACCAAACATTCAAAAAGGATATAGCAGTCATGGGAGGCTTCAACTACCCCAATATCTGTCAGGAATGAGCCAGCTCCTAGTGGAACTTTACAGCCAGCTGCAGAACAGAGAGGTTTAGAATTGACGCAGGCTGAACAATGGCCAGCTCCAACTCCCCCACCCCTTGGAATGCCTGTTGCCAAGGGAACAACTGAGAGCAGGCTGAAACACAGTCAAAGCTCTCAGGAGGCTTCAACAGGCATGAACAGACACAGAGACAGTCTTTCAGTACAGGAAGAGGCTGGAGCTGATTCAATAAGTCTGAAGTTGGTGAATGGGAGGGCTGCTAGACAGGAAGTAAAACAGTCGGAAGGGGCGATGGTTCAATATATTCTGTAGGAACCGGAAGGAGTCTTCAGAAGGGTCCTCTTGAATGATAATGTCGGCAAGAAGTAGGTCAGTTGAGACAAAGCACAGAATGAGGTCAGGCTTGCAAGAGAGGTTAAAGGTATTCTTTTTAATAAAAAAAAAATTCTGCAATGTTTGAAGCAAGAGGAAAAACAAGCAAGTAGCAGGTCCTCTGTGAGGAGAAAATGGAGAAATGCTGTTGGGTGACAGAGAAGGTGTAACTGCACAACAGCTACTTTGCCCCTGTCTTCACTCAGAAGGAAAGCAGCACCCAACCTGGTGATAACATAATAATAAATGATGCAAGTCCAAGATAGGAAAAGAAATGGTGTGGGGACCACGTAGCTACTTTAAATGAATTCACATCTTCAGGGCCTGATGAGCTGCATCCAATGGTTGTAAAAGAATTTTCAGATGTAACCTCAGAGCCTTTGTCTATAATCTTTGAGAATTATTGGATAACAGGTGAGGTCCCTGCAAACTGGAGGCGGGCAAATGTTGTCCCCATCTTCAAAAAAGAGAAAAAAGAAGACCTAGGTACCTATCAACTGGTCAATGTGATGGATTCTCATTCCTTGGAGGTTTTTAAACAGCTTGGGTGGTCATCTGTCATGGATGCTTCAGTTGAGATTCCTGCATTGCAGGGGTCTGGACTAGATGATCATTAGGGTCCCTTCCAACTCTACGTTTCTAAGATTCTGTGCTTCTATGTACTATTCAAAATGATGTTAGAGCATAGCAGATGTCATAGTTAATAACATAACATTTATCCTACCTTCTTAAATAGCTTGGGCCAGACAATTGCTTCCGGGTTAATGGTGAACTTCAGATTTGAGGACCCTTGTCTCTCTATTCTTCCAATTTTCACTCTAGCAAGAGAGTTATTAGGAAACAGCACCAGATTCACAATATCAAAGTCAATGGTCAGTGCCCCATTCTCATCCAAGTACTGTCCATCAGCTGAAGTGTTAGAATAGAACTGGACTTCTTTCAAGAATGGATGAAGCTGTAATGACAGAGGAGTCTCCAGCACCGAGAGAACATCAAACCATGTTCAGCCCTTCTTACTCTGCTTTCTAATCTTCTCTGACCAAGAACCACTGTCTCTCTCATCTGGACTTGTAGTGACCATTTCTAGATTGTTAGGTCCCCTCATTCTGCTTCAGCATTTTGAGGATGACCAAAATTAGCATAATTACATATATTAGGAAAAGTTGATTATAATGTTTGGAAAATATGTAAAGAATGACAAAGATGGCTTTATTAAAAGTTTGCAAGCATATTGATTAATGATAGCCCAAAATGGTAGTGCTTGTATCACTGAAGTATTTCCCTCTAGTCCAAGCCCGCTTATTAAATTCTGTAAAAAGTCAGCTCCAATATCCATATTAGATCTAGATTCTGCATATTGTGACATTTCAAAACTGCCCTGATTTGGGAACCTTTCTGAATTGCCACGCTATGCAGTGTATGAGGCTGATAATAAGTAGATAATTTCTGAATTAGAGTTTCGTTCCAACTAGCTCTACAGCTCTCTCTATGTTGAGCTGACTTTTAAGTCTGTCTGTAGGTTGCTGTCTGCAAGTGATTGGCTGGTACTTCTGTCTGCAGGAATATAGGACTGAATCTGTGAACCTGGCCTGCTGTACAGTGATGGGCCATTTCTGTTGTGTCCCACCTTCAACTCTAGGAGGATTCCTGTCCCCTAGGAACCTGGATCGGAAAAACACTTATTTCTGCCAGCAGGTGAAAAAAACATTATTGTATTATTTTAACATTGTTTTGTATTTTCTGTTCATTGCATTTTCATGAAAAACACCCTGGGATCGTGTTGACGTGATGAAGGGTGGCTTATAAATTTGTATGAATAAATGAATAAAATGCATCACTGCAATGCTTAACTCTGAATGCAAATTGATGGGTGAAGAAGGGTAGCTGAATTCTCAGAGCATCTTTTTTTTTGCACACCAAATGTCCCAGCTTCAAACCCCAATTGCATCTCCAGGGTGGGGAGAGCGGGGAAAGATACCCTTCCAGAAACAGTAGAGAACCACTGCTAGTCAGTTGGTGTAGACAGTGCTAAGCTAGAGAGGCCAATGGTCTGATTCAGTGCAAGACAGTTTCCCATGATCCTATCATGCTGATTCCAGAGCTGGGATAACAAATTGCAGGTTGCAAAAGGAAAAGGACATACCTGCCATGGCTCTAGCCTTGGAAGGTCCAAGCTGCCTCCTCCACCCACAATCGACATCCTCTTTGACCTGGAAGAATATGCAGCGTTCAAGGCCTGTGCCACAGTTTGGATACTAAAGTAATTCACGTAGCTGTCTTGGGACAGGATTCTTTCATTCTCTTCTTGGGGCAACATCTCCAGATTCTCCTTCTCCCTGCACTTTGTCAAACTCCTCACACATAAGGCATGTTTTGGATATGAACAATCAAATGCTTTTCTCGCATAGCTTAGACTGGCTGAAGACGTTGGCCAATAGTAGTCCTTTTTCATCCTTTTTTTGGTCCTCATTACAAAGGACAAAGAGCCATGGGCGTACTGAAAGCAGGCGTTATCAAGTAACAACATTTTGTTCTGAAGACCTGTGGTTATCCAGACTTTCCCCTCAGTTTGTATCCTTTCCAGTAAGGATTGTACCTCTATGATTATAAAAAGTCCATATTGAGAGTCTGCAGAGTAAACAAATACATTGACTTGTCTCCACATGGCAGGTGGTTCTTGGGGTGCCCACAGCCAAGTTTTATGTACTACTCTTTTTGCAAAGGCAACACAAATTTCCTTTTCCATCATCAGAGGTGTCAAGGTACTCAGGAACCTTTCTCCATTGTCATTGTCTGGAACAAAGAGGCCGACCCATGTCCACCTGAAATGCAGGAGGAGTTGCACTACTCCTTGGTATTGAATTTCTTCCTTGGGAGCCATTTGGTAGACAAAAGGGGACTGGACTTTATCATGAATAACAAAGCCATAACTGAACTGGAAAGTAAATGAAAAGAAATGGATGCTTTGTTTTTCAGGACCCAAATTGGATACTTCTATGCAAAAGATGACAAATTTAGTTAGTGCAACCTCAGAGGATTTCTTTTTCTTTGAAATAAAATAGTTTTTTAATATAATATTTTGCTTTTTAATTCCCCAGCCTACCCAGAACTCCAGTGTCCAGGCTGGCTGCTGTAAATCAGTGAGAGGTATCTCCTCCTCCAGCGATGGCCCAATGATTCACCTCTCTTGCAATCAGTCAATGCTCAGTGGTCGAGCATTTATTTCACATGCAGAAAATGCTGTGCTACTGAGTTTGTTACACAAACTGCTAATACTCTGCTGTTCTGTAAGTTTGCTGATGCCTCTTGGTATCAGTCGCTGAGATGTTTGGGCTGGAGAAAGCTTTTGAAGCTCCCAGTGCTTGACCAGGAGGAAGAAAACATGCCAGTCGGGCATGTGTCTCTGCCAGGGTCCTACACACAAGTAGGACGATCCTAACAGTAATCACAGTAGGATATTTGCTAGAGCTTGAAGGACACAACAACAGATTTGGATTGCATGCATATGTATGGTATGACAAAGGGAAAGTACACAAAGGATCTTATTAAAGATCACTTTTAAAGGTATGGGAAAGATATAAAGATTTATTAGAACAGAAACCCCATGGTGATTTTCACCAATAGAAGCAACATCACTATATCTATATCTATGTCTATATCTATGTCTATATCTATATCTATATCTATATCTATATCTATATCTATATCTATATCTATATCTATATCTATATCATATCTGTGTGTGTGTGTGTGTGTGTGTGTGTGTGTGTGTGTGTGTGTGTGAAAAATGGCTCACATATAGGGATCTCTTAATAGAAGTGGAAGGGAAACTAACATTGAAAGAATATAAGGAGATTAGAGAACATGTAAATGATTGGTTGGGATGCGGGTGGCACTGTGGGTAAAACCTCAGCCCCTAGGACTTGCCGATCGCATGGTCGGCGGTTCGAATCCCTGCGGCGGGGTGAGCTCCCGTCATTTGGTCCCAGCGCCTGCCAACCTAGCAGTTCGAAAGCACCCCCGGGTGCAAGTAGATAAATATGGACTGCTTACCAGCGGGAAGGTAAACAGCGTTCCGTGTGCTGCGCTGGCTCGCCAGATGCAGCTTGTCACGCTGGCCACGTGACCCGGAAGTGTCTGAGGGCAGCGCTGGCTCCCGGCCTATAGAGTGAGATGAGCGCACAACCCTAGAGTCTGGCAAGACTGGCCCGTACGGGCAGGGGTACCTTTACCTTTACCTTAAATGATTGGTTACAATATTTTCAATTAAATGAAGCCTTTAAAGAAGACAAAAAGAAAGGTTTTAGTTATACCTTTTCTAGATTTCAAAGAGAAATCATAGATGATAATACCAAATTATTGACGAAGCTGCATAGCTTACTGCTAGAATCAGAAACCAAAGATGAAGAGGCCAAATGTGTAATGATTAAATGGGCACAAGATTTAGGACATAATATACAAATGAAAGACTGGGAAAAATTATGGAAGGTAGATTAAAAATTTACTGATTGTATAATTTTGAAAGGGAATTATATGAAAATGATGTATCGATGGTATATGACTCCTGTTAAACTTGCTAAAATGTATAGAACAAGCTCCAACATGTGCTGGATGTGCAAAGAGAAAGAAGGAACATTTTATCATCTGTGGTGGAATTGTACAGTAATTAAAAATTACTGGGAAATGATTTATAATGAAATGAAAAAAATGTTTAAAATAACTTTTGTTAAAAAATCAAAGCTTTTCTGTTAGGTATTTCAGGACAAGAACCGCCAAAAGAATTCAAGAACTTATTTATGTACGTCACAATGGCAGCCAGGATTCTACTAGCTCAAAAATGGAAAGATGACAAGATACCAACCAAAGAAGACTGGCAAGTTAAAATGATGGAATATGCTGAAATGGTGAAACTTACAGGAAGACTGAGAGATAAAGACAATAGAGGCTTTTTAAAAGACTGGGATCCATTTATGTTGTTTCTACAAAAATATTGCAAAGAAAGGACCGCAATACCTCAAGGACTGCCTCTTTCCATATGAACCTACCCAGAGCCTGAGATCATCTTCTTAGGCCCTTCTTCATGTGCCTCCTCCTTGCGAGGTCTGGAGGGTGGTAACACGAGAACGGGCCAACTTTGCAGTGGTTCCCTTCTGTGGAAAGCTCTCCCCAGGGAAGTTTGTCTGGCGCCTTCATTACACACCTTTAGGCACCAGGCAAAAGCTTTTCTTTTTAACAAGGCCTTTGGTTGATTTGATTGATATCCTATGCCCTTTTAAAATACATGGGTTTTTTGACGGGGGTTATTGGGTTGTTGTTTGAATTTTGCTTATATATTTTGTGGTTTTAAATTTTGATTTTGTGTTGTGAACCACCCTGAGACCTCTGTGTATAAGGCGGTATATAAATTTAATAAAAATTAAAAAAATAAAACAATTGCTTTTTCATGAGGCAGCAAATATTGCCAAGTGTGTTTGACCCAAATCCAGTTCTTACCTGTGGGATCTTGTAGATGCCTGACAAACTTGCAATGTGCATGGAGATGTCAGATTCACCCCCTTCAAAAACAGCCATCAGCTTTTTCCACCTTCCACAGTTGTAGTTTGGGATATTGATTTTCCCACCAGCAAGGAGGTCTATCAGGGCATCAGAAGTTGTTCTTCCATCAAAATAGGTATCATAGATGCTGTAGCCCAGGGTGATGTTGGGTAAGATCCTCAGGTTCTGATTGATCTCCTGAGTAGCAAGCAAGAAGGAAAGAATCTGCCAGACTCTCCCAGCCATCCAACTGTAAAAAGTGTGTCGCAATGAAAATGATCATTACATTCTTTTTTGTGTAAATCAAGAAAAATATGAAAGGAAGCCAGTATGGAGGGCAAAGTGGGGCAAAGGTCTACCAATATCAGTTTCCACAGTATCTTTGGGAATGAGGAGGATGGAGGGAAGACAAGAACATAAACCAGCCCCTTTTCTAGAGACCTCTTTGGCCAATCCATCAATTCCCATGGTTAGCAGTTGCCACTTTTTCCAAGCACCTCTCCTTGTATTGTATAGCTCACAAAAAGTGGTCTCTGATAATGGTTTACATGTTTCTAAGGGAGGCATGGGAAGAGTAGCTCTTCACAGCAGCCAAGACTCTTTGTGAAGTTGGCTTCTGTAGGGCACAGAGCCAAATTGCTTCCACAGACTGCATTAGACTGGCCTAAGCAGAGTGGAAATTTGAAGCTTGCAGTTTATATAGATGGTGCTGTTGCCACTGTGGAAGGAGAGTTGCCTTATTCACTTTTCTCTGTGAGAAGAAGAGTATGGATTTGATATCCCGCTTTATCACTACCCGAAGGAGTCTCAAAGTGGCCAACAATCTCATTTTCCCTTCCTCCCCCACAACAAACACTCTGTGAGGTGTGTGGGGCTGAGAGACTTCAAAGAAGTGTGACTGGCCCAAGGTCACCCAGCAGCTGCATGTGGAGGAGCAGAGACATGAACCCGGTTCACCAGATTACGAGTCTACCGCTCTTAACCACTACACCACACTGGTTCGCAGTGTGATTTCAGTCAGAGGACCAGTCTCTCCTCTAGAACATTATTTCCAGTTGAGTGTGGGCAACTTCCCAATTTTCATGCTACAGTGCTCCGTGAGAGACAATGAGAGAATAAATTTCCATTTTTTTGTTACTGCAACAAACACACCTCACATATTTTTCTATCTTATATAATACACTTGGGCAAGTCTGACTGAAATCTTTTACTGTTATTAAAAGTCAAAAGGCATTGAAACACTACTTTTCAAGAAGTGGAAGGATGCAAAGAAATCTTTTAATTAATAAATGAAATAAATCACAGAACCCCACAGCAACACCATTCTTGCTCAGGCCCCCAAGAGAGACTGTCTTACCTTCAGTCAGTTTCATCTCACAGGTTTAAAAGCAAAACCCTCAGGGAATCCAGAAAAAAAAAGATTGACCAAGATATATCAAGAGAATTGGAGAGTGGGTAGGAAACAAAAATACATCAATAAGTCATTACTTACAAGTGAACCTTACTTATGGGTGGGCTGGAAAAGGTGAAGGAAATTTCGTCGTCATTGAAACTTAAAGATATTACTCCACCAATGAGGTGATGTCCTGAGTTGTAAAAATTCACAGGAGAATTTTGATCCCTGTTCAGATTCAGTGGGCATTTTGTCCTCTGCTGCATCCCGTAGGTTGCAAGAGGCAGCAGCAGCAGCAGCAGCAGTGGTATCATTCTGGGTCTGGCTGCTACACTTCCAACTAATTGGAAGAAACCCATAACTGCTGCAAGACAGATATTACAGTTGCTTGACAAATACAGTTCTGTCTTTAGAGTGAAAGGTGAAAAACCACAGCTCAGTGGTACAGCATGTGTTTCGCAACTCAGAAGGTGCTAGGTTGAATCTCTGCTAACTGTCCCAGGTAAGGCTGAGAATGTCCTCTAGCTGGAGAGCTGCTGCCAGTCAGTTGACAGTTCTGAGATAGTTCTGTTTGCGTTTTTGTTCCCAAAGGCACCATTTGAAGGGTGTGTGAGGAGAACTCTTCGACTCTGGAAATATTAAGAATAAGGGTCAAGAATAGATTGGTGTGATTTGTTAATTGTTCAGGGAAGCAATCTCCCACCTAAAAGCTTATGGGAATAGGTGGTTCAGGAGAAAAACATGTTGACTCAATAGATTAACATGGATCACAGAGGGAAAAAGTTGACTTTGGGTGAACTTTATTGAGACCTGAAGAGTCCAGAAGGCCCATCAAGTATGGTATCTTCTTCTCACAGTCTGTCTGTTTAGCTGTAAGTTGCTTTGGGTGGCCTTGCCCTGGGCAAGATAAAGTGACTAACAAATTTAAATAATGATAATGATAAAAATTAATAATAACATGAACCTGTAATAGATGCACCTGTTGATGATTCCAAGTGAAGGAAAGGAAGTGAAAATGTGCTATAAACAGATTTATTTTGGAAAGTGGACACAGTTCAAGTCATGCAAATCACTCAGGGACCTGCAAAACATATGTTCCGGAGGTCCGTTCTTAACCTGAAACAGTATTTAACCTGAGGCGTGCTTTCCCTAATGGGGCCTCTTGCTGCCACCGCGCCGCTGCTGCGCGATTTCCATTCTCATCCTGAGGCAAAGTTTGTAACCCGAGGTACTACTTCCTGGTTAGCAGCGTTTGTAACTTGAAGTGTTTGTAACCCGAGATGTTTGTAACCCGCTTGCAGTATCTCCCAATCTGGAAGAGTTGTGTACAGCTATTAACCAAATAAAAAACAACAAAGCCAGTGGATCTGATGGGATACCTGCCGAAATCTTCAAAGTGGGTGGAATTGAACTTACACAACAACTTCACAAGCTCATCAAAAAAATCTGGTAAAGAGAAGAGATCCCAGCAGACTTTAGGGATGCCAAAATTATCAATCTGTTTTAAAAAGGTGAAGAACTGATTGTGGAAACTATTGAGGCTTCTCTCTATTAGCTGTGGCCAGCAAAATTCTTGCAAGGATCTTAGCAAACTGTCTCTTAACAATATCTGAGGTGACCCTTCCTGAATCCCAAAATGGTTTTTGGCCTTCTAGGGGGACAGTAGACATGATTTTCACTGCTCGACAGCTTCAAGAAAAATGCAGAGAGCAAAACCAACCCCTGTATATGATGTTTATTGACCTGACTAAGGCTTTTGACACTGTAAATCATAATGCCCTGTGAACTGTCCTTCTGAAAATTGGCTGCCCAGCTAAATTTGTAAACATCATTCAGCTCCTCCAT
This sequence comes from Podarcis filfolensis, assembly GCF_964270895.1. Classification (NCBI taxonomy): domain Eukaryota; kingdom Metazoa; phylum Chordata; class Lepidosauria; order Squamata; family Lacertidae; genus Podarcis; species Podarcis filfolensis. Next base: position 2,670,945 of record NC_139605.1, on the reverse strand, counting down.
GATAATATGACAACAAAAGTAGCAGATATCCCTCTTGCGCAGCGATCCCTCTTGCTGTTCTGGCTTCTGAGATTCAGAATATTTTTTTTCTTGTTTTCCTCAAAAAACTAGGTGTGTCTTGTGGTCTGGTGTGTCTTATAGAGCGAAAAATACTGTATATTCTATATACAGTAATAAACACAATCTAATCTATAATAAACAATAACAACTTCTAATCTGTCATTTCTTGGAAGAAAGCAGAATGAGAGCTTAAAATTAGAACCACAACTCAGAACAAGTTTCTGATGAGTCTATCACATCCTCCAAGTGTCCCTAATTTCCAGGGACAGTCCAGAATTTGCAGAAGCCAGAAAATCCCGGAATATCCCACTTTTTCTTAGGACGTCCCTATTTGAATTGAATAGATGTCAGAGGGTATGGCTCATGATTTCCCAGGTTTATTCCAATCCTTGGGAAGACTTTGTGTACCAACATCTAGTTCCATATATTTTAAAGGGGTTTCATAGATATTCAAGTTTCCATAATCTATAGTACAATTGAGAACTAGAATCCTTTCCCCTCTCTACTCATTATACTTAATCAATATTCAGATTGTGTTAAGGGTATTAGAGCTTGTGTTTTTGCATGTTCTTTTATAATAAAACTATGAATTTAATTAAAATAAATCCAGTATGTTTTAAGGTTTGACAAAATTAATTTTAGTTGGTTAACAGAGAACAGTTGATTATTGGCATAGAAATCTCATAATGTGTATAAAAGTTGAATATTGCTGTTGGGGGTTCAAATGGTTGATTTCTGGTATCTTTGGGACTGTGCCACCTACGCCCCCTAAATTTTCAGCAATCAATAATTTGAACAGTTAATAGACAAACCAAGGAAAAAGAGGGGGAATCAACACGTGCTATAAAGCTATTTAATCTGTAAAGTGAACACTGCTGAAGTCATACAACTGCTTCAGGGATCTGCAAAACATACTATACAAGCTTCCCCAACCTGACTCCTGCAAGATGTTACCCAACGCTACCTTCCTGATCCTCCTGACCCTTGGCCATAGAGGCTGCTTTGAACTGGAGAAGGTGGATTCAAATGTTTGCTTAATGTTTGCCTGTTGATCTATCAAGAAAGGTGGACACTGGAATTCCAGTGGAATTCAACTAAAGAATGATTTGTCTCTGAGACTTGGAAGTGACATGCGCCCCAAAGTATGGGACACAAACTTGAAGGAAGCGGTGGTGGTCTCCAAGCCAAGAGCTGCTTCTTCAGATACTGGGGAGCCAGGCCAGAGTTGGCAGCTTACAAGGGTCAGAAGCAGACTAGAAAAATGCACTATAAATGACTATTGCCATTCTCTCTTGGCTAAGGTGGTCTCTGGTATGATGTTGGAGAACCATAATCATGTAGAGGTTGCCATGGAGCCACACTGGGACCTCCATGGCAACCCTTGGACTGTCTCACATGGTCTTTAGTCTAACATATCGAGCACATCACATCAGGCAGCACACAGCCTTGAGTTCAAGACTGGATTACTGCAATGAACTCTATGTAGGTCTTCCTTTGTGTCTGATTCAGAAAGCACAGTCAGTTCAGAAGTGACTGTCAGGAGTAAGACCTTGTCAGCTTATAATAATTCTATCCTCAGATCTAGGGCTAATTTAGACTGGTGAGTTATAATGTTATAAATGTGTTATAAAAATGTGACCAGGGGGCTCTGTACAGCAGTCAATGCAAAATTGAGCTGAGAGCTATATAACTTGTTTTTCTTAGCTTTTTTTTAGATCAGTGTTGATCCAGCCCTTTAGTGGTTTGTTGGTTTCTTACTGGACCAAATGCAAAGTGTTACAAAAAAATAAAATAAAAATCCTGAGATCTCAGCACCAGTTGACTTGTAGAATTGCCTCACTCTGTATATGTCCACTCAGCTGATTCTGTTTGCAGAACTGGGACTGCTACTGTTGCCACATAATACTCCTTCTGTACTGATAATAATTTAATTTGACAGCCCATACATTTTGCCGCTCCCTGCCTATTGAAATCTTTACTGGAGTCTCTTTTTTTGTCCCTGGGGAAACCATTTTTATTCAGGGTTCAGATATGTGGAAGTTGGCATGTGTTTTTATCTATCTTTAGCGTCATTGTTTATTTTACAATATTTTGAATATTTAAAATAACTTTTCAACATTGTCTTTTATTGAAAATTTATTATTTTTATTGCTTTTTATAAACCACTGGGAGGGTCTATTTACACTAAAGTGTTATATAAATTTGCTCTGATCTAGCGTCAGTAAAGATCAGCCAATCCTTGAACCATGTATTGAGTAAACTTTCTTCTTCTTCTTCTTCTTCTTCTTCTTCTTCTTCTTCTTCTTCTTCTTCAATGCAGCTGCTCCCATAAAGGTTTCAGAAGAGATATTTATTCCCCTTACATTTATCAGAACCACAGTGATTTATTCTTATTCTCTGCAGAGTCCAAGAGATAGTTCCACACCCCTTCACATATTGCCTTGGGGAACAATAATGTCAACATCATAATTAAGGGCTGCAGGAGGTTGTTTATTCAACTATGGTTGAAAAGTCTGATGTATAAAATACCTTGGGGCCAAGATATAGAGCTTTTGAAGGAGAAAGTATAAAACCTAATCAGAATATAGGAAGCTGCCTTCTAGCTCAGTAACATCTACTGACTGGCAGCATCTCTCCAGGTAGAGGACATCCTCAGCTCTACCTGTTATCAGGTAGCAAGACTGAACCTGACACCTTTAGGGTGGGAAAAAGATGCTCCATCACTGAGCTATGGCCCTTCCCTTCAATCCTAATTTGGGCAGAGCTGAACACCCCTTGTATTTATCAAGTCACTGAAGCCTCTGTCTTGCAAATATTTGGGGTTTCTTCTAATTAGGAGCTTGTGTGGACGGGAACAGTCACAAGGAAGAGTAGCAGGCAGACCCAAAATGATTATTGCTATTATAACACTGCTTCTTTTGTTGCCTCTGGCAACCCATGGGATGCAGCAGAGGGCAAAATGTCCACTGAATCTGATCAGAGATAGAAATCTGTCTGTTAATTATCACCGGCAAGGAGATCACCTCATTAGTGCAATTATATCTTCAAGATTAATTGGAAATCAACTTCCCTTTAGCTTTTCCAGCACCCCAGTAAGCGATTTTGAGAAGTAAGTAATGGTGTATTGCCATACAGTGGTACCTCGGATTAAGTACTTAATTCGTTCCAGAGGTCCATACTTAACCTGAAACTGTTCTTAACCTGAAGCACCACTTTAGCTAATGGGGCCTCCTGCTGCTGCCTCGTGATTACTGTTCTCACCCTGAAGCAAAGTTCTTAACCTGAAGCACTATTTCTGGGGTAGCAGAGTCTGTAACCTGAAGCGTATGTAACCTGAAGCGTATGTAACCCGAGGTACCACTGTATTCCTTCTTCCTAAACTACTCTCCACTTCTCTTGCCGTACTGATAAATCACTATATTTGTTGTTTGAAGATTAAGGGAGCATCTCATCCACTGGAATAAAATACAACTGGAAAATCTGAGCAGGCGTATTGCTGGCATCTTTCTGTCTATTTTTCCTGGAGGTCTAAACAATAATGCCATTGGATGGAGACCTGTTATTTGTGCCATTTGTTTATTAAAGTTTTCTGTACGTCACTTGGTGAAAAGTAGTGTATCAATGTGCTTTCTATAAGCTAAATGCGTTTTCTATAATGTGTTTTCGATGTGTTTTCTATAAGCTAAAAAAGCTGTGAAGGGTGTTTACGTCGCAGCTTTTCTGTAGTTGTCTCGTTGTCTCTTGTGAAACATTGTGGAAAGTCGAATGCTCTGACCACAGCCCTTGGCATGAATAATGGGAAGTTTCCTACTCTCAATATACAATAATCTTCCAGATGTTTATCCACAGAATTAGTTTCCCAGGTTTGACTCACTACCCTTACCAGGAGAATGACGACAAGGGAAGGCAAGCTATTCCTTTATAGATTTGTGCAATGATAATTGGAGCAAACCATCTTCAGTAGGAACTGGACAATTCTTTTCCCCAGGCACAACATAACCTATGCAACTTCAAACTGCAGGTGCCTGCTATCCTTAGGCAGCTGAAATGCATCCTGTGTGCTAAGATTGGCTCTGGGGACATTTTCTGAGGTGCTCAGCAGAGCTCAACATCCGTAAGTCTTTTTGGCTGGTATGAGTGGTTGCTCTTCCCAAATCGCACTACAAACATGCAAACCATGATTGGGGGACCAGTTTTTGTGAGATATATAATGTCTGGAGTGATCTTTTGATACAGGGGCAGCTAGTAGCCACAGAACTGGTCAGAGGGCCAAGGATGTTACCAGAACATGGGCCTCCATCCTCCTCCTTTACAAAGGTACTGCAGATACTATTACTGGTACACCTCAGCCCCACGTTGTCCTACTTTCTGGCCTCCTTTCACGTTTGCCTTGATTTATACAAACAAGTACGCAACTCATTTTCACTGAATGGTGGGTGACTATGTGACACACCTTTTTGCAGCTGGATGGATGTGAGGAACTGCCACATTCTTTCCTTCTCACTTACTGCTCAGGAGATCAATCGTAACCCCAGGCTCTTATCCAGCATCACCCTGGGCTACAGCATCTATGATACCTATTTTGATGGAAGAATAACTTCTGATGCCCTGACAGACCTCTTTGCTGGTGGGAAAATCAACATTCCAAACTACAGCTGCGGAAGATGGGGAAACCTTCTAGCTATTATTGAAGGGGGTGAAACTGACATCTCCATGCACATTGCAAGCATGTCGGGCATCTACAAGATACCACAGGTAAGAACTGGGCTCAAGTCAAACATACCCAGCAACATTTGCCATTTCATAAGAAAAGCAAGGTATGCTTAGCTTAGTGCAATTTATTTTATTGCTCCCTGCCCCCCAACCAGTTGCAGCCTCTGTAGCACACTGCTACATAAATTTTGCCCTGCCGGAAATTGGCACTTTCAAGTGCTGTTATTCAGCTTGGCACGGGAAAGGTTTCCTCCACTGTTCCATGTAGCCACTACCTCCTCTTACAGCTCCAAGAAGTGTTAAATATAATTATTTAATGTACAGTTGTACCTTGGTTTATGAACAGTCCTGTTTGCGAACTATTCAGTTTACGAACTCTGCAAAACCGGAAGCAGTGTTCCGGTTTGCGAACTTTGCCTTGGTTTACGAACAGAAGCCGAATGGTGGAACGGTACCGGCAGAGGGAGGCCTCAATAGGAAAAGCACACCTTGGTTTAAGAATGGATTTGGTTTAAGAACAGATTTTCAGAACGTATTAAGTTCGTAAACCTAGGTACCTCTGTACATTGAAATGGGAACTAAATTTGCAGTGTGGCTGAATTGTATACTGTGAGGCATGGTTGAAAATTTCCACTGAAGCTGAAGAAGAGCTTGCTAGGTTAATCAATGGGGTTGCATCATGGAACTGTATGTCTGCTGGTTCAGTCACATGAAAAAGATAGTATTAGAAGTCTATGCCTTTGTTGATCTGGGAGACATCTATGTTTGGGTGTGTGCCCTTTGTTTGAAGCTACTGAAGAGAATGGATGTGTGAATCTGTCTCCAGCAAACACCCTCTGGCCAATGGAGACTGAAATGGCATGACACCAGCAATGAGCCGCATGGCGCCACAACTGCCACCCAGCAACTAGGTGAATGGAATTTCTCCAAACAGAGGGATGTTGAAGGTGGAGTACCTCAAGAGTTGGTATCAGGACTGATCTGAATTTAGTTGTTTTTTTTATAAGATATTTATTGAAATTTTCAAAAAATAAAGAAAAAAATATATAAAAATAAAAATAGAAAGAAAAACACACATATAATTACATTCCTTTCTTTCAATAACATATTTCCTTGACTTCCCCACACCTCCCCTTCTTGTATTCCAATTCAATTTTTAGTTCAGCAAGTTCTTATCCCCAAATTTTACCTTATTATATTTAAATCCTTTTAATTAACCAATTTTAACATAAACCTCATTCTTTATGTATCAATACTTATTCTTAATATCTTTTTCTAAGACCGACCCCAATTCCCTTTCACGAATTCCCCATTTTAATATAAGTAACAAAACAAAAATATATAAAAACAAAGTATACTTGTACAGCCTTTGGATGCCCAAAACCCCACTCCCCACCTTTCCCGGTTTCAAGCTCCAACAAATGTCCATCAGTCTATCTGGTGTCAGCCTGGTGACCTCACATCCAAGGCTCTTAAGTCTC